>NW_022630999.1:18068401-19383401 GCF_010015895.1 Lontra canadensis
GGGGGGGGGGGGGGGGGGGGGGGGGGACAAGGTCAATTTAAGCTTTACAGCAAAATGGCAGTTCAACCGGGGTGGGGCCTCTCTGGCTGAAAAGGCCCTTACACCAAGATGGTTTGAAAATTCCTGGGTTATAAAAATATCCTAACACTTGAATTATTCTCCTCCTCTTAAACAATTTCAAGATTTTTACATTGTCATTGTACTAAGAGTAATGTAAAAATTTATTGCAAAACTTAGTGTATCAAAATAATGCATCTTTATTACCTCCCAGTTTCTGTGGGTCAAGAATCTGGGGTACAGCTCAGCGGGACACCCCGGCTCTGAATTTCTCATGAGGCTGCAGTTGGGGTGTCCATAGGCCTACAGTCCCTTCAAGGCTTGACTGGGATAGGATCTGCTTCCAAACTCACTGGCAGCTGGCTTCTCCAGAGAAAGCTATCCAAAGAGAGAAGAAGAAGGGCCCACCCAACAGAGAAGACAGAGTCTTTTTGTAACCTCCTCTTGGAAGTGACATCCAGTCGTTTCTGTCATATTCTCTTTGTTAGAATCAGGTCAGTATAGTTCAGCCCACACTCAAAGGGAGTGGGATACATAGGACATGAGGACCAAAAGATAGGGATCATGGTAGAGGTCCATTTTATAGGCTGCTTAACACAGAGGTAGAGGTCACATTTTAAATTATTTCTCTTTTGAAAAATGACTCAACAGCATTCAGTAGTTAATCAGGCTTCTATTTTATGGGTGGCATGACCTGCATCTGTCTTACCCTCATGTCACTAGATAGGGTTCTAGTCCTTCTTGTGTGCAGACCAGCTGTAGCACCCGAGGCATTTAAATCCTGAATCGTGGTTTCCTTGTCAACAGAAAGAGGCAGTGTGAGTACACCCTTTAAGATCCCTTCTCATTTGGATATTGTTTCCCAGAAAATGATCAAATTCTGTTCTAAGGGGGTCCAAGTCTCTTTTCTTTAGACAAGAGTTTCTCAACTTCAGCACCCTTGACATCTTGGGTCTGAGAATTCTTTGTTGTTGGGGGGAAGCTGTCTTGGACATTCTAGGATGTTCAACATCACCCCTGGCCTCTACTCACTAGATGGCAGGAACAGCCCCCTGTTTGTGATAATAAAAGATGTCTCTGACTTTGAGGGCCACAGATCAAAGCAGAGCTATAGTTTAACATACAAAAATTATTTCCTTTTCTGTAATATCTTTGATTTTTTTCCCTCAAGAAAAAAAATATATAAATTAACAAATATACAGGTATTAATAACTTATAAGCATTTGTAATTTAAAAGAAAAGCGATCTTTTGAGGTAGAAATTTAAGACCTAGAGATAAGGTGTTTCCAGTGACTATGTAAAAGGGTCGGTGAGGGACAGGGGGAGGACACTATTATGCTAAGCATGAATCATACTTATTCTACAGAAAAAATGAAACTGCTACAGAATAATTTCCAGGAACCACAGAGGTGATTGTGTGGAAGTGCTGATGAGTCCTGTGATGGCTAAATTTATTGTCAAATTGACCGGCCATGCAGTAACCCAAACGTCTGGCCAAATATTATTCTGGGTATGTCTATGAGGGTATTTCTGGAGGAGATTAGCCTTGGGATCCATTTGAATGAACGCAGTGAGGAAAGCAAATTGCCCTCTCTAATGTGGGTTGGCTTCATCCCATCAACTGAAGATGTGAATAGATCAAAAAGGCTGAGTAAGAGGGAATTTTGCCTACTTGACTGAGCTGGGTCACTGGTCTTCAGCCCTTGGACTGGATATTATGCCATGGCTTTCCTCTCCTTGTTCTCAGGCCTTCAGACTCAGACTGGAACTCACTACCAGCTGTCTTGGGTCTCCAGCTTGCTTACCACAGAGCCTTAGTCTTCTCAGTCTTCATAATTCCACAAGCAATTCCTTATGTTAAATCTCTCTCAATCTGTGTGTGGGTGAGTGTGTGTGTGTCTGTGTCCATCTTACTCATTCTATTTCCCTGGAAAATCCTGACTCATAGAAGTCCTGAGAAATTTATAATAAGAGAAAAGATGGTCAGGGGAAGACTTCTGGGAAAAAAGACTTGAAAAGAAGATGGAGGCGAGAATTTCAGACAAGTCACAACATTCCTAAGCATCATATTCCAGGACCCAGTACTATGTAACGCTTGGGAAGTTTCTCTTTTTGCCACAGGTTCCTCCTACTGCCATTCTTGACTCCTAAGCACCGTTGACGAGGGGTCTCTCCTTGACCAAACTTTAGCTGGGCTCCTTTGAGCCTTCTTTGTGATAAGGGCTCTCCTTGGCCCCCCTCTTAGGCCTGTTCAACTCTAGTTTTAACAAAGTATCCTGCCAAACCAGTTTATAGAACATCCTCCTTCCCATTGACATCCAATCAACTTATTTTCCTCTGTCCTTTATGTAATCAACTTCTGTCCTCTCCCCGACTCTTGATACCTAACCAAGTTCCTCTCAGGAATTTTGCATCCATGCCCTCACCCTGACCACTGGCCATAAATCCCCTCTGGGTCCTATTAGAGTTGAGTTGAGTCTATTAGAGTTGAGTTCTATTAGAGTTGAGTTCAGTCTCCCTCCCCTATTGCAATAGTGTATCCCTTATTACAAGGGTCTTGTGTAAAGTCTTCCTCACCATTTTTAACTAGTGTCTGGTGCAGTTTTTGTTTTATTTTATACCTCAGTGCAGTGATAGCTTCAGTAAATAAAAATTATTTATTTTTATACAGGAGACAGATTAAGACTAGATTCTTAGACATTTCTTCAATTTTAGTCAAAGTATGATTTAAAATTCTTTTTCTACTCAGCATGAACCATGTAACACTTATCTAGGTATTTTCTTTTAAGATTTTATTTATTTTCCAGAGAGAGCACAAGTTGGGGGAGGGGCAGAGGGAGAGAATCTCAAGCAGATTCTCCACTGAGCATGGAGCATCATGTGGGGCTCGATCTCACGACCCTGAGATCATGATCTCAGCTGAAAATCAAGAGTCAGACACTTAACCAGCTGAGCCACTCAGATGCCCCAAGCTTGATATGTTTTAAAGCTCTATCTTCCTGTCTATAATTGGTCTGTATGTAGGGAATGTAAATTAATTT
This sequence comes from Lontra canadensis, assembly GCF_010015895.1. Classification (NCBI taxonomy): domain Eukaryota; kingdom Metazoa; phylum Chordata; class Mammalia; order Carnivora; family Mustelidae; genus Lontra; species Lontra canadensis. Next base: position 18,071,500 of record NW_022630999.1, read on the forward strand.
TATAGCTAATCAAGTAGATAGAAACCTATTATTGATGAAGTCCTCTTTAGTGAGGCCCAAAGGCCAATATTATGCATTTAGGAATTATGCTGTTTTTATTCTTTTAATACTTTATTTATTTATCAGAGAGAGAGAAAGCAAGCACAAACAGGGGAAGCGGAAGGCAGAGGGAGAAGCAGGCTCCCTGCCAAGCAACGAGCCTAATGCAAGACTGACCCAGAACCTTGGGGTCCTGACCTGAGAGGAAGGCAGATGCTTAACCAACTGAGCCACCCAGGCTTCCTGAATTACACTTCCTGAATTACACTGTTTTTAGATTATGCTTCATTAGCTGAATTATCCAGATTGTCAGTTCTCTGTATTCAGATGTAGTGAGATACGGAGTAGGAAGCAACATGTAGGATGTAATATGGGAGTCAGGAGAAATCAGTCCAATTATCAACCCTGCCACTCATGGTTTTATCTTGGACAAGCCGCCTTTCCTTTTTGTGCTTTAAGCTGGTGATATAGATTTGTAGCTAAGAGCTGGAGGTCTAAACTTAGAACTAAGTTAAACCTCATCTTCAACATTTCTTAGCTGTGTGACCTTGGGCAAGTTACTTAACTTTTCTGTTTTAATGTATTTGTCTTCTATGGATTGAGGATTATAACAGTGCCCATCTTTGGGGAAGTTCTTGGGAAGGTTAAATCAGATGATAAATGTAAAATTCTTAGTACAGTAGCTGAAAAAGTCTCAATAATTATTGATAGCTGAAAAGCACATTGGCTAGGTGATCTTGAAGGCTTCTTCATTTTCTAAATTTCTATAAATTTTGTTAACTTATATAGGCGTTCAAAATAGTCTGCACATCTCTACTCAGTCAGGGCCAGAGTTAAGAATAGATAATGAAAGAATGAATATGAGTTTCCTTTTAGCTGGTAAATCTGAATATCCATGGATTCAACAGACTGAGAATGGGGACATACTTGTTATTGTCTGTGTTTTTAGATTTAGATCAATGTCTGCCACTTAGTGTATACACACACACACACACACACACACACACACACACGTGCACGCACACGGTATTTGCTGGGAAGGTGGACAGAATATAGCACCTGGAACAATTAAGAACAGGTTCCAGGTTAGACTTCATGCCTTGACCTCTAGTCCTCTCAGTTATTTATTTGTATAAATGGCATCTTAGTTATTTCCTCAAGCTTCAATGATCTCATTTGTCAAATGAGGATTGTTACAAGCTTGACTTGATGAAAATGTCAAGCACATGGCGCGATGTCTTAAATGTTTAGTAAATAGCCATATACGATCTAAATTTGATATTCAGTTTCAGGCACAGGAAATAGCTAAACATTCATCTCTACATGTGCTAGAGACAATGTAACCGTCTGTACCCCTGAGACTTGTCTCCTTGTTGTTCTTCTCTGAGCCCGATGTCTATGCTAGAATGATACCATTACTTGGATCCTTAGCCTCTGTCTCCTGATTCTGAGAGCCCAAAATCAGATTTAAATCCCCAGATGAAAACATGCCAAAGGCCTTTTAAAACAATTAATATGCTTGGGCGTCCTTGGCAGCCTGGGAGCCTGTGGCTTTGCTGATTGCCCTATCATAATATTGATTAATCTTTCATGGAACAGAAAAACAATCTTTAATACATATTCCTGCCTTCATTATTTATGAAATCCTACCAGTTGGCAATGGAATCTTGGGCAGCTTGTTTATCTGGTGGAAATGAGTACAAGAAAACTCTTGACACATTTCTTGGTACAGAACTCATTGAAATCATCTTACGTTTGAATGCTGCCAGAGAGTAACATTCTCTAAAAACTGTAAACAAAGTGAAATGGTATCAAAAAATATAGATCTTTGTGAAGTGATAAATTCCTCCAACCATATTTATCATTTTCCCACAAACACTTAGTATTGCACTCCTTAGAGTGTTACAAATGGTACATTCACTTATTTGATCCTCATGTAACCACTATGATACAGATACATACTGCCATGATGTCCATTACATGGATGGTAAAATGGAACAACAGAGAGGTTAGGTAACTTGTCCAAGGTCACACAGTTAATTATGGTATAGCCAGGATTTGAACCTGGCCATCTGGCTCTAATGTCCTTGTACTTTTAGTGTGTTTGCTCTCCAATCTGTATTGATGATTTAGTGGGCAATAAGTGAAGACGTAATGTTGGGGGATGGCATTAAACTGGAAGGCTTTTTAAGCGATATCAGTGAGATAGACACCCATGTAGAATCCATGTAGTAAAATGGAGGAGCTCAGACTTTGGAGTCAGATAGTTCCAGCTTCCAACTCACTACACCGTTCATTAGCTGTGTGTCTTTATTCTCAATACTCTATTACCTCCGGTAGTATTACACATCTCACCTTCAGTCAGGCCGTGGGCTCATGGTGAGTGCAGTGTACTTCCACGTCTCCCAGCTGTGGGATTGGCCATGTGACTTGCTTAGCACAGGGAACACATACTGCAGGTGGCCCCAGTGTTTCCTGTGAATTCCCCAGCCTGAGCCGTGTGGACTTGCCCCAGCTAACCTGCAGATATACCAATAAGATGTAAATACTGTTCGGAGTCTCGCTCAGACTTTGGGCTTGCTTATCCATTTCCCCAAGTGTGAAACAGGACGAGTCTTATTTTGTCAGCTGTAAAGCGGGGAGTTGCTAACTCCCTCTAGTGAAGCTGTGAGAACTTAGTGAGATAATAGTGCACATGAGCTAAAACCTGGAGTTTCTACTGTTAAAGAATTGGTGATACTGTTAGGATCAATATTAAAATTTTTATTTTTTAGCATTTACGAAAGAAAGCATGGAATTTTGATCAGACAGTCCTTCTGATAGGAACAGACACTTCTCCAATGAAGACATACAAATGGCTATCAGACACATGAAAAAATGTTCATCATCACTAGCCATCAGGGAGATTCAAATTAAAACCACATTGAGATACCACCTTACACCAGTTAGAATGGCCAAAATTAGCAAGACAGGAAACAACATGTGTTGGAGAGGATGTGGAGAAAGGGGAACCCTCTTACTCTGTTGGTGGGAATGCAAGTTGGTGCAGCCACTTTGGTAAACAGTGTGGAGATTCCTTAAGAAATTAAAAATAGAGCTTCCCTATGACCCTGCAATTGCACTACTGGGTATTTACCCCAAAGATACAGATGTAGTGAAAAGAAGGGCCATCTGTACCCCAATGTTTATAGCAGCAATGGCCACAGTCACCGAACTGTGGAAAGAACCAAGATGCCCTTCAATGGACAAATGGATAAGGAAGATGTGGTCCATATATACTATGGAGTATTATGCCTCCGTCAGAAAGGCAACTTTTGTATCAACATGGATGGGACTGGAAGAGATTATGCTGAGTGAAATAAGTCAAGCAGAGAGAGTCAATTATCATATGGTTTCACTTATTTGTGGAGCATAAAAAATAACATGGAGGACAAGGGGAGATGGAGAGGAGAAGGGAGTTGAGGGAAATTGGAAGGGGAGGAATGAGAGACTATGGACTCTGAAAAACAATATGAGGGTTTTGAAGGGTCTGGGGTGGGAGGTTGGGGGAACCAGGTGGTGGGTATTAGGGAGGGCACTGATTGCAAGGAGCACTGGGTGTGGTACAAAAACAATGAATACTGTTACGCTGAAAAGAAATAAAAAATTAAAAAAAAAAGATATTCCTTCTGTTGGTATGAACATTGAAAAAAACAAGTTTTGCCCAAGCCTGATTAAGACCTAATTTCAAAATACCTATATACTTACAAATCATTCTTACTTATGCATTAACATAGACTTCTTAACGTTCATTATTTTTTGTCTTTGAAAATAATGAATTGCTTTTCTTTTTAAATAGTATTTTGTTTACCAGCTCAGTCTAACCATTCTAGCCTACTAAATTCACAGTATACATTTTTCGCAATGTATATATTTCACTGGCAATGGTATCATTTAAGTATACACAACAATTTCTAGGCCATGTAGAGATTAGTTGAAGCTTCCAAATATTGACATTACCTAGACAATGTTTCCAAAGTATACCATATACATATGTCTAATGTAGAGTTCAAATGTGATTTAATGATTTAAAGGGGATGAAAAAAGGGAAGGAATTGTTCAAATTGTTCAGATTTGTTTGGTTTACATAAATTAGTATGACCTCAAGCTTCCTGATAATGTTAACATGGTACACTTCTACATATTTAAAAAAACGAGGTGGGGGCCCCTGGGTGGCTCAGTTGGTTAAGTATCCAACTCTTGATTTCAGCTCAGATCATGGTCTAAGTGTTGTGAGATTGCCTGCATGGGGCTATGCGCTCAGCATGGATCCTGCTTAAGATTCTCTCTCTCCCTCTGCCCCTCTAGTCCCCCTTCCCCCTCCCCAGATGATGTGGCCTCACTCACTTGCTTATGCTCTCTCTTAAAAAAAAAAAAAAAAAAAAAAAAAAAAAGAGCTCCCCAGCCAAGTAGAGAAAATTTGGAAATCTTGCATCTTTTTACAGTGAGGCCTATGGGATATTTAAAAACAGATGTATAGGGAGGATAACATGTAGAGAGAGCTGTTACTGTTTTCTGCACTGATATTAATGGACAGCATCCAAGGATAATTCCTCCATTCTAGGTTAATTATAAAATGCTGATGAGGCTTTCATGTTATAATTAGCATGCTTTAGCTTATTTTATCTCATACCTCTGGGTCAAAATCTGGTTCATTGACATTTTTTTTCAATGAGTTAACCACAACTTTAAGTGGTCTGTAATTATAATGGTGTTATTGGGCATCTATTCTACAAACAAATCATGTATATGACAGCAAGATGGCATATGGCCAGTATATTGATGGTTAGTAGTGTGCTGATAAGATGGCTCTCTGGCGGGGGGGGGGGGGGGGGGCGGAAGATCCCCGAGGTAATAAGTTTGCCAATTTCTATGGTGTAAATATTCCCACTGTGGCTGATTTCAGGTTACTGATCATATAACAGCAGGCTCTCAAAATTCCTAAATATGTAATAATAAACTTTTGCAAGCCAGTCTGAGCTAGCACCAGCACACCACTGAACCACTAATACTTACCAACACTAGATTCTTCTGTTGGAATAATGAAATTTTTAAATTCTCCTACAATGCCTTCATTCAACTATAACTCATTCATTAAGAGAGTGTCTTTATGTAAGACTGTTAAGGGTACTTTGCAATAGTAATTATAATAATTTAAGTCATAGGCTATTTTGAGGAACTAATCAAAGCTATAAACCTTCTCTACAAAAAAGTACATAATGAGAACTATGAATACAGAGGAGCCTGGGTGGCTCAGTTGGTTGAGCGTCTGCCTTTGGCTCAGGTCATAATCCTAGGGTCCTGGGATGAAGCCCTATATGGGGCTCTCTGCTAGGTCGGAGTTGTTTCTCCCTCTCTCTTTGCCGATCCTCCTGCTTGTGCTTGCTCTCTGTCTTCCTTTCTGTCAAATAAATAAATTTTTAAAATCCTTAAAAAAAGAATTACGAATACAATATCAGGAGATTCTTGGACTTTCTTACGCTTGTTCATGGCTCTCAGATTAAGAATCTCTGTTCTCTTTACGGGCTAGACAATTAATTTGGCAAGCAACATTCTGAACCTCATTCCTTCAGTTCACTAAATTTATGAATTATCAGAGAGCTCAAAAGTCACTGTTTAATTGCAAAAGAGTTAAATTACCAGTATTTTATTAGTCATGTTTACTACCTGTCCTCTTCTGTCATTATTCCAAAATGCAGAGATCTTAAGGAATTCACAAGGACATGATGAGGTCAACTACCGAGTAGCGTTGAGCAATTTAGTTTTGGTTCCTTTCTTTGTCCTACTAGTTGTGTGTGAATCATTATATCAGGTAACTATAAGACTTGGGACATTTCAATTTTCATTTTGAAATGGAAGTTATGTGTGTGTGTGTGTGTGTGTGTGTGTGTACCTATGTGTATGGATATTTATATAGCCACAATCTCAACACTTACTCTTTTTTAACCCCCTTTTTAAATGTTAGGATTAATTAAGTCTATTGCCCATGACTTGACCAAACACCTTTTTTATATAGTCTTATAGCCTTGTATTTTTATTTTGTAGCACACTTCACAAAAAAAAAAAAAAAAAACATCATTTCTTCTATTAGATGTAAACTCTCAAGGCCAGAAAATTCATAACCTGGCATAATGCACCTTGCCAAATGGGTACTAAGTGGTTGAAAGAAATAATTAATGAATAAATGATAATTTTTATATACATTTTGAAGAGAAAAAAGGTAAATAGGAGAAAACAAAAAAAGAGATCAAAGTTATAATCAAAGCAAAACTATAATGAAGCAAAATTACTAGCTTCAATTTTAGTGTTTTTTCTTTGTCTATCCATCTACCTACAATAGCAACATATTTAATTCTGGTCACTAGGAGTTGATGTTAAGGCTGATGACCTTAGTAGATCTTCATTTGAGGATGCCTTTAAAAGGTGAGAAAGAAATTCATTTCTCCTCCATTTCTGAGGTTTTGTTTTGCTGAGTCTTTTCAACTTAACTCTCAAATGACATAAACTCATCAACATAAACTACCACTGGAGGATTCTGATTCATTCAAGTTGGCTTATAATTAGCAAAGATATATATATATATATATATATACACACATATACACACACACACATATATAAATATACATATATATATAAATATATATTACTGGAGGATTCTGATTCATTCAAGTTGGCTTATAATTAGCAAAGAGATATTTATATATAAATATATATATAAGAGATTTAATATAAATATATAGCAAAGAGATTTATATGTAGCAAAGAGATTTATATATATATATTTTATATATTTATATATATTTATATATATTTTATATATATATAAATCTCTTTGCTAATTATAAGCCAACTTGAATGAATCAGAATATTTAACTATATATTATATATATTTATATATTTAATTTTAATTAATTATAATAATATATTAAAAATAAAATAATATTTAATTATATATTTTATATACATACATATATATATATAGAGAGAGAGAGAGAGAATATCACTTTGAGGATGATTGTTTAGTTAGGAAATGATGATGTCAGGGACCAATACCCCCATTTATCAGTAGGATGGTTCATTCAATTTAGGAAAAATTCAGAGATTAAAAGCTGGAACTTGAATGTTTCAGCATCAGTAAGATTCTGGGATTGAGAAGAACCTCTTGTACCACAGGCACTGCAGACATGCTATTATAATCACAACCAGCTAAACCGCCAACTGAAGGTCAGATATCCCCCTCAGAAACAGAATCTTAGTCTTTTGGCTCTTGACATGGTTCCACCTGGAGCTGTTCTTTGGCTCAGTACATTGGAATGTGAAGTCAACTCACTTACCACATATTTATTGAACATCTACCATTGTGACAGATATATTGCCAGGATTCCAGCAACAGCAAAAATGAACACAAGATATTTCATGCCTTTGACAAATTTACATTCTGACAAAACAAGAATATAAATTCCTGAACTACAAAGCAGAGTGAGGAAAAAGCTTAAGAGAGAGACTGACAGCGAGGTCAGATACCACATCTATTTGAATAAACCAAGCATGGTTTTATGGTGGCACCACACTGAGATGGACGTTGAAGGATGGGTGGGAGAGCAACAGATGGAGCCTGGAGATGAAGAGGGCATTTTCTAAGCAAATATGTGCAGCTGGGACAACTGGGTTGTATTTGCATTAGAAGAGCAAGTAATCCATTTTAAATAGAATATACATTACATGTGCTGATATAATAGGAGATGAGTCTGGAAAGTTGATTTTTCTCATATGTGTGAAGTCTATTATATAGTTAATGAAAGATTTTATAAATAAAATCATGGGTTTGAGACCAGTAGTTACTATCTGACCTGGTTTTTTTCCCAAGATTGTAGACCATACCTCTATCTGCCTATGGAGTAAGACTTTAGAAATCCATGTCTAAAGCAAATTATGAAAACAGCTAAGTTTGTGTTTGGATCATTTTATGCCTCTTTTGACCCTCCACCATGGCCTTCTCCCTCTTCCCTTTCTTCTCTAAGTAGAACTTGGATCCGATCTCATTCTTGGTGCGGAATGACTGAGAATGACTTGAGGATCAGGAAGGTGGGAATAATAGTTCTAAGAGGCATCCCCATATTACCAGGACTCTTCAAGTAACAGGCTTCAAAATACTGACGAATTACATTATAATGACAAAATGTGAGGCAGTAGGATAAATACTTTGCTGTGGAAGAACATTGACATGGATCCCTCAAATATGTAAAATAGCATAGCATCTACAGGTCTCCCTTTTATGTCCCACAGGGGCCATCGGTTGTGAGAGTTAACAGCTTAACTCCAAGTGCGGTGAGTCAGGATAAATTATTTCCCAAAGTAAAAATTACTCAAAGTATAGGTATCACACTTTACTGGTCATAATATTTTTTTTTTCTTTCCATGAACTAGTGAAGGGGCATGAGTCAGTTGGGATAATGGAAATGTCACTAAAAATCAGGAGGTTCTAGGTTTTAGATCCAGTTTTAGTAGAAGTTTGTCTAAGAAAGAGAACCCACCCAAATTAGAAATGGGTATGTAAATTTTAAGACTCATGTAACCTCCCTATTATCACAACAGGAGCCATAAATTACAGATGTCCTTCCCTATGGTAAGGCAGCATAGAGGAATGTCAACTCTTTGAGCATTCCTTTTATGGTACCTGTCCAGTACAGAGGGTTGTAGGGAGGTGAGAGCTGCTGATTGACAACTGACAAGGGAACTGGGGACCTGCATCTTCAGTCAGGTCCACAAGGGGACATTCTGTCAGGAAGATGTTCCGCTGGGCAGGTGGCCCCTGTGCGTGGTGCTGGGAGTGCCCCTGTTTGCAAGGAGAGATCACGTTCCAGAATGCTGCCCGGAAACGGCGAGAGAGTACATTATAGATAATGGGGTTGACGGCTGAGCTCAGGTAGAAGAAGACACCTGGAACACAGGAGATTAAAAAAAGAGACACGCTGAGGAGAAACTGAGTGAGAAGCATGATAGAGCGAAGCATAAATATTTAACAAAAGCTTTGAATCCCTGTGAAGTAATTCTCTTTGGGAAGTAATAATATATACAAGACTCTAATTGAGAATACAAAATGCTCTGAATGGATCTACCACCTGTGTATTTAGGAATCAAACACAGAAAGATTAAAGAGTCTTGGAAAAATTTAGGCTGGCATGAGATCTCTCTGAGATGCTTGGCAATTTCCTTTGATCCCCACTTGTTTAATTAAAGAACATGCTCTCAAAGTATTAACGAGAGATGCTTAAGTATCAGAGGAAAGAGAGATTTTTTTTTTTATCTCATTGGAGCTTTGCTTAAATCTATAATTTGAAACTGCAAGTAAGAGAAGAATGGTAAATCAGTTAAGGCACAGTCCCTGCTGATATTTCTTATAATGCTAACTGTCTCTTCAAAAAAATATGCCCCAATGCCCCTTTCCTACCTAGACTTTTCCCTTGATGGCTCTTCCCATCTTCCAACTTTACTATTAAATAATTCTATATTGCCATTTGTTTTCTCCACCAAATGCTTTGTACACTGCCATTTTCCTCCTTGGTATACACACTTCTCTTTTTACTGTATCCTATTTTTTTTCCCCAAGGCCCAAGATGGGCCTAAGTTTGAGAAGTAGAGGACTGTGTTTCTGATCTTGGCTCTTGCTTGTTCTGTGACCTTAGAAGACTACAGTTCTTTTCTCCATGAAATGGGAATGGGAATACCATCCTAACCCACCTCCCTGAATTACTGTGAAGGTAAAGTAGAGATGCCATCCACAGAGGGACTGAGAATGGCTAAGAATATAAAATAAGCAATAGGCACTATCATCAACATAGTCATGGTTGTCCCCATTTATGTAGTTCAGGACCTACAGAGTGCCATATGCCCTATGCACAGAACTGGACAGGGAGGAATATAGAAGAAGAGTATTGCTGTGGACTATTAATTCATTCAATACATTCTTATTTTGTTCCAGAAACTTTGAGGCATGTTAGTAGGTAGTAGATGTAAACTTTGTTCTCCCAGGACTTAGAACAGTATTATAGAGGCAAAATCTATGCCTAACTTTAGCTGCTGACAAAAAAACAATACCAAACTCTATCTGTTAAGAGCAAAATATATGATACTAACAGTCATCCTATGGAAATTCACATGACAGCATAAGCACAAGGACTATGATGGTCATGAAGGATTTAATAGTGGCTACTGACTGAATACTAACCAGCCCCTGAAGCAGGCAGTAGATAATTGGGGAAGAGAGGAGAGAGTTCTGTGGTAGAAGGCATAGCCTGTGCAAATGTGCAGAGGCAGGAATGGTTACATTATGCAAGAATAATGCAAAATGTGAAGAATTCTCTAATTAACTAGATTGACAAATGTGTGGTTTATGAATGGAAATACATAACTTGATTAAAAGGCAAGTTGTAGGCATTTTTTTAGTAGCATTTAAGAGGTTTAGACTTCATGTGGTTGGCAATATGGGGAAGAGAGAGATGATATTTTAACAGGAAAATGTTAATATAAATGCTATAATTTGGAAATCTTAAAATGGTTGTCTTGATGCATCTGGAGATGGAGAGTCAACTAGTTAAGTCTCATGTGATCTCGTGGAGTTTTCCAATTTATTTTGTCACTTCCATTTTTCTCAGCTTAACCACAAAGATAAGCTAAGAGCTATAAATATTTTTGAGATTTCACCCAGAATTCACAATTAAATTTAACATGGAGGAAAGTACTAATGTCCAGGTATAAACAGTTCAGTTCACAAGGCCTGCTGAGTACAAAAGAGACGGTGATTGAAAACAGATAATGTACATGGCATTCAATACTCCTATGAACACTGTGGTCTTTGCTTTATGCACACATGGAGTGTCCCATGCACAAGTTGCTCTTCTCTGTCCTCTCTGGTGATGTCTTTGGTAATCTAAAGAGCCCACAGAACCAGCCAGTGACTTGTCGAGGTAGAGGAGCGAGGTGGTCTGCCTAACAGTCACACTAACTGAGAAAGAAGGACGTGGATGACCATTCTCTTCTCCACTTTGGAGTATAGAACCCTGAACTTGAAGTTGGATGACTTGGGTTGGAATGCTGTTTTTACAGTTTGCCAGCCAAGTGACTTTGGGCAAAGCGGTTCTTTTTTGTGGAACTTTCTGCTGTAAAATTGTGATGATAACATCTACTTGTTGTGATAATTATAGAAAGATAATGTAGTATCATGTGGCTTAAAAAGCTATTATGTCATTCACTTCTTACATCATCAGCCCATGGATTGTACAGAGCAGGCATTATTGCCATTTTATAGTTGAGGTAACTTTGACATGAAGGAGGCCTCATTCTTCAGATCACTCTGATGGGAATGAGATGTAAATCCAGGTCCTCTGACTTAATGACCTTTCTAACACTCTTTCCACCAAATTCCATGGTATTGTTCCCAAGCAGCATTACAGTGGCCTAAAAGCAGACCTTGATGCCTCATGAATAACATTTGGTTGGTTTCCATGAGGATCTAACACTTGCTGAAGATAATATGAAATTTCAGGGATTAAACATGGATGTTTAATAAGAATCATTTCAATTATGTGGTCACTGGAAGCAAAACAAAGGAATCACCTCTTAGACCACTTTCCTGCTGTAATCATCATGCTTAAAGTTGAGGTCTTCAATAAAGTAGCATCTAAAATACTGATCTGGCATATTTCTTTTGGATTTATAACATACCTCATCAATATGTGAATGAAATAAAAATCAAGTGTGTTTCTTTGTTGTATGGTGGGTCCCCATAATCACAGTGTATGCAGTGGAACCAATTGCTCTAAGCAAGACGAAGCAGCTGTAATTACCGGAACATTTCTGATGTAAGCAAGCCAGCCCAAACGTTACCTGATACCACGTGGATGAGATTGAACACAGCAGCCAGGGATTCAGTCCACTCCTCCACAAAGCTGAAGAAGAGCCGGTCAATGTGGAATGGGGCCCAACAGAGAGCAAACACTAAGACCAAAACAACTGGAAAAGGATGATGAATGAGAGAGCAAAAGACAGTCAAAGCAAGGATAGGTATGCAATGCCCACTCTGAGTCCATCCATTCCTTCTAACATTCCTCCCCCCATCTTTCTTTCTTTCTTTTTTTTTTCATAATTTTTTTTTTAAGATTTTATTTATTTGACAGAGATCACAAGTAGGCAGAGAGGCAGGCAGAGAGATAGGGGGAGGCAGGGTCCCTGCCGAGCAGAGAGCCCGATGCGGGGCTCCATCCCAGGACCCTGGGATCATGACCTGAGCTGAAGGTAGAGGCTTTAACCCACTGAGCCACCCAGGTGCCCCCCTGCCATCTTTCTTAAGCTATCATTATAATGGACCATCCAGATCTTAAGGAACCTTTACATAGAATATTTGCACGTGAGAATGAATTATATAGGATTTAGGATCAGTTTTCCATATGATTGTACAAGATTTCTTGTATAATTTAAGTTTAATTTGGAACACTTAAAATAGTATTGCCTTTATTCAAAGTTCTGAAAACATTATACTGTGGAAAATATGTTACAAGAAGATTGTTGGAACCATGTAAACTGGTGATAGAAATATAATGATTGGGTTCAAGCAACTGGTGTTTTTTAAAGTCATAGATTAACAACAAACTGTTAATGTAGGATGTGGTAAAATGTTGTATGGATTTATCTTGTTCCTCTGGAAATAATTAGAAACTTCTGTGAATTCAGTCATTCTGTAAGGGGTGGGAGGGACAGAAAGAAAGGGAAGAATCATGAATATAATACTGCTTTACAAGCATCTTTTCATTGGGATGGGGATATGTCTATTATATTATAACTTTTTAGAGTACAGATTTCCTTCTAATTTCTTTTGAAATAATTATAGATGCACAGAAATATACTATTGCCCAATTTTTTTATTTTCAGCTCCCAAGGCAGATATTAGGGCTACCATAGTTTCTCTTTGGGGCATTCAGTCTTCACCAATATAAATATATTTTTTTCTCTTCTGAAGTTGTAAAATACTTTTATTTCCCAAGACATGATGCTTGGAATTTGCCTCAGAACAATTTTGTAGGTGCTAAGGGAGAGATAGGAATATAGATGAAACAAGATTATCTATGAGTTGATAATGATTGAAGCTGGGTGATGGGTACATACATGGGTGTTTATTTTACAATTCTCTGAATTTGTGAGTACAATTGAAGTTTCCATAGTAAATGGTACATATATTTCCTGTTGGCAGTAACATATTCAGAGTAAGTGGTCTGTCTGTGGGGTGTAGTTCCAAGAATATCTGAAAGATCTTCTGAATTTACCCCCCAGGGAAAAGTCCCTAATCTGCTTTAACTAAAAACACTAATTAAATTTTTACCTAAGGGAATAATAGTATACTGCCTGCTATTCCCTTTAGTTAAAAATTTAATTAGTGTTGGCCCTCGGTGGGGTCAGCAGGTTAAGTGTCCAGCTCTTGATTTCAGCTCAGGTTGTGATCTCGTGATCTTGGGGTCAGGAGGTTGAGCCCCTCATCGCTCAGCAGGGTCTGTTCTGGATTATTTCTCTCTCCTCCATCCCCCCCCCACCATGCTCTCTTTCTCTCTCTCGAATAAATAAATAAATCTTTTTTAAAAAATGTAGTTACTGTTAAAATTGAACACTCTACGCATCAAAGACAAATAAAATCTTTACTGTATATTTTATCACTGTGACTTGAATGTGAGTGCACTTCAAGCCTTTTTGTGAGAGCAGATTTTGATCAAGGAAAAAGGGGAGGGGGAGATAAGGAAGACACAAGATTTCTCAATAGGGAAATTCAAAAGCCAACAGGGGCTAAACAATTTCCAGGAAGATGACTATTAGACAAACTTTAGTGACTTCACAGTTTTTTTGTTCATAAACTCCACATAGTTATAGTGAGTGCTTTATATGAATATTAGCCTGAAGGATTTGTTTCTTCCAAACCTTAGGTTTTGACTTGGGAAATTTATTATAAATCTCCTTTTTCATCAATATCTCTCATACCCTAGTGTAGGATCATATATTTATAACATTATTTTGGGAGACTGTTGATCAGTTCCTGGGTTTTAAAACATCATCTCTATGTTAAAGAGTATACTGTACTGTATAAAATGATACAATGTTATAGGCAGGCTGATGGCTTAGAGTTACTCTTGGCCAGATGTTCTTAAATGTGGAATTAAGGGATCCCAGGGAGTCCAAGGATGGGTGTCAGGAGGCACAGGATCCCCTGAAATGGATGCAAAATGTTTTGTGCATGTGTATTTGCACATTTTCTAAGTGTAGAGTTCACAGCTTTCATCATAGTTTTTTAAAAAAAAACTCATAACTCAAAATAGGTTAAAAATCACCTACTCATTTTATTTTATTTTTAAGGTTTACTTATTTATTTTGGAGAGAGAGGCAGGGGAGGGGCAGAGGGGCAGAGAGAGAGAGAGAGAGAATCCTTTCTGAGCACAGAGCCGACTAGGGCTCAATCTTAGGACCAGAGCCAAAACCAAGTGTCTGACCCTAAACTGACTGAGCCACCTAGGCCCCTCCCCGCCTCCACTCCTGCTCATTTTAGAGAGGAAAAGAAATGCTCACAATCGCAGAGAGCAAGATTTACAGAGTGAGATTTACTGAATACCCCACAGAGTGTATTCCAGTGATGCAATTTTGTGTATTGTTTGAGGGTTAAAAACTATAATAGAAACAAGACAGACGGGTCCTAGGAGCTTGAGAAAACCAAGGTTTCGATGTTGTGGTTCAGGAGTATTTTGATTCTGATCCCATCAGCACTTTCTCAGTACAAAATCCCTGTCCTTTGCTTTCACAAACCAACCAACCAAGCCCCGAAAAAAGTGGAAGACTTACACAGCATTTTGGTGACGGATTTTCTGGCAGGTCTTTGAATATTTGCAGCCACTTCATCTGCCCCAAGGAGGTGGTCTTTCTTTAGCTGCAAGGGAAGTGGAAAAAGATACTGAGGGAAGGAAATATTGTTTCCTTCTGACCAGATCCTGGAAGTGTTAACTCTAACATTGACTTTGCAGACAAAAATCTGGGACTTAAAGAACTGTAAGAATTTGTCAAACGTTTACTAAGTTGGAGGTGAAGTTGGATTCAAGTCATCTAATTCAACTGGACCAGTGGTTGTGGCTACATTACAAAGCTACCATGTATCACATGCTATTCTATAAAACCCTAGTTATGTAGTATATTAATAGGTATTCCATAAAAAGTATGACATCTAAAGTTGAAAATGTTAGGTAGTCTTTTTCTTTCATTCATTCATTCATTCATTCATTCATCATTCAATGTTTATTAGAATGGAATCCTCTGCTATAGAGTAGGTAGACAGTAGAAAACAAAAATGGATATTATTTCTGTTTCATAAAGTTTATAGTTTTTATTGTGGGTCCTCTCAGATCCTTTAATGTGCTTGATGGACACTATGAACATCTTCATGGGGGTTTGGGTATAACCCTTTCCCCATCCCCACCTTCCATACCCCATATCTCCTCACCCTCCCAGCTTCAAGGGAGACAGTGCTTCTTTGCCTCAACAATGTTCCTTTTGACCCAGTCCTTTTCAGTGGAATACCTAGTACATCTTGAGGAGCACAATTTGGGAATATCTGTGTTACTAATATTACTGGTAAGAGTGCATATGTTTCTGAGTTTAGATGTTAAAGAATACTCATCCTGTTGTAAGATGTGGTGATCCTTGGAGAAGTTTCTAAAATTTCAAATGTTAACACTACCTGTGCATGCAATTTTCCCTACCCTGTTCAAGTCCCATCTACCCTAGAAGACTCTGGTGGCCACTGGAGCCCATTTTCCTCTCCTTCCTCTGAACTCCCATAGCACTGAAGATCTGCATCATTCACTTAGCTGTAGAATTTTCTTCTCTTTAATTCACATATTTTTAGTTTGGGGAGATATACGACCAGAGAAAGGAAGCTTTAAGGACTCATGATAAACTACTATCAAATATCTAGAAGGTAGTATAGTATATAGTTGTGACTGATTCTCTAACACTTATTCTCTTCTTCTCCTACTAGTGGTACCCTGATTTTCCTTTAGAGAATTTAGTCCTTCTGCATTGTTAGTTGTTAATTTAGATGGAAATGATCCCATCTCCAGCTCCAGGTTCAGTCCTTGAATAATGTAACTACTAACCTTCAATCACAGTGACTGCATAATTGGAATCAAAGAGATTTCAGATGCTTGCTTGTACTTCTAGGAATGGAACTTTTAATTCTCTTTCATTGGGAGCCTTCTTGTTTTCTGCATGTGAGTTCTGGAATACAAGAGCTATTTTTTTTTATTTTATTTGTTTATTTGACAGACAGAGATCACAAGTAGATGGAGAGGCAGGCAGAGAGAGAGGAAGGGAAGCAGGCTCCCTGCTGAGCAGAGAGCCTGATGCGGGACTCGATCCCAGGACCCTGAGATCATGACCTGAGCCGAAGGCAGCGGCTTAACCCACTGAGCCACCCAGGCGCCCTACAAGAGCTATTTTTTCCCCCACCATGAGGGAAGTGCTTGGAGCCACCAATGGCCTACTGTGACGATCTTGAGGTTGAAATCAACAGTATAGAAAGAAGTGCAAAGAAACAGAAATAAAGCTAGGTCTTTGAGAACATTGTGTGTTTTATGGAATTAATCTTCATCAAAAGCCAGCTCTACCTCTTAACTTTTCAGGTGTATACTTCCTATCATATGTTGCCAGATTGAGTTGGGGTTCCTTCCTTAACACTGTAGAAAGTTCAGAAACACTGATCAAGGGCATTAGGTGGAAGGAAAGTTCAACTTACTCTATATAATCTTGGGTAGATTAGGATCAGTTTATTGGAAGATATATTCCAATTCAAGATAAAAAAAAAGAGAGAGAGAGAGAGAGATTGGTGTGGTTATGTGCAACAGTAGAACAAACTTCTCTAATCAGTGAGCTTCCTGGGCTGGATGGCATTTTTACAGGATGCTTTAGAGAAGGTGTTTAAAATCAAATAAGACTTGGACCGGAGGGTTATTAAAAGTTGCCTCCAAAACTCAACAAAGGAATATCCTGTCTCTAACAAACACAAAAGCTCCTAAAAATCAGGTAGCTCGTGGTCCTACCTGCTTCAGGACTCATGTGGTCCTAAAGCATCCACCTGGATGATTAACAAAGCTGACCATCTGTCTCTGAATATATTGATGCTCTCAACACACACCTGTATCTTCACAAAGTGAGGGATTAAATTTCCTGTGAGATTTGACCCTTCAGAGGTCACCTAGAACTTGGAAAGTAAGAAGGGAAAATACCATGCAGTTATTAGGAATAGATGAGAGGAAACTGAAGATAAGAGGTTATAAACTTAATGGTGAAACAAAATAATATGGGTAGAGCATGTATCTCAGTGTCTGGCATGTGATACTCCGTAAGTTATATATTACTGTTGTTATTCTGATTTTTGTCCTCTTACTTGAAAGACATCATAAAAACTGAATTTTGATGAAACAGGGTTATTTATTTATATCTGTGTGTCCAGTCATGGATTACTGAGTCCCTTACAGAAATTCTCCTCATGGCACTGCTCACCTATAAGCAGCACTTGTTTGAGACAAAGAAGCAGCCAGAAGCAGAGACAAACAAACAAAACAAAAACAAAACCAAAAATCCCTGCCTTGTTGTTAAGATAAGAGTAATAAATCAAAGTGCAAATCTTACTAACTCATCATCAATTAAATCTACTGAAGGTTCCAATTGTTTCATACCATTTTTAAAAATTTGTCATTGTTATAAGATACTTATCCCAGTATTTGATTTCAGTCCAAAATTAAGAACAATGAGAAACTACTGGGATCTCTTAGTCCCTTCTGTGGGTGGGTTTAACAGTTTTCTTTGGTAATTTCTCTACTTCAAGAAACAATTTCCTTAAATCAAGCATAAAGTGAACAGTTCTTTCATGAACAGGCTTTTGGTACAGTGTAGTTTGCAATGAAAAGAAAATTATAAATGTGTTAATCATTGCTTACCTTTCAGCTTCTGTAGGTTTTAGTGATACAACTAGCCAGAGGGAAAGAGTGAAAAACTGAGTATTTATGCATCATATACATTATTTCAACAGAATCTGAAGGAGGCAATGTAGTAGAATAGAATCCAAACAATATGTCTAACCAACATTTAATACTGCTTTATGTTTGGACACTTTTATTTCCCTTCAGATGTTTAGCAAAATAGATATTCAACCACTAAATATTCTACCCACTTCTGAACTTTCATTTTAAAAGTGAAGATATGGGGCGCCTGGGTGGCTCAGTGGGTTAAAGCCTCTGCCTTTGACTCAGGTCATGATCCCATAGTCCTGGGATGAGCCCCGCTTTGGGCTCTCTGCTCAGCGGGAAGCCGGCTTCTCCCCACCCCACCCCCTGCATGCCTCTCTGCCTACTTGTGATCTCTGTCTGTCAAATAAATAAATAAAAAAGCTTTAAAAGTGAAGATACAGGAGCACTTGGGTGGCTCAGTGGGCTAAGCTCTGCCTTCAGCTCAGGTCATGATCTCAGGGTCCTGGGATCGAGCCCCGAATTGGGCTCTCTGCTGAGTGGGGAGACTGCTTCCCCCTCTCTCTCTGCCTACTTGTGATATCTCTCTCTGTCAAATAAGTAAATAAAATCTTTTTTTAAAAAAGATGAAGATACAAAAAGAGTGAAAAATTGTGGTTACTGTTTAGGAAGCTCAGAGACCTTCCTATCCCACGCTCCTTAGCTGTGTAAGATAAAAGGTGAGGGGTGAGATCAATAGGGCTGATTCAGATTGATACATTATGCTGATCAGTTGTTCATATGATCATAATCATTCCAGCAGATGTTCATTTATGTGGTGTGTGGAGACTAAGCTTCAGAATACCAAAATATAATCCTAGCTGTTGTGTAAATATTTCTACAATCTGAATGAAATCTGTTTATTTGGAAAAAAAAAATGAGTGCAACTCTGTCTGGCATGGCTGGATTCTGCTGCAATTCATAATCCATCTTCCTCAATTCAAGTGTTAATGCTGCATGCAGAATTACAACTACTAGATGAGAGCTCCAAAAGAACTTCCTCTCAAAGAGAAGGAAGTTCTGGGGTTGTCTGTTTGCTATCTCTAACATGTTCTAAACTTGGAGAGCATCTCAGTGGCTACTCATATCCTGAATGCTCAGCTTTGAGCACATATATGGCCCCCCCTCCTTCTTCTGTGGTCCTGAGGTTTCATCAGGCTTAGTTTTTTGTTGTTGTTGTTGTTTTTCCTTTTTTTCCCTTCCTTCTTTCTTTCTGTCTTTTTTCTTTTTCTTTCTTTCTTTCTTTCTTTTTTTTTTTTTTTGCCTTCTGAAGGCAGTGAGGGCCAAAGTCAAAGTCAATCATAACTTTAGATTTGCCAAGGGAGCCAATAACTTAATAATCATCAGATATGCTTAGTCTCTTTTAAATCTCTTAGATCAAAAAGCTCTGTAAAATAATGTTTCTAATTCTCTTTCGAAGGTTGAAAAGCTGAAGTCCAGCAATGAATGAAATAATTTAACTTCATTCACTCATTCATTCATTAATTCATTCATTCAGCTTACAGTCTAGTTGGAGAAAACAAATTAAGGAACCCACAAATATAGAATTATAAGTTGTAAGAAATGCAGTGAGGAAAATCACCAGGAATCATAACACATACACAGGGACCAGATGCAGCTAGAGAGTCAGGCAGAGCTTCACAAAGAAAGTGTGGATGAAGTATGATTGAAAGGATAAGTTAGAGTTAGAAAAGCAAAAGGAATTGTGATGCTCAACAGTAGGAACAATTCAGGCAATGATATAGCAAAAGGTACAACATGTACAAAGACCCTGTGGCCAACGCCATAGACTAGGACCTATTTCTCCTGACTCTTAGTCTACAGATCTTTAAATTCTTCTAGCAGTGACTTACTAAGAAGATAATTCCTTCCCTGGTGTCCTCTGGTAACAGTTTATCCTTCCTGAGAACAGGAATTTTATCTGTTACACTATACACATAAAGCAAACTAGGTATTTTCTAAGCTATTTTCTGAGCTGTCCCTTAGCTCCTAATTAAAGGTGGCTATAGGTTCATAACAATAAAACAAAGTGAAACACAAAGTAATTGGTTGGGGGTAGGGGATGTGTTTTTCCTACTCCAAGTTAAATGTTAAATGCTTCTTCCAAATTAACCCAAGATAAATGATTGTTTGGTGTTGGACAAAATGGTATTGGTCAGTTTGGGGTAGAGATTTCTCATAGGGCTCTTGATATTTGGAATCATGCAGAAGTCCTTTTCCTCCAGTGATATACACAGGGCATTCTAAGACACTGCAAGCTAGTCTGGGGTGGCATGTGTCTCTCAATGTAGAGGGGCCAGCCCTCCAAGAGGAGATTGGCAAAACTCTCTGCCTGATTAAATTTACTTCTTTGTCCAGACATCTGTGGTTCTTGGAACTTGTTCTTCCTACTTGGATTCTGCTGCTCACCTTAGGCACAGCAGATATGGAAAAGAACCATTGCGGGACACTCATTTCTGACATTCACCTTTTTCTGAGGTGGGAGTACATTAATTGTCAGAGAGTACATGGTAGCAGAGCCATCTTGAAGCAGATGATGTGAATGTGATATTTGCTTTGTTTTCCCTTCATTTATAATTCACATTGCTCCTGCTCACAGATATTTTATTCCTTTTTTTAAGTTATCACAGACTGTTAGAGCTATCAGGAGCCTTAGGTATAATCTAATGTGAACTTTTCATTTTATAAATGTGAAAAGTAACTCCAGGAGAGAATTGTGTGGCTTGCCTGAAAGTGTATTTTATGTGAGCTTTCGACCTGGGAGTCTAAATGGTCCCAAGACTGTTTCCTACATAAGCTGTCTCCTTAAATGGGCATAAAGTTGTCACAGTTAGATTTCATCTCTGTGAATCTGGATGCAGACTATACCAGGAGAGGAATTATATAGATGCACTACTACCTCACCAAAAGTAGTTTCTCTCAGCTAATTTAGATCCTAAAAAAGGGGGAAAATCAGTTTACCATCATGAGTACAGGAACCTCTAATTATTAGGTATATTGCAAACTAAGTGATAGTTTTTTATTCATCTCAGCTGTCATTTATTCCCATTTTCTTCTACTCTAATGTGCTCTGTTCATGTCCTGTCCCTCAATTTCGACCTGGTAAAGAGAAATCCAAGTTGGTCCCCCTCAAGCCATATTTTTGCATTTTAGCTTTGTCAAAAGCAACCATAAGGGACAGTCTGACTTTAAAACTGTAAGTTTGTCTTAGAGTAGAAGACAGGAAGAGATGGCTTATATTATACTCTGACCAAGTTGGTCCAGAGGAAAATTTCAATACAGGCAGTAGATGGGGGCTGGAGACAACAAGCTGTGGAATGTTCCCTCCAGGGGTGGCCACCTTGCACTGTTTAAAACGAGGCTCCACCTCAGACCTACTGAATCAGAATTTCCCAGGGGGAGGGGTCTGCACATTGATTCCCAGAGTAAGATTTCTAGGTGATTGGTAGGAACTCCTAGGTTTGAAAGCCACAGGCATAAAGGAAGAGTAATGCAAGGTGACTTAAAAGAAATGGTTTATAGTTGTGGTAGGATTTGCCTAATTTTGAGGCTAGTCCTTTAACTTCTGCTTCCCCTCTAAGCTCATTCTATTTTTCTCTCTACCTCCTTCCAATTCTGAAATTTTCCAGTTCTCAATTTTTCCTCTGAACTTTGAGTCAGTGAGAGAAGGGATGCTATCCTAAGCCAGCGAGCTTGGATACTCACTTTGAGCCCCATGAGGTAGTAGAGGACACTGATGACAATCATGGGGAGGACGTAGAAGAGGAAGGAAGTGACCTGGATGATGAAATTGTAGATCCATATGGGCTTGATGACTGCACAGGTGGCAGAGCCTGGGACCAAGGACCCATTGGGGAAGTAGTGGACCTTGATGCCGTGAATGCTGGTGTTGGGCAGAGAGAAGAGAACAGAGAAGCCCCAGACGATGCCGAGGATCCTGAGAGCCCGCCGCCGGGTGCACTTCATCTTGGCGCGGAAGGGGTGGAGGATGGCCACGTAGCGCTCCACGCTCACGGTGGTGACGCTGAGGATGGAGGCAAAGCACACCGTCTCAAAGAGGGCCGTCTTGAAGTAGCAGCCCACGAGCCCAAACAGAAAGGGGTAGTTGCGCCACATCTCGTAGACTTCCAGGGGCATCCCAAGGAGCAGGACCAGGAGGTCAGAGACAGCCAAGCTGAAGAGGTAGTAGTTGGTGGGTGTCTTCATATTCTGGTGCCGAAGAATCACCAGGCACACCAGGAAATTGCCAACGACCCCCACTATAAAAATCAGGGCATACACTGCAGTCACTGGGAAGAAGAAGTGGCTGCGGGGAGGCCCGTAGAGGAAGGCCAGATAGTCCTCGCTGCTGTTCAGGTATTTCTCGGATGGGTCTTCCCGTTCCTGCTGGTGGATCCAGGAATCATTCTTGTGTTTTTCCATCACTGACATTAAAATGCAAGACCTGAGACTCCTCTGATATCAGCGTGTGTCCCAGGCTGAGCCAGAAAAGAAAGAGAAAGCAGGCAGGAAAGCACAGACTCTGGGGAAAGAGGGTGGGAGAGCGTGAGCACTTCAGTAAGGTTGGGCTGTTCAGCCCCATCCCTTTTGAAGAGCTAGAGACCCCGCCCCTCCACAAGCTATGGCCCAATGAGTGTGTCAGATGCTCAGCAAGAGGAAGGCTGTGTCTGAGAGCTGGCTTGGAAGCAGGGAGCTGGGGAGGAGAGGGAGACATTTCTCTGAATTGGAAGGAGCAGGGAAAACAGCTGACACAAACAGTGATACTCTACCTTGAATATGCTGTGGGCATTTTGAGAAGTGCATTTTGCAGAGTCCTGGGAATCTGGGTGGAAATGCAAATTAAAGTTGCAGGGTCTTGGGCAGGAGAGTACAAGTTTCCATTGATCCTTGTCACCTGCAAAAGCATGACAAAAAAGGGAGATCAATAGATTTCTCAAGTTATCTTGTTCCTTTGGAAATTCAGGGCTTACTGGGGAAAGCGTGATCAATGTGACTTTTTCGGATCTACTGTAGCCACAATAGAATCCAAAGCCTGAAAGAACACATGCACATCATCTAGCCCTGCCTGCTGTCTGTCACTTCAGTGTCTTTGGGCAGTGCCTTGCTATCCTAAAAGGCACTGGGGTTTAGAATCAGTCCCACCCGTAGCAATCCTGTAAGACATTGGGAATGTCGCTCAAACTCTGCCAGCCTCATTTCCTTATCTGTAAACTGTAGATTCATTCACTCTATTTCATTCAACAAATGGTTCTTGAGGATTTACCATGTATCGGGCAATGTTCTAGGCTTTGTAGAAGCATCAGTGAACAAGCCAGACAAAAATCTCTGTCACTTGGTGTTTTTTTACAATAGGGAATTCTGAAAATATACAAGCAAACTAGTAAATTAATAATATGATTAAAGGTAATAATTTGTGTTGTGAGGGAAAAAGGTATGGGTTGATACAAAGATAAGGCTGGAGGTGTTCTTTTATCAAAGGTGGTCAAAGAAATCTTACATCAGGAGATGTTATTTTTGCTGAGGTCTGAATGATGAAAAGTCAGTCATAATGGAGCTAAGAAAAGTGCATTCACAGCAAAAGTAATAGCCAGTGCAAAAGTCCTGAGGCAGTCACAAGCCTGATGCATTTCAGAAATGTCAGGAAGACAAATGTAGATGGGACTTAATGAGTGGACAGGAGGATATGAGTGATTAGCTTGAAGTGACTGGCAGGGACCAGATCATGTAAATTTTTCTAGGACAATATAGAGTTTCAGTCTGATTCAGACTGCAGAGAGAAATCTTTGGAAAGTTTTGAGCAGAATTAAGAAGGGTGAAGTTTTAACAGGCAGTAGGCTGGTGTAATAGTCAAAGAAATAATAATGGCTTGGATTATGGCTTGGATTACTATGGTAACAGTAGATTTGGGAGATATCTGAGTTTGGGGTTATTTTTACAAGGTATGGTACCATATATGGTTGTTGAAAATATTAAATGAGAGTAGTTATATTAAACCATCTTATACTTAAGAGATGCTCACCAAATGTTATTTCCCCTTTTATTTTTTAAATTGAATGATAAAACTAAGACTAAAGAGGTCAAGAGGTCAATTCCAAAAATAATCTCTTGGTCAAGATGGGGTAGTTTATGCTGCTCTAAGAGATGATATCTCTGTCGTTTAAAACAGTAAAGATTTATTTCTCACTCACACTACAGATTTATCATTAGCCAGTTGGAGGGTCTGTCCCATGCTGTACTCACTCTAGGAGCCAGGCTGGGGAAGATACACAATATATAGGACAACAAATTAAAGAGTCAAAGGCATCTCTCTATTGTGACAGGGGAGGTTTAATCAAATAGAACGGTGTCTAGTAAGGGATGTGTAAGAGATTGGTGTGGAGAGATGATGTAGAAGGGATAAAGGGTGTGGACTCTAGTGCAGGCTTGGGGTCCACATCCTGAGCATGACTCCTCTTCGCTGAGTAACCATGAGGAACTTATTTAACCTCCGTGAGTCTCAGTTATCCCATCAGCAAATGAATAAATTAGCAATACTGCCTTATAGGATTGTTAGTAGAGTGAAATAGCTTCTGATGAAATGCTCAAGACATATTATTTAAAATAGAATAGCATTTTAGGTAAGGATTTAATAGTAAGACATGTAGTAAAATAATAATTTAATAATAGAAGTGTATTTTTATTAGGGTCAAAATACTTGCAAGATTTAAAAACTGGAGATATGATTGGGAGTGTTTATGTGAAAAGGACTTCTCAGTTATTTATTTATTTTTTTAAAAGATTTTATTTATTCGACAGAGAGAGACACAGTGAGAGAGGGAACCCAAGCAGGGGGAGTAGGAGAGGAAGAAGCAGGTTTCCCGCTGAGCAGAGAGCCCTATGCTGGGCTCGATCTCAGGACCCTGGGATCATGACCTGAGCCAAAGGCAGATGCTTAATGACTGAGCCAATCAGGTGCCCCGACTTCTAAGTTTTAATGAACCATTAGTACAGGAGAGCAAGTGAAAGTAGCTGATAAGAAAGTATATGCACGTCTATTCCCCAGATCACCTGGGTCTGGATCTGCACTGTTTAGCTATGTGAAGATGGTGAGATTGATCAGGGGTTCAGTATCATGAAGACAGGATGAAGGTTGGGAATGTTTTGCCTGAAGAAGACTCAGAAGAGTAAAGTGGGATATGAGGGTCACTGTCAAATATCTGACAATATGTTTGGATGACATCGAAGGAGAGAGAGGGAAGCTCATGTGTAGAAAACCCAAGGAAGCCAAAACAAGGGGGTGAATTCCCCTGGAATTTCCTGATAATCAAACAGAAAACCTTTCACCTGAGTGAAAAGAAGCTTAGGATTTATTCACCAGTTCCTGTCCTATTGTTTGAAGGTTGCTCCTGGGGATAGTAACCCCCCTCCATCTCTAAACTGGGAGCTAAACAAGCTCCCATGTTGTTAGAGAAGGTTATGGGATAGAAAAACAGAAATGTAGCATGAACTTATAGCGCAACTCTACCAGCAGAGGTGAAGTCTGAACGTGCATAGTGCTACTTTTGGTAGCTGTGGCTTAAATCAGGTGGGCTAAGGGGATGTGGTGTGAGGGTACCAGTAGCATCAGGAAATTGGAGGGGGAGACAAACCAGGAGACACTGTGGACTCTGAGAAACAAACTGAGGGTTTTGGAGGGGAAGGGAGTGGGTGGCCTGGTGGTGGGTATTAAGGAGGGCATGTATTGCATGGAGCACTGGGTATGGTGCGTAAAACAATGAATTTGGAACACTGAAAAAAATAAAATAAAAATAAAAAGTAAAAATAAAAGATATACCGCAGCTGACATTTGTTGGCAATTGTTCTTCCCAGGCACTGCTTAAAGCATCTTACATGTATTAGGATGTGTAATCTTTACAATAATCCTGTGAGGTGGGATCTCTTTTCATCTTTCCATTACAGGTGATGAAACAAAGCCCAATGGTGTGCACGTTGGCTGATTTATAAAAGAGAAAGGAGAAGAGATCCTTGATCAGACTAATTTTCACAGACACCTCTCTGGATTCACAATTTCCCAGAAAGTCAGTGGGGTCTTCTGTGGCAGGAGAGGTCATGTATCTAGGAAGAGAATCATGGTGGCTGTTGATTTCTTTCAAAGCTCTTTGATGGAAATAGAATGAAGTCTCCACTTCTGTCTTAATGACTTATATTTACTGGAAACAGAGAATGACTTGGGTGCTTAAACCACCAACAGATGAAGACTTTAGTAATTACATCTTTACGAACATAGATACCTGAGCAGCATCCAGAATAGACAATTTTCTCTGCAGATCAGAATGTGACTCAGGGAAAGTTGGCACCTGACAATACAGCATGTTTTCAAGGGAGATGAAAGTCCCCATTGGCTAAAAGTCCTGCCCCAATAATGTTTAAAATATCGCTCCTTTAAGCTTCTCTCCTTTCTGAGGGCAAAATATCATCATCTTCATCATCATTAGCAGTGGTAGCAGTGCCAACTTCCATGATCGAGTGTTAACTGTGTGTCAGGAATCATCTAAGTGCTTGTTGATATGCACACTGGTTTCCATACATGGAGAGCAAGGAGAGACTGAAGAATGAGGCAGAACATTCCAGATTGGTAGGTGGCTTTTATGAACAAGTCTTGTCATGGGTGCCTACAAGACAAATAGATTTCTACCCTTGCCTGCCAGAATCTTAAAAGTTTATAGAGGGGCCTTCACTGGGTTCAGTCACGTATACTGTCTAGATGTCTCAGAAATGCCTTCCTCTCTCAGTGCTGTGTTCTCAGAACAGCTGTCAGTGTGGAGATGGTGGGCAGAACATATATTCCGAGGACAGGAGAGGGGGTAAGGAGCCTCTAATTGCCTGGGTTCCAGCTCATGGGTCAACTGGTGGTCACATCCTCTTGACGACCTCTTCCAATAGCACTTTATTTGAATTCTCTAATACAATCCTTGAAAAAACCCATTGGGGAGGTATTTTTATTATTCTTCTTTCACTGATGAGAAAATCCAGGATTTAGAAAGGTTAGATGCCCCACAAACTCACATAGTTAGTTATTATCAATTCCAGGAAACAGACTATCCTGTTTGGATGGTTTGGAACCTATTTGGATCCAAGCAGAATTGACCCTTTGCTATTTCAGTGCAAGGATTTTGCCCCAAATCATGACTCAGAATTACCATGTAACAAATTGCATTTTATTCTTATATGAATTACTGGGCCTTGTATTTCAGGGATATCTACTTTCAAATAGAGTGTTCCTGTGGACACAATATATTCACCCAAAGGTCAGTTCATAGCTGACAGGCATGCACTCAATTCTGGGAATCGTGTTTTAGGGGACTCCTTATTTAAGTTAAAAAATAAAATTTTATGCACCCAAGTCAATAGAACCTGTCAAAATGCTTTTACATAGAAGCACATCCATATTGTTCTGGTATAAATTAGTTCACAGAATAAAGTAAGTAGCAGTTTGCCATATTTAGTGCTATTTATATAAAGGGTTACTTGTAGATGGCACCATTCAGATGCTTTAGAAGCACCATTCAGATGCTTTAGAAGCACCACTTTAGAAGGTGTTTTGAATAAAAATAATCAGAGGTTTTTTTGTGGTCCATTTGGAGAGACAGACTAATTCACTAATAAATAATATAAGATGATAGCAGGGTTACACAAAAGAGATACTTTATAAATAAAGCTACAAGATGTGATCTGGCTCTGAGATATGAGAGATAAGAAGAAACTAATATGAAGTTTTAGGGATGGAGGTTGGGAGAAGAGCATTCCAGGCAAAGCAAAAACATGTGCAAATATCCTGCGGTGATGGGGTGAATCCACTATGAGGGGGAGTCTAGTACCCATGAGTAGGTGTGTGGGGCATATTGTGAGATGGAGACCATGCAGGGACCTGTAGGCCACACTGAGGGCTTTGTTTGTTCCTTTTGCTATTAAAAAAAAGCCAATGAAATATACACTCTAAACAGGACAGAATCCTCAGGAAGATCCTTTTTGGCTACAGTGAAGAAATGGTTGGAGGTAGAGAAGATGAGGGGATACAGGCTGTTTCATTGATCCAAGTAAGAGGTGACGGTCACCTTGGTTCAGATGGTGGCAGTGGAGGTGGTGGGAGGAGATAGAGGTAGGGGATATGGTCAACAGGACTATTGAGTACTCAGACCTGTTACTTCCTGACTATGTGACCTTCAGAAATTCTGGACCTTCCTGAGTCATAATTTCTACCTCTGTAAAAACTGAAACAATAGCAATTTTTACTAAAAGGATCTATGAGTTCACCTGTGTGTCTGGCATATGGAGGTGCTCACTAAGAGATAGCTATTATTAGTATTCCTAATGGAAGGAGTCCTCATAGTAGTTATGGTAGTGCTATCAAATGTAGGATAAAGGATAAATGACTAAAATGAAAATATTTCCAATAACTAGATTCATATAAGTAGAGATCCTGGGTCAAAGAGAAATGATTAAAAAGAATTAACCCTAAATATATATTTTTTGGTAACTCTCCTTTTTTTAAGATTTTTTTAAAAAGATTTAATTTATTTATTTAACACAGAGAGACAGAGAGAGAGAGACAGAGAGAGAGAGAGATTGAGATCACAAGTCGGCAGAGAGGCAGGTAGAGAGAGGCAGGGGAGAAGCAATCTCCCTGCTGAGCAGAGAGCCTGATGTGGGCTTGATCCCAGAACCCTGAGATCATGACCTGAGCCAAAGGCAGAGGCTTTAACCCATTGAGCCACCCAGGCACTCCGGTAACTCCCCTTTTTAAACCTGTGTTAGAGACATAAAAAAATTAAACACATCTTTCACTTTCTAGTTTTCCAAAAAATGCTATTTAAACTTAGAGTTCCCCTGTGGAGACAGAGCATATGGGTGCCCCCAAAACCTTGCCAACACTAGACATTAGCAAAGTTTCCTTTTTGGGGTACAGTATTGTTTTATTTGGGTTTAAGATAGATGACACTTTCCATTTTTTTCTTTGAAATGCCTTTTCACACAGTTTGCCTAATTAAATAATAAACAGCGAACTAGACTTTTGCAAATACCACAGAAACAGATACTAACGGATGACATCCTAGTAAATTGTTGGAATTTTGTGAAGAGTCCAATGAAGGCAACCAAATAGTAAAGAGATTAGAAATCATAAAAGTGGTAGCGCAAAACCCCGGGAAAGATTTGGCTTTGGGGAGCGAGTGCTTTGGTAGGGTACAAGGATTAGAGCAGTTTGCACATCTCTAAGAGACTGTCATGTGGAAGATGGATTAAATGTTTCCCATGTAGTTTCTTTGAGCCAGGTAAAGATGCTACAAACAGTGAATATTGAGTTAAAATAATGAGATTTTTTTTTTAAGATTTTATTTATTTATTTGACAGAGAGAGAGAGATCACAAGTAGTCAGAGAGGCAGGCAGAAGGAGAGGGAGAAGCAATCTCCCTGCTGAGCAGAGAGCCCAATGCGGGGCTCCATCCCAGGACCCTGAGATCATGACCCAAGCTGAAGGCAGAGGCTTAACCCACTGAGCCACCCAGGTGCCCCTAAAATAATGAGATTTCTAACGGTTTTTTGAATTCTCTGAAGAAAAATAAAGGAGGCTCTGTGAGAGGTAGGGACCCCTTCACAGGGAAGATATTTAGGGAGACTGGAGACCTTTCAGAGTTGCTAGAAAGCGTTATAAGTCAGACAAATAGGAATGAACTTTTTACCACTCAGTGTTCCTCATAGATGAGCAGCATCGATGTTATGTGGGAGCTTATTAGAAATGCAGAATTTAGGGCCCAACCCAGACCTCCTGGGTTGAGTGTGCATTTTAGGAGGACTCCCAGGAGATTTGTTTGTACATTAAAGTATGAAAATCACTGGACTAACTGTCCTCTCTAGTTCTCTCTCAATCAGTAATCCTGAGAGTCTAGAGGGAATCGCCAAGTGGAGGGAACTGGGTATGGTGTGAGGACCCTGGGGGGAGATGCTGGATGAGTTGGCAAGCCTTTTAAGGTTTTTCCAACTACTCCAGCCATACCTACATCAGGTTCACAACAATACCTGGGGTAACACCGGCAGAAGTAGGCATTGCTTCATACAGAGTGAATTTTGAATTGTTGACTCTCTGAGCTAGAAGAAACCCAGGGCTTATGATTGCAGTGACTTGCCTCAGGTTAAAATAAAAATGGACAACTTTTTTATACTTTAATTTTTCACCAGATTTTCTCTTTCCCTAGCTTGCTATCTCTGTCCCCCTCTCCCCTCCTCCTCTTGCCACCTCAGACACACACGCACATACATAGGCACATGCATTTGTATGCACTTCTTAATTTGAACAGCCGGCTTTTAAATTAGTCTGGTAGCTGTTCTCAGGGCCAAGCACCAAAATCAAGGAGAGGGAGAAAAGTAACATCTCAGAAGGAGTCTTTTCCAGGAGTAGGAAAGCAGGCTGTGAGGAGCAGTATGAGCAGCAGTTGGAGTTGGAAAGAGTAGACACCAAGAATGCCGGCATGCTTCAGAGTGATGTATGCTCCTCATTAGTTCTTCCTCTGACTCTCCAGCTGAGGTTTGCCATCGGTTATTTCAGTAAAAAGGCTAGTGTCAAGATTTAGGTCAGAGGAGAAAATGGGGGAAAATAGAGGAGCCGTGGATGGAAGACCCAACATCAGCATTGGAAGACATATATGTAAGGCCCAGTTCTACCATCCAAGAGGACTCCATTTGGTTTAATGGGTCCTTGAGCAAGGTATTTTATATGTCTATACTTCAGTAGTCTTAGGCAAAAAAATATGGATTATTCCTGTTTCACTTACTGGGTATTTTGAGTTCCAAATAATACTTTGTAGTTTCCAAGAGATGTTTGTGGTTTCTTGTTGAGATCATCACTCTTCCCAATAAAGATGTCCAGATTAATTGTGGCAGGCAGCATGTTATTTTACTTATTCAGTCTTCCACTTGTGTGGCTAGCACAGTGCTGCTGCATACAAAGCACAAAGAGTACTTAATTGAGTTGTGCAAATGGGTAGGTATATATATGTACAGGAAAGAAGGATGAGGGGAGAAAAATGAAAAGACAGCACGTTTATTGCTTATGTGACATTAGAGTCTTGTTTGTGATAATCAGGTGTCCCGCAGTCTCTTTCTGGTCACCAGGGCTGATGTTTCTTTCACAGATTTTGTGTTTTAGTGATGGCACTAAACTGGTTAATGGTGTAGTGAGAAGAACTAAGTTTCTGTGGTCATGGTCACGCAGACCTGAGTTTAATTTTGCAGCTTGAAAAGGTATGGAGTTGGCAAGTGACTTACCTGTCTAAGCACCATTTTTATCAGTAAAGTGGGATTAGTGTGTTCTAACTCATTGGGATTGTTGTGAGGATTACATGGCAAAATGGGTGTAGAGTTTGGCACTGTGTTTGGCATACAGTAAGCATTTAATAAATGCTATTTTCTTTCACTAGGAATTTAAGGAGGTTGATCTAATAAAAAGCTTTAATCAATGGCTGGTATGATGGCACATGGTGGGCATCCAATAAATGATGTAAAGTAGAATCCATAATGTGAGAGTGATTTTTGTCTTCAATCACATTTTGGTTGACGGTGATCTGTAAATTCAGGATTAATCTTTTACATCATTAAATTTTAGGTTTTTTAATCATTTGACTTAAAGTGTTGATTATATTGAGATTTTTTCTTTATTCTGATCTATGGCTAATTTTTATAAATGTTATATGAAAACTGGAAAAGAAGATGCATTTTTGATGTCGGATGTAGTCTTACCTATATTTGTTAATTTCATCTTACAGACTATATCAGTTAAGTTTCTTTGATGAAGAACATTAATAACACTGTAGAATCAAACAAATAAATAAACACAACTTGCTTAGTTGTAGCAAATTGGATAATTAAAAAAATTAAAGGATGAGATCAATAGCTGGCCTCAAGCAGGACAGGAACTGTATTAGCTCCGGAGAGCCAAACGGAATATTCACGAGCAGCCTCTGATGCTTAATTCCCATTACATTCCTTACTTTTGGATCTCTGTTTTAGACTCAGGTTCCTTGGGGCCCCTGACTGCCTCAGTCAGTTCAATGTGCAACTCTTGATTTCCACTCAGGTCATGATCTCAGGGTTGTGAGATCGAGCCCCATGTCAGGCTCTGTGCTGGATGTTGATTCTGCTTTAGACTTTCCCTCTCCCTCTACCCCTACTCCCTCTCTCTTTCCTCTCTCCCCCACCCACACTGAAAAAAAAAAAAGAGTCAAATTCCTTAAAGAAAGAATGAGATTGGCTTAGCTTAAATTTCTTGCCTAATGCTGTGAATTACAGAGGAGGTCCACTCCCAACTAGAAGAAGGGAGGAGGAAACCAGACAGGCAATAACAACAGAGGTCCACTACCTGGATCGTGAAGGTAACATCTTTGTATGCTTATCTCAGTGGTTCTCTTTGATTTGCCAGAGAAGGCCATAGATGTATTTAGGACTCAGAAAAATGGAATCATGATTAGCTACATAAAAGAACATGGATTGGATTCAAAGTACTCTCCATAGATTTGCTTGTCTACAGAGAAAGAGTTATGGCTCTGCTCTTAATATTATTACCACTACCACCATTTATCAAGTACTTTATCAATTTATTTATCATTAATTAATATTTAAGTTATAGGATAGTGTGCTAGGTACAATTCGGTCCCCATAGAATGTGGACTCTAGTGGCAAGACAGTTATTTAATCAAATAAACACTTAAGTTGATTAAATAAACACTAGCACAACTGGAGTAATTGTGGGGAAAGAGAAATACAGTGTGTGTGCTTAGAGAGTGTGTGTGGGGACTTGATCTTGTCTGGAAGGGTAAAGAAGTCTGAGTTGGTGGTGACAATGGATGACATATAGGAGTTACAGGAGTTAACCAGGTGGTGGGAGCTCAGGGTTAGAATTTAAGTGATGAGATGAATATGAAAAGAGTCTGTGCCTAGCAGAAGCATGTTTTATCTGAGAAAACAAATGAAGGGCCATGTGGCAAGGTGCAGAGAACAAATAGGCATTAGGTATGAAAAGAACCTGGAAAGGGCAGTACAGCCACCATTATGGACCTTCTGGGTCATTTTAAGTATTTAACACGTATTTTAAGTATTTTGTCATTTTAAGGCACCAGCTAACAGGGATATGCAGCTATTGAATTATAAGCATGGGAATGATATGACCAGGTTTACATTTTGAAACAGTATTGCAGCTGCTGTATCAACAGATTTGAGGGGCTGAGAGTAGAAGTACAGTATATCAGGAAGTAATTGTAAGTGTCTATAAGACAATGAGGGTAACTTACACCAGTGTTATGAAGTAGAGATAAAGAAAACTGAAGAGATTTGAGATCTATTTAAGGAAGTAAAGCAAACTTAATGTTGAATTGGATATAGGAAGTGTAGGAGAGGAAAGTGACAACCATGATTCTAGGTTTTAGGTGGTATAATTGAATGGATTACCCATCCATTGAATCATTTATTGAATAGATGTTCATACATTCAATTGTACCAGTCAAAACCTAGGCCTAGTCAAAACCTAAGCATACTGAATTGAGGGGGAAAGATCATGAGTTTAATTTTAGATATGTGCTGACTTTGATATGCCTTTGTGTTGGCTATGTGTAAAAATCCAGAGGATGTTGGATATAAGAGTCTAGAACTCATAGGGAGAACTTGATTAGTGATAGAAGTATGTGAGATGTAGCTTATGGAAGATAATTAAAGCTGTTGGCATGGGTGAGGTTGACTAGGGAGAGAGTACAGATAAGAAATTCAGATTGGAATCTTGAGAAATTCCAACATATAGTAGAAAGATAGAACCTCCCCAAAGAGCTTGAGAAAAGAAGAATAAAACCAAGACAAGGTCAAGAAGATCCTGTTCTTTAAGAAGCCAAGACAAAATCACTCATGACTTTATGAGAGGTATATAATTACAATGATGGGGGTGTGCAGATTGCACTGATGTGGGGAATTAGGATGAAGTGAGGAAATTGAGGATTTATTTATTTTTTAAAAATTTTTAATTTGTTTTTTAATTTTATTTTTTATACACATATAATATATTTTTATCCCCAGGGGTACATGTCCGTGAATTGCCAGGTTTACACACTTCACAGCACTCACCATAGCACATACCCTCCCCAATGTCCATAACCCCACCCCCCTTCTCCCAACTCCCCTCCCCCCAGCAACCCTCAGTTTGTTTTGTGAGATTAAGAGTCATTTATGGTTTGTCTCCCTCCCGATCCCATCTTGTTTCATTTGTTCTTCTCCTACCCCCTTAACCCCCCATGTGGCATCTCCACTTCCTCATATCAGGGAGATCATATGATAGTTGTCTTTCTCCGATTGACTTATTTCGCTAAGCGTGATACCCTCTAGTTCCATCCACATCGTCGCAAATGGCAAGATTTCATTTCTTTTGATGGCTGCATAGTATTCCATTGTGTATATATACCACATCTTCTTTTTTTTTAAGATTTTATTTATTTATTTGACAGACAGAGATCACAAGTAGATGGAGAGGCAGGCAGAGAGAGAGAGAGAGGGAAGCAGGCTCCCTGCTGAGCAGAGAGCCTGATGCGGGACTCAATCCCAGGACCCTGAGATCATGACCTGAGCCGAAGGCAGCGGCTTAACCCACTGAGCCACCCAGGCGGCCCATATACCACATCTTCTTTATCCATTCATCTGTTGATGGATATCTAGGTTCTCTCCATAGTTTGGCTATTGTAGACATTGCTGCTATAAACATTCGGGTGCACGTGCCCCTTTGGATCACTATGTTTGTATCTTTAGGGTAAATACCCAGTAGTACAATTGCTGGGTCATAGAGTAGTTCTATTTTCAACATTTTGAGGAACCTCCATGCTGTTTTCCAGAGTGGTTGCACCAGCTTGCATTCCCACCAACAGTGTAGGAGGGTTCCCCTTTCTCCGCATCCTCGCCAGCATCTGTCATTTCCTGACTTGTTCATTTTAGCCATTCTGACTGGTGTGAGGTGATATCTCATTGTGGTTTTGATTTGTATTTCCCTGATGCCGAGTGATGTGGAGCACTTTTTCATGTGTCTGTTGGCCATCTGGATGTCTTCTTTGCCGAAATGTTTGTTCATGTCCTCTGCCCATTTCTTGATTGGATTATTTGTTCTTTGGGTGTTGAGTTTGATTAAGTTCTTTATAGATTTTGGACACTAGCCTTTTATCTAATATGTTTGCAAATATCTTCACCCATTCTGTCGGTTGTCTTTTGGTTTTGCTAACTATTTCCTTTGCTGTGCAAAAGCTTTTGATCTTGATGAAATCCCAATAGTTCATTTTTGCCCTTGCTTCCCTTGCCTTTGGCGACGTTCCTAGGAAGATGTTGCTGCGGCTGAGGTCGAAGAGGTTGCTGCCTGTGTTCTCCTCAAGGATTTTGATGGATTCCTTTCTCACATTGAGGTCCTTCATCCATATTTTCGTGTGTGGTGTAAGGAAATGGTCCAATTTCATTTTTCTGCATGTGGCTGTCCAATTTTCCCAACACCATTTATTGAAGAGGCTGTCTTTTTTCCAATGGACATTGTTTCCTGCTTTGTCAAAGATTAGTTGACCATAGAGTTGAGGGTCTATTTCTGGGCTCTCTATTCTGTTCCATTGATCTATGTGTCTGTTTTTGTGCCAGTACCATGCTATCTTGATGATGACAGCTTTGTAGTAGAGCTTAAAGTCCGGAATTGTGATGCCCCCAACTTTGGCTTTCTTTTTCAATATTCCTTTGGCTATTCGAGGTCTTTTCTGGCTCCATATAAATTTTAGGATTATTTGTTCCATTTCTTTGAAAAACAATGGATGGTATTTTGATAGGAATTGCATTAAATGTGTAGATTGCTTTAGGTAGCATAGACATTTCATTTTCACAATATTTATTCTTCCAATCCAGGAGCATGGAACATTTTTCCATTTCTTTGTGTCTTCCTCAAGGAAATTGAGGATTTATTAATACGATTGTAGAAATTATTTTGAAAAGCTTGTCTGAATAGGGGAAGAAGAGACATTGTAACTGGAAGGTAATTTTGAATTGAGGGGAAAATTGTGATTTTTAATGAAAGAGACTCATTTAAGAGCAGAAAGGATTCCTCTGAAAGAGAGAGGAAGAGGAAAGAATGATGGGAAAGAGGGAGAGAAAGTGGGGGAGAGGAAGTTCATGGGGATGAATGAGTGCATATGACAGAGTGAGGGAACACTGTGGGTGTATGATTGCTGAGAAGGGTTAAAAAAGGAGCCTATAAATCTCAGCTGGTAGAGTTGGACTCAGATAAGAGGAAGCAACATCTCCTTTATTGTGAGAAATGGGAAGATGGTTTCTAGATTTTGTAACAGGAAGTGGAAGGACTCTGGCCCTTGTCTGGTGACTTCCAGTTTCTTTGTAAAGTACGAGACCATGGTTTCTGCTGAGAGTCATCAAAGAGGTGAGAGAGAGAGGGAGTTGGGATGGAGGAAAGGTCAGAGGTAGGGCTAGAAATTTGAGGGGAGTGGAGATGATTTAATTTGGCTTATCAGGAAGTAGGAAACTGAGTTAATAAGAAAAAAATTATAAGATTACTAGAGGTGATAAAAGCCCATGTTAGTTTGATCAGTAAGTCAGTCAACACACATTTATTGAGCCAGGCATTGTTCTGACACTCAAGACAGAGTAGTGAATAAGAGGAACCTACTTCTTAGTGATGAGGTGGTGGGTGATATAAGCTTCTATCCAGGCACCAGTTCCTATGAAGTGTAAGACTTTGTGCTTCATGGTAGGAATAGAAAGATGATGTAAGACCACCAGGTTTCCCCGAATGATACCCTCTCCACACAACACTGAAGACTTCCAGCTCTTTGATTCCTTCTTAGTTGCTGCAAATGAAGAAAAGACAGCCTTGGACCCTGCAGAAAAATAACGCTTCTCAGTCAGAGGTCTGCAACCATCAAATGAGTTCCCCTACACTGGCACGGTTAGCATGTGAATGCAGAACACACATTTGGATGATCAAGATGCTATTTATCGCAGATCATAAGGACCAAGCCTGATGAGAATGTCACAAATTATCTCAAAAATGTCTGTAACATTCAACTCCAAGTTTTGACAAAAGAACTGTGTATAATACGCTTACTTCTCCCAGGGAAACCCTTTTGATAAGGCCCAGTATGCAAACACTTGTTCCTTCCCCTCTACCCTTCCAAGGCTCTGCCCTTGTTTGGGCCCAGCTCATTATACAGCAGCTGTTTTCATTACTATGCCATTTTTTTAACTGATGGGAAAATGTTGCCATGGTGATGCTAGAATATAGGCCTGAACACAAACTAACATGAACTCATCCCAAGTTAGAGGCAGTGGAGCAGTAACAGGTCATAAACCCATTTCCTTTCTTCCTGTGTATGTGTTTCTTCAGTGAAGGGATACTGGAGTTCATGGAGCTGAGCCCTGAGCAGTAAATGGGATGGATGCAGGTCCTCACATAGCTATATTTTATTTGATTATAATTATATTGTTTCTCATAAACATATTCACGAAGCTTCCCAGGTTTAGCAAAGACATAGCCAAGTTGAAGAACTGACCGTCTTGTCTGCTTTTTTCTCTGTACGGTCATAGGCTGTACAGTATACACACATGTACAGATATGCTCCGCTGCTAGTGGATACAACTGGGAACCATATGTCTCTTGTCTCTAGAAAACCTCAGATTCATGACCTATTGAGAATAGTAAATTTGGGTGTTTGTATACAAAATTAAGGGTTATGAGAGCGAAAGAACCCTTAGAAATGATCTAAGCTGACTTTTCCACTTAGAAACGAGGAAACAGGACCTAGAAATGGGAGAGCCCCTGTTGGGGACCCAGTAAGCAAGAGGTAAGTAGATTGAGCTGGAATGAGAAGCATCTTTTTTCCTAACCATTTGATACATTCTTCCACTATATTCTGTTCCCAAAGGCTTTCAGAAAACAAAAAGTTTATCTTCCTCAGCAGAAGGAAACTGATGGAAATGAAAATAAATCCAGAAGATTTCCCACCCCAAATATTAAACTTTATTTAGTCATTTAAAGCTGCTGACCTGAACCTCCTAATAAAGCCTGGCTCACTTTGGAGGGTATTATGAACGGACCTAAAGCCTTGAGGAGATAAACAGTATCAGTGCTCAGAGATGACTTCTTAGCGCATGTCCTGTCTAGCTATCAGCACGACCTCTTATCTTACCCTGTCTTTGCTTTCTTGGTCTCCAAACCCATGAGTATGAGGCATCATTTGATATATTTCTGTCTGTCCTTCCTAGAGCTCAAGTACTATTTACAATGGGTCTTGGTGACTTCATATCATAGGATCGTATCAGAGGATTATTGTGACACTGAGTTAGTTTTAAATTAAACTAAGTCCTGTGGGTTCCTTGGAGATAGTGGTGAATCTTGGCAGAAATGTTTATAAATTTTCTTAGTAGAAATTTTCTTGTATTTCTATGCTGCTGTTTTATCCACTGTCAAAGGCTGAAGGTCTTAAGAGCTTCTTGTTGAGGAAGAGACTTATTAAGAAGTAGAATTAATTGAGATTTGGGCTTGAAACCAAGAGTCTTAGAAACAGATTCTGACTTCTTATTGATGGAGAAGCTAAAAGGACTATTTTAACCCCTCTTAGCTTCAGTTCTTTTGTATATAAATCTGGCTGAGAATTATATATCTTGTTGGCATTGTTGTGAGCAAGAGGAGAGAAAATGTCAGAGAACTGGTGAGAGCTGTTACCTACTCCAGCCTTTACTGAGTACCCTCTGTGTGCCAGGACATTCCTTAGTCTTGGGGCTAGTTTGGCTTTGCTTGCTACTAGAAAGGTGTTTTGTTTTGTTTATTTTATATTTTTAGGATTTTATTTATTTGAGAGAGAGAGAGAGAGGGATGGCAACAGAGATAGTGAGAGAGACAATGACTCAGGAAGGAGAGGGAGAAACAGGCTCTCCACTGGGCAGGGAGCCAGACTCAGGGCTCTATCCCAGGACCCTGAAACCATGACCTGAGCTGAAGGCAGATGCTTAATCAACTGAGCCACCCAGGTGCCCCCAGAGGGATTTTATATTCATCAACTCCCTTGGCATCCCCACTGATGAGGTGAGGTACACATGAGAGACTCAAGATAACCATCCACAGGGTGGGGATTCCTGAGTTCTAGTCCTTGTTGAGTTTTAATGGAGCCCATCTGATCTTGAAGAAGTGATCTTCATAAAATGCAAAAAGGATCATGTCGTTCCCCAACTTAAAATCCTCCATTAGCTTCCCTCTTCTGTTCAAATAAATTTCAACATCTTCACTCTGTTCTGCAAGGTCCCAGACCATTTGACCAGTCCTCACTTCCGCTTCACCATTTTCCATTCTGACTCTTACCCACTGCATTTCAGCAACAGAAGATTTCATTGAGTTCCTCGACTTACCTTCCTTTCCTCCTTTGCATACGCAGCTACTTCAGCCTGTAATGTTCTTTCTCCTAGGACTTTGCAAAACTGCTTCTTTCTCATAGGTCATTTCTCAGCTTAAATGTCATATGCTCAGAGAATTTTCCTGAACACCCTACCTTAAGCAAGTATACTCTATTATTTTTTATTATAGTCTTTAGATTTTTACCTTCATAGCAATCTCAATTTGCTATTCTTGATAGCAATTCTTGATGAATAATTACTGTTCTTTTGTGATTACTTCATCTATCTCATATGGTTTGTCTACGCTTCTGGAATGTAAGCTTCATGAAAATGAGGACCATATCTATTTCACTTATGGCTGTGTTTCCAACACCTGGCAGGCACCTGGTAACATTAGCTACATGAACAAATGTATGAATAGATATGTCACTTTCTGAGTTTCTGGTTTATAATAAATGAAAATATGCTATAACAGTATCTATTTTACATATTCTCTAAACTACAAATATGAAAGGATATGTGACTCTTTCCTTTTGGGGTAATCATTTCCTGCTCTGTGTTAGACATTTTTTTTCTCCTTTTTTTTTTTTTTCTCTCCTTTACGTTTCTTTTTTTTCCTCCTTCACATTTTTTTCTCCGCTCGCTTGAGCTAGATGTAGAATTTACTAAACTAAAAGTTATGGTGGTGAGAACACTGGATTGGAATTCAGATCTGAGTTCTAGACTTAGAAATGATTCTACTCACAGTATGTTCTTGGACTGTTTAGATGCCTGTGTTTGGACTTCAGTTTCTTCTATGTTTACAATTAGGAGGTTGCAACAGATGAGCCAAAGAGATCTTTTCCATCTGGATTGTTATCTAACTTAGATTGTCTCTTTCCCTTCTATCAGTTAAGCTGAGCAGCCTCATAAGGCAATTGCTTTTAAAACAACAGTGGTCATCTGGATTCATGTTTGGGTATATTGGTTAAAAATAGAAGTCCATTAATTAATTTATATTTATTCTATAAAATTTACAATCCCTGAGGAGAAACCAAGTCTCAAAACATCTTGCCAATGAACAAAATATTCTATGCCCTCAATGCATGCGGGCTGCTGTGTACTGGGAGCCAAGAGTGCTGGCAAAACAGGAGGGAACAGTGTTATGTCCTCATGTTGTTCTCCATCTGCCTTATTTTGCAGGTCTGCCAGAATTTCCCCAGCACAACTCCTTCAAATTTCCCATTTTATTCCAGATTACACACATTTCTGGTGAGGAAGATCCATACTTAGAGCCAATTTTGGAAATGTTTGACATATATTCAGTATTTAGTATTCATTGCCCTGTGTCCAGCAACAAAACAGGAATATAGTCTTCTGATTAAGAGATCAAGCTATGGAACCAGAAGCCTACATTTGAGTGTGAGATGACTTGCAATAATCACTTAATCATTCTAAGATGAGTCTCCTTGTCTATTCGAGAAGCATAATAACAGAAGCAAAGTCATAAGTTGCTGACAGGGTTAAATGAAATAATAATGTAAAATACTTAGCATATCCCTGGCTCTTGGAAAGCAGTCAGTATGCATTCTCTGCTGTTTTACTTTCTTTTATTACTTGAGTAAAAAACTGGAGAATTCTAACCTAGATTGGGAGGCGCTCTTTGTTTTCCTTATGTCCAGTATGTCAATCTTTTGTGTCATCATCTGAAAAGTTGATATTTGGACTATGATTGTTAAGATCCCTTCCTGCTCTGAAATACTAAAGTGTAAAGGAAGAATGCAAATTTGGCATTATGGGAGTATAAACAGTAACATTTTAGTTTATCTAAATCATCTAAGAACTCTTGTGTATTAATCGCCACATATTATATAAAAATAGCTAATAGTTTGTCAGAACCTACAAGCCAGAGAGTGGGTGCACGATCAAACTGGGCAGTAGGTGACATTTTTAGGAAATCCAAATCTTCCCAGACTTCATCTTTCCTGAAATGTCTCTCCTGAATTCCTAACTCTTTTCTTCTGCTCTCCTTTCCCATCCCCCTACTTTCCTGAATCCCGGAGTTATATGTCTTATCTCTGACTGTGAAATGAAAGCTCTTGTTTCCTCCTATTAAATAATTTCATGCTCTGAGAAGCAGGGAGGAGGCACATTTCAACCGAGTTCTGTGATTGGACCATGCTTTCCCCTGGGCCCTGATTCAGTGCCACATTGGTGGTTGCTATTTTCTCATATTTGACAGATCAGAGAATTACGGTGCCTCCTCTCATAGCGATGATATAACTAGTTCTTCAGTCTTCACACAGTCCTGTTTCTGCCTTCAGCCACTGACCAATAATACATTGCATTCTAGGGATGCTTACAGTTTCTCTCTCATTCCTAATTAAACTGTCTTAGACTTTTTCTGACTCTAACCTCCTCATTTTACAGATGAGAGATGGAGGCCCTGAGGGATGACATGACTTGCTTTATGAATCCACAGCTCATAAATGAGGAAGCTTTCTGTCATAATACCTGAAATCCCATTATAGGATTGTATTCCTCAGAGTCTTGCTGCTTTTTGATGATTTCTTTTTGTTTTTTAATAAGAGCCTGTTACTAAGTTTACATCTCTCTAGGATAAGGAGCATGTTAAATGGGAAGTAGTTAGTACTTCCTGGATTAATTGAAAAGAGGTTCTTAGTTAGAACAGCACCCAGCAACATGTCTGGGGCGCAAGAGGGGCCCGAAAAGGAAGGAAGAAGCACAGAGTACAGATTGTAGTAGAGAGCTAACCCTGATTGGAGAGGATGGGGTTTGCTAGTGACTCTGCTTAACAGTGGCTTCCACATGGTGGTGGGAGAAAAACCTGCCCAAAGTGTGTTAAAAAGAGAACACAATATGAGAGACTGAAAAAATCTTCATATTTCCAAGATTTTTTTTTCTGAAAGTAAGTAGATAAACGAAACAGCTGGAAAGAGACATGAGGCCACTGGAGGGATCTTTTAAAAATACAGATGAAATTGTACTGTATTTGTATACTGTTGGGGTTGGTCCAATATTTAGGGAGAAAATGATAAAGAGGAGAAAGAGATGCTGGTCATAATAGCCAAGTCATTTTCTCAGTGAAATAAAAAGTCAAGAGCTGAGAGTGAAGAGAAAGGAGAGAGTGTTGAGGATTTTAGAGGAGATGAAGGTGTGTGAACTTTCACCTCAGGAAATGGAAGAGTGAATTTTTGGAGGAATGGAGTGAGATTACTAGGTAGTACTAGAGGCCCTCTTGAGTATGGTGGTCACAGAGTTAAAGAGACACAAGTTAGCCCTATAGTGAGTTTTCCTCCATCCCCTTTCAGGTGCTTGAGTGTTGTTGCACAGTAGGTAGAGGACTGAGTTAAACTACAGTTGGGGTTTTGCCAAACTGGACAGAAGGAGGAAAGAAGATCCAGGGTTTGTGGGGAGGGGGGTAAGTGAAAGGAGTGGATATAGAGGTTGACCATGGCATCTAAGAAGCATAAGGGAGGAACAGAGGGCACAAGACAGGTAATAGGCAATGAAAAGTGAGGGGCCTGGTGTGTTGGATGTCCTAATGGTAGTTAGAGAAATTGTACAGGGATATATGGGAGATTATAAAGTTAACTTAGCTGCAAAATAAGATCAGATGTTTGACAACATATTTCACAAGCAATGCAGTTATTAGCAATAACTAAGTCTAGTGTATGGCCATGGAGGTGGATAGCTGAAGTGAGGTGGCATAGAAAATTGAGGTAGTAAAGGGCTGAGAAGTACAGGGTTAATGGTGACCATGGCATTGGTGTGGAAGTGGTCAGGAATGCCGACATAGTTGTGGAATAGAGGACAAGAGATGGTAGTGTAGAAGGGGTGCAGAGTGTGACAGTGATTTTGAGACTAAGTCATCAGTGACTAAGGAAACTAAGGAGAATAGCAGGGGACAGCAACAGGGCATGATAATGGGTGGTAGAGCTTGATGGTCCGTGCTTCAAAAACAGCAGGATTTTGGAAGGAAGAAGAAGGAAATGGTTGACTACACGTGATCACAAGGATCAAGGAGAGCATTTAGCTTTACATCCATGTTCTTTGTAATGTGGGGTGTGGAAGGTAAAAACAATCTTCACTTGAAAGGCCTGCAAAGGAAGCAGGTTTCATAATCGACACACAACTCATCATGTGGTGGAGGAGCTAAAACCAAGTTTGAAGATAGAGGACTTTTCTGGTATAGACCATGGGTTCTAGAATATCCAGCAGAAGAGCTGAGATGGGTGGTGGTGGTTAATAATAGCTAGGAAATCATATTAGGGGATGCACAAAGCTCATCTGTGTCATGATAAGTGATCTGGAGTAGTCCTTCTCAAACTTTAATATATATACAAGTCTTCATGGGATCTTGTGAATATTCAGGTTCAGTAGGTCTTGTGGGAAGGAGGGGGCACAGGACTGAGGTTCTGCATTTCTTTTTCTTTCTTTTTTTTTTTAAATTGTATTTATTTGACAGACAGAGATTACAAGTAGGCAGAGACGCAGGCAAAGAGAGGGAGGGGGAAGCAGGCTCCCCGCTGAGCAGAGAGCCCGATGCGGGGCTCGATTCCAGGACCCTGAGATCATGACCTGAGCCGGAGGCAGAGGCTTTAACCCACTGAGCCACCCAGGCACCCCTGCATTTCTTTTTTTTTTTTTAATTAAAAAAATTTTAAAGGTGTATTTATTTTAAAGAGAGAGAGAGAGTGTGTGAGCAAGCAAGTTGGGGGACAGAGCCCAATGCTGAACTTGGAGCCCAATGCAGAGC
Source organism: Lontra canadensis (assembly GCF_010015895.1). Classification (NCBI taxonomy): domain Eukaryota; kingdom Metazoa; phylum Chordata; class Mammalia; order Carnivora; family Mustelidae; genus Lontra; species Lontra canadensis. The sequence continues at coordinate 18,115,858 of NW_022630999.1, forward strand.
TTGATCTCAGGGCCCTGAGATCCTGACCTGAGCCGACGTCAAGAGTTGGATCCTTAACCGACTGAGCCACCTGGGCGCCCCAAGGTTCTGCATTTCTAGATGTTCCAAGGTGATACCGATAGGGCAGATTTAAAGATGACACTTTGAGGGGTAAGGCTCTGTAGGCTTGGACTAGCGTCATAGTGGAGCCTGGAGACAGGGTGCCAAATACGCATTTGATGCAGAACATTTGGAACTCTGGAGCCCCCCTTGTTCCAGGAATATTTAATCGTTGCCACCATTTTTGGAAGATCAGTTTTTATTACACCTTGTTCCTTCTCTGAATGTGAAGCGACTGTGTTTAATATCTATTTCCACTAAGCATCTTATCTTTGTTTCATAGATGTGCATGCATTATTCCAGCAAGATCATTTGCTCACTGGAGCCAGAGACTGTAGGGAATGGAGGAACGTTATTGGATCATGAGTCATAACACCTAATTTTAATTCCCATTTCTACGATTAACTGGGTATTGAAAGCAAAGGAAAAAATCATTTACCTTTCTGATCATTTTTATATGTGAAGTGGGGATAATTATGCCTAGCTGCCAATACTATGAGATTCAAATGAGATACTTGTTATAAAAATGTCTTATAAACTATAAAACAATACAATGGTATGATAATACTTATTACAGGGCTGACATTTATCTGGCATATACCAGAATGACATTCTGGCATTCTGATTGATTAGTGCCCGTGCCATGCTGCTGGTTAAATATTTTTAATATAAACACTGAATATTATGTTTTATTAGTATTTATTCTATGCCTTTATACCAAGCTAGTAGAAAACGGGACATGAAATAGGTGTTGAGTTAAAGGTTTGATATAACAAGGTGGGTAGAATATCTGAACATCTGCCCCCTGGGGGCACAGTGAGTGAAAAGTAAAAGTAATTTCCAAAGTCTGTGGAATGAATTCCTTCTAATGAGGTTCCGTCACTTTTACCAGGAAGCGTTAAGGTATCCATTCTTGTTCCCTTAACAAAAGTTAAAGTGCCCTCACCACGATTCCTTACCCTGACTTCCTTTTGAGATTATATCTTTCACATTGCAGTTGATTGATGGCGGATTCAAGCTGGTCCACTCAGCCAAGAGGAGAGCCTTACACAGGGCTAGGCTATGATTAACCTTACCCATTTATTTTGTTCTGGGACAGAACACACTGTTCCAAAATGTGTAATGGGGCTCAGGTCAAAACTTCTTCAAAGACTTCTTAGGTGAGTGCCTACATGGGAAAGACTTCTTAGATGAGTGTCTATATGGGAAAGACTTCATAGGTGAGTGCCTATATGGGAAAGCTTCTTAGGTGAGTGCCTATATGGAAGATATTTTTACAAAGACAGTTTATTCTCTGACACTAAAAATAGTTCTATTTTAAAAAATTTCTTAGACAGTTTGCTTTATTTAGTGAGGACTGATTTCCTAGGTCTCTAGAGAGGCATAAAAAAAGAATGGATTTTGCAGTTCAAGTTCTAGCTCTACCTCTTATCAGCAGTGAGATCTTAACCAAACTAATTAATCTCTGTAGGCCTTACCTATAAGGTTTCTTATCTGCAGGACTGGGATCATTGTAGAATTTTGTTCATAGGATTGCTTTAAGTATTGAGAGGGTGCGTGAAGTAAGCAGCACACTATTAGCCTCAAATAAGTGCTAGTCCTTGTTGCTGTTGTTATTACTATGTTATAAACATCTGGATAAAGGGCTTGAATCCAGAATCCGGATCTCTAAATTTAACTGTAATAAAATCAAACAACCCAATTAAATGGGCAAAGGATTAGAACACACACTTTATAAAGTAAGATATGCTGATGGAAAACAAGCATGTGAAAGATGTTCAGCATTATTATTACTAGGAAAATGCATATCAAAACCACAATGAGATCTCACTTTACATCTATCAGAATGTCTAAAATTGTAAAACCCACACCAATACTAATGACCTTAGCATGTGTTGGTGAGAATGTGGAGCAAGTAGAGTTCCCAGTATACTGGGGGTGGCATTGGAAAATTGTAAAACCACTTTAGAAAAGAATTTGACAGTTTCTTAAAAAGCTAAATATACCACTACCACATGAGTTTATTAGAAAGCTAAACATACCATACCACCCCATGACCCAACCATGTTTCTCCTAGGTGTTTACCCAAGAGGAACAAAGCATATGTCCATATAGTGCTCTCTGTAAAGATGTTAATATGTTCCTTTATAACAACCAAACACTGGAAAAAAAACCCAAATTTCCATCAATAGTTAAATGGACAAATTATGGTATATTCACACCATGAAACATTACTGGCAACAAAAACATTGTAATTATAGTTATACAAAACAGTAATGTATCCCAACATAATCATGCTGAATGAACAAACCAAACCAAAAAATCACTTACTGTATATTCCATTTATATAAAAATTGATAAAATATGAACTATAATGACCAGAAACAGATCAGTGGTTGCCTAGGGATGGGTGGGAAGACAGTGGGGAAAGACAGAAAAGAGAAATTACAAAGGGGCAATGGGAAATTTCCAGGGGAATGTATAAGTTCATTATCTTGATTGTGTTGATCATAGTAATGGTTTCATAGGTGTATACTTATAGGTATACATAGGTATCAATCTTATCAAACTGTACACTTTAAACTGTGGAATTTATTATAGGTCAGTTGTACCACAAATAAGCTGTTAACAAAAAAAAAAGAACATGGTGGCTCCCACCTTCATTGCCTTCCCTATGCCTTTAAGCCTAAAAAGCATTTCATAATTTGTCCCTATCTTATTGACTAGTCTCATCTATTACTGAACCTTCTCCACTGAGACCATTTTCTTCATCCTCTGTCCCGTAAGGTCAGATGGTTCCTGCCTCCCTGTTTCTCTGTTCATAGTAATCTCCCTATGCAGAAGGCCTTCCTCTATCCTGTCCTGATAATTATACCTCTTTCTAGGAACTACCCCCAAAACATTTCTTTCATTTGTTTATTAAACATGCATTTATAGGGTACCTGTTGTGCAACAAACCTTAGGCTAGAAGTTAGGTCCCTTCAGGGACCATGATAGCCCCAGTTCATGTTCTCATGAGTCTCACAATCCATTCAAAGACACAAACACTCAACTGATGTAGTTATGCACGCATTTATGCTACTCAGCCTTTGAATACTCTTTATGTAATGGGAGAATTCCCCACTGGGGGCTGTTGGTGAGAAGTAGGACCCATTCCTTTCTAAAGGTGTTGGGATTGCTCCCTATTCCCTAAGTACAGGCATATGATTTGGGATTTCTAGCTTAATGCTCTTCATTGCTACTTAGAAATTTTGAAATAGTAAAGCAGAAGCACAAGTACAATTTGGCAAGTACACAGTGGGGCTTTTGACAGTGTCAGTGTCCCGAAGAGACCATGCCTATTGTGTGTGTGTGTATGTGTGTGTGTGTGTGGTGGGGGAGGCATTTTGGCTCTCATCCATTTTTATATCTTTGTTCTCTAGGTTTTTCTCTAGATAGCTACTAAGTCTGTTCAGGCTGTTACAATAAAATACCACAGACTGGGTGACTATAAACAACAGAAATTTATTTCGCACAGTTCTGAAGACTAGAAGTCCAAAATCATGGTATGGTTAGTTTCTGGTGAAGGCTGTATTCCAAGTTCATACTTCTGGCTAGGAAGCTCTGTGGGGTCTCTTTTTTAAGGGCACTAGTCCCAATCATGAGGCCTCTATCCTCATGTCTTAAACATCCAGCTCTATTGCTTGCTGGTCTACTCATCCTCTCTCAGTTTTAGCTTTCTGGGCAAAATAATAGTGTCTGCCCCATATGGTTGTTGTTTTTGTGTTTCTGTGTTTGTTCTAAGTTTCTATGGGATAATCCAAGTGAAATGCTCTGCACAGTGCTTAGCCTATAAAGATGCTCGGTGAATGTTAGCCAGTGACATGATTCTGGCTTACTAAGCTGGTTTGACACAATATAAAACCACTCTGGCCAAACATAATCAACTCATCCTCACTGAAAAGCAGCACTGATCCAGAGCCTTGGAGGATCCTTAGATCACCAAAGAAGAACGTTCTTTCATCGATGTAATTACCACACACCAAAAGAGACAGAATTTCAGGGGACCAAGCAGATAAGTTTGGAACCCCAGAATAGGGAGCAAATCAGGAATTTAGATAGTCAAAACTCACCCAGACCACAGGTGAGTAAAGCAGGCTGAAAGAGATTTCTGCTTCAGCACAATTAACCATGCTCATTTGAGTCATAATCATGCAGACAGAAAAGCTGGACCACGAGTAACATCAATCTGAATGCTAAAATGTCAATTGAATTGAGACGTGTTGTCTCCTGCCATAGTTAGCTCTCGACCAGGTAGAAGTGAATATTGTGAGTCCCTGGTGGGTAGTGGGACATGAATGCCATGGCAGAGAAGGCCATGAGAGCTGTGAATGTGTGATGGATTGAAACACACAGAAGGGCAAATGTGTATGTTCATCTTTTTCATTCTCTGTTAGCTCATTCTTATCTTAAAACTTAGGATCTGATAGAAATTTGGATACAGAAAAAGTGAGTGAAACAGTATTATTCATTCTCTGGAAGCATTAACTCGGTTGATCATTTAAAGAAAATGAAATCTGTAAAGGGCTTATAGTCAGAGACATTACCCATAGTGCAATGGTGATGTTTTTAAAGCCATCACGTACAGCAGTCCGTGCTTAAGAAATTGAAGGATAATGGAAAATCACTGTTCCTCTTAATGAGCACAGAGCCAGAGCAGACTTTGTGTCACCATGCAAATTATCCTCTTGGCACGTGGACTGATTAGCAGTGTTATCCCTGCACACTTGATGGCACCCAGGGCATCTGTGTGCAGAGCTCTTTCAGTGAGAAAAGGCTGACTGGGGCAGTGAAGTGAAGGGGGTAGAGTGTTCTATGCAGTAGTTTTGACTGCAATTGTAGACTTTCCTTGTTTGCCAGATCCCAACTAAAGCTGCCTGCATCAGATTCTCCCCATCTCCAAACTTTTGCTGGGAGGCTGGAGGCTGGGTAGCAGCAGACAGTAGAAAAGAGTGGGAAAGAAATTGGCTGCAGCGTGGAGGAGAGTGCTATCAGAGAAAATCATTCATGCTCGGGTTAGAGCAAGATCTTGATCTTCAATGTGATCTCAGTTGCTCAAAGTAGACCGTGGAATCCTCTGGGGTAGCTTCTCTCCCTCCTTTCCACCCTCCATTCATCCTTTCCTTCATTCCCTCCTGCACCCCTAAAGCACTAGGCACCTGAGAGTTTGCAAGATGAGTTAAAGTCATTTCCTGCCACTCAGGAGCTCTGTAGGAGTTAACACAACTCCTAATGATTTAGTGACTTTGAGCAAGTCTCTTTACTTCTTCGTCTCTAGATTTATCTTATTTAAAAAAAATTAGAAACTAGAGATTTTTTTTGGGGGGGGACTCTTAGCTCTCAAAGTTTATTAGACTTTAAAAATTATCAGTTTTTATGGGCTAGGTCTTCCACTAAGAACGTGATTTCATTCTCATGAAAATGAAACAGGCAAGAACAGTTGTTATGTCTCCCATTTTACAGATGAGGAAACCAGGGCTAAATAAGGCTAAATACACTATAGAAGATGGCTCAGAGAGCTAGTAGGTGCAAGACATGGAATCTGAACCAGGAGGTCTGACTCCGCACACAGCTGCAGTACGATATTGCCTTTTTTGAGGCCAGTGGGTTTGTTTTACAGCTGGTGTGGCTGGAACTAATAGAAATTGCCTAAGTGCCCGAACTCTGATGTCAGAATTGCCTGTGTTCAAATTAAAGCTCCATTACATTCTAAGCGAATGCCTTTGGGCAAATTACTTACTCCCTCTGTGCCTTGATTTCAGACTATCTGTGCATTAATAACAAATTCTGGACTAGAAATCATTGCAGTACTAAGCACTAGGATCGAGGGATTGTGCTCTTCAGGGCAAAATATGTAGCACTTTCTGCTCATCGTCTCACTTATCCCTCATGACAAGCATATGGGGTATGTCCACAGAGCATATGTACAATTATTCCCACATTACAGATAGGAAAGTGAGTCTCAGAGCGATGGTCAAGATCACACGACTTATTCCTGGTGGGACTGGGATTCAATCCACATCTCTCTGATTCTAGAATTATGCTCTTAACCATTCTGCCCTTCTGTCCCCATCAGATAAGTCTGGAAGAATAAGAATAGAGTCATTATTGCATAAATTTGAGTTCATTTGTTTCTCTTCTCATTCTTCCCACCAGAGGAGCAATGAGAACAGTGTGAGGGACACAGCCATGTGGGAGGTGTGGCCAATTAAAAAGGAGAGAAATGCCTTGAAAAACCAACTTTCCTGGGCTGAGGAGGGTTGGTTATGGAGATTAATTTGCCTTTTCTGGTTTGGTTTTGAGCTCACGCTGGGATTGCTGCTGGGAAACAAGGCAACTCTAATTCTAATTAGAATTACAGGGGCTCAGGGCTGGAAAGAATCTGGAGTGTAGCCTTCAATCCTTGTTTGATGAAGGCTGATGAAGGCACCCTCTCTGTAACGGGAACCACTGGGCTTTTCCCCACTTTGCTCTAATGCCTTGTTGAACATGACATCACAACAGACATCCTTCAGGTCAGCTCTGAGTTTCAAGGTCTTTTCCTTACCTCAACCTCAACTTTTCCTTGTTTTGTTCTTTTCTTTAGATCAGCAAAGAAAAAATGTTCTCATTTTCCCATGCTATTATTGTGTAACCTTTTGGAAGCAACCATTATAAATCACAGACTCTGCTTCTCAGTCTTGCTGCCATCCATTAACCCGGTTACTCCCACCTATTTTTCAGGTTTTAGGTCACACATCACTTTCCTGAAAAGACCTTTCCTCATGCCCAGACAAGGCCAGGTCCCCCCTGTTTTATGCATCCACAGCACCCTAAATTCTCCTTTGTAGCACAGCATATACCTTCAATTATCTAATATATTGAATGTTCCAATTTCCCACAAGATATAAAATCTAGAACTTGTTGGTAGTGTTCATATCTGTATCCCAGGCACTGTGCTAATTCGTTCCATTCAAAGTTTTTATGGATTACTTTCTGGGTACCAACCATTGTACTTGTGAACAAAGGATTCAACCCTTCACCTCATGGAACTTAGTCTAGTAGAATTTCTCATTCTTTTTTTTTCTCACCTTTTACCCCTTCTAGCATTTGGCAATAAAAGAATTTTGCTGTGTGGTTCCTCTATACAATATTTTCTCTAAGTATAAATTGGTTCAGAGTGGTGGTTCAGACATGTGCTCACTATCTTGATTTAGTTTATGAACTGCGCTTGCCCTCGTTTTGCAGATAAAAATACTGTGGCTAGGCAGTTCAACTGATACCTGCACATTTGGATGACATCAGTGACATCATTCATTCATTCATTCACTCACCCGTCCTTTTAGCCCCTATGTTCCTTTACAATTTTGATTCCACTCATCTCAACATTTGAGATCATGAGAAAATTGGCCATAGCGTAGGCCTGGGGTTCTAGGCCTGCCTTAGGCTCTGTAGCACTCTGCCACTTACTAGCTGTGCAACCTGCGGCTGGTCAGTTAAACTCTCTAATTCTCAGTTTTCTGAGAAATACCAATTCATGTTTCACTTTTTTTTTTCCTGATGTACACAGTTTATTATCTATCTGAAATCTGAGAATTCTAGGAAAAACAAATTTGTATCTTTTTATTGCAATGCACTTTTTAAAAACTTTACAACAATTTGCGCTACCTTGGCTAAGATTTTGTTTTTGTTTTTGTTTTTTTCAGAAAGATTTTACTTTATTGTGTGTGGTTTTTTTTTAATTTCTTTTCAATGTAACAGTATTCATTGTTTTAGCACCACACCCAGTGCTCCACGCAATAAATGCCCTCCTTAATACCCACTACCTGGCTCCCCCAACCTCCCATCCCCCGCCCCTTCAAAACCCTCGGATTGTTTTTCAGAGTCCATAGTCTCTCATGGTTCACCTCCCCTTCCAATTTCCCTCAACTCCCTTCTCCTCTCCATCTCCCTATGTCCTCCACCACCTTACACCAGTTAGAATGGCCAAAATTAGCAAGACAGGAAACGTGTGTTGGAGAGGATGTGGAGAAAGGGGAACCCTCTTACACTGTTGGTGGGAATGCAAGTTGGTGCAGCCACTTTGGAGAACAGTGTGGAGATTCCTCAAGAAATTAAAAATAGAGCTTCCCTATGACCCTGCAATTGCACCACTGGGTATTTACCCCAAAGATACAGATGTAGTAAAAAGAAGGGCCATCTGTACCCCAATGTTCATAGCAGCAATGGTCATGGTCGCCAAACTGTGGAAAGAACCAAGATGCCCTTCAACGGATGAATGGATAAGGAAGATGTGGTCCATATACACTATGGAGTATTATGCCTCCATCAGAAAGGATAAATACCCAACTTTTGTAGCAACATGGATGGGACTGGAAGAGATTATGCTGAGTGAATTAAGTCAAGCAGAGGGAGTCAAGCATCATATGGTTTCACTTAATTGTGGACCATAACAAATAAAATGTTTCACTTTTTTTAAAAAAGAGGACCAAATGAGAAATAGAGCAGCAGCAACATCTAACAATGATGTGATTATTTATTATCAAAGCCAAGAGCTGTTCTAAGGACTTTACATATATAAACTCATGTAATCCAGCCTATGAGGTAGATGCTGGTATTATTTCTATTTTGCAAACAGGGTAAAAGAGGCACATAGAGGTTAATGTACATGCCCAGCGTCACTGAGCTGGTAGGTGGACCCAGGAGAGAAACCTCAGCATCTGAATGTGCAGCTTACACTCCCAGCAACCTGCTTGTGATTGCCTGTGGATAATGCATGCAGAGCACCCAGCATGGTGCGCAATACACAGTGTGTCTAGCTGGCTAATACTGGCTTGTGACAACCCTGAATTGACATGCCCCACTTTTCCTAGGAGATCTCAGCATATAAGAGAAGCATTGTGAACATGAAGCACTGCTTCTCCATTTTCTTGCTCAAACGAGCCCTAAACCCAGACTTATACCAGCTCTAAGTGGTTAGACTGACAAAGTAAAGGGAATCAATACATAAAAGAAGGAACAAGGCATGGAATCTAATGGGGGAAGTGTGCTTCTGATGTGAAAACCCTCTGCAAGATGACAGAATTGATTCCTAGGTCTTCCACGCAAGTCCCTTGACTCTGAAAACACAGCATTGTCCGTCAGGGTCAGTGACTAAACTAGTCGGTGCCTTCTTGGTGCCAACCATACTCAGAGCTCTGAGAATTTTAATCCCTTCAAAAAGAGGACAGATATACCCCTATGCTTCCAGGCTCTAATTCTGCATTTCAGTTGTCTTTTCAGAGTGGAATAGGGAGGATTTTCTGTGCATTCAAACCTGGTCTGCTCTTTCCCTGTCTTGTAGGAAGGATGAATCCTCACCCTGCTTCTCTGCCTCACCTGGTATCATTGTCCCTCTCCCTTTCCAGTCTGTTCTAGCCTGAGGTGTTTTCCCTTAAAGGCCAGTCAAGTTCCAAGTCATATTTTTCACTCATTTCATTCACTCTCATTTATTTCTTCAATAAGTATTATCTACTCTATAATAGGCCCTGGGAGCAGATACAAGACCAAAGAAAACAAGCATGAGCCCTGCCTTTTAGGTCGCATGGAGGACTTTGGATTGTAGGTTCAAGGGAAAGACTTCAAGGGTTTGATGTTGGGATGGTGATCAGATTTGCACTTTGAGATCACTCAGACTGCAGTGTACAAGAAAATTGGAAGGGATAAGAGTAGGCAATTTTATGCTAACAGGCAAGAGATGATAGAAATACTCTGTCCCTCAGCTTCATATTTACTCTTTCTCTCATGAATCCCCTGTCATCTTAATATTTATTCCTATAATTTGTTAAATTCCCTACCTATTTCCTCCTGCCTGGTTAAGTGGTGAGTTCTATGCTGAGGGCCCATGACTGATTATTATCCTGAGTCCAGCACAAAGCCTTACACATAGTCAGTGCTCACTATACAGAGTTCGTATCTCAGCATTTCAAAGTTGAAAATCCCTTAGAGGAAATCTTAGTGGACCACTTTATTCTTCAAGGCCCAGATATGTTAAACACCTTGCCCAAGATTACACACTAAGTTAGTAGCAGAGATTAGATTTAATATTATCATTCTGTCTGACTCCAGTTTATGAATGATTCAAAAGATTAGCGAATAAAGATTTTTTTTTCTCTCTTGCTTACAATTGGATTCCTATAGTGAAATAAAGAGACGAGCCAGGAATTTGGGAAGAAAGCAATGGAAAGAGAAGGTATAGAGTTAAAAATGGAGTAAATATCTGCATTTGCTCTTTACTAGGATCAGTCTATATTCTGATGGCAGTGAGGACCCAGTATTTCTAGACTGGCCAGGTCACAGCCAGGAGCGCAGGGACAGAGACTGTGACCCCTTGGGAAAAGTCTGTGGAGGGAGTGCTGGAAATCGTGATGATAAGGATAAAAACCCTCCTTTTCATCCTTCCTTCTCACAAATGATCTCTTTATTCTTTTGATTTCACCCATATACATGGTTGCTTTCCCTGATACAGCAGTGTTTTCTTTTATAGTCATGTTTTAATTCATGCACAATGAGCTTTTAATGTGAATGTTTTTGGATTTGGGATCAAACGTGTGGTCTTTGAAATCTAGCTCTCACAAAATCTGTAAGGTCTTAGGCAAATATCTACATCTCTCTGAGGATTAGTTTCTTTATCTTTAGAATCTCTAAAATGATCAAAATGAAATAATTAGCTGGCCCAGCCATAGTCAAGCTTTTATAAATCAGAGTTTCTCTAAGCCTGGTCTATCTACCCCATCAGGCTCCCCTGCAGGAGTCTGATAGAAATGCAGCTTCCTGGACCCTGCTCTAGATCTTTCTATTCAGATCTTCTGGCCGTGGGATATCAGAGTTGGCGTGTTTTCAGGTGCTTCTAATGTGCATCTAGGCTTGAGAATCACTAAATAATTTGGAAAATAATTTGGCTAGAGAATCCCTAAATAATATGCTTTATATATCATGAGACATTGTATAAAAACAATTTTAAGAAAACATATTTTTGCACCCAAACTGTCCTGGTTTTTGCCTCTATTTGCTCAAAAATCTCCAGAAAACCACCTCCATAAGGGTCCTTGGCAGCATCTAAATGGTCCAAGGACACATGGATGAAGGCCAGTGGCCACCTGACTGGAAGGTTTGCAGCCTACTTTAGGCTTGACTCATCGGCCTTTTATGAAAATTCTGTGATGTCGAGTGTGGGTAATAACCGGATGGGGGTTCAGGCAGGAAGACTTAGATGCATGGCTGAACAAATGAAAAAATCTCTGCAGCTGGAAAAAAGCAAAATGAAGTCGAGCCCAGTGTTTCATATAAATGCAAGACCTGTACTATAAGATTTAAGACATCGAGTTTGCTCATACACAGAAAGTGAATATTAAATCTATGCTTTTATCATCTCTTGACTAGATTTCTATAATCCCCCAGTTACTGTTAGTGGGATGACCTTTTGTATCTCTTTGTACCTCAGAGTGGTGGATCAGAACCCTAGCTGAATCGTTCCCTTGCCCACTGTAAGAGACTGTTGGTTTGGTTGATGTGAGGTATGCCTTATGTGATGGCAGTGAGCAAAATACCTGGGCCGAGGCCACCATTCCCTGATCCAGCACTGCCTTTCTTTAGGCAAGTTCTGACCTCAAGATTCGCTTGAGTTTTATGCTGCATGACAACCTGGGATACTCCCAGGCAGGTTATCTAAAAGCTCAAGAAACCTCTATATGGGTTTTTATCCATATAGAGATCATTGTCTTGATAGAAGTTCTGACTTGAAGATCTATTTTTCAGTCTATACTTTTTTTTTAATACAGTTTCATGAAGGAAATTGAATTTTTTTTTTGAACAAATGTAAGAATAGAACAGGGGGAGCTATAAAATAGTCAGGATTTATGGCTCAGAGGTGGGTGGTTTTTTTTTTTTTTTTTTTAACTCATCTAGGATGAAATTACTGCAGTCTTCCCCTTAGAGCTTCTTTGAAATTTATTTTCAATTTATACAGCACACCTGTAAAAATGGGATGCAGAATGATACTGCAGTTTCTGAAGAAGGCTCTGGAAGACTAGAGTCTGCCATGCTTATAAACAAATTCATACATATTTGTGATAAAGCCTTTTTTAGATTGAGAATCCAATTTTCTAATCGCTTTACCCAGGTGCTACATTATTAACCCTTTGTTCAGTGAATCCCACATCAGATGTCTTACTAGACCCCCATGCAGCTTTTTAAGACACTATTAGCAGGCCTAAAAGTGAAGCGTAAAAGAAGGATAGTTATGAAGAGACCTGACTTTTAGTTCCGATTCTGCCTTTCTGTATATTTCATCATAAAGAAGTCATAACCTCTTGGGTCTCAGCTTTCTCATCAATAAAATGAGAGGAGGTTGAATGAGATTAGTGTTTCCAAAGCAGTGTTTCCCAGAACACAAATAAAATGCCTAAAACTAATTGCATGCATGAATCATTCCAGGATTAATATTTAGAAAATCTGTAATCTCCCAAATCATAGAACACACATATTCAAAAGCTTGTTATTTGGTAGCTAATCAAGGGACCAAAGTAGGAATGGTAGGAATGAAGAGACCTAGGTTTCCAGAAAATCACTGTGTAACCTTTTAAGTGTCATTTTGACTCATTTCTGGTCTCAATTTTTTCATATGCCATCTACTCTGGGAACGTCTTGTGGCTCTCATAAAAGTCAAATGACGTTTGTATACTTGTGAGCTATCTTAGTGACATTATTTTGATAGTTATATACAGGGAGATTGCAAATAAATGTGACTTCTTTAACTTTTATTCTGAAATATTATCGGGATGGTCATTTGGGGTTGAATCAATGTAAAAAGAGGAAAATGACAACATTCATTTAAGAATCTTCTTGTCCTGAGCAGGGCCAGGCTTGGACTAGAAGGCTGGTTTCATCTGTAGGACTGATTCCAGTCCATTGTAGAGGCTGTCCAAAGTGAAGAAAGCTAAGGGTCTAACTGTAAGAGCTGGGATCTGTTAGCTCTGCCTGGCATGCAGCTGGGAGCAGGCCATAGCAGCGTGTGGCCCATATGCAGTCTGACCTGAACATGACACCCATCTGTTTGAGAGGGTACATGTACACCCGTGGGGCTGGATACAGAGCTTACGATATTTTGTTTGTTGTGTGTGTCTTTGGAGCACTTGGAAGGTCCTCAGGCCAAAACTGAAGAAGAGCCTAGCTGAACTTGGTATCTTTGAGAAACATGATAGAATTCAACACCTGGCTTGAATCTTCTTCCTTTTCTTATTCTTTCTTGTCTCCTCTTTCTTATATTTGAACTCTTTTTCCTTTTTTTAAAAATATTTTATTTATTTATTTGACAGACAGAGATCACAAGTAGGCAGAGAGGCAGGCAGAGAGAGAGGAGGAAGCAGGCTCCCTGCTGAACAGAGAGCCTGATGCAGGGCTCGATCCCAAGACCCTGGGATCATGACCTGAGCCGAAGGCAGAGGCTTAACCCACTGAGCCACCCAGGTGCCCCGAAATCTTTTTCTTTATCTCTGTATTTCATGATCTAGTTCATATCTCAGCCTTTCCATGAATCTCTTTGAGACCAGAGTTAGCTTTCCTTTATAGGGCCCATGGCATCTTGTATGGAAATACACACACGGTAGTTCATCAATAAATAATAATTGGACCAACCGGTAGATGCATCACTAGCTATATCATAGGAAATAAATTCTCTCTCTGTGTGTATTTACATAAACATACACACATATATATATACACATATTAAACATATACTATAGTCTGTAAAAGAGAAAAATCCATGTTCCTCTCTTACAGAGAGACATGAATGAGTATTTTGCGGAGTCTCATCAGGAAATGCTGATATCAAGATTCTGGGTGTTAGTGAACATACCATTTAGAGATCAGAGCAGGAATCTCTTAGCACAGAAATGTGGGTGCCCAGAAAGTTATAATTGTGCATCAATTAAAAAAAAACAAAACAAAACAACTAGAGTCAGGAAAGCAAAAATCCTTCAAAGGGAAATGGCTCAAACAACAGATTTTGTGTTCAAACGCATTTTTTGATCTTACTGAGAATTGCTACATTGACTCAGACTGGACCTCTGGAGGAATAATCAAACAATTCCACCTGGCCCAGAAGTATTACCACTTCCTTCTAGTGAGAGAATTTATGTAGGCATCCTAATCTGTCCACTTTGCTCCTTTTGGTTTCCTTTGTGTTTATGTTCAGTTTTTCCCTCTAGAATACAAGGATAATAACAAGTACCATGTAGGACTGTCAAGAGAATTTACTTTTTTTAAAAAATATTTTATATATTTATTTGACAGAGAGAGATCACAAGTAGGCAGAGAGGCAGGCAAGGCGGGGGGGAAGCAGGCTCCCCGCTGAGCAGAGAGTCCGATGTGGGGTTCGATCCCAGGACCCTTAGATCATGACCTGAGCTGAAGGCAGAGGCTTAACCCACTGAGCCACCCAGGTGCCCTGTCAAGAGAATTTAAAGAGATGAGGAATATGGGTGTGCTTCATAAACTAAGAATGTAACATACCATACAGCTATACTGTATTAATATAACTTTTCTTGTTTGAATGTGGATTAAACAGAATATGTCCTCCTAGGAAAATGTAGATGAGATCGGGGAAAAGTATGGTTATAATGGATAACCTAGTTAAGTACCAGTCAGGGAAGGAAAAAACCTGTAGTTCAGGTGGTTTCTTTTTTAATGCATATGAAGGTGATTGGTTTTACAACAGAGTTTCATCTGTTAGAATGTACCAGTAAAGAAAAGAAATATGGAGTAGCCCTTCTTTCCTTTTTCCCTTGCCAAAGACCTAGAGATTCATTTCATACCTTTTTTGAGTACCTACTATGTGCCAAGAAATCTTCTGGGTACTAGGATGAATGAGACAGCTGAAACTGTACTCTTGTTAGTGGTGATGTAGGAGGGGAGGAGACAATAAACACATTAATAGGATGTATCATATATTGATAAGACCTATGAAGAAACAAAAGGATGTGATGGAGCGTGACTGTAGTGGGGAAGGGGAGCTTGGTGGCCATGAACCTTTCCTACTGTGGGAAATCTTTGACTGATGCCCTCAGCTCTTGCACCCTGACTGTATTGCCATGCTCATGCTGAGATCACCTTCAGCAAGAGCAATTCCCAGCCAGCGACTCAGCCTGGTGGGGCTGCTAAGGCCAGCTCATTGCTATGGGATGCAGGATTCCTCCAGGGGTGACTCTGGCTTGAGTACTTGGCATCAGCCTTGCCAAAACATTATCAGAACTGTACCACAGTTGGAGATGATTCTTAGCCAACCCTCTTTTCTTTTCCTATACAGGGGTCAGACTTAATATCACAATAAGACAGCACCCCCCACATGGCACCCTACAGATGTGCCTCCCAGTACCTCCGGTGCATAGCTCATATCTCCTGGGGCTTGTTTCTTGGAGGACCTAGAAGCTAACTCAGGGGAGGAATTGGTCATTTCAGTTTGTGCCAGACAATGCCGGTTAAAGGAGGAGAGAGCTGAGCTGAGATCTAGAGGAAGAGCATTTCAGGAAGAGAGAATGCCAAGTGCAAAGGTTATAAAGGCAGGAATATGGTTGGCATACTCAAGAAACAGGGAGGAGGACACCTAGCTGGAATGGGGTGAGTAAGCTAAGGAGAGTTAAGGAAGATATTCAGAGAGGGACACAGGGACCAAATCTTGTAAGATCATAGAGGCCGTGCTGATGAAGTGGGGTTTTGTTAGTATGATAGGGAGGTACAGGAACATTTTAAGCTGGCAAGTAAGATGGTGTGAGAGAGAAGGTACTTCTACAGCTGTATCTCTACGAACATGTAGTCCTTTTGATGTAGAAAGCAATGGGTACCTACAGTGAAGCAATGGGTACCCACGGTGACATTTTCTCAGGCAGATCCTATATCTGCCAGTGGCCTCGCCGGTACAACCTCTTCTCCCTCTTCCTTCCTCTGTCTGAGAAGGAGATAGAAGAAAGCAAGTTTTCACCTGGATGACTAGGAGAGTTGAGAAAAGCTACCACAATGACTTTACTCAGAGTCTATATATCTATATTTTGAAGTATAATGAACATACAGTGTTACATTAGTTTCAACAGTTGATGCAACAATCAGTGCTCATCATGATACATGCACGCTTAATCCCCTCCATCTGTTTCACCTCTCTCCCACCCACCTCCTCTCTGGCAACCTCCAGTCTGTTCTCTGTATTTAAGAGTCTGTTTTTCTTTCTTTACTTTAAAAGATATTTATTTATTTAAGAGAGAGAGAGAGAGAGAGAGAGAGAGCAAGCATGAGCAGGAAGGACAGAGGGAGAGAGAATCTCAGGCACACTCTGTGCTGACCAGGGAGTCAACTCTGGGCTCCATCTCAGGACCCTGAGATCATGATCTAAGCTGGAACCAAGAGTTGGATGCTTAACCGACTGAGCCACCCAGGTGTCCCTAAGGGTCTGTTTTTAGTTTGTTTGTTCATTTGTTTTATAGTATGGTAGATTTGTTATAATTCATGAACCGGTATTAGTAGATTATTGTTATTATTAACTAAAACTCGTATTTATTCATATTTTCTTTGGTTTTACCTAAAGTCTTTTTTCTGCTCCAGAATTCCATGTAGGATGTCACATGACATTTAGTTGTCATGTGTTCACGGGCTCCTCTTGGCTGTGAACATTTCTCAGGCTTCCCATGTTTTTTTTATCACCTTGAACATTTTGAAGAGGACTGCCCAGATGTGTGATAGGATGCCCGTCTACCAGAATTTGTCATTCCTTTTTTCATGATTAGGTGATGGCTATGGAATTTTTGGAGGAAGGTCACACACATAAAATGGTCTATTTCTCACGTCATATTCAGGTCTTTTTCTCATCATATTCAGGCTACATACCAGCAATATGACTTATGACGGTTGGTTTTGTTCCTGAACCCCTGGGTGAAGTGTGTTTGTCAGGTTTCTCCACTATAAAGCTCCCCCCAACACACACACCCTCTTTTTTCCTACTGTATTCATGGGAAGAAAGTCATCATACTCAGGCCATGTTCAGAGTTGGGAAATTATGTTCTGCCTCCTTGCAGACAGAATATTTACATAAAGCAATTGAAATATTTCTGCATGGGAGGTTTGTCTCTTCTCCCTACTTACTTATTTATTCAATGATTTATTTATGTCTGTATGGTCTCATGGATATTTATTTTATATTTTGAGTGATAATCCAATACTATTTTAATTTATTTTATTTTTTAGAAGATTTTATTTATTTATTTCACAGACAGAGATCACAAGTAGGCAGAGAGGCAGGCAGAGAGAGAGAGACAGGAGGAAGCAGGCTTGCCGCTGAGCAGAGAGCCTGATGCGGGGGTCGATCCCAGGACCCTGGGATCATGACCTGAGCCGAAGGCAGAGGCTTTAATGCACTGAGCCACCCAGGTGCCCCTTATTTTATTTTTTTTTAAATATTTTATTTATTTGACGGGCAGAGATCACAAGTAGGCAGAGAGGCAGGCGGGAGAGGGGAGCAGGCTCCCCGCCAAGTAGAGAGCTCGATGTGGGACTCAATTCCAGGACTTTGGATCATGACCTGAGCCAAAGGCAGAGGCTTTAACCCACTAGGTCACCCAGGCACCGCCCCCCCCAATACTATTTTATTTTGATAATCAAATTATCTCAGCTTCAGTCTTTGGTTGGCTGTTATGTTCCTTTGGCATCTCCCAATCATTGTGAACTTGTCTGTTTATGTCTTCCTTTCTTTAAACATCTCACTTTCCAGTAGTACAACATGCTCCACACTTATCTAGTATATTTCCTTTCTCAGTCCTAGAATTTGGCATTTCTTCAGGGAGCCCTTCTTCTTTCGATTGGAGAATGGTATTAGAAAACAAGATGTATACCAATGCTTTTAATCCACTTACTTATTAAAGGACATGTTGGTTGATTCCAGTTTTTTGAGAGGATGAATGAAGCCACTGTAAACCCTCACATGCAGGTGTTTGTGTGGCACTATAGGATTGGGAGCATTTCTACATTAATTCTTTCATTTTCCTTTTCAAAACATTTGAGGATAAATAAAGTCACATCATACCTGTGTATCATGTTGGGAAAGACTCAGAAAAAATTAATTTCTTGTCTCAGTTCATGAAGTTCATAAAGGGCAGGGCTGAGCCTTGAAGATGTGTCTTCCAACCCCAAATCTTGTGTTCCTTTATTCATACTTTATGCATTTTCTAACTCTCGGTGAATTACTTGAGGAAATAATTGAGAACTCCATTATACCATCCAAATATTAGTTCTTTTATTACACCAGAGCTTCTTGGTTTTCCTGATGGTCTTTTCTTTGTCGCTACACTCATTCCCACGGATAGACCAAAGACTTATAAAAATGTAATCTGCTATAATACAAATGAAAAGGGAAATAAAGAGATCACCCATATTCTTTGCTACTTCTCATTTTATTGTTTTACTTAAAGAATGCTGCTAAGGCACACCTTCTTTATGTTTTGTAATTTTCCTTTAACACCTTTTGCTATTGTTTTCAATCATTTTGCATGGTATGTAAAATGCATTTAAAATTAATGATTATAATTATATGTAGCAATGACATGTTCCCCTTATACACAGGGCTAAGCAACTCGCTTGTTGCTTTTGTTCTTTACAACCCTCAGAGTTGCATCTACTGTCATCCTCATTTTACAGGCAAAGAAACAGGATCAGGGAGAATTCTGTAACTTACCGGGGACTTTTAATTAGTGATTGGCAGGAGTAGGGCTCAGAACCTGTGGAAGTATTCTTTTTTCCCACCCTTCTAAATGATTTCCAGAGATGCATTACCTTCCAAATCAAAGTTGTTAATTTAGAGATACAAACTTGATATCAAGAGTTTGGGAGAAAGAAAGCTAAAGAGAGGTATAACTATGTTGCCAGACATAGAGTGGCGAGCCAGACAAGTGTGTCCCGTAAGCATAGTTACAGAACAAAAGAAGTCGAACCTTGGGAGAGAGCAAATAGTATTTCCCCCTGGTGACACCATGTAATAAGAACACCACTGCTCTGGGGCACTGGACCATTATGTTGAAGTGATAATAGTGCAATTAGCTCTTTCTTCATTTTTCCATGTTAACCCAGGGGTAAAATGGCACACTGAGCAAATACATGAAATTACATTAAACTGAGTGTTCAATTTTGAAAATCTTAGCTGCTGGCTGCAGAGAGATTAGTTGGCTCTAGCGAAGTTTTGTTTATACTCCACCCTCAGCCTCATGAAAAACCTCAGCCCTAGAACTGTTGATTTTTGTAAGATGCAGCATAACTTTCTTCAGGCAACTTCAAGTTGGCTATCTGAGGTTTCCAGAGAGACCTCTTGGCATGAGTCAGCAGAGTAAGCCTCATGTAGTCATCAATAAATACATCTTGGAAAGAATATTTGCATCATGCTAGGCATGAGGATGATGACCATCTCTACCAGAAGGACGTTTGCCTCAGCAATCCTGATCTAGTCAGCATCACTGACAGCCCCTTCTACCATGGGAAGGTACAGCAAGATGCTGCTGGCTGTGAACTAGAAGGGGATTCCTCCTAAGAACTTGACTATGCTGTTGTCTTAATCTTAGTCTTCTAGGCTCCCCAAGCCCGAGAAATAAGTTTCTGTTGTTTATAAGCTACCCAGTCTATGATATTTCGTTGTAACATCCCAAACAGGTTAAAGCATCATGCATATTTAGCTTATATTTTGTTATGAACCAGTAACCTGTTATTGATTTTATTGTGTAAATTGTTCCAGCTTTGATCATTGGGACTTCCATTAGTTTAGCTCTCATGTCCCTTTGAGATGTCCCCCCTTGTTTTATGTGCACTACCAACTTGCTGGTACTACTAAATATGCCACACTTAACTTTTATTTTCCCTGTCACAGTCCTAGAGTCAGCCATTTTTCCAAGGAGGCTTGCTTTAGTTCATTGGAGGATGGCATTTTGAAACCAAGGTTTAGGTACTGGGCATGATGGCTGCTACTGGGGTGACATTGCTTCCAGCTGGCAGAGCCAGGTAATATGTGTACACATATAAACCTTGTGATCACCCTTACCTAGAGTTGTTTCTGTATCTGCCCATCTGTAAATGCACATTAAATGAAACATGAATTCATTCTGATCTCTCTAATCCAGTACCACAAAGTTATTGTAGCCTTCTAGTCTTGTTTACATGTAACTTTTTGGCACCTACCAACACCCATCCATTCACTTCTTTGTTCAACACCATTATATACATAAAACAATTTCAGAATTGTTAATCCATGTCCCCATGATAAATAATTTTAACAACCATAGCGTTTACCTATAGTTTCTGTTTTCTTTGCCCTTACAGTTTCTAATCTGAACACAAATTTATCTAATCTGAACCAAATTATTTAGGTCATCTCCTTTTCCCCCCACTACCTCCTATACTGCAGTTATGTCAGACAATTGTAATATAGTTAGACTCATTTTGTCATAGTCTGCATTTCATCCTGGGATCCCTCAACATTCTGGTTGATTGTCTTTTATTTTATTGTTTGCATACATCAATGTTTACTCTTTGTGATTGTAAAATTTTATGAGTTTTGACAAATGCATGGAGTCATATATTCACCACTCCTGTATAATAATAGAATAACTCCCTAAAATGTCCTCTATAGAATACAGTAATTTAATACTGTATGTAACTTAATATAGAAAAAAGTTATTAAGTCTTCCTGAGACAGATAACTGTATGTTGGCTTACTTTATACCTATCTAATCACTCCATATCCCCAATTCTTCTTTGTACACAATCACTCCTACCTAGACCATTCCCTAACTGCCTTTGATCTGTTTTCCATCCATGTAGTCTTGACTTTTCTGAAATGTCATATGAATTAGAATTATATAATGTGCAGCTTTTGGGCTCTGGCTTTTTTTTTCACTTAGCAAATGCCTTCTAGATTCATCCATGTTGTTGAATGAATCATTGAGCAATTTAATGACAGCCATAATGGATGGTAGCCATAATGGATGGATCTGTCTTCTCTTTTTTGATATTAAATACATCTACCTCTTTCCCTACCCAACACTTCAATAAATATAATGATTCTAAGGAGGGACTCTAAAATGTGGCTGATTTTTCATGACTCTCACAGGTGAGAGTTTTAAGTCATATCTAAAATAATCTTGATAAAAGATTAAATAGTATGATAATTTAATATTTTATGCAACTTAATATAGAACAAGTTCATCAGATGTTTCTGAGGCAGAGACTATATGTTGGCTCACTCCATACCTATCATTCATATCTGAATTCCTTATTTATTTATTTACTTATTTATTTTTTAGTCACCATACAATAGTTTGGTGACTATTAGTTTTTGTTGTAATGTTTTGGTGACATCATTAGTTTTTGTTGTAATGTTCCAAGATTCATTGTTTAAGTATAGTACCCAGTGCTCCATGCAGTACCTGCCCTCTTTAATACCCATCACTGGGCTAACCCAGCCCCCCAACCCCTTCCCCTCTGAAACTATCAGTTTGTTTCCCAGAGTCCATAGTCTCTCATGGTTCATCTCCCACTCGGATCCCCCCCACCTTCATTTTTCCCTTCCTTCTCCTAATGTTCTCCATGCTATTTCTTATGTTCCACATAAAAGTGAGACTATATGATAATTGTCTTTCTCTGTTTGACTTATTTCACTTTGCATAATCCCCTCCGGTTCCATCCATGTTGATGCAAATGGTGGGTGTTCATCCTTTCTGATGGCTGAGGAATATTCCATTGTAGGTATGGACCACATCTTCTTTATCCATTCATCTATTGGAGGGCATCTTGGCTCCTTCCACAGTTTGGCTATTGTGGACATTGCTGCTATGAACACTGGGGTGCATCTGTCACCCTTCTTTTCACTTCATCTGTATCTTTGGGGTAAATACCCAGTAGTGCAATTGCTGGGTCATAGGGTAGCTCTGTTTTTAACTTTTTGAGGAACCTCCACACTGTTTTCCAAAGTGGCTGCAGCAGCTTGCATTCCCACCATAACAACAGAGGTTAAGTACCTTATTATATCTATATCTATATTTATATATCTATATGTCTGTATGTCTATATATCTATATCTATATCTATCTGTATCTGTATATCTATATCTATGTCTATTCATAACCCATGAATAGATGGACTTGCAGCTACTGGTGGCCAGTAATAAGCTCTTACCCTTTGGTTATTTATACATCTCTCTTCACTTTTCTTTCTGCCTGGCATATGGACATGTTACTGTGGACACTGGCTTAAAGTTCAATAGCCATTTTAAGACAATGAAAACTAAAGATGGAGAAATGACTTATGGCATTGTTGTGCAGTTATACAAGCCCTGGGAAGTTGCAACTTATTCCCATTCTTTTCTTGCATGAGATGAATAATCTCTATGGAAACTACTGTTATCATGTTTTCTGTCGCTCACAGTCAAACACAATCCTAACTAATACATAGTGCAATAGTGTATAGGAGGTACTCTAGGACATCAGAGGAGTAAATAAAGATGACTGGAAATTCAGTAAAATAATTATTTCTATTTAATTAATAACTGAGCCCTTATTAATTGAAAAGTACTCTGCTAAGCCCTTCTTTAGATACAAAGTTGACTTAGAAGTACCTTCTGCCATAAGGAAGCTTATGATATAAGAGAGTTTGATGCAGGGTATCTTCAAAAGAGCTCTGGATTTGGAGTTGAGTTATGGGTTCAAAATATTCCTTTTATTTTTTTTGAAGATTTTATTTATTTATTTGGCAGTCAGAGATCACAAATAGGCAGAGAGGCAGGCAGAGGGAGAGTTAGAAGCAGGCTCCCTGCTGAGCAGAG
This sequence comes from Lontra canadensis, assembly GCF_010015895.1. NCBI lineage: Eukaryota > Metazoa > Chordata > Mammalia > Carnivora > Mustelidae > Lontra > Lontra canadensis. The sequence continues at coordinate 18,138,854 of NW_022630999.1, forward strand.
AGCCCGATGTGGGGCCAAAATATTCCTTTTAATCAGCCATGTAACACACCTTATCTATTCATTTATTTGTACTACTTATTAACAAATTATTTATATGTATCAGTCACCCTATGGTAAGATCTTCACAAAATACACTTGATCTTCACAACTATAAGAAGCAAAGCTTAACATTGTTACCCATTTTATAGGAAACTGAGGCTCAGAGCAATCAAAGGAGCATTCAAGGCCACACAGTTCACAGAAGAGATGGAATTTAAATCTAGGGCTCTCTAATTCCAACCTGTTCAAGTCTCTGGATCCTCATCTGCAGAGCAAATATTGCTGTATCAGTCCTTCCTGACTCAGGGAGTTTAGTCAGGGCTGAGAAAAGAATAAAATTAAGTGCTGGAATTACTTTTTTTAAAAACCATAACATGTTATAGGATTATAAGGTATTATTCCCATACCTGTCACAAAGAATATACTAAAAAATGTCTTTCGAATGGGAATCGACAGATGTGCATATGTCCAATTAGCTCTAAATCAATATAAACCATGATGAAACAAACCCAAGAGACAAAGAAGAAAGATTAGTTCCAAAGTTTGGGATCTGGGGAGAGTTTATGTAGGTGATGACAACTGAGTCACATCTTCAAAGATGGGTAAGACTTGGAGCATCTGTGAGAACAAGTGGGCTTCAGGTGTTTGTGTGTATTTCCTCTTCTCCAGTGACAGTAAAGTCATAAATGACAGGCCACGTCTCGTTCCTTTTTTTTTTTTAAATTTTTTAAATTTATTTTCAGTGTAACAGTATTCATTGTTTTTGCACCACACCCAGTGCTCCATGCAATCTGTGCCCTCGTTCCTTTTTTCAGTGCTCACTGTATATAGCACAGACCTTGGATATTGTGTGTGATGATGGTGTTTTCGTTGTATTATTTTGACTGGGGACAAGTCAAATCTTGGCAAGATTTCTTCTTTTCTCAAGGACAAGTTGGCAATGCTTTACTTTCTAATTTCTTACCTGGAAACTCCTTAGGTACTTCTCCTAGAATCTCAATAATCAAATTCTAATTCTCCAAACACTTCAAAGACTTAAGAGACATTTTGTCAAGTGCTGTGTTTACTCCAGAATGAAATGTTATCAACAAAATTGAAAATAAAGGTCAAATTTAGACTCTTTATTATATTTGTGTTGTGTTAGTTCCAGTTGTGTCAAAGGCATCAAAATACATGGAGACAATGGAAAAATCCATAGAACTAAGTGGTTGAATTCATTCATCCATACATTTTGCAAAAATTTATTGACTGCCTACTATGTGTCGTGCACTGTTAAAGGCAGTAGGGATACAGCAAAGTCTTGATGGCTGGGTATATGATTATCAAATATCTGATTATTTTTTTCTTATTCCTGTTTCCTCCCCCATACGTCAAAAAGGATCGTTATAAATCACATCCACTGCTTCTATACAATTAACTTTTTTTTTTTGAGAGTAAGGGCCAAGGTTCTTGACACATCTGATTATCATAACATGCCTAGCATAGAGTACCACTATGTGTGTGCGTGTGCGCACGCGCGCATGTGTGTGTGTAAAGCAGAGGTAGTAGAGGGGAAACCTAAAGAGGTGAAAAGAAAATGGGCTCTGGAGTCAGATTGAAAAAAGTACTGGATACAAACCCTCATTTAATGACATTCACTTGACAAATTTTTGCTAGGTGGCTACTATGTGCTAGGCAGTGTGCTAGGTATGAGAGTAGCAATAGTGACTTCTGTAAGACAGAATGGGCCCTTTTCTCATATGGCTCCTACTCCTTTGAGCAGAGAGAGAATCACATGGGTATGCAAATTCTGGGCCTCTGAGAAAGAGGCATCAAGAGATTTACTGGAGAACATATTTATAAAGGAAACTGGAAAGGGAGCTGGGAGAGGCTGGGAGAGTATGGTAGAATAATCAGACCACAAGGGCTTTCTGACTGTGGAGGAAAGAAGGAAGTAAACAATATGTGTAGGAAAAATCTGTACTAGTCTCATAAAGTTTTGGCACAGCCAATGAGAGCCTTCAGCTGAGTCAACAATCAGAGAAGTTACATCTTCCAGGAATGGACCTGCCTGAGTGTTCCTCTGGGCTCGGTCATGGGCTGGGAGAAGCTGGTGGTAAGTATGGCATGTGTGCTGGGGTCATTGGATATATAACCTTCAGTCAGATCTGAGAGGGAATTTTCATGTCCACCACAACAAAATGTGTTGAGCATCATGAAAGGGAAAGTATAGGTGCTATGGGGATATAAAGCATGAGGGAGGGGAACCTGGGTGGCTCAGTCAGTTAAGCATCTGCCTTGGGCTCACGTCATGATCCCAGGGTCCTGGGATTGAGCCCTGCTTTGCTTCGGGCTTCCTGTTCAGAAACGTGTCTGCTTGTCTCTCTCCCTCTGCCCTTCTTCCCCACTTGTGCACTTTCTCTCTCAAATAAATAAATAAAATCAAAAAAAGAAAAAAGAAAAACTACATGGCATGAGGAACTACAGGCTTTCCTGAAGAAGGGATACCTTGGGGAAGTAAGTCAAACTTATCCAGGAGAGGAGGAGACAAAGAAGGGAAAGCATTTTGGGCAGAGAGAATGACATGACAGAGAGAACATGGAATCGCTAAAAAAAGAAATAAAATAAAAGGAATTTGCTCTGACTTGAGCACAGCGTGCAAAGGCAGTAGAGGTGAGAGGGAAGGGAGGGAGATGTTGGGAAAATGAAGCTGGAAAGGCAGTTAGGGGGTGAATCTCATTAGCATTGCAAGACTAAGCAGTTTGAGTTTTATATTAAGGGCAATGGGAAGTCATGAAAGTGTTTTAAGCATGGGTGAGGGTTAGCGGAGGGAGAGTGGAATTCGAATAAAATGATCGCATTTGCATTTTGAAAATATCATTCTGGCGGTTAAGTGAAGAGTAGACTAGTGGGTTGAGAACACAAAACTGGAAGCCTGAAGACAAGTAGGAGGTGCTGTGAGTAAGCCAGACGCAACATGTCAGTGGCTTAGACTGTGGTACCACTTATGGTCATTTGAACCATAATTAGGTATAAAATGTCAGATTGCTAATTTAATAAATGTGGTAGATAAAGTAGAAAAAAAAAGGAGGATATAGATTTCAGTCTTATTTGCTATGTGATGTGAAGGATTACTCCAACTCTTTGGGCTTTGGTTTCTTGATCTGAAAAATAAAGGCAGCAATACCTATTTCGTAGGTTTGTGTTGAGGTTGAATGAGATAATGCACATAAAGTGTCTAACACAGGGCTTAGCTTATACACAGGAATTCTCTCTTGACTTCCTTGTATGCCACAAATTTAAGGTGCATTCCTATTGGAGAATCAAGTTAACTGTAGAGAAAGGCTTTCTCTGTCTGTTATGATTCACCTTTTCCATTTCCTTCCCCCATTTTTTCTAGATTATTACATTGAATTATCTTAGATTATTGCATATGAATAAACACAATTTTAACTCAAGGATATTAATGTAGTAAATCATTTTATCAATCCTTCTGATAGGGGATCTCATGCTCATTGAATGAAAGATTCCAAATAAGTGTGACCAATTTATAACCAATACCCAGCTAGGTAAACCATTTTCTCTGGAGTGTGTGTGTGTGTGTGTGTGTGTGTGTATCTCACTGGGCTTCTGGCTCTGTTTTTGAATCTTAAATTGAATGACCTAAGGGAGAGAATACTGAGAATTTATTCATTCTAGAAGACTCTTCCTTTTTGGCCCTTGCTACGTGGATCTTCTGGAGCTAACTTTCCATCTCTTTGAGCTTGGTTCTGCAGCCCCATGAAACCCTCTCTACCCTGAGAATGACCCATATCTTCTTCCAGTAGCCAGAGTCAGTTTCTTGTGTCTGTCCTAGAACACTGGGTTGCCCCTCTCTCTCAGGCTTTGTCTCCAGCTGTCTCAAGATAAGGAGCCTTCCTTTGAGGTAGAGAGTCAAACACCTATCACTGCCATAAGGTGTCTTTTATCACAGCTGTGGCCCCTGTTCAGGATGGTATTCCCAGGGAATTCCATGCTGATCTCAGAATATCTGAAGCCCTGGGTCCTGGACCTGAGGTTACTAAAATAAAACCAAGGTTATGTCACATTTTATTATGCATAAGAAACACCTTAGAAGCTTGTTAAAATATAGTTGTTTGAGCCCCAGCCAGATATTCTGAATTAACATCTTCTGGTTTGGGTCTTGGGAATCTGCATTTTGAAGAAAGCATCTCAATCTAGATTTTTGCTTCTAAAGTATCGTCCTCAGACTAGTGACATCAGCATCTCCTGGAAGCTGTTAGAAGTGCAGACTCTCAGGCCCCACCCCAGACCTTATGAATCAATCTGAATTTTTAATAAGATCCCCATGAGCTGTGTTATACATGAAAACTTTTAAAAGCACTGTTCTACATCATGGTTCCGAATTGTGGGGTGTTTTCTTCCCCAACCTTCTCCTCCACATGCCCAGGATAGTATCTGAAGATATTTTTGGTTGTCATAACTCGGAAGATGCTACTGATACCCAAGTTGGTCGAGGCCGGGAAAGCTGCTCAGCATCCTACGATGCATGTCCTACAGTGCTCCACCCCCAACAAAGGACTATCGGATCCAAAATGTCAGTAGTAGTAATATTGAGAAACCCTGGCACAGATGACTGTCATGAAGCTGATAGATTAGTCTGGGGAGCCAGGTGTCTCCAAAGGCTTAGAAGCAGCAGCTACTAGTTTGGGAGTGAAGGCCCTGGACAGGCTTGGCATCCTCAAACTGGAATAAAGAGGGTGAGCTCTGGAGTCCAAATGCCTGGTTTGATTCCCAGCTCTGCCTCTCTCACACTATGCAACCTCAAGCAAGTGTAGAAATAAAGACCAACTGAATGAGAACAAGTAAAGCCTATTTATTCTGAACTTGATATAGCAAGGGAGTCAGCCACCATCACTTGTGTTTTCATTGAGACTTAAAGGCAGGCAGAGGAGGGGGCAGCTTTGTGGATTGGATTGGAGCCCATTGACTCGTTAGAAGTGGGACATCTATGTGACTGGTCAGAAGAACACATCCAGCTTTCTCCGGTTGGTCCTAAGTTGGAAGTGGGGACAAAATTTAGGGAAATTGTCAGTTATTAGTTGAGTCCTGGTCATATGGGGCGGATTGTTACAGAAGTTGTTGTTTCGCTTCCTGTATTGTTATGGAATATAGCAGACTTCTTACGAGTCTGACTCATAGCAGGTTGGATTCCTGGGCTGTTTATCATAGATAAGGGGTTGAATTTCCTGGGAAGATTGCTGCAGGTTATGGGTCAGAATTCTATGTGTGTATGTATGTGTATGTGTATATATATATATTCCTACCATTGACTGACCATTTATATATTCACTCTCTCACAACTTTTAAATTTCTTTAGGCTTTAGTATTTCCTAATCTACATAGCAGTAATCATAGGGTCATAGTCATGATGAAATAAGTTAACCCACGTAGGGCTCTTAGACTCTCACTAACAAGAAGTTAGGGCTGAGTAGGTATTTCCCGTGATCATCCTCTACAGCTGTCTTGGGGAGCTGTGATCCCACACGGCTACACTGAAGGGTCTGGATATCCCTAAGAACACAAAGAAACAAAGAGTTTAATGGCTTCCAGGCATGGGGTCATGAGAGGATTCAGGATTTTCCATGATTCTGAGGGACGTTACCAGGGTATAAGCGTTACTGGTGAGAAAGATCAGGGAATCGAGTCAGACCAACAAGAGTCTATCCTAGTGTTAATTACTTACAGTTATGTGGCATGTAACAGCCCTTCAAGGCCTCTTTTATAAAATGGGGGTGATATTAATATATATTGGTGAAGATTAAATACTCTCATCGAGCACTACACGGTGCCTGGCAGCAAGCAACCGCTCTGTAAAAGCTCACTTTATTATTGTTAGTATCACTGACTCAGCCAGGAGCCAAAGCTGCTCTTGCCCTGGGAACAGAAGCCTTTGGTGTGGTGGAAAGTTCTCCGGGGTTAATAGTAGTTTTAGAGCTGCTGCTTTGGTGTTGGCAATCCAAATGCACTAGGTGTACCCAGAGTATTTATTATTGAATAGGCTCTCTGTGACTGAACCCCAGAAATACACATTTTCACTGACCCCAGGTGATTCTTATATACCAGGGTTTCGAAGACCAGCCCTAAAATTTCCTATTGGTCCTCTCTGGGTGCCCAGTGTTTCTCTGCAGCAATCCCCAGTCCTCCTCACACCTGCTCTAAATTACCAGGACATTTATAGCAACCTTCTCCCTATGTAATCAGAACAGGGCAGTCAGGAGAACCCACCTAAGTTCTTCTGAGCTGGAGATGGCTGTTTCTTCTCTCGGGTTGGGTAAGTAATGGCCCACCATGTGCTGGGCTCTCTGATACAGATAGCTCACGCACCTTCAGGTGGTCAGGTGAAGGAGATACAGAGGGTTTCTGGGAGCAGACTGCATTTTCAGGGAGTTGCCTTGCTAACTGAACAGAATTTCAACTCTATGGTCAGTTAATCTTCGACAAAACAGGAAAAAATATACAGTGGAAAAAAGACAGTCTCTTCAATAAATGGTGCTGGGAAAACTGGGCAGCTATCTGTAGAATTTCAGAAATTTCTTATATCGGTGTGTCCTTCAAATCTGGTAAGCTAGTCAGGTCTGTGGTAGAAGGTCTGCTGTTACCAATGAGGTTCCAGACAGAGGGATACCTTGGACTCAACTGAGAAAGTGAGGAACTCAGGGTATGTCTGAGTCTGACCTCCTGGGACTCAAGTCAGAGTTGCTCTGGGGAATAGGTAGCTTGGGTGAATCCGGATGCAAGGAAGCAGGTATCTAAGGCATAGCATTAGCTCAAGCCTATTTCTACTGATTTCTGGCCATTGAAGATCTTAACATGGTCTGTTAAGTGTTGCATACCCGCTTCTGCAGGAACCTTGGGGGAGTTGTAATTGTTTTGCTTCCTGCAGGCATGTCCTGAAGTTTTGGTTGATTAGGGACATCTGGTGTCAGTTTGGGAAGGTTGGGAAGAACAGGGCAAGCTTGGATGATCCACGGGCTTAACTTTGTGTTTTTGATGGTGCTCTCCTTTCTTTGCTGTATATGCTTGAAACCTTGCTAGCTGAGTAATGAAAACCCAGCTGTTTCTCTAGGTCATTCAGCCAGAGCATGGTAGGTCGCCCTAGGTCCCCCAGCAGGAGGACTGCACATTCCATCAGAGCTTGGCCTCAGATTAAGGCTTTGAGACCACAGAGGGCTGAGGAGGAGAGAGGGGATAAGTGGGGGCATCCTAGGTGTGGGAGGTTCAGATGGCTGCCTGTCAACTGTGAATAGAAACTGAGGGGAAATAAAGAAGCAACACTGCTTATAGAGTGTGCAACCCTGTGACTGTTCTCATCTCTCCCTAATGGAGGTGATTCTTACCTAATTCCCTTACATATTGTAAGCCCTTGAGTTGATTTGATGTCCATTTATTTTGACTATGGTAGAGGGGAAACATTGCCTGGGAGCATGGTCTGGGATTACTGAGTGAAAAAGTGCCCTGTGGGGTGCCTGGGTGGCTCAGTGGGTTAAAGCCTCTGCCTTCAGCTCAGGTCATGGTCCTGGGGTTGTGGGATCGAGCCCAGCATCAGGCTCTCTGCTCGGCGGGGAGCCTGCTTCCCCCTCTCTCTCTCTGTCTGCCTCTCTTCCTACTTGCGATCTCTGTCTGTCAAATAAATGAATAAAATCTTTAAAAAAAAAAAAAGTGCCCTGTGTTCAGGCTCAGAGGAGGGGGACTCCTCCAGCTTGATTACATAAAAGAGGCAGTCTCTTGCTGTCTCCATGGGAAATTACTTGGATTTTTTTTTTTTTTTTTGAACAAATAAGTTGAAGCAGATGAACAGCCCTTCTGTGCCTGGAGAAGTCCTGGCCATCTTTGTGGCGGAGGCTGAAGGAGTTGGGGACCAAAGCTTTGGAGACTGTGCAAGAGAGGCCCAAGTGAGAGGCACAGAGAGAAGGACCTAGCACTAGAGCCCACAGTTTCTAAAGGACATGAAGAATGAGGAGGATGAAAAATAGACAATAGTTGAACAGGGTCTGAGAAGGAAACACAGAGCAAGAGAAGGGAATATGCTCAGGATGTAACAATTCTAACACTGACAGAGAAGGTGGTTCCGAAAACTATGAAGTAACTGGACAGAGGAGGAAAGCTTCTGACCTGAATGCGTGATGAAATGTGGACTGGAAATATTCTCACGAATCTGTATGACCCTTACAATACATGAAAGTATGAGACACAAGATTGCTGTGTTGGTATTCCAGAAAGGATAACACTATGGCCAACAATTGAGAACAAGTGAATATAAATAAATTTACTTAGGGTTCACTCTCCTATTTTCTTGTGAGGAAAAGGGATAAAGCAGAAGGTACTTCTACCCACTTTCTGGTTCTAGGAGAAAGAAGGGGTCTTGCCCTCTTGCATCTATGTAGTGAGAGAGTGTTCCTGAATAAATAAAAGGATGAATTTGCTGCTGTAAATCTCACTACTGGCAAACCACCACCCCAAGGAGATGTATGCATGGTGGGTTATTGAGCAGAAGCTCTGGGCAAAATTGGGTGAAGGAGGACAGGCTGTTGGTTACAGTATTGTGGGAGAAATTATATTTTTAATTTCTTAAAAGACTTTATTTATTTGACAGAGGACAAATAGAGCAGTAGACAGAGGGAGAAGGAGGCTCCCAGGATGCCGGGTTGATGACCTGAGCTGAAGGCAGATGCTTAACTGACTGGGCCACCCAGACACTCCTGTGGGAAAAATTTTTTTTTAGTTTTTTTTTTCTTTCTTTTTTTCTTAACATACAAAGTATTATTTGTTTCAGGAGTATCGGTCTGTGATTCATCAGTCTGACACAATTCACAGCACTCACTATAGCACATAACCTCCCCAATGTCCATCACCCAGCCACTTCATCTCTCTCACCCATTTCCCCTCCAACAACCCTGTTTGTTTCCTGAGATTAAGAGTCTCTTATGGTTTGTTGTGCTCTCTGGTTTCGTCCCATTTCATTTTCTCCTCTCTTCCTCCATGATCCCCCACCTTGTTTCTCAAATTCCACATATCAGCAAGATCGTATGATAATTGTCTTTCTCTGATTCACTTATTTCACTTAGCATAATACCCTCTAGTTCCATCCATGTCATTGCAAATGTCAAGGTTTCCTTTGATGGTTGCATAATATTCCATTGTATATATATATACACCACATCTTTATTCATTCATCTGCCGATGGACATCTAGTCTCTTTCCATAGTTTGGCTGTTGTGCACATTACTGCTATAAACATTGGAGTGTATGTGCCCCTTTGGATCACTACATTTATATCTTTAGTGTAAATACCTAGTAGTGTGATTGCTGGGTTGCAGGGTAGCTCTATTTTCAACTTTTTGAGAACCTCCATACTGTTTTCCAGAGTGACTGCACCAGCTTGCATTCCCACCAGCAGTGTATGAAGGTTCCCATTTCTCTGCATCTTTGCCAACATCTCTCATTTCCTGACTTGTTTATTTTAGCCATTCTGACTGGTGTGGGGTGGTATCTCACTGTGGTTTTGATTTGTATTTCCCTGATGCTGAGTGATGTGGAGCACTTTTTCATGTGTCTGCTGGCCATTTAGATGTCTTCTTTGCAGAAAATGTCTGTTCATGTCTTCGGCCCATTTCTTGATTGGATTATTTGTTCCTTGGGTGTTGAGTTAGATAGGTTCTTTATAGATTTTGGTTACTAGCCTTTTATCTGATATGTCATTTGCAAATATCTTCTCCCATTCTGTTGGTTGTCTTTTGGTTTTGTTGATTGTTTCCTTTGCTGTACAAAAGCTTTTTATCTTGATGAAGTACCAATAGTTCATTTTTGCTTTTGCTTCCCTTGCCTTTGGCTATGTGTCTAGGAAGAAGTTGCTGTGGCTGAGGTCTAAGAGGTTGCTGCCTGTGTTCTCCTTAAGGATTTTGATGGATTCCTGTCTCACACTCTCACATTCAGGTCTTTTATCCATTTTTGAGTATTTTTGTGTATGGAGTAAGGAAATGGTGCAGTTTCATTCTTCTGCATGTGGCTGTCCAATTTCCTAACATTTTAGAAGCAGTGTTACCAGATATTTTGTCCAGACTGTGTTTCCAAAAATTTTTTCTGTGCAAATCCTATCCTTAATAGCAATTATGTCTCTTCAAGAAAAGTTTGCCACAATCCTCTCCAGTTCTAGCTTTTCAGTTTAGCAGTGGTTAGTGGATTGTTTTGTTAGGGGATTAAGTCAGGAGGCTTTCACTGCCTCTGGGGGTGGGGGGTGGAAAGCCACAGTGTGGCAAAAGTGTGGCAGAAACAAGTAGAAGGCACTTAATATATATATTTTTTAATGCTCTTATTTATGGTACTGTTTGACTTTAAGGCTGTGCACCTCTATCATTACATAAAAATAGGACTTGTGTGTGTGTGTGTGTGTGTGTGTGTGTGCTGTACTACTAAGAACAAAAATATAAAGCCCCAAAGAATCTTAGATGCAGGTTTGGGGGGATAACTGTGGTTATGTCTGCCCTCTGAGCCCTGGAAAGACTTCTTTAGCTGAATTCTCAGTAAGTTATAAAGTCAAAGACACATGAAGAGCTACTGTGCCTATGTTAATAACAACTAAATTAAGCCAAGGAACATTGAACTGGTGGATAGGTCACCCCTTAGTGAAGTGGCTTCCTTTTTAAAAAATTTCTTCCCCTCAGGAAAGGAGGAAATAATATAAGACTTAAAGGTCATTTACAAATATCAAGATGCAAAACAAGAGCAGCTTTCTTTTGCAACTAAACCCCTTTACAAGTGTGCTGGATAGAGCAAATGACCAATTTAGCTTAATGCTTCACAGGTGACTCAGAGGATAGCAAAGGTCGTGATCTTCTCTATCCTCATGGTGCACCAGAAACAAACAAGCAGTTTGCCTCTCAGAAATGGTGCCCAGGTATAAAACTAGAGCTAGAGGTAGTGCACAGTATTAAAGACTTCAGGCTCTGGCGTTAAAATTAGGATGGTTCTATTTAGCCCGGGGAATATATTTAAGGGTTAAGCAGAGATTGAATGAAGTTGAAAGACTAGTGTCAACTTTGACTCTTTTCATTCATTAAAATTAGCTTCAAGTAGCAGTTTCTGTCCTGTGTAAACTATGCACATGGGAATTGGATTAAAATGTCTTAAAATAACACAGAGAATTTTAAATCAAAACTCTTAGCAAAAGTTACCTAGTTGAGGCTTTTTCTATTTTCTTCTTGTATCAGTGCATGAACAGGGATAGGATGTGAAGCTTGAACATTTACTGGCTTCTAATGAGAACTCCACTTGCAGGTACAGGATCTATAAGGAACAACCCAGCCTGGAAGGACTATGGCTTATAAAATGATTTATATTACGTGATGGCCGAGAGTGAAGTTATTTGTCATTTCAAAATTAATGTCTTCTAAGCAGGGTGTGGGACTTAAATGTTGACTGTAAGGCTGCTTTCATGAAATGTTCCCATTTCAAGGGTTTTTTTTTTTTTAATCTACTTATAAATAAAACAGACAGTGGAGGGTGTTGGGGAACAAAGTGGAATCAGAACCACTGAATCTCTGGTTTCCACATTTGCCATTTGGTCATGGTTGTTCTGGGGAAAACCTTACTTTTTGTGTAGGCTCTATGGTATGTCTTTGTTTTCACCATGTAGGAATCAAACAAAGATTCTATGTTTCAAATGAGCAAACTTTTTCACTTACCTCTTTGCTACCCTAAAATTCTCAGTCACCCATTACTTTGATACTCTTAAGTATATTTTGAGAACCATTACCACCCAACCTAATCTGAGGTGTTGATTAATACACTTTTTTCTGGGGCTCCCTCCTCCCCTCCAGGAAACAATTTCCTAAGGAGAAAAAGGGAATATATAGGAGCCATAGGATTTGCATTTTTAATGAGTTATTTAGGTCATAATTTTAGATCAGAATCTTCGGAGAAGAACCACAAGTATCAATATATATTGAATTTTTTTTTCCCCTTGGTGATTTCCAGGTGTAACCGAGATTAAGACCTATTGCCTTGGGGAATTTTGATAAACAACAGGTTCTCAAAAGATACTTGCTAAATGAATGTTCTCTGTGGTTCTCCAGAAATGTCATGATTGTGTAGTATTGGGTTTTGAAGCATAATATCACATACTGCAAATCTTGTGTTTAACTGAATAGTGGGAATGATAGAATTTTCTGTGCTGGAAGATACTGTGTAAACCTTGAAGTTGGAGAGAATGCAAGAACCAGATATTTGAAAGAACAAGAAGGAGGGCTTGGAGGGTAAATGTCCCTTTGGGCGATGGCATCAGCACAGCCAAGGTTCTGTGTATTGAGGACACAGGAAGAGCAAAGATACCAGAGCTTCATGGAGGATTTTCACCTCCTGTTAGGAATTACCAGATCCCTTGATCCAGGGCTGTGACACTGCTCAGAGCCATTTGCTAATGGAAAAGGGCTATTTGGACTAAGACTTGACAGGTTTGCCCTCAGGAGCTTGAGTTACCAATTTGTTTCAAAATAAAAAAAATGTCCTGTTACTAAACCATTCCTTGGCAATAAAGTTCACATTTTGCCTGAGACTGATCGGAAAAAAATTGATAGCACGCAACCTGAAAATTCTACTTTGCTGAGCCTTTACATAAATGTTTGTTTTTTTTTCTCTAGGAAAATACTCCTAAGCTCTCTTTTTTGCTTAGTTATATCCCATACCAGTAAAATGTGTCCCTTGCATATAACTTATAAACCATAAGAGAATATGCAAAAGAATGAAGATACAGCCATGTTGAATCTATACTATGCCTAAAACAGAGGGCATATGACAACCTTTGGGAATGGTTTTCCTCTCTTATTTCTACCCGCATCCTAAGGGAGTTTGGTAGGGGGTGTACACTTCTATGCCTGGGAATCACTGCCTTGGCAAGCGGGCATTAATGAGTATGTTGTGTCTGCCAGTTGTACTAGGGCTGAGAAAATTGATCCACACTGGTCCACAGATTAATGGCTCTGAGAGACGTCCATATCCTAATTCCCAGAACCTGAGACTATGACCTTACATGGCCAAAGGGATTGTGCAGACTCATGTGATTTTGCTACTCAAGTTCTTAAAAGTTCAGTGAAAGAACATTCAGTTATTCTGAATGATGCCAAAAGGATTTGACCATCTTGAGGAGCTAGCCTCAGATTCACATGTTAGTGGGTGTTTAGCAACCTCTGTGGGTAAACCTTGGTATTCTTACGCTGCTTACCTTTTGTTGGTTATTTCCTGTAGATGGTAAACGTTACTTTGGAACTACAAGCTGGCATTTGAAGGTGAATGAGGGATAGGAAGTACTTTGATATTTAGAAGCAACAGGACTCTCCCCAGGAAAGATGGGGTGATGTTCTGGACAACAATACTATGAATGTACTAGTAACAGATTGAGCAGAGGTTTTGAAAAGTAATGAAATGGTGACAGCAGTAACCATGATATGTCCTGGGTGTACATATATAGACATATGTACATATATGTACATGCCTTACAATGCAAAGGAATACTGGGTATGAAAAGGAACATCTAAATTTGTAAGAAAGCATCTAAATTAAGGATACTCTCACCACCCAGAGATACCACAGTGCTTTTGTGAGTCTTCTGGCCTTCATTCTCTGCACCCAAATTCCTCCCATCTTCACTCTTGGTCACTGAAAGGCAATCTGATAGCATTGTCAAGGTGCTGGTATTTAAACAGCCCCTGGTAGAATCTGGAATCTCTTAGGTTACAGGAGGCAAGATAGTTAAACTTTCTAGGATGTCATCAACTGTATGATGAAGGGAATACAAATACAGCATTGTCCTGAGGATAATAGCTAATACTAGGATTTTTCAGTCTCCACTGTGCATTAAAATCACCTAAGATCTTTTAAAAATTCTGCATGTGGCCCATCTCCTTAGAGAGCCGGACTGGACTGTGCTGCCCTGGCTGGTTTCGTGTGTGCCTGTGTGGGCGTGTTTTCTAGGTGATTGTGATGGAGCTAGGACTAAAAAGCTCGGCAAATCCTGTACCAAGTTCTTTATACTTCAAGCTCAAAGGCATTAGCATTATTATTCTATTGTGTTGAGTAAAATGGATTAAGAAAACACTATCACCTGCAGCTTTCTAAAAAATTTTGACTTTGTTCATGAGATGTGACTTTCACTGTCCAATATGGATAGCTACCTTCCTTATCAGTTTCCATGGTCATGTGGTATTCAGCTGCATTATTATATTCCAACATACTTGATGAGCTGCACATTAGAAATTCATTTGAGGTATTCTATTCTAAAAAATATTGTGAGGCTTGTGCTTAAAAATCTTCATAGTTGTTCAACTGTTTCCTTAGGATAAATTGCTAGAAAAGGGACTGCTGGCTCAGAGGGTACATATATTTTTAAGGCTTTTGAACATTGCCAAATTGTCCTGCTCAATGGAAGGATCAATAGCATTTAGGATGCATTAGGGCTACATATAAGAAAAAAGTTAGTTCAAATTGACTTAAACAATAAAGGAGATCTGTTAGTTCAAATAACTGGCAAATCTAGAGACTAAGTGAATTTCAAGGCTAGTTTGATTCAGCACTTCAAAGATCCCATCAAGTACCTGTCCACATCACTTAGTCACTCCCCTTAGCTCTCTGCCATACCAGTTTTTTTCTGTGGTGAAAATACAGCTGCCAACAATATCTGGGGCAGCAGCCTTCTTCATCCAGATCCAGTGAGAGAAAGGGTCTCTTTAAGGAGCCTTCTCTAGAAGAACAAGGAAGCTTCCTCCGCAAAGTTCCAGCAAAACATGGCTTACTTCTCATGGATCTGGAGTTGATTGGTCAGAGGTGGGAGTATGCTGATGAGGTTATGTCAGAGTCACTTGCCTCCCCTTAAAGGAAAAGTGGGATAGGCTGTTTCCAGAACCTGTAGATGGTGAGAAGAGGTTCGGGTACCTTAAAGGAAGGGAAGCACAAGAAGGGAAAATACACCTTGAGAAGATAACCACCATGCCCAGGATGAACAAAATTTGGAAGAGCGAATCAGAGCCTGCTGCTACACATGAAGGTGAAACAGGGGAAGAAAGTGTGCTCACCAGAAATGAGGCTTTGCATTAGGGTGAGTGAGTCTACCGGGATCTACCATTGGTAGCTTCCGGACCTTTCCAGAACTGTAGGGGAGGTCAGAAGCGCCTTCTCTGCCTAAAAAGGGAACCCGCTTGGGGTGTGGTGTAGTGTTGTGTGGTGTGTTACATTCACAGACATTGGGTGAAGTTTAGAGTAGCAGGTGAACTATCACAAGGCATTTGGATTAGTATGCAGCTAAAGTCAGCAAATTCAATTTCCTCTAACACTGTGTGAGTCAAGTAAATATTTTTTAAATTCCAGCCTGAAGTAGTTAAACCATTGTATTTACAAGTCTTGTTTAGTGACTGCTAGTTAATACAGGGATTGGTTATAGAACTAGGAATGTTCTATGTGGCCCTGGTTTAATCTACAAATATTTTTCCTCCCTCTGGCGGTTTGTTGATAGTATTCTATGTATTCCAGAAGGCTTCTTTAATGTAACCGCAGCTTTAGTTTTATAGATAATAACTACAAGGGACATTCTATAGGGAGGCAGCATGGTTAAAAAAGAGGCTTACTTTCAGATAATAAAAGTATGGCGATGAGGGGCAGAATGGTTCAGGAGAAAAAGATTGGCTCATTAACATAAAGAGGACTGAAGTCAGGCAAAGATTGAGTCAACCTTTTATGAGACCTTTTTTTGTTTGTTTTGTTTTTTTTTTTGTATTTTGGCCCTTAAAACCCTTGTTCCCTTGCAATACTGCAGCTCAATGGGTCTCAAACCTATGCAGGCATCAGAATCTTCTGGAGGGCTTTTTAACATAGGTGGCTGGGCACCACTCCCAGAGTTTCTAATTCAGTAGGACTGGTGGGAATGGGGAATTTGCATCTCTAACAAGTTCCCAGGTGAGACTGCTGTTGCCTGTCCTGCAATTACCCATTGAGAAGTACTGTCCCAGTTCAGGGCACTGCGAGTGAGCTATGCTGTTGGAGGGTCCTTAGTTGGAGTCCATCTGCTTCTCAGCCCTGGGAATTCCTTAACCTCTAAACCTCTATTTTCCTAACACCAAAATAGGGAATAACAGTGCTACCCCATCTGGTGGTTGGGATGGTTAAATGGGAAGAGAGAATTGACCTACTTACCATTTTTATCTTACCTCAATTGTACTTCAGAAAGCTTTGCTTACATCCACTATTAGCTGTTTCTTTTCTTACATACTCAAATACAACCCAACTTTTCTTTTAAGGGCACTCACCCCAGTTCTTTTGTGCATTCATTAGTAGGGTTATTTTGATTAATATGTCTTCCTAACCAAAGTGTGAGGACAGGATAAGTCTTTGATTTTTTTTTTTTTTTTGGTTTTATTACTGTATCCCTATTACCTCCCAACACAGGATACCTATTTTACTTATATTTTTTTTAGTGCAATTTAACCTGTAAGGAAAACAATTCCTGGAATACAACATGCATTTAACTTGATTTTAAAATACACAATTAGTTGTATGTTTTTACTTATAGTTTTAAGGATCTTCATCTGTTCTCACTCTCCCACCCACAATCTAAACTGCACATTTTTTTGAAGTATGGGAATAAAATTTTGTGGGATGTGTGTATGAGAGAGAAACTGGCTTGTAAATGTAAAATGCCCTAAAAAGTCCCTATGTGGTTGGTTAGGATAACCTTCTAGTGATGGTTCCAGTGTTAAAGATGTCATTGGCTCCTCATCAATGGCGGTGACTGGGCTGACTTCCATTAAGGGGGACACAGAGCTGAGGAGCATTGTTTCAGCAACTCCTAGGTGATGACTCTCACCTGCTGGAGTCTTGAGTCGAGGCATTGGGAAAGGTCACACATTGATTTCCTTGAAAGGTATTACCTGTGTGTCCAGGTTTTAATTGGATCTCGTCCTATCATAAAAGGGATCTTATAATGTTTCCTCAGGTGCTGTCAGTCTAGCAATAGCAATTCCCTCATAACATTCTGCGTTGCTTCCATTCTTTCAAAGCCAGACCCATAGGGGTCTCCGGAATGTGCAAGTATTAACATTTAGATTAATTTCTCATGGCAGTTGGGTTATTGGATTTCTCTCTCTTGCCAACCCTCCTTAAACTGGTGTAACTATCCCAGTCTCCAGGGGACCTCCTAGGTAGAAAGCATTGGTGGAATAATGTCTACTAAAAAGGATTGTATCAATTCAGATTCTATCCTCAGGATTCGTGAAAAAAAAAAAAATAAAAACAAAAACAACTGCAAACAAACAAACAAACCTTGCCATGTTCAGCAGCACTGAAATACCTTTGTAAAGGTGTCAGTATTTGTATTCCAGGGACCTTTAAAGATCTTTCAGTCCCTCTAGGTCTCTAAGTGGAACGATTTGTTTGCCACGTCAGAAATGTAATTGTCAATGACATATATGAGACAAATTGTCCTCATTTCTGCTGAAAACCTCTCTGTTGAAATCAAATATATATTTAATTGTTCAAATAAAATTCTTGTAGAAAGAAGGTTTGAAGAAAGTTGGGAATTTGTAGTTTTGTTATTGAATTATTCCCTAACATATACTTGAAACTCCTTTATGCGTGACAAGTATGAATTTTTTTCCACATATCTCAGTATAAATCACATCAATTCACATCAATTCATTTCTCTGTATCAAATTGAATTCAACTCTGAGTTCAAACTTTCCAGCTGCTGAGTTTTGGGGTAACTTCTTCCTCTCTATATACTGGAAAATTACATATCTTCTTAATCCCAATCCTAGAAATCTATCCCTAAAATATAGAAGAACAAATATGAACATATATATAAGATTTTTTATTATACCATATTTATAAAACAAAAATAATAGAACCATCTATTAATAGAGATCTGATTGGTTAATGATATATTTATATAATGGCAATCCAAAACATAAAGAGAGAAAAATATTTGTACACAAAAAGGGAGTCCTGGGGTGCGTGGGTGGCTCAGTTGGTTAAGCTTCTGCCTTCAGCTTATGTCATGATGCCAGGGTCCTGGGATCAAGTCCTGAGTTGAGCTTCCTGCTCAGTGGGGAGTCTGCTTCTCCCTTTGCCCCCTACCCCAGTTTTTGCTCTTACTATCACTCAGACTCTCTCTCAAATATAATCTTTAAAAAACAAAAACAGAAAACAGGGAGTCGTCCCCAAGCTATATTGTTAATAAGTAAGTAGTTAGTAGGTAAAGGGGATAGCTAATCTTCTGTGTCCCTTTGGCTAGGCTCTGATGCCCAGTTGTTTGGTCAAACACTACTCTAGATACTGCTGTGAAACCATTTTGTAGATGTGGCAACATTTACAATTAGTTGGCTTTAAGCAAAGCAGATTGTCTTTCCAATGTGAGTGAGCCTCCCTCAACCAGCTGGAGGTCATCAAAGCAAAGACAGGCTTCCTGGAGAAGGAATTATGTCTCTAGACTGTCACATAGACTTACTTCCTGAGTTTCCACCCTACGGATTTCAGATTCAAACTATAACATCAATTCTGACCTGAATTTCCAGGCTGCCAATTGTATATATCTTACTGGCTCTCTTTCTCTCAAGAACCTTATTGACACAGTAGAAAAATAGATTGGTGGAATATGCTGCGTTTTGTTTATAAGATGAAATACTGGAAGGATAAACTAGAAACTTCCCCCTAAAGATGATATTAAATATCACCTACAGGAGACAATGGGAACAGATAAAAGGAAGATGAAAATGAAACCTAGAAGTATACCTAATATAATTAACAAAACTTTTATTGAAATGTAAGTTTTTACTTTTGATTTCAGTGTCATGTAAAATTTCATGTGTTGATGAGTTTAACCTTTTCTAAACATCCTTGCATAATTATGACTAAGTAATACACTAGGCAGTTTTACAAATCTTTGACTTTTATAAAAACGTATCCATACCGGTTTGTTTTGCAACTTGCTTTTTTCCTCTAAGGTGTCTTTTCCTGATATCTGTTCATGTTGATACCTGCTTATTCCTTTTTCTCTGATGTATAGTATTGCATTGTGTAAACACCCCACAGTTTTTCATTTGTCCCATTGATTACACTACGGTAAAAATTCTCAAGCAGGTATTGTTGTGCAAGGTCCAGAGTTTCTCTGAGGGGTTTTCTTCTGAGCAGAATTGTGGAAGTACTTAGGAATAGAAGGGTGTGAGCATCTTCTATTTACCAGGTAGGGCTGATTTTTGTTTTCAGATGGTTGTACCAATCCCCCCTCGTAGCCAGGAGTACAGGGGTTCCCATGGCTCTGTGTCCTTACCAGACGTGTTGACAGCTTTTCTAATTTTGACTAGCACAGGGGGTTAAATCTGTTGAATGTTAATTTTGGTAATTATATTATTTATCTGTAGGTATCCCTTTAGTCACTCATTAAAAATCTAGTTCTCTCCTTGTTTTCTGTTTCCTAATGGTTGGTTTTTAAAATTAGAGTTATTTTACATTCTTTTTGGTTCCCTATTATCTGAGGTTCTTGGGGTTTTAGTCATCCTGTTATGTCTATGAACTATCAGTAATGGTACACCATTCCTTGTGTGTTTTATGCTTTTTCTTACTGCCTTTTTGTTTCATTTCTATTTTATCTAATAGAACCTCAGCCAGTGGAGGGCGCTCTGTTTTTCTCATTTGTGCGTTTACAGTGGCTTCTGATGAGACCTCTAAGAACCCGTAGTCTAGCAGTCTGCAACCCTGTACACTGGTTGTTTGAGTTGGGAGCTTCAGGATTACTGTGTAGTTTGAGTTTCAACCAGAAATCCAAGGTGTTGGTACTAAAACTGTTCTAATGCTATAGAAAAAGAAAAATGTTCATTATGCATGTACTATTTACCTAGAACTCTCCCGGCCCCATTCTGAAAGGAAGTCCTAGAAGAGTTTTGATCCCAACTAAAAAAAAACAAAACAAACTAGTGGATCTAGTAATCTGTTTTTTTAAAGATGGATTAAAAAGCTAGAGCTGGGTGGCTCAGTGGGTTAAGCCTCTGCCTTCCGTCCAGGTCATGATTTCAGGGTACAGGGATGGAGTCCTGCATCGCATCGGGCTATCTCCTCAGCAGGGAGTCTGCTCTCCCCCTTCTCTCTCTCTGCCTGCCTCTGTGCCTACTTGTGATCTCTCTCTCTCTCTGTCAAATAAATAAATAAATAAAATCTTTAATTAAAAAAGCTAGAGTTGTATAAGACTTCAACATAATTAATTTGGACTGATTTCTTTTTATTTCGTGTTCTCTTTGTCTTATGAGTATTTTCTAAATATTGTAGACATGAAACAAATACTTAAAGTGCTTGCTACCTCACTAATTTTATTGTATTTTATTTTTTTATCAAGGTGTAGAATTGAATAAATTAGATTTTCATTTTCTTTTCAGTGACTGAAGAAATGCTGGACAATTATATCAAAATTATAACCCAGTAATTCATGTAGTGAAAGACATAGGGAATATAAATCCTGTATTAATTGAATTGAATTAAAGTCAGAAACAACAATAAGAAATGTCCCCAGAGTGACTATTTTCCAAACCCAAATGATTGGTATGCATGTTGTAGTCAAGGCAGGCTTTGTCCTATTCCTATTCATTCCCTTTTGCTGTATTTCCATTCTTTTTTATCCCATTCTTGGTGAAAATTACCACTATGACTGGCCATGTAGATGTTTCTCTTTAAAAGCAAAATTCTACCTTCTGTGATGAGTTTTAGGCTTTTTTTTTCTTATTTGTATTAATTCACATATTAACTAAGTTCATAATATTTCCAGTAGGCATGAGTGTAGAACATTATACCAGGGATTATGTGTAAGGAATATTTTTCTCTCATATAACTGAATATAATAAAAAAAGTGTGTTACACAATTTTTTTCTGACTTAAAAATTGCCCTTTAATAATGGTGTCTAATTGCTTTCCTCAGTCTCTCCACCTATTCTAAAAAGAAAAAGGAGGGGTATCTGGGTGGCTCAGTTGGTTGAGCATCTGCCTTTGGCTCAGGTCATAATCCCAGGGTCCTGGGTTGGAGTCCCGTGTCTGCCTCCCTAGTCAGCATGGAGTCTGCTTCTCCCTCTGCCCCTCTCCCCACTCATGCTCACTCTCTCACAGATAAATAAATGCATATACTCTTTAAAAAAGAAAAAAAAATGTAACCCCTTACTTACTTGGGGGTCAGTGACCTGAAGTATAGTGAAAACACAAATTTTTTTTAAAGAAAGTCAAACAAAAGTTGTTGAATAGCCAAAAAAGTGGTTTCTCCTTACCACTCCTTTTTTTCTAGAATTATACAATTTTAAGAACATTAGTCATTTGATTTCATTACCCACAGCAAATTATGTGTAACAAATTGTGACGAGGGTCAGACAATGTCTTGCTCACAAGAGACAGCTGTTGAATGAAGGACAAGGAAAGGAGGGGTAGAGCAGACATAAGAACAATAATTTGGGTCATCTAAGGGGCAAACTCATCCATATAATCCTTATCCCTGGGTTTTAAGAGTAACTCCTGTATATCAGCTCATTTTCAGTGTAGGTATTCTGCCAGGGGCCATCCCTGAACTCTTTCCACCCGCTTCCACATCCACACCTGAGTTCCCTTATTATAGCATTTGTCATTGTATCATCACTTTGTGGTTCTATGCAGTTGCCTTCACTATGTTACTGGCAAGTCCGTGGCATTCTTTTCGATGTGGTTTTCCTAGTCTCTGGTAGTGTTTATTACAATAAAGATGTCAAAAGAAGAAATGACTCTTCACTGATGTTCACCATATTGACTCTGAATTAATGAGATTTCAATTGAACTAAGGGAATTCTAGAACTGAAAGATAACTCAGAAAAATTGGTCTGTCCGCTCATCTATATGGATGAGGAAATTGAAGTTATGAAAATGACTCAACCCCAAAGAGGTGGTTAATGATCTATCCGAGTGAGAATAAGTGGCTCCTAAATCTTATTTTGGGCTATGTCCATGACCCTCTGTAGTTACTGAAGATGACAATGAATTGAATCCTCACATTAAATCAGGCATTTAGTTAAATGATTGACACTTGTTACCTTGTTCAGTCCCCAAAACAGCCTGACAATGTTGGTGCAAGTATTATCCACTTGGTTACAAGCTGAGAAATGTGCCAAAAAAATGGAAGTAAGGTGTCCACCTCCAGCTCCAAAATCCTGACTCTCCAACTACCTCCTACTCTCCACCCCAAACTCAGGAACCCTCCCTTAGATTCAGTTTCCTGTTCATAAGAAGAGTGTGTGAGAAACCAATGGACTGGCTGTTTAAATGGTTATTGGTTCATAAATCTACAAGCCAAAATTTCTGAACAAATGGGGATTTAATTGAAAGTCAGGAAGGAGAAATCTGAGGTAAAGAGAGGATTGCCTCAATGGTAGTAATAACTTGAAGAAATGACAGGTTGCCATATATTTAGTCATAGATAAATCTATTCTATGAATATGAAAAAATACAGTGTCTATATTGGACCATTGAATTCTGTTGAGGAAAAGTGTGCATGGAAGATTATTTGTTTCACACATATAAAATATTTCCAAATATTTGGGACATACTGAAAAGTATTAATGTCCTGCTGATGAAACTTTGAATAGAGTAGGACCTGTGGTCATTTTTGTTAGCAGTTTGCACAAAGAAGGAACAAGTCTTCAAGTAGTCAGATGTGTAGGGTATAGGGTTCTTAAAGTAGGGTCTGTGGCTGTCGGGCTTGTACCTGCTTAATGAGTGGCAGGCAGTTTAAGAGAACAGGTTACCATCTAGAGAGGAAACCTATCCTGAGACTTTGGAAATGAATATGGCAATGGGCTAGCCCTTAACTCCTTCTTTGCATACCCCACAGGTGATGTGGACCTTACTTAGGATGGAATCTCCCTTCCATGACTTCTTCTGAAATATGTTTTAAATGCCATATTCTAGAAATTATGGAAATGGGGGGAGGAAGGAAGACGGGGACAGAAATAGGGAGTTGTTTTCAATCTTGTTTCCTCTAGGAATTCTACTGGTTAGATATAGCAGGAGGTAGTCGCAGAAGAGGGAAGAGCGCTTTTCTTTTTTCTTTTTCTAAAGATTTTATTTATTTATTTGAGAGGGAGAGAAAACCCAATCGGGGGAGGAGCAGAGGGAAAGGGAGAAGCAGGCTCCCCACTGAGCAGGAAGCCTCAACATAGGGTTTGATCCCAGGACCCCATGACCTGAGCTGAAGGCAGACACTAACTGACTGAGCCACCCAGACATCCCAGAAGAACACCTTTTCTAAGTGGGGTTCTAAATGTAATATGAAAAATGATAGTAAAAGCAGAATCCTTTTTGAGGTCTGGTCACGTGTGCATGGCTTCACTTAATCCTGATTAGTTGGTGAAGTTGATATCTTGGTGTCTCCATTTTACCATTCAGGAGACCCAAGAAATTGAAGTAATATGCCTAAGATTATACAGCTAGTAATTTTCTTCCTAGAATCTGTGTTAGCTGTAACCTGTTCTTATGATATATTACAAATCTTTCCGTTAGCGTCAAAGGAAAGCAGGAATCTTCAGCAAAGAGAAATGAGCAATGAAGGAGAGATAGAAAAATAGGGGTCCACTATGTGAAAGAGTAGGATTTAGGAAAGACTGGTGGGAGGGGGACATAGGAGGGGCTGCAATGTGACAAGTCTAGATCCGAAATAAACGTGTGTGTGTGTGTGTGTGTGTGTGTGTGTGTCCTTTAAAGGAACATCTGGGTGAGGGAGGCAATATACGGTAGTGTTTGAGAACTGTTTTTTACTAGACTCACAAGAGAATGTGTATGTTCTTTGGATGATCTCCCTAAAGATTGTGTACGTTCTCCTAAGGTTTGCTATGATCTAGTCACTGCAGCCTAGAATATTTCTCTACAGATGAACTACAGAAAAGCCCCCAGCACGAACTCTTTGTATTGTGGTGTTAGAAAGTACACACAGATAATAAAGGAAGAACATGGCTATGCTAACAAAGTGTCTTAGGGAAAGAACAGGCCCATCGGCTCCTGAGATGAGAATTAAAAATGATGATGACGTCATTGGAAACAATAGGAATTTGACAGGTTAATCTTGTGTGTGTGATTTTTAAGTCTTTAGAATATGGAGGAGCATGGTTGGTGAGCTAGGGCAGCAGGATCAAGCCCTTCATGTGTAATCTGATTGTACGTAGGCGGTGTAAAGGCAGCACGATGATGGAATTTATGGATGACAAACATTTTGTTAGTCTTCCAAAAGATTGGGTTCCTAGGACTGAAATAGCGGAGTCAAAAGGATTTTCAGTGTCTTTTTGCTTAATCCTGCCCAACTGCCTCTCCATGAATGTCATTCTGCTCTATTATCCTACCAAGTGTGAAAGAATTATATTTTAGAAAAATGACTAAAATGTCTGTCACCAAAAAACATAGCGGTTTCTTTACCCAACTTACCAACTTATGTTGGTTTCTCTTTCACACATTTGTAATCATTCACATAGGGCGAGCATAATCGCGGTATCTAATTGAGTCCTTAGTGCCAGTATTTCTTGCTGGGAACACGGTCTGTACGGGTGATGGGGGACCACGGGGGAAGCCTTGCTCTGTGTAACCCAGGATGCAGGATAGCTGAGGACTGATGTGTTTGGTGACATCCATCCCATCCTTCCTATTACATCGGTCCTTCTCAGTGTCAAGTTTCTGCTTCTTAAATCTATTCCCATTCTTTTGAGGATCTCTTTAAAAAGTGTGCTGGATCCCTGGTTCTCCTTAGAAATGCAGCTCATTTATTCAGTTGCTTTGCTAGTACTCAAGCATACTAATAAGGGTTTTGTGAAATGTCAGCAGTCACAGACTCTGTTTGGCCTCATTTTATGATTAGTAAATTTGTTGGCAGCCTTCATTGTTAGTTTTGGAGAAAAAAAATAAGTGTTACAGTAACTGTAGTGGCATTTGTAGCTATGGGCCAGGAATTAAGGTTATTGATTACCATATTGGATTTAGAAACTTCTATGTGAATTTAAGCATGTTTCTTAATGTGTTTCTTTCCTATGGTATAAAATAATTTTTAAAATCCTATATCTGCTTCTTTATTCTGTAGGAAAGAAACCTGACAAAAATAAAAATGCTTATAGTTTTTTTTTCCCCCACATCAGAGCCATTTCAAGTAAGAGGTATTGAAAGTCTCCTATAAACCAATCACTAGGGAAATACCAAGATGAAACCCTGTCTCTGCCATCAATGAGCTAGTCTAGTAGGAAAGATAAATGTTTCAACCAATATTATAGTACATAATAATATGTATAAAAATGGGTAGCAAAGGCAGGGATATAACTACATCCAACTTAGAGGTGGCAGAATGAAAAGATGTCTTTTCAAGTGTATTAAAAAATTTTGAGACGTGAGGATGTTCTGTATAGCATAGCAGAGAAAAAGGCACAGATGGTAAGACAGTCTTTGGCAGGTATGTAAGTTTTCTTTCTTTCTTTTTTTTTTTAATATTTATTTGGGGGAGGGAGATAAAAAGAGGGAGAGGGAACAAACACATAAGCAAGACAGAGGGGCAGAAAGAGAAGCCTTCTGCTCCCTGAGGAGCAGAGACTCTGACCTGGGACTAGATCCCAAGACCCTAGGATCATAACCTGAGCCAAAGGCAGACACTTAACCAACTGAGCCACCCAGGTGCTTCAGGTGTGTTAGTTCTCTAATGTGGTGTGCCAAGTTACCACAAACCTCTTGGCTTACATAACATCTGGTTATATCACAGTTTTGGTAGGTTAGAAGTGAAGACATGGCTTACCTGCCTTCTTGGCCCAGGCTTTCCCAAGCCTGAATTCCAGATCGTCCAGCCTCTACACATATCCCTGAAGCTTGAGTCCTCTTCCAAGCTCATGTGGTTGCTGGCAGAATTCAGTTGCATGTGATTCTAAGACTGCGGTTCCCCCTTTCTTGCTGGTGGTTGGCCAAGAGCTCTTCTCAACTCCTAGAGGTCCCCACAGTTCTTTGCCACATGGCTTTGTCCCTAGGCAGTTCCCATCATCACTGTTCGATTCTTCTAGGGAGCAGGAGGCTCACTCTGCTTCGAATTCCCAGCCCTTTTGAAAGGGCTCTACCAGATGAGTAGGTCCACCCAGAATGGTCTCTCTCGAAGAACTCATAATCGACCATTTGGGAGTTTACTTTCAACTGCAAATTCTCTTCAGCTTTACCATGTAATGTAACATAATCATAGGAGTTATGTCTCCTCACTTCTGCCATATTCTGGGGTTAGAAGAAAGTTCCTGCCTACAGCTAAGGGGAGAAGACTATACAAGGTATGGGTTACTGTGGGTCATCTTAATATTCTCCCTGTCAGGGTGGGTAGACTTGGGTTAAGAGGGTTGAATCAGAAGAGTTCTTGTTCAAAATTATAGGAAGCAGAGATCCTGTAGGTAATGTTGAGTTATTGTTAGATTTTCATCCAAGGACACATGAAATTTAATAGAATAAAAGATAATTTCTTTGGTTGTGTGAAGAATGGTTTGACAGAGAAGCTGGATGAGAGGCAATTAGGAATTAAATAATTCAGTCAGGATGGTCTCAAGTGTACAGTGTCAGCAATGGCCACAGAGACTGTCAGGAGAG
Organism: Lontra canadensis; assembly: GCF_010015895.1. Lineage (NCBI taxonomy): Eukaryota > Metazoa > Chordata > Mammalia > Carnivora > Mustelidae > Lontra > Lontra canadensis. The sequence continues at coordinate 18,165,554 of NW_022630999.1, forward strand.
ACAATTACTGGAAATACTTAGAAGAGAGAATAGGACACTAATTAATGAATGATAAGATGGTGGCCAACACCATAACTGCCTCTCGCTGTTTGATTTCTCAAAGTCAAGACTTGATTCTAAGGAGCCAAATGAGGTATGAAGTATAGTATAGAGAGAATACTGATATATCTTATAATATTATTAGATTTAATTTATTTTTAAAAATTTTAAAAGATTTTATTTATTAGACAGATGTCACAAGTAGGCAGAGAGGGGAAGCAGGCTCCCTGGGGAGCAGAGAGCCCGATGCGGAGCTTGATCCCAGGACCCCGAGATCATGACCCGACCTGAAGGCAGAGGCTTAACCCACTGAGCCACCCAGGTGCCGCAAATGTTATTAGATTTTAATTAAAAATTTTTAGTGTATGTTTAATTAGGCTGTATTTATGTAGTGTTCTGTATTCCCAAAGCAATATTTGATGTGGGTAAGTAAAACACATATTGTTAAGCTGTGACAGCAAATAGACTTTTTGTAACCTTTAGATCAATAAAATTTCAAATTATGTAAGAGTTGCAAGAACAGTACAAGAAACTCCTGTACACTCATTATCCACATTCACCAGTTTGCATTTTGCCCTATTTGCTTCATCATTCTCTCTCTATGGTGTTAGAGATGTGCATTTATTTTTTTAACCATTCGAGACTAATTTATAGACAGCATACCTGTTCACCCCTAAATACTTTATTGTCCATTTCCTAAAGGTTTCAATTTGCTAATATTCTGTGAATATTTTCACCTATCTTCATAAGAGATGTTAATTGGCGGTATTTTTTTTAATGACTTTGTTAGATTTTTGTATCAAGGCATAGTAAGTTGGAAAGGAAATTTTATAAGCAAATTTATGTAAGATAGGTATCCTTTTATGCTTAAATGTTTGATAGTATTCACTAGTTATATGATCTGGGCCTAGAATTTCCTTTGGAGAAAGTTTTTAGTAATGAAAGTGATTTCTTTACTAGACAAAGGGGTCTGCATGTATTTTCAGTTTCTTTTGTGTGTTTTATTAGTTCTGATTTTTGAAGGAATTGGTCCCTTGTATTTTTGTTGTTGCTGTTGGATTTGCATAATTTTTCCCTATGTTCTTTAGCCTTTTTAAACTTTGTAATTTGAGAATTTCAGATTTAAATGAAAGTCACAAAAATAATGCAAATAATAACTGCATACCGTTCGCTCAGATACCCCAGATGTTAATATTTTAACCCATTTGCTTTCTCTTCTCCTCACTTTTATACATGTATACTTATAAAATATAACATATTGTATAACCTAAATATTTTTTGAATTCAATACTGCACATTAAGTTAGAGATGATAGCCATTTATCCCTAAACACATTAGTGTGTATTTCCTAAAAACAAGGATTTTCTCTTTCATAAATACAATGCAATTTTCAAAATCAGAAAATGAATATTGATGCAATACTATTATCCAATGTACAGACTTTAATCAAAGTTCAACTATTTCACTAAATATTCTTTATAGAAAAAGGCAAAAAAAACAAAAAACAAAACCCACCCCAAACTGTTACAAGTTCTAATCCAAGATCACACATTTCATGTAGTTGTCAAATCTCTAAAGACTAAAATCTCCTTTAATGTGGACTAATTCCTTAGTCTTTTGTCTTTTGTGACCTTGAAGTTTTTGTATCATGACTCAGTTTCTGTCTTCCAAAAAAATGTTTTCTTGTTACTAGATTTCCATTACAAGTTTTTGTTAGGAATGTCTCAAATCATGTGTCCTTTCAGTAAATTAAATCAATAGGCAAGTAGAACCTACTGGAATCATTCATGGGGTTGCCAACTTTGTTCACTTGGTTTTGTGGGCGTCTGCAAATTTTCTCCATCAAAGAGTTACTACTTTTCCTTTTATAAATAATTGGAGTAATATGTTGAGACTCTGAAAATATTCTGCTTTTTATTAAACATCCACCTATTAGTTTTTAGCACCAAATAATGATTCCAGCCTGAATCTGTTATTACTATGTCAACTACCCAATAGTGGTTTTGGGTCCCATCATTCACTCTACATTTTAGTTGGCATTGTACTCTAAGTAGAGTATTTTTGCTTCTCCCCCATTAATTTTTGCATTTATTTATGTGTGCATAGTATCTTGGATTCTAATGTGTTGGGTAAAATCTTGTCCTGTAATTACTGATTTTGCTCCTATTTTCTCAGGCTTGGTTGGGAAAAGTCCCTTTCAGCTAGTTTCTGTGTCTTAGATATATACTCATTTTTCTTTCAGCACTCCTTAACTTTGCTTAAGTTCTGGATTCATTTACTTTGCCTCAGTAGCCCTGGACTCAACCCTTTGTCCCAGGTCCTATAGTTGAGAACAGTATTTTAAAAACTATGATCTGGGCATGACCTGTTCTTTCAATGTCATGGATGTCACTGCTTGTAAGCCTCTTAAGGAGACTTATGTCTCAGCCACATCTGTATCTAAAATTGAGTTCATATGGATACTTCTAATTCCACAGGACCTATTCCAGGGGGAAGCTCCTTCCATATTCCTAATTACCTTCTTTGACATTGAGAAAACAGATTCTCATTATCCAAAATACATTTACTTACTTAATACTACAATATGAGTAATTTTAGTATGGCTAACCAGTATTAATATTCAGTAATGCTAAATTGAGCAAACTTAGTATTGTGCAAACGGAAAAATATATCTATTGCCTAGAGTTTAACATTTATTTACTGTTCTCTTGTTTTTACCTTAGGGGTATGGACTGAAGTAATAATGTATTCAAAAATTAATTGGGACAGTTCATTTTTCTTCAGTGTGAAGAAAAATACAGTGGAATGCATTTGAATGACAGGTTCATTTGTTGCGGTTTTTATTCTACTTTATTCTCCCCCCATCTTTGTTGATTTTATTTATAGGTATATTAAAAATAATATGTTCTAAAAGCCAGAATATACAAAAAATTATACTAAGAATGTATCACTCCTCCTACGTCTGCCATTCTTTCTCTCCAGTTCCCTTCCCCCTGTCACTTCGATCCGGGACCTACATCATAAGTAACCAATCTCATTTCTGGTTTATCTTTTCTATGTTTCTTCTCGTGCAAATGAGATTTCTACAAGTCTTATTTCCCCTTCTTTCTTACACGAAGGAAGTTTACTTTAGCTTCTCTGCACTTTGACTTTTTTTTTTAAGTAACATAATTCTTATCCTTTCTAATAGCTATGGGGTTTGTAGTGATGGTTCCTCTTTCATTTCTCAGGGTGTAATTGTGGTTTCTTTTTCACAGTCATTTTGTGAGGAGTTAATCGGTTTTATAAATCTTTTCAAAGAACCTGCTTTGGGCTTTAACTTCTACTATTTGTTCTTACCTATAGCATTTCCTTTTTTCTACCTCTGCTGAGTTCAATTTGTCTAGCTTTTTAGGATGGAAACAGATTGCTGATTATAAATGTATCTTCCTTTCTAATATAATCATTTGAGGTCACATGTTTCTCACTAACCCTGCTCTAGCTAAATTCAACAAATTTTGATATTTTGAAATATGTTTTAATATCCCTGTAATTTCTTTCATCCAGAGACTATTTCCATGTGTACTGTTTAATTTTCAAATATATAATGCTTTTGATTGATAAATGTGTAAGGAAGGTGTGGTATACATATAAATATAAGCACACAGGGGAATATTTCTCAGCCATCAAAAAAATGAAATCTTGTCATTTTGGAAAGACAGGGATGGAGCTAGAGTGTATTATGCTACATGAAATAAGTCAGAAACATTATGCATATACAACAAATACCATATGATTTCACTCATATGTAGAATTTAAAAAAGAAAATAGATGAACATATGGGAAGGGAGAAAATTCAGAAAAAAAAAAAAAAGCCATAAGAGACTCATAATAGAGAACACACTAACGGTTGAGGGAGGGAAGTGGATGTGGGAGGGGGTAGGTAAGCGATGGTTATTAAGGAAGGCATTTGTCATGAGCATTGGGTAGTGTATCTAAGTGATGAATCCCTGAATTCTACTCCAGAAACTAATATTGCACTGTATGTTAACTACCTAAAACTTAAATAAATAAAATCATATAGGGCTTTTATAGATCTCTTACTCTTCTTTTTTTAAGATTTTATTTATTTATTTGACAGGCAGAGATCACAAGTAGGCAGAGAGGCAGGCAGAGAGAGGGAGGGGGAAGCAGGCTCCCCGCTGAGCAGAGAGCCCAATGTGGGGCTTGGTCCCAGGACCCCGGGATCATGACCTGAGCTGAAGGCAGAGGCTTTAACCCACTGAGCCACAAAGGTGCCCCTAGATATCTTACTCTTACTGATTTCTAACTTAACTCTGTGTCCAGAGAACACTTTTAAACACATCAATCTCCTAAAACTTCTTGAGAAATTTCTTTTATAGCCCATCATATACTTTTTTGAACATTCTATGTGCACCTGAATGTGTAGATTGCAATTACTGAAAGTAGTGCCGTGTAATGTTATCTAGGTCAATGTGATTAATAATGCTCAGATTTTCCTATGCTCTTCCTGATTTTGGTTTTATTGCTCTGTAAGTTACACAGAGAGGAATGTTAAAGTTGCTAATGATTATTGAGGATTTGTCTTTTTTTCCCTTTAGGTCTTTAAAATTGCTTGATGTTTTTTGAAGATCTTTTAATAAGCACATAAATTTATGATGGTTGTCTTCCTAGAAAACTACCAGTTTTATTATTATTAAATAGTCTTCATTATCTCTTATAGTACTCCTTGCCTTGAATCCCATTTTATCTGCTATTAATATAGTCACTCCAGCTTTATTATGTTTATTTGCATGGTAAATCATTTTTTCATTCCTTTACTTTAAATTGTCTATTTTTAATTTAAATGGTATTACTTGTAGAAGGCATATAGTTTTTGCTTTTTATATACAGTCAATAATTTTTCACTGTTACCTGGAGTATTCAATATATTTTTGTTTAATGCAATTATTGATAAGGTAGATTTAAGTGTATCATTTCTGTTTTCATTAGTTCAGACTAGCTGGCTTACATATTTGTTATGGTTTCCCTATGCCTACTTTCCTATTTTTAGGCTAATCAGGTAGTTTTAGTAGTCCAGTTTATTGGCTTTTAGCTATGCATTTTGGTTATATGTTTTTGATAGTTATCCTAGAGATTGCAGTATGCAGTTTTTATCTATCACAGCCTATTTGAATTAGCTCTATCTTAGAAATCCATGTAAAACTTGAAACATCATTGGTCTATTTGACCATTCATCCTTGAGGATATTAATATATATAGTACCCCCATCATATGCTGTATGATACACATGTGTGATACAGCACTATATGTAGTGTTAAAGTGTTAAATTTGTTCATGTAAATGGTCCCATGTCTTTTAAATAAATTAAGAGAAAATACATACTTCTAATATTTATACACATATTTCCTATAATCCTAAATTTTAATCTGTCATAATTTTCCCTAAATTTGGAAACATGATCTACTGTTCCTTGAAGTGCAGATCTGTGGTAATAAATTCCTAGATTTCCAATTTATCTGAAAACCTTTATTTTGCTCTCATTTTGAAGGTGATTTTTGCTGGGCATAGGATTTGGGATAAACTAAGTTTTCCTTTAACAGTTTAAACTTCATTCCCTTGTCTTCTAGCTTCCTTTGAGGAGGTATCAGCCGTCCTTATTGATAGGGATGATAATGTCCCCTACATGTCATTTATCTTTTCTCTCTGACTACTTTCAGGGTATCTGTTTATCTTTGGTTTTTATAAGTTGGATTATAATATGCTTAGGTACAGTTTTCTTTGTAATTCTCCTGAATGGGATTTGAGGAGTTTCTTGGATCTGCAAGTTTGTTTTATTTCCCAGTTTGGGGCAATATTTGACTACTCCCCCCCCCCCCATGTTTTTCTGTCCTGTTTTCTCTTCCTGACTCTGGAACACTCCTCCCTATTTATATATGGTAAACTAAATTACATATATATTTATTTATTTCTATATGTGTCTATATAGAAATAAACTAAAAATTTTATTGTTTTTATAATAAAAGATGAAGCTTAGCTCTTTCTTTTCATTTGGACCTTACTTTTCTTTTCTCCTTCCAGCTCAAATGTTTGAGTCTTTTAATAGCCAGCATGCTCTTAGATCTACATTGTGTTCAGACACACTCAAGCCTCAGCACAATCTTCTTTGTAGTTTAAGTCTTTTTCCAGAAAATCCATCTTGCCCTCTGTAACCACTCTACTTGGTGTTGTAATGTCACGTTTCCTAGGCATCCAGAGAATCCTTGCCCTGCTTATATATGTCATTTTGTGGGATTGGTACTTGTCATTCTTCTTACAGAAGGTCCAGTGGGTTTTAGGAATGTTCACATTATTTGCAAGCATTGGATGGATGCCCTCATGTATATTTTATCTTTGGATATTGTCCCAGGAGCCTCTGAGGTCATGTTGTTGTTGTTTTAATCTTGTCTTTAATCTTCAGAGTGGGTAATTGATATTGACAGGTTATTTATCTGCAGATAGGTTATCTTCTGACCATAATCTGCCTTTGGTTTCACTCAGCCATGCTTTCTGCTCTCTCCAGTTTGCTCTTTAAGACTTTCCAAGGAAAGATCACTTCAGATATTTTAATTTTCAGTTTCATTTTATTCTCACATTAAACTTAACTTTTCAGCCTAGTTTGTGTATCTCTTTATTACAACATATTTTACTTTACATTTGGAAACCTAGATTTAATAGATCCTTGCAAACCTTGTCTGCTAATTCCAAAGTCTTGAACATTTTAGGTTTGGGAGCTATTGACTTCTTTTTCTCTTGAGTATGGATTCCATTTTCCTGTCTCTTTGGAGCCTACTAATTATGTTGCATACTCTGCATGAAGCATCCCAGAGACTCTGATTCTGTTTTCTTTGAAAGACTGTTCATTTTTATTGTAGTAGACAGGCAGTCCACTTTAGTATCAAACTGTCTCCCTTGCAGTGGGTAACAGTTGAGCTGTCTAGTAAGTTCCTTCTAGTTTTATGGCTATTGTTTTAGACTGTAAAACTTGGCATTTCACAAACATTTACAGGGGAGCCAAGGATTTGAGTGGAATTCATATGCAGATTCAGAGGCTTTCCCTCCACCCCTTTCCTGGATTTTCCCCTTCATTTTCTAGTTGCTCTGGCAGTTCTAAACTCCATCCTCTGACTTTTCAATTCATTATGACTAGTACCTCTTGCATGAATTCGCCCTACCCAATTCCCTGGAGATTGGGGAAGGCCCACAGGTGCAAAGTTCAGTAAATGTGAATCTTTTCCAGGGCAGTTCCCTTCTCTCAAAGGCCAAGTTCCCCCAGTTCCTTCCTGCTTTTTGATTGCTTTCTATTAAAAAAAAAAAAAAAAAAAAAGTTCTTTTTTTTTTTTGTTTGTTTTTTCCAGTGTTTATAAATATAAGCTTCAGTGCATTACAGAAGCAGAACTAGAGTAAGTAGCTAGTTCTAGACTGATAGAACAGTACTGTTTAGTGGAAACAAAGACTACATGCATAATACAAAATTTCTAGTAACTACATTAAAGTAAAAGAAAGTTATTGTAGTGATACATTTTAATACAACATGTTTAAAAAATACCAATTCAGCAAATAATCAACATAAAATTATTAGTAAACTATTTTCCATTTTTGTTTACTTAGTCTTTGGACTCTGATGTGTGTATTATACTGTACAGCTCTATTTGGTTGCTAAATTTTCAACAGTTAAAGAAGAATGATATTACGGAAATCATGAAGTTATGCTTAATGGAAAAGTGTCTCACATTGTTTTAGTTTGTAAATTTAAATAACTAAAAATAAAGTAACACTAAAAATCAATTTCCTCCGTATCACTAGCCACATGTGAAGTGCCTAGTGGGTACATAGGGCCATTGGCTACCATATTGGGCGATATATAGAGCTCTAGCTAATAGTAAAGGATTTCTGTATTGTCACTAAGGGAAGTGGCCTTGTAAGGAATAAGTACAATTTTATAGGAACTTCAAATAATTCATATACAATTACCTCTATTTTGGGAAAATTTTAAAAAATAGGCTTTGCCTTTCAATATTTACAGAGGTAGGAAAAGACAAATTCCTAAACTTTTTGCAAAAAGAATTTGGTAACAGGAAATCCAAATTGGTTTGCATAAAGCACATCATTTATGTGCAGACATTGTCAACAAATTACTATTTTTTTATTGAACACATTGTTCATTCTCCTATGAATGTATCCTTTCGGGATCCTATTTAATATATCCTGGCTATAAAAACCTGCTACTTTTAAAGTGTTCCTTTTTGTTGGCGAAATAATTATAATAATGATGTTGATTATTTAAAAAGTAGTCTTTTGGTATTATTGTTATAATTGTCTTGATTCCCAAGGCAGAAGTAGGTCTAAATTGGCGTATGTAAAATTCCAGCTGTGTAAACAAGTATAAAAATCTCATCGATGGTGATTGACTTGGTAAAAAATATATGTAGAAACTGAGTATTGTTATTGCCCTATCTGGGAGTGGTAGGGCAGTGAGAGCCTATGTTATAACTATGATGACTCATCAAATTGCTTATAGCTTTTACTACCGTAGCTGGTTGATTCTGCCTGTGCTGAATTCCGTCAACGTCCAAATAAAACAAGAATCTACTTAACCTCTCTCAGATCAAAGTCCTAAAATTTCAGGATCATAAGGCAGGAAACTTTGATTATGACCAAGAACCGTGAGGTCAGTTTGCACCTTCTGCATCAGGACCCAGTGGTCATGCATATGCAATAAACATGTTTAAACTACATAAAGGCAGATGTAGAAGAAAAGGAGCATGGTAGGAAAAGTGATATTATCTCTCTCTCTCTTTTTTTTTTTTTTTTTAATTTACTGGTCAAAGAGGGACCAGGCAATTAGAGAAGTTAGAGAAGAAGCCTTCCTCACTGTGGGCAGCTCAGTTGACCTTGGGGCACATGGAATCATTTATTTGAAATTTCCTGGGGCACCTGGGTGGCTCAGTCTGTCTTTAGCTCTGGTCGGGATCTCAAGGTCCTTGGATCAAGCCCTGATCAGGCTCCCTGCTTAGCAGGGAGTCTGCTTCTCCCTTGCCCTCTGCCCCTCCCCACTATTCATGTGCTCTTTCTGTCTCTCTCTCTCTCAAATAAAATATTAAAGACAAAAAAGTTTCTTGAGTACTTGTTATGTACCATGTAAGGACTATCTTTGGGGAATACTGTTGAAAAGAATACTCCTAGTGCCTACCCTCAAATAGGCAAGAATCCAGTGGGTAAATTTGTAGGCAAAGTGCTAAGAATTTTAAAATCAGTACCTCATTTGTCATTAAAAACAAAACAAAAACAACTGGGTGGCCCTTTTTAGGGAAAGAAAGGGAGGCCTGGAAAATCACTTCAAGATCAACAAACATGCATGTGGTAGGGCTATGGACTTAAACTCAGATTTGATCGCTCCATTTGCCATATTCATAACCACCATCCATAGTCCCCAAAAGAGATTATCTCTGCTCTGGTGTCTTTTGGTTCTTTGTGAACATCCTCTTGGCCCCACCCTAGGATACAACTCTTGAAATTTAGAAGACCCCAATATCCTTACTCATGACTGTGCTGCTCTTGTGAAAATGGATTATTTCTATCTGCTCACAACAGTTTATTACATGAAGCAACAGTGTAATTCCCCAAGTCGTATCCCCCAAGTTGTTGTTAACAGATCCTATACCCTGGGCTTCAGGAACTTCTGACTTTTTAGGAGGGATCCAGGCTTTCAAGAAGCAGGTCATTTTACTTTTTTGAATTCAAACGATAGGTCTCTGAACCTGAAAAGTCACTGAATTATCTTTTCTGGTCCCCTTGTATTTTAGACTTGAATACCAATTCTAAGACGGGCAATTTGTTCAAGATCTGAAAGTTAGTGTCAGTCATTAGACCCAAACACCATTATCTTGATGTCTAGGTATTGTTTCCTATGTATTACAGATAACTTTTGCCTGTTTTAGAATCCCTTTCTCTGAAATTTGGACCCAACAGGAGTCTAAACTGGAAAATAATCTTGGAAGAATTTCTGGGGTGTTCTAGGAGTTCTAGTTCTCCCATACCACAAAGATGCTCAAGTTTTTGGAGCATTCCTCTGGGTGTGGGCTGGGAAGTGGGAGTGAGTGAGGGTCACTCAGTTATTGCCAAAACATGCTGTATTCACAAAGAGAGGAATAATTTGCTTACTTGGTTTGTTAGCCAGGCTTTTTCATTAAGCATTATGCTTATCCATGCTATAAGAGAAATAAATACTTTGTAATCGCAGAATCATAGACTATTTATCATGACCATCTTTTCTCTTTCCCCACCTAATGATTAAACCCTGCTTTAATATCCCAAGAAAATAGGGTCACCTAGCATCTCCACTGGAAAGTCTTATATATGTATTTTCTCTTTTGTTATGTATAACTTCATTAGATAAATAATAAAATTAACACCATTTTACAAACGATGGCTCAAAAAATATTAAGAAACAACAATTTGTAACTGTTAGAGCAAGAATTAGGACTTAGCTCAGTCAGAATCCTGAACTTGTATTCTACATTGTCACATCAAAATTTGCTTGCCTACCTCCAGTGACAGGGGACTCATTGGTACCTGGGGCATTTCTGCATATCTTTGGGTGGTTGTGATTGTGACAAGGCTTATCCTTTAATGAGGCTGAAATGTGTTCTGTTGGGCTTCTGCCAGTTAATCTTACTTTATTTCTTTGATATGGCAGGGCACAAGTGCAATTATCTTCTTATGTATGATGTTTTTTTTAGAGGGTGAGTGGCAGAGCGAGAGGGAGAGAGAGAATCTCAAGCTGACTTCTCCCTGAGCATGGCCTGAAGTGGGGCTTGATCTCATGACCCTGAGATCCTGACCTGAGCCAGTCAAGAGTTGGATGCTTAACTGACTGAGCCACCCAAGTGCCCCTCATATATGATGATTCTTAAAGAATATGAAGTGCACTCCCTCTGGTACCTGTTTCTTTTCTTCTTACAGTTATGTATCCCCATGTCTTTTAAATGGCCCCTCCTGGCACATGATTTCCAGTCACCTTCCTTTCCAGTTCTTCATCTCTGAACTCCTTTTACTTTAAATGAGCCTTAGAACAGACCTCCTGGTTGACTAAAATCTGGGCCCAGGTGGCATTAACTGGGGGGAAAGAGATGATCTAATACAATGACTTAGGTAATATGGAAGTTTTGTTTTGTTTTGTTTTCTGTTGCACATAAAGTTCAGAGGTGAGTGGTCTGAGATTAGTAATGTTGCTCAATGATCCTCAACTCAGGCTTCCAGAGTTTCAGAAATCATCATTTCCCAGCCAGCAGTATGGAGGACAAAGAACAAGCAAAGAAAGGAGCTCCATCTTTAAGGATGTGATTGGAGGTGTTGCTTTGCATCCACACTTGTTTGGGTAATCGCATCTAGCTGTAAGGCAGATGGGAAAGAGTGCCTAAACCTGTGCTGCCGTATTCCTAGTGAAAACTCAAGAGATTCTACTCCTAAAAGAGAAAATGAACACTGGAGGCAATTGTGGATCCTGCCACCTCAAGTAAGCTTTAAGTAAAAAGGAAAGGGCAAGGGAATATATCTGTTGTCCTGAACATGGAACTAGGCACCAGGAGGTTTTATTATCCCATTTATCTGTCCTCTAGCAAGTCACTTATTAACTTTACTTTTAGTTCTGAAAATAACATGAATTGCATTCTTTTTGTTTTCTATCTCACAAAGCTATTGCACTACCATTGTAAAAGTGATTTTACATGTTGAATTAAATGACTTTATAATGGAATTATAGCCAATGTGATTATTCCTTAAGTGATGTGCTTGGAAGGAACAGATTATTCAGGCCCAAAGAGGTAGAATTATAGAAGACCGAAGATTCTCAAATTCAAGAAATGACTGTGAAATTACTGAGAGAAACATTTTCTTTCTTTTCTTTCTTTCTTTCTTCCTTCCTTTCTTCCTTCCTCCCTCCCTCGCTCCCACTCTTTCTTTCTTTCTTTCTCTCTCTCTTTCTTCTTTTTAAAGATTTTATTTGTTTATTTGCCAGAGAAAGAGAGATCACAAGGAGGCAGAGAGGCAGGCAGAGGGAGAGGGGGAAGCAGGTTCCTTAGTCAGCAGAGAGCCCGATGCAGGGCTCAATCCCAGGACCCTGAGATCATGACCTGAGTTGAAGGCAGAGGCTTTAACCCACTGAGGCACCCCAAGAGAAACATTTCTATATGTTAAGTCTCTTCAGTTCCTGTCCTTGAGGTGTTATGTAACTTTGGGGGGGGGCAGTTTAGGGTTTACATTTTTGTTTTATATTGTTCAGCAGAAATTTGATGTGATTATTTCCCCCTGTCCTCACTGACATTTTTGGAAGATATAAGCTGGTTCTGCTAATTCTTCAACAGAGATTTCATTAATACAATCACTGGTTATACTGATAATTCTCAGCATTTAGAAGTTGCATAATAAATAAACCATAAGCTCTGTGGAGCCCTGGCATTTTTGTTAAAGCTTAATATTGTGACTTATACTCACAGCCTAAAGCACATGGTTAGAGGGGGACAAAATGTGACTTAAAAAATGCACCCACTTTCCATCCGCCAGACTTTCCTAGAGATGAGGCTATGTGAATACATGAAAAGGTCCTAGATTGTCCCTGCCTGCATTCACACTTATTACTGCCTTCCTTCTGCTAGGCATAAGTACTCTTAACCCCATGCTTCTGGATCATTTGCTTCTGGCAAGGTGATCTATAAGGAAGCACCCTTTGAGAAGGCTTGGATCCCCTTTCCAAGCTCGTTATCACAGTTGGGATCTGTTAAGGAGACTGTTAGAAACTTTCTTTTCTTCTTCCTTTCTTTTTTTATTTTATTTTATTTTATTTTATTTTATTTTATTTTATTTTATTTTATTTATTTGACACAGAGAGAGAGAGAGAGAGAGAGATCACAAGTAGGCAGAGAGGCAGGCAGAGAGAGAGAGGGAAGCAGACTCCCTGTTCAGTAGAGAGCCCGATGCGGGGCTCAACCCCAGGACCCTGAGATCATGACCTGAGCTGAAGGCAGAGGCTTAACCCACTGAGCCACCCAGGCGCCCCTTCTTCTTCCTTTCTGACAGACTTCTTGGAACTACCAATATGCGGAAATCAGTCTACATTCTCCCGTGTCTTTCACAGGTCAGGTGTAGGGCTGCACTCCGTGGGAAGAAAAGTCCTTGGATAGTGAGTGCCTCCCTGAAAGCTGTTTAGCATGATTAAGCATAGTGAGGTGTACTCTTGAGCTTGTATCCCTCTCTCCTTTCTTCATCCTGAAATGTGGATGTGATCGCAACGTAGTGGCAACAGCCATGACCTAAGAAAGAAGGGTGAGAGGGGCAGAAGCAGCCCGGGTCTCTGATGATTTGCACCTACCATACTTGCAGCCTGAGACTGCCTAGTCCCAGACTTCTTCTCAACAAGGGTCAAGTAAGATCTACACCTTGTTTTTAGAGTGCCTTTGCATGTGTTGTATAGAAACATAGCCTCAGGTAGGGATTCAGACTTAAACATAAAGGAGAGACCATGCATGTTAAGGAAAGGGGAAGTAGGAGAGCAAGAATGTGGTCTTAGGCTAAGTCTAATCATGTTCCCATCTATGGGAACCTGGGGGTTCTCTGGAACACAAGCTGCTCTGCAGAGTTGTCCCACATCAAGCAAAAGGGCTAGCCTCTTAGATCACATTAAGGCAGGCATTGGCTGTGGGCTACCCCCAGAGAGGGGTATGGGCATAATATTCTGGGTGAAACTGCTTTTGTCAACTGAGAACAGTTCTCCAGAGAGGAGTGACAGAGAGCGTAATCAACCGATGCTTTATGGTCTGGGATCGGGGTGTGCCAGCCCAGTAAAACGAGCAAGGCAGGGCACTGCAGTGTCTTTCAATAGCCCACATCTTGTATCGCTCACATCGACTGTAGACATTAAACTGATTTTACCCAGCCAGATTCTCCAGGATTCTGGATTCAAGATTCCTGGGGAAATATTTAAGAGGAGGATTAGTGGAATGAACTCCAGCGCTGCTACAGTTGATGCTGAGGCTGTGACAGATACTCTTCATTCCCCTTCTCTACCACCTCATTCTAGATGATTTTCACTCTCCCACAGGACTTCCCAGGTATAGGTGGGTTGCCTTAGGATGATTCAGACCTTAAGCGGTATGAGCTCCCTGGTTACCATTCCCTTACCAGGCTGTGAGTACTCTCCTTCTCCATTTAGAGTTAAAGTGGCTTAGGAGTAACAGAGATGACCCAGCAGATAATCTGGGTGTCAAACCTATGCCTTTCTGCTCCCCTTAAGTGACAGAAGTCCTACCTCTCATAATGGTCAGGGTTAATGATAGTAGGAAAACTCCATTCTGTGGTTGCTGATGTAGTGACAGTAAACAGTAACACTTCAGCTTTAATTTAATGGTTCTTTGCTGTGTCTGCTGCCACAAGTGTCCCCCTCTGGGAACCAGCATCCCCTAGAACCACAGAGCCTAAATTTGTGGATATAGGAAGCACATACTGTCCAGCTGGTAATTGAGAATGATGGTGAGAAGTCTTATTCCTTCTTTCACTCCTTGGTTTCTAGAATAGTCATTGGAGTCCTTTTTTTTTTTTTTTCCTATTTCATAGAAATAACTGTGATTCGGAATAATGTTATAGCTATAAAAGTAATTTTCACCTGTTGAACAGAATGGTGTTCTAATGTTAATTTAGCTAATGTTGTTATTCCTTAAGTGATCAGTTTGGAAGAAGTCTACGTAGAATGTCTTTTGGTTTAAGAGTAGAATGAATCCTGAAGGATGGCCCTCCATCCTCACAGGGTGGCATTTCTAAATGGCATGTTAGTTGTGTGTTTAATAAGCCATTTCATCATTCTTTTGAGATGGCAGCTTCTGGAAGTATATGGTAGGATTCAAGAAACCCAAGGCTATAAGCTAGCTGCATGGCCCTCCTACCGAACACGGGGAAGAATTCATTCACTGCCTAGCACATATACAAAGCTGTGCTTATCTGTATTAGTGCATTCAGAACAAAAGTTCCAGTTGGGGCTTCTTCTTAGTTACTATTGTTGTTTTATCCACTGCTGTTTTTTCACTGTCTACCCATTTCTTTTCAGGTGCCAGACTGATTAATTATATAAGATTATGATAAGGACTGTTATTCCTGCATCCTTTATGTCTTTGAGGGTGGCCCTCATCTCAACCATTCTACCTAGGTGCAACACTGCTTTTAACATACCATCTTAGTTCAGCATGGAGAGTAAATCTTGGGGCTGCTACTTGGTCTTCCTACTAGCATTGTTCTTACCCTGTAGGAAAAGGAATCAATGTAAAGCTTCTACCAACTGCTCGTTATGCTCATTCTGATAATATGTTGGGGATCTGGGGAAATGGCCTCCAGCTGGTCTGCAGGGGAGGTCCTATGAAAGAGACTGGGCTAGAACTCCATGGGGCCATAATGGTGCTTTAGTTCTTGGATAGTGTCATTAATTTACTTAGGCCCTATATCTAATAGCCCTTGAAAGAACTGAATAATCTGTCTTCTCCAGTATATTACTCAGGAAAATGGCTAGAGGTCTTTCTGGGGAAGGACTAGTTGAAATCAGTATATCCACTTGCCATGGTGCTTCATGGTCTGTTGCTCCTGGGGATCTGGCCTCTTCTTCGTGGGTCCTGGGCCTGAGAAGGCATGGGTCTGGGAACTGGGCAGGGTCATGACTTTCCATTGGGGTTCCCAATTAACCCAGGAATGCCATGTTCTATTAGCCATCTCCATCAAACCTGGCAGGTGTGGCCATGTCCCACCCCCGTGGCTGCCAGTTTTAGCTCGCTGTTGATTACGGTCCTTTATGCCCACTCCGCTTTTGATGTTCCAGTGCTGCCACCTAGCCTTGAGAGCTGGTACTCTGCCATCTCCCGTTGCTACTAGAAAGCCCAGTTCTGCTGCAGTATTTCCTACTGTGTCACCCTACAGAAGCCAATCGTCAGTGAGCAGTGAGTGATAAATCATTGTTAAATCTCGTTAGAGAATATTGCCCCATACCCAGAAATTCTCCCTTACCCGACCATTTATTCCACCCTTACCCACCTTAATCTAGCAGTTGATCCATTCCCAAGCAGAGTGTCTAGATACCTGCAGGATATGTAGACCCGCTTTATAGCTTCATGGACTTAGAATCCCTCTGCTCTTTTAGAACATCTGTAACTCTGCCAGCTGAATCACAATAAGATGTGACTTTTGCTCTTGGTCTGGTGCCTAGAAAGTGGGTGAGAACAGATTCTGAGAAAGACCAACGTTGTCTTCTAAGGCACCTGCCCCATTAAGAGTTTCTTCAAAGTCACCTAGCAAGGGAATACTTGCCATTTCTATGAGCCCAGAAAATACAGGGTTATCTGGGGGTTGAAAATGTTGAAGGATGTCTATGTAGATATCCATATCCTAAGTGGGGAGGATATCTTTCCTTAACAGGGAACTGAAGATAAGAATTCCATTTTTTTTTCTGAAATTCTGCCATTTTTACAATCAATTCCTGCGCCTAATATTCAGTTTTGTGTACTCTTTTGCTACAGGATATGGGACTCTTTTTTCTGATATATAATGTTATTAAGGCATGGTTTACATAACCTATAATTCACTCATTTTAATTCACATTTACACAATGTAATGATTTTTTAAGTAAATTTACTGAGTAGTAAATTCACATAATCATAAATCAATTTTAGAACATTATCATCACCCCAATAAGATCCCACATGTCTACTGACTGTTAATGAAAAGAGAAGGTCTCTTTAAAATGTTCTGTGCCTATTGTGGTCTTTTGTCTAACACTTTGGAGAACAAATGTCCTTCCAATTAAATGTGGTTCCAGAACCGGATTGGGGTGGATGGAGCAGTAAAGGGGTCTATGAATAGGGAAAGTACTGGAGTACCTTTTTTTTCTATTTTTTTTTTAAGATTTCATTTATTTATTTGACAGAGAGAGAGAGATCTAGTGAGAGAGGGAACACAAGCAGGGGGAGTGGGAGAGGGAGAAGCAGGCTTCCTACTGAGCAGTGAGCCCGGATGGATTGTGAACCAAACCGAAGGCAGATGCTTAAGACTGAGCCACCCAGGCACCCCCCACCCAGCCCCTGCCCCCCCGCGGAGTACCTTTTTGACCAAACCTACCAGGAAATGGGGTAATCTAGGTCATTGCTCTCTTTGGAGCAATAGTCTTAGCAGTGATCCACAGAGCTGCTCAGCTAGTGGTTCCTGAATTGGGAGGAACCTCAGAATCACCAAGAAAATAGATCATGAATGCATATTTTGGGCTCTGTTGCCAGAGATTGTAATTTGCCAGATCAGGGGTTACATATTTACTTTTTTAGCATGATACCTTGATAATTCTCATAACTCACCAGATTTGGGAGCTATTATTCTGGATAGTTTGTAAGTTTGCTTTTTTAGTAGTATTTGCATATTTTTTTCTAGGAAACACATTTGTGGTATTGGGTCCGGAAAGAATTAGAATATATAGAATATATATAAATATATAGAATATATAGAATATATATAAATATATATAAATACAGAATATATATTTTTTAGCCCAGCACTTTGGTTATTTCATACTCTTGTGTGTAAAGATGTGTATCTTTTTTCTGAATTGGAAAAAGTATTATTGCCTTTGCCCTCTAATTCGAGCTGTAACACTTAAGTGTGGGTAATTAGTGATCATAAACCTAAGGCAGGCAAGGATGACTTGGGAACATGATATAACCCAGAGGTAAAGAAGCTGAAGTTCATAGCATACTGGAAACATAGAATGGGAATCCTTGGGATTTCCAGAAATCTTGTATGATTCTGGCTTCAGAATCTCACAACTCTGATTAAGTAATGTGATTATTTAGAATGGAAGGGGCTAGTTGATCATAACATAGGTCAAATATTAACATCTTCACCCTTGCTTTCTGGAAATGAGTCAGGGGTCACTATAGGAAAATCTAACTCTTTTTAGCCCATGTCAAATTTCTCAGCAAATCTTCAAAGCTCTACCTTTAAATTACTCCCAGAATTGGATGATTCTCTACCTTTCCCCCCCACCCCCATAAACACTGTGGACCACACTTCCATTGTTTCTTTTGAATTACCATAATAACCTGGAACTGGACCCTCTCCAGCCCTTGTCACCTACTAAACATGCATGCATATGTTCTGTTTGCATTACAACACACTAATGGACTCTGAAAAATCCAGTCTCTACTAGAAATCCTCTAGTACCTATGCATCAACCTCACAGTAAAAGCCTCTTTATCATGACTACAAGGTCCGTCCAATACCCCCCTAGCTCACCCCTACTACTCTTTCCCTTCCGCATCCTGCTTTAGCCGCAGTGGTGAGCTTTCTGTTGGTTGAACTGCCTCAGGATATTGACACCTGCTGTTTCCTCCATCTGGAGTGTTTTTTCCCACACATGTGCATAGCCCACCTCTCAGTCCTTCCAGGTCTTCGCCTAACCATCATCATCTCAGTGAAGCCTGCCTCGGCCATCCTATTTAAAACTTTAATCCTGCCCAGGACACATTAATATTTTGCCATGTTTCTATGTTACATGCTTAGTACCTAACATGATCTCTTTATGATGTGTTATATTTTACGTACCTTACTGTCAGTCTCATCAGCCAGGGTAACGAAAGCTCTGTCCAGACGGAACGGTGCCTAGTTCTAGGTGCTCAAGAATAACTTGCATTAGTGAAAAAAGATGTCTTATATAACTGTTGGTTAATTCTCCATTTTAGCTGAGGAATTTCTTCTATATTGTGAATGTGATCAAGTGGAACACTAATCCTCAGAGCTCAAAAAAGGATGGATCTCTGAGAATTAGAGAACTGGATATTCTTTTTTTTTTTTTTAAAGATTTTATTTATTTATTTTAGAGAGCGACAGAGAGAGCATGAGCGAGGAGAAGGTCAGAGGGAGAAGCAGACTTCCCTTGGAGCTGGGAGCCCAATGTGGGACTCGATCCTGGAACTCCAGGATCATGACCTGAGCCGAAGGCAGTCGTCCAACCAACTGAGCCACCCAGGCGTCCCGAGAACACTGGATATTCTAATCAAGTTCATGCATGTCCTAAACCTCTGCCTTCAGGGATCAGAATATGAAGTCTTCAGGGAGTCTTGAGTAACATCTAGGCCAGTCTTGTATTTTGCAAATAAGGGAAATGAGGCTGAGAGCAAAAACGGAATTGCCTAAGGTCTGTGAAGTGAGTGGCCGTGCTGAGGTAGGATTCTGCCTCCTCAGCAGCAGTACAGTATTTTGCCTTTCTTGGTCTTGTTGACAAGTGAATGTTTTCTGATAACTTTGGAACTGAAATGTTCTTAAATAAACAACAGTTGTTATTCTTGAGAAGAAAAACAGTTTGGGTTTTAGCAAAACCTTGCTCAGCTTCTCCTACATAATCGTTTCATTCCCAGTAAGTGATTCTTAAAATATTCCTGCATATTAATATGCATTTTTTAACTATATATAAACATGATGAACTATGTGCAGTTTGACAGGATGCCCATGTTCTGTGAACCCTGAAGGGCAAGAGTTGTCACTGTATGTATTCGGTTACTTAATAAGTACTAATTGAATTCCAGTATGTGCAAGAAATTATCCTGGACACTGCGAGTGACAACACAGTGGAGACCCTTGTAGAGGACATGGATGACAAAGTGATGATAACAAAAATAATTTCAGATAACAGTATGTGCTTTGAGGGAAACAAAACAGATATGCAGTAGAGATGGGATCAGGAAAAAAAAATTCTGAGAAGGTGATGGCTGAACAGACCCTTGAGGGAAAAGAACCAATTAGCCTTTTGATGATATAGGGATGGAGGGCTGCAGACTTACAAGAACAGAGGTTTTAGGATGGACTAGGCTTATCATGATCAAGGAAGAAAAGAAAGGACAAGCTGTGGCATTGCAAACCAAAGGAAGGTTGGTAGAGGATGATGTTCAGAAAAGGAGCAGGAGTTTGATCACCAAAACTCATAGTCCCGGTGAAGATCTTGGGAAACCATAGTGGGGAGTGGTTTTAAGTGGGGGAGTAAGAGCTCTGGATGAGATTTTGAAAATCTCACAATGGCTAATGAGTAGAGAATGTGCTTTAGAGGAGCAGAAGGAGAAACAGATTATAGGGGGGAAAATTCCAGAGAAGACAGTGGCTTAGAGAAAGGAGGTTTCCGTGGAGACAGAGGGAAGGGATCCCATCATGTGGTATGGGTACCACATGAAGCACTGCTCAAGCAACCAGATCTCATAAACTGTCTGGATATGTACAACCCCTTCTGGAAGGACAAAGTTGACATACTGGATAGGTTTGGTCAATTCCATCAAAAGGGGATACGTGGTTGCATATGGTTTGAAGGCACGCTTCATGGATCACTGGTTCAAGATGATATTATTTTTTTAAAAAAGATGCAGGGGAACCTGGTTGGCTCAGTGGGTTAAGCCTCTGCCTTCAGCTCAGGTCATGATCTCAGGGTCCTGGAATCGAGCCCCTCATCAGGCTTTCTGCTCACCAGGGAGCCTGCTTCCCCCACCACTCTGCCTGCCTCTCTGCCTACTTGTGACCTCTGACTGTCAAATAAGTAAAAATTTTTTTAAAGATCTTTTTATTTATTTATTTGACAGAGAGGTCACAAGTAGGCAGAAAGGCAGGCAGAGAGAGCCTTTAGCTCGTGACCTGAGCTAAAGGCAGAGGCTTAACCCACTGAGACACCCAGGTACCCAAATAAATAAAATCTTTTTTTTTTTTAAAGATTTTATTTATTCATTTGTCAGAGAGAGAGAGAGAGAGAGAGCGAGAGAGCAAGCACAGGCAGACAGAAGCAGAAGGAGAAGCAGGCTCCCTGCTGAGCAAGGAGCCCAATGTGGGACTCGATCCCAGGACTCTGGGATCATGACCTGAGCTGAAGGCAGCTGCTTAACCAACTGAGCCACCCAGGCATCCCATAAATAAAATCTTAAAAAAAAAAAAAAAAAAAAAAGAAAAAAAAAAAGATGCAGAAAGGATTGCTCTGTGGCCACACAAAGGTGGGGGACAGACCAGCAGATTCCTACTTAGAGAGTCACAGTGCACATTAACTTACTCTGAGAGGTCTAGCAGTAAAGGCATTTAACTTCGTCTTTCCCACACTTCCTAAAACACTTTGATCACGAAACCCTGTTTCCTTTTCTGCCTTCCTCCCAGAACACTCACTAGTAGGGTGAGGGGCGCGGTTTTGAGTCATCTGATGCAGGGGAAGAGAGACCTTGTGCTCTGTTGCATACGGACTTCACGTTGTGTGCTCTTGGACACACCACTTTTCCTGCTGGAACCTCCGTGTCCTCATCAGTACAAATGTAAGGTCAGAATCACAGGTCATTAACCTCACTTTGTTTTATCCAGCAATTTTGGCTGAGGTTGTTTTTCTGCAGATCCTCAAAGGGTAGTTGCTTGGGATAAAGCTGCCAACTCAGTTTAAATGATCGTTTGGTGGTTACGACTTCCACCCACCCTGCTCTCCCTGAGCTGATCGTGGCTGGCTTTCTTTATACCGTGTTGAGTATTTTTTTAAAAATCCTTTTCCCTTGCAAAGAAGGCATTTAACGACTGGATCAGAAGTGCTGCTGGCCCAACGTCTGAATCTCCTAGGAGAAGAGTTACAACATGGTGGAGCGGGTCAGATGGAATGGATTTACAGTACAGCTGGCGATACTGACTTAGAGGTTACTAGGCAACTGTGCAGCGCGGGATGGAGCAGATATTGATACTCAGACTGGGTCTTGTAAGCCCATTTGCTTCAAATCTCAAGGGATGCATTTCTTAGCAAAAAGAGCAGAGTATTGAGAGAACATTCTTTTGTTCAAAGAATTTTCTGTTCTCTGAAAACAATGAGAACTTAAGGCACGGTTTTGCATGTTTAAGGCTGCATTAGCTCTTCGACCAAAAGCTCCATCCTGCCTTCTGTCCTCCCTTCATGTTTTTTTCTTTCTTTCACATTTAGAGGATGAGCCATCAGCCTATTTCTCGGGACCCTGAACATCCTTAGCTATGCCTTTGGGAACTGTAAGCAAGCCTGTGGAACAGTCAGACAGATCAGAGGAAGACTGTCAGGAGGTTGGTGGAGGGAATGGGGTTCCAGAGTCATGGAATCATGGAGGTAGGAGAGCGGAAGAGAATGAGAAAGGATAAGAAAAGTTGATGGAGAAGTACACTCAGTTTGGAGAGGGAAAGATAGAGGAATCATTTCCAAATTGCTGTTACTTTTTTGGTTCAAATACACATAAGGGCAGCTAAGCCAAGTCCATTGGGGTCTCTATCCCTTTCTTTGTTATGGTAGCAATAGAAGAGAATGTATTAATCTATTCCTAAATAGGTTTTGGTGTTAATTCCAATGTGTATGCGTGTGTGTGGGGGTGAGTTTCCCTATACCAACAAGCAGTTTTGGGGACACCACCCGCCTGTCGTCCAATTCAACTCAATTCTGACACTACCCAGAGAGAGCATCAGATCCCACAGGTTGAAGATGCAATCCCACAAGATGTCCCCTACCAACCACCCCACGCTCCCCCCAAGCCCCCGCCAAACCCTCGCCAAACCCTCAGATGCCAATTGCCAGCCCAGGGTGTTTCCTGTGCTTCTGACTAACCTGCTACACATTAGAGGTTCCCATGATCTCCTCCTTGGACTTCAGCTGCCAATCAGAAGTTGCAGTTTTTACCTGTATGTCCAACTGACTATAAATCAGGTTTCCAAGACCCCTTTCTCAGGTTCAATTAATTTGCTACAGCTACTCACAGAACTCAGACATTTTAGTGACTAGATCACCAGTTGGTTATAAAAGGCTATCACTCTGAAACGGCAAGAGGAAAGAGAGGGATAAGGCAGGGCATGAAGAAAGGGCTCTGAGCTTCCATGCTCTCTCTAGGCACACCACCCTCCCAGTCACCAACCCAGAGGCTCTCTGAACCCTGTGCTTTTGGATTTTTATGGAGACTTCATTACGTAATCATAATTGATTAAATCATTGACCGTTGGTGATTGATTCACACTCTATCCCTGCCCCCCTCCGGGAAGTTGGGGTGGATATGAAAATTTCCAGCCCTGTGATCACAGGGTCAGTTCTCCTGACAGCCAGCTCCTACCTTAGTTACCTAAGGGCTTTCAAGTCCTTCCTTAACAGAACAAATAACACCTTTATCTTTCCTATCACAGGAAATTGCAAGGTTTTATTTTTTTTCCTCATTTTAAAAAATTCAAATTCAGTTAACATATAATGTATTGTTGGTTCTGGTTCAGATCAGTGATTCATCAGTCTTTATAACACCCAGTGCTCATTACATCATGTGTCCTCCTTAATATCCATCGCCCAGTTTCCCCATGCCCCAACCCGCTCCCCTCCAGCAACCCTGTTTGTTTGCTATGATTAAGAGTCTCTTATTGTTTGTCTCCCTCTCTGATTTTATCTCGTTTTATTTTTTCCTCGCTTCCCCTATGATCCTCTGTTTTTGTTTCTTGAATTCCACATATGAGTGAGATCATATGGTAATTGTCATTTAGAAGCTCTTTGCCAGAAACAGAGAGTTTTGTCTTTGGCAGCTCCGTGTCTGATCTTTTCCTCAGATCCCAGTAATCTGTTTTGGGAGAGGAGGTAGATGTGGCAAGAGAAGCACACTGAGTATAAAGAATGAATCGGGGAGAGAAAACTGACCAGAGATAGAAGAAACGAATTTGTTGGATATGCAAGGATGGGGGCAGAAAAATATGCTTGGGAAGGAGCTTAATTTGGTGAGAGTTTCAGTGAGGTTGAGAGTGAATTGGGGCATGAAAGAGGCTTTGAGCAAGTATGGGTATAGGAAAAACAGTGTGTGAGGAAGGAGAGAAGATTTCCATGGAGTGCAAATTGGAGCTGCTTGTATGATGTTATCGAAGTAAAACCAGTAAAGATGGCGATCACTCGTAAGCCTCTGACCCCTGTCTACTGCTTATGACACAGATCAAGGACTGGATGACATGCAGCCTTAGGAAGGATGAAAAGGAGGGGAAGAGCTGAGAGGGCTGAGTGGGGTAATCCATACACAGAAGTAAGTCCATAGGAAAGGAAGGGAAATGTTCCCTATTTTCACCAAAGGCTCAAAATTCTAAGCCAGAAAATTTAAATTGCAATGCACTTCTTGGTTGTACAAGTGTACTAGGAAATTTTTTTGATATTCACCTAACTTGACAAATCTGATTCCTGGCACTGTTAAGAAAATGTTGACTGTGGCATCTTTCTGGCTTAAAGAGAGAACACTTCTTTTGTGGGAGAAGAATACATTGAACCGATTTCCTGGTCTGAGCATTTGTGATTTAATGATTCAGTACCTCTGAAACCAATTTTAAAATAGTCAGCATCAATTCTGAATGCTTGTCCTAACACACTCTTTCCACTGGCTTTGCCCTCTTGAGATTTGTTTGCTATCAATATTCCTTACATTGCTTTCTGTCTTATTTCCGAGGCTGCATTCAAAGAGGCTAGGTGGAATGAAATCACCATCCTGTTTCTATTCATGTAGATGTTCAGCAGGGTTTTGCAGTGCCAGCAGTAATCACCTCCAGGATTCTGCGGTGGTCGAGGGACCCGTTATGCTGACAAAGTTCAGTATTGAGAAAAGCATTGGCCTAAGGAATCATACAAGGGTGTCCCGAGGAACATGGAGTATGCAAGATACTGTTTGGCAAAAGAGTTTCACAGTCGAATCAGTTTGCAGACTTCCAGTACTGCTGGTTTAAGATAAAAGCTATTCAGTTAAATGATATCTAGTATCACGCGTGCACTTAACATTTTGGTTACCTTGACAAGCCACTGAAACTCTGCAGTTGTAGAGGATGGAAGTCAAATTCTTTGTCTTCTCTACACAATAGGGTTACAACCTATCCTTCAGTTGTGGTCCGGAGGGAGAAGTCCTGACTCTATGGTCAGAGAGTTTATATTAGAATTACAGTTCAGCCTCCTAAAGTTGTGTGACTCGGCCACGTTACTAAATTTGCCTGAGCTTTAGTTTATCCTTAGGTATAATTAATAGTGTATTTATCTCACGGGGTTGTTAGGCATAGATGAGGTAGCCAGTCTGTAAAAGGTAATTGTTTATCATAGAACTACTCCAGTCATTACCAGGCCAATCCTAATGAGAAGCAGTACTATCATTAGCAGTAACAATGATGATAAAACATATTTTTTGGGAAGAAAAAAAAAGGTAGTAATTGTAGCAGGAATAGCAGTAATAACTATTGTTGATTGAGCACTGGGGTTTTGGCCAGGCAGTATTCTAAGAACATAGAGGATTTTTGTGAGAAATAGCAGTTAGGTATCAAATTATACCTGTTTTTACGGAGAGTACTGTGGTTTAGTCTTATGATCTGTAAGTAGCAGAGCTATGCACTCCCATCCAGTGTCTGAGGACTTTTTTTTTTTTTTTTTTTCAAGTTATTTTCACACCCAATGTGGGGCTCAAACTCCCAACCCCAAGATCGAGAGTCTCATGCTCTACCGACTGAGCCAGGCAGGCACTTCAGAGCTGCTGGAGGATTTTAACCTAATTTCTCTCCCAAGTTGAATGTCCCATTCACCTGCCCCTTGGTGCTGTTTGCCTCTCTGTTCTCTAGCTCTGTGAGGGCTTTAAAAGGAGAAAAACGTGTGATTCTTCCCTTCAGAGTTCATCAGCAAGTCCCTATGAGTGGAAATTAAAGAAGTACAGATGGGATAAGCACAGGAGGCACTTAGATTTTCCTCCTGGGATATAAAATAATTTTTATATGCTGATCATTGATTGGAAAAAAAAAAAGTGGATGGCACTGGGTTCTCAGAGGAGTTACGCACGGTGAATCTTCAAAGGCAGGAGTGGAGCCCTCTGGGTTGGGTTGGACTGGTTCTGGAAATGTTGAAGACCAGGCCTTGCATGTCTTCGAAGAAAAATGGGCAAGATTGCCATCTAGTGGACTCTGAGCTAACTTCAGCTAAAAAAAAAAAAAGCTGTGTTTAGTGAGACTGATCTAAAATAAGTAACATGAATGAGTACTTGGATTAAATATGTAATGGAGAAATGTAAACTGAATCAGGCCAGTATTCAAGCTGAATTCTTAGTGGATCAATAGAAGCCCAAAATGCATTTTAGATGTTCAGATGCATAGGTTATTAACGCTAAAGAGAACCTAAGATTAACATCTTCAACCTCTTCTTCTTTTTTTTTTTTATTAAAGATTTTT
This sequence comes from Lontra canadensis, assembly GCF_010015895.1. Taxonomy (NCBI): domain Eukaryota; kingdom Metazoa; phylum Chordata; class Mammalia; order Carnivora; family Mustelidae; genus Lontra; species Lontra canadensis. The sequence goes on from NW_022630999.1 coordinate 18,191,867, forward strand.
ATTTATTTATTTGACAGAGAGCACAAGCAGGGGGAGTGGCAGGCAGAGGGAAGGGGGAAGCAGGCTCCCTGCTGAGCAGAGAGCCCAATGCAGGGCTCGATTCCAGGACCCTGAGATCATGACCTGAGCCAAAGGCAGAGGCTTAACCCACTGAGCCATCCAGGTGCCCCCTCAACCTCTTCTTTTTGCAGCCCAAGGGAAGTCAGTAACTTGCTTAAGGTCCTATGACACGAGGACGTGTACTCAAGGCTTGGTAAATCCATGTGCTGGGCTTGGACTTTAATACTGTGTATAGAGCAGGGCACTGTCCTTCATAATATAAACAAAACGTGAATTCATCTCAAATTGAATAAATCAAGCTAGCCATTATAGATTCATATTAACAAAAGAAGACGGGTGTTATAAGCAGGAAAATGTATGAACTCTTTTTGGAAATGTCTCTGCATACCATGGAAACCCTACTTACGTCATAGTGATGGAAAATAACAGTATTTTACTCCGGGTTTAAAAGCATTTCTCTGTGTCCATGATTTAGGGATTTGTTAAATACACGTAACTGAAGAGTAGGTTAGGGGACCACATTATGATAAAACCCTGTGGACTTTAATTCTGTCTCTATTCAGCTATCAACTTTTGACTTTTGTGCCCATGTTTCCCATAGAAATTAAGGGGAAAGGAAGGACCAAGAGTTTTACCGCTCGTAAATGTCAGTTGATATGTTTCAGAGCGAGGAGGGGAATAACTCCTATTCTGAGTCATGGCTATGCTCCATCTAGCCTGTGTTATCTGGAGTTTTTCTTTGTTCTTCTCTGGAGTAGATACTGTGATAATGGACCCCTCAGCTCGGGGTCCTTGTGAGATTTAAGAGAGAAGAATCATAATAAGATACTCCGTAGGGATTCTCCAATTCCTTCTCCCTCTCTCTCCTTCCTCCCTCCTCTGGGGAAAGCTGTCATATTTTTATTCAGTTTTCCTAGCCTTTTCTTCTCAAACTCCAAACCAAACCTGCAGAAATCCTGAAAGACTAGTTCGCTGGATATCCAAACACCCTTCTGGTCAACTCAACCAGTTGTTAATTTCAACCAGTTGTTAATATTTGAAAGTTGTATCCATTATGTCCTCCGCTCCTCAACTCTTCTGAATGCATCACCTAAAAACAACATTTTCTGGTTTAACCGCACTACCGTGAACGCCAATAAGGAAGTTAATAATTCTGTAGTGTTGTCTAATATGCTTTACACTCAAATTTCTTTAATTGTCCTATGCATGGTTTTACATTATTTTCAATCCAGGATCTAGCCAAGGTTACTTTTGATTGTTACTTTAGTTTCTTGTCCTCTGAAACTGTATCCCTAAAACTAAATGTTTTGTCAGGATGTTGACTTTTTTGAAGATCTTAGGAAGCAGATTATAACTCTTAGTGATACCAACTGTGATCACTTGATTAAGATGGTAAGTAACTGCTAGGTATCTCTGTTATAAAGGTATATTTTTCTGATTTTAGGAAGTATTTGGAGGATAATTCTTTGGGGCTGTATGCACATTCTGTCCCCAAATAAATTTTGACACAAAAGTTTTATGCATCCATTAAGGAACTGTAGCTGAATTGTTACTAGATTGAAAGTTGAAAAATGGTAATTTTCCTCCTATTTTTTTTGCTACAGTGATTATATGGCAGTCTTAAAAAGAACTTTCTTTTTTTCCCCCTCTTCTTTCTCTCAGGTGATATTATAGATCCATCTTTTTTTTTTTTCTTTTTAACTCTGTTGCCATCATTTTCCTTAAAGTTTAAGTTGTGGCAAATTTGTTGTATGATAGCTCCTTGGGGCCAGATTCTCTGTTATTTCATGTGCTTGACTGTTTCCTTTCTGGCACAAGCTGTTGGAGGCTCCTCCTGTACTTTTCCTAGCCCATCCCAGAATTAGGAATCAGCACTTAAAGGAATGGAGAATGATACTTAGAAACTGAGACCTGAATACTAGATGAAGCACTATACAAATATTTTTAAAACCCTGGTGGTAGAGTAAAAATAAGATTAGAGAAAAATGCAGCTGGCTTTGCATATTTTGTCAAATGACCCCTCTGCTTGGTTAAATCCTCCTTCAACTTTAACTTCTCATATTTTCTGAAAAAAACATAAAGTTCAAGGTCCCTCAGGATTAGGATCATTTTCCCCTAACATATCTGCCTCTGGAGCCCTAAACTTTCCTAACACTCAGCACACGTACAAGTATTCAAAGTATATCTTGTCTGAAAGGGCTATCTCAGAGTTCCCAGATACCTCCCCAGCACCAAACATGAAACACAGACAGCCTCCCCCCTCCTACTAGCAACCTCTGCCCCCCTAGTGGTGCATTTGTTACATTATAACATGTTATGATTGACACATTTGTTCACCCAACAGTTCACTCATGGTGTTATACATGGTGTTATACATGTTATACACTCAGGTGTTATTCTGTGAGCTTTGACAAGTATATGACATGTATTTACCACTGTAGTATACAGAATAGTTTCATGGCCCTAAAAAATCTTATGTGCTCTGCCCAGTCATCCTTCCCTCTTCCTTAATCCCTGGCAACCACGACCATTTTTTAAAATCTCTGTAATTTTGTTTTTTTGTTTTTTTGTTTTGTTTTGTTTTTTGGTTTTTTTTTGTTTTTTTTTTTTGGAATGCCCTATATTGGCAATCATCCAGTATGTAGCCTTTTCAGATTGACTTCTTTCAATAATATGCATTTAAGTTTCCTCCATGTTTTTTTCACGGCTTGATTGCTTATTTCTTGTTAGTGCCAAATTATATTCCATGCTGTGCTGTTACCACAGTTTATCACTTACCAAAGGATATCTTGGTGGCTTTCAAGCTGCTATAAACATTCATGTGCAGGTTTTTGTGTACATATAAATTTTCAACTCATTTGTGTGAGAACCAAGTAGGAAGGTTGCTGAATTTAATGGTATGAGTAGGTTTAATTTTATTAAAAACGGTAGAGCATTTAATAAAATGCATACATATATCCTCACAATTGGCCTCCTCTGTGTCCTGTATATGGTACCACAGCTAATAGTTTGAGTGCTATTGTTAACTTCTACGTCTTTGTATTGCCTTACAAATTTTCCCACCCATTTCTCCAAGATCAGTACCACAATATGGGTGCCATCTAGTGGACATAGAGAAAATCTGTTTTCATAGAACAACCACCGCCACAAAAAAATTACATGTAAAATAGATCAATCACAAAATCCCTTCTTTATAAAAACATTTCAATGTTTTGGACCTGGACCAAGTGTTTGGACTACAATGGAGTCCCAAATTTGGAGAAGCATGGTAGGAAATTAGAAGAATTAGGCAGCCAGTTAATACCCTGAATTTCCAAATTTATTCACTAAATTGACTTTAGATCTTCATACATATACAGAGCTTTTGGAGAGAGGGGGATGAAGTGGAGGACAGAATTAAAGGATAAAAAAATGGTCATTGTCTCTAGGTCTCCTAATCTTTTTGTAGGATAAGAGTAGTTAGAAACGTACCAGTTATGATGATTCACTATTAAACTGTGAATTGCACATGAGAGGAGAGGGAAACCCAGAGGGCAGACTGCTCACTGTAAATGTCACTGAAAAACTTTGCATGGTCACAAGTCTTGAAATACAAGAAGCTGTGGATAGGTAACGGGAGCATCACGAAAAAAAGGATAAATTCGGGGCAATAGTAAAAAAAAGTTTTGAATTACAGAGATCCACGCAGATTATCTATATTTATTCTAATTCATTGGGACTTAGAGAGGAGGCAGGGGGTAAGTGATATAATTGAACTATCTCTAGGAGACTCTAATGAAGAGTAATAGAGATAATAAAGGGTAACACTAGCACTAAAATTGATGATTGGAAGAGCTAACCCTTGCTGATGTCTCATGTGGAGTCCCTGTCCTAATTATTTCTGCATATATTATCTCATTCAGACTTCATAACGATCTGATGAGATCTAGGTATTACAATCATCCTTGTTTTAATTTGAGGAAACTCAGACCTCAAAAACATATTTTTATAACTTGGACTAAAATACAGAGCTAGAAAGTGAAGGAGCCTGGATTCAAGCCCAGAAGTAAGATTTCAGAGCCTGAGTGTGCTCTCTTGAATTCTGTTAGATTGAGTGAAACAAATGGCATAAACAGATTGAGGAACCTGAATTATGGACCTGTTCTCTCCTTGACATACCTTGGGTAAATCCCATTCTGTTGTTAGGCATAAGTTTCTTCACCTGCTCTGTAAGACTGTCACATCATATTACCTCTACGGTATCTCTGGGTTCTAAAATATGTTGGTTATATTTAGGATGCTCAATGCTTTGTTCTGATGATTGAATAATACTAAAACATCTAAAGTTACAGAATTCTGCTGAGAATTTGTTAAAATACAAGGGCAATGTGATATACTCCTAATCGATCACACTTTTTTTCTGTAGTGTTGGGTGTTCTCTCTCTTTCCTCATTCGTGATTTTGAGTTTTTTTTTCTTTTTTTTCTTGATGAGTCTGGGTAGAGGTTTATCAATTTTATGTTTTTTTTTTTTTTTCAAAGAACCAGCACCTGGTTTCATTGATCTATTATATTGTTTTTGGTTTATTTAGTTTGTTTTTTTAGTTTCCATATCATGTATTTCTGCTCCAATCTTCATCATTTCTATCCTTCTGCTGGTTTAGGTGTTGTTTTTCTTTTTCTAGCCACACTTCTTTTCTGACTTAAAGGGCCTATTCTGGGAGTGCCTGGGTGGCTCAGTTGGTTAAGCCTCTGGGCTCTGCACTGGGTGTGGAGCCTGCTTAAGATTCTCTTTCTCCCTCTCCTCCCCTCCTTTTCACCCCCACCCCCAAATAAATAGCCTATTCTGTAAGGTAGGTGTTAAGATTGTCCTATGTGGACAACTCTATTACTATTGTCAGCATGAGGGAAATAAAACCTACTCTGGATTAAAATACTGTAGGAGAGTTAGCTCAGTGGGAAAAGAAGCAGTGGCAGGCTAGTCATCCTTGACTCACCCCCGGCACCCCCAAACTAACATCTGTTGAGTCCTATTAATAGAACTTAGAAAGCTCTCTGGAGTCTCTCTGAAGCTCCACTGAATTTACACAAAGTTGCTTTGAATCTTTTCAGAGCACTCATTCCCACCACTGTTATCCTAACCCAGGACCTCATCCTTGTTCCTGAAAACTACTATAATGACTAGGTTACAAGTCTCCTTGCCTCCGGTATGGCCTTCTTCCGATCCATTTTTCACACTGTGGGTTGAGTCAGCCTTCTCATGGAAGTCTGCTGACACCTATCCAGTAGCTTTTCTGTGCACTTGGGATGTCTTCCCAGAATTCTCACTTCATTCCCATGGTTTAGGAGGTATTTCCTGTTTAAGACACTGCTTACTGTCCAGCCCCTAGGCCACATTGCTCCCTATCTTGACTTTTTAAAGCTTGGACTTCACTGTCATTGAAAAGCACCCTTGACTTTTGTCCTTACGGTATAGGCTGTCTTGACATTCTGTAGTACATTAATCCTAGTACCTACTGTATCATGATGCCCTCACCTTTATTGCTTATAGGAGTGTAAGGACCACGAAGGCAAGAATCCTATCTGCCTGCTCATGCTCCTATTTCCCATTTGAGTGCAGTGCTTATATTAAAAGAGCAAATGCCTGGTGAATGAATGAATACACGAATGAAAAACACACTGAAAAATCAACATTTAAATACCTAGGAGATTTCCTGAAGGCCAGGGTTAAAGGGGACTAAAATCACATAACCTGACTCCCATGTAGAGCATGCCTGCTTTTGTGTACCATGTGTGCCATGCTTTTGTGTGCCAATCATAGGTGAGATAACCCCAGAGGTGTAAAAGGCCTCCGTCTTTGCTGCTCTACTGAGCTCTCTGACCCAGAGATTCTCCTAGACGCATGAGCTCCTTCTGTCCCCCCGACTCTGAAGTTTCTTTGCTGTCATTCCTTCTGGTCTTTGGTCACCTGTGTGGTAGCCCCTGGAGGGTGTCCTGCTTTGAGGGACTTCTCCCCACTCCCATCCCTGCCCCTTTCCATGCAGTCTTGCCAAAGCCTTATTCAGCCTTGTGTGCTACTGCCGTCTCAAGGCCATCTCTTTCCTTGATCAGCTGCGAGATCCCTTGAATGCTTGACCATCATTTTAACGATGTTGGGTTTTATCTTAAGGGTGATGGGAAGTAGATAGGCGTGACATGATCTAACATTGCAAAAGATTCAACAGTTGGAGAGGACTAAGAAGGGAACAACACCAATGAAGATGCTGCTGTTTTAATCTAGGTGAGAAAAGAGGGGGATAGAATTAAGGTAGCGGTAGTGGAAATGGGAGAGAAGGGAATGAAAGCAAATGCATGTTGCAGGTAGAGTGTGAATATACTCTCTGATGGCTTAGAAGTGGGAAAATAAGGAATCAAAAATAAGTATTTGAGGGGCTGCCTGGGTGGCTCAGTGGGTTGGGCCTCTGCCTTCAGCTCAGGTCCTGATCTCAGGGTCCTGGGATCGAGTCCCACATCAGGCTCTCCTCTAGGCAGGGAGCCTGCTTTCTCTTCTCTCTCTCTCTACTTGTGATCTCTCTCTCTGTCAAATAAATAAAATCTTTAAAAAAAATAAGTATTTGAGCAACTAGATGGATGTCAGGCCATTTATAAAGATGCATAGGATGGGGGAGGAACAGATCTGTGGATTGAAGGAGAAGTAAATGAAAAGCTCAATTATTGATGTATTAACCTTAGAAAAAGAATAGTGATTTTTCCCCCTCCCTGTTTTTGGAATCTTGTAGGATCTACTTTATACCAGCAGTGTCCTAAGATGTCATCATGTTATGCCTTGGAATGAGTCCATTTTCATTTTTTGTTCTGGGAATTTGATGGGTGCCCTTCATTGGTAGCAACATGCCCCTTGAGTCCAAGACTTTCTTTGAAAAATTTTAATGTCTTACTTCCCTATATGTACCACGTTTGTTCTTTCTAGAATTTCTATTATTTGGATGTTGGAATGCGCGGACTGTTGATCTAATTTTAAATCTATCTATCTTTGTCTTTTTGCTCTACTTTCTAGTTTCACTAAACTTTATTTTCTAACCCTTTTGTGAGACTTAGATATCTGCTCAACTTTTTTTTTTTTTTTTCTCTCTCTTTAGTAGGCTTCACACCCAATGTGGGCCTCAAACTCACGACCCTGAGATCAAGAGTTGCATGCTCTACTGACTGAGCCAGCCAGGTGCCCACTGGTACATTTTTAATATGTAAGAGCTCTGTTTGGCTTTTCAGAAACATATCCCTTTTTGCATCCTATATATGTTTTGTTGATAAAATATTTTGAAATATTTGCTGTAGTTTCTGAAGGTATGTTGGGATATCATTAAGATGTTATTTAAACTTTTCTTCTTAGCTGTCAGCTATATTTTATGCCTGGGGCTTGGTATTTTTTAAAATGATTTCTCAGATGTTTTGAGCTTTGTTTCTTCTTATTTAAGATTGAGGTACTTGAAATCTAGTAGACGTGTTGAGCATGACGTTGGTGCCGGTCAACAGTGAGCTTTACCTGGGGGTAATCTGAAAGGATCCTTTTTCTGGGGTAGGAGGATTCCCCGAAATGTGAATATCTTTAGGTCTTTCCTCTAATGATATTCCTCAGAGGAGACTCAGGGATTCAGATTCCCTGCCATTTCTGGGAGGGCACTGACTGCTAGATTTCTGGGCACCAAAGAAGGGATAGGGGAAGCCATGGCTCAACAGTCAGTATAATTTCACAATCTAGAGAAGAAACATCTGAAAAGGAGGGAGAAAAAGAACCTAGTATCCCTCATTCACAGCCAAAATGTGGTCTGCCGACAACTAGATCTAATTTGGTTCCAGAAAGGGAACTAAAACTCACTTTGCCATAAAGATTAAAGTGTTGGCTGGAAATTGCTTGCTATGGAGTTGAGACAAAGTCTTGTGTCTTAAAGATTGACTGATACTTTACCTAAAGGTGACAAGAATAGTCTTGGAGTCTATAAGAATTTTCATTCAGGAACAGAGAAGGGTCCCAGTTGAGCAGGATAAAAGAGGAAATTGCATCTTTTGTGATAACTCTTCATGGTTCCCACTGACTTCAATATATAGTAATGACATATCTGATGACCAATCTAAGGTTAATCAGCATATTAAATGTCTCTATTAAAATTACAAGGACCTTAGAGTATTCTCTCTCTGATCCCCTTCCAATTTACATGTAATTTTTGGGTAGTATTTATAGGTGTTCTTCATTTTATTGTGCTTCCCAGATACTGTGCTTTATACAGATTAAAGGTTTGTGGCAACCCTGTGTTGGTGTCTCTAGGCACCAATTTTTCAACAGCATTTGCTCACTTCATGTCTCTGGGTTACATGCTGTAATTCTTGGAATATTTCAAACTTTGTCATTATTATATTTGTTATGGCAATCTGTGAGCAGTGATTGCAGTTCACTGAAAACGCAGACGATGGTTACAATTTTTTAATGTGTTTTACGTTATGGTCTGTACATTTCTTAAGACACAATGCCATTGCACACTGAATAGACTATAACACAGTATAAGCATAACTTTTATATGCATTGGGAAACCCAAAAATTCATTTGACTCACTTTATTGCAGTGGTCTGGAACTGAGCTTGAATATCTCTGAGGTATGCCTATACTCAACTTTTAAAGCCTAGGATTTGGTATTAATTTTACATTTGCCAAATTCTTGCCATTTTTTTTTTTAAAATCTTAGAACTTCTTTCTAGGTCATCATTCAATTTTACATAATCACGAAATCCTTTAAAAATTTCTTTTTTAAGGTTTTGCTGGTGGCAAGCTCTTAAAAAGTATTTGGAACATGAAACATGTTTAAGTAGTTTTATTGGGTATTTGATATTTTGAGATTAACATTCACTCTCTGACTTTGATTTCTGCTGTTAAGAACCCTGCTTTCAGTTCACTACTCATCACCAGGAGTCTGTCTCTTCTCTTAGGCTGCCTTTAAATCCTTCTCCTTGATTTACTGTTTTACAGTTATACTACCATATGGCTGGGTGTGCATTTCTTGTTGTCTTTCATAGCCGGTATACATTGGTGTATAATCTTCCTGGTTTTGAGATACAATTGACATATAACATTATATTAATTTCTGGTGTATGATCTAATAACTCATTATTTGTATATATTGCAAAATGATCACCCTGATAAGTCTGTTCAACATCTGTCACCACACGTAGTTATGATCTTTTTCTTGTGATGAGGACTTTTAAGATGTCTGTTAGCAACTTTCAGATATGCAACAGTGTCATTAACTGTAGTCACCGTGCTATGGTTACATCCTGTGACTGACTGACTGACTTATTTATTTTTATTTTTTAAGTTAAAATATTATGTATTATTTGCCCCAAGGGTACAGGTCTGTGAATCATGAGTCTTACACAATTCACAGCACTCACCATATAGCACATACCCTCCCCAATGTCCATCACCCAGCCACCCTATCCTTACCCCCCCACCCCCCAGCAATTCTCAATTTGTTTCCTGAGATTATGTCGTGGCCAGCACGACAAATCGACCAGGGTTGAGAGGGTAAGAGGATGCTGAAAAGAAATTAAGAGACAAGGAGATGGGGGCAGGAGGAACACCAAGGAGGATGTCCAATAGTGCCAATTTTATTCAAGGCAGCGAGGCATTATACAGCTAACAGAAACAATCATAAGAAAGTATCTATTTTTAGCTGATTACTAAAGAGTTTGCAACATGCACAGAAAATCCTTCAAGCTTTCCCATTATCTATTTCCCAAGCACCAACAGCAGACCCTCTAGCGCCAGATGTACTGACTTCAAGGCCACCCAAGACATAGTTTATGTAAGCACAGCACAGTCTTACAGTGGTGTAGTCTATAGCCCGTGCAAGGACAGCAAGGACCAGCCAAGAATTTCTAACCCTGGCCAAATCATCTCTATCTGACTAGCAAACATGTGGGAAGTCATGTAGGCGAGCGCACAACACATAGCACAGACCCTTTCTCAGTGCTATTCGACTTTATCGACCTAAGCCTTTTTTCCGCTATTCAGCCTTTAAAGGAATCACAAGTCAGGGCCTGGTTTGGTTCTCGTCTCAAGCCTTATCATGGCCTCCCACAAGATTAAGAGTCTCTTATGGTTTGTCTCCCTCCCCAGTTCCATCTTGTTTCATTTTTCCCTCTCTTCCCCCCACCTCTGCCCTGCCTCTCAAATTCCTCATATCAGAGAGATCATATGATAATGGTCTTTCTCTGATTGACTTATTTCACTTAGCATAATACCCTCTAGTTCCATCTATGTCGTTACAAATGGCAATATTTCAATTTTTTGTGATGGCTGCCTCGTATTCCATTGTATGTATATACCACATCTTCTTTATCCATTCATCTGTTGATGGACATCTGGGCTCTTTGCATAGTGTGGCTATTGTGGACATTGCTGCTATAAACATTGGGGTACACATGCCCCTTCAGATCACTACCTTTGTATCTTTGGGGTAAGTACCCAGTAGTGCGATTCCTGGGTCATAGGGTAGCTCTATTTTCAACTTCTTGAGGAATCTCCATATTGTTTTCCAGACTGGCTGCACCAGTTTGCATTCCCACCAATAATGTAGGAGGGTTCCCCTTTCTCCACATCCTCATGACTTATTTATAACTGGAAGTTTGTACCTTTGGCCCCCTTCACTTATTTCACACCTACCCCTACCCCCCTGCCTCTGGCAACCACCAATCAGTTTGCTGTATCTATGGGTGCAGTTTTGTTTTAAATTCTGCATTTAAGAGCAATTGTATGGTATTTGTTTTTTTCCTGTGTGATTTATTTCACTTAACATAATGCCCTCAATGTCCATCCTTGTTGAAAATAGCAAGATTTCCTTCTTTTTTGTGGCCGAATAATACATGTCTCTCTATGTGTGTATGTTACCTTTTCTTTATCCATTCTTCCATTGATACACTTAGGTTGCTTTCATATTTTGGCTATTATAGATAATACTGCAACGAATATGGTAGTGTGTATATATTTTTGACTTAGCATTTTCCACTCCTTTGGGTAGATACCTAGAAATGGAATTGCTGGGTCATATAGTAGTTCTATTTTTAATTTTGTGAGGAAGCTCTATGCTTTCCATGGTGGCTGCTCACATTTGCATTCCCAACCACAGTGTGCAAAGAGGCCGTTCTCTTCACATCTTCACCAACACTTGCTATCTTTTGTCTTTTTATACTGGCCACTTTTAGAGGTGTGAGGGGATACCTCACTGTGGTTTTGATTTACATTTCCCTGGTGGTTAGTGACACTGAACACCTTTCCCTGTGTCTGTTGGCCATCTGTATGTCTTCTTTGGGTGGTGCTTAACCTTTCCGTTCGCATTGTGGTAGCGCTGCATTTCACTGTGCCTGGTGTTTATGAAACTTCTGTTTACTCTTTGAGAGAATAAGCCTTTAATTCTCTGTCATAATAGGAGGAGGCGATGAACACTTGCCTGAATTTGTCGAGTAAGGAAAGGGATTTAGCGGCTGCAGGAAGCAAGCACTGGGGCTTGCATCCTGCCTGAGAGAAGTAACAAGGTCCAGGTATAACCGAAGTCCCCTTTGATAACGGTTTACAAAAGCACAGATACTTGTGTGTAAATACAAAGCCCTTAGTAGACATTTAAGTTTGGAGTCCTTTTAAAAAGGATGCTGCCCAAGAGGATAGCCTGGCAGCACAAGGAAGCCCAGCATTGAGAGGCTGTGGGATGTATTTCTCAGAGTGGAAGCTGAAAAGGGGCTGGGAGCAGCACCCCTCCCTGAGGGGAGCTGTGGCTGAAAGGGCCAGTGCAGGAGACCCTGGAAATCCCCAGGAAGCCTCCTCCCCACCCTCAACTGTGTTTTTGTTATCCCCCATCCACTTTGATTTTTCTGGCTTGATTCTCTCCGTTAAATATATTGTAAATATCATCTTAGTGAGGCTTCAGGAGAAAACAAAATGAAATGTCTTTGTTCATAGAAGTTTCTAAATTTTTTCTTAACATTTCAATTGTATTTTATGTAGTATTTGGATTTTACTTAATGTAATATTTAATGGGCATTATGGTGCATAATAATAACTAAACATCTGTGATCCTACCTCCAACCTAAGAAATGGAACAATTTCCTTTGATCTCATCTTTCTGTGTGGGATCCCTTGGCATCTTCTTCACACTCTGTTCAGAGAAACTTCCTCCTAAACTTGGGTTTCCTTGCTCATTTTTATTTTACTCTGACTTTGAAAAGTAAGTCTATTAGGATTTACTTTTTCTTGCTATTGATAATTCCATTATTTAAAGTCCTCTGGGGTCTATATCTGCTGACTCTTAACTGTGGCTTCCTGCTTCCTCCTGTGTTTATTTCTGTTTTTGTTTGTTCTCCTTTAATGATCTCATTTAGGATTGAATTTGATCATGAAACACTGCAGGACCCCAGTTAGGGATGTTTTGCACCATACTGTGCTTGTGTTTGATTCTGCTGGACCCCAACGGGGGCTGCCAAGCAGAGATTCCCTTATTTTCTCTGACTCGACAGGTGTGATCAGTTTCAACTCTAGAAGCAGGTGAGAGCACGCTTAGATTTAAACTTCTCAAGGGATACTATATGTGGAGACATTTGCAGCCAGGATTTCTGGAAAGTTCTCTTCACTGGAGGGTAGACTTTTCCACCATGTAGTCCATCTTCGAGATTCCTGGTTTAATGTGGGAGCTCGAGTTCAGCTCCCCAGGACTTTACAAGGGCCTGGAGTTTCCCACTTCCCCTTTCTCTGGTGAGCACACCGATTATAAGAAAACAAAACAGGCTTATTGCTGATAAGGAAAAAGTTTGGGTGGTCTATGTAGATCAAACCAGTTACAGCATTTCCTGAGGCCATAGCCTCATCCAGAGAAAGGCCCTGGATCTTTAATTCTGTGAAGGCTGACGAAGGTGAAGAAGTTCCAGCGGTAGAGTTCGAAGCCAGCAGACGTTCGTTCATGAGGTTTAAGGAAAGAAGCTGTCTTCATTACATCCAAGTGCAAGGTGAAGCAGCAAGTCCTCCAGAAGATCCAGCCAAGATCATTAACAGAGGTGGTGACACTAAACACCAGATCGTCAATGTAGCTGAAACAGCCTCGTATGGGACAAAGATGCCATCTAGGATTTTCATAAGAGAAATCAATGTCTGGCCTCAGAATTTCAAAGGTTGAGCTGACTTTCTTGTGAGGGGCTTATTCAGCCAATGACTTTAAGTTGAAGGCATTATGCTCATTCACACCCTGAAAATCCTGGAACCCTTAAGAGTTATGCTAAATCTCCTCTGCCTGTGCTCCATAAATGAAACAAAACCTGATAACAGCACATCTGTTTACAACATGCCTTACAGACTATTTTAAATCCTTTGTTGAGACCTATGCTCAGAAAAAAAGATTCAGAATATTGCTGCTCACCGACAATGCACCTGGTCACCCAAGAGCTCTGATGGAGATGTACAGCAAGATGAATGTTTCCTTTTCTCATGTCTGCTAACACAACATCCATTCTGCAGCCCATGGATTAAGGAGTCATTTTGACTTTCAAGTATTATTATTTAAGAAATACATTTCATAAGGCAGTAGCTGCTGTGATTAGTGATGCCTCTGATGGATCTGGGCCAAGTCAATTGAACATTCTTGATACATGGGAAGAGGTAACAATATCCACATCAAACAAGAGTTTGGAACTCCTTGGTTGGTTGAGTCCAACCCTCATGGATGATTTTGAGGGGTTCGAGTTCAGTGGAGAAAGGTGGTGGAGAAGTGGTGGAAGTAGTAAGAGAACCAGAATGAGAAGTGGAGCCTTGGGGGTGTGATGGAATTGTTGCAAGCTCATGATAAAACTTGAATGGATGAGGAATTGCTTCTAATGGATGAGCAAAAGTTTTTTCTTGAGATGGAATCTACTCTTGGTAAAGATGCCATGAATATTATTGAAATGACCACAAAGGCTTTGGAATTTCACCTAAATGGAGTTGATAAAGCAGCCTCAGGGATTGACTCCAATTTTGAAAGTTCTCCTGTGAGTAAAATGCTCTCAAACAGCCTCACATGCTATGGAGAAGTGATTCATGAAAGGAAGACTTGATTCATGTGGCAAACTTCGTGGTTGTCTTATTTTGACACATTGGCACAGCCACCCCAGTCCTTAGCAACCCATCCCCTTATCAGTCAGCAGCCACCATGTCGAGGCAAGCCCTCTACCAGCAAAAAATTAAGACTCACTGAAAGTTCAGGTGATGGTTAGCAATTTTAACAATAAAGTATTTAAGATATACACATTCTTCTTCAGATATAATGCTATTGCACACTTAATAGACTGTAGTGTAAATGTAACTCTTTAATGCACGGGGAAACCAAACAGTTCACTTAACTCACTTTATTGTGATACTCACTTCCTGGCAGTGGTGTGGAAACAAACCTGCAGTATCTCTGAGATATCCTGTACTTGAAGTTTTATATTATAAATGCTGTTAGGAGAAAAACTTGAATTTCTCTGCCGTTCAATTACATTTTAGTTGTCAGTATTACTACTGCTGCTGTTTTTCCTGTTTGGCTTTTGATTGTTATTTATTGCTAGTTTTATTGCAAAGATTAGAAAGTAAATCCATATTCTTCCTGCTTTATACTATTTAAAAAGTTTTTCTTTGTGCCATATTAGGCAGTTTTTTTAAAATTATTTTTTATAAACATATAGTATATTTTTATCCCCAGGGGTACAGGTCTGTGAATTGCCAGGTTTACACACTTCACAGCACTCACCATAGCCCATACCCTCCCTAATGTCCATAACCCCACCCCCCTTCTCCCAACCCCCCTCCCCCCAGCAACCCTCAGTTTGTTTTGTGAGATTAAGAGTCATTTATGGTTTGTCTCCATCCCAATCCCATCTTGATTCATTTATTCTTCTCCTACCCCCTTAATCCCCCATGTGGCATCTCCACTTCTTCATATCCGGGAGATCATATGATAGTTGTCTTTCCCCGATTGACTTATTTCGTTAAGCATGATACCCTCTAGTTCCATCCACATCGTCGCAAATGGCAAGATTTCATTTCTTTTGATGGCTGCATAGTATTCCATTGTGTATATATACCACCTCTTCTTTATCCATTCGTCTGTTGATGGACATCTAGGTTCTTTCCATAGTTTGGCTATTGTAGACATTGCTGCTATAAACATTCGGGTGCACGTGCCCCTTCGGATCACTACGTTTGTATCTTTAGGGTAAATACCCAGTAGTGCAATTGCTGGGTCATAGAGTAGTTCTATTTTCAACATTTTGAGGAACCTCCATGCTGTTTTCCAGAGTGGTTGCACCAGCTTGCATTCCCACCAACAGTGTAGGAGGGCTCCCCTTTCTCTGCATCCTCGCCAGCATCTTTCATTTCCTGACTTGTTTATTTTAGCCATTCTGACTGGTGTGAGGTGATATCTCATTGTGGTTTTGATTTGTATTTCCCTGATGCCGAGTGATATGGAGCACTTTTTCATGTGTCTGTTGGCCATCTGGATGTCTTCTTTGCAGAAATGTCTGTTCATGGCTTCATTTTTTTTTTTTTTAAGTTAAATCGAATGGAGTGTGTTCTCTCTGCAATATACTTACTTTATTGTTAAGGTCCCCTAAATAACAATAACAATTATTTTTACCCAGCTGAAATGTCAGTTTTCTAAGAGATTGTTACTTTCCCACCACTTTTTGTAAATTTCTCTTTCCTTGTCTTTGGATGTTACTCTATGTGTGTAAGTGTTTTATTTTTCAGTGCTAAAAGGTTGACTGAGAACCACCTTTTTTGGTACATTGTAATCTATACTACACTTAAATGATGTAAATAGCATGTTCACCACTTTAATCTCAAATGTTTGCTATATTTTGGTTTAGCTTTTTTACTTCAGACTTTATGTAAATGTTATAGCTTATAATGACCATATTTTTTTTTCATAATAATTTCCATTATGTAGGTTTCTACCTTTAGGCAATACATTTAGTTTTACACATTTTGGGATCATATAGAAATTGAATGATATTCACTTGTTCAACAAGTATTGAACACCTTCTCTATGCCAGGTACTTAAGAGACTGAGTATACAAGTGGACAATGGCCAGACCATATATAAATACAGAATTCTGACGCACAACCTATAGCTGTCTGCCCAGAAAATCAGTCATCTTGTCTACATTAACCATCCAGGCAGTCAACCTTCTCTGCGTCAGACTTGGAGGAAGTTAGACTTCCAACTACTATAACATTAGTCCAGAATGGCCAGGACTTGATTAATAACTGACCATTCCCTAATATATGTCTCCTCTTTCAACTCAGAACCAACTAGAGATAGCCCAAAATGCTTCTCCGACCAATCACGTACATGCTGTAATTCTTGTAAACCCACCTTTAGCTCCCCATTGACAACTGTGTCCAATTAAGACACACCTGAAATCTTCCCTTTTTCCATTATAAAGCTATTCCACTGCTCTGTCTGCCTTTCAGTCTCTGTGAAAATGCAGCAATGGTGGCTGACTCCCTTGTTATAGCAAGCTCAGAATAGATAGCCTTTGCTTGTTCTCATTTGGTTGGTCTTCTGTATTTCTATTTACTATTGTACGAAGAGTACTAGATCAAAGAAAAAGAAAAAATGCTGCTTCCTGGAACTTATGTTCTAGTGGGATAGCAATGGTAAGACACAGTAAAACATGGTAAGTTATATAGAATATTTGAAGGTTATAGTGCAGGGGAAGGGACATCAGGGCTTGGGGGCAGAGTTTGTAATTTCAAATGGAGTCAGGGAAGGCTCTATTGAGAAGGTAACATTTGGGCAAAGACTAGAAGATACTGAAGGAGTAAATCATATAGATGTAATGTCAAGGAGAAAGCCTTCCAGGCAGAAGGAACTTCAAAGCAAAGGCTCTGAGACAAGAGTATCATGGCAGGAAACAAAAAAACAAAACAAAACGAATCCCAGCAGGAACTTGGGGGGTGAACAAAGAGAGGGAAAAGAAGAGGAGATAGGTCAATGGCCTCAGTGTGGGGTAGGGCAGAGCTTGGAAAGATTTGCTTGACATCAGAAGGACCTTGGCTTCTGAATCAAGTAAGCTGAGAAAGAGGAGTGCAGGGTCTGACTTAGGTTTTAAAGAGACGGCTTGGCTGTTGTGTTGAGGATAAATAGGATGACCATACGACCTGGCTTGTGCAAGACAATCTTAGTTTATGCCTATTGTCCTGGTACCTTTCCCATTCAGAATGTCCTGATAGATGATGAAATGCAGGATCACCCTTACAGCAGACTACTGGGGAGCAAGGATGGGAAGTAAAGACAGTAGAAAGTTGTCAACAGAGCCAGTGGATTTCCAGATCGTCAGATGTGGCACATGGTAGAGAGGGGGGTAGGGGATTGGAGAATGGAGTCAAAGATAACTCTACTGTGTTTTTTGCCCAAGTAATTAGGAAATACAGTTTCATTAACTTAGGAGGAGAAACTGGGATCTAGTTTTTGGAAGAAGATGGCAGTTTGGTTTTGGAAATTCTACTTTCGAGTGGTCTGTTAGATAATCCCATGGAGATGTAAAGCAGGCACTTGAACGAGTTTGGAGTTGAATGGAGAAGGGCAGGGTAAATGTTCAAATGTGTATTCTCTACGTGTTGGGGACAATCCTCTACAAATACACAGTTCCCTGTCCAAACAATACAGCATAGCTCTGCCAACTGTTTGTGCAAACTGAGAAGTCGGGCTTAATATAGTTCGTCTTTCTTCCAGTAACCACTTCTGTATTCTATTTTTTGTGGGTTGTTTTGGTTTTTTTTGGTACTTGTTTTATTATAGGAGGGACAATAGGAGGAAGGAGGATTTATTTGCCTTTCCGGGCCTGATTGTCCTCAGCTAGAATTCCTGCTCTCTGCCCTCTGGCACAGAGCTCGACCACACTTGTCTGGCCTTGAAGCTATGCATGCAAGAAGCCCACTCAGCTGAAACTCCTCCTTCAGAAGATGATGAATATGGCATTCTTTGTCTTTTTTATCTTATTTCTTCTGAATTGTCTTGGATCACTTTTGCGTGGAAAATCTCTTCATCTTCAGGAGTGAGTTTGGCCCCCTTCTTGCAGCCCAAGGGCAAGTGCATAATGGGACTCAAACCACTGTTGGGACAGTGTGCTGTTACTGAGAATGACTCCATTCTCTACCAGGATCTGGGTGGGACTGGTTGGGATTGGATGTGCTGTAGACCACATTACTAATACTTGTTTTGTGCGTACAACACTTGGAGCCCCTGGATAAGATTTCTGTGTCCAGCCGCAAGTCCTGCTCCTTCTCATTGCCCACTCTCCCAACCCCGACACGGACAGTGTGTATGTTACAGGGGCTAATTCAGTATTGGCAATGGGACACCCCAGCCCCTAGTCCCTCTTCTCGGGCTGGGGCTGGCACTTGTGCCAGTTGTCATGACAGACACCCATCGTTTGGTGCTGGCTGGAAAAGAGATGCTATCATTTTGAAATATAGTAACTCCAAATAGACATATGACTATATTTATTAAATCTTCCCAGAAAACTAGAAACTCAATGGACCTTCAGATAAACTCCTGCTTCATTTCTGAATTACTTTACTTCTGGTGTGTATTTGAATAATCTTTTTTCTCTATTGCAATTATTGTTTTCTCTTCAGGACAGCAGTGATTAATACAGTGGTCCTCTATGGTCTCTCTCCAGGTACTGTATTTTAACTGTTTTCATCTCAGTCAATTTTTTTTAAAACTTAAGCATTTGTGATTTTTTTTTTCCCCTCAAGCCTAACCCTCATGCCACTGACCTATTATTGTGCTTTCTCCTTTGTAGAGTTCATAAAGCTAGCATTCCTTTGCTCCACTAGTTACCTTTCTGTTGTGTGTTTACAAATTTATTTCCTGTTTCACAGCGTTCATGTTTTGTTTAATTTTCGTGACAGGGAAAAGCAACTGTAATAGACTGTTTTCTTCACTATCTCTTGTATCCCATGTCCCTCCCATTGTCTTCAGAGGTTTTGTGCTGGGCTGTTTCTTTTGCTTACTCCTCTTTCCAAAGAGACAATTCTGTTCAAGTCCAAGACCGTAAATTCAGTTTATCAAATGAACTGGATGGGGTAAGGCTTACACAGAAGCAGTTTGATTCTTTCTGTCTCTGTTACTCTGTACAACATCGAACCTCTTTTCTATAGCCCTGACAGGACTTTGGGTTTCATAGCTTTAGCTACCAAGTTTAATAATAATAAAAAACAGTCTCATTAATAATAATAAAGTCATTTAATAATAATAAAAGTGCCTCACGTTAAATAATAATAAACAGTCTCATTCCTAATAATAAACAGGCACAAAAATATCTGTTCCGTCTAGTATCACAGCCTCAATATCCCTTCCAGTTTTAGACTTCACACGCTCAACCCCCTTCCCCCACCCCAGTTCGAGCCTGACTTGGTCTTGGATGCCCCCAGTGGAGAAGTCGGGAATGGCAGGTTGGCCTGGCCTGTTACTTTACTGGCCTTTCACGATTCATCTTCCTAGCTATTGCTTCTGCTCCCATCTGACCACTGACAGAGCAGTTGGAAAAGGACTATAAAGTCAGGGCAGGCAAGGCTTCTAGTCCAGTGTTGATGTCCTCAGCTATGGTGGATGATCCAATGGGGGGCTTTCGTGTGTCCCCACTTCTTTCCCTGTGGCATCCTGGGACAGAACGTGTAGTTTGTGACTCTCTGATGCTGATGTCTTCTCAGCTTCTGCATCTAGCAGCATGAGGCAATACATGTACAAAAATACTTGGCATGTCATATGTTAGCTATGATTGCTGCCCTTGCAAGTATGAGTGGTACTACTGTTGCCACTTTTTAGGAGAGTATTTTAACCTTTTAATGTGGGCTCGTTTTGCTTCGTATTAGTGTAAAAGAGGTGGTATTTGAATGGTAGATCGTAACTACCAACTTGGCACTTAAAATTTGGGGGAAATTTTATATATTGCAGATGATACTCTTTTTATAGAAAGAAAAGTATAGCTTGAATTTAATCCCAGTATTAAAATATACATATAAAAATATGTAAAAACACATATGTAAAAACACATATATAGTAACTGAGGATCAAAGGGCGGATGGGGCTTGCCTAGTCTCTAAGAGCTAACAGCAAGGACTGGGATATGAGATTTCAACTTCCCTCTCTGAACTTGGGCCTTGGTACCAGCAGTCTCTCCTCCTGGGGGGCGATGCTCCACATGTTTATGACTTAGTGAATATGGAAGGATTTCTGCTCATCTGATCTCACCTGATTCTTCCTGTTGTCTCAGTAGGTAGCCCAGTTGTGACAGATACTTTGATGGATGATGCAATTTTCCCTTAAGGAGTGAACCTGGCCTGTAAGGAGCAGTAAATATTTGTGAACCTTTAAAATAAAATAGCCACCAGATGTCACTCTAGACTATCTTTTGTCAAATGAGACTACTGTATCCGATGTTCTCAAATTTGCTTAAGGGGAAAAAAATGAGATCAAATAAATGGCATGCATCCTAATGTTGCAAGTCAGAAAGAATTTTCTAGGGTTATCTGAAGACTTAGAGTCAATCACAAGACTGCTATGCAGAAGGATGCTGTGGATTCTATTCTCCTGGAGTTTAGTGGGGTAAGCAGAGTCAGACACGCGAGAAATAAAGATCTGTTACCCTGACCCATCTGTACGCAAATGGTGTTGACCCCGACAGGAGAAAACAAAGTGAGGGAAAAACTGACAGCTTGGTAGGGGAGAGAGTTGCAAGTCTCGAAGGATATCTTTGATTAAGGTCAATAAAGTATAGGACCTGGGAGAGGCCACCTGGTGAGTTATGAAGTCCTGGGAGGGAAAGTGGGCTTAAAAGCATAGTCCTGTGAAGGAGACAGGTGGCTTGGCCTGTGGGGAGGACTGAGAAAACAGTGAGCCACACTGGGAGGGGTAAGTGGGAGGAAAGGGGGATACAAGGCTAGTAGGGTCGCCGGTATTCAGGAGCCCAGGCTCCAGAGCCAGGCTGCCTGGGTCCATATCCTTGCTCTGGCATGCACTAGTTGTTGGTAGCACTTTAGGCCATGTTATTTACCCATACTGTGCCTCAGTTTCCTTGTTTATAACGTGAGAAGATAACAGAATACCTCACTCATAAGGTCATGGAAAGATTAAATGACTGAATATTTTTCAAGCGTTGAGAAAAGTATCCAGCAGCTACATGAAGTATACATTACATAAATAGGGTTCTGCATAGAACTAAGTGAAAGAACTGAAAATAAAGTTAGTGATTGAACACAGGCCTGGGATGTGCCCAGTTCGGCACCTGTTCATTGATTACTGCATACCAGTCATTGGGATGGACTCTGCATAAAACTTCAAGCTGTGATAGTGTTGATAATAACTTCTATGTATTGAACTGTAACTAGGTGCTAGCAACTAACTTAAGTATTCGACGTGCATTTCTTGGTTTAATCTTCCCCAAAATTTATGAAACAGGTATTATTAGAAACAAGACCAAGATGTAATAACTAACGTTCAAGGTCACAGAAACAGTAAATGTCAAACCTGGGATTTAAGCCCAGAGCCTGATCATTTAACTGCTACTATGAATACCTAAGAGGCATTGAAGGATATTATCAAATCATGCTATTTTATTTTATGTTTTATTTAAAGATTTTATTTATTTATTTATTTGGCAGAGAGAGACACAGTGAGAGAAGTAACACAAGCAGGGGAAGTGGGAGAGAGAGAAACAGGCTCCCCGCCGAGCAGGGAGCCTGAGGCAGGGCTCAACCCCAGAACCCTGGGATCATGATCATGAGCCAAAGGCAGCTGCTTAATGACTGAGCCACCCAGGCACCCCCAAATCATGCTATTTTAGGGCCAAGATGGACTTTCCTGACCCTATAATTCAACTCTCCCAACGTATAGATGAGGAAACGGAGTCCCCTAAACATTAAGGGATTTGTTTAAAATCACTTGGTTGAGGACTGACAGTATAAGAACTTACATTTTCTGTTCTCAGTTCACTTCCGATCATAAGAGGTTTTGAAAGTACCTAGACAAAGCATCAATCCAGGACATTATTTTTATTTTTATTCAGAGAGACTGTTACACAACATCTCCTTCTGTAGGGCAACAGATGAGAATAATGTGTTTTCTTTTTGCAAGATGGCTATCTAACTGCAACTTGAAATATTTTTTTCTGTTACAGATGTAGATTAAACTGTGCCTAGAGTCAATTCACAGTCCTGGTCTCCCTGAGCACAATAAGCTATTCCTTGTTTAGAGCACTCCTCTTTGTATGATAATCTGTTTTGTCATGTGTCTCCCCAGTTGCAAGGCCTGTTGCTAATGGCAGAATCAAGGGGAGGATCAGGGATGTCATCCTTCCATAATTTCTTTTAACCCCGCCAAATTTTGCCCTCCAACAAATTATTCAATCTAGCAGTGATTTTGTTATGCACACTCAAAAGTAAGGTACATCACTGAACTCTCTCCAAGTCCCCATTCATCCTGTCACCCTAATTGGTCCTGATTTCTTATGTATAGACATTCTGTAGCTGCCATTGACAGCCCTTTGAGGCTTGTGACAGGGTCTTCTGGTTCACATCTGTTCCTACCAAAGTGCCTGTTGTGGAGAGCTTCTCAATGCACTCCCCGAGAAGCAATCCTTTGCTACATGAAAGGACTAAAATATCGACCTAAGGTTGTTTGTCATTGTTTTATTTGTCTGTTTTTCTTGTTGGCATTTTTATTTTGCTCCTGGGTTTGTGTAAACTCTGGTTATATTACAGAGGTTGCTGTTTTTTTAGGGCTTCTTTAAAGAACCGGAGCAAAGGGTAGAGCAGAAACCTGCCTGGGGAGTGTAGCATTTAATCCAAAATGTGGGATGGGGAGCGGTCTCAGGTTCCCCAACTGTATTCCTTGGGTTACTTGTTACAGTTATGCTAATAACTGTGCACTAAGGTTTGAGATAATATACAGTCATTTTTTTTTTTAAATAAAGATTTATTTATTTATTTATTAGAGAGCGAGAACGAGAGCGAGAGAACACAAGCAGAAGGAGTGGCAGGTAGAGGGAGAAGCAGACTTCTTGCTGAGCAAGGAGACCGATGTGGGACTTGATCCCAAGACTCTGAGATCACGACCGCAGCCAAAGGCAGAACTTAACAGACTGAGCTACCCAGGTATCCCATATACAGTCATTTCTTAGTGTCAGGGAGCTCATTCACATAACAAAGGCACCAAGAAATTCAGAAGTACAAAACAGAACAAATTAAATATGCTTGAACCATATTTTCTAAACTTCCTGAAAGTGGAGGGCACCTACTACCTAACCTCTTGCAGGAATACTGCTTTAAGGAACACTGGAAAATGTAGTTTCATCAAAAGAGCATAGGTTTGGATATGTGGAAAAGCTATCTAGCTGCAGTCAGTACTGTTTGAGCTATGACCCAGGCCTGGACAGAAGTTTCCCAAGCCACTTCCTACTAGACTGACTGTACTACATAAGGGGCTCATACTGAATATCAGTCAATTACGTCACCAAGCACTGTTGAGTTCAAATAAAGAACCCATATGTGTGATTTCATAGTCAATTATAAGTCTGACACTTAGAGTCGTAGCAGCTGGGGTGAATGTAGGTAAATCCCATGACCCTCTTGATCTTAATTTCACTTACTCTCAAATTATTGACTTGGAAAATAAACTCTGTGTCCTATCATTTTAAACCTGGTAATTTTCCCAAGCCCAGAGTTTTGGCATGAAATTGAGTACTTCTGTTCTAAACCCCTGATACAACCTATGAGAACCATAATGATTTGATCTGTGTATTCATTTCCAACTAGCAAAATGGAGATGTTTAAAATTCTTATTCTGTCCTAAATGAATGACCAGGAATACTGACCTATAGTTCTTCCCCTATTGTTCTTGTTCAAAGTCCCTAGATATTCATGAAAGATAACAGAGAGATCATCAAGTTCAGCAATAATGCCTAGTATTTGAATTGTGATTGAAATAATGGTATATCTATTCTCAAATGATGAACAGATTTTGTCAGACTTTCTTGGCACAGTTATGATGTGAAGTACAGAATGAGCGTAGCTGGAAGACTGACGAGGATTTGAAAAGCAGCATGGTACTCCGGAAGGAGTGTGCAGTTTTGAGTCATGCACACCTGAGTTTAAATTCTATTCCCATTATATACAGTCTCTGTGACCTTGGATACTGTCATTAGCCTTTCTGGGCATTCATTTTCTTAGCTAAAATCCTAAAGTAGCTATTCGTTTCGTAGTTTTTTTTTGTTTTTGTTTTTTGCTTTTTTTTAATAAGGAAAGCTATGAGTGAGAAAAGGAATATAAAATTAGAACAGAAGAAGGGTTTAAGGAGACACAAGTGAACATCATAAAAAGACAACTCCCAAGTACTGGTTTCAATGCAAAGAGAGAGCCCACCAGCCTTGCTCAGATAATTCAATAGACAATGAACAAAGCTAGAGGTTTGAGAAGTTGGGAACCTGTGTGTTTAGGCCCAGGATAGAGTCAGCAGGGTTGTCTGGGTAGGATTAAGGGGAACATCAGCTTTATAGGATTGAAAATGGCAACATGAACATGTTCTACTCTAGTAGGGGATCAAGACAGATCAGAGTGGGGACTCTAATTGGCCTGGAAGGAGGTTGGAATAATGCTCATCAGGGTGACAAGGCTAAAGGCATCAGGAGAGTCAGTATAATACTTCTCACCAGACCTGTCCCCCCAAATGGTGAATTTGAGTTTCCTTAATCCTAAGTGAAACAGATAGAACTTTAGGGGCCTACAATTAACAAAAGATCTCTGAATGTTATATAGTGATTTCTTTGGACTAAAAAGTCACTTATGTAGCACTTCTCAATACCCAAAGCACATTTACATGCATTATTATAGTGGGGCATTCCCACAGCTAATAGGTCTCAGAGAAGCTGAATGATTAGCATAAGGATACACAGCTGATACTTGGAAGATGGAAGATTGGCATAAAATATATTTTTTAAAGATTTTATTTCTTTACCTGACAGAGATCACAAGTAGGCAGAGAGGCAGGCAGAGAGAGAGGGAGAAGCAGGCTCCCTGCTGAGCAGGGATCCTGATGTGGGGCTCGATCCCAGGACCCTGGGATCATGACCTGAGCTGAAGGCAGAGGCTTTAACCCACTGAGCCACCCAGGCACCCCTGGCATAAAAATTTTTAAATCATGAAACTTAGCATTTCCCAGGATAATACAGTATCTTTCCCTGAAAGCGAAAGTTATCAGTTTCTATCCATCCTGTTCAGTGTACTAACTGGAAGAAAATCATGGGAGAGAAGTTTCCCTGGAAAGTTCAGTAAGGGTGTAGTTGTGGATGCTGAGGGTTGTTTCTCACAATAAGCCTATTTGTTGCAATTTAGCTCTAAAACAATGGCCCAGTGCCAGTACAATAATATATTTGAGAGTATTTACACAAAGTTGTACAACTTGAAAAATAAAACAGCAGGCCTTTATTTGGTGTGGATGGTTTAGGCCAGAGAGGATAAGTAGGTCGCATTCCAGCTACCACTTTCCCTTTCCATGACCATGCTTGACATCAATAATTGATCATAATATCCTTTCCCACTGGATCCATCGGACACTTCATAATTCTTCTCAATTTGGTATTCCTGGCAGGCACTGTTAGTTCAGAATTGGCTTATTTTCCATTTGTACTTAGGCACAGACCTGCCCAACAGTCTGCCTTAGCTTTTTGGTCCAGAGCCATATGTAAAACCTTGTTGTCTTTTCTAAGTAATATCCAAAAATAGCTTTTCATTCCCTTTATATGGCTGAGATCTATGAACAGGATAGCCTGCATTATTCCAATCTGTGCAAAATTAGGTAAACATTCCAAAGAACAAGAAATTTGTACAGGAACTGGCAACTGGTACTTTGTTCTACATCTTTGAGGATATTGTCATTTCTGTTTGGTGGGAAGACCAAGTGGCCTTCCAGTAGGCATTGGTGAATTTCCCTCTTCAAAAACATTATTGTTGTACACTTACCTCTGACAGTTCTAGAATTTAATTTTTTCCCAAGCACCCAGAGAATTTAATCCTTTCCTTTAGGAAGATCTCTCCAATGCATTGTTCATTGTTGCTAGTTCAGAAACCAGTTCTTTGATTCATAAGGTGTAAGACGGTGCTTTAAACTGAGCTTCACTTCTGCACCATAACTGAGGCCATGATACTCCATGTAACAAAGCCATATAAGAGCGTAGAATTGTTTTGCAGTTAAAGATATATCAGTCACTCCATTTTCTCAAAGTATATTTGCTTATATCTTTACCTCTATTTCCCTTTTTACCTCCCATCTCCCAGTTTTCATTTATTATCATTTTTGTTGGGGCAGGGGACTGTTGAGGGTAAATGTCTCTATTAGAAAAGTTCCTCCAAGTGATTTTGAAATCTTACCCCTTCCCCACCCCAAATAAGAACTTCTGATGTAGGGGCGCCTGGGTGGCTCAGTGGGTTAGGCCTCTGCCTTCAGCTCAGGTCCTGATCTCAGGGTCCTGGGATCGAGCCCCGCATCAGACTCTCTGCCCAGTGGGGAGCCTGCTTCCCTCTCTCTCTGCCTGCCTCTGCCTCTCTGCCTATTTGTGGGTCTCTCTGTCAAATAAATAAATAAAATCTTTCAAAAAAAAGTGTTAAAAAAAAAGAACTGATATAGTGAAAAGATCACCTAAATTTTAAGTGGAGAGACATTGTTAGATTTGATTCTTGGTCCTTCCTCTTTTCCTAAGGAAACTTGGTTATTCCTCAGATCTTCTTTGGTTGTAAATGACAGAAGCCCAAGTTAAACCGGCTTTTGGCAAGAGGAAGTTTCTAGCTGACATGCTTAAAATATTCAGGGTTGATTCTGGCTGACTTATGGTACAGCTGGATCGTGACTCTAAACAATATCATAAGGGCCATATATTTCTCCCTCACTTTGGCTGCTCTTTCTTCTGTTCTTAGATTCTATGTGGTAACCCTCAATCACTTTGGGATTACATCACTCTGATAATTCAACAAACCTCCAAAGAGGGGGAAAATTTCTTTCCCCAGTACATTTTCCAAAGGCCTTAGCCCCCCTTTTGGTTTGACTTGTCCCTTGGGCCCATTTCTGAAAGCAGTCACTATAGCCAGTGGGCATGGAACAACCTAATTTGCTTACTTCCGGGCAGAGAAGTTAATGCCTTGTACTTACCTTTACTGTTGTTGTGGTTGTCTGTGGCTGATACCTATTTTATGTTGTTCTAGATGTTAAATATTTTATATATTTTCCCTGTTCTTGGATTACAGGCTCATTATTAGAGTTGAGAATGGGTGTGCTTTCTCCTGAAACTTATAATCTGGAATTAGTGAAGTGATTGGTTCCTCATAGGAAAGCTACCCCAGAAGAAAAAGAAAGGAATGATCATTTTCTAGAAAATGACATCATGGCTTTAGGCTACGGTTCCCACATGTAAAATAGAAAACATAAATCATTCGATCTTATAAGCTGCCTAATTATTTTAATTTTCTGTGAAAAGGAGCTATACTTTGTATCCTTTTCTAGGACCTATTAAATATTTTCTATTAAACATACTTATCTCAAAATATATATATATGCATATGTCATGAGTGCATATATTGCTCGCTTTGCATATAAGGTAGTAACTGAGACAAAGAGAAGTCAGAGGATTCCCACTACCAAATGTGACAGAGCCAGCTCTGTGTTTCCTAGTGGACAGCTTTTTATTTTTTTTTACTGGACTATGCTAAAATATTCATGTCTTACCCTTGGCATATTAATCCTTTAAAAGGATTTTACAATGTATGAAAGTCTCTTTAGAAATAAAAAGCTATAACTCAAAGGTGTGTGTCTCAAATGCTGGAATTTTAGGAACTATTACCAGAAGTAAGTAGGGAGACCATAACTTTGAGAACACTGAAGCAAGGACAGGTTCTGTGCCATCACTTGAGGGAGTAATTGGTTTGAAAAGCCCCTGTATGCCTTGACTACCTTTCTATTTGTCTGGCCACCCTCTTGTGTTTTGGCATCATTTCATGAATGGCCGCCTCACCCCATACTTACTAAGATCTTCATTCTAACTTAGTATCTAAATAATAAAAATGAGCCACTTTTTTAGAACACGGGCTCTGCTACCTCCCTAGCTATTATCTTCACAATGTTAGGTTAACATGAGGGAAAATTTAGACTGGGGCGGAGTTTCTGATCACTTTGAAATCCTACTCTATTGAGTCCTATGTATTCCACAGAAAGTTCATTTGTTGATATTTTCAATTCACAGGGCTAAAAGACTTTCTCTCCCCATCTTGCAAATGTTTCACATAGCTATTGTCAGCTAAGAATTTGAAATCCAGGGGTGCCTGGGTGGCTCAGTGGGTTAAGCCGCTGCCTTCAGCTCAGGTCATGATCTCAGGGTCCTGGGATCGAGTCCCACATGGGGCTCTCTGCTCAGCAGGGAGCCTGCTTCCCTTCCTCTCTCTCTCTGCCTGCCTCTCTGCCTACTTGTGATCTCTCTCTGTCAAATAAATAAATAAAATCTTAAAAAAAAAAAAAAGAATTTGAAATCCAAAGCAGGGGCCCAATGCAAGACACTCCATCTCATTCATGTGAAAATCACTTATTGAATGCTTATTCTGTGTAAGTCTGGGAGATATATAAAGAAGAATTGCTGTCTTATAGAGATAAGACCCAGGCATAAATCATTACAGTACAAGACAGATGGTAATATGTGTCATGGGTGAGGAATAGATAAGTTGCTGTGAGAGGTGAGAGGATAAAGAAATTACTGTGGTCTAGACGGACTCAGGGGTGCTGTGCCTGGGCATCTACGAGTAAATGACTTAGTTCACATGCTCTTAGGCTCAAGTCAAAAAGCATGTTCACATTTAATTCCAGGAGAAAGGAAAGGCTTCACAAAGGAGGAGAGGTTGAAGCTGAGTCCTGCAGAGGTGACTAAGATTCAGAATTAAGACGATTCCAGGAAATCTTGCTGAGGACTCCTATTCTCCCGGAGAAGGAACAATTTAACCCATTTGCAGCCATTAGATCCCTAGCTCAGGGGTGGGTGACAGCTAATTGTCAGAATGAGAAAAGTAGACACCGCAATACGGATGTGGATTGAAAGAGGAAATGCCAAACACGGCTCCTGGCTGAGGAGTGATGAAAAGACAATGGGAGTTGGAGAGCACATCCTGTGTTGAACAGCCACTAAGAACAAGGAGAGACCTATAGATCTAAAAGAGAGACCTATAGATTAAAACATTTTTTTTTAAAAAGACAAAACTGGGAAGACAATAGAAGGGCAAGAATGATACAAATGAGATACTTGGGAAATGGATGTACCCTTTCCTAAAACTAAAATTATTTCTTTTTTATAGATGAAAATTAGGATGCACAAAGGGAAAATTGTTTTGTTTCCTCACCGAAGATAGGCTTCATTCTGGGTGCTGAGAATACATCAGCGAATAAGAGAAGTGCCCTCGGAGCCTATGTTTTAGTGAGGGGTGGGAAGGAAGGGATGAGGGAACAATCAGCAATTACATATGTAGTATGTTTTACGGCAACTTCTGCCTCAGGACTGGAGTTTGAATCCTTTCCAAATAATCTACGCCAACGCTCCATTCTAGTTCTTAGTCTTAATTTAAGATTTTCCTTTCTAGTGGTTATTCAGTAATCCTTTTATCATTTAGTCCATTCCTTTATACATTGATTCAGCAAATATTTGAGCACCTACGACAGTCCAGGCTTTGTGATGGGCACTTAGAATACAACAGGCAACAAGATGGACAGTGAGTCCTGCCCTAAAGAAATTTATTTTCTAGAACAATCTTACCTAATAGAACCTTCTGCCTTGATGGAGGTGATCTAAATTGGCACTGTCCAATATGATTCCCACTAGCTAGTGTGAGCATCGAAGGATAGCTAATGTGACCAAGAAACTGAATTTATAGTTTTATGTACAGTTGATCCTTGAACAACACAGATTCAAACTATACCAGTCCACTTATATGTTGATTTTTTATAGTATGGCACTGTAAATGGATTTTCTCTTCCTTATGATTTTCTTGATAATTTCTTTTCTCTAGCTTACTTTATTGTAAGAATACCATATATAATACATAAAACATACAAAATAAGTGTTCATCAACTACTTATGTTATCAAGAAAGCTCCCAGTCAACAGCAATCTATTAGTAATTAAATTTGGGAGGAGTCAGAAGTAATCAGATTTTTGATTATAGGGAGTTAGAGCCCCTAGCCCCCTGGTTCAAGGGCCAACTATAATTTTAATTTATAAAATTTAAAAAATTTTTAAAATTTATAAAATTTAAAAAATTTATATAGCCACACGGTCTATTTAGCCACATGGACTAACTGGTAGCTGAGTTGCACAGCATAGTTTTATTGTCTATCATCACAGAAGGAGTTAGAGAAAGATTCTCAGGGCACACAGGAAGAGCCCACTAATAGGGAAATAGCTTGGCATGTTTGAGGAACTGAAAAAGAATGGCTGGAGGCTGCTAAGAAGTAGTGTTTTTAAGAAAAATTTGGAAGGGAGGCAGGAGCCACATCATGGAAAAAACTGAGCAGTGTGTATGCTGATAAAGAGTACCGTGTTATCTCCTGAGTGCTCTGGCCCCCTCCTAACTGATGATTTTCCATACGGCCCGTGTGCTGGAGCTCCTCTTAGCATCTACCGATCACATTCGACCAACTGCCTGCTCTGTTATGTGATTCACTATGAAAATGACATCATCTGCCATGAAACAAAAACTTAAATTAGAAATGTCCATGTTTGCAAGAAGCAAAGCAAACAAAATACTAATTTAAAAATGTTGTTTTAATAAGCATAATCAATTATAAGTGACTAAAAGTAAAAGAACTATTTTTTCCCTTTTATTTTATTTTTTTA
Source organism: Lontra canadensis (assembly GCF_010015895.1). Lineage (NCBI taxonomy): Eukaryota > Metazoa > Chordata > Mammalia > Carnivora > Mustelidae > Lontra > Lontra canadensis. The sequence goes on from NW_022630999.1 coordinate 18,222,881, forward strand.
ACATTGCTGGAAGGAAGGTAGCTTATGAGGTCTGAGAACACTGATTTCCCGAAAGCCTTTGAGAGAAAACACGGGGGAGGTAAAGAATAGAAAATTGACTGAAGATAAGTTAACTTCGAAAGCTGTCAATCCTTGATTTGGAGTTTCTTCTCTAAATGTGTGGTTATTCAGACTGTAGAGATAAGTGATCTATGCCTAGAAATAGTCAAAATTCGGATGAAATGCTTATGGTAGGGGTGCTAACATATAGCTATGTTTTCCACTGTCACTTTCATGAGTGTCACTGATTTTAAAAATTGTCGAGAACTTGGATATTAGAATGTAAATTCCGGGGAAATGTTTATATACTTTCTCTGTAGAACCATGGTACAATAGTTTGGGTTCTAGTGCCCAGGAAATTCCCCTTAACTGGGAGAAAAAATGTAAAATGTCATTATGTGCTTTGTTCTCTAGAAACAGACCTTTCAGCTAAAGAGCAGTATGTATTTCAGATATGCTAATTATTAATCTCTAATGACTAATACTGACTTGAATGACTATTTCAAGTTCTCATCTTCCCTAGTCTAACACCAAGCATGTGCGTGTATTGTGCATTGACAGGTTGTTTTCATAACGGAATGTGATACTAAATTGAGCCTATAAATTAAACCATGTATTTTGAGCTAATCATTGTACCGGAGCTCTCTGGCCATAGACTTGCCAAAATTCTTTCACACGAATCTTGTCATTTCAGACTCTAAACATCCTCATTAGAATGAAGGTAGGGCATAAGGTATAATCCACTTCTTACTTACAGGGGCCCTGTGGGACCCTCTGTCACGTCCTGGGAGATTGAATGAAATATGGACAGAACTTGAAGTGAGAAGACAGGCCATTTGCTGCCTTCTTTTTCCTCTTCTTCTTTTCCCTTCCCCCATTTCCTTCTCCCCCTTCCTCCTTCCTGATGGAGGGAAGAAGAGTACAGATTCTCCTCTATACCTTCTTCAATATTTAATGTCCTATGCTGGCAAAACCATGAATTAGGTGTAACAGTACTTTGGATTTGGAGAAAGAAAAGTCTGTATATCAATTAGGAATCTTCGTACTATAAATAACCAAAATGTAACTCCTAGTGGCTTAAAAATCAAGGGGATGTATTGACTTTCATATCTTAGAAGTCCAGAGACAGGGCTGGCTTCAGGACTTAAACAATGAAATAATGACCCATCACTCATCTCCTTGTTCTCTGGATTGTTTCCATCGTCAGATAAGCCATCTCTTCACTTAGTCACTCAACTCATGTTTTCAGAAGAGAGTTCCACGTTTTAAAGATTAAGAAGCACACAGCAGAAAAGGGCATAAGTGTGACAGTCAGGAAATCTGGACTCTAGTCTCAATTCTACCACTGTCTGTGTGAACTTCTCCTGTTAAAGTGGTGAGAGAAGTGCAAGCTAACTACATCTTTGTAGTAGAAATCAAGAGTATGGTATGTGTGTGGCAGGGGTGTGTGTGTGTGTGTGCAGGGGGTTTTCCTAGGGAGGGCCGCTGGGAGGGAGAGTTCCTTGGCCCCTGCATTTCCAGAAAAGAGATTTTCTCTATTCAGACTCACATATTTCATACGCCCACCCCAGACTCACGTGTTGGGCCTTGAGCAGTGGAGTTTTACCCGTGTGTCTGAGCCACTTAAACCATGGAGTGAGTGGAGAAGGGGACAACTTGAAATAGGGAACTGTTCATTATTAGAATTATGGTGAACATATTTTGGGTGGTCTTTTATCCAAACATTACATGCACTAATTCTCTAAAAATCAAACCTATGATCTCAGCTTTCTAAGTATCAAGAGCCAATCCCTTTGGCTAACTGCTCATGGAACCAGAATACATCTCTCTGCCTTGCTCTCATAAGGAGTCCCCAGTCACAAGATGCCCAGAGGGGAATTGGGCTATTCCAGATGGCTTTGATCCATGCCAGTACTCTTCATTATGTCAACTTTCCTTCTGACAGCTCACATGGAACATGTCACATCTTGAAAGAGGAGTTTTCATTAACTACTTTGCTGCTGCCAAATGGAATCAGTGTATTATGTGACCCCCTGCCAGAAAGTCAGAGAGAGGGAGATGTTCCTTTTGTTTGCAGCACCAGCATGGCTCACACCAGCAAACTGAAGGCTCCTGTTTTTTAGAGATCAGTGGATTTCCTACCCCGTATGGGGTAAAGCCTCTTGACTCCTTTAGCCAGGGAAGGTTACATTGCCCATGGCAAAAAATGAGCCTAGAATCCAAATGTTCTACCTGGTAGTACTATGTTGTTTCTACTGTATACTACTTAGCTTCTAAAATCTGAAGTGTTCTTTGTAAAATATGAATTGAGTAAAGGATATGCATTTGTTTTGAAAAGAAAGTTGGCCACCATCTTTTCTTCCTTCCCATCTTTCTACCATCTATGGCCAATCAGTACATCTACTTATTTTATCCATTCAGTGCTTCAAAATATTTTTACCTTTTGATCTCCACTATCTAGGCCACTGTCCTCTTTCTCTTAGACTAGTGTGTAATATCTTAAGTAGATTCTCTGCTCATGGCAGACAGAGGACATTGTCTAAAATATGAAGGTAGTCCTAGCAGTGCCCTATGTAAAACTTCTCCGTGGCTCCCACAAGAGAGAAGTTTTGCTTCAACTTTAATTCTCTAATGAGGTTCCCTCCACTATTTTTCTTACCCAGTCCCCATGCCTGTCCTCCATGACAGCACAGTGACCTTGCTTATTTCTTAGAGCCAACTCTTTTTCTTTTTCACCACAAGACCTTGGCATATGGTATTGCCCTTCCTTGGAATATTCTTCTCCTTCCTATCCCCACTCCCTTGATTAAAAAATGTCTACTCATTCTTTAGGTTTCAGCTTAGAGGTCTCTTACTCTGGCAACATTTCCCCCAGCTCTCCGTTGGCATAGCTGCCTCTGTTATTTGCTATTGGCATCCATTGCCAATGGTTATATATATATATATATATATATATATATATATATATATATATATATATATTTTATTCTTTTTTTAATTAACATATAATGTATTCTTTGTTTCAGGGGTACAGGGCTGTGAATCATCAGTCTTACACAATTCACAGCACTCACCATAGCATATGCCCTCCCCAATGTCCATCACCCAGCCACCTTATCCCTCTCCCCTACCCCCAGCAACCCTCAGTTTGTTTCCTGAGATTAAGAGTCTCTTATGATTTGTCTCCCTCCCCAGTCCCATCTTGTTTCACTTTTCCCTCCCTTCCTCCCATGAACCCCTGCCCTGCCTCTCAAATTCCTCATATCAGAGAAATCATATGATAATTGTCTTTTTCTGATTGACTTATTTTGCTTAGCATGATACCCTCTAGTTCCATCCACATTGTTGCAAACAGCAAGATTATTTTGATGGCTGCATAGTATTCCATTCTATATATATATATACCACATCTTCTTTATCCATTCATCTGTTTATGGACATCTACATTCTTTCCATAGTTTGGCTATTGTGGACATTGCTGCTATAAACATTTGGGTGCACATGCCCCTTCGGATCACTACATTTGTATCCTTAGGGTAAATACCCAGTAGTGTGATTGCTGGGTCATAGTATAGTTCTATTTTCAACTTTCTGAGGAACCTCTGTACTGTTCTCCAGAGTGGCTGTACCAGCTTGCACTTCCACCAACAGTGTAGGAGGGTTCCTCTTTCTCCACATTCTTGCCAACACCTGTTGTTTCCTGACTGGTTAATTTTGCCATGGCTATGATATTTTAACCCTCCTTGTAAGCTTTCTGTTGTATCAACCTCTTTGCATGCACTCCCCAGTCCCTTTACATAAACACATTGCATATGCTCACCCCACACAAATACACAGTTCACAACATTCACTAAGCCTTGGAAGTCAGGAGACAGAGCACACTGCCAAATGGTGAACTCTACCTCACATAGGCTCTACTTTTCATCTCCCTTTCATGTTATCGTTGACTGAATGAGGAGTCTTCTCCACTATAAATCCAACATCTACCAATGGCAATTGTATCAATCACATTTTTTTTCTTTTATAATCAAATTTTCCTTAGCTTCCACCTAAAAAGAAAGTGATTTTCTTGGGACATGTGTAGAGCATGTCCAACTCCCCACCCCATCTTTATCTATGACAACACTTAGTTTTCTTAGTTTCTTCATTCAGAGATATGTGACAGTTATTTGTAGATTCTGGATCCCAGGAGTAACTCATACCTAAATCAGAACTGAATTCTTAAAAAACCCCCAAAAAACAAAAAACTACTTTCTAGTAGTAAAATTTAAAGGAGCCTCTTAAGAACGACTTAAATGTTGAAGTGAGCAGAATCTCCCCTTGTAAGTGTCCACCCAAGGTCTGAGAGCCTCAGGCTTAGAAAAAACTTTGAGGTCCTCTTTATGATCCTGTGACTGGTTCTTCTTCAAAAGTTTTGTTTTTGTTTTTGTTTTTTTTTTTAATTCCAGTCATTTGTGTGCGTATGTGCATGAGTTGTCCTGGTGTAAGTCACTGTTAATTCTCTAGTGGATCAAGTAAATAATTTCCTAAATATATTTGCTTCTTTAACCCTTGTTCTTCTGTAGTTGATTCTCAACATAGTACCTGGAACGATACTTTAAAAAATAAATCCTATCACTCCTCTGTTCACACCTCCTAAAGCTTCCTTACAAATGGTGTCAAGTCCTCCAGGATCTGTCACCTGTGACTATCCATACCTTTCTGCTACTGTGATCCTCTCACCAGTTCCACTCCAGCCACATTGTCCTCTGTGTTCCTCACACATGCCAGGTCTGCTCCTACTTTTCAGCGGCTCTGCCTCAGCCGGCCACAATACCTTCTCTCCCCCAATTTCCACATCATTCACTCCTTCCCCTTCAGGTCTGTACTCGGGTGCCCCTTTCTCAGTGACACCAACCTTCATCACCCTATTTAAAGTACTACTCATAATGGCTCTCTGATCTATATCATAACTTTGGTTTGTTTTCTCAGAACTCTTTATTAATTTGTTTTATAATTGACCTACTTATTAGGCTTGTTATGTCTCTCCCCCAAAGAGAATGTAATCTGCAAGAAGGCAGGGTTGGGGGCGCCTGGGTGGTTCAGTGGGTTAAAGCCTCTGCCTTCGGCTTGGGTCATGATCCCAGGGTCCTGGGATCGAGCCCCACATCAGGCTCTCTGCTCCGTGGAGAGCCTGCTTCCTCCTCTCTCTCTGCTTGCCTCTCTGCCTACTTGTGATCTCTCTCTGTCAAATAAATAAATAAAATGAATTTTAAAAAAATTAATGAATAATAAATAAATAAAATAAATAAAATGAATTTTAAAAAAAAGAAGGCAGGGTTGTTTGGCTACGTTTTTCCTCAGACGTTTATCTATCATCAAGTACAGGTACTCAAAATATATTTGTTGAAAAAATTAACTGAATATTATAGCCAAGTTTATACTTGAATTAACCCATAACTTTGTGACTGTTTATAAAACCTTTTAAGCCAAACTGTAAATTTACACTTAGTCACAGCTGAGGTTGCCACAGCTATTGCTATATTAATTCATGTTTACAATTGACATTCTATTGTTTCAAAAACATCTCAGAGAAAGGTCTCAGCTACCTAGTAAATCTTCCTATGAATCTTTATTTGCCATCCTACTAACCATTCCTTCTCCCCTTTATATTCTTGGTTCCTAACATAAACTTTTATTTTTTAAATTTCATTGACCAGTCTCATGTTCCTATTTAGCCCTATACCATGTTCAGGTCTGTCCTTGCAGTTTTCCTTAGACACATTGAAGAATAGACTTCTCTCTGGTTTCTCATAGTTCTCTATTTACCTAGCAACATCAATTTTTGGAACATAGCCATAAGTAGAAAGATGAGAAAACTAGTTTTCTGACATTCTAACTAGATATCACAGTACATTACTAAGTATGATATGAATATATTTTTTTCTTAATCCCCTTCACTTTTTTCACCCATCCTCATTCACTTCCCTTCTAGTAACCATCTGTTCTGTATAGTTAAGAGTCTGGTTTTTTTGTTTGTTTGTTTGTTTGTTTGTTTATTTTTGGTTTGTCTCTTTTTTTCCTCCTTTGTTCACTTGTTTTGTTTCTTAAATTCCACATAAGAATGAAATCATATGGTATTTGTCTTTCTCTGACTGACTTATTTTGCCTAGCTTTATACTCTCTGGATCCAACCATGTTGTTGCAAATAACAAGATTCCATTCTTGTTTATGACTGAATAATATTCCATTGTATAAATATACAGTATCTTATTTATCTGGTCATCTGTTGATGGACATAGGCTGCTTGCATAATTTGGCTATCGTACATAATGCTGTAATAAACACAGTTAGTGTTTTCATGGTTTTTTTTTTTTTTTTTTTTTTTTGGGTAAATACCCAGTAGCGTGATTACTGAATTATTGGATAGTTCTATTTTTAACTTTTTGAGGAAACTCTGTACTGTTTTCCCCGGTGGCTGCCCCAGTTGGCATTCCTATCAATAGTGCATGAGGGTTCCTTTATCTCCACATTCTTGATAACATTGGTTGTTTCTTGAGTTTTTGGTTTTAGCCGTTCTGACAAGTATGAGGTGATATCTTATTATAGTTTTGATTTAAATTTCCCTGATGATGAGTGATGTTGAGCATCTTTTCATGTATGTGTTGGCCATGTGTTTGTCTTCTTTGAAGAAATGTCTGTTCATATCTTCTCATTTTTTAACTGGATTTTTTTGGGGTGTTGAATTGTGTAATTTCTTTATGTATTTTGGATATTAACCCCTTATGGGATATATCATTTGCAAATATCTTCTCTCATTCAGTAGGTTGTCTTAATAGTTCTATTGATTTTTTTCTTTGCTGTGCAGAAGGTTTGTATTTTGATGTAGTCCCAATAGATTTTTTTTTTTTTACTTCTATTTTCCTTACCTTCAGAGTCCTTTCTAGAAATACGTTGCTACAGTCAGTGTCAAAGAAATTACTGCCTGTGCTCTCTTCTAGGATATTTATGATTTCAGGTTACACATTTAGGTCTTTAATCCATTTGAGTTATTTTTGTCTATGGTGTAAGAAAGTGATCCAGTTTTATTTTCCACGTAGCTGTCCAGTTTTCCCAATGCTATTTGTTGAAGAGGCTGTCTTTTTCCCATTATACATTCTTGTCTCCTTTGTTGAAGATTAACTGACCATATAATTGTGGGTTTGTTTCTGGGCTTTCTATTCTGTTCTGTTAATCTGTGTGTCTATTTTTGTGATAGTACCATACTGTTTTGATTACTATAGTTTTGTAAAGTAACTTGAAATCTAGAGTTGTGATGCCTTCTCTTTTGTTTTTCTTTTTTATTTATTTTTTTTAAGTTTTTTTTTTTTTAAGATTTTATTTATGTATTTGTCAGAGAGCGAGCACAAGCAGGCAGAGTGGCAGGCAGAGGCAGAGAGAGAAGCAGGCTCCCTGCTGGACAAGGAGCCTGATGCGGGACTCGATCCCAGGACTCCAGGATCATGACCCGAGCTGAAGGCAGCGGCTTAACCGACTGAGCCACTCAGGTGTCCCTGTTTTTCTTTTTCAAGTTTGCTTTCACTATTCAGGGTTTTCTGTGGTTTCATGCAAACTTTAAGATTGTTCTAGTTTTGTGAAAAATGCTGTTGTTATTTGGTAGGGATTTCATTAAATCTGTAGATTGCTTTGGGCAATATAGACATTTTAACAATATTTGTTCTTCCAATCCATGGAATCCATGGAGGACATGGAACATCTCTCCATTTCTTTGTGTTGTCTTGAATTTCTTTCATCAGTGTTTATCGTTTTCAGAGTATAAGTCTTTCATCTCTTTGGTTAAGCTTATTCCTAGGTATTTTATTATTTTTTGGTGCAATTGCAAATGAGATTGTTTTCTTAATTTCTCTTTCTGCTTCATTATTTGTATATAGAAATGCAATAGATTTCTATCATTTTGTATCCAGTGACTTTACTGAATTCATTTATCAGTTCTAGTAGTTTTTTTAATGGAATCTTTAGGGCTTTCTACAAAGAGCATTATGTCTGCAAATAGTGAAAGTTATACTTCTTTCTTACCAATCTGGATGCTTTTATTTCTTTAGGTTGTCTATTTGCTATGGCTAGGACTTGCAGTACTGTGTTAAATAAAAGTGGTGAGAGTAGACATCCCTGTCTTATTTCTGACTATAGAGGAAAAGCTCTCAGTATTTCCCCCATTGACTATGTTAGCTCTGGGCTTTTTATATAAGGCTTTTAGTATGTTGAGATACATTATCTCTAAACTTACTTTGTTGAGTGTTTATATCATGAATGGATGTATTTTGTCAAATGCTTTTTTCTGCATCTATTGAAATGATCATATGGTTTTTATCCTTTCTCTTACTGATGTTATGTATCATGTTTATAGATTTGAAAATATTGAACCATTATGGCATTCTGGGAATAAATCCCACTTAATCATGGTGAATGATTTTTTTAATGTATTGTTGGATTCAGTTTGCTAGTATTTTGTTGAGGGTTTTTGCATCTATGTTCATCTGAAAAATTGACCTATAGTGTGTTCTCTCTTTCTCTTGTGGTATCTTTATTCAGTTTTGGTATCAAGGTAATGCTGGCCTGATAGAATCCATTTGGGAGTTTTCCTTCCTCTTCTGGTTTTTTGGAAAAGTTTGAGAATAGGTATCAAATCTTCTTTAAATGTTTTGTAGAATTCCCCTGTGAAGCCATCTGGTCCTGGACTTCTGTATGTTGGGAAATTTTTGATTACTGATTCAATATTATTGCTGGTAATTGGTCTTCAAATTTTCTGTTTCTAAAAATTTATCCATTTCTTCTAGGTCGTCCAGCTTGTTGGCATGTAATTTTTCATAATATTCTCTTAAAATCATTTGTTATTTGTGTGGTGTCAGTTGTTATTTTTCCTCTTTCATTTGTGATTTTGTTTAAGTCCTCTTTGCTTATTTTTTGATGAGTCTAGCTAGAGGTTTATCAATTTTGTGGATCGTTTCAGAGAACCATCCTCTGGTTTTATTTTTCTCTCTCTCTCTTTTTTTTGGGGGGGGGGGTTTCCTTATCATTTATTTCTGCTCTAATCCTTATTATTTCCTTCCCTCTGTTGGTTTGGGTTTGGTTTGTTCTTCTTCTAGCTCCTTAAGGTGTAAGGTTATTTACTTGAGATTTTTCGTCTTGAGGTAGGCTTGTATTGCTATAAATTTTCCCTTAGAACCACTTTTTGCTGTACCCCAAAGATTTTGGATCATTGTGCTTTCTGTTTCATTTCTCTCTGTGTTAATTTTTTATTTAATCTTTGATTTCTGGATTGATTCATTCATTGTTTAGTAGCATGTTATTTACCTTATGTGTATCTGTGCTCTTTCCAGATTTTTTTTCTTGTGGTTGACTTTTAGTTTCATGGTATCGTGGTCAGAAAAGATGCATGGTATGACTTTAATCTTTTTTAATTTGTTGAGACTTGTTTTGTGGCCTTGTATGTGATCTGTTCTGCAGCACTTTCTGTGTACACTTGAAAATAATGTGTATTCTGTTTTAGGATGGAATGTTCTGAATATATCTGTTAAATCCATTTGGTTGAATGTGTCACTCAAAGTCATTGCTTCCTGGTTGATTTTTAAGTTTGGATGATTTATCCATTGATGTAAGTGGGGGTTAAAGTTTCCTGCTATTAGTATATTACTCTCAATTAGTTCCTTTGTATGTTATTAACTGTTTTATGTATTTGAGTGCTCCCACATTGGGAGCTCCCATGTTGGGAGTTACATAAATTTTTAAATATTTATACTGGTTATATCTTCTTGTTGGGTTTCTCCCTTTATTATTATCTAGTGCCTTTTTTGTGTCCTGTTACAGTCTTTGTTTCAAAGTCTATTTTTTCTAAAGTAAGTATTGCTACCCCAGCTTTCTTTTGACATCCATTTGCATGATAAATGTTTCTCCATTCCCTCACTTTGAATCTGTATGAGTCTTTAGGTCTGAAATAAATCTCTTATAGGCAGCATATAGTTGGGTCCTGTTTGTTTGTTTGTTTGTTTGTAATCCATTTTGTCCGTTATTTCTTTTGATTGGAGCCTTTAGTCCATTTACACTCAAAGTAATTATTTTTTCAGAATAATTATTGGATATTTGTATTTATTGTCATTTTGCTGCTTATTTTGTGGTTGTTTTTGTAGTTCTTCTCTGATCCTTTCTTCTCTTGCTCTCTCATAATTTGCTGGCTTTCTTTACTGATATACTTGGATTCTTTTTTCTTTATTCATTGAATATTTATTACTATTACTGGTTTTTGGTTAGTGGTTACCATTATGCTTGTATATAATATCTGGATATAGTTGTCTATATTAAGTTGATGGTTGTTTAAGTTTGAATTCATTGTTTTAACTTCTCTATACCCTACATTTTAGGTATAAAGTGTCATATTTTACATCCTTGTATTTTGTGAGTCACTTAACTGATTTTTACAGATAAACATATTTTTACTGCTTTTGTATATCCTACTTTTCTTACTTACGATCTTTCTTTTCCCATTCAAATAGTCCCTGTTAATGTTTCTTGTAGGGCTAGTTTAGTGGTCATGAAATCTTTTAGTTTTCATTCTTCTGAGAAAGACTTTCTTTCTCTTTTATCCTGAATGATAGCCTTGCTGGATATATTCTTCGCTGAATTTTGTTGTTGTTGTTGTTTTCTTTCAGTGGTTTGAATGAATCCTGCCACTTCCTTCTGGCCTGTGAAGTTTTTACTGGAAAGATTATCTGGTAGACTTATGGGGTTTCCCTTGTGTGTAACTGCTTTTTTTCTGTTTAAAATTCTCTCTTTATCCTACCTTTTACCATCTTTGTTACTATGTGTCTTGGTATAGATCTCCTTGGGTTGATTTTGTTGAAAGATTTCTGTGCCTTCCTGATCTGGATGTCTGTTTCCTTCCCCCGATTTTGGAAGTTTTCAACTATTTTTCATATAAACTTTCTGACCTCTTTTCTCTCTGTCATTCTTCTTGTATCCTTGCAATGTGAATGTTATTACACCAGGTGGTGTCACTGAATTCCTTAAGTCTATTCTTATTTTGCATCATTTTTCCCCCTCTCACTTGTTCAACTTGATTAGTTTCCATTACTCTCCTCTAGGTCACCAATTTGCTTCTCTACTTCTTCTAGCTTGTTATTTATTCCATCTAGTGTACCTTTACTTTCATTTATTGTGTTCTTCATTTCCTATTGGTTCATTCTTATCTCTTTGTTAAAGGTTTTATTCTTGCCCTCTATGCTTTTTCAAGTCCAGTGAATATGTTCATGTTCATTAATTTAAATTCTCTTTCAAGCATATTACTTATAAACATTTTGCTTAGATCTCCTACTGCAGTTTTGTCCTTTTCTTTTCTTTGGGACATATTCTTCTTTCTCCTCATTTTGTCTAACTCTCTGTGTCTATTTCTGTGTTAGGACATTTAACTATGTCTCCTGCTTGAAAGTAGTGGCCTTACAATGGTGAGGTCCTGTAGTTCCATGCAGTGAGGTGTCCTCTGTTCATCAGAACCTTGCACTTCAGGAAGTGTCTCCTCTATGTGTATTGCATTTGCCCTGCTATTGTGTCATGCTGCTTTTACCTTTAGGCCAGCTGTCTCCCCAGGCTCTCTTTGTCTGTTATACGTCTCTGATACCGTGTTTGGTCTCTGATACCAGTGGGGCATGCAGTTTTAGTAAAGTGTGTGCAGGACGGCTTACAAAATGAGAGCTGCTGTCACTGCCTCTGGGATTGAGGCCCCACAAACCTCCATGGTAGGGAGACTCAGTGTTCAAGGTTTGTGCTGGTCTTCTGGAGGGGAGGGGACTTGTAGTGCTGGGACTGAGGCAAACATGACTGGGAAGGTCTGGGTCACTGAAGTGTGGGAGAGGGGGCAGGGTACAGTGTAAGCAAGTAAAGTAGTGAATGTTGGCATTATGCTGGTTCCTGCAGGTGTCTGTGGGTTTTTACTGGAGGGTGGGGGAAGGAGATGGCACCTGCCAGCTTCTTTGTTCCTGGACAACTCTCCCTGTGAATGTGCCCAACCAGGACACACCAAAATTAGGAAACTACTCTACTTGTGCCCCTGGTGTTTTTCAAACTGCTGCTTCTATGCTGTAACTCCACAGGCTGTCTGTTGGTAAGGCACTCAGCTTCCTATTGCCCTCAGGGCTCTCCCAGAAGTAAGGCTTCTGAATTTTAAGATGCCAGGCTTTAAGTCCCGCTGGTTGTAAAAACGCTGGAAATTCTACCCCCTCAATTTCAAAGCCAAGGGAAATTTCAAAGGAAATCACTTTTTCTTGGGAACTGGAAGGTGGCTGTAGTGCCCAGGGAGACCTCCAGGGTCTCTCTGTCCTTGTAGGCTCTCATTATTCCACAGTCTGTTCTCAGTTTCTTTAGAGCATGGAGGCTGGCTTTCTAGGACAAAAATGAAGCTGTCAGGCCTGCTAAGGTTTAGGTCCAGTGCTAACATAGCATAACCTCTGGAGAATTCAAGCAAGTCATAGGGCTGACTCAGATGCAAATAGATATGCTTATTGATGGGAGGAATTGTAGGTAGCCATAGGTGCAGATAAACTGCCATACCGTTTTCTCAGAACTTAGATGATATATAAGTACAATTCAGAATGTGGGGCTAAAGGCAGATACTCAAACTGTTGCAGAGATTTTGCCCAATTGGTGTATGTGTTGATTTGAGCATGTGTGTAGGTGGGTGGTGGTAGTGGGAAACATGTAAATATAAAAAAGCTTCAAGACTTCCCAAATTATAGCACTTAGTAGTATATTTAAAGTGAAAGCAAAAAGCCTGGGGGAACCCCAAGAAAATTAATGTGTCATGGCATTGCATAGTCATTGATGTACCTGTTCTGAGTTATATACATATACATATATATACACACACATATATACACACATATATATACATATGTGTATGTATATATACATATACATGTATATTCTTTTCAAGCAGATGAGGAAATATTTAATTTATTATAGAAATTTTAGAGTGAAAAGGACTACTTTAAGTTTTGGGACTTAAAAAGATAAATTTTAATTAAGTGAAATTTACTTATGGATAATACTCTTATTTTCTATCTACATCAGGAAAAAAAGAGTCTTCTCTGTAATTTTTAAAGTTAATTCTTCAAGCCCAAGCCAGCACATATAGTAGGTACTTGGTAAATATTGCTGAAATTAAAATCAGGCCACAAGCAGAGCCTAGAGGGATGTGGATGTTACTGTTCTATCCAAAGGCAAATTTCCTATTGAATAAAGATTCCTTACAGCTTCTAAAAATATGAACAATAGGTTTTCCACAGTTGTAATGGTACCTAGGTGGATTAATTATCTTTTTGTTCCCATTAACTTGTGGCAAATATGCAAGACCCATAGCATAGGGCCAGGAAAGCGATATTAGTCATGGTTTTGTTGCAGATCATGGGAAAGAAAATTGGGTTAATGAGAGGGCATGGGGATTGAGCACCATAGCCCATGGTGGAGCACACCAAATAAAGAGGATTAGATAGAGTAATAGGACGAAGAGGAACAAAATGCATATTCTGAAAAATCAACGGGTAACTGAGCAATTCCCAATAAAGGAGACAGAAAGTAAATTCTCCAAGGAAGAAAGACTGTCTTCATATTTTAGAACCCAACTCACCTCTGCCTGCTGCTTTGCTCAGCCATTAAAGGAAAACCGAGAACTAAGGTTGAGCTGGCATTAAACCCCTGACTGTGTCTGTAGAATCTACATTCTCAAAGAATGAGCCTTAGACGTCTCCATAGTCTGGCTCCAACCTCATATAAAAATTTCACACTGATTGTTCATGACACTCATTTTTACAGCCTCTGCATGGACATGTCCAGGGAAAGGAAACTCATTCTTTTTTTTAAAGATTTTTTTTTTCTTTTTTAATTGGACAGAGAGAGAGATCACAACTAGGCAGAGAGGCAGGCAGAGAGAGGGGGGAAGCAGGCTCCCCGCCGAGCAGAGAGCCCGATGTGGGGCTTGATCCCAGGACCCGGGGACCATGACCTGAGCCAAAGGCAGAGGCTCAACTCACTGAGCCACCCAGGTGCCCAACTCATTCTTATATTATAGGATTTTGTTAGTTAAAAATGCAGTTTCTGAAATTAGAAAGGCTTACGCGAATCCTGGATTTGTAATTTATCAAGTGCTTACTTGAGAAAGTGACTTAACAGCTATAAACCTCAGGCTGAAAATGCTGAGTGTGGGAGAGAGGGGTAGTATTTGCATCACAAGGTGGATATGAGGGTTAAATGAGGTAATGCAAGGAAAGGACTAAATCAGATTACCTGGTTTGTATTCAGTCTTCTGTAAAAGTTTTTCATTTTTTAAATTCAATCCTACAACGGCTCAACATTATCTTTCCACTGAAGAAAGTATTGAAGAAAGCATTTTGCATGCTTATCTCTTTGGATCTTTTCAGTAGTTCTGTGTAGGAATGATTGTTTTTCTTAGCCTTCTAATGAGAAGAGCAAGACCCAAGCTGTGTGCTAGTGTCTGTGTGAATTCTCTTTGTTCTGCAAGCAAAAAATACAATTTTATCTTGGTAGAAATTCTTGCTAGGCAGAACTGGTCTTGGACAAAAAAGTGTATGTTCATCCTTTTCCTTGTCCTACCCTACCCCTAGGTGTCAAGTAATTACACAGCATTTCTTAGCATTTTCACATGCTAGAGGAAAGACTCCAACATCAGTCATCTGCACTTTCGGAGGATGATCCCTTTCCTGGGGGGTTTATACTTTAAGGTTGAGTCTGAAGGACATTAGGGCTTTTCTCACCAAAATAAATTCTGGTCATCAAGGAGCAGGTTCAATGAGACTTCAGCATCATTAAATTTCACAACATGGAAGCAGCTAATATGTTCTACCTCCATAGACTGATGTTCCTTTTCCTAGGTATCTGGAGGCCACAGGAAAATTCTGGCCACTCAGTAGCTACAAGTTTTTTAGGGAAGAAGCCTGAAATATTTAGACATGAATAGATTTTCATGGAAAGTAGAAATGTCACAGTCAAGGATTATTAGTGCTGGAAGGGAACCACTCTGTTTTAATCTTCTCATTCTCTCAGAAGAGATGGGGTGGGAATTTAACGTGAGGTTCAGACTAAAACACACTGTGCTCAAAATCACAAAGTAGAATGTAGAATGTTCGCTAGGATCCAGAATTCCTAGCCCAGGAATCAGGGATTCTGGACCTGCAATTCAACATCACTGCTTAAAGACCACAACTTCTCTTGGGAATGATTTAAATTCTCTGAGCCTGTGAATAACATGCTGGCCTCATCTTTTAAAACAACTTCCTAATACTTAGGCATCATTTTCTCCAGAGGTCGTCCTGCATGTGCACACAAGGTGAATGGTTTTGTTTTATAAAGAACACTGAAAGTTAGAGAGTCCCTAACTCTGCTCAGCACCAAGAGTTAGGTTTAGCTGGATCCTGGCCAAGGACGTGTCATTCTCTATGTTTGCATGTTTGGGTCACCCTGCCTTCTGCAAAAAAGCAGAAGACAGCAGAAATTGTGGCTGCATTTGGAGATTCCTTTCACATAATCAAAACAAGCCTGGAGTCAACAACCTGAATTTAATTACTATCCTGACAGCTGGGAGGCAATTAATCCTTTGCTCGCTCCTCCTTCCTCTGCCCCAGCTTCAAAGTGTCAACCTCCCTTCCCTCTCATACTAATTAGAAACATGCTGTAGGGTGAAAGGTGACCAGTGGGAAGCAAGCACAGTGTCGTCAAAGTCCCTTTGATAGCAGAGTTTATGGTTTGAGGAGGCTGATCTCCAACATGGGAGCATCTGCTTCTGGAGCAAGGAAGAAGGGCTGGGTGTGGACCTGGCCCCAAGGTTTGCGGCTGTCTCTGCCCTGCCCCCCATGATTTGAGCAAGCCACTTGATATCTCTGTGTATGTCTCCACACCAGGATGTCAAGAACTCCCAACTTTTCTATTGCTCAGTATGTAAAAGAGCATAAAATGAAAGCAAATATGCATATAATAGTAACAGCTTCCCTCCAGTATATGAGATGGAGATGTGAGGTCTTTGACAGCTTGCTGCCACTAAAAAATGCCACAGATGGGGAGCTAAAACAATAGACATGTATTTATCACCATTCCAAAGGCTGGGAAGTCTACAATCAAGGTGTCAGCTACTTTCTCCCTATGACTACACATGGCCTTTTCTCTGGGTATACATATGATAGGAAAGAGACAGATTTCTCTCCCTTCGTAGAAGGCTATGAAACCTCTCTAATGGATTATGACCTCACCCTTATAATCTCATTTAACCTTAATTACTTCCTGAAAGCTTTATTTCCAAATACAACCACACTCGGGGTTGACTTCAATATATGAATTTTGGGGGAACATAATTCAGTCTGTAATACCTGAAAAAGAACTTCCTTTCAGTAAAACCATGAACCAGACTTGAAGAGCTGGGACCCAGAAATCTAGAGGATTCAGACTTTTTAAATAATATAAACATTTATATAAATATAAATATATTTAAGTCAGGAGTTAAGTTGTATACAATATTCTCTCTTGGCAAATTGTCTCCTTGGTTTCACAACATCTCCCTTTAGCAATGGTAGGCTCAGCTTCAGCCTCAGGTTTAGGTTCTTGAGGGCAGTGAAGAGAGAACTTGCAATACCCAAGGTTAAGGGCGACAGGTCCAGTGTTACCTCCTTCATGGATCCCTCCAGGGTGGCACTGATCTCTCTCTTGTTTGTTCAAGGTGCCAGATTACTAGATATTTGTTTTGACCATTAAAAAAAAAAAACAGTTCTGGAATTGAGGGAGATTAATCACCCCAGGGGAGCTGTAAAGGTAAAGTGACTTTTCCAAGTCACTGGGTACTTATATCTCAAAATGGGGCTGTAACGAAAACTTTCTAAGTCCCAGTAGGAATTTTAGATTGGTAATTAAGTTCCTCCATAATTCCTTTCTCCTATTTAAGGATGATTATGGCCCCAAATCTCATTACGTTAACTGGATAACTCATTCCAGATGTAAACTGCTTGTAGAAGCACAAAAATAATAATAATTCAGCTTAAATACATCCTTTTTTTTCCTCCAAGTACTTTCAATCCATCTGGGCTACATTTCTTACCCAAACCAGCATGCTGTTTTTCGTTTTTATGTTTGTTTTCTGGAAAACCTTAGGGTCCAATCATGGATGAGAAGTCCTTTGCTTGTGCCATTGTAGTTGAGACTTTAGCCAAATGCCAGATGTAGCAAGATGTGTGTGAGAGAAAGATAATGCATGAACATAAATCATCAGTACCCTTACAATTTGAGATTTATACTGATTATGCTGTTGTGTGTCTCTGTCTTGACTGTTAACTAACCATGTGGCCTTCGAAGAATCCCTTCCCCATTCTAGACTTCAGGTTTCTCTCTTTAAAATGTTCTCTTTAAAAAGTCAGAGTGGCAAATGGGAGGTGTGTGGGCTGAGCACTCCTTTTCAAACTACTTTGTCCTGCTTTGTTTTGAAAAACTGAGAAACGATATATAAACTCTCAAGTTCTGCCTTTGCTTGGAATATCTGCAGATCTGATAAGAGTGGCCCACATTCTTTCGTTAAAACACTTGGCCGCTTCTGAGTTGCAGCTGGGCTCTCAAGACAGAACATTCATTTTTCCTTGGTTGGTCAAGGTCCTCACCACCATGCCAGTTCGCTTGTGTGTGCTCTGTGCTTGGCCCATAAAAGAATGACCCTTGGACTAGGTGACCTCAAGCTCCTTTCAACTCTGGTTCTATGGTTTGGTGACTTGCCTCTTCATCACCAGAAAAGTTCCCATCCTAAAGGCCAAGAAGGAGTATGAGACAACTGCACATCTGCGGTGGCTCTGATTCTGCTATTCATTGTGACCTGGCAGGTTTTACTTCTTTTGTATCTTCCACACGGCATCGGTTTCTCAGGAGGCAGTGTTCAAAATGATCTGGACATAACATGCTTTGAATGATGCTCTTAGATTTGGGGCTACTGTTTCTTGCCCAAGGGGCATTTTAGGCAAATCTACTCAAAGTAGTAGCAACATAGTACTAATTATTATTATCATTAATTATTAATGACAATTATGGTCTATAATATTCCTAAGGCATGATTTTTTTTGAACATTTACTGAATCCAATTATGAGCCTGTCACCTTAAGTACAGCATCAGCACCCAAATGGCAGGCATCTTTGAATGCTCTTCCCTAAGGACCGGGTGTAACATGCTTCCATGATGTGGGAAAGGAGTAGAAAAATGTGATCATTTGGAATGTGCCAAACCTTCTGAAAAAACACGAAAGTACAATGTGAAACAAAAGTTATGGTTCTATTTGTTCTGCAAAAAGTGTGAAAATCAGATTTTTGTCTCTAAGCCAAAAATGAAAAACATAAGTATAAGGAGCAGTAGTTTATGGAACAGCTCTCCGTTACCCTCTCCGAATGATGGCCAGCCCCCTCCCTGCACCTACCTGAAATATCCCTTCCAGTTGCTTGACTGGACACTTGACATTTTCATCCTTATAATTTCACTACAATGCTACAACTTAATTTTGTCATCTCTATAAAAACAGGGAGGGATGGAGATTATGCAAGGTGGATACTGACCTTAGAACCCAAAGTCCGTGCTCTTGATTACAACCCTGTTGTGCCACAGCCTCAAATGCAAGAGTTTACTTTATGGTCTTTTGGAATCCTTCCAACAGAGACCATCTGTTTTAGAATGGCAGGATGATGTAGTGGTAAGACGATGTCTTCTGCCTTCTTTTCTACATCTGGAGGGACGATTCAATATGAACCTGGCACTTCTCTTTGCATTCAATACAATTAGGCCATGATCGTTGTTAATGTATATATCCCCAGCACTCAAAAAATAACGGGCACTAGAAGAGCAAAGATTATATCTGTTTCCTCATAGATATACCTAATAACCGGAAAAAAATTCTTTGCTCTTCGTAGGCAATCAATCAATATTTGTTGAAGAAATCTATAATGAACCAGTGGAAGATTTAGTAACATGGGAGATTGTCTATGTCTAAAATGAGCCATGCACACTTTTGAGATTGTCTCTTTGTGAAGCTTATTGCTGCAAGTTGCTGCAGTTGCCACATGAGCAGGGACAAAAGCGGCTTTATAAATCGGCACCATCAATCATGCCCAAAGGCTTGTTTTGGACCCCATTTCTAAGGCTCCCTGAGCATTGCTCCTGCTGTGTACTCCAGCCAGCTTCTTGTGACCACGAGGGGGCAGTGCATGTTCACTCAAGCAGGAAGCTGAATTCCTTTTGAACAATTCTCTCTTGACAGTTTTTGTGGGCTTTTATTCCTTGGTGATGTCTTCACGGTGTTTACAAATATGAGACAAGATAGCTTTCTAACTCCCAGCACTTCAAACAGATTGTGTTGTTGTTGTTGTTTAACATTTAAATAGCGAGGGTAAGAAGCAGGTTCGGTGCTTTCGTAGGGCTGACACAGACCTAATACCATGGGGGTAGGAAGGTGGTAAATGACATGTCTTACCAAAGTTACAACTTTTAGTTTTAACTGGGATGAAACCCATGTGCACATGAGAAGCTGGCTCAGAAGCTTATTCCATGGCTAACACACCAGTAGCACAGAATTTTGGGAGTTAGGACTTTCATTGTTTTTCAAATGCAAAACAGAACGGTAGAATTGCAGGGTATGAAGGAACAGTAGTGTGCGCTGTCCTGGCCCTGTGGCAGCTCTTCTACCAGCAGTTCTCAGAAAGCTTAGCTGTGGGTTCTGTGCCCTTCCATGACTTATCTCATGGCTTTTGAGTCGTAACAGATTGAAGAGCCTCCTCCCTTGCTGGGAGAGGGTGTAGAATTTACATTCCGTCACCCTGCAGTTATTTCCAATTTTTTTTAGGAAAAAAAAAAATTTCACTAGTATGACCAAGGTGTTTGGGGGAATTTACTCTCACAGGAAGGATTTTACAGTGATGCTCAGTATTAAACTTGGAATGAGATCATTAGGCCTGGTGGGCCAAGACTTTGCTTATAGGTGCTGCTGCTTATGAGAAATTGCTATCTTTGGCTGCTTGAGCCCAAATAAATCTTTGTGTGTTTCTGATTTTTTTCTTATTTTCCTATAAATATTTTTACTTTTGTTCCAGTCTTGTTCTGGTGTCCTGAACCAAAATATATGGGAGTCAGTGATTGGTTGCCAGATTGTACAATTCCAGGGACAGCCTTCACATGGACTTCGATGTAAATGCCATCCCTTGAAGCACAGCTCCAAGTAGAGGGAGCTGGACTCCAGAGATGGTCCAAAGATGAGGCCCTTGTTCAGGTGTTACCTTGCAAGACCTAGCCACATGCATCTCAAACTGGGGGGCCCGGAAAAGTGTTCATTATTACAAGCTTTCCTGATCATTCCAATGCAAGGAATCAATGAACTACTTTTTGGAAAATACTGTCTTTTCCAGAACATCCCTTTCAATAAGACAGGGGAAACTGAACAGAAGAAACTGAACAGAAGACACTAGTAATCATGTAGTACCAATTCAGCCTCAGGTGTTGAACTAAGCATCTGTGGGCCTGTAATTTAATTTGATTGAATTTTATCTGGTGTTTCTCTATTCAACTTTAAGGAAAAGAACCAGAACCCCATTGACTAAAACATAACTCTTTCATAATCCAGTGGTCTCAAAGCTCAAAATGCCTGTACTAACAGTCAGGTACCAAAACTGTAGCTGGCCATCTGGGGATGCTATCACTCTCTAGAGAACATATACATGAGTGGTACTCATCTCCAGCTAACTTTTGGCTTATAGGACTGCTGTCTGACTGTTTGGAATTTTCAAAGGAAGCCAGAAAAATATATTTTTTATGTGAAATTTCCTGGGTTTTAAAAAATACTGGCTACAAGTTCAAATTTATAAATTTACATATAAATTTATACACATAAATGTACATTGTGGTGCAGTCCAAATCCATCCATGGGCCAGATTCAGATAATGGGTTGCTAGCCTGCAATCCTGGTCTAATCTTTGATAGCCATTGTAGGTTTTAAGGTGAAAGAGTCATTTGATTATGTTAGATGAGTGGAAAGGAGGATATAAACTATATTCAGGGGACATGGTTTTAGCTTCAGTTCTCTAGAACATTAGCTATGAGATCTTGAGTAGTCCACTTCCATCTATCAATTTTTTTTCTCCGAAAGAAGGAATGGGATTAATAGTGCCCTAACAAGATTTTTGCAAAGGTAAAATGAAATAATGTATGTCAGCATTTTTCCAACTTGAGTAACTCACAACCTTCATAATTTTGGCTACACCTAAATAACACCTCTACTGTTAATTACTTAATATTTTTTTGACTTACTTTAAAAAAAATCTAAAGTATCTACATGGCTGTCAAAGCCATGAACTCATGAACATGAGTTCAAGCCGCATTCCCCCCAATCATATCATTAATTAAATATGAAACAATCATGATATTTTGGCTATATACAGCTTTACACTTCCACAGTCCTCATAAGACCAACACATTTGTAAAATTAGTGAAAATAGCAGATAAGTGCGTATAATGGCTCCAGCAGTAATTCCACAATAAATATTGACCATTATTTTTAAAGAGGTAAAAATAGATTATATATTTATGAAGTAGCTATTTAAACTATGAGCTCTTGGTTCTATTTATTTTTTCATCTTCAACTTGTAGTTTGTAATTCCTCTTCTACCTTTAGTAAAATGCAATATAGGGTCTGTAAGATCCAATAATCTAGGAAGTATTTAATATTATGGCTTTCATTCAATATTGATTTGTACGTTAATAAACAGCATTTCATTTTAGTGTTAAGTCAATGAACAGCAATATCTTAAAATGGATTTTTATATTACACGGTTGGTAGGTCTTTAAAGATTCTGAGGTTGAAGTTAAACAGTGAAGAAAAGTAGTTACTACATTTCAATTCCTAAGGCTTACTCTGGTGGTATTTATTCAACGTATATAATGGGCACTGGATTCCAGCAGACGACAAAGTGAAGTGTTAGTCCTTATGAAGATTTAGTCTGATAGGTGGAAACAGATAATTGAAAACAATGTGTTTATTCTATCAGATGGTAATAAATGCTATGAAATAAAAAGCAGGTTGGGAAGAAAAAATTAAAATAAGGACTCTTATTTTACTCTTTCAGAGGTGTTAATCTGGGAGGGACTCTTACTATGCCTGAATAAGGGAAGTTAGTAAGCCATGATGTTACCTAGAAGAAGAGTGGTTCAGCAAAAGAGAGAGATGTAAAGGTCTTGAGGAGGGTTCTTGGTATGTTTGTGGAAAAGCAAAGAACCCAGGATACCTGGAAAAGACTGAGCAAGAAGAGGGTTTAGGTAATGAGCTTTAAAAACAAAAAACAAAAAAACAAAACAAAAAAAACCTTTAAATAGGCTTTAAAAAAAAAAAAAAACTGAGCAAGTGGGAAGATTTTTGAGGATCTGAATAGAGGAGCGACATGACCTGATATCATTTTGAACCATTTGTCTAACTATTGTGTGGAAAAGAGACTGTAGGGGTGGAAAGGGGAGACCAAGTCAGACCATTGTCATAGCCCAGTGAGAGATTATAGTGGCTTGGATTGAAGTGAGAGCATTGGAATTTAAAAAAAGAAAAAAAAAAGTGATCAGATTCTAGACACATTTTTAAAGTAGAGCTGATGGTACTTTCTGGTGAAGTGGATGTAGGATAGGAGAAAATAAAGGGTCAAGGATGTCAGGAAGGGGAAGAGCATCCAGAGTAATAAAATACTAATTTACTGAAAATTTTCATCTTTGCTAAGTCTTTTGTACTTTTCCTACACAAGGGACTTCTTCCCTCAGGCACCCTGACATAATTTACTTGCCTAGGTGTCAAAGACCACTTAAAATTCAATACTTCTTATGGAAATGCATACAATTTTGGACAGTAACTGATCACTTTTGTTGCACTGAGAAAATAATCAAGTAAAGAGCTCAAAATAAGCAGAGTATAAATATTTGCTTTTGACCATTGTTCTCTACTTGGTCTTTAGCTGTGATGATCTACAACCTGTGCCCACAGGGAGAGACATTTCCCGAAAAGGTTGACTATCAAGTAAAATAATTCAACTCAGAATGAGTTATTTCCCTCTTTCTTGTAGACTTTTTACTCCCATAACCCTAATCCACTATTTTTTGGCACAATTTCTGGACATCATTTAGGACTCTGCCCTCTTTCTCTTAATTTAAATACTATGTACTTTCACACTTCAGATATTACTAACAAGCTTACTAATATGTTCCCATTAGCCCTAAGTTGGTTGTATTACCCCTTTCACAACTGAGAAAACTGAAGTTTAGAGAACTTAACTGAATTAAATTGAGCTCACAAATCTCAAAACTGATGATGCTGAGATTTGAAGCTGGTAACGCCTGACTCCAACTGCCAGCTCTTAAAAGCTTCACTTTTCTGCTTTTGCTATATCACATTAGCAATAATCACTTTCTTCCCATTTTACTGTTTCCATTAAGATGTTATCTTAAAAAGTAAGGCTTGATATTTCTGGAGTGGGAGAACTGCCTCCACTATTCAGCCTTCCTTGAATGCCTCAGGAGTCTTATTTTTTTCTGAAGTCCTGATACTCAACTACTATCACTGGCCTACCTAAAATAGTCTCTTCCTTTGTGGAGGCTTCCATGCCTACCCAGTCAGAATTTCTCTCTCCTTCCTTTTTCCTTTTATAGTACTTAACCATTTCTGTGACAGCACTGATCAGGGTCTGCCTCGGATAGTAGTAGTATAGTACTGTGGCATCGTAGTTTGTTATAAGTGTTTTCTTTCCTATTAGATGTGAGCTGCTCGAGGCTGGGACCATCTTTTTCTATTCTTCAGAGCCCAGCCTTGGTACTTAATGTATGTCTTTCAACATAAGAATATGATCTGTTTCTTATATGTGCTTTCCAGTGCCTATCATGTCTGAATACAAAGTGGGCATTAAATATATTTTGAATGAACAAAGGGAAAAAAGAGTTGCTATTTTCCACATTTCCTTCCAAAAAAAAAAAAAAAAAATAGATGGTCAGCTCCTCTGGCCTTCACAGCCTCATGAATTTCCCTTCATACAGAAGGTTTATTTTTTGTCAAATGCATTTCTCTAGGATGCACCCAAGGCTTGCTGAGGTTCAGCTTTCTCTTTCATGCAGTAAAGGCCAAGTCAGCAGGGAGACTTGCTACCCACCCCCAGCCTACTTCAAACTTCATGCAATTTTTATTTGCCTTCTTTTGGCCAGCCAACTCAGTCTTGAGCTTACATAAAAATTCAACCCTCTGGCATTTGATGAATAAAATAACTCCTTGGCCAGGATCTACTTTTGGCAGAGGGAGGACTCAAAAGATATCCAGCTGTCCCTGTACTAAGATTTCCTCGGTGGGAAACCATTCCATTTCAGTGCCCATCAGTAATTAGCCCTGTGCCATTTGCTCACCTGGTGGGTCTTTGCAATGGGAGACAGTGAAGTAAGACAATGAGAATACCAGCTTAACAATCAGGAGATTTGGTCTCATATTTATGAACTTTGCAACCTCTCAGAATAGATCTACCTCTGCAAAATGGGAATAATAACTTCAATAATTAACCCCCAGGTCATTTCTGGAATCAAATAAAAAGGCACGGAAAGTATTCTCTAATCATATTTTTTTCACAAAAAATTCTGACATGATCTCTTTGCAAGATGATTATAAGTGAAAAAAATGGAGGAGAGGGAGCACAGACAAAGATATGGAGGACATGCTACATACAAAATACTTAGCACAATCTCCATGCAGTATGTGGCAAGTGCTCAGTGCAGCTGAAGTAGTTGTTGGTATTACTGTTTTGGTTACTGTTACCTGCTTTCTTAACTTTACACTTACCATGCAGATGATCTTATTATACTTAATAATTAACACTTTCCTTGTTCTTCTCTTTCTCCTATTATTATTACTGTCATAATCATCATTATCAGCATTTTACAAATGAGTAAATTTATAGTAATAGAGGTTACAAGTAACCTGCTTGAAGTAACATAGCTTTGTAAGAAATGGAGCTGAATTTGGAACTTAGACAGTCTAACTCCAGAGATACTATAGTTCTTGGCAATGAAATACTGGTTTTTGATGACATGTAACTCTGACAAAAGAAAATATAATGGAATTGTCTAGCTGAAATCATTCTGGAATTTTATGTTAATAATCTGCCTTACATATGTGAGGTAGAGAAAATGTATTATCTTCATCAAAAAGGAAACTGGGCTTTAGAGGCTTAGAATGACTTGATCAAAGAACTGTGTGCTATTTTGTACAATTCTGAAATTCATGGTGCACATCTTGTTTGAACCTGTCATTTTAAGGAGAAGATTTTTGCAGGGAGAAGGCACCATTTATTCAGTGTTATATATTGATCTAGTAATAGCATCCAGGCTAAAAATAAACTGAACATAATAATAAAAAATATTCTCTTCTAATCACATTCATGAACAAAGTGACCAGGTATGGAGACATCAGTTATAGTTATATATTGGACGATATTAACTTATGTGCACAATTTTAGAATGGCTAGTAGAATTTCAAGACTACCTTAACTTCTTTTTTTTTAATTTTTTAATTTTTTTTTTTTAAAGATTTTGTTTATTTATTTATTTGACAGACAGAGATCACAAGGAGGCAGAGAGGCAGGCAGAGAGAGAGAGAGGAGGAAGCAGGCTCCCTGCTGAGCAGAGAGCCCGATATGGGGCTCGATCCCAGGACCCTGGGATCATGACCTGAGCCGAAGGCAGAGGCTTTAACCCACTGAGCCACCCAGGTGCCCCATCAAGACTACCTTAACTTCTTGATTACATGCAAATATAATGGTAGGTCAGTTAGTGGAAGAAATCCATGCTGCTATTCCCACTGTGGGGAATTATAGATTGAATTAAAGGAAGATCTTTGAGGATTTACAGAGATTCTTCATGAACACTTTGAGTGAGAAGTACACTACAAATGGATCACTTTGAAAGGATACACACACACACACACACACACATATACACACACACATATATACACACACACAATATTTATTTATATCTTTAATATATATTATTTACATATTTTATATATATATGCATATATATTTATATATTTAGTTTTGTGATGACAGTCATCAGTTTTATAAAACTTTAGCATTTCTCCCAGGATATTCCAACATTGGATCAGTTTGCGTAGAACAGTGTGCTACCATGGTTACTTTAAAATCACATCTTTGCCTTAAAAATTTTTTTTTCACGCAGAAATTCCATTTCTTGGGCTTGAACCTGAGGAAATAACTAGCTACAAACACAGTAGTTATCTTAAAGCACGTTGGTGAGGGTGCCCACCAAAAAGGGGGACACACATATAATGGACATACACAAAATGTAGGATGGTGTAGAAGATGATTTTATAGCAGAAGAAAATGCCCAGAATATATATATTCATTCAGGGCCTGAAGGGAGATTGATTCTTTTCTTAAACTAGAGACACTAGAGGGGGACAGAGTCTCATTGACCTGTTGGGTCCTACTTTCTTGGGAGTGACTTAGAGCGCTAAGCTTTTGTGATCTGAGAATGAGATACCAACTTTGTATCTGTAACTATGGTTTCTGGGATTGTTTTTCTCCTCAAATCAGTCATCAGCAGAACACTTATTTTCACTAAAACCTTAACAGCAGTTCCTTTCTCATCTAAAATCTTAAGGCTTGCCAAGGGTAGTTTTGAGGTCTGTTTTTTTCTTTTTCCTTCTTTTCTTTGCCTCTGTCAGAAAACACCCTAATGATAGTGATGATGCCTCTTTAAAAAAATAAAAAAGACAGTTATAATGACTCATAAAAACATTAAACAAAAAAAGATGCCAGGTCTGAGATCTTCTTGATTTGGCAGAAATGATTTTTTTGTCATTGACTTACATGCTTCATCAGAGAACTTGCTGTAATAGCTCGGTGATCACTCAGAGAGAAGTCTAATGCCCATGAAATGTGGACGCAGCATCTGAAAATGTCACTGTATCTCTTAGTAAAAGAGAAAAACATGTACTTGGTATTGTGAAAAAACACTAGACAAAGAATGCATAATAACACTTGTGGGAAGGACTTGTACACAGGCCATTGCAGATGAATAAGTGGAGCTGTCCGCAGGACTGGACAAAACCCAAAATCTCTGTAAAGCCATCTGGAATATTTAAGCCTTCACAATGGGGGCAATCAGACTTCCTTTAAGAGAACTGATTGCTAGTCTTGTTAACAGGGAGGAGTTAGTGATCAATGTGTTTAATCACAGCCTGACAACAGCTCCTAGTAAATAAGGACTTAAGAAAGGAAAAACATTTTAGAAATGAACTGGTTTTCTATGGTGTTTGAAAAGATCTGTATCTTGATTCCTCCTTAATCTTCCAAGGCAGGCAGTCTTTTTTTCTATCCAACATCTGCCTTTTCTTCATAGTAAAATCTTATGGATAAAGAATAGTAAAATCTGTAAGACACAGAGATGTTTACCTCATGAAAATGTGTGAGTGGGAATCTGTAATAGTGATGGAGGATGTGGTTAGTGCTTATATTTGGGTAAGAATAGATAGTCACTTATGCATGGTTATTTTATTTCAATGAATAAAAGTCAATTTTTAGCAGTCTCTTCTTTGGGGCTGATTTAGAGATATTTCAGGCACAGTTCTAAATTATGTTAAAGGGCAAAAATGCACAATCCCTGGTGTCAGATTATAAAATAATTATAAATTTGGGGCACCTGGGTGGCTCAGTGGGTTAAACCGCTGCCTTCGGCTCAGGTCATGATCTCAGGGTCCTGGGATCGAGTCCCGCATCAGGCTCTCTGCTCGGCAGGGAGCCTGCTTCCCCCTCTCTCTCTGCCTGCCTCTCTGTCTACTTGTGATCTCTCTGTCAGAAAATAAATAAAATCTATAAAATAATTATAAATTTAACAAGTGCCATATTACCTAATGCATCTTTAGTACAGGTGGAATAAGTTAATCCTTTTATTCAGAAATAAAGAAAATGCAATAGGAATATAAACCAAAGAGAGAGATTATGTATTTTGGTAAGAAAAACAAGATTAAATGTAAGAAAATGACAGTTTGAGAGGATCTTTGACAGTAGACAATACTTAAATATTGTAATGAATCATGTTGAAGGATCACTTAACTTATGTAGTAATCTTCTATTTTAACTATGAAAGAGAGGATAGGGGCTTAACTTGACTATGATATGAAGTACTCAAGAATTAAACCAAGGGACTGCAAGAGATTATGCTGAGTGAAATAAGTCAAGCAAAGAGAGTCAATTATCATATGGTTTCGCTTATTTGTGGAACATAAGGAATAACACGGAGGACATGGAGAGATGGAGAGGAGAAGGGAGTTGGGAGAAATTGGATGGGGGGAAACGAACCATGAGAGACTGGACTCTGAGAAACAAACTGAGGGTTTTGGAGGGGAGAGGGATGGGAGATTGGGTGAGCCTGGTGGTGGGTATTGTGGAGGGCATGTATTGCATGGAGCACTGGGTGCTGTGTATAAACAATGAATTCTGGAACACTGAAAAGAAATTTTAAAAATAAATAAAATAAAATAAAAAGAATTAAACAAAGGAATGCAAACTGATGGCTTCGATGTTTTACAACTAGTACGGGTATTTTTATCTGAGAATTTTATTACATATACCCTTATATAAGTTTTTAAAGATAATGTAACTAAATACTGTTTTGCTTTGTTGCAGGACAAGCTGCTTAGTACACAATTTTGTATACCCAGCAAGCACCTTGATAACTTTTTTTTAACTTGCAGGCATTTGAATTTGTGACCTCTGGCCTAAATAGTAATGAGTTTATTCAACTTATTTTTTCTGGAGATATGGCTAATATAGGCAGAATGGGAGAATTGAATGCTTTGTGGAAAACAGGGAGGGAGCATTAAAGAAAGCACATGGTTGCAGAAAAAATTATAAATCCCCTTTCTATAGAAGTTCTTAGCTCCTCCTTTATTTTACAGAGAGAAAACTGAGGCCTATGTCTAATTATAGTCATATAGTCAACTCATAGCTAAACTTGGTGCTTGATCAATAGACTCTCGATCTGTTGTTTCTTATATCCCGATAGAAGCAGAGTTCAAAGACAAGTGCCTTCTAAATTTAAATGTTTGCTAGAGTTAATCCTGACAACATTGGTGTACAGGAAGTCTCAGATACAGGGACAGAGCTGGTATTTCTTGGTGATGATGATGGTGATAACTTGAACCAAGCCAACAGTATTTCAGAAAAATACGTTCTGAATCCATGAAAGAAGACTGATTAAGATGATAACAAGTTCCCTGTTTTCTAATTGCTGAGTGAGGTACTGGGAAATCTATTTCAATTATTTAGTTGGATGGTATCTGATGTTGAAATATATTATACATAGATGTATCTTTGTGCATTATTTTGTACTGAGGGAGAAAAGCATTCTCACTACCTCCTTGTCGATTGCGCTTTGTGCTCTGACTAGCAATGTCTTCATTGTTTATCCTTCTCGCAGCAGGGATTTAAAATGCTGAAGAGCATTTGGGTATAGGGGAAAATGTTGACATTAGAGATGATTCATTGAGTAAACTGACACAAATTTATTGTGACGGTGGGTCGGTGTGCTGACATCAATTCTCGAAAGTCAAATTGCTTCATCAAAATACAAATCAGTGAAGAAAAATTCCCTATTTTTTTTTTCCTCTGGAAGAAATCATTCCTGATCCTTCTCATATAGAGTGCTGAATATTTCTGAAAGTAGTTATTCCTCTAAGAAGATCAGCTTTTGATAGCTTCATGAATTGCCCCCCACTAAAAAAAACCCAAAATGCCAATGAAGAATATCTGATTTTCTGGCTACCAATAAGACATTGTCCTTTCCTATGAGATTGTAATGTTGAGAGTGGACTGAGGCTTGCAGTTTGACTTTAATAGCACTTGAGTATATTAGTATAATATTTTATGTCAACAGTTCTCAAGCTTTAGCATGCATAAAAATAAAAAAGAGGGCTTGTTAATGCACACTGCTGGCCACCACCCTCAACCTTTCTGATTCAGTAAGTCTGGTGTAGGGTGTGAGAATTTGCATTTCTAATAAGTTCCCAGGTTTTGCTAATGTTGCTGACCCAAGGACCATACTTTGAGAAAGTGCTTTACATTACACTTTAAAAATTCCTTTTGCATTATTATCAGGTTACTTGTCGGATAAACTTGGCAAAATAAGAAAGGTTAGCATAATTTTTGTATGTTATGTGTGGTATGGTATGATGCTGAAGTTAATTTGCCACCAAAGACCACACAATAAATCAGTGATAAAGTGAATATTGGAATCCATGTTCTAACATTAACTGTTGGCCTTCATGGTGTAAAATTGTTTTAAACAAGATCCATATAATAAGGCCAAGGAATAGGATATAGATGCTTTTTATTACCAGGTGAAAAGGATATAAATTAAATACAAACTCCTTTGTCTGGCAATCAAGGTTTTCATGACCGTCCTCAGTCTAACTTTGCTAG
This sequence comes from Lontra canadensis, assembly GCF_010015895.1. Taxonomy (NCBI): domain Eukaryota; kingdom Metazoa; phylum Chordata; class Mammalia; order Carnivora; family Mustelidae; genus Lontra; species Lontra canadensis. The sequence goes on from NW_022630999.1 coordinate 18,253,475, forward strand.
ATTAACTCTCTAGGTAATCTCTAAATTAACTTTATTCCAGGTTCCAAACACACTAAACCTCCTCAATGAGGCAGGTCATTTTCTGCCTTCAAACAAGGACATGTCAATTTTTTTGTCCTTCACCTCTTCTTACTAAAATTCTATTTCTCAGTATTTAGTGAGGAGGCCACCTTTTCCATAAAACTTTACACGTTCTTTCTAGCTTTTCTCCAGCCAGAATGAATGCTCTTTCCTCTTCATGCTGCAAGTGTGACATGAGTGTTCACACAATCATAAACGGACATACACAAACATAAATGAACAAAAGCCCAGCATGGTGAAGGAAAGAATGTGTAGGGAGGAAATCAGATAAGTGGGAGAAGCTAGTGGTAGGTTTCCATATTTGATATGCTTTTGCTTGTCTTTTGTTTTCTATTCTTTGTGTTTCAGTTTAATTTTTAAATTAATTTACAGTAAAATTGACTTTCTGTAAATAGTTCTATAAATCAATGTATAGATTCATGTAGCCACTGCCAAAATTGGGGTATAGAAAAATTGTATTACCTCATAAAACTTCCTCATATTATTCTTTGGTATTCATACTTTTCTCACACCCTTAATCCCTAGCAACCATTGATCTGGTCTCTGTCACTATAGTTTTGTCTTTATGAGAATGATACACAAATGGAATCAGGTGGAATGTAAATTTTTGAGACTGGCCTCTTTTATTCAGCATAATGCCTTTGAAATTCACCCACATTGTTAAATATATCCATTTCTTTTTTGGTTAAATAAAATAGTAGCCCTCTATTCAATTACCGAAGGACATGTAGGTTGTTTGAATTCTGTGATTGTGAATAGATTCGCTACAAACATCAGTGTATAAGTTTTTATATGAGTGCCAATTTTCATGACTTCAAGGTTAAGTATTCAGAATTTAGATTTCTGGGGCATATGGTAAGTATATGATTAATTTAACAAGAAACTGCAAGCTGGATTTGTGTTTCTGTGATGGCTAACAAGCCTTTTGAGTATTTGCCGCTATACATCTTTGAAGTATCTGTTCAAATCTTTTGCCCATTTTTTAAATTGGGTTGTTACTGTTGAGTGTAGAAGGGTCTCTGTATATTCTGTATTCAAGCTCGTTAGAACTATAATTTACAACTGTTTTCTCCCAATCTTTTCATCTTTTGCATAGGATCTGTCCTATGTAAAGCATCAGTTTTTAATTTTAAGTCCAGCTTGTCCATGTTTTCTGTCATGGGCTGTGTTTTCAGAGTTGTGTAAGAATTCTAAGAATGATTAGTGAATGCTTAAGGCTAGGAAATGGGCAGGAATGGGGAGAGACTATGAATAGGTACAAGATTTCTTTTTAGAGTGATGAGTAAGTCCTAAAATTAGGTTATCTCACAACGTGGTGAATATACTAATGGCCATTGCATTTGTATACTTAGGGTGAATTTTATGTTAGGTAAATTATACATTGTAAATTTATGTCTTATCATATATCTCAAAAACATTATATTAATTACATTAATTTATAATAATTGTACCAGTAATAAGCTATACTTGATTAGATTAATTAAAATAAATTGATTCATTAAATAGGTTCAAATAACACTATTTTAAAAGTAATTCTTTGCCTAACCCTAGGTCATGAGGATTCTATCTTAGGTTTTCTTCTGAAAAAATGCATAGTTTTATATTATACTTTTAGATCTATAACATATTTTGGGTTAATTTCTATATAAAATGTGAGATTTAAGTTGAGGTAATTTTTTTTGTTGTTAATAGATAGCTGTCTAGTTGTTGTAGCACCATTTGTTGAAAAAACTATCCTTCCTCCATTGATTTGTCCCTGCACTTTTGTCAAGAATCTCTTAGCCAGGGGTGCCTGGGTGGCTCAGTGGGTTAAGCCACTGCCTTCGGCTCAGATCATGATCTCAGGGTCCTGGGATCGAGTGCCGCATCGGGCTCTGGGCTCAGCAGGGAGCCTGCTTTCCTCTCTCTCTCTCTGCCTGCCTCTCTACTTGTGATCTCTCTCTGTCAAATAAATAAATAAAATATTTAAAAAAAAAAAAGAATCTCTTAGCCACATCTGTGCTGGTGCATTTCTGGACTCTTTTCTATTGGTTTATACTATTGTCAGTTCCACACTCTCTTGATTACTGTAGCTCCATAGTAAGCTTAAAATTTAGTATTGTTATTTCTCCAACTTTATTTTTCTGATTCAGATTTCTTGTGTTTTTTTTTTTTTTTTAAGACTTTATTTATTTGTTTGACAGACAGAGTTCACAAATAGGCAGAGAGGCAGGCAGAGAGAGTAGAGGAAGCAGGCTCCCTGCTGAGCAGAGAGCCCAATGCAGGGCTTGATCCCAGGACTCTGAGATCATGACCTGAGCTGAAGGCAGAGGCTTAACCCACTGAAATACCCAGGCGCCCCTCTTTTGGTTAGAATAAAGTTGTCCATATCTATAGAAAATTCTGGTGGGATTTTGTTTGGAATTGTGTTAAATCTATAGATCATTTGGGGAGAATTAACATCTTTATAAGATAAATGTTTCAATCCATGAACATCCTATACCTTCCCATTTATTTAGGTTTTTAAATTTTATCAACATTATGTTGTGTTCATCATACAGATAATGTATATGTTTTGCTAGATTTATACTTAAGTATTTCATTCTTTTGGAACTCTTGTACAATTAAATCTATTTCCAATTGTTCAGTGTTAATCTGTGGAAATACAATTGACTTTTGTGTACTGATGTTGTATCCTATGACCTAAAATCAATGATTAGTTCTAAGTTTCTGTGGACTCTTGGGATTATTTACAATCATCTTCCTTTCATATCTTTATGACTTTTATTTCTGGTTCTAAATTCATCTCACTGTTCTATTATGTTGACTAGGAGTGGTGAGAATTGATATCCATGTCATATTCCCTATTGTAGAGAAAAAGCATTCTATCATGTACTGTTAAGTGTGATATTAGCTGTAGGCAGACACACACACACACACTATTAGATTAAATTCTGTATTCCTACTTTTCTGAGAGAGTTACCATTAATGATTGTTGATTTTTTAAATATGCTTCATCTATGTCAATTTATATCATCTTGTAGCATTCATTCTTTAGACTGTTAATGTGGTGGATTACATTGATTGATTTTCAAATATTGAACCAACAGTGCATTCTTGTCATAAACTCCACTTAATTGTGGTGTATCATTCTTTTTATATAGTGTTGAATTAGATTTGCTAATATTTGGTAAAGGATTTTTATGTTTCTATTTATGATGGATATTAGTTTGTAGTTTTCTTGGACTGTGACAACTAGTTTTTAAAATTACTGTGTTTATTAATAAATTTATTAATATAAATTAGGCATAAAATATGATCTCTATTGTTTTGAATGGTATAGACCCTGAATGTTATAGAGTTAATGGCGGGAAGTGATCAGTGTCTTTGCCTGGTTTTGATATAAGGATAATGCAGATCTTATATAATGAGGAGAAAATTGTTTCCTTCAGTTTTCTGGAGGGAACAATTTTCTGTATATTTCTGTAGTTCTATATTCTGTAGAATTGATATTACCTGTTCTTTTAATATTTGGTAGAATTCACCAAAGAAACCACTAGGCTTGGTAATTTCTCTTTCTGAAGACTTTTAAATAGGAATTAAATTCCTTTAATTGTTCTAGATCTATTCAGTTTACCTGTTGCAGCTGTTTGGTACTTTTTTTTTTTTTGAGGAATTAGCTAATTTTTTCCAGTTGTTAAATTGATATACATAGCATATTGCCTTATTTTTTTTAATTTTTTTTTCTTTTTTTATAATTTTATTTTTTATAAACATATATATATATATATTTTTTTTTCCCCCCAGGGGTACAGGTCTGTGAATCTCCACGTTTACAAACTTCACAGCACTCACCATAGCACATACCCTACCCAATGTCCATAACCCCCCACTCCCAGCCCCCCTCTGCCCAGCAACCCTCAGTTTGTTTTGTGAGATTAAGAGTCACTTATGGTTTGTCTCCCTCCCAATCCCAACTTGTTTCATTTACTCTTCTCCTACCACATTAACCCCCCATGTTGCATCTCCTCTCCCTCATATCAGGGAGATCATATGATAGTTGTCTTTCTCTGATTGACTTATTTCGCTAAGCATGATACCCTCTAGTTCCATCCACGTCGTCGCAAATGGCAAGATTTCATTTCTTTTGATGGCTGCATAGTATTCCATTGTATATATATACCACATCTTCTTTATCCATTCGTCTGTTGATGGACATCTAGGTTCTTTCCATAGTTTGGCTATTGTAGACATTGCTGCTATAAACATTCGGGTGCACGTGCCCCTTCGGATCACTACGTTTGTATCTTTAGGGTAAATACCCAGCAGTGCAATTGCTGGGTCTTAGGGTAGTTCTATTTTCAACATTTTGAGGAACCTCCATGCTGTTTTCCAGAGTGGTTGCACCAGCTTGCATTCCCACCAACAGTGTAGGAGGGTTCCCCTTTCTCCGCATCCTACCCAGCATCTGTCATTTCCGGACTTGTTCATTTTAGCCATTCTGACTGGTGTGAGGTGGTATCTCATTGTGGTTTTGATTTGTATTTCCCTGATGCCGAGTGATATGGAGCACTTTTTCATGTGTCTGTTGGCCATCTGGATGTCTTCTTTGCAGAAATGTCTGTTCATGTCTTCTGCCCATTTCTTGATTGGATTATTTGTTCTTTGGGTGTTGAGTTTGCTAAGTTCTTTATAGATTTTGGACACTAGCCCTTTATCTGATATGTCGTTTGCAAATATCTTCTCCCATTCTGTCAGTTGTCTTTTGGTTTTGTTAACTGTTTCCTTTGCTGTGCAAAAGCTTTTGATCTTGATAAAATCCCAATAGTTCATTTTTGCCCTTGCTTCCCTTGTCTTTGGCGATGTTCCTAGGAAGATGTTGCTGCGGCTGAGGTCAAAGAGGTTGCTGCCTGTGTTCTCCTCAAGGATGTTGATGGATTCCTTTCTCACATTGAGGTCCTTCATCCATTTTGAGTCTATTTTCGTGTGTGGTGTAAGGAAATGATCCAATTTCATTTTTCTGCATGTGGCTGTCCAATTTTCCCAACACCATTTATTGAAGAGGCTGTATTTTTTCCATTGGACATTCTTTCCTGCTTTGTCGAAGATTAGTTGACCATAGAGTTGAGGGTCTATTTCTGGGCTCTCTATTCTGTTCCATTGATCTATGTGTCTGTTTTTGTGCCAGTACCATGCTGTCTTGATGATGACAGCTTTGTAATAGAGTTTGAAGTCTGGAATTGTGATGCCACCAACTCTGGCTTTCTTTTTCAATATTCCTTTGGCTATTCGCGGTCTTTTCTGGTTCCATATAAATTTTAGGATTATTTGTTCCATTTCTTTGAAAAAAATGGATGGTACTTTGATAGGAATTGCATTAAATGTGTAGATTGCTTTAGGTAGCATAGACATTTTCACAATATTTATTCTTCCAATCCAGGAGCATGGAACATTTTTCCATTTCTTTGTGTCTTCCTCAATTTCTTTCATGAGTACTTTATAGTTTTCTGTGTATAGATTCTTAGTCTCTTTGGTTAGGTTTATTCCTAGGTATCTTATAGTTTTGGGTGCAATTGTAAATGGGATGGACTTCTTAATTTCTCTTTCTTCTGTCTTGTTGGTGTAGAGAAATGCGACTGATTTCTGTGCATTGATTTTATATCCTGACACATTACTGAATTCCTGTACAAGTTCTAGCAGTTTTGGAGTGGAGTCTTTTGGGTTTTCCACATATAGTATCATATCATCTGCGAAGAGTGATAGTTTGACTTCTTCTTTGCCAATTTGGATGCCTTTAATTTCTTTTTGTTGTCTGATTGCTGAGGCTAGGACTTCTAGTACTATGTTGAATAGCAGTGGTGATAACGGACATCCCTGCCGTGTTCCTGACCTTAGCGGAAAAGCTTTCAGTTTTTCTCCATTGAGAATGATATTTGCGATGGGTTTTTCATAGATGGCTTTGATAATATTGAGGTATGTGCCCTCTATCCCTACACTTTGAAGAGTTTTGATCAGGAAGGGATGCTGTACTTTGTCAAATGCTTTTTCAGCATCTATGGAGAGTATCATATGGTTCCTGTTTTTTCTTTTATTAATGTGTTGTATCACATTGATTGATTTGCGGATGTTGAACCAACCTTGTAGCCCTGGAATAAATCCCACTTGGTCGTGGTGAATAATCCTTTTAATGTACTGTTGAATCCTATTGGCTAGTATTTTGGTGAGAATTTTTGCATCTGTGTTCATCAAGGATATTGGTCTGTAGTTCTCTTTTTTGATGGGATCCTTGTCTGGTTTTGGGATCAAGGTGATGCTGGCCTCATAAAATGAGTTTGGAAGTTTTCCTTCCATTTCTATTTTTTGGAACAGTCTCAGGAGAATAGGAATTAGTTCTTCTTTAAATGTTTGGTAGAATTCCCCCGGGAAGCCATCTGGCCCTGGGCTTTTGTTTGTTTGGAGATTTTTGATGACTGTTTCAATCTCCTTACTGGTTATGGGTCTGTTCAGGCTTTCTATTTCTTCCTGGTTCAGTTGTGGTAGTTTATATGTCTCTAGGAATGCATCCATTTCTTCCAGATTGTCAAATTTGTTGGCATAGAGTTGCTCATAATATGTTCTTATAATTGTCTGTATTTCTTTGGTGTTAGTTGTGATCTCTCCTCTTTCATTCATGATTTTATTTATTTGGGTCCTTTCTCTTTTCTTTTTGATAAGTCTGGCCAGGGGCTTATCAATCTTATTAATTCTTTCAAAGAACCAGCTCCTAGTTTCGTTGATTTGTTCTATTGTTTTTTTGGTTTCTATTTCATTGATTTCTGCTCTGATCTTTATGATTTCTCTTCTCCTGCTGGGTTTAGGGTTTCTTTCTTGTTCTTTCTCCAGCTCCTTTAGGTGTAGGGTTAGGTTGTGTACCTGAGACCTTTCTTGTTTCTTGAGAAAGGCTTGTACCGCTATATATTTTCCTCTCAGGACTGCCTTTGTTGTGTCCCACAGATTTTGAACCGTTGTATTTTCATTATCATTTGTTTCCATGAATTTTTTCAATTCTTCTTTAATTTCCTGGTTGACCCATTCATTCTTTAGAAGGATGCTGTTTAGTCGCCATATATTTGGGTTCTTTCCAAATTTCCTCTTGCGATTGAGTTCTAGCTTCAGAGCATTGTGGTCTGAAAATATGCAGGGAATGATCCCAATTTTTTGATAACAGTTAAGACCTGATTTAGAACAAAGGATGTGATCTATTCTGGAGAATGTTCCATGTGCACTAGAGAAGAATGTGTATTCTTTTGCTTTGGGATGAAATGTTCTGAATATATCTGTGATGTCCATCTGGTCCAGTGTGTCATTGAAGGCCTTTATTTCCTTGTTGATCTTTTGCTTGGATGATCTGTCCATTTCAGTGAGGGGAGTGTTAAAGTCCCCTACTATTATTGTATGATTGTCGATGTGTTTCTTTGATTTTGTTATTAATTGGTTTATATAGTTGGCTGCTCCCACGTTAGGGGCATAGATATTTACAATTGTTAGATCTTCTTGTTGGACAGATCCTTTGAGTATGATATAGTGTCCATCTTCATCTCTTATTATAGTCTTTGGTTTAAAATCTAAGTGATCTGATATAAGGATTGCCACTCCTGCTTTCTTCTGATGTCCATTAGCATGGTAAATTCTTTTCCACCCCCTCACTTTAAATCTGAAAGTGTCTTCGGGTTTCAAATGAGTTTCTTGTAGGCAACATATAGATGGGTTTTGTTTTTTTATCCATTCTGATACCCTGTGTCTTTTGATTGGGGCATTTAGCCCATTAACATTCAGGGTAACTATTGAGAGATATGAATTTAGTGCCATTGTATTGCCTGTAAGGTGACTGCTATTGTATATTGTTTCTGTTCCTTTCTGATCTACTACTTTTAGGTTCTCTCTTTGCTTAGAGGACCCCTTTCAATATTTCCTGTAGAGCTGGCTTGGTGTTTGCAAATTCTTTCAGTTTTTGTTTGTCCTGGAAGCTTTTAATCTCTCCTTCTATTTTCAATGATAGCCTAGCTGGATATAGTATTCTTGGCTGCATGTTTTTCTCGTTTAGTACTCTGAATATATCATGCCAGCTCTTTCTGGCCTGCCAGGTCTCTGTGGATAAGTCTGCTGCCAATCTAATATTTTTACCATTGTATGTTACAGACTTCTTCTCCCGGGCTGCTTTCAGGATTTTCTCTTTGTCACTAAGACTTGTAAATTTGACTATTAGGTGACGGGCTGTGGACCTATTCTTATTGATTTTGAGTGGGGTTCTCTGAACCTCCTGGATTTTGATGCTTGTTCCCTTTGCCATATTGGGGAAATTCTCTCCAATAATTCTCTCCAATATACCTTCTGCTCCCCTCTCTCTTTCTTCTTCTTCTGGAATCCCAATTATTCTAATGTTGTTTCGTCTTATGGTGTCACTTATCTCTCGAATTCTGCCCTCGTGGTCCAGTAGTTGTTCGTCCCTCTTTTGTTCAGCTTCCTTATTCTCTGTCATTTGGTCTTCTATATCGCTAATTCTTTCTTCTGCCTCATTTATCCTAGCAGTGAGAGCCTCCATTTTTGATTGCACCTCATTAATAGCTTTTTTTATTTCAACTTGATTAGATTTTAGTTCTTTTATTTCTCCAGAAAGGGCTTTTATATCTCCCGAGAGGGTTTCTCTAATATCTTCCATGCCTTTTTCGAGCCCAGCTAGAACCTTGAGAATAGTCATTCTGAACTCTAAATCTGACATATTACCAATGTCTGTATTGATTAGGTCCTTAGCCTTTGGTACTGCCTCTTGTTCTTTTTTTTGTGGTGAATTTTTCCGCCTTGTCATTTTGTCCAGATAAGAGTATATGAAGGAGTAAGTAAAATACTAAAAGGGTGGCAACAACCCCAGGAAAATATGCTTTAGCCAAATCAGAAGAGATCCCAAATCGTGAGGGGGGGGGGGGAAGGGGATAAAAAGAGGTTCAGAAAAAAAAAAAAAAAAAGAAAAGTAAAAAGAAAAAAGAAACAAATAAAAAAAGAAAACCAATAATGAAAAAATATAAAAAGGAAAAAAAATATATATATTAGATACACTAATTAAAAAACGTTAAAAAAGAAAAGGGTAAAAGTTTAAAAAAATTTAGCAGAAGAAGAGAAAAAAATTGAAAAAGAAAAAAAAATTAAATTAACTGCAAGGCTAAAGAATCATGGGGAGAAAGCCATGAGTTCCGTGCTTTGCTTTTTCCTCCTCTGGAATTCCGCTGCTCTCCTTGGTATTGAAACTTCACTCCTCGTAAGTGAACTTGGTCCTGGCTGGGTTTCTTGTTGATCTTCTGGGGGAGGGGCCTGTTGTAGTGATTCTCAAGTGTCTTTGCCCCAGGCGGAGTTGCACCGCCCTTACCAGGGGCCGGGCTGCGTTATCCGCTCGGGTTTGCTTTCGGGAGCTTTTGTTCCCTGAGCGCTTTCCGTAGAGTCCGGAGAACGGGAATGAAGATGGCGGCCTCCCAGTCTCCGGCCCGGAGGAGCCGAGAGCTCGGGGCCCCACTCCTCAGTGCGCCCTCAGGGAACAGCGTCCAATTACTCCCGTCTGCCTGGCCTCCGGCCGCGCTCCGAGCTCACCGAGCCTGCGACCGGTTCAAGGTAAGCCCGAGCTGTGAGCTCACTCCTCGGCTCCGTCTCTGTAGCCGGCTTCCCTGTTCTAATACCTGTGAGCTCTGCGACACTCAGACACCCCGATCCTTCTGTGACCCTGCGGGACCTGAGGCCACACTGGCCCCGCGTGGGCTTCACCCCAGTTAAGCTTCTGGAGCGATGTCCCTCAGCGGAACAGACTTTTAAAAGTCCTGATTTTGTGCTCTGTTGCTCCGCCGCTTGCCGGGAGCCGGCCCCTCCCCCGGGGTCTATCTTCCCGTCCCTTTGGATTCACTTCTCCGCCAGTCCTACCTTTCAGAAAGTGGTTGATTTTCTGTTTCTAGAATTGCTGTTCTTCTTCTCTTCGATCTCCTGTTGGATTTGTAGGTGTTTGCAATCTTTAGATAAGCTATCTAGCTGATCTCCCGCAACCTGAAGTAGTCTCAGCTGCTACTTCTCCGCCATCTTGACTCCTCCCTTGAGACTCAGCCATATTGCCTTATTTTAACACCTACAGAATTTATACTAGAAAGTCCTCTTTCATTCTTGCTATGGCAATTTAGTATTAAATATGATATTAGCTGTAAGCCTACATATACATACGTAAAGACTCTCCCTTACCCTCTATTAGGTTGTTCCATATATTCCTACTTAGACGGTTATCATGGGTGAATGTTGATTTTTTTTTTAATATGCTTTGTCTTTCTTTCTTTCCTTTTTTTGGTTTTTTTTTTTCACATTTTTATTTAAATTCTAGTTAGTTAACATATAGAGTACTATTAGGTTTGGTAGAATTTAGTGATTCATCACTTACATACAACACCCAGTGCTCATCATAACCAGTGCCCTTCTTGATACCCACCACCTGTCTAGCCCATCCCCCACCTACCTCCCATCCAACAACCCTCAGTTTGATCTCTATAGTTAAGAGTCTTTTATGGTTTTATTCCTGGGAGAAGCCTTTCTTTTTTTTTTTTTTCCCCCAGAGGTTTATCAGTTTTAAAGATCTTTCCAAAGAACTAGCTATTAGTGTCATTGATTTTCTTTATTATGTTTACTTTTATATTCCATGAACTTCTCTTACCTTTGTTATTTCCCTCCTTATGCTTGCTCTTATTTTTCTAGTTTTTTTTTTTTTCTTAAAAGATTTATTTATTTTAGAGTGAGAAAGAGAATGCACATACACATGAATGGGGGAAGGGGCAGACAGAGAATTCTCAGGCTGACTCCCTGCTGAGTGAGGAGGTTGGGGGCTCCATCCCAAGACCTATGAGATCATGACCTCAGTGAAACCAAGAATCAGATGTCCAACTTCCTGAGCCACCCAGGTGCCCCATTTTTCTTTTTTTATTTTTTTTTAAGATTTTATTTATTTATTTGACAGACAGAGATCACAAGTAGGCAGAGAGGCAGGCAGAGAGAGAGGAAGGGAAGCAGGCTCCCTGCCGAGCAGAGAGCCCCATGTGGGGCTCGATCCCAGGACCCTGAGATCATGACCCGAGCTGAAGGCAGAGGCCTTAACCCACCAAGCCACCCAAGCACCCCCCCCCCCATTTTTCTTAAAATGAAAGTTGGGTTTATTGATTTGGGACCTTTTTTCTTTTTTAAATGTAAGCATTTAATACTGTTCATTTAAATCAGCCCTGCTTTGGTTGAATACCCCACACTTTGGAATATTGTATTCTCATTTTTGTTTTGCTCATGGTATTTTCTAATTTCCTTTGAGTCTAACTATTTGATCCATGGATTATTAGAAGTGTATTGTTTAATTTTTAGGTGTTTGTGGAGATTTTTTTACTATCCTTCTGTAATTCAGTTCTCATTTACTTCCATTAAAGTCACAGAAAATGCTTTGTACAATCTCAGTTCTTTAAAAAGTGCTAAAGTTTGTTCTATAACCTGAGATATGGTCTATCTTGGTGAGCATTCTTGTGTACTTGAAAAGGGTATATGTTCTGTTGTTGGGTCAAGTGTGAAAATGTCAATTAGAGTTAATCGGTTGATGATGTGTAGCTTAGTTCTTCTATATCCTAACTGATTTATTGTCTGTTGGTTCTGTTTATTACTCAAAGGGGAGTGGGAGTGTTGAAGTCTCCAGCTGTAATTGTAGATTTGATTATCCATCTAGTTCTGTTAGTTTTTGCTTCATTTTTTTTGAAGTTCTATTTATCAGGTGTATACATAATTAGGATTATTTTTTAAAAGTTTTTACTTAAATTCCAGTTAGTTAACGTACAGTGTAATATTAGTTTCAGGTGTACAATATAGTGATTCAATAATTCCATACAACACCTAATGCTTATCCCAGCAAATACATTCCTTAGTCCCTATCACCTATTTAACCCATTCCCCTACCCATCTCCCTTCTGGTAACCATCAGTTCATTCTCTGTGGTTAAGAGTCTGTTTCTTGACTTGTCTCTCTTCTCTCTCTTTTTTAACTTGAATTTTGTTGGTGTTGTTGTTGTTTCTTAAATTCTACATAAGAGTGAAGTCATATGGTATTTGTCTTTCTCTGATTTATTTCACTTAGAATAATACCTTCCAGCTCCATCCATATCATTGCAAATGGAAAGATTGCATTCTTTTTCTTATGATTGAATAATATTCCATTGTGTGTGTGTGTGTGTGTGTGTGTGTTTGTGTGTGTGTATACCACATCTCTATCCATTTATCAGTCAGTGGACACACGTGCTATATTTATAGTTTGGCTATTATAGATAATGCTGCTATAAACATTGAGGTTCATGTATCCTTCTGAATTGGTATTTTTATATTCTTTGGGTAAATACCTAGTAGTGCAATTGCTGGATCATAGGATAGTTCTATTTTTAACTCTTTGAAGAACCTCCATACTGTTTTTAAGAGTGGCTGCACCAGTTTGCATTTCCACCAACAGTGCAGTAATGTTTCCCTTTATCTACATGCTTGCCAACACTTGTCATTTCTTGTGTTTTTTATTTTAGCCATTCTGACAGGTATGAGGTGATATCTTATTGTAGTTTTGATTTGCATTTCCCTGAAGATCAGTGATGTTGTACATCATTTCATGTGCCTGTTGACCATAGGGTTGTTATTTCTTTTTGATGATTTGATCCTGTTACTGTGTAATGCCCCTTTTCTCTATTAATTTTGTTTTGATGTGTATTTTAATCTTATATTAATGTAGCTATTCTAATCTGCTTTTGGTTAGTTTTTATATGGCATCTGTCTTTTTATTCTTTTGATTTTTAACCTATCTCCATCATTATATTTGAAATGAGTTTCTCATAGAGAAAATATGATTCTCATAGAGAAAAATGATTCTTTTATATACATTCTGACAATCTTTGACTTTCAGCTGTTGTGCTTAGACCATTTAAATTTACTATAATATTGACATTTTTAGATTTAGGTTTAAGATTTCACTATTTGTTTTCTGTTCTTTCTGTTTCTGGTTTCTCTCTTCTCTCTTCTCTGTCCCTCCCCCCCCCACCCCCGCTGTTATTTAAACCAGAGTAAAGATGGTTACTACTTTAAATTATTTACCATGTTTTTTAACTTTATCTCATCCTATATTTTGGTAGTGGTTTCTTTGGGGGTTACAATACAAATAATCAACTTTTCTGTAGAATCAATGTTTTACATTACATAAGCAAAATGTTCACACCTTTCCACCCATGTATAATTCTCTTCCCACCCTCTTTATGTCACGGTTTTCTTACACATATATATCTCTTGAAAACCCCTCTAGCCAATGTTAAATTTTTAACTTTTTTTTAAAAAAGATTTTATTTATTTATTCGACAGACAGATCACAAGTAGGCAGAAAGGCAGGCAGAAAGAGAGAGGGGGCAGCAGGCTCCCCGCTAAGCAGAGAGCCCGATGCGGGGCTCTATCCCTGGACCCTGGGATCATGACCTGAGCCAAAGGCAGAGACTTTAACCCACTGAGCCACCCAGGTGCCCCGAATTTTTAACTTTTAACAGTCAAATATATATTTAAAGAATAGAGACATGGTATTAGATATTTATCACATATTAATTTACTATTTTTGTTGCTCTTTATTTATTCTTAATATTCTAAGTTTTTTTGTGTGTGTAATTTTCCTTCTGACTGAAATCTTGCATTAGCAACTATTTTAAAGTAATAGTTTTTCTTAGTTTTCTTTCATCTGAGAATATCTTTACTTTCTTTCACGGAGAGAGAAAAAGAGAAAGAACTTGTTAGAAGGTGCTTAATGTCACTAAAAATAATACTCAAAATTTATTTCCTAAGGAGAAACTGATAAAAGGCCTACATAGGACCCTTCTGTCATTAGAATTGCTTTAAATGTTTCAACCACATAATCTGATCTTGAAAAGGCCCTATTGGTAGATGACTAATTAATGGGATTGACTGAGAAACTTCAGAACTACTTTTATTTATTTGGCACATTTATTTAAGAAATACCAAACTCTTCTACTACACGGTACTTTTGAAAGGTGATGGGATACAAAAGGGAATAAGAAACAGTTAATTTCCTCTAAGTTGACAGACTTTTTTTGCAAAGGGCCGGATTAGTAAATATTTCAGACTTTTCAGGCCATATGGTCTCTGCTACAACCATTCAACTGTGCCATGGTAGTATAGAAGCACATAGACAATATGTATGAATGGACATGGCTGTCTTCCAATAAAACTTTATTTACTGAAACAGGTGGCAGACGAATTTGGGCTCCAGTTTTGCTGTTCCTTCTCTAAAACTTGGATTGTAGTCGAGGAAAAAAAGACAAAATATTATAATGCAAATTATAATAAAATTTGACAGAATAGTGATGGAATCATGTAGTGGGTATTATGGAAGTACAGAATATGAGTCATTTAACCTAATCTGTCAATAATAATGCTTGCCAAAGTCTTCCTAGAGGAGGTGATGTCTGAGATAAGTTGTAAAATGAAAGTGAAGTTAGGTAAAGAATTATCATAGAGAAAAGGGGAGAGTTAAGGAGCATTTAATTAAGGGGAAATTACATAAATAGAAGCATATAGGCAAATACAGAGAATTATACATAGTTTTGGGTTTTTTCTAGTTTAAAAGTTTTAAGAGTGAGTTTTTCTAAACAGGTATAGTGCTCAAGTGGAAGACAGGGTTGGAAAAGTAGGTCAGTAGGTATAGAGTGAAGGGTTTTATGTAAAGTATCAGTGTGTTTAGATTATCATTTTATATAAATACTTCTGGTCACCAGGTAGAAAAAGGATTAAAAAGAAACAAAACAAAACACTGTAGGCCATCACATCAGTAGAAGGTTGTCCAGTGGAGAAATAATATCCAGAAATAAAGCAGATCAGATTCAAGAAATATTTAGAAGCCAAAATCAGTAGGATTCTTAAAGATTGAGTAGATAAATGATTGTATTGCTTGTGAAGGTGAGAGAAAGAATTGGAAGTTAGGGGTGACCCGCAGGTTTACAACTTCGTGCTACCAACAAATGACATCAAGAATACTCATAGGAAAAAATAATGTGGGGAAAGTGGGAATTTAGACAGTTTTTATTTCAGACATCTATGGGATATCCAGATGAAGTCATTTAGCCTACACTTGAATATACGTAAACAGAGAGTTGAAAAGGGAATGTGAACATAAGAGTAGCTTCTGGAGGGAATACCACAGTGTGTTATTTTCAAAGACTAGAGTAATAAAGGTAAGGATTGGTATCGATATAGGCAAGTTAATGGTTGGGGTAGAGTAAGAAGCTGATGCAAATCACATTTGGTGGCCTCCATTCTTTTATGAAATAGGAGACACAGCCATATAAGGAGAGAAGTGAAGACTGAGTATTGGGCTTAAAGAGAGTAATGGAGACTTGGTAAATCCCCAAAAGGGATGGAGGAAGTGAGCTGCCCTCCCAAAGCATGAACCTTGTATGTTAGGTCCAGCTCATGAAGTTGTAGAGATGCTAATTTACCCAGTGAAATGAATTTCCCCAGTGATACTGGGCCACCTGATCAGATGAGCAGGAGAGATCATAGAATTGATCCAAGATCATGGAATTTCTAAGTCTATGTGGAGCCCAGGTGAAGTGGAAAACCAAGCAGAAAGCAAGAAAAGAATGTGCCACGATCTCTGAGCATTTCATTTCTCCTGTGAATTCCTGGAATTTTCCCGCTTTAGTTGCATGTCTACAATGACAATGGACTTTATCCTGTGACTTAAGACAACCTTTCTTTTTTCCCTTTTGTGATTCTGAGGCAAAGCATTGCTCTGGTATTATCTTGGTGATAAATTTGTTTTTCAACCTTGACTGAGTACTAATGGACCAATATAGTTGTATATATTTAAAGTATACAATATGAAAATTAAATACACCCACACATACAGTGTGGAATGATTGCCAGGATCAAGATAATTAACACATCCATCACCTCACATAGTTAACTCTGTGTGTGTGTGTGTGTGTGTATCTGTATGGTGAGATGCTTAATATTGACTGTTGTTAACATTCAAGTATAAAATAGTATATTTTTAACTATAGTCACCATGTTGTGCATCAGATCCTCAGAACTTAGTCTTCTAACTGAAAGTTTGTACCCTTTGACCTACATCTTTGCACTTTTCCCTTTTCCCCAGCCCCTGGAAACCGCCATTCTATTCTGTTTCTATGAAATCATTTTTTTTAAAGATTCCACATGTAATTGATACCATATAATTATCTTTCTTTAGCTTATTTCACTTAGCATAATGTCTTCTAGGTTCATTCAAGTTGTTGGAAATGACAAGATTTCCTTCTCTTTTATGGCTGAATAATATTCCTGTGTGTGTGTGCATGTGTATGTGCATATATATGCATATATCTCACATATATTGCATTATATAATAAATAATATATATGTGTATATACACATTTAAATACATACATACATATCTCATATCTTTATTCATTCATTGTGGAAAGACATTTAGATTATTTCCATATCTTGGCTATTGTGAATAATTCTATAATGAACATAGATGTGCAGATATCTCTTTAAAATACTGATTTTACTTCCTTCAGATATATACCTAGGAGTTAGATTTATGGATTGTGAGATAGTTCTATTTTAAATTTTTTGAGGAATTGCCATACTGATTTCCATAATGGCTGTACCAACTTGCAATCCCACCAATGCTGTGTAAGTGTTCCCTTTTTTCCACATTCTCACCAACATTTATTATATCTTTTCTTTGAACCTTGTATGTAGGTCCAGCTGATGAAGTAGCTGGCCATTCTTAAAGCAGAATAGCCATTCTAACAGGTGTTAAGGTGATAACTCATTGTGGTTTTGATTTGCGTTTCCTTAGTGGTTTGTGATGCTGAAAACATTTTCATAAACCTGTTGGCCATTTAAATGGGAAAATATCTGTTCAGGTCCTTTGCCCATTTTTAAATTGGATTGCTTGGGTTTTTCTATTGAATTATATGAGTTCTTTCTTTTGTTTGGGTATTAATCACTTACTGGATATATGGATTGCAAATATTTTCTCTCATTCTGTAGGTTGCCTTTCCAATTTTTTGTTTCCTTTGCTGCACAGAGGCTTTTTAGTTTATGGTAGTCCTACTTATTTTGGCTCTTGTTGCCTGTGCTTTTGGTGACTTAACCAAGAAATCATTGCCAAGACCAGTGTCAAGGAACTTTGTTGTTTTCTTCTAGGAGTTTTTATGCTTTCAGGTGTTATATTTAAGTCATTGAACTTTTTTGAGTTAATTTTTGCAAGTGGTATAGGTAAATGTACAGTTGTATTATTTTACATGTGGCTGTCCAGTTTTCTTAACACCATTTATTGAAGAGACCATCATTTCCTCCTTTTGTGTTCTTGACACCATTGTCAAAGACCATTAGTTGACTGTATATGTGTGCTTATGTCTAAACTCTTTAAAATGATCCACTAGCCTATGTTCCTGTTATTATGCCAGTACCATATTGTTTTGATTATAACAGCTTTGTAATAAAGTTCAAAATCAGGAAGTGTCTACATTGAAAAGTGTATCCTCATAAATAGAGATGACACATTTTTAAATGTAGACTTCAAGTAATTTTATTGTCATTTGGCTGAAAATTGCCGTAATATCTCAACAAATACATAGTAATTAGGAATGAAAGTGATGTCTTCTAATGTTTCTGAAACTGAAAATGTACACAATAATAAGCAATGGTCCTGGCAAAATACATCACAGGATTTTCCTTCCACATGAACAAAATGAAACATAAAGGAGAAAACCAAACTCCTGATGTAGTTATACTACTGTCTTCCAGTTTGACTAATTTTTCCTACTCTGTCCTCTCTAATTCTTAATCCAGAAGACCAGCATCTCCTGAATGAATAGTTGGAATCCTTTTTGTTCATTATACTTCACTTTAGGGTAGATCTCAGTTCCAAATGTCATCAGGGACTGTTTCTACATAGCTAATACATGGCATTCTAAGGAGATCATACTTAACCACAAACTATCACAAGAAAAACCAGATATAAAAGGGGGAGGAATCTCATTTTTCTCCAAATGTTCTCTTTTCATGCTTAAGGGAGAAATTTATTTTGAATTTAAGGAAAATCACATAATTAGCAGTCATTTTCCTGGAGTCATCCTAAATGATATCTGAGTTTTAGGAATGTTGGATCCAGGTTTAAATCCAAACTCCCACACTTTATTGCACACAATGTCTAAATAGAGATAATGAGATGTTTAAGTTCACTTTCCTTTTCCTTATATGTGGATAAGGTCACATAAACTCAAAGGATTACTGTCAAGATCAAACTAAATTTTGTAGGTGTTACTAGCTCTCTGCACAAATGAAGAAACCAATGTTTAAGAAACTTAAATATGCTGAACAATTATGTTCTGTAATAGCAAGTTACATTTTACCCTCAGAAAATGTTAGTGTCATATGTTTTTTTATATACTTTGATTTATAGATCTGATTTATAGGTACTTTAAAAATTGTTCATCTACCTAAACTGTTAAGTCAGGTCAACAGAATTTGAATAGGGTAAAGTTGGCATATTATCTGCCCTATAGGAATTTTTATTTGAGTATATCACCTAGTCTCCTATTTGGGAAGTATAAACTCATGCTAATGTCTGTGAGTACTCACATACTTAGCAGAGATGATCAGTCCAGTGAGAAACCAGGGGAAATCCCAAGACTCCACTCAGTGCCACTTCTAAATTCAGTTGCTCTGAGATGACTTAAATACATCTTTCTTCTTCTTTTGGGCAGAGTCTCTGTAGAGACATGGTAGCTATGAGTCTTTGGCCTCATCTGGTATAAAACCATTTTCTAATGAAAGGCCTAGAGCCAAAGACCTCATTTCATTTCCCCCGAGCCTTCACAGATGGAAGTTAGGATTTCTATTTCACAAAGCAAAAGGGCATGCTATCGGAACTACAGTCTCTGCTTCTCTACTCAATAAAGCAAATTCAAAATCTAATGTCCCCTGCTGCTGACCTTGTTACGGTGGCTGTGTTTTTTCATCGTGGTTGTGTCTCCCTTTGGCTGTGTTTAACTCACTGCAGGGCCAGACACTTGCATGCATGGGAATGATGCTGACAAAGCCTAGCTCTGTTGAATGCCATAGGAGAAAAGGAATCGGCAGAGGTGCTGGGAGAGATGTTTGGCTGCCAGAGTAAGGATTTACAGACTACTACTGACCATTATGGATATTCCTTTTATGTACTGTACAGGAACAGCCATTAGAAATCTGTAGATCTACCTTCTTTATTTCTTTTTAAATTTTTTTTATTATGTAATGTTAGTCACCATACAGTACATCATTAGTTTTTGATGTAGTGTGCCAAGATTCACTGTCTGTGTATAACACCCAGTGCTCCATGTACTACGTGCCCTCCTTAATACCCATCATCAGGCCACCATCAGAAAGGATGAATACCCAGCTTTGCATCAACATGGATAGGACTGGAGGAGATTATACCTTCTTTTTTTATATATGAGGAATCTGAGGCCCATCCGATAATGTCCTTAATTTTATACCATAACTGGCAGAGGTAGAACCAAAATCTAGATCTTACCCAAACACCTTGTTATAGACTCATTTATATTTTTTATTTACTCATATAATCCTCATTTGATTATGGATCAGTGTTTTTTATGCAGATCTGAGTTTCTCCAGCTAAGGATTCCTAGAAAACCTACATCAGGATCTCCTTGTGTGCCTGTTGACAGACTTCTGAGTCTTGCTCCAGGACTATCATTCCTTGTCTCTGAAATTGGAATGCATTTTCAGCATGCCCTTTATGTGATTTCTGTGGAATATAGTGTTTTTTTTTTTAATCTTGAAATAATTTGAGACTTATAGAAAAGTTACTGAGATAGTACAGAGCACCCATGGACGCTTCATCCACCTTGCCTTAATGTTAACATCCTATTTAACCATATGGTACAACTATCAAAACCAAGAAATTAACTTTGGAACACTACTGTTAGCTAACCATACATTTTATTCATATTACATCCGTTTTTTATTACATTTTTAAAAAATTGTAACTGTATGACTTCTCCTCTATCACTTTTAATTATTAAATTGTTGTATGGATTTTTAAAATTCAATTATCCAACATACAGTACATCATCAGTTTCAGATGTAGAGTTCAGTTATTCATGAGTTGCATATAATTCCCAGTGCTCATCACATCAGATGCCATCCTTAAAGCCCATCACCCAGTTATCCCATTCCCCCCTCCAACGTCCCCTCCAGCAACCCTCAGTTTGTTTCCTATGGTTAAATCTTCCATGGTTTGTCACCCTCTCTGATTTTTTCCATTCCATTTTCCCTCCCTTTCCCTATGATCTTCTGCACTGTTTCTTATATTCCACATATGAGTGAAACCGTATGATAATTGTCTTTCTCTGATTGACTTACTTTGCTCAGCCTAATACCCTCCAGTTCCATCTATGTCAATATAAATGGTAAGATTTCATCCTTTCTGAGGGCTGAGAATATTACATTGTATATATGAACCACATCTTCTTTATCCATTCATCTGTTGAAGGACATCTGGGCTCTTTCCATAGTTTGGCTCTTGTGGACATTGCTGCTATAAACATTGGGGCACAAGTGCCCCTTCAGATCACTTCATTTGTATCTTTGGGGTAAATCTCTAGTAATGCAATTATTAGGTCATAGGGTAGCTTTATTTTTTACTTTTGGAGGAACCTCCATACTGTTTTCCAAAGTGGCCATACCAGCTTGCATTCTCATCAACAATGCAAGAAGCTTCCCTTTTCTCCACATCCTCACCAACATTTGTTGTTTCCTGACTGTTAATTTTAGCCATTTTGACTGGTGTGAGGTGGTATCTCATTGTAGTTTTGATTTGTATTTCCCCTCATGTCAAGTGATGTTGAGCATTTTTGATGTCTCTGTTGGCCATTTGTAAGTCTTTTTTTTTTTTTTTTTTTTTTTTTTTGAGAAATGGCTGTTCATGTCTTCTGTCCATTTCTCAACTGCATTATTTGTTTTTGGGGTGTTGAGTTTGAGAAGTTCTTTGTAGATTTTGGATGCTAGCCCTTTATCTGATATGTCATTTGCAAGTATCTTCTCCCATTGCATAGGCTGCCTTTTAGTTTTGTTGACTATTTCCTTTCCTGTGCAGTACATTAAAAGGATTGTTCACCACAGCCAAGTGGGATTTATTCCTGGTCTGCAAGGGTGGTTTAACATCCATGTATCAATCAGTATGATACATCACATTAATTAAGAAATAAAGGACAAGAGCCATATGTTTCTCTCACTTGATGCAGAAAAAGCATTTGACATAATGCACCATTCTTTCTTTATTGAAACTCTCTACAGTTCACGGAGAGAAGGAATATATCTCCATCATAAAAGCCATATACGAAAAGCTCACAGGAAACATCATACTCAACAGGGAAAAACTGAGAGCTTTTCCCTAATGTCAGGAATATGGCAGGGATGTCCATTCTCACAGCTGTTGTTCAACACAGTAGTAGAAGTCCTAGCCTCAGCAATCAGACAATGAAAGGTAACAAAAGGCATTTAAATTGTCAAAGAAGGAATCAAACTCTCACTCTTTGCGGATGACATGATACTTTATGTGGAAAACCCAAAGACCCCACCCCAAAATTGGTAGAACTCATACAGGAATTCAGCAACATGGCTGGATATAAAATCAACATGCAGAAACCATTGTGCATAGTTGCATTTCTATACAGTAACAATGAGACAAAAGAAAGAGAAATTAAGGAATTGATCCCATTTACAGTTGCCCAAAAACTATAAGATACCTAGGAATAAACCTAACCAAAGAGGTAAAGGATCTATAATTTAGATGCTACAGAACACTTATGAAGGAAATTGAAGAAGACGTAGAAAGATGGAAAAACATTCCATGCTTGTGGATTGGGAGAATAAATATTGTTAAAATGTCTATGCTACCCAGAGAAATCTACATATTCAAAGCAATCCCTATCAAAATACCATCAACATTTTTTACAGAGCTGGAACAAATAATCCTAAAATTTATATGGAACCAGAAAAGACCCTCAATAGAAGAATATTGAAAAGAAAAACCAAAGCTGTGGCGTCACAATGCCAGACTTCAAGCTCTATTACAAAGCTGTCATCATCAAGACAGTATAGTACTGGCACAAAAACAGACACATGGATCAATGGAACAGAGTAGAGAACACAGGAATTGACCCTCAACTTTGTAGTCAACTAATCAAAAAAGCAGAAAAGAATATCCACTGGAGAAAAGACCGTCTCTTTAAAAATGGTGTTGGGGGGCGCCTGGGTTGCTCAGTGAGTTAAGCCACTGCCTTCGGCTCAGGTCATGGTCTCAGGGTCCTGGGATCGAGCCCCGCATCTGGCTCTCTGTTCAGTGGGGAGCCTGCACCCTCCTCTCTCTCTGCCTGCCTCTCTGCCTACTTGTGATCTCTGTCTGTCAAATAAACAAATAATCTAAAAAAAAAATGGTGTTGGAAAAATTGGACAGCCACATGCAGAAGAATGAAACTGGACCATTTCCTTACACCATACACATTTATAGACTCAAAATGGATGAATGACCTCAATATGAGACAGGAATCCATCAAAATCCTTGAGAACACAGGCAGCAACCTCTTTGATTTCAGCCACAGCAACTTCTTCCTAGACACATTGCCAAAGGCAAGGGAAGCAAGGGCAAAAATGAATCATTGGGACTTCATCAAGATCAAAAGCTTTTGTACAGCAAAGGAAACTACATTTTATTGTTGTTCTAGGACACGATTTAGGATTTTACATTGCTTTTTATTTATTATGTATCCCAAATTATTTTGTTCCAGATTATAATCCTATCCTTCACACTCTAGTAGCTGAATCCTGACTCATACGAGTCTCCCATCCATGAGAAGAAAATGAAAAATCTCATTTCCCCATCTTCAGGATCAGGAAGCATCTTCAGAAAAGGAAACCAATGTGTCCAACCAAGGTCCTGTAATGAACATACAGCTGAACCATATCCACGCCTCCACAAGCTGACTCCTGACTCGGTGCTATTCTTCCCTACACCACACACCTCCATCCTTGAATTTATGCACTCTGTGCTGAAATGAATATTTTTGTATTTAAATAGAACAGTCGGAGGAGTGAATATTTATACACAGATTCAAATAGGGCACCCAAATGGGGAGATGTGAACCTGGCATATTTAGTGATGATAAATGGGAGACATAGTTGTGGGAAGGGAATGGACATGAATTTGTGTGAAATTCTGCATTTGGCAGAAAGGACTAGATAATTCTAAGGTTTTTTGTTTCGTTTTGTTTTACAATTTAGACACTTAAGTCCTTGTCTGTCCTGAGAATGAACTCAGTAATTCTTAGGAATTTTGTTACTGCTCACAGCCTGACATGGTTCCGGAAAAAACATTGTTCATGGGGGAATGAATATAATTTAAGACCCTGTTATAAACAAAGCTACCAGCTAAGTTGTATACAGGTAAGATCAAGTTTGTAGGGGAGGAAAACTTTCTTCGTTTCTAGGTTCTTTGGCTGGTCTAAAAATTAAATTGACAAAAGATAGATAAACAAGAGAACATCAAACAAATTTAATTTTATATGTATGAGAACCTCAAAGAGAGTCAGGCAATTGAGGTTTATAATCGATCCTTAGCTAAAGAGAAGGTTATGGGCCTGAGTCTCCGAAGGGAAGGAAGACAACAGGAAGATGGGAGGAGGAAATATTTGGTAAACAAATATTTGCCATACCATCATGCCATTTTTTTTCAGCTTTAAAAATAGTTTATTTCCTCCTTTATAAACACTTGAGCCTTCTGATTATGCAAGGCACCACAAATTAAATAAAAGCAGGTATTAGAATATATTTGTCTCACATGATGCAAGATAAATGGGACTTTAAAAGTGAAGAGGTGCCAACTGTGGGGGGGTTGGAAGGGCATGAAAGCAGGCACCAGTCCCGTGGGCACCTGCTTCCCACAGCGTCTACTGCAACAGGCCGTGACCAGCACGTGTCATCAGATGAGCTGTGATCCAAAATTAGCATGTCCCGGAGAGGTGCTCTATCTCCCCCCGGGGTTTTCGGTCTATGGGCACAATAGTATGGGCACAAAACACATGCAGAGACAGTGGAATAAATAGGCTTCCCTGGAACTCCCCCTCCCCATCTACCACACCCACCCCATATTCTTTGCACTTGTCTCTGGTGATACTCTTTCTGAACCAGGTCCTCTTTCTATATTCTTTTAGGCACTACAGGGAGGGGTAAAAAGCTCTTCCTGATTCTCTTGGGCCTTGGTTATCTTCAGCTTGAAATAAGCCATATGCCAAAATGGCTCATTCTTGAGCAGCCTGTCCGGAACCCTAGCAGGTTCTATCCTTGTTTTAACCACTAAAACCAGATTTTTGTTCATTAGCGAATAGTTTTTTCTTGTTACTATGCCTCAGTCACCCCCAAATGTGAATGGGGGAGTTAGGTGATTTCTTGTGCAAAGCCATAGTAGGATCAGCCGTGGAAGGAGCTGGTGAGTCGAGCCCTGTCTGTACTATTATACAGACTGTACAGTCTGTACTGCCCTGTCTATACTGTTGGTTGATGGAGGTGTATTGGCATGAAAAGGTTACCACACTTTTCCTGTATTGTCTATGATTCCCAAGGTCTGGCTTTATCTTATATCCTTTCATCAGAATCTTAACAAAAGCCATTTCCATGATTTTTTAATTCATTTATATAAAAGCATAACTGGTAATAGAAAGTGCCCCCTGCCCCCCTTCAGCTCTGCCTCTGCTCTAGGGTTCTCTTATGAATTCCTGTGATTCTTAGGTTTCCAGGACTGGGCATCTCTCTCAGTAGATAGAATGAAGAGGCTTCAGAAGACAAAAATTTGGCAGAGTGCGCAGCCTTTTGGTGAAGCCATATGAAATATTAATCTATCATATCTAGAGGCCAAAGTGTGAAAGTCTACCTTGGCAAGTTATGGAATAAGGGGAATGGGGCTTTCATGCCCAGCAACTAACTTTGTATTTCTATACCTTGCCCCTGTATAACAAACAGGGGCAACAGGCTTAAGAGGCTGCCCTGCCAATAGGATTTGCCTTCTAATAGGGGAAGAGACCCATCAGCTCAGGTGAATACATATTTAAAGGTAAAATTTCTAAAGAGTATTTGGGGTTGTGCAAGGTATTATTAATTGACCTGGACATACTCTAAATCGAACCATAGGGGCCTTTATTTATCACTATCACTATCACTATCATTTACCTTATACTTAAGGTAGCCCCAGGAGTTATCTCAGAAATTTTAATTATACTTGAAATAAATGACAAATACAAATGGGTTATTGCTGTCTGGTATTACTCTCCATCTTTTCAAACCAGACCATGGTTGCGGATATTGGTAGCACTACAGTTTTCCTATTGGAGAGTCTTAAAACCTTGTCTTGATATTGACATACTGTTTTGTTTTGTTTTGTTTTGTTTGTTTTTCACTTAAATACTTATTTGGGGTATCTGGAGTAGAAAGTTGCCTTGCCAAGGATGGATAGAACAATATATATCTCTTCTTTTGACCTTTCCTTAAAGTGATGAGGATATTAAGTTCAAAGATGGGGAATAAATTTTTGAAGGTCACAAAAGAAGTCAGTAAAAGGGCTTAAAAACCAAATCTCAGGTTCTCATGAAAACATATCTTTTTCCATAAAGCAATTAATTAATCTCAGGTTCAATAGGAGACAATTTCCATTTTCTAAGGTGAGGACCTCTTTACAAAGACCAGTTCAATACTGAGTGTATTGCAGCCATACTGATTTTACAGAACACCATATGCAGTTCTCTAAGGAGTGTGTGTGTGTGTGTGTGTGTGTGTGTGTGTGTGTGTGTGTGAATTTTTTTGTTTTGTTTTGAAGTTCTTAGACAACAGTATTTTAGAGGTATTCTGAAGGAAAGGGGGAGTTTCTGTTCAGACTCAAAAATATTTTGTGAGTCAGAAGAAAAATATTAAAGGAAAATTCTCTTCTAAAATTATAGAATGTCAAGGGGTTAAGTAAAAGGAAAGTTTATTAGAACTAGTGGATCATTGAAGACTAATGAGGCAGTCAGGCTTCCTCTTAAGAAAGAGTTAGGATCTCAAGTCAGCATGTGAATCAAAAATAGAGTTCGGCTATAACTACCCTTGAAAATACTCTAGGCAGGTAGCATAATACCTCAGAAGTCCAACAGAACTTTTGCCAGTTTCTTCTCCAATGACAGATATCTATTTGCCTGTTTTTCATCCAGTGACAGAACAGAATCTCTTTCTTTGAATAAATAGAGACAATGTATTCTCACTGTTGTGTTATATGGAAAAAACAACAGTGTGTCTTTAGACACAAATCACATTCAGTCCTGTAAGATGCTCACTTGGTGAAGTGCAGGTGAGAAAGAGACTTGCTGAGGGAAATTACTTTTATCTTCCATCTCACACTGACTCTTGGGCACTATGCACATACAGAAAATGATGTGTGGAATCATGCTCTCCTGATCTCTTTCTTCTCTGTCTTGCTTTCTTTTTAAAAAATTAACATATAATGTATCATTTATTTCAGGGGTACAGGACTGTGAATCATCAGTCTCAAAATTCACAGCACATACCCTCCCCAGTGTCCATCACCCAGCCACCCTATCCTTCCCCTTTCCCACCCGCCCCAGCAACCCTCACTTTTTTTCCTGAGATTAAGAGTCTCTTATGGTTTGTCTCCCTCTCCGGTCCCATCTTGTTTCATTTTTTCCTCCCTTCCCCCCACGAACCCCCACTGTGCCTCTCAACTTTCTTATATCAGAGAGATCATATGATAATTGTCTTTCTCTGACTGACTTATTTCATTTAGCATGATACCCTCTAGTTCCATCCATATTGTTGCAAATGGCTAGTTTCGTAGGTTTTTTGATGGCTGCATAGTATTCCATTATATATATATATATATTATATAATATGTATATACCACATCTTCTTAATCCATTCATCTGTTGATGGACATCTAGGTTCTTTCCATAGTTTGGTTATTGTGGACATTGCTGCTATAAACATTCAGGTACACATGCCACTTTGGATCACTACCTTTGTATCGTTAGAGTAAATACCCAGTAGTGCGATTGTTTGGTCAGAGGGTAGCTGTATTCTTAACTTTTTGAGGAACCTCCATATTGTTTTCTAGAGTGGTTGCACCAGCTTACATTCCCACCAACAGTGTAGGAAGGTTCCCCTTTCTCTGTATCCTTGCCAATACCTGTCATTTCCTGACTGGTTAATTTAGCTATTCTGATTGCTGTGAAGTGGTATCTTACTGTGGTTTTGATTTGTGTTTCCCTGGTGCCGAGTAATGTTGAGCACTTTTTCATGTGTCTGTTGGCCATTTGGATCTCTTCTCTGAAGAAATGTCTGTTCATGTCTTCCGCCCATTTCTTGATTGGATTATTCTTTGGGTGTAGAGTTTGATAAGTTCTTTATAGATTTTGGATACTAACCCTTTATCAGATATGTCATTTGCAAATATCTTCTCCCATTCTGTCAGTTGTCTTTTGGTTTTGTTGACGGTTTTCTTTGTTGTGCAAAAACTTTTTATCTTGGTGAAGTCCCAATAGTTCATTTTTGCCCTTGCTTCCCTTGTCTTTGGCGATGTGTCTAGGAAGAAGTTGCTGTGGCTGAGGTGAAAGAAGTTGCTGCCAATGTTCTTCTCAAGGATTTTGATGGGTTCCTTTTTCACATTGAGGTCATTCATCCATTTTGAGTGTATTTTTGTGTGTGGTGTAAGGAAATGGTCCAGTTTCATTCTTCTGCATGTGGATGTCCAAATTTCCTCAACACCATTTGTTGAAGAGACTCTTTTTTCCATTGAATATTCTTTCCTGCTTTATCAAAGATTAGTTGAGCATAGAGTTGAGGGTCCATTTCTGGGCTCTCTATTCTGCTCCATTGATGTATGTGTCTGTTTTTGTGTCAGTACCATTCTGTCTTGATGGTTGCAGCTTTGTAATAGAGCTTGAAGTCTGGAATTGTGATGGCACCAACTATGGCTTTCTTTTTCAACATTCGTCTGGCTATTTGGGGTCTTTTCTGGTTCCATATAAGTTTTAGGATTATTTGCTCCATTTCTTTGAAAAAAGTTGATGGTATTTGATAGGGATTGCATTAAACATGTTGATTGCTCTAGGTAGCATAGAAATTTTCACAATATTTGTTCTTCCAGTCCATGAGTATGGAACGTTTTTCCATTTCTTTGTGTCTTCCTCAATTTCTTTCATGAGTACTCTATAGTTTTCTGAGAACAGATTCTTTGACTCTTTGGTTAGATTTATTCCTAGGTATCTTATGGTTTTGGGTGCAATTGTAAATGGGATCAGCTCCTTAATTTCTCTTTCTTCTGTCTTGCTGTTGGTTTATAGAAATGCAACTAATTTCTGTGCATTGATTTTATATCCTGATGCTTTACTGAATTCCTGTATGAGTTCTAGCAGTTTTGGAGTGGAGTCTTTAGGGTTTTCCACATAAAGTATCATATCATCTGCAAAGAGTGAGAGTTTGACTACTTCTTTGCCATTTGGAATTTCTTTTATTTCTTTTTGTTGTCTGATTGCTGAGGCTAGGACTTCTAGTACCGTGTTGAATAGCAGTGGTGATGGTGGACAGCACTGCCATGTTCCTGACCTTAGAGGAAAAGCTCCATTTTTCCTCATTGAGAATGATATTTACCATGGGTTTTTCATAGATGGCTTTGATGATATTGAGGTATATATCCTCTATGTGTATACTATGAAGAGTTTTGATCAAGAAAGGATGCTGTACTTTGTCAAATTTTTTTTTCAGCATCTATTGAGAGTATCATATGTTTCTTGTTCTTTCTTTGATTCATGTGTTGTATTGATTGATTTGTGGATGTTGAACCAACCTTGCAGCCCAGGAATAAATTCCACTTGGTCATGGTGAATAATCCTTTTAATGTACCATTGGATCCTATTGGCTGGTATTTTGGTGAGAATTTTTGCACCCATGTTCATCAGGAATATTGCTCTGTAATTCTCCTTTTTGATGGGGTCTTTGTCTGGTTTGGGGATCAAGGTAATGCTGGCCTCATAAAATGAGTTTGGAAGTTAGTGGTCTTCCCCACTTTCCCAGAAGCAGTCTAACTGAATTTGCCTAAACGTAGGTAACACAGAAAAACATAAAATTTGGGTTTTTGACTTAAGACTTAAAATTCGGTCTGATGTTTCTCGACACAACAACTTTTTTCCCCTTTCTCCCTTTATTCCACACACATTTATTTCATGCCTGTATATACCAGAGTCTGTAGAAAGCACTGAAGTGAACCAGATAGAGTCCTATCTTTATGGAGTTTTTAGAATTAATGGGAAAGGAAGAAAGTAAAAACAACACAATTTCTGATACATTTATTCTGCAAAGAGCATATAGAATTCCAGAGTAATATGAAATCCTATAATAGCCAATCACATTAAGCTCAGTTTCAGAGGAGCAGAACTCCTGCTACTTAATACCTGTGAGACCTTAGGCACATCACTTAAATGTTTCAACTTCTGTTTTCTCAACAAGTGCATTAGTAGGTTGTTGTCAGAATTCAACTAAATAGGGTATGTAGGAATACCTGGTAAACTATTATTGGAATATAAGTTATTTGTGCTGTTTTTGACTACCTATCTTGTTTCTGTATTTGTGCTGCTCTGTACCAAAACTGTCCAAGAGGTAGAAGATACGGATTTTCCTTTTTCTTCTTGGGAAATTAGATTGGGTGAGAGGAATACAAAAGAGATAATATTGTAGGACTCAAATAATACATGTTACATGCATTCAAAAAAGGGAGAAATTAAGGTGGCTGGGAATATAGGGCAGTCTTCAAATAGTTAACTTGGTTTTGTGAATTTATCTAGAGAGGAGAATGGGCAATTTGGAGTGTTACAGAGGGGGATATGGGGGGACCGTGGGTTGGCTCAGTGGGTTAAGCCTTTGCCTTCGGCTTAGGTCATGACCTCAGGGTCCTGGGACTGAGCCCTGCATTGGGCTCTCTGCTCAGCAGGGATCCTGCTTCCCCCCTCTCTCTGCCTGTCTCTCTGCATGCTTGTGATCTCTCTCTCTCTGTCAAATAAATAAATAAAATCTTTTTTAAAGGGGGGGAGGATATGGGATGTAATGGGTACAGATATAAGGATGCTATTACATTAGACTAACCTATCATGGGTATGGTGTGGAAGACATCAAAGTCAACTGAGTAAACCACTGTGGGCCCAGAGAGACTGGGTTTCTACTTCATTGGTATTTCTCCCTGCAACTCTAAAATAACAAATGTCCAGCTTCCAGTGACCATTAAAATATGTCTCACTAATAGAATTTCCCTGTTAGTAAATACATGTGAGAAGGTTTTCTTACTGACTTCCAGCCATTAGTTCTGAAACCAATTCTTGGGATACTCTTGCCTTTGAAGATAAGTTCCATGTGTGCTTCTTCTCTCATATCTCAAGTTTGTTTGTTCTCTTGTGAATTACCATACTATTCCATAATTCTGCAATTTGAAAGCAGGTGGAAACAGTTTTTTAGATTCTTTTGTAAGTTCTATAAACCATTTAATTATTTTTTAAAGTAAGAAGTCCTCTTTTTTTTAAAAAAAATTTGAGGGTGTGTGCTATGGTGAGTGCTGTGAAGTGTGTAAACCTGGCGATTCACAGACCTGTACCCCTGGGGATAAAAATATATTATATGTTTATAAAAAAATAAAATTAAATTAAATTAAAATTAAAAAAAAATTTATTTCAGTGTTCCAAAATTTGTTGTTTATGCACCACACCCAGTGCTCTATGCAGTACATGCCCTCCATAATACCCACCACCAGGCTCACCCAATCTCCCACCTCCCTTTCCCTTTCCAAAACCCTCAGTTTATTTCTTAGAGTCCACAGTCTTTCCCTCTGATTTCTCCCAACTCACTTCTCCACTCCATCTCCCAATATCTTCTGTGTTATTCCTTATGCTCTGCAAGTTAGTGAAACCATATGATAATTGACTCTCTCTGCTTGACTTATTTCACTCAAAAAAGTCCTCATTTCTGATCATCAAAGTTCTTCACTGGTTAAAGCAGAATTTTGGTAGTCACTAAAGTAGAACTTTATAGTCCTCACACAATCTGTGAAGGTGTTCAACAATCATAACTATTATTTCTCATGGTATACATTTTCTGGGCCACATAATTATATGTTGCCTTAGATTGTATCTATAAGATTCTACTAACCTTGTACAGATATACATACATATGTCCGTATGTTCAAAGATATTTCAGGGCTAAATCTTACATGACCTTTGTATCTCCCACTTACAATATTTAACAGAGCTAGGCATATAGTTTTTTATTTTGGATTACTTAAAAATTTGATGGTCAATTTATTCATGTTTCTTAGTTGATCAGATAGATGACAAATATAAAGCGTTAAGTAAATACCAGCTGAAAAAAAAAATGATTGAGGTTGGTGAGATGACATGAAGGGGCTCAGCATGTTATGACCTCAGATACCTTCACATTGGGCTACAGGAAAACAGAGACTATTTTTGGCAATGCACATTGTGCCTGCTCTGAAATAAGACAGTCTACATTTGAATCCCAACTCCATCACTTAGTACCTGTGATGCTGAGTGTATCAAAATGTGAACAATAATGGCACCTACATCATGGACTCGTGAGGCTTAAATGAAACAATGCATATAAAGTAATTTGTAGAGTCTAAGAATATTCTTAGCACCCATTAAATGTTAATTCTCATTATCTTCAAGAGTCTCATATATGGAACTCCTTTATTTTTAAAGCTTAATTTGGTAGGGGGATTTTCCAACTCATTATTTTTATAAGGAATCATTAATTCATAAAGGTCTAATTCAGGTATTTTTCCATGAAAATCATTACAGTGGAGGACAGGACCTCTGTGGTCTTAATTATTACCTGACCAGCCCACTTCAGCTAAATTAGAGAACTGTGTGGAAATCACTGAAAGTTCTCAATACCATATTGACATTAACAATTGATAGGAAATGGCCTGGAATTCCATGCCTTTGGGTAGAACTGTGTCTACCTTACCAATTAAAGACTTAGTGGTCCCTTGCATATTGCAGAGTGAATCAAGAGATCACACTTCCTTCTAGAATTCCAAGATCTAATCAATATTTGCTGAATGAGGAGGTCAACCACCCATCACCTGAGTCCTAAGTCTGAATTGGTTCCTTTCCTTCAAACTTCATCAATGCGTAAGTGTCAAGACTTCCCACATGAAAAGCCTTAGAATAATCAGCTTGGAGAAAAGTTGTCTTTTTCTTTTATTTAAAGAACAAGAAGTATCTTATTTAAAGAGGTTTGAGGCCAGCAACTGGACACGAAAAGTAAATAGTCTCTATATTCCAAGGGGTTCCTTTGAGAGCAGCTGTATTAACTGGAGGAGTTGGTGGTTATTTGTTCACTAAGGGTTATTGCAGGCATCCCATCACTCAGAAATCCTATCCAAATATAGTACTTTCTTTCACACCATGGGAGCTCTACCTCAAAATTTATCCTGAATCCTACCACTTGTCTCCATCTGGATAGTCACCTCATCTAGGCCACCATTTTCTCTTGCCTTAATATACCACACCCATCTCTTACCCAATTGCCCCCAAACAGTGCATTCTCTACACAGTAACCAGAATGATCCATGATGAAAAAAATTAAAACTAACAATAATAAAAATAAAAAGAGAGATAGTAGTGGCTATCTCTAGTAGAGTAGTTACTGTGTACCAGATTCTATTTTTTAAAAAACTGCTTTATTGTGATAAAATTCACATATCACAAAAATCATTTAATTTTTTTGTGTTGAAACTTTTTTGTTATGCTATTCACCATTCATCACTAGTTTCTGATAGTTTTGATATAGTGTTCCATGATTCATTGTTTGCATATACAAAATGCACTTTAAAATATACAAGTCATTGGATTTTAGTATATCCACAGAGTTCAATCATCACTGCTAATTTTACAGTATATATCATCCTATAAAGAAAACCCCATATTCTTTAGTATTTCTGTCTCTACCCCTCAGTGTCTAGCAACCACATACTTCTATGGATTTGCCTAGATTTTGCTGGGTATAGAATTCTTGATTTATATTCTTTTTCTTTGAGTATTTTATTTTATTTTTACTCTGATCTTTTTCTTTTTAAAAAAAATTTTCTTTATTTTTAAAATTTCTTTTCAGTGTTCCAGAATTCATTGTTTATGCACCACACCCAGTGCTCCATGCAATACGTGCCCTCCATAATACCCACCACCAGGCTCACTCAACCTCCCACCCCTCACCCTTCCAAAACCCTCAGATTGTTTTTCAGGGTCCACAGTCTCTCATGGTTTGTCTCCCCCTCCAATTTCCCCCAACTCACTTCTCTTCTCCATCTCCCCATGTCCACCGTGTTATTTCTTATGCTCCACAAATTAGCAAAACCATATGATAATTGACTCTCTCTGCTTGACTTATTTCACTCAGCGTAATCTCTTCCAGTCCTGTCCACATTGATACAAAAGTTGGGTATTCATCCTTTCTGGTGGAGGCATAATATTCCATAGTATATATGGACCACATCTTCTTTATTCATTCATCTGTTGAAGGGCATCTTGGTTCTTTCCACAGTTTGGCGACTGTGGCCAATGCTGCTATGAACACTGGAGTACAGATGGCCCTTCTTTTCACTACTTCTGCATCTTTGGGGTAAATACCCAGTAGTGCAATTGCAGGGTCATAGGGAAGCTCTATTTTTAATTTTTTAAGGAATCTGCACACTGTTTTCCAAAGTGGCTGCACCAACTTGCATTCCCACCAACAGTGTAAGAGGGTTCCCCTTTTTTCACAACCTCTCCAACACACGTTGTTTACTGTCTTGTTAATTTTGGCATTTTAAATGTCACAACTCTGCATTCTGGTCTCCAAGATTTCTGATGCAAAGTATGCTCTTAATCTTATTGAGACTGCTTTGTATGTGAAGAATAATTTTTCTCATGTGGCTTTTCAGATTATATCTTTGCCTTTGATTCTGATATGTGTTTGAATGTGATATGTCTGGATGTAGAACTATTTGAGTTATGCTCTTCAGAGTTAACTAAAATTCATAGATATATAGATTAATATTTTTCATCAAATTTGAGAAGTTTTAGCCATTATTTCCTAAATTATTCTTTCTTTCCCTTTCACTGTAGATATATATCAAGGATAAATGAAAACATATGTCCACACAAAACATTTCACACAAATGTTCCTAGCAGCATTATTCATAATAGTAAAAAAGTGAAACAATACAAATGCCCCTTAACTAACGAGGGGAAAAACAGAACGTGATATATCCATAAAGCGAAATGTGAACTATTACTCTGCTTCAATAAAGAATGAAATACTAGTAAAAGCTATAATATGGATGAACCTAGAAAATATTTTCAGTTGAGAGAAGCCAGATAGAAAGGCCCCATATTACAATTCCAAATCTATAAATGAAATGTTCAGTATAATCTTTAGCATCTAACAGCAATTATCCCTTTTCAGAGGGGCTCCTCATAGAAGAAGAATAAACCATCTTTACAGGAATCACTCACTTGTCATTTACCATGTGACTGATGCAGATAGAGGTATCAGTCACACATTGCAGGAACCTGTGAAATGCATAAATAGCAGCTCATCAGTGAAATGTATGGAGAGGGACTAACACATAATAAGGAGCATATGAAAAGATCCAATGGTATAAGGTGTTGGGAATTAGGCACAGTTCAAGTCTAGACTTCATTCCTTATAAAATTACTGATCTTGGTTAGAAAGTTAACCAATCTATGACATTTTATCTTTATTTGTGAGATGAATATAATTACGGAATGTTGGAAAATGGCCAGGATAATTGAGATAGCTCATGTACCATTCTTGACACATGGCACATATGCGATGCAAGTTCTTGGGGGAATTTTGGTGCTAGGAGAGACAACATCAGAGTAAGAATTCTCAGAAATGGCTTGCTGGAGGAGCCAGATAGTCCAGCTAATTATTGTTGTAAAAGATAGTATATGTTAAATGTCAGATGAATGGCACAAATGATATGTATTATTGTAAAAACCATGTAGTTGACATAATTACCATCAGAATAGGGTCTGAATACTCTAGGTCTACCACTTAATAACTGGGAGAGTTCAACCAATTTTTTTTTCTAATCTGGGGAAAAGGAAATTAAACACCCTCTTTTTT
Organism: Lontra canadensis; assembly: GCF_010015895.1. Lineage (NCBI taxonomy): Eukaryota > Metazoa > Chordata > Mammalia > Carnivora > Mustelidae > Lontra > Lontra canadensis. The sequence goes on from NW_022630999.1 coordinate 18,288,910, forward strand.
AGTGTTCTTGAAATTACATCAGTAAGAATATTTGAAAAGCACCTAGCAAAATGCCTTGTGTATAATAAATTCATTACAGGGATTTCTTGGTGAAAAAGGAATATTTCAGATACAAATAGCCAGAAAAGGATTATTTAGATGATTGAACTGTTGTAACCCCTGACCAATAGTTGAACAGTTAGATTTTCGTTAAGTACAGGGCATTCAAGATCTGACAACTTGTTAAAGCTCCCACACTCACTACCTGCTCCTCACCTCAGCACTAGAATGGCTCTGTTGTTGTGTCATTCTGGGTTGATTCCCATTGGAGGCAGAGTGAAAGTGTGAAGATGGAGGTCATTCAGTGATGGTTTCAATCAGAGGTATTCAAAGTGGAATGCCTGCATACTGAATGGCAACACAAGGATATGGGTCAGTGTGTTGGTGGTGTGTGTGTGTGGGGGGGGGAGTTAGAACTTATAGTTATATCTACTTTAATATATTGATTTAAATACTTAAAATTTTTGCATATATTTATAATATATGTTATATGGAGTCTGTATAGATTCATAAATAAATATACTGAGATTTCACAGTCAAATATCTTACTAAAGAGAGTGTGTAAACAAACTTTGGGAACATTAGTCTAGATATCAGCCTGATAACTCTCCTAGTGATTCATGTTCCTGCTGCCAACCCACTGATGGTAGTGGGGTAAGTACATTAATATGCAAGGAAGGGGAAGCAAACCCTCTCTCCTAGTTTTATGGAGGTAAGCAAGACTCTGAAAACCAGAAAGACCTAATCAAATAAAGGAAGGAATGAAACAAGGAGTCAGTCTTCCGTGGAAGTCTTATTTTCCTTGATGACGGGGATGGGGGGAGACAGAAGGTAAGAATATGTACCTTGGTGTGGTCACAGGGTCTGGAAGGGTCATAACTAGTTTTTTGTTTGTATCTTTTTCTACTAAATAACCCTGGCAGAACTTAATTATACAAAGGCTCACTAAATCTTGTCTGAGAAGCTAGTGCTAAGAAAATTCATTACCTTTTCTCATTCCAGGGTTCTTTCTCAAGACTCTTGATGTTTCTCAGCTGAATGTTTCAAAAATGTAATTTCATTGAGTGACAAATGATCAACCCACTCAGTTCATGTGGCCCTGGCTGCCTGAAGGATGTGGAGTTTTCTCGGTGGAATCATTCTTGCCAAGCAGTGTTTCTTTTCCTTCTCCTGCAAAGGAAGGGGAGGCTGGAGGTCTGGCTGGGGAATCTGTCCCCAGTGAGAATTCTCTGCATTTTAAGTAAGCAGAATCCCAGGAGTCACTCAGTCTATTAACTTTCATGGAAACACTTAGATGGCTTAGATCAGTCATTCATTGAAGACACAGTCTTGATTTTATGCTTAAAAGATACACAGATAGTAACACGTTTGGGCAGCAGAAAGGTCGTTTTTTATTGATGTTAAGGAAAGGGATTTAAAAGAAGAGAAAAAGGAGTAGTGTGTTTTACAGATTCGATTATTAGGAGGAAGTATTGCCCCTAAGCAAAAGTTGTGTTCATTTAAAATGTAAACGAAAGAAAATGTAAATGAACTTCCACTATCATTCACTCTGAGTCCTTCCAGCTTCCTTTATGTAAAATCAAATGGGTTTTTATACTGAGAAGCTGTTCAGCTCACAGCAGGCTATTCTTTTCCCACACACTGACAGTTGTCCTGCTTCAGAATCCTCTTGGGATTACTGTCGAAAAGGAGTCCCATTCTGCTTGGTATCTCCAGGGCCAGATCATTGGATGGGCACATTTGCACCTGCAAGAGTCACATCAACATCCCATCAGTCAAATAAATAACTAAATAAAATCTTAAAAAAAAAAAAAGATTTAAAAGTACTGTCATGGGAAAAGGAGGTGATTATCAAGATATCTGATGTTGGGAGTGTCCTTCAAGCCCCTTGAAATATACAGACTGGTGGTAATGCTTGTCCTGCCTGAAAGCAGAGGGCACAGATAGGTTATTATTTTAGGGTGTCTACAGCACCAATTTCCATATTGTAGAATGCAGGTACTGCTAGTTGCTGTGAGATTTTATTTTATTATTTTTTTTAAAGATTTTTATTTATTTATTTGACAGAGAGAGATCACAAGTAGGCAGAGAGGTAGGCAGAGAGAGAGGAGGAAGCAGGCTCCCCGCTGAGCAGAGAGCCGGATGTGGGGCTCGATCCCAGGACCTTGAGATCATGACCTGAGCCGAAGGCAGAAGGTTAACCCACTGAGCCACCCAGGCGCCCCTGCTGTGAGATTTTAATCCCCTGGACACCTGTTGTTTTCCTGAGTCATTCCCACAGTTGTCTTTCCAGCCAACTTTTCAACATAATGCAATGATGGAGTCTAAATCCCCGTTTGAATCTTTGCTGTGTCACCTGCCAGCTCCTTAACCTTGCATCACTCTGGGCCTCTAAAATAGAAATCATAGTAACAGTAAATGTATAGGGTTTCCTAAGGAGAAACCTAAATCATACACGAGAATTACCTATTTCAGGACCTGATACATAGTAAGAACATAATAAAAAATAGTTATTATTCTCATATATTTCAGAGCCAACCTTAGGTGCCACCTTCTCAATTAAGATACTTTTTATTACTTTGACCCATAGAGATCTATTTATTCTCCAATGATAGCAGTTAATATTTTTACAGTCCAATTTAGCTCTTGCCTACTCACTGTCTTGGAATAGTCTCTAACAACAAAACTTTCCGATCATTTAGTATGTTCTCTAGTGACAGAGGAGGGGCCTGAGACAAGTTAAGTATCTTAGTCAAAGTGAAGTAGCTAATCAATGGCTCATTTCTTACTTTCTGGCTCCAAGGCCATTCTCTCCCCCCATCTCAGGACACTCCTCCACTGCTTGAAATGAGGTTGGGTTCAATTTTCTCATAGGTGGCACTAAGAAGAGAACACTTTCCAGGGAGTTGATAGTCCAGGCTTGAGGGATGTCACAGCCAGATTTCTTGACTCAGTTCTTGTGGAAATAGGCGTCTGGCAATTTCCCTCTCAGAGTCTCCACTTCCCCAGCTTTAAAATGAGATAGTAGTGGTAGTAGCCAATTAGAGCTTGGATGGTTGGATGGAAACTGGCCCCATCCTGGTGCTGTCACCAGTTGTTCAGCTTCACCCTCTCTAAAGCTGAACTGTGAGGGCCAAATGAAATAGTTCTTCTAAGCAGTGTGGCCCAATGCAGACTGTGGTTGTGGTTTTTTGTTGCTGATATTGTTACTGCTAATAACAATATCATCATCTCTATTAGCTTTGACAGCACAGTGGGAAAGAGCATAGGCTCTACTTGGATTTTAAAAGCAACTGCATTTCTTAGTGCCTATGTGATCTTGGGCAAATGACTTTGTCCTTCTGATTCTTAGGGGATAATGATAATGCCTACTTTAAAAGGTTGATGTGAGGATTAAGTGAGGTATTATTAAGTATTTTGTACATTGTATAGCATGTAAGTAGTCAAATATTAGCTGACATAAGTAGTAATGATAATATATATTCAGTTGTAACTTCTGTGAATCCCTAGTTATGAGCTGAAACTTGGGAAAGAAATCAAACTTATGCCGTGAAACTTGCTAAAGACATCTGTGGGTAGGCGTGGAGTAAATATCCTCATATGCAGCCTTCCAGACATCTGTCTACAGCCAGTGCAGTGGCCTTTGAAAGAAAACAAATGGGATGTGGAAAGCTTTTGGACTTTTTTCCTAGGACCTATATCTTGGCACTGATGTTTGAATTTCCACAGACCAGCTGGTTAGGTGATGGCCAGCTGACTTTCTCTCCACCCCAATCCTCATGTTAGCAAATAGAGGAAAACACAAGAGGGTATTCTAGAATAGGTGTAATGAAGCCTGAGACCCTGTAGTCAGTAATGAAATGCAACATTGATGAAGATGTTCTGTAGGGAGTAAGGGAGACAGGGAAGTAATGTTCAATAGGAAATAGTGTTCTTTGCAAAAGTACTTTCATTTCATTAAAAGGGACCTCTGAGTATCATCACAGAATCCTCAACTCAGGGGAAGGAGAATGTGGGGGCACTTCCATTGGGTCAAAGGACATGCTCTTTTTATAAACTATATCATGGACTTAAGAGTCAGGCATAACTGGGTTAAATTCTCGGTTCTGCCACTAATTAGCTGTCTGATTTGGGACAAATGTTCTCTGTTCTCCATTTTTCTCATCTATAAATGGGAGATACTTTGGTTGTTTCTACCTTACTGTTGGTGAGAGAGTTTTGAAAGATTATGGTAAAGCACTTAGTTCAATATATGGCACTTAGTAATTACTCAAATATTAATTAGAGGTGAGGTTATCCTTTTTTTTTTTAAATCCTCTGTAACAACAAGGCTAAAAACATCCCCTTTATTTTTCTTGAATCTTAGTTTCCACTTACATACAATAAGAAACTTAGACACAAATCAGCAATATCTTCCGAAGATCTCCACATAAAGAGACAGAGATGGAAGAAACTGGCTGTTCTCTGAAATCTGTTTCAAAGGTTAGAGACATGAAAATATCATATTCTTCTCTGACGATATATTAGTTTTTCAAAATCTGTATTTTAGTTCTGTTATGCATAACTCTTTGGAAGTAATACATTTACCAGACTTAGAAAAAGGAAATATAGGAGATGCCTCTGCAGTTTTATGACCTCAAGTAGTCATGTGACCTGCGGCAGATGTTCACTTTCCTCACCAGTGAAATAGAAGACCTTAATTAGATGATTTATAAGTTTCACAAGAGGTTTGAAATTTCTCGTGTAGAATTCTAAAATTTTTTTAATAAATATTCTATTTATTTATTTGACAGATAGCACAAGTGGGCAGAGCAGCTGGGAGAGGGAGAAGTAGGCTCTCAGCTAAGCAGGGAGCCCGATGCTGGGCTCAATCCTAGGACCCTGAGATCATGACCTGAGCCAAAGGTAGATGCTTAACCATCTGAGCCACCCAAGTGCCCCAGGATTCTAAACTTTATTTCCTGTCATTTACTCTGAGTTTACCTGATTAGAGTCTTTGATTTGTATTAGTCAGCTCAGGCTTCCATAACAAAATACCGTAGGCTGGGTGGCTTAAACAACTGGGATTTATTTCTCAGAGTTCTGCAAACTGAGAAGTCCTAGATCAAGGTGATGACTGACTGAGCTCCTGGTGGGGCCTTTTTCTTGGCTTGCACATGCCTGTCTTCATGCTATGACTTCCTCCTGGCCAAGAGAGAGCCAGAGCAAGCTCTCTGGTGCCTTTTTTTCTAAGGCACTAATCCCATCATCAGGGTCCCACTCTAATGATCCCCTTTAAACTGAGTTACCTCCCAAGGCCCCATCTCCAACTGAGGATTTGGGCTTTAAAATATAAATCGAGGGTTGGGCATAGTTTGGCCTTTAGCACAGTGAATGGGGGAAGATTGCTTTTGAGGTATTCTTGGGTTTATTCGTGTAATACAAAGTTACTGAGTACTTAACAAATGCCAGATACTGTTTGAGTCACTAGGAATATAATACTGAACAAAAGAGGCAAACTTTATACTCTCATGGTAGAGTTGACACTCCAGTTAGTTTGATGTATAAGCTATATGTTCATCTTTTCTATAAACATTCTGATATAATTCATAGGGAATTGAATGGTGACTTCCCAAGGAGCATGGTGATAGACTACACATTTCTTTCTATTTTATTAAATCAGAGAGTTTTAATTCCTAGGGTTGCTGGATTGTTCTTCCTTTAGAGGGGTCAATATCCTTAATTTATACTTGAGTTTCATGGGTATTCATGAACATGATATTAATACTAATTATAAGCATTAGATTTACAGGCAGAAAATTTGGGTCAAAAAATTTTTAATCAGAGAATGTGGCTTTGTTGTTTACTAGTAGGTGATCTTAGTCAAGTCACTTTAATATCTCTGGTTTTAGGTTTCTGTGGTTCAGTTTTCATTTTAAAAGCTGTGAGTTTAGATCATTGATCTTTATTAGGAGAACCTGCTATAGTAAATTCATAAATGAAAATGTTTACTATGCTTTTTGTATAACTAAAATAATTATTGGATATTAAAGCATTTTAAAGATAGTTTTATCTGATTACTAAGCAAAATGAAAATGTTACAGGTGGACCCTCCTTTTACCATTGTGACCCCAAAACTCAGTGTTGCAATACAATTATTTGCTATGTTCGCAAATTCTGTGGGTCAGAAATTTAGACATGGTATATCAAACATGGCTGCCTTGATGTCTGGAGACTCCAAGGGAGGACTTGAAGGCTGGGAGCTGTGATCACTTGTAGATTTGTTTTCTCCTATGTGCTAGTGGTTGATACTAGCTGTTTGCTGGGTATTAAATTTCCTTTCCATGTGGACCTCTTTGCATGGGCTGGTTTGGACTTCTTCAAAGGACAGTGGCTGCATTCTCCAGAGCCAATATTCTAAATAAAGAGTTCTTGTGGAAACTGCCTTTTAAAGATGTAGTCTCAGAAATTATATAGAATTATTGTCAGCCCCAAAGATACAGATGCAGTGAAAAGAAGGGGCACCTATACCCCAATTTTCATAGCAGCAATGTCCACAATAGCCAAAATATAGAAGGAGCTGAGTTGTCCTATGAATGGATAAAGAAGACATGGTTCACATATACAATGGAATATGACTCAGCCATCAGAAAGGATGACTACCTACCATTTACATCAACATGGATGGAACTGGAGGGGATTATGCTAAGTGAAATAAGTCAGAGAAAGATGATTAATGGTTTCACTCTTATGTGTAATAGAAGAAATAGTGCAGAGGATCATGGGGAAGGAAGGGAAAACTGAATAGGAAGAAATCAAAGAGGGAGACAAACTATGAGAGACTTTTGACTCTGGGAAAGAAACTGAGGGTTGCTAGAGGGGGAGTAGGTGGGGGAATGGGGTAACTGGGTGATGGGCATTAGGGAGGGCACGTGATGTGATGAGCACAGGGTGTAGATGTAACTGATGAATCATTGAACACTCCCTCAGAAGGTAATGATGTACTACATGTTGGCTAATTGAATTTAAATAAATAAGGAATCACTGTCAGCACTCTTTGTTGGCTAGAGTTGTCACAAGACAGTCAAGATCCAAAGGGAGGAGAAATACTCTATCATTTAGTGGGTGAAATCAAGGTTATAGAAGAACATACAGGATCTGAAATAATTCATATCCTTCCCACCTATGTGCAAAATACATTAACCTTTCTATCAGTACTCTCTCACTAAATCTCATCCCATTGTTTCATCTCATCATCTAAAGCAAGTACAAGAGTAGGTAAGGTTCCTTGGATGCAACTTGTCCATACTGCTTCTACAGACAGTTTCTCTTAGTTCAAAGTTTGGTCTATAGAGACAGTTGTATTCCCCACAACACCCAACATACCACGGTGGAACTGGCATTGGATAACCCCTACAGACACTTTGATTTAAAAATGAGAAGATGGAAGGCACAAATCAGTCAGTGGTCCATAGAATTTCTGTCATCTAGTGAGGCATGTTTTGTTGGTTCTTTGATTGGTTCTCAGGATTACTGTCTGGGAATGATTCTCTATGGCTCATGAACCTGCCCTCTGAGTGAGTCATCCTTTTCATTTCCATAAGAATTGTCTAACAGTATTTCTCTCAAAACAATTATTTCATAAGTGTTATAGATTTGTTACTGATCTTATTGGGGTTAACTCCATCAAATAAAAGCCATAACCACTAATATTATTGAGATAAGCCTTTATCTGCCTCAGACTTCTTGTTAGGCTATAAATGGAAAATACCTTAAGATTATGATTCAAATGTGTATGATTAAGATTATTAGAAATTATTAGAATTATTAGAAATTATTAGAAATCCCACATTTAAACAGAAAGGATCACTGCAGTATACCCTTAAGATCTTCAAATGGACTTTTCTAAAAATCTGAGGTAAAATAGGTGTATGACATTACATATGTTTAAGGTTTACAATATTATGCTTGACATATAAATTCATTGCAAAGTGATCACCTCCAAAGGTCTTACTACTATTGACCACTGTACCCTTGACCCTTATTGTCACTTTACCCCAGACCCCTTCCTGATGGTAACTACCAATCTATTCTTTGTGTCAATGGGTTTGTTGTGTTGCTTTGTTAAGATTTTTTAGATTCCACATAGGAGAGAAGTCCTGTCCTGCTATTTCTGTCTTTCTCTTCTGGCTTATTTTACTTAACATAGTACCCTTAAGGTCCATCCATGTTGTCATTAAGTGGCAACATTTCACTGTTTGTTATGCTTGAGTATTCTGTTCTGTATATATGCCACATTCTCTTTATCCCTTCATCTGTTGAGGGAGACATTTCTTCCCCCCATATCTTGGCTATTGTAAATAATGTTGCTGTGAATATCAGGGTGTAGACATCTTTTCAAATTAGAATTTTTGCATTCTTCAGACAAATACCCAGAAGTGGAATAGCTGTATCATGTGGTAGTTCTATTCTTAACTTTTTCAGGAATGCCCATACTGTTTCCCATAGTAGCTATACCAATTTGCATTCCTACCAGCTGTGTGCAGGGTTCTATTTTATTCACATCCTCTCCAATGCTTGTTATTTCTTCTCTTTTTGATAATAGCCAGTCTAACTGGTGTGAGGTGATAGCCCATTGTGGTTTTGATTTGCATTTCCCTGATAATTCATTATGTTGAATACCTTTTCTTTCCTTTTTTTTAAATTAAATTTTATTTTTTCATGTTCCAAGATTCATTGTTTATGCACCACACCCAGTGCTCCATGCAATATGTGCCCTCCTTAATACCCACCTTTTCATGTGCCTCTTGGTATCTGTATGGCTTTTTTTTTGTTTTGTTTTGTTTTGTTTAAAGACCAGGAAGGAAGATTTTTTTTTTTTTAAGATTTCATTTATTTATTAGAGAGAGAGAGATCACAAGTAGGCAGAGCAGCAGGCAGAGGGGGGTGGGGAAGCAGGATCCCCACCGAGCAGAGATCCTGATACAGGCCTCTATCCCAGGACACTGAGATCATGACCTGAGCTGAAGGCAGAGGCTTAACCCACTGAGCCACCCAGGCACCCCTCTGTATGTCTTTAAAAAAATTTTTTTTAAAGTCTATTCATATCCTTTGCCCAGTTTTTAATTAGGTTGTTTTTGTTGTTAAGTTTTATGAGTTTTTAATGTATTTTGGATAGTAACTCCTTGCTGGATATGTGATTTGTAAAGACCTACTTACATTCAGTCAGTTACCTTTTATTTTGGCAATGATTTTCTTTGGTGTATAGAAGCTCTTCAGTTTCATGTAGTTCCATTTGCTTTTGCTTTGTTTCCTTGTCTTTGGAGTCAGATCCACAGAAACATAACTAAACCAATGCCAAGAAATTACCACCTGTGTTTTCTTCCAGGAGTTTTATGGTTTCAGGTCATACATTCAACTCTTTAATCCATTTTGAGTTAATTCTTGTGTATGGTGTAAGATAGTGGCCTACTTTCATTTTTTTGCATGTGGCTCTCTAGTTTTCATAATACCATATATTGAAGAAACTGTCTTTTCTCCATTGTATGTTCCTGGCTCCTTTATCATAAATTAAGTATAAATGTATGCATTTTTTTTTTTTTGCGGGGGGGCTGTCAATTCTGTTCCACTTATCTTTGTGTCCATTTTTATCCCTGTACCATACTGTTTGGATCACTACAGTTGTGATATATAGCTGGAGGTTATAGAACATGATACCTCCCAGCTTGTTCTTTTTTTTTCACGATCACTATAGTTATTTGTTATCTTTTGTGTTTCCATACACATTTTTGAATCATTTGCTTTAGTTTTTGATAAGTGCCATTGAAATTTTGATAGAGGTTACATTGAATTTGTAGACTGCTTTGGGTCAGTAATATTGATTCTTCCAATTGGTAAGTATGGACTATCTTCCCATTTATTAGTGTCATCTTCAATTTCCTTCATCCATGTCTTAACGTTGTCAGTGTAGAGATCTTCCACTTCCTTGGTTAAATTCATTCCTAGGTATTTTTTTGATGTAATTGTAAATGAGATTGTTATAATTTCTCTATTAGCTTGTTGTTAGTATATAGATATTCCATTATTTCTGTAGGCTTATTTTGTATCCTGCAACTTTACAGAAATCATTTACTTTTTTTTTTTTAGTGGAGTCTTTAGGGTTTTTTTACATAAAGTATCACGGTGTCTTCAAGTAGTGACCAATTAACTTTCTTTCTGTTATAGATATTTTATTTCTTTTTTCTTGCCTAATTGGTGTGGCTAGGACATTAAATACCATGTTAAATAAAAGTAGCAAGAGTGGGCTTTTTTGTCTTGTTCATGATACTAGAGAAAAAGCTTGTAGCTTCTCACCATTGAGTATGATGTCTGCTGTGGATATGTCATATACCGCCTGTGGATATGTCATATACATCATATACAGTTGATGTGCTTTTCCTCTATTCCCACTTTGTTGAGAGTTTTTTTTATCATAAATGGATGTTGAATTTTGGCAAATAATTTTTCTGCATCTATTAAGATGATCACATGATTTTTTTCTTTCGTTTTGTGAATGTGGTACATCACATAGATTTGTAGATGTTGAATCATCCTTGTGTCATTGGAACAAATCCCACTTGATCATGGTGTATGATCCTTCTAATATATAGTTGAATTTGGTTTGATAGTATTTTGTTGAGTAATTTTGCATCCGTGTTCTTCAGGGCTACTGATCTGTAGTTACCTTTTCTTGCAGTATTGTGTGGTTTTGGTATCAGGGTAATGCCAGCCTTTTAACATGAGTTTTGGAAGAATTTCCTTCGATTTTTTGGAAGAGTCTGAGAATAGGTATTAACTCATCTTTGAATATTTGATAGATTTCACGAGTGAAGCTGTCTGGTCCTGGACTTTCGTTTGGAGGTTTTTGATTACTGATTTTTTCTCCTTATTAGTAATCAGTCTACTCAGATTTTCTATTTCCTTACGATTCAGTCATGGAAGATTATATGTTTCTAGGAATTTGTCCATTTCTATTAGTTTATCTAATTTATTGGCATCTATTGTTTGAGGTAGTCTGTTATGGCCCTTTGTATTTATGTGGTATTAATTATAATTTCTCGTTCAAGTCTGATTTTTGAGCCCTCTCTCCTTTTTTCTTGGTTATCCTGCTAAGCATTTGTAAATTTGTTTACCTTTTCAAAGAACGAGCTTTCAGTTTCATTGATCTTTTAAAAATATTTTGAGTTTCTATTTCATTTCCTCTCCAATCTTTATTATTTCCTTCCCTCAACTAACTTTAAGCTCCATTTGTTCTTCTTTCTTGAGTTCCTTTAGGTGTAAAGTGTTTGATTGTTTGAGATTTTTGTTGTTTCTTGAAGTAGGTGTGTATTGCTATGAACTTTCCTATGAACTTTGGCTGCATTACATATATTTTGGTATGGCATGCTACTATTTTCATTTGTCTCTGTATTTTTTGGTTTCTTACTTGGTTTCTTTGGTGATCCACTGGTTGTCTATTAGCATCTGCACATTTTTGTTTTTTTTCCTGCTTTCTTTTTGTATCTGATTTCTAGTTTCATATCATTGTGGTCAGAAAAGGTGCTTAATATGATTTTAGTCTTCTTAAATTCATTGAAACTTGTTTTGTGGCATAACATGACATCTATCCTGGAGAAAGTTCTATGTACACAAGTGAATGAACTATTAAATTCATCTGATCTGATGTGTCATTTAAGATTGATGTTTCCTTATTGATACTCTGTCTGGGTGATCTATTCATTGACATATGAGGAGTATAAAGTCCCATACTATTATGGTATTACAGTCAGTGCCTCCCTTTAGGGGAATTCATAGTTATTTTACATATTTTCATGATCCTGTGTTGGGTGCATAAATAGCCAGAGGAATGTTGGGGCAGGGATGAGGTGACTGGGTGATGGACATTGGGTAGGGTATGTATTATTGTGAGCACACGATAAGACTGATGAATCACAGACCTGTATTCCTGAAAAATAATACATTATATGTTAATAATAATAAAAAAGAAAGTAATTTTTATTGTTATTATTATTTTTAGTATATTATTTATGCTTTTTTTAATTTTTAAAATTAAGTTCAATTTGGTTAACATATATTTAATTATTAAGTGTGTAGCTATTGCCATTTCATTAGTAGTTTTCTGGCTGTTTCCATGGTTCCTCTCTGTTACTTACTTTCTTTTCTTTTTTCTTTTTTTTTTTGGATTTTATTTTATTTTTTTCAGTGTTCCAAAATTCATTGCTTATGCACTACACCCAGTGCTCCATGCAATACGTGCCCTCCATAATACCCACCACCAGACTCACCCAACCGCCCACCCCCTGCCCTCCAAAACCCTCAGTTTGTTTCTTAGAATCCACACTCACATGGTTTGTCTCCCCCTCCAACTTCCCCCAACTCACTCCTCTTCTCCATTTCCCAATGTCTTCCAGGTTATCCCTTATGTTCCACAAGTAAGTGAAACCATATGATAATTGACTCTCTCTGCTTGACTTATTTCATTCAGCATAATCTCTTCCAGTCCCGTCCATGTTGATGCAAAAGTTGGGTATTCATCCTTTCTGATGGAGGCATAATACTCCATAGTACATATGGACCACATCTTCTTTGTCCATTCAACCATTGAAGTGCATCTTGGTTCTTTCCACAGTTTGGCAATTGTGGCCATTGCTGCTATGAACATTGGGGTACAGATGGCCCTTCTTTTCACTACTTCTGTATCTTTGGGGTAAATACCCAGTAGTGCCATTGCAGGGTCATAAGGTAGCTCTATTTTTAATTTCTTAAGGAATCTGCACACTGTTTTCTAAAGTGGCTGCACCAACTTGCATTCCCACCAACAGTGTAAGAGGGTTCCCCTTTCTCCACATCCTCTCCAACACTTGTTGTTTACTGTCTGGTTGACTTTGGCCATTCTAACTGGTGTAAGGTGGTATGTCAATGTGGCTTTCTTTAGTGTTGTGTTTTGATTCTTTTCTCATTTTCATTTATTTACTATGAGTTTTTGCTTTGTGGTTAGCATGAGGTTCACGTATAACACCCTATGTATATAAGTTGTTTAAGCTGATAACAACTTAAATTTGAACATATCCAAAACCTTACATTTTTATTTACCCATCCATGTTTTATATTTCTGATGTTACATTTCATGTTTTTATTTTATGTATATCTCTCAACTAATTACTGTAGTTTTTGTCAATTTTACTACTTAATGTGGTTGATGTATGAGTGATTGATCTATTACTTTAACTCATATTTACCTTTTCCAGTGAGATTTTTACTTTTGTATGTTTATTATTAGCTAGTCCATTTCTTTCAGCTAAAAGAAGTCTCTTTAATGTTTCTTGTATGTTGATGAACTCCTTCAGCTATTGCTTTCTGCTGTCTCCTGCAATTCTGAATTATAACTTTGCCAAGTAAGGAATTCTTGGTTGGAGGATTTCTTTCTTTGTTTTCTTCCTTTCCTTTCCTTTCCTTTCCTTTCCTTTCCTTTTCCTTTTCCTTTTCCTTTTCCTTTTCCTTTTCCTTTCTTCTTTCTTTCTTCCCCTCCTTTTAGCACTTTGAATATGTCATGCCACTCTCTGCTCATCTGTAGTTTCTGCTGAGAAATCTGATAGCTTTATGAAATTTCTCTTGTAAGTATGAAGTTGTTTTTTACAAGCTGCTCTTAAGATGCTCTATTTATTGATGAGCACTGGGTTAAAACACCCAGTGCAACTGATAAGTTATTGAACACTACTACATCTGAAACTGATGATGTACTAAATGTTGGCTAATTGAATTTAAATAAAAAAAATAAGATGCTGTCTTTAACTTTTGACATTTTAATTATAATTTGTCTTGGTATGGATTTCTTTGGGTTCATTTTATTTAGGACTCTCTTTCCTTCCCTGACCTGAATGTCTGTTTCCTTCCCCAAATTATGGAAATTTTTAGCCCTTATGTCTTCAAATAAGTTTTCTGGTCCTTTTTCTCTCTGTTCTTTTGGCACATGCAAATGTTATTCAGCTTTATGTTGACCAAGATTTCCCTTAAGGAATCTGTACTTCATCTTATTTATTTTTGTCTTTTTGTTGCTCTGTCTGGATGATTTCCATTGCTTTGTCTTCCAGCTTGCTAATCTGTTCTTCATCTTGTATGCTGTTGAAACCCTCTGGTGTATTTTTCAGTTTAGTTGTATTCTTCACCTATATAACTGCTGTTTGAAACTTTATTATATTTTCTGTATCTTTCTTGAAGATCTCACTGTGTTCATTGATTCTTTCCCCATGTTAATGAGCATTTTTATGACCATTACTTTGAACTGTCAATGAAGAAGATTGCTTATCTCCATTTCATTAGTGGCTTCCTAAGGTTTTGTCTTGTTCTTTGTTTTGGAACATATTCCTCTGTCTCCTCATTTTTCCTGACTCTTTTTGTATCTACCTATTAAATGAAGCGGGTGTCTCTCCCAGTCTTGAAGAAGATGGGGAGTCTGTTTGTGCAGGGGCCTCAGTGTGATAATTTGCCAAACTCTGTCACTCCTAATGTTTTAGTTTTATGGGACCCAGAAATGCAAACCCTGTGGATGGGCATTCACAGATATCCCTGTGTGGATGTGCACACTATCTCATTTGGCAGAGTAGGGGCCATGATGGAGGAGTGCCAGCCCAGGGCACACCTTAGCACTGGGTCTAGGGAGGGAAGGGGCAATGGTAGGTAAGCACTGGGTTCGGGTGAGTACCCATCTGGTCTTGTGTGGCAGGGTCTATGGTGGATAATTACTGGATTAGACTGTAGGGCAGCATTGCAGGGAAATATGAGACAGGGTGGCACTAGTAAGGAAAATTGAGAGCACCAAAAATGGCACCTGGCGGCATCAGGCTAGCAAGGAAGGAGGAAGGAGAGTTCAAATCAAAAACACAAAAAAATACAAACACAAACACACACAAAAACAAAAACCAAAAACAACAACACAAAAACAAACACCTCCTCCCCTAACAGCATATATGAGCTTCTCTATTTCTAGGGCTATCTCCAAAAGACCTCTGTATACCCCATAAGACAAGTCAATGAATCTTCCTCACACAGCACCCAGGCACTTCTCAAACTACTGCCCCAACTCTAGGGATTCATAGTGAGTGAATCTGTGCACAAGCTCTTTAAGAGAGGGCTGTTGGTTTTCTATAGCTCTCCTGATCCCCAGATGTGAGCCTCACTGGATTTCAAAGTCAGTCATTTGGGGGGATCCTTTCCAGTGCAGGCCTCATGGGCTGTGGTGTCCATTATGGTCCTTGAACCTCTTCTCAGTGTGGAGCTGCACACTTGTGATATCCCTCCCTCTTAGGGGTCCTGGGATAGGTGGCAGGGGTTCAGGAAAAACCACTTGTCTGCCCCTTTTACCCATCTGGATTTGGCCTTTTTTTCTTTTTTTTTTTTTCTTCTTTCTTTATTCTTTCCTCCTTTCTTCCTTCCTTCATTGTGGAGGATCTACTCTGCTAGTCTTCAAGTCTTTTTAAAGAGAAGATTGTTTTATGTATATTTGTAACTGGTGTGTCCATGGGAGAAGGTGAGCATAGATTCTTCCACACTGCCATCTTCCTTACATGGGCTTTTATCTGTTTGAGATACCACCTTATTTATGATGATGATGATGGTGATGATGATGATATCTTAAAGAGTTTTAAAGTCACATGCTTGATTTTATACCATGTTTTCTTAACAATACCCCAGATATGATTTCTGCAACAAAGCCATTTATTAATTTTAGCTGCTTTTACCATCTGGAGAGTCTGGGAATGAGAAACGCTGTTATTTTCAAACCCGGAAAATCCTGGCTCCTTTATATTCACTAGTCCTTCCTTTAACATTTTTCTATTTTCTTACATTTAGTCGAGGCTGCTATAGCAGCCTGTAGTACCAGGCAGCACCTTCAGCAATCTGCCTGGAAATCTCCATGGCTCAATTATCCAAACCATTGAATACATTTCTATTTCCATGTTATCATAGGAGATAGTGTTTCCAAACTTCCCACCACTACATAACAAGTATCTTCTTTCTTCCAGCTTGCAGTAACACTTTTCTCCCTTTCCTTTAATCTCCTACTTAGAATCTTCTCGAGGGCTGTCAAGGTTCTGCTGATACTTATTAAGATGCTTTAAGTTTTCACTAATACTCTCCTATGTGTTTTTGTTAGTCTCTGTCTACCACCAAGTCCCGAAGTCACCCTGCTGGTTTTAGGTATTTTTGTGATGGTAGTGACCTACTTTCCAGGTATGAAAATTTATTTCAGCTATTTAATGTTACATAAATTACTATGAAACTTAGGATAAATATATATTTATTTTGTTCATGGATTCTCCAAGTTAGGAATTCAGACAGGTGTAGCATGATGGTTTGTCTTCCCTTCATGGTGTCTGGGGACACCATGTTCTGAGGACTAGAATCATGGGAAGACTTGTTAACCCACAGGTATGGTGGTTAATGAAGGGTGTGGATTAAGGCCTCAATTACTTTGTGAGTAGCCCTCTTCAGTCATTTTGTGTGGGTAAATGTGGGTCTCTTCAGAGCATGGCATTTGGTTTCTCAGAGCAAGCATCCCCAATACAGGAATCCAGGTGGAGCTGAATCCTTTTTAAGACCTAGCCCTGGAAATCACATGGCATCATTTCACTCTACTGGATGGAAAATTCGCAAACCTTCCCAGGTTTAAGGGGAAGGAAAATAGGCTACAGTTCTTGATGAAAAATTGTAAGGTTCTAGAAGCTGAAAATATTACAGTAGCCTTTTAAATTTTATTTATTTATTTATTTATTTATTTATTTATTTTTAAATTTTATTTTTTCAGTGTTCCAAGATTCATTGTTTATAAGCACCATACCCAGTGCTCCATGCGTTACATGTCCTCCTTAATACCTAACACCAGGCATACCCATTCCCCCACCCCCTACCCTCCAAAACCCTCAGTTTGTTTACCCCAATTCTCTTTTCCTTTCTCAATTATAATTTTCCATGTTATATCTTATTGAGTTTATTTGAACATTTCTGGTTTTAAGAAAAAACAGGAGGGGCGCCTGGGTGGCTCAGTGGGTTAAAGCCTCTGCCTTCAGCTCAGGTCATGATCCCAGGACCCTGGGATCTAGCCCTGCATTGGGCTCTCTGCTCAGCGGGGAGCCTGCTTCCTCTTTTCTCTCTGCCTGCCTCTCTGCCTACTTGTGATCTCTGTCTGTCAAATAAATAAATAAAATCTTAAAAAAAAGAAAAAAACCTTACACATGCATGTGGCAAAATGAAAATAAGACAAAAAAAAGTCTGAAAAATTAAAAGGCCCTTCTCCTTTTTCCTAATCAGAGTATGCACTTCTGTTTATTATAGAGTGAGTAAATTTAATCATTGTTTATTATAGAGTGAGTAAATTTTTCAAGAATATCCTCTGCATATACCAACACATGGATATAAGTAGTGTTGTATTCTATTAAGTCTACATATATTTTGAGTTATAAAATCCTCTCTCATTGATCTATACTGGCAAGGTTAGAAATAAATACTCAAACTTGATGGGGGTTTTTCTCTTGAAAGTTTTTATGAATCTTTTTCTTCAAAACATCTGTTGAAAAGAATGGTTTGCTTAAGCTAAAATATATCTGTATTTTCAATCACACACCGATGACAGGAGATAGAACAGAGATTGACCTCATGCTAGGATCTAGAGTGGCTATTTATGAGGAAAACATTTGGTACTTGACGGCCAAAAATCTGTTTGATTTTGTTTTCTCATGTTTATGTTCATAAGAGCTTGGTAGGGCAGAAAACAAACTAATGGGGATTTTTACTTGTTAGGTATAATAATCTCAGAACATTTCAAAATTTAATGACTACAGAATGAAGAGGAAATGCTTTTTGGGTTTCTGATGTATGGCATGTAGTAGAAAGGAACCTGAGTTAGGATTTTAAGAAGTTTTGTGTCTGGTCTTGATCTTTCTACCGCAAAGCTTGGTGACCTTGAATAAGTTTCCTTTTCTGGTCCTTCTGTTCATTTATTCATTTGTAGCATGAATGCAGGTGTAGTCCATGAAACAGCAACATCCATATCACCTGGGAACTTTCTATAATTGTGGGCCTTTTTCCAGACCTACTCCTTCAAATTCTGCATTTTAACAAAATCCTCAGGTGCTTCGCAGTAAATTTTGGACAGTGTTGGCTAATCTCTATGGTACCTTTCTCTTTGAACTTTTTCAGACTAAAAGGACTTAAAGAAAAACAAGAAACAAAAGCAAAACAGCTTCAGTGATATTGATACTTTATTCTTAGAAAAAAGAAGTATGACCCATATATGTGATATATATATCTCTACTGATACAGTCAGATTCTTTTTTGTTAGTTGAAAATTATAGAGAAAAAAATGCCAAGGGATACAAGATTGCTTATTGTATTTAGTGATCTTATAGCTTGTTATAGTTTCTAGCGATATTCTTTTCTGCTTTCCTGGCTCTTCTCATTAGTCACCTTCTCAAGGTTACTTTCAAGAATTATATTAGAAACAAGCTAGGAAAAGTAAAGTGACCTACCAAGGGTCATGCTGCAAGGCATTGCTGCTATTGCCAGTAATAATGGATGACAAGAGTACTCCAGTAAAGATCCCCAAAATAAGTAAAGGATTTAGTTAAATGAAGCCTAGAACAGTAAGTGGTGTTCCAGGTGATTTATTACATGGTTGAATAAATAAGGGAAAGAGAGTTGCTTTTTTATTTTGTTGCAACATTTCTCCCTCATTGTAGCCCAGTACTTGGACCCAACAGGGTCCTAATAGTAATGAATTTATTCTTTTTTTATCTTTCCAGCAAATATTTGTGGCACACCTATTAGGTATCAGGCATTGTCCTGTGAAAAAGAACAGGAAATTCATTCTTTTATTTTTAATAGCTTTACTGAGATATAAGTCACATAATATATGATTCACACATTTAAGGTATACAGTTCAATGGTTTTGAGTATATTTGCCAATATCTGCAACTATCACCAAAGTCAATTTTATAATATTCTGTCACCTCAAAAGAAATCCCATACCAGTTCGGTATTGTCCCCTGTCTCCTCCCCCTTCTAGCCTGAAGCAGTCACTCATCTACTTTCTATTAATAGATTTTTCTACTCTGACATTTCATATGGATAGAATCAAATTATGAGTCTTTTTTGATTGACTGCTTTTACTTAGCATAATGTTTTCAAGGCCCAGCTATGTTATAGTGTGTATCAGTACTTCTTTTTTTTTTTTTTTTTTTTTTGGTGGCCCCAAATATTCAATTATTTGGACATATCACATTTCACTTAATCCATTCCTCAGTTGATGGCCATTTGGGTTGTTGCCACCTTTTGGCTACCATGAATAATACTGCTATAAACACGTGCATACAAGTTGGGACATAGGTTTTCATTTCTCTTAGGTACATAACTAGTTGTAGAACTGCTAGGTCATACAGTGATATGTATAATCATTTAAAGAACTATCAGACTGTTTTCCAAAGTGGCGGCATGAAACTTAACTCTTGGTGAATGTAAAGAAATAGAGTCAAGTTAGAGACAGGCAATGCGTGGGATGTTTGACACCATGTAATCTGTTTCTCATCACTCCATCCATTTCAGTCTTCCCACCTCCATCTGGATAGTCTCCTTAGAACATCTCTTTCAAAAATGTTATTTCCCTGCTCAAGAAGCTACCATGAAAACCTACTGACTGGTAGTGTTGAACCCTCAAGGCTATGATAACTGAGACCCCCATATTATAGCATAAGTAAAGCACAGTGATTTGAACACAGAATTTGACATTACAAAGAGGTTTTATTTTTTGTTTTTTTAAAAGATTTTATTTATTTGACAGAGTGAGACACAGTGAGAGAGGGAACACAAGCAGGGGGAGAGGGAGAAGCAGGCTTCCCGTGGAGCAGGGAGTCCGATGCAGGGCTTGATCCCAGGACCTTGAGATCATGACCTGAGCCAAAGGCAGGCGCTTAACGACTGAGCCACCCAGGCACCCAAGACAGGTTTTAATTCAACTTTGGGACTTTATTAGCTTTATGTCCTTGTCTATATAATTAATTTATCTGTGCCACAGTTGACTCTTAGTTAATAGATTGTTGTATAGATTTTCATAGAGGATGGTTAGTGTAGTTTCTGGCACATTATAATTACTCAGTAGGTAGTGATTGATATAATATCGATATAAAATAATAAGTTATAGTTCCATATACTAGCTGTAAACATTTGGAAAATGAAATTTAAATATAAAGTATACAATAGCATAAAAGATACCTGTGAAATTTATAGATAAATTTAACAAAAAGATATGAGACCTCACTACTAAAATATTCCTTAGAGATTTAAAGAAGACCTTAATTGATAGAGATAACATGTTAATGAACCGGAAGTTTGAATACCGTTTTGATTAAACACAATGTCAAGCAAAATTTCAACTTCTTTTATGGAAACAGTTTTAAAAAATTTATATGAAAATGCTAATTTTTTTCTTAAATTCCACATATGAGCAAAACCATAGGGTATTTGTCTTTGGCTAACTGATTTCACCTGGATTATACTCTCTAGCTCCATCCACATCATTGCAAATGGCAAGATTTCATTCTTTTTTATGGCTGAGTAATATTAACAAATGAACATGGTCGGAGGAGGGGAAAAACCAAGAAACAGACTCTTAACTGTAAAGAACAAACTGATGGTTACCAGAGCAGAGGTAAGTGAGGGGATGGGTGAAATAGGTGATGGGGATTAAGGAGGGTGCTTGTGAGGAGTACCAGGTGTTGTACTGGTAGTGTTGAATCAGTATGTCATACACCTGAAATTAATATTACACTGTATGTTAACTTACTGGAATTTAAATAAATATATGAAAAAATATATGAAAATGCAGAGAGTTTGTGACATTCAAAGTCATCTTGAAAAAGAACAAAGTCAGATGAGTTATAATCCTTGATATCAAGACTTCCTATAAACCACAGTAATCAAGACAGTATTAGCATAAGGATATAAAAGTTGATCAATGGGACAAAGTAGAGGTAAGAAAGCGATCCATACACAGATAGTCAATTTCAATAAAAGCTCACAGCCAATTCAATGAGAAAAGACAAGTCTTTTTAACAAATGGTGCTAGAATAACTGGATAGACACAGGGAAGAAATGAGTCTCAACTGCAGCTAATTATTTTAGATAAATTACAGATCTCATCATAAAAACTAAAACTAAAACTTTTGGGGGACACCTGGTTGGCTCAATAGGTAGAACATGCAACTCTTGATCTTGGGGTTATGGGTTCAAATTCCACACTGGGTGTGGAGATCATTTAAAATCTTTTTTTTTTTTTAAGATTTTATTTATTTATTTGGCAGAGATCACAAGTAGACAGAGAGGCAGGCAGAGAGAGAGGGAGAAGCAGGCTCCCCGCTGAGCAGAGAGCCCGATTTGGGGCTCGATCCCAGGACCCTGAGATCACGACCTGAGCCAAAGGCAGAGGCTCTAACCCACTGAGCCACCCAGGTGCCCCCCCTTTTTTTAGCTGAAGCTTTTAAAAATAAACATAGAAGAATATATTAATGTTCTTGGGGTAGGCAAAATATCTTAGGCAAGGAAAACACTAAACCACAAAAAAGTGACCAAACCAACCAAACAAAACCATACTTCTTTCCATTGAAAGAAGAAAAAACTTTAGTCATAATATGGGTGAAAATACTTGCAATATATATTTGACAAAGAACTCGATCCAGGATAAATAACAAACCGATAAAGCCTCTGCCTTCGGCTCAGGTCATGATCTCAGGATCCTGGGATCCAGTCCCGCATCAGGCTCTCTGCTCAGCAGGGAGCCTGCTTCCCCCCCTCTCACTCTCTCTGCCTGCCTCTCTGCCTGCTTGTGATCTCTGTCTGTCAAATGAATAAATAAAATATTAAAAAAATAAATAAAAAACCGATAATAAAAGGATAAATAGGTTTTTTTTTTACTATGCAAAATTTTGGATGCTTCTTACAAGAAAGAATATGTGAGTAGTGAAGGTGAACTTGAGAAAATGCATAATATTATTAGTTATTAGAGAAATGAAAATTGAAACCAAAATGTAGTACCACTTCATTGTGGCAACAAAAATGTTGAGGACATGGCGTTACTGGAACTCTTTGTTTAGGGAAGTGTGTATATAATAGAGCATCTACTTTAGAAAACGGTTTGGTAGTTTCTCATAAAGTTAAACATGCAACTATGTCTATTGACCCAGAAATTCCACCTTCTAAGTATTTACCCAAGAGAAGGAAAAATAGGTTTCTACAGAAAAGGCTTGAACAAGAATGTTTATAGCAAGTTTACTAATAAAGGGCCAAAAAGCTTTACTAACAATAGCAAAATGACCAACATCAGGAGAATGGATGAGCAAACTGTGGTTTAATCATATAATGGAATATTCCTCACCTACATAAGTAAGAAATTACTGATAGGTGAAACAATATGGATGAATCTCAAAAAGTATGTTGAGCAGACCAGTAAGAACAAAATCAGAACACACTGTAAGATTTTATTTATATGAAGTTCTAGTTCATTGTGATAGAAAAGAGAATCATATGGAAGGTGGAATGGCTGGAAGAGGACATAAGAGAATTTTCCAGGGCAATGGGGATGTCCTCTGTCTTAACTGCAGTGTTGGTTACATGGGCATATATATTTGCCAAACTCATGGAATCATAAGCTTAAATCTGTACATTTCCTTCATGCAAATTTTACCTCAAATAGATTTAAATCTGCCCCTGGAAATTTATTAGGTTTTTGTATTTGGCAACATAACTTGTCTCCCTGTGCATGAATGTCTTCAGTGGATTGCTATAGGATCTAAAGAGAGAAGTATATGTTAAATATCTAGTTATTTGGGGCATGTTATAGGCACTGAAGAAGGTGCATCATATCATTAATGCAGCTAAGTCCCTAACTGCGTAAATATTTGCTAGAATCAAATAATAAGCTTAACAACTTTTGCACAAAACTCTTGTATTACTTCCACTATGTATTTGCTTCTGGGCATCTTCTGGCTTGGGACCTAAGAAGTTAATCATTGATAATTAAGGCGGCACTTGCTGCCTACCAAGTGCTAATTAATATGATCTTGAACAGACCTCTTTACTTTTTTCAGCTTTAGTTTTCTCATCTTGTTTCTCATGTTTAGCTGTACATGAGAATCACCTGGTGAGATTTTCAAATTACACTGATGGTGGGTCCCCACCTATAGGGATGCTTATCTAAGTGACCTAGTATGGGGCCTAGGCATGAATATATATTTTTTGAAAGCTGTCCAGAGATTTGAATGTGGTGTCAGAATTGAATATTACTCAACCTGGTGGTTTCCAGCTCAAACTGGAGTCTACAAGCTGGGAACCTTCAAGTGTTTGTTTAAGCCACATTTTGTTGTTGTTGATGATGCTTAGTCAGGGCCTAGAATTTCCAGCTGAATGCCAACACTGTGCTTTCTATTGCTTTGTAACCAGCCTTTTTACATATTTGCCTCATCTGCCTGGGCCTTTAAAATATTAGACTTTTTATTTATGGTCTTATTTGTAGTCTTTGGTTCTAAATATGTTTAGCATCAACTGTAAGGAAAGGGTTTTTATTTTTCTACTCTAGCCATTGTTATTTTTGTTGTCCTCTTCTATGAATGGAAGTCAGATCTCATCTGCAAAGACAGACTGAACTGTGATAGTGAATTTTGAATACAATCTCTCATCCTGCATTACTCAGTTGCAGCAAGTTGGCTAGAAAATTGCTCCATACAGCTATTGTGTCTATTGCTGTATCAGCAAAGCAAGGTAAAGAAAATCTGATATAACTCTTTCTGAAAATGCAGAGATTCACTTTTTTAAAAACTGGAAATTGCACAACAGATGAAAAAATACTTTTGTTCTTTTCTTTCATTGTATAATAAGGTATTCAACTGGAGTGGGATGATGAGGTCACTAACTGCATTACAAATAGCTTGATCAGGTTGGCTGATTCTTGCAAGGATAATGACTTAGTAGAATTCATAAGGAGAGAAAAGAATGGGATATTGGGATTGCTCCTGAAGCCCCTTTCCATTCAAAGGAGCAGGGCTAATGCCACCCACCAGTGATAAATGATTTGCTATTGTCCAATTTTCCTGAATGGCTACCAATATAATCTATAGCTCAGAATCTCAGAAGTCTGTATAGATGGGATATTTTTTGCTCTTATGTGGGGGAAAATAAAAGCATAAATCCTGTGATGATGGAAGCAAATGATATCTCACCCCAGACATCTTGGTCCATTCAGTAATGTGACAGGCTTCCTCTCTACTTAATTTTGATAAACATTTTGAGGCTTTTTATAGAAAAACCCTCACTCTTCTTCCTAGTCTATGTTACTTCTTGTGTTTGGCAAATAAAGCATACCAGATCTTTCACACCAGTGTCTAGTAAAGATGAAAAGATGTCTTAGAATGTATATGACTCTGAGTTGAGTTGGTTTTTAAAGTCTCTTCCAGTCACCTGATATAAAGCATTTGCAGAGATATTTATAGATGTGCTTCTTGTTGAATAGCCCTGATATTAGTGGCAATCACTACTTTGTAGGTATCATTTTTCATTTTTGGACAGGTTTTGGAACTTCCACTTGTCAGTCTTCCTTGGTTCTCTAAAACAGCATAAAAATGTCCAAACACTTCAATATGACAGACCTTTTAACTATTAGTCAAAATGTAACTGTTTTCAAAGTCCTTCTATTAGAATAAATAATTTTCAGTTTCTTCAGGCATCACCACATGCCATGATTTTGTGCCCTGTCATCATCCTGGTCACCCTAAATAGATGAGCTTCAGTTTCTCAAAAGACCTTGTGAGGCACTTTTTATTTTATTTTTTATTTTTTTACATTTTAGTTACCATACAGTATGTCATTATTTTTTGAGTAGTGTTCCATGATTCATTGTTTGCTTATAACAGCCAGTGCTCCATGCAATTCATGCCCTCCTTAATACCCATCACTGGGCTAACCCATTCCCCTACCCTCTTCCCTTCTAAAACTCTCAGTTTGTTTCTCAGAGTCCATAGTCTCTTATGGTTTGTTCCCCCCTCTGATTTCCCCCCTCTTTATTTTTCCCTTCCTCCTCCTAATATCCTTCATGTTCCATGAATAAGTGATATGATAATTGACTTTTTCTGCTTGACTTATTTCACTCAGCATAATCTCCTCCAGTCCTATCCATGTTGATGCAAATGGTGGGTATTCATCCTTTCTGATGGCTGAGTAATATTCCATTGTATCTATGGACCACATCATCTTTATCCATTCATCTGTTGAAGGGCATCTCAGCTCTTTCCACAGTTTGGCTATTATGGACATGCTGTGAACACTGGGGTGCATCTGTGGCCCTTCTTTTCACTACATCTGTATCTTTGGGGTAAATACCCAGTGGTGTAATTCCTGGGTCATAGGGTATCTCTATTTTTAATTTTTTGAGGAATCTCCACACTGTTTTCTAAAGTGGCTGTACCAACTTGCATTCCCACCAACAGTGTAAGAGGGTTCCCCTTTCTCCACAACCTCTCCAACATTTGTTGTTTTTGCCTTGTCCATTTTTGCTATTCTAACTGGTGGAGGGGGTATTTCAGTGTCGTTCTGATTTGAATTTCCCTGATGGCTACTGGTGGTAAACATTTTTGTATATTTTGTCTGTTAGCCATTTGTATGTCTTCTTTTGAGAATTTAGGACTCTCCTCAATGTGTCACCTGGAAATCAAAAGTGGAGTGAGATTTTCATCTACTTGTTTCTGGCCACTAGTGTTTATTGCCCCCATTAAGTCTTTCTTGAAGGAGGGTAGGGAAAAAAATAAATGGCTGTTCTGTTTAACACAGACTTAGAGTGCATTAAAACAAAATTTTTTTTTTTAAGCCTCACTTTACCTGTTCATTGAACTCAGTCTCTATGGCTGGCTAATTCTGTCACTTGAGTGTGATTCAAAGGAAGTCAGACCAAGTACCAGGTTGTCCTACAGTCACAGTCCACAGCCCTCTTCTCTGCAGTCACCAGCCTATAGACTCTTGGTTGTAAGAGATGAAGACACGCTTTCACCCATTCCCCAAAGGGCAAACTTGAGGACATAGGGAAAAAAAATAAGCTGGTTTTAGAAATTTTGGTAATAGTTCTGGAACTGTTCAAACTGGCTGGGTAATCTTGGATAAGTTTTCAAACAGAGCTTCCAAAGTTGTAAAGATTAAGTTGAGAGTGTTCTTACCCATATCAATATTCAGTTATTAAGCATCATATTATTTAAGGACGGCAAGCATGTTAATACATTTTTGGACTGGTAGTACTGTTAAGCCTTTGAGTTTTGTTTAAGTGTTAGAATTTACTTTTCTTCCCCATTGAACTTATTTAGGTATGCAAAGTTACTTTCTTTTTTCTTTCTTTCTTTTTTTTTTGCATGCCATGGAAGGGTTTTAGTTATTTATATATTTATTTTTAATTTCTTTTCAGCATAACAGTATTCATTGTTTTTGCAACACACCCAGTGCTCTTTAACTGTCATATGACTTGTGGATGCGCATTTAAATCCTCACTGTATTATAAGCACATGGAAGAATGTTTTTTGCTGATTGAATTTTGTTATTTTTAGTAACAGAAGTGGAGATGGGTGGAGTTTAAGAAACACAGGTTGTCATTGTGAAATCATATTCTAAACTAGAAAATAATGATCTAAGATCTCAGGATGTTAGGTTGTTCTAGCCATCTGTCATTTTGCTAAGAGGTCCTCATTGTGTTCAAACCCATAATAATATTTCTAAGCTTGTGATACTGTCGTTGATTTCTTCACTTTTCACTTGACATTTTGGAAAGGGTCACATATATGGTTAATGGTTGCTCATCCTCTGGAACCCAGATAAGTGTGGCAAATACTATGCATACTCTACTCACCTTTCTACCCATGGCACATTCATCCATTAACTATAGTACTCCTTCTTTACAAGTGTAATATCATGTGGCATTACAGGCAGGTATTACTAGTTGGTAGTTGGCATGGGAATGGGTTCACATTCAAGCTCTGCCTCTTTTTCTGCAAAATTCCTCTGTGCCTCAGTTTCCTCATTCACAAAATGGAGATAACAGTACCTACTCCATAGAAATGTTGTCAGGATTTAATAAGGCAATATGAAGGACTTTGGAACAGTGTCTACACATAGTTAGTTCTTAATAAATGGTAGCTCTCAAGTGAACTCCTTTGCCCTTTCCTGTATCCAGCACCACATTTAGGTATACAACTAAAAGCTTACTCAACAGGGCACCTTCATGGCTTAGTCAATTAAGTGTCTGCCTTTGGCTCAGGTCATGATCCTAGTGTCCTGGGATTGTGCCCCATGTTGGGCTTCCTGCTCAACAGAGCCTCTGCTTCTCTGTCTCCTTTTGCCCCTCTGCTCATGTGCTCACACTCTCTCTCAAAAAATAAATAAAATATTTAAAATAAATAAATGCAACCTTACTTAACAACCCAAAGCTGCATATGGGCATTTGGAGTGATATATTTGATAATTAAAGATGTTCAAGTGTGTATGTGTATGTTTGTGTCTCAATCAATCCCTGTGTGCACTTGGGTATACGGATTAAGAAGTATAGTGATTTATATTTTTATGACTTTGCATTTTAGTTAGAATTTGAGTAGGACCATTTAGTATACACATCACTAAAATATTCTTTCCAAAATGGACACCAACCTGGCTAATGATAGTACTCAGCCATTTATCTGAATTTCTTCTATTTTTAATTCTATTTAAAGAAATACAGAAAAATTACCAATTGCTTTAAGGAATCAGGAGTTGGTCATGGCTGACCTTTCTGTTGGCATTTGGTTAGGTCTTCCTGTTTCTGTCCCTATGTCTGTCTTTGACATATTTGTGTGCTTCATTTCTACATTTGTTTCAGACAGCTTTGCTGAAATGCTGTCGATACTCTTTTGGATGAGAGGAAATATGCGAGGGGTGTGTGTGTGTGTGTGTGTGTGTGTGTGTGTTTTGTGGGAGTATATTTATGTGTTCATGGACACATGATTTGTACATAATAAGAAATATCAGGAGATTGTGTATTTATGTGATGGTTGTGCATGGAGGAAGTATATAACTATTTGTGTCTATATCGGCAAGGTTGCATATGTGCACCTTAAGAGTATAAAGAAAAGCCACTCCTCATGTTGAAATATCTTTTATCATTTTTTAAATTTATTTTCAGCATAACAGTATTCATTGTTTTTGTACCACACCCAGTGCTCCATGCAGTCTGTGCCCTCTCTAATACCCACCACCTGGTTTCCCCAACCTCCCACCCCCCCCACCTCTTCAAACCCTTCAAATTGTTTTTCAGAGTCCATAGTCTCTCATGGTTCACCTCCCCTTCCAATTTCCCCCAACTCCCTTCTCCTAACTCCCCATGTCCTCCATGCTATTTGTTATGCTCCACAAATAAGTGCAACCATATGATAATTGACTCTCTCTGCTTGACTTATTTCACTCAGCATAATCTCTTCCAGTCCCGTCCATGTTGCTACAAAAGTTGGGTGTTCATCCTTTCTAATGGAGGCATAATACTCCATAGTGTATATGGATTACATCTTCCTTATCCATTCGTCCGTTGAAGGGCATCTTGGTTCTTTCCACAGTTTGGCAACCGTGGCCATTGCTGCTATAAACGTTGGGGTACAGATGGCCCTTCTTTTCACTACGTCTGTATCTTTGGGGTAAATACCCAGTAGTGAAACTGCAGGGTCATAGGGAAGTTCTATTTTTAATTTCTTGAGGAATCTCCACACTGTTCTCCAAAGAGGCTGCACCAACTTGCATTCCCACCAACAGTGTAAGAGGGTTCCCCTTTCTCCACATCCCCTCCAACACATGTTGTTTCCTGTCTTGCTAATTTTGGCCATTCTAACTGGTATAAGGTGATATCTCAATGTGGTTTTTTTTAAGCTCTGCCTGAATGTTATCTTTTGTTTTCTTTCTCTCTATACCTCCCACTTTCCTAGTCTCTGATGGCATCGCCACTCAATAATCTATCTCTTTCCATCTTTCTCTTAGAAGTGAGAACCACTTTGTATTTTACCTACAAAGAGTGTCATGTGATGGATCTTGTTTCTCAGTGGTTCTATGCAAGATGGCTCATGTGTTTACCCAGGACATGTATAACTACAGGCTTTCTTAGGTAAACTGTGCCTGAAACCTTCACTGTCAACTCTTCTCTGCTGCTCATTGACAAAATATTCCCTCTCCATCAGTTCCAGTAATGCAGGGCAGATATTTTAATTATGCACCCCCCCCACCCCGTAACTTACGGACTTCAAAGGAATTTGAAGTCCGTAAGTTAGAGAGTCAGAATTAAAACCCAATGCTCTTTTCATCAAGTCTTTTCTATAGAGGGTTGGGAGGAAAAGAGTTTCCAGATCAGATATATGTGGAGGGCTGTATGAATAAAAACATCAAAATAATATTTCACATTCTAGACTTTTCCTAACCCCCATCACTGTTGAGTCTTGACCCATCACAGGCCTTAGTGATGATCTGTTGATGGAGCGACTGTTATCTCAAAGCTTGAGGGGGATGTGTGTTCTGTTCTTTTTTAGTGGCATTTCTTGGAGAATTCAGTTCTAGGTAAAGCGGTCTTCCTTGCTTCATACTTGGTACCCATGCTGACAATTTGCCTGGGCAAAATTTATAGTAATATTAATAATCATGGCAGGTCATGAAAAAAATCTGTCAGTATTACTAAATATTCATGCTTTCTGCACTCCTTATGTTCTGTTTACAGTTCTAATAATTAAGCATCTCAGAGCTCCATTAGAGAAACAACAACTGAGTTTATTAATGATAACAACTATGAATATGAATATATACAAGATATTATTTACATAATGTGAATAAGGGAATTAATTACAAACCTAGAGAGGGAGAGGGTTCTGACCTGTCTGTGAACTCTAAACCTACAACATTCATAGAAGAAAGTTTTTTCTTTTTTTCTGGCAATGACACTGACCTACCAGGTATCTGTAGAAAGAGTACTACAACTTGGAAATCTGGAGTATATAGGCTTAAATATAATTACTTTGCATCTGGCTCGCAGAGTCTCTCATATTTAAAGATAGTACCTGACAGTTGTAAAGCCCTTTGCATTCTACATTTTTCCCCTGTAGATAGTACCCTTTAAGACTTAAAACCACAAAGGGGAGAGAAGTTGGATTTTACGTTTGAAGGAATACAGGTACACATTTGAATGGATACCTTTGAAAATATCTCAGCCTCACAAACAGTTCTTCTGCAATGGGGATGAATCCACCTTCTACTGAGTTAGAGAAATGGATCTCAGGCATGGTATCTAAAACTGGTATCTACTCTTTTCATGCTTTTGAGCCTGGGGAGGATACCTGACACTAGCTCAGCTAGCCAGATCTTAGGCAGGAATCAGACATGGAAAAGAGAATGGGAATTGAGAATGTCTTTCCTAGCGGCTAGATTGATTCCATGAAAACTTGGGTTATTTTTCCATCAGAAAACGAGGGAGAACGGAGAGAAAGACTGAAAGAAAAGAGAAGCAAATTCATAGAAAATGGCAATAATGAAAGAATAATTGAGGTCCCTTCCTAGATCTGCAGTGCTTCTTCTTTTTTTTCTTTTTTATTATGTTATGTTAGTCACCATAGTACTAGTACATCATTGGTTTGTGATACAGTATTCCATGATTCATTGTTTGCGTAATACCTCTGGTGTTCCTGCCGTTAGCTTCCATGAAATACCTGTGGGTCCTTGAGACAAACCAATTGTTTTATTGCCTTTACTTAAAGCAGCTTGCAGTTAAGACAAATAGTTTGCCTAAGTCACAAACCTAGAGAGTGGCACAGAGTGACTGAGAACTTCAATTCTGTAATCACCTCTCTACAGTTTTCTCTGTAGCTCTGCAGCTGCTGCATACATTCCTGAACCCTTTTCTGCTATGCAATACCCATCCAGCCCTGTCACGAGGGTAGAGCCTACTGGAGGGTTTTCAGATCTCAGAGTTTGGGACAAGAGCATTCTGCTTTTCTTCTAGCTTGTACAGATGTACTCTATCAGGATGCTCCTTGATTCATTAAAATTCTACAAGAAGGAAATGCAGCCAGCTGCCATTCTCCTTGCTCATCATCTTCCCTGGTGTCAGTCGCACCTCATTGCATTTGGCAACGCTCTTGACGTGAGTGACATTAGCCAGAGCACAAATCAGGTAGCATCTGCTGAGGAGTGAAGAAAAAAATCCCAAACACATTTATTAAAGGGAAAACAAAATCAGGTTGACATCCAGGTTGTCTTTTTTATAGTCTGTTTCTGGGTTTGTGTTTAAGATAGATGATTCCATTTTTTTTTTTTTTTTTTTTTTTTTTTTAGTGTTCCAATTTAACTGTTTCCAAGGCTGTCTCCAACCTTTGTCTCGGGGGGATTCAAAGCATTGAATAGATGAACGCAGGTTATAACTAGAATAAACACATGGTCTAATTTGTCCAGGATCATCTCAATTTATAGCTATTGTTGGAAAAGGACCCCTTTCCCTCTGAAACACACACTGATTTGGGTGATAAATTATTTGATCATCCTGGTGGGAGTCTCCATTCAATAAATCAAGGATGTTTCCTGAACCCCTATTGTAGATGATCAAAGTGGGGTGACTGTGTGTGTATGTGTAAATAAATGTAAGTATTTCATGGTGTCTGCCCTTAATGAACTTCCTTACAGTTCAGCGTTACAATAATAGCAAAATAGAACTGGAACTCCAGGAGATGAAATCTTCTTAATAGTGGAACCAGAAAGTGCAAGCCAATTTGTTCTTAGTTTACTGTTCTTGTGGGAGTCATTGTATGGGTCAAGGACAGAGAGTCTAGAGACATAGAACTTGGACTCCTATCTCAACTCTGCCATATACTAGCTGTATGAATATGAGACGATTAACTCACCCTCCCACATCTCCAGTTTCTCAACTATGCGCGTGGATAAAACCAGCATCTTCTTTCTTGTTGGGGTGTTGAGGATTGTGTTAGGTGTAGAAGGTAGTTAACAGTACCTAGTGGAAACTAAAAACATAGTAAAGATGAGCTAAGACATGACCCGTAGCAACAGGTCCTTACTGGGCTGAAAATCTTTGGAATCATCCCTTGTCTCTTTCATTCAAACTGTGTGATGTATTAAGTAGGGCCAATTGTAGAATCTCAGTGTTTTATCCAGCCCTAAATCCCTACCACTCAATGGTGAATGGTGGGTAGGTAAATAACATTCCTCAGAATCATTCATCGTATTCCTTCTCGACATTTTCAAATAGAGTTGTGACAGCAAGGCAAACTGTGTGCTGTGGGCTTAGGAGAACAGATGGTGTCAGAAAAATCTAGCATGTGATGGAAAAACATGGTGTATTCCTTTCCAGCATAGGGAGGAGCAGGAACAGTGTGTACTGAATAATTCCTCCTTCCAGGTGGTGGAGGTGGGAAGAGAAGGGAGATAGTAGGGCACCAACAGCAAACTCCTTCATGGAAAAGGTCTAGACTGCTGCTTCTCTAGGATTCCTCCCAGACTTAGAAAGGGACTAAATTTTGTTAAATACAATTTTAACATGTTTCTTGAAAATGTACTGGGAACTCTTTCTATGTATTGATTGAAAATTTGAAACATTTGGGGCCTTGATGAAACCCCTCAAAGAAGTAACCCAGTATAAAGCCAAACATTCACTTATTTAAATTATTTTTTATTATAATTTAAATTAATGACTAACATTTATTGAGCCCTTTATGTCAGAACTGAGCTAAAAGCTTTACATGATGTATCTTATTAAATGTCTACCACTGCACTGACACAGGTGATAAAGGTCCCATTTTGCTTATAAGGAAACTGGTTCAAAGATGCCTAAGGGTCACAAAGCCACTAGGAGAAGAGGCCTTTTACCTAGGTCATTCTGAGTCCAAATTTTATACCTTTGATTACTATGCTTTATGTGCTATGATAAACTTGCCTTAAAAATAATGGATTATAGAACTAGGTGACCCCAATATCTTGGACAATCATTATGTTCAAGGATGGAATAATAATGAGTAGAAGAAGAGGAGTTAAAATACTGAGGGCAAGAAGGACAATTCTGATTTGCTTGAATCTTCCTGTTTTCTCTCTGAATTATGTAGGCCTTGGACTTAGAGTTGGGTGTCTAGTCTTGTTTCAAAGGAAAGATCTTTTGTTTTTCCTCTGAAACACATTGCAAGATTTGAGCAATACTAAAATGCAAGAAAAATCTTCCTCAGTATGAACCTGAGGTCTAACTGGTTGATATGAGAGATAGGACTTGGAGTATAAGATCTTTCTGCTATAATGGGTAACATATCTGTTCCTTATTTTTTCTTTATTCTTTAGTACCATAAATATTTAAGGTATGACTTTTATACTCCAGGCTCTGTGCAGGCATATGGAAGACAGAAAGGCAAGTAAGACTGACAAAATGGCCATGATTATTAAGTTTATTATCTTGTTTATTTCCTAGGAAACAAAAAAGGTTATGAAATCATGCCATATTCAGTATGTAGTGTATTAATTACATTTGGCCAGTCATCTATCTATATTTAAAATTCAGTTGCTTTCCTATCTCTATAAATGCATTTGCATGCTATCTCAGAATAAAGCACTGGAGACATCAGTAATATAGTGTTTAATAGCTGATTGCCTTGATTCAGAAAGATGAGAGGGTCATAGCTTTGCTGAATAACACCGAATCGTTGTTAAATTTCTCCAAGCTTATTTACTAATTTAGAAAATGACCCTCTGCCCTCCTTTCACAACAGGCAAGCTACACATACAGAATCATTTTTCATATGACGATGCATCTGTCCCAGGGCTGAACAAGTACCTGGAGCCAGAGGACTCTGAAGAACTGGTGTTAAAGAGTAATTTTTGTCACCTTCTCCCTATCTACCTTCGGGTGAGTCACCTCATCTTCAGTTAAGTGACAATACCATTCTGTGTTATGCCTACCTTGATAATAGCCTAATGTTAGGATCCAGTGAGATGGATTGGAAAGTACGCTATGAATTCAAGGGCTTCGAGGTAAGTGGAGTTTATATCTGAGACACTGACCAGATAGGCATGAAACAATTTCAAACTGTGTGGTTGTGTATACCTTGCAATATCAGGTGACTTCTTTGTGGGTTGTATGGGTCAAGAAGATGGTGATATTATGGTTCTTTCAATTCAGATTCTACTTTGACAAAATGCCTTCTATGATATAATTTCTGGTGAGTGACCAAGTAGAGATGCATGCATAGTCATCTATCAATGCATGAAAGAGTCCAGGCAGTCAAATGAGTTGGCCCTCAAACTTCTATTCCCCTCCCTATTTAGGAGAGATGGCCATGGCTCCTGGCACCATGTCCCTAAATGTGCCTCCAGATTAGAGTATGTTCAGCAGGGAGTTGTTCCCTTGTCAACAATGAACATTAGTATAGCAGTTGGACTGGAAGGAAAAGCTTTGTCTATTAGGAAGCCTGCAGAGCTTGGTTGCTAGGCAACCCAGTCTGGAGGCAGCAACCAATGTGTAGTGTGAGGGAATCCAGGGAGGTGGGCCTGGAAAATAGGGGGAGGCAAATCTTTACTCAGAAAGGCAGGAGAAGAAAAGGCACTGCCTACTATCCAGGTAAAGAGGAGGTGTGTACAATGAATTAAATTGTGCGTTTTAGCATTGAAGTGCTAGGTGCCAACACTTACTGGTAACTATATTGTCATCTGGAAAACTACGTGATCTTGAGTAGTGACTTTCTCCAGCCTCAGAATGTCTGGCAAAAGTAGCCAGATATTGCTAACTTCTCCCCATCCTCAGCACTATAGATACTGCGCACACACATACCTCCTTGAATCAGAGAAACAGGATTCTGATCTCATATGTACTGTATTTGCGGGAAAGGATGAGAAGAAAAGTATATAATACTAAAAATCCTGGAATAAATGGTGTTTGGGTTTCTTTAAGCTTAAGGTTCTAAATAAAATGACTGTTTCCTACTCTTAAACATAACTAAATATTTACACAGGGCAGAATATGCCAGAATACAGATATGGGGGAAGTTCTGTTTCATATAGCCAAGCTCTTAGAGCTCCACTATCCCAAAATACACTCCTCACTAGGCTGCCAGTGGATTCGAAAGACGCAAGATTAGATACTTTAGGGGGAGTTGAGGCATGAACTATTCGTGAGCCACTTGGGAGATGTGACATATCAACTAAACATTCACCAAATCTGAGCTTAAGCATGACAGTGATTTGAACTCAAAGAAATGAGGCACCTCCCAGTGAAGGGATATCCTGGGCTGAGAATTGGACTGATGTTGGCACATGCAAGCCCATGAGGGTTGAGGCATCACAGAGAAAAGGCAGCAGTTTTTAAGACTTGCAGATATGCAGATAGAGATCGGAAGCAGGACTGCTTCATTTATTTTAGCTGTTAATCTTTGACATGTTACCTAAATTTTTTGAGGCGCATTTTACTCACCAGTACATGGGAACTTGGAATAGTATTTACTTCTAAGAGATGCTGCGAATGTTAAATGAAAGAATGCATACAAACCACTTAGCAGAGGGCCTCATGTAATGTAAATAATGATTAGAAGCTGGTAAGTTTATCCATGTAGTTTCTTGGATCAGTGTCACAGAGTGAATCTGGGTGATACCGTGGTTTAAATAAACAACACAGCTCAGGGGCAGGATGTTGGCATGGGAATGTGCTATAGTAGCTATTGGGAGACCAGCCTTCTGTGGGGGTCTAAGTCACCCCCAAGCAATTAGAGTCCGGATGTACAATTGTGACAGCTCAGATGTTGCACAAAAAGAGTGGTGATGAGGCCAAGAGTGCCTTCTCAAGTACCATTGAGCTCCATTCCTGACAGAGTTCAGGAATACAGCTCCAAATCCAGATGCTTTCAGTCTGAAATCACTTTTTGGAGATAACACTTTCAGTACTTATAGAGATTTTTGTGTTCTTGGATCTGGGATTCCTAACCTAGGAGTGGTTTGCTTTCCAAAAGACCCAATTTGCAGATTCTTCCCTACTATTTAGGACTTGCTCTAAACTTTTCTTCTCTGGGCTACCATTTCTTCACTTAATAACAAGAAAGATTGGCTTGGGTATCTTCAAATCTGCTCTAGCTTGTCTTAAATATTTTCCCAGAACTTTTCTTAAGTCTTGCAGCTTTTTATTCCTTCATTAAACACATTTTACTGAGTGCCTGCTAGGTAGCAGGCTCTGTCATGGGCACTGAAGGCTCATGCAGTAATAAACAAACAATCCAGAAAAATTTTTGTTATCATGGAGCTTACAATGGCAGGAGATGGACTCTAATCAGGGGGACAGAAATGTCTGATTATTTCAAGTAGTGATAAATGCTGTGAAGTACACTAAAATGAAGAGGAACTGTATCATTACCAATTACAGTGTAAAAACCATTGAAAATGTATTGTCTTATAGCAACAATGATTTGTTGACCCTCATGAATCTGTAGGTTGACTGGACTCAACCAAGTTATTCTCCTCTTCCATGTACAACAGCCAAAGTTAGTCATGCAACCACATTCCACCTGGGAGGTCATTTGGGGCTGGAACACCCAAGATGACCTTTTATTCTCCAGGGTCTCTTTAACTTGCCATTATTTTGCATTCTTCCCAGCCTTTTTAAAAACGACAGCTGGATATTAAGTACACAAACCCCAATATGCAAGTGTTCCTCAAGCATTTGTGGCTGTCATGTTTTCAATCCCATTGGCCAAATCAAGTCCGATGGGTAAGCCCAGAGTTAGTGTGGGAGGGAATTACACAAGTGCATGAAAACAGGGCCATGGTTCATCGTAGTCATCAATGATAGGGAAGATGACTACCATATATTGGAGAACAGGTGGTACCTCTCAGAAACAGTGCTATTTCAACTGAAACATGAAAGCTGTACGATCAGAGAGAAGAGGGCAGTTACAAAGATGCTGAGGTAAGAAAAACTTGGAGCTTTTGAGGATCTAAGAATAGGCCTGTATGGCTGACATTTTGTGAGTAAGGGGAAGGAGTGTTTAGAAGACCAAGCCAGTGAGGTTGGGCAGAGGCAGATCATAACACTTATAGGCAATAGGAATTTGGATTTCATTCTACATGCAGTGAGAAGTCATTAATATGTTTAAGATACAAAGTCATCTGGTCTGATTTACATTTATAAGAAGTCAGACTTCTCAAAAAAAAAAAGATATTAAGAAAATTGGTCCAGTCTTTTCAATAAGTCAGAAATGTAAAAAAGGGACTGTGCTATATTAAGAGTATAATTAAAGTGTGATCCTGGAATAGAGAAAATAGCTGTAAAAACATTTCAGGATTATTAGATAAATTTTTAAATTATTTAAATATAGAGGTATTATCAGAACCAAGTTAAAAATAGGTACGCTATTTTTCATTTTGATTAAAAAAACAAAGCATACATGTAATACATACATGCATAGAAAAAGATCCACAGACAAATATATACTAAGGTGTGTTAACTTTGGTGGTAATCCCTGAATGTAAGATTATGATGGCTTTATTTGCCTGAAAGTAATGGAAGATACAGAGACAAAAGTGGAAACTGGGAGTCCAGGTAGAAAACTATTAGACAACAGAGATAATGGTCACTTTTAAAGGCTGATTACAGTGGAGTTGGTAAGAAGTTGATATACTGGAGATAAAGTTAGGGAGCAGAGGGGTTAGGACTTCCTGATGAATTGGCTATTTGAGAAGAGGTAAAAAGTAATAGAAAAATGACTCTGGTTTGGTTTGAGAAGTGGGTGGAAGTGGTGACATTTTCTGAGATGAGGAAGAAGCAAGCAAGTGTGGTTTGGATGCCTTT
This sequence comes from Lontra canadensis, assembly GCF_010015895.1. Lineage (NCBI taxonomy): Eukaryota > Metazoa > Chordata > Mammalia > Carnivora > Mustelidae > Lontra > Lontra canadensis. The sequence goes on from NW_022630999.1 coordinate 18,326,858, forward strand.
CTCAGAGAAATGGTAGGAGATGACTGGGTACCCTGTCATGGGTGATCTGTAAGGGGAGGTTTCATTCTGAATTCCTGATCTATTTGGATGAATTCCATTCAGCCCTCAGTGTTCTGTTCAGGCCAAACCTTGTTAAGAAGAGGCTGAATAAATAAGAACGTGTCTTAAAAAGTCACCTGAGTTGCTAGGCAGAATATAAATAACCTAGCACTGGATGCTCTGTGGAATAATGGTTGCTTTCTTAAGCCTTTCCATTTTATAAGTATGGTGCCAACACTTGAGATGGTTCAGTGAAACACAACCCAAATGCTTGCAGCTAAAATTCAGATCATTAAAAAACAGAGGAGTAAAATTACTATACCAAAGAAGTGAAATCCGACATTTGGGGAAAAAATTATCAACACAAATAATCATTGCTCAGAAGAGGGTTTTGTTAGACAGCAACTAGTTAGTTACCTGAAATCCCCAGTTAATCTAAATTCATCTGTGTGGTCATAATATTATGGTGATCGCTTACAACTTTGTGGGATTGCCTGGAAGACTTCACTCTCTGTGCTGAAGCTAAGCAAAGCAACGTGGCTCTTTGTTCATCGTAGAAAGAAAAAATTTGGTTAAATGTGAAGAAGAATTTCCCAAATAGTAAGTCAAGACTTGAATAGGTGACTCTTTTCTACTCATTGAGACTATTTCCTAACTTTATGAATTTATGGCCAAGCATTTAAAGCAAAAATAATCAGACTCTTGAAAGGGAACTCCACCCAATTTTCTTTCTTTCTTTTTTTAATCTGGCCCATAACCAATCTAACCAGATGCATCACAGCTGAATCAATCCAGATGGTTCTTTGAAACAGCCAAACTGAGCATTTCAGACGTGCCACAAATTTGGATACTGGATACCTCAGACCCTTCACTAAATAGGAAATCTGAGAGGCCAATTACAGAAACTCAGAGACCACAAGAATTAACAGGGTAGGGGTAAAATGTGAAGTGATGAGCAGGTGTGGATTTTAGTGAAAACAAAACAAAACAACAAAAAAACACAACCAAAGAAACACCCCCCTCCACCCCGCAAAATCAGCCTTCAGTGAAGTTCAGGTCTTTAACATAGTTCCTTCATTAATGTTTACCCATCTTTTATTTAAATTTAAAAAAATTTACACTGTCTGAATAACAAAATCTCTCAGGATACATGCTTTCAGTGTTGTAATTTAAGAAGCAATTTCCCAATGCAAAGAAAAAAAATGTGTAAAAGTCTTGGTTATCTTAACGGCTTATAGGAAATATTTGGGTGTATAACCAAAGGTTTGTTTTCTTTAGCAAAGCTACACTATTACAGCTGAATTATAACAGCTCTAAATATTTGCTCTCAAAAAGTACCCATATAAAATCACAATTTCCCTAACTATCCCACTTAGAAAATGCCTAACTTGTCTGAGAGACCACATTCTATCATTAAGAAATACAGGCTTGAAGACAGATATATAACTGGAATTCATGGTATTGCCTATCTTTTCCAGTTTTTGGATCAGGTCAAGTGGCCTATTGATAATAAGATCTTAGTAGCTTTGAAAAATGTCCCAATTAGTGAGTTTAAACTTCCTAAGACACGGGGCAAATAAAATAGATAGACACTAGGCTAAGGAAGTGAGCACAAGTCAGATTACCCTGGAGAGCTCAAGGTCTTTGTAGCTGGTTTCCATGATGAGAGGAGGACCCAGAAATCAGCGGAATGGATTGAAGGTTATAAATAATCCAGAAAGGCACCCTTCAGATGTTGGGTGAAAAAGCTGAAGATAGGCCACAGCCACTCTGCTTGATCTCTCCTTGTTGGTAGAAGTTCCCTTCCTGTAAGAGGAAAGAGCAATGCCCGAGACAAAATCACTCGGGTCCCCAAAACTCTCCTGACTAAATCAGACAGAACTTGGGTCATATTCTGACTTTATCAGTTATTCTTTGATTTTTGTACCTGGTACTTCCTTTCTCTAGGTATCTCATCTGTAAAAGGATTGGTTATGAGGATTAAACAAGATATTGGTATATAAAGTATTTGTACAATGTTTGATATCTTAGAAGTCTCAAAGTTAGCTACTTTTGATACAACAGTGGAAATAGAGTAAATGAATCAAAAATAAGGGAAAAATAAAATAATACTGATTTTTTTCAATTATAATAACCATATTTCTAAGAATGCAATGTTTCTTTCAGGTATGGTAGGGAATCAAATTGTATGAAAGTCCATTACTACTAGTAGGGGTGTGGCTCTCTGAACATTTATAGCTGTGATTTTTTTTTAATAGCTGTTGATATTTTTTCAGTAGGCCAGATTGATGATAAATAGTTGTCCTAAAGTTTGTAGAGGACTACAGAGATAAGTCCCACAGTGGATTCAACTTTAGCTCCCTGACTTTCTGACTCTGTTTAATCACTTTTGGTTGAGGACTACCATCTTCAAGCTGGTAGTACAAAGAGGGCATAACTATAATCTGCCCCGGAGCAGAATGCCACAGCTGTCCACTATAGCTGTTTTTATTTAACCCATAACTGCCACAACTCTGTTTTGCCTTCTTCTCTGCACATAATATATTTGCCATATTTCTTTATCTTTTTTTAAAATTTAATTTTATTTTTTCCAGTGTTCCAAAATTCATTGTTTATTCCATATTTCTTTATCTTTATTCTTTCTAATAGCCCTCTAATAGGTCAATCAAGTTTTAATAAGCCAGACATATTGAAAATAATAGTGCAGCTATCAGAAGGCAATGTTGAACATGCTATAGATCTGATAACACATGTACTTGTATAACACTCATTGTACTGATGGGTATACTTATAGCCTGAACACCAGAGCTTCAGTAGTTATTACTGAATACAGTTTTTGAAGTACAGTTTTCTTTCTATTCTGCCTGAATGTTTCGACCAGAGGAGTTGGGATACAAAGCATGATAGGAGTGTGATGGGGATAATCAGGGAAAATATCTGGGTGGAAATGAGTCTTGAAGGCCGCGATAGACAAGGGATGCACCAGGAGGGCATTTGAAACTCAGCTAAGCCACACATATCCTAGTTTGAGGATGAAAACTTGCACCTTGCATTTTGGGGAGAAAATCCTAAATCTCTTATTTGAAATCCTTTTTATCCTTATGATGGTAATGTTCTTTTCTAGCATGGAATACTTTCCTATGCAGTAGGTGGTCAGGCTGCAGTGCCTAATTTGATCTTCCACTGAATATATTCCCTTAAATACAGTATCTCAGTTGACATTTATTAAATGCCTGGTTGACACCAGACATCAAAGAATTGGGGAACAAACCTTACATGTCACAGATTCATTTAGCAATCAAAGATAACAGCTGGGTAAATAATGACCAGAGTAGATTTATTTTCAGGACGAATGGCCAGTTGCTATGTGAATTGCAATTCCTGAATTTTTCCTCTTCATCAGCCTTCCAGAACACTCCAGAACCACTTGTTTGAGGCCTTTCAGAGACTGGCCTTTAAATTCTTCTTTCTGCTTAATGATCAGTCCTTTTGGATGCCAGAATTCACTTTCCTCTTTCATATCTTTTCTCCTCTACTGTGCATTTGGTTTTTCTTGTTCTCCTAGCTAGTGTAGCATCTGTTGCTTGATAAATCCTGCGATGCTCAGGATACCTATAGAAAAGAGAATTTTCAGTAGTAGGATCCTGTCCTCACCTTCTTCCCAGTCTTAACAGCATCATTCCAAGAGCTAGGAGAGTGACAGCTTCTCTGGAATATCAGGCAAGATATTAGAAAACCATGCTCTTTGCTCCACTGTTCTTTGTCCTCTGAGTTGAACATGTGGCTGGGAGACTCATTTTCTCAAACCTCTATTCCCTTACCTCATAGTGTAGGCTTTCCTCTCTATTAGTATTTTATAGAAGATTGGGTCAGTTGGTGACAAGTGAAGTTCATTGTATCCCATCTTGATCATAAAGGATGTTACTATTTAGGAGAAGAAATACACAAATGCCTGTAAAGAAGACAGGCATTGCAAAAATATTATATTTTTGCTTTATAGCAAAAATATATAGCTTTATAGCAAAAATATAAAGCGTCTGGGACTGGTGGAGTCTATGGTGAAGAGAGGACAGCATACCTTGCCTAAAATCATTCTCATTCTCTATCATCATCATCTTTTTTTTTTTTTTTTTTCCTTTTTGAAGGACTGCTCTTTCAGACCACACCAAATATCTATGAGCCAGACTGGGCTTGGGCCTCTAAGCAGTCTCCTATTTATGTGCATTTGATAGTCCAGAATAACTCACAGAGAGATAATAATGATTAGTTCTTTTATGTAAGAGAATAAGAGAATTCAGCTCAGGGACTTAAAAGGACTGGGTTTGAGCTCTAAGTCTTCCCTTGCCTCCTTTATCTACAATTCCAGAGCTCTTTTCATTGTGCTGTGTCCATCTCTGTACTCCTTCCTCTCTAATTCACCTTTTCTAAGTGACCAGTGCCCTGTCCTTCCCCCAGTCATGCAGGGATACTTCAGTGAATCAAAGTCTGGGGAGAGCTTGTCTGGAGTCCCTGTACTTTCTTCTTCCCACTCAAGATCTTTTTATTCCTACTCTGACATTCTAGAATGGCTGTTAATGCATTTGCTTCTCAGTGAGTGATTCTAGATGAATAAACATATATGCTTGGAATTTCAGTCATCACATTGCAGGAGATCCTATGTCAGCTTTTCTGAGTGAACAATACCTAGCATATATGTTATCTGATAATAACCTAAAAATTAAGTCCAAGTTCCCTAAGCCTTTCTCATTTAGAAACTAAAAATAATAAATGTAGAGGACAAACTTTGCAGATTTGTGAACTTTGGATTAATTATAAGCTCGATACTTTAAAGCTGTGTGACTTTGGATAAGTGCTTTCAACTGCTTTCCCAGCTCTGTTACCTCATCCATAAAACTGGTAGCAACAATAACTAATTTATGGTTCTGAGGATAAAATAAGATAATACATGTAAGGCACTGATGGAAGGAAGTCTTCACTGGGTTTTAATAATAAAGCTCAGGTGGAATGTGGCAGGGGGACAATGCAAGGGCAGTTGGTCAAACTACAAAATGTGCCACCTTTCTTTCATTCCTTTGCTTTCCCTCAAGCCAGGCAATTAGAGACACAAGCCCTTTCCTGTCAACCACAGTTCACACCTAGTCCCTACATGACTCATTGTTTTCTCTCTGACCCAATAATATAAACATGACCCCACTGTTTATAGGAAAGAGGCAGGTTACATTTGGTGAGTGCTATTTCTTTCTGAACCCTGGGTTTTCAAAGACTAGGAAACTAAACCTATACAGGTAACTTTCTCATTGGTGTGGTTTCATTTTTTTTAAAGTTAAAATCATAGTTCCTTTTTACTTACCCCTTTAGCTTATTCACACATGTTCTGAAAGGCAAATTTCTTACACTGGTTTGGGGGAGAAGACACTCTGTAAATACAGATCTTTCAAAATTCCAAAGGAAAGAACAAATGTGATTGAATTACAAAGTTATAAGAAAAGTTAGAGAACACATAAGCTGATGCTGTGGTGGGAACAGCTGAGAAACTGTAGGATGAGTATTGATCAAAGGAGAGTCAAGTTTTCAGCAGAATAATAAGAAAAGAATAATTTGGATAGTCTCTTCAATGAATGGTGTTGGGGAAACAAATGGTGTTGAGGAAACACCAGCCACTGCCAAAGAATAAAAGTGGACCCTATCTTACACCATATGCAAAAATTAGCTCAAAATGGATAAAAGACTTGAATTTACAAAGGAAGAAAACATGGGCAGTAAACTCCTTGAGATAGGTCTTGGTGATGATTTTTTTTTTTTTTTAATCTGACACCAAAAGCAAAAACAAACAAGTAGGACTACATCAAACTAAAAAGCTTATGCACAGCAAAGACAACCATCAACAAGATGAAATGGCAACTGAATGGGAGAAAATAATTGTAAATCATGTATCTGATAAGGGGACTAATATCCAAAATATACCAAAAAATCATACAATAACAAAACAACAAACAAAACTAACAATCCAGTTAAAAAATAGGAGGAGGATCTGAATAGACATTTTTTCCAAAGAAGACCTACAGATGGCCAACAGGTACATGAAAATATGTTCAACATCATTAATCATTAGGAAAATGCAAATCAAAACCACAATGAGATACCACCTCATGCCAGTCAGAATGGCTAAAATTAACAAGTCAGGAAATGACAGATGCTGGTGAGGATGCGGAAAAAGGAGAACCTTCCTACACTGTTGGTGGGAATGCAAGCTGGTGCAGCCACTCTGGAAAACAGCATGGAGGTTCCTCAAAAAGTTGAAAATAGAGTTACCCTATGACCCAGCAATCGCACTACTGGGTATTTACCCTAAAGATACAAACGTAGTGATCCGAAGGGGCACGTGCATCCGCATGTTTATAGCAGCAATGTCCACAATAGTCAAACTATGGAAAGAAGATGCCCATCAACAGATGAATGGATAAAGAAGATGTGGTAGGGGCGCCTGGGTGGCTCAGTGGGTTAAGCCGCTGCCTTCGGCTCAGGTCATGATCTCAGAGTCCTGGGATCGAGCCCCGCATCGGGCTCTCTGCTCAGCAGGGAGCCTGCTTCCTCCTCTCTCTCTGCCTGCCTCTCTGCCTGCTTGTGATCTCTCTCTGTCAAATAAATAAATAAAATCTTTAAAAAAAAATTAAAAAAAAAAAGAAGATGTGGTATATTTATGCAATGGGATACTATGAAGCCATCAAAAAAAAAATGAAATCTTGCCATTTGCCATGATGTGGATGGAACTAGAGGGTATTATGCTGAGTGAAATAAGTCAATCAGAGAAAGACAATTATCATATGATCTCCCTGATATGAAGAGGTTGAGAGCCAAGGTGGGGGGTTTGAGGGGTAGGGAAGGAAAAAATGAAACAAGATGGGATCGGGAGGTAGACAAACCATAAGGACTCTTGGTTGCTGGGGGCAGGTGGGTAGGGAGAGGGTGGTTGGTTATGGACACTGGGGAAGGTATGTGCTATGGTGAGTGCTGTGAAGTGTGTAAACCTGGCGATTCACAGACCTGTACCCCTGGGGCTAATAATACATTCTATGTTAATAAAATACATTATTATATGTTAATAAAAAATTTAAAAAACCCCACAAATAGCATATCATCACCTCATACCTTTTAAAATGGCTACTATCAATAAGACCAGAAATAACGAGAGTTGGCAAGGATGTGGAGAAAAAGGAACCCTCATGCACTGCTGATGGGAATGTAAATTGGTACAAACACTACAGAAAACATTATGGAGGTTCCTTTAAAAACTAGAACTATCATATGATCTAGCAATCCCACTTATGGATATTTATCCAGAGAAATGAAAATACTAATTTGAAAAGATACATACATGCCCATGTTCATTGTAGCATCATTTGCAATAGCCAAGATGTGGAAACAAATTTAGTGTCTACTGACGGATAAATAGATAAGGAAGCCTTGCCATTTGTAACAACATGGATTCACCTTAAGGGTATTATGCTAAGTAGGATAAGTCAGGAAAAAAAATACTGTATGATCTCTCAGGTGTAGAATCTCAAAACAAAACTAAACCCAAGCTGACATGCAGAAAACAAATCAGTAGTTGTGGGGGTGGGGTGGGAGGGACAAGGGAGGATGGGTGACTTTTAAGTTTAAATAAATTGAATGAATAAACAATTTAAAAATCTCAGACCTCTATAATGTTTTCATTTTTCATGTTCCAGTTCACTTCCACAAACATTTACTTAGTGTTTCTTACACTGGACATAGTATAGGACAAGAACTGTGCTCTGTGATATTGATGATATAGTGGGATGAACAAAGGTAAAAAAGTATATGTATCGTTTTATATTTGTATTCCAATGGTTCTCCAATTATATAGGGCTGTTGATCATATTTGAGGAGGATACGAATTTTGGAAAAGAAATTTAGAAATTATTTCGCAGCTAGAGTAAAGAAGGAAGGTAAAATTGATACTTTTATATTATTAAAATATGTTTGGTAATAATCTGAGCTGGGGAAACTTTTGATAGTATAAATCCCCCAGAAGGCTATTAAGTAAATAAGCATATATGCAAAACAAATGAAAGCCTTACCAAAATCAAATAATAATTCTTTATTATATAATAGTAATAATAATAATAATGAGTAAAGAAATAAGATGGTGTAATGAGAGTAAGAAATCACCCAGGTAATAATATGTTGATATGAGATCACCTCTTGTAATATATATGTTATATATATAGGAATATATATATGTTATAAAATATGTATTTTATATATTTTTTAGAAATATAAAATTTTTAATCTACATATAACATATAAAATACATATAACATATGTGTGTGTATGTGTATGTATAATTTATCAAAGTAAGTGTACACTTTAATCCCCATCACCTATTTTACCCATCCCTCTGCCCACCTCCCCTCTAGTAATCACCAGTTTGTTTTCTATAGTTAAGTCTCTTTCCTGGTTTGTCTTTTCTTCTTTTTCTTTGCTTATTTGTTTCCTAAATTCCACATAAAAGTGTGATTATATGGGATTAGTCTTTCTCTGATTTAACTGGCTTAGCATATACTCTCTAGTTGTATCCATGTTGTTGCAAATGACAAGATTTCATTTTTAGTGGAATAATATTCCAGTATGTGTGTGTGTGTGTGTGTGTTATCCATTCATCAGTCAGTGGACACTTGGGCTGTTCTCATATTTTGGCTATTATAAATAATGCTGCAATAAACATAGGTACATGTATCCTTTTGAATTAGTTCTTTTTTTTTTTTTAATTTTTTTGGGTAAACCTCCGATAGAGTGATTACTGGATTATAGAGTAGTTCTATTTTTAAGTTTTTGAGTAACCTCCATACTACTTTCCATAGTGGCTGCATGGTTGCACCAGTTTGTATTCCAACCAACAGTGTGCAATAGCTTCCTTTGTCTCCACATCCTCAATAACACTTGTTTCTTGTGTTGAGATTTTAGCAATTCTGACAGGTGTGAGGTGATACCACATTGTGGTTTTAATTTGCATTTCCTAGATGATACATGATATTGGGCATCTTTTCATGTGTCTGTTGGCTATCTGGACGTCTAGTTTGGAAAAATGTTTGTTAATGTCTTCTGCCCATTTTTTAATTGATTATTTGCTTTTTGGGTGTTGAGTTAGATCAATTTTTTTTTGCATATTTTGGATACTAGCCCTTTACAGATATGTCATTTGCAAATATCTTCTCTCCTTCAGTAAGGTTGTCTTTTAGTTTTGTTGGTTGTTTGCTTTGCTGCACAGAAACCTTTTATTTTGATGTAGTCCCAATAGTTTATTTTTGCTTTTGTTTCCCTTGCCTTAGGAGACCTATCTAGAAAAAAGTTGCTATGGCCAAGGTCAAATTGTTACTGCCTGTGTTCTCCTTTAGGATTTTGATGGTTTCAGGTCTCACGTTTATATCTTTAATCCGTTTGAGTTTATTTTTGTGTATGGTGTGAGAAAGTTATCTAGTTTCATTCCTTTGCATGTAGCTGTCAAGTTTCTCCAATACCATTTGTTGAAGAAACATTTTCCTATTGCATATATTCCTGCCTTTTTTGTCAAATATTAATTAACCATATAATCATGGGTTCATTTCTGACTTTTTATCTTGTTCTATTAATCTCTGTGTCTATTTTTGTGCCGGTACCATAGTGTTCTGATTACTACAGCTTTATAATGTAATTTGAAATCTAAAATTGTAATACATCAGTTTTTTCCTTCTTTTTCAAGATTACTTTGGCTATTTGGGGAATTTTGGGGTTCCATACAGATTTTAGGATTGTCATAGTTCTGTGAGAAGGATTTTGGTATTTTGATAGGGATTTCATTAAATCTGTAGATTGCTTTGGGTACTATAGACATTTTAACAATACTTGTTTTCTAACCCATGAGCATGTAATGTCCTTCCATTTCTTTATGTCCTCTTAAATTTCTTTCATCAGTGTTTTGTAGTTTTCAGAGTACAGTTCTTTCACCTCTTTGGTTAAGTTTATTCCTAGATATTTTATTATTTTTTGGTATAATTACAAATGGGATTCTTTTCCTAATTTATCTTCCTTCTGCTTCATTATTAACATATAGAAATGTAATGGATTTCTGTACATTGATTTTGAATCCTGAAACTTCACTGAATTCGCTTATCAGTTCCAGTAGTTTTTTGGTAGAATTGTTAGGGTTTTCTATATATGGTATTATATCATCTGAGAATCATGAAAGTTTCATTTCTTCATTACCAATCTGAATAGCTTTTATTTCTTTATGTTTTCTAGTTGCTATGGCTAGGACTTCCAGTATTACACTGAATAAAAATGGTTATCCTTTTTGGACATCCTTTTCTTGTTCCTGACCTCAGACAAAAAGTTCTGTTTTTCCCTTCGAGTATGATGTGGGCTGTGGGTTTTTCATATAAGGCCATTATTCTGTTGAGGTATGTTCCTTCTAAACCTACTCTGCAGAGGATTTTTAAACATGAATATGTTTTTGTAATTTGTTGAATGCTTTTTCTGTATCAGAATTATCATATGGTTTTTATCCTTTCTCTTTTGATATGACCTATGGTGTTGATTGTTTTGCAAATATTGAACCACCCTTGCATCCCAAGAATAAATTGTACCTGATCTTGGTGTATGACTTTTTTTTTTTTTTTTTACTGTATTGTTGGATTTGGTTTGCTAATATTCTGTTGAGATTTTTGGATCTATATCCATGAGAGATACTGGCCTATAGTTCTCTTTTCTTGTGCTGTATTTATCTGGTTTTGTTACAGGGTTATTCTGGCCTCACAGAATGAATTTGGAAGATTTCTTATCTGTCTTTTGGAAAAGTTAGAGAAAATGTGTATTAACTGTTTTATTTATTTGGTAGAATTCACCTCTAAAGCTGTATAGTCCTGGACTTTTGTTTGGTGGGAGTCTTTTGATTGCTGATCCAATTTCATTTCTGGTAACTGGTGTGTTCAAATTTTTATTTCTTCCTGCTTTAGTTTAATAGATTATGTATTTTTAGGAATTTATACATTTCTTCTAGGTTGTCCCATTTGTTTGCCTATAGGTTTTCATAATACTGGGTTATAATTGTTTGTATTTGTGTAGTATTGGTTGTTATTTTTCATCAGTGATTTTGTTTATTTGGTTACTCTTTGTTGTTTTTGATGAGTCTGGTTATGTTGATCTTTTCAAAGAATAAGTGCCTGTTTTCATTGATCTATTTTTTTAACTTCTATATACTTTATTTCTGCTTTAATCTTTATTATTTCCTTCCTTTTGCTGAGTTTTTATTTTGTTCTTTTTCTTACTTCTTTAGGTATAAGATTAGGTTGTTCATTTGGGATTTTTCTTCTTAAAAATTTTAACTATAAACCTGAGGTAAGCACTGCTATAAACTTCCCTCTTACAACCAATTTTGCTGCATCCTAAAGATTCTGGACTGTCATGTCTTCATTTTCACTTGTTTTCATGTAATTTTTACTTCTCTTCCTTGAGTTTTTGGTTGATCCATTTATTGTTTTGTTGTGGTTGATTTTTGATTTCATTGTGTTGTGGTCAGAAAAGATACATGGTATGATTTTGATCTTTTTGAATTTGTTGAGACTTGCTTTGTGGCCTAATATGTGATCTGTTCTGGAGAATGTTCATGTGCACTTGAAAAAAATATGTATTCTGTTTTAGGATGGAATGTTCTGAATGTATTTGTTAAATCCATCTGGTCCAGTGTGACATTCAAAGCCACTGTGTCCTTTTTGATTTTCTATTTGGATGATCTGTCTATCGATGCAAGTGGGTGTTAAAGTCATCTCTTACTATTGTATTACTACTGATTACTTCCTTTGTTATTAACTGCTTTAGGTATTTTGGTGCTCCCACATTGGATGCATAAATATTTAGAATTATTATATCCTCTTGTTGGATTGTCCCCTTTATTATTGTCTAGTGTCCTTCTTTTCTCTTCTTACAGTGTTTATATAAAGTCCACTTTGTCCAATATAAGTATTGCTACTTTGGCTTTCTTTAGATATCCATTTGTATGATAAATGTCTCCCCATCCCCTCCTTTCAGTCTTAAATGAGTCTCTTGTAGGCAGCATATAGATGGGTCTTGTGTTTTTTTGTTTTTTATCTACTCTATCACTTTATGTCCTTTGGAGCATTTAGTCCATTTACATTCAAAGTAATTATTGACAAATAAGGATTTATTGCTATTTTGTTACTTGTTTTGTGGTTTTTCTATAGATTTTTTTCTGATCCTTTGTTCTTTTGTTCTCTTTCATGATTTGTTGGCTTTCTTTAGTGACATACTTGGATTCTTTTCTCTTTGTTATTACTTGTTTTTTATTTGTGATTACTATTAGGTTTGTCTATAACAGATTCTGCATGTATCAATCTACATTAAGTTGACAGTCACTTAAGTTTGAACCCATTCTTTACTCCTCCACCCCCCCACCAGCATTTTAGGTATAAGGTGTCACAAATCTTTATATTCTTTTATTTTATGAATCCCTGGACTGATTTTTGCAGAAAAAATTATTTACTGCTTTTATTTATTTATTTATTTATTACTTTTCATAGTCGCACTTACGGTCTTTTTTTTTTTTAAGATTTATTTACTTAGGGAGAGTGTGTGTGTGTGTGCGTGTGTGAGAGAGAGAGAGAGAGAGAGAGCAGGGGGAGGGGAAGAGGAAGAAAAAGGGAAGTAGATAGAGGGAGAGAAAATTCCAATAGACTCCCCACTGAGCATGGAGCCCAACACAGGGCTCAATCCCACAACCCTGAGATCATGACCTGAGCTGAAATCAAGAGTCAGATGCTCAACCATCTGAGCCACCCAAGTGCCCCTGTGGTCTTTCCTTTACACTCAAAGAGTCCCCTTCAATATTTCTTATATGGCTGGTTTTGATCATGAACTCTTTTATTTTTGTGTGGGTAACTTTTTACTGATAGCCTTGCTGGACAGAATATTCTTGGCTGCAGATTTTTCCCTTTCAGCACTTCTAATAGATTGTGCCACTCATTTCTGTCCTGTAAAGTTTCTGCCAAAGAATCTGCTGATAGCCTTTTAGGGTTTCCCTTGTATGTAAATACAAAGGAATATATTAAATCAATAGTTTAACTCATAAGCACAAGGATACAAAGTGGGTGGTGGTTTACTGGATAGCTATGGACAAGGTTAACATTTCCTCTGTGAATGAGGTCTCTGCAATCATTGCCTAATGCCTACTTGCTGAGATGAAGCATCCTGACCCACCCAGGGAAGCTCCTAGAGAATGCTTCTATTTTACAGCACTTCCTTCCCACCCCCCAACCTCCAACAGAAAACACCTCTTAGATTAGACATATGGGAAGATAAATGCTTCGAAATTCTGCTCAAAGGGAATTTCTGTCACACCAGTGCTTTCCTTCAAGCTAAACTCTAAGGCAATGAGGCCATCTAGCCATTCTTCCTGAGACGGTTATTTTTTAAGGCACCAGTTTTTTTTTTTTCTGATTTCTGAGTTTTTGCTAAGTTAACTCAAATGGAGTTATATGCTTCCTGCTGTGGTGGTAGATGTCATTTGGTAGGCTAGGTGGGGTCCTAACATGGTTGATTCTTTACGCCTGACCCAATTAGGAAGTCCAATTCATTTAGATCTGAGATGGGCACATAACTGTGTCACTTTACTATCTGTGAGAATTTGACAAGATGTTTAACTTCTCTAAGGCTCAGTTTAATGACCTATATAATGGAAAACACAACCGTTTAAGTCTCAAAGTTTAGGAAGTTGTGTGAGACTTAGCACTGGTAAGCATACTTTGAGTGCTGAAGTTAAAGTCAACCTATTTCAAACCTAGTCATGATAAATCATGAAAAATCTTGAAGTTGGTTGTTATCTTTCTTATATAAGGGCTGTGACCCTTATTATATATAATATCTATCTCTACATGTATGTGCATATAATTTCACATTTATATATATATTTTACATATATATTATATATGTAAACAATTTTGTTTAAGAAGTAAAAGCTTATTAAATTTATTTTGACGAATAACTTAGAACCCGATACAGTGTCCTGAGCATTTGAGAGGAATTGTGAGCAAGAAAAACAATAAAGTTGCTGAACTTAAAATCAGAGCAATGTATATACCCCATGGGCTATTCAACTAATGGCTAACTTTTCACCTTTGTAATTAAAGTACTAGAACTCTAGGTAATTCTTAAAGGCTATGTCATACAAATTTATATCAAAATTCCAGAATCAGAAGAAATGACATCAAAGATCCTGAATATTCTCAAGAAAGCTTAAGAGTAATCTACAGATCTTCCTCAACTTGCTGGGGGGTGATATCCTGATACCACCTGATATTCTGATTTTATTTTTATAAGTGAAAATATCATAAGTCAAAAATGCATTTAATATGCCTACCTTACTAAAAAAGCTAACCTAGCTTATCTTAAATGTGCTCAGAACATTTATAGTAGCCTATATTTGGGCAAAATCATCTAACACAAAGCATATTTCATAACAAGCTAATTGACTATCTCTGGAATTTATTGAATACTGTGCTGAAAGTAAAAGCAGAATGGTTGTAGGGGTACAAAATAGTTTTAAGTGTATCGGTTGTTCACCCTTGTGATTATGTGGTTGACTGGGAGTTGCTTCTTGCTGCAACTGCCCAGCATCATAGGAGAGTACAGAACCATATATCACTAGCCTGGGAAAAGATCAAAATCCCAAATTTGAAGTACTGTTTCTACTTTAACGCATATAGCTTTTGCACTATCATACAGTTGAAAAGTCTTAAGTCAAACCATTGTAAGTTGGGGACTACGTGCAGTCCTGTATAAACGCAGGGCTTGATTCTTCCCTACGCAAACCCTCTTTATGTTTCTGCTTACATATTTCAGACAGTAGGGGACTTATTACCTTTCAAGGCTGTTTATTCTCATCTGGACTTGGACGGCTTGAATTGTTCTATTTAAATCCAATATCAAAAACACATTTTGACTCCCTGCAACTTCCAGAAATTTAATTTTTTTTTCAGAAGTTTAATTCTTGCTGTCACAAGGTATATGATGAATCTCTCCTTCCTTTAATTCAGTGAGGATTTTAAAGGCCTTAGAATCTATAGTTTCCAGTCAAACAACCTTAGGTTGTTCAACCATCTTCCATGGGACCTAATTTTAAGATCTTTTTGCCTCTTGGCAGTTTTCCTCCTAAAACACTGGTAGGACAGTATTAAGTCCTTCTTCAAGGATGGCACCCAGAAAAACCACTCACTCTTCTAGTCTGGATTCTATATCTTACAATTTTCATAACCTCAGCTGCATGCAAAATTGTTTCAACTTTCATTATACATAAAATCCTGCCAGGTCACATCTTTCTATTTCCTAGATGCACATTTGTTTAAATCTCATATTTAAGGCACACATTTCTTTCTACTAGTTTAGAGAAAATTTTTATCTTTTTTTTTCTCTCAGTCAAAAAAAACACTTGATCATCTCAATAGGGAATATTTTTTTGCACTGTGAGAGAGGTGGCTTTTTATTTGTTTGTTTTGTTTTGTTTTGCAAGATACTTAAACTACCTTACCCATTAGGTAAAATGAGAATATAGCTTGGATCTACTAAACTACCAAAAATGATTGCTGAGAAGATTTAAATTGTATAAGCTCATAGTACAATACCAGGTCCACTGCCTTGTATTCAAGAAATGGACTAAAACATACATTAATAATGATAGGGGGTGACTCCCAGAGAAGCCAAATCCATAACCCCTCAAGTAAGTCATTTTTATTATTTCATAATCTACACATCCCAGATGTGCTTTGTCTAGGCATTTGGCTTTATTCCTCTGGTTTCATGCCGAGAGGGAAACTGGTTGCCAACCTCTGCAAATAACCCCAGTCTAATATCTGAAGCCTTCATCATCCTGCAGATGTTAAAATAACTATAGCAGCTGTCTGTACATTCATTCTTTTACCTTAATTTTCAAGGCATATGAATTTCCAAGAGAAAGAAAAAGGACACATGTTGTGGAAGCCATGAGGAATTTATCCTCAGCCTTTTGAGGCGTCATAATTTTTCTTATTTTTTTTTAAACTCAAGGGGGATTGGGGGTACTTAAAGAAGCTATCAAAAGGAAACAGGATCATCTTTTTAATTGTAGAAGACTGTAGTTCACGTGCATATATACTATGTTAAGTAAAGAAATTACCTTCTGGAGGTGAAATCTCTTGATGTAAATTGAGATTTGAGAGCCTCTGTTTTACCTTTGTTCTGAAATGAGACAGCCCAATTGTCTGCCTGTAGTGCAAATTCTACAGTTACTGCTTCAGACTACATGCTGGACTATTTCATGGTCCCTTGTGAAAAATGGGATTTTGTATGTATTGTAATTATAAATCATTTTTATATATTTTATACTTTATTTATATATAATATATTTGTATATTATATACTTTAATAAGTAATATCATTTTTTACACAATTTTTACCATACCCTTTGAGATTGGGATTTATTTTCCCATTTTACACCTGAATAAATAGGGCTACTCTAATTTCATCAACTAGAGTTTTTATTTTTTAATTTTTTTTTTTTTTAGGACTTATGCATTTTATTTTTTTAGAGAGAGAGCACACATGAGCTGTGAGAGGGGCAAAGGAAAATGGAGAAGAAGCCTCAAGCCAACTCCACTCTGAGTGCAGAGCTGTATGTGGGGCTAGATCCCAGGACCCCAGGACCAGGACCTGAGCCAAAACCCAGAGTTGGATACCCAACTGACCGAGACACACACATGCTCCTCAATCAGTTTTTAGATGGTTGTTGTCAGCCTCTTCTGAGGGAAATAGTAATGATTATTAAATGAAAAATATCATTAAAACAATATGGCATCATTATAAAACAAGGATGATAAAGTGTTTCAATGCTAATAGGTCTTTTGCTGCAGATTGGTTTATCTAAACATTTCTTTCAATCCTTCACCATCTTTAGTAGATATATGGAAGGGTTAAATATGAAATATGAAAGGGGTAAAATATAAAATATGAAAACGGTAAAAAAAAGAAATAATGTGGTATATAATGTTGATTGACTTGTGAATATTGAACCATCCTTGTATCCTAGGAATAAATTCCAATTGATTGGGGGTCAATGATCTTTTTAATATATTGTTATATGGAATTTTCTAATGTTTTTTTGAGGATTTTAACATTTGTTTATCAGGGATATTGGTCTATAATTTTCTTTATTTTTTAAAATTTATTTTTTGAAAAGTTTTTGTTTTGGGTATCAGGGGAATGCTGGCTTCAAGAACATATATGGAAGAGTTTCATCCTCTTAGATTTTTTTTGGAATAGTTTGAAGAGAATAGGTGTTCATTCTTTAAATGTTTGGTAGAACACACCTTTGAATCTATCTGGTCCTGAACTTTTGTTTGGAGTTAATTACTGATTCAATTTTGTTGCTAGTAATTGTTCTGTTCAGATTTCTTTTTTCCTGTTGCAGTTTTGGAAGGTTGTGTTTCTAGGAATTTATCCATTTTTTTTCTGGGTTTTCTGTAGTATTCTCTTATAAGCCTTTGTATTTCTGTGGTGTCAGGTGTTACTTCTTCTTCCTCATTTCTGATTTTATTTGATTAGGTCTTGTCTCTTGGTGAATCTGGCTACAGGTTTATAGATATTATCTTTGCAAGGAACCAGCTCTTGTTTTCTTTGATATTTTCTATCTATCTATCTATCTATCTATCTATTTATTTATTTAGGTTTCTATTTTATTTTCCCCCTCATCTTTATTACTTGCTCCCTTCTATTAACTTTGGGCTTTATTTTTCTTTTTCTGGTTCCTTTAGGTGTAAGCTTAAGTTGGTTGATATTTTTTGTTTGTTTGTTTCTTGAGGTAAGCCTGTATGGCTGTAAATACCCTGTTAGAACTGTTTTTGCTGTGTTCCAAAGGTTTTGGACCATGGTATTTCTGTTTGTCTCTCCCTCTTTCTCTCTGAATGTAACTATTTTTGATATAGAAAGAGATAGAGAGAGAGATACATTTAAGTACGTATATACATATATATAGATAGATGTATATGTATATATCTATATCTCTTTATATAGATACATGCATCTATCTATATACATACTTATATATACATATATATACACATATATACAAAATTTTTAAATATAATTTGAAAAAATTTTCTCTTTGATATCTTCATTGATCCATTATTTGTTTAGTAGAATGCTGTTTAGCCTCCAAGTTTGGGTTTCTTCCAGTGTTTTTCTTGTAATTGATGCCTAGTTTCCTATTATTGTAGTTGGAAAAGATTCATGATATGATTTCAATCTTCTTGAATTTATTGAGACTTGTTTCATGGCCTAACATGTGACCTATCCTGGAGGATGTTCCATGTGCCCTTGAAAATTTGGATGAAAACTGAATTGTATATATCTGATAAGTCTATCTGGTCTAATATATCATTCAAAGACACTTTCCTTACTGATTTTCTGCTCAGATGATCTATCCATTGTTATAAGTGAGGTATTAAATTTACCTACTATTTTTGTATTATTGTTAATTTATTTGTCTTTTATTATTTGCTGTATGTATTTAGGTTCTTCCATCTTGAGTATATAGATATTTACAATTGTTACATGCATAATTTATAGATGAACTTAAAAATCATAGAGAATTTATATATGAGCATTTTTTTGCATAATATGATGAGTTGCATAAGAAAACTGCCTTGCTCTGGAGCCCATCAGTGTGGGGTATACAATAAGAGATGGTAAACATTCTGAAAGTAAAAGAAGAAACAATGTCAGAAGGTGGCATGCCAACCTTTTAAGATCTGCATTTATTTAAGCAAGTTCACAATTGGGAGAGTATTCTGGCCAAGGGATATACATTTGATAATCATGAATATAGTGGTGGTATGTTTATACCAAAAAGAGACAAATCAGGAGAATGAGAATAGCTAAAGGATTAGTTCATGGCTTGTTCCAACATTTAAAGGTTTGGGGGGAAGAGGAAAAAAATAACTTAGGTAATTAAGATGGAAGGGGTACAAGCAAAACCAAGACCGTGTGGTATCCTGGATTCCCAAGTAAAGGAAGTCTACCAAGGTAGATGTGATTTTATATTTATATAAATATATATATACATATATTTATATAGATCGATCTATATATATATGTGTGTATATATATACATATGCTACTGATAGGTCAAGTAAGATTAGGAAGGAGAATGGAACACTGAATTTAGCAACTAGGTAGAGCAATGGTGATCTTAAAAAAAGTTAGAAAGATAGGTGAAGGTCTAATTAGAGTGGGTTCAAGAAAATTGGAGGAGAGGCTTTAGAAAGAATGTTATAGAAGACCTTCTAGGAATTATGTTGTAAAGAGCAGAGAAATGGAGAGGCAGCTGGAGTGTAAAGTGAATTGTTTAGTTTTTCTTGTTTTGCTTTTTAAGATGGAAGAAATAATGTCATATTTATAATCTGATGGGAAAGATCCAGTTAGGTGGGGGAAAAGGATAATGTATTAGAGAATGCTACCATCTCCTACCTTTACAAGGACATCACTACAGAATTTTGTGCATTCGGTGCATAAGTATAAGAATTAACAAAATAAGAATTTAGAGTATACAAGTGAAGGTTTACATTATCTCACTCTGGAGTTACATGGCAGTAGTCTGAGTTTTCCTACTGTCTCTGCCACTCTTAGCACTAACTCCATTGGGTTTTAGGAAGATTAAATGATTTCACATATATAAAGTACATAGATCAGTGCCCCCCCCCCAATTCAATAATTAGGAGTTGCTATTATTCTTCTATCACTTGATAAAAAGTTACATTCTCTAAGATCATAATGGGGTTTATTACCAGATTTAGTCTATTTCAAGCTAGTGGAATCTGCTTCTGCTTCTTTTGAACTCTAGCTAGCAGAATAAGAATATTCCTAGTCATTCCCCTGGGAGTAGTCAGATGTGGAAAGAGGCTAAAGTTTGTAGTCTAATGTTCCTAGTAGTTCCTTTTTAAGCTCATTCTAGAAATGTTTTTTTTAAGATTCAGTGTATGTCCAACTGTTTGTGTATGTTATATCATTTGAGTTTCAACAACCTTTTGAAATAAATAATAGTATTTTCTTCCTTTTATAGATAAGAGATCTGAAAGTTAGAGAGGTTAAATACTTTTACCAAGGTGACATAGGTGGTAAGTCATGGAGCTGAGCTGTGAACTCAGGTAGTTGGGATATACTGCCTAAATAGTCGATAGGTAAGTACTTATAATTTGCTTTATGCTTTCTTGGTCCAAGGCATTCTTACCTGAGTGGTCCTATAGATAGGGAAGGATACAGGAAGAAATATTAAATTAAGCAAGTTGTACCTTTAGCGAAGAAGGGAACACAATCCTTAGTCATTACCACATAGAACAGAAGCTGAACAAGCCTGGAAGGGAGAAAGTAAAATAGAGTGAGTCATGGAACTTTTCCAAAAAGGATTCTGTGCCAAAGAGAAGACCAATAGAATTACTGGGCTGTAGCTTAGTTTCTGAACTAGGGTCCCTTCTAGAAAGGCCCAAGGATTGATCAGTTAATCATTCTGTGACATTTAATCAAGAGCCAGGAATCTAATCAATGGCTGACCCATTGTAACATTAGGGTACTGGTCTGGCTTCTTGCCTGGACTGTCCAATCTTAATTAGCAATTATCTCTGCTGGGTGACCCTTTGACCCTGGGAAATTTCAACAAGTAATAGCTATTTCTAAGTGGAAATTTCACCTTTTGCCTCCATCACTTGTTATTAGGCAGTATGTTTATTCAGTTTCCAGTGTCTCATTGGACCTGTTTGATGGAGAGATCGGCATTAAACCAACAGTTACTTTAATGAGGAGAAATAATGAAGCTCTCCTGAAGGCATGTACTAGATCTAAACTTTTCTTCACTTTCATCTCCTTTATAACTTTCTCCCTTTCTGTCACTCTAATATGTGACTTTATTTAATTATATTAATTTTAGTTCTTTCTGGACTAAATAGAAAAAGATACCCAACCCAGAGTGAAGAAGAATTTTTGCTTTAACTTGAATCTGAGAGCTTTGCATTTAAATGGTCTTCTGAGGATAAAGATAAAACCTCTAGTCTGATCCTTTCAATGATACCTATTTTTGATCCCTACTTTGGAAGGTTAAGATTCAGATTGTTGTTTTGCCCCTGTATGTCATGGGCAAATGACTTAATCTTTTTTTTTGTTTTAAGATTTTATTTATTTATCTGACAGAGAGATCAAGAGAGCACTAGCAGGGGGACAATGGGGAGAGAGAGGGAGAAGCAGACTCCCCACCTGGGCAGGGAACCAGATGCGGGGCTCGATCCCAGGACCATGGGATCATGACCTGAGCTGAAGGCAGATGCCCAATCATCTGAGCCACCCAGGTGCCCCTGACTTAATCCTTTTTTCTTTCTTTTTTATTAAATTTTTAAATTTTTTAATAAACATATAATGTATTTTTATCCCCAGGGGTACAGGTCTGTGAATCGCCAGGTTTACACACTTCACAGCACTCACCATAGCACATACCCTCCCCATGACTTAATCCTTTTAAGTCTATCTTGGAGGGGATGTTTAGGAAAGGCCTTTCTGTACAGATGTCATTGAGCTGGGAACAGAAGAAGCTCACTCCATGATAAGCACAAGTAAAACATTCTTGGAAAAAAGAAACCAGAAAGGCAAAAACTTTGAGCCAGCATGAGCAAATGAGCCACAGGAAGAGTGGCACATGCTCGGTCAGAGAGAGAAACAGAGACAGACCACACAAGCACCTTGTACACAGGGTGAGGTATAGGAGGATTTTACTCAATATGTGAAGGTAATCAATGAGAAAGTTTTAAGCACTGGAGTGATACGATTTAACTTACAAAACAATCTTTTTAATCTCTACGTAGAAGACTAATTAGGAATAAATGCAAATAGAAAGTGTAGTACAATATATAGCTTGTAGTATCTGAGAAATACTAGCTGTTTTCATCATTATCAATATTGTTCCTAGGGAGAAGCCTCCTCCTTAGGAGGGCAAGTCAGAATCTGTTCTGAGGAAGGGGGGAGGCTGCACACCAATTCTTTAACCACAAAGCATCAAGTCAAGTGCAATAGGAAAGAAGTGCTCTTACCATCCCCTGCCCCCAACCACCCACTCAGCCCGTGGGGGATATCATCAATAAGCCCTGGTGTGTTTTATCCATCTCAGGTGCCATGGGGGTAGACTTCCACATTTATATCTAGTCTCCTTCTGCAGAATTACACTGCCACTGGGATCATATCAAATTCAAGCTTGGTATGCAGATCATTAGAGAACCTATTTCTATACCAAATGGAGAAACAATATTTGCAGATAAGGCACTTTTCTAGGAACTCATTATAACCTCAATTTTAAAAGCTGCACAACTGAAAACAAGTTAAATTTTCTAACTTGTATATTTGCTGCTGTTAATAATACCAAGAAGTGGCCTTGGATGACACTAAATGCATGGGAAATCATCTTGAAAAACTTCATCTCATCTGACCTTCACAACACTGATGACTTAGGTAAAGTTAGATTAATGACTTCCAGTTTGGAGGACAGTGCAAGTAGCATTGAAAGTCTGTGACTTGTTCAGGCCCACAGCTAGCTCCTAACTGGAACTCATCATTGCAAATCATAATCTGGTATTATTTTCATTATCCCCAATGGCTGCTACTACCACTTGACCTGTGTTCACTTCGTGGTGCTATAGAGGACAATGGCATTTTAAAGTGCTCCATAGAACTGGAATTTCTAAAATGTCATTGTGAAAAGCATGCCAATATTAATTTAGGAATATTCTAAAAGGGGGGAAATCCTGAATGGGTACCCTTAATAGACATATCTTGTATGTCTTCACAATGTAGAAGCAGCTTAGGTTTTACTTAGAAACCAAATGTTGAAATTGATGTATCCCTCTGATGCATGAAAAAGCCCACTAAGTTTTGGATAATGAGTTGGCCAGATTTGTTTTTAACCTGTTATTGTCATCAGTCTTTTAACTAAAGATCCCTAAATGAAATCAAGCTTATAGTTTGAGAAAATTCCAGGAATAGACCCCAACAGGATTCCCTCTTCTAAAATGGTCACAGTTTCTTGTTTTTGTTTGTTTTGTGAAGTATTAACATAGAGAGTAGCCCACATACTTTGTCAGCCACTTGAATAATTTTCACCAAGTGAATATGGCTATGTAATTGCCAGTCAAATCAAGGAATGGGACATTCCCAGTGCCCCAGAAATTTCCCTTCTGTTACTTCTAGTCAACCCCACCTTCTCTCAGAAAACCGTTATCCCAGTTCTGTCACCTTAAATTAATTTTGCCTATTTTGAACTGGTGGATATGATTTGGTATCACATTTGGTGTGTTCTTTTTTAATTTTATTTTAAATTTTTTTATTATGCTATGTTAGACACCATACAGTACATAATTAGTTTTTGATGTAGCATTCCATGGTTCATTGTTTGCATATAACACCCAGTGCTCCATGCAATATGTTCCCTCCTTAACCCTTTTCACTGGGCCCACCCATCCCCCCACCCCTCTAAAACCCTCAGTTAGATTTCTGGCATCCATCGTCTCTCATGGTTCCTCTCCCCCTCTGATTCCCCCCACACATTTCATTTTTCCCTTCCTACACCTTATGTCCTCCATGCTATTCCTTATGTTCCACAAATAAGTGAAACCATATGATAACTGTCTTTCTCTGCTTAACTTATTTCACTTAGCATAATCTCCCCTAGTTCCATCCATGTTTATGCAAATTTTGGATGTTCATCCTTTCTGATGGTTGAGTAATATTCCATTGTATATATGGACCACATCTTTTTTTTTTTTTAAAGATCTTATTTATTTATTTGACAGAGAGATCACAAGTAGTCAGAGAGGCAGGCAGAGAGAGGGGGAAGCAGGCTCCCCGCTGAGCAGAAAGCCCAATGTGGGGATCGATTCCAGGACCCTGGGATCATGACCCGAGCCAAAGGCAGAGGCTTTAACCCACTGAGCCACCCAGGCACCCCTGGACCAATTCTTTATCCATTTGTCTGTTGAAGGGCATCTTTGCTCCTTCCACAGTCTGGCTATTGCTGTGAACACCGGGGTGCATATGGCCCTTCTTTTCACTAAATATGTATCTTTGGGGTAAATACCCAGTAGTGTAATTGCTGGGTCATAGGGTAGCCCTATAACTTCTTCAGGAACCTCCACACTGTTCTCCAAAGTGGCTGTACCAACTTGAATTCCCACCAATAGTGTAAGAGGGTTCCCCTTCCTCCATATCCTCTCCAACATTTGTTGTTTCTTGTCTTGTCAATTTTTGCCATTCTCACTGTTGTAATGTGGTATCTCAATGTGGTTTTGATTTGAATTTTACTGATGGCTAATGAGGGTGAACATTTTTCATGTGTCTGCCATTTGTATGTCTTCTTTGGAGAAGTGTCTGTTCATGTCTTCTGCCCATTTTTTGACTTGTTTATGTTTTTTGGGTATCCAGTTAAAGAAGTTCTTTATAGATCTTGGATACCAGCTCTTTATTTGTAGTGTCATTTGCAAATATCTTCTCCCATTCTGTGGCGCCTCTTAGTCTTGTTGACTGTTTCCTTTGGTGTGCAGAAGCTTTTTATTTTGATGAGGTCCCAAAAGTTCATTTTTGCTTTTGTTTCCCCTGACTTTGTAGATGTGTTTTGAAAGAAGTTGCTGTGACCAATGTCAAAAATGTTACTGCCTATGTTCGCTTTTAGGATTTCGATGGGTTCCAATCTCACATTGAGGTCTTTCATCCATTCAGAGTTTATCTTTGTATATGGTGTAAGAGAATGGTCAGTTTCATTCTTCTGTATAGAGCTGTCCAATTTTCCTAGCACCATTTATTGAAGAGACTGTCTTTTTTCCATTGGATATTTTTTTCCTGCTTTGTCAAAGGTTAGTTAACCATAGAGTTGAGGGTCCATATCTGGGCTTCCTATTCTATTCCATTGATCCATGTGTCTGTTTTTGTGCTAGTACCATGCTGTCTTGGTGATCACAGATTTGTAATATAGCTTGAAATCAAGCAACATGATACCGCAAGCCTTGTTTTTCTTTTTCAATATTTCCTGGTGATTCAGGGTCTTTTCTGATTCCATACAAATTTTAAGATTTTTTGTTCTAGCACTTTGAAAAATGCCATTGGTATTTTGATCGGGATGATGTTGAAAGTACAGATTGCTCTGGACAGCATAGACATTTTAACAATGTTTATTCTTCTGATCCATGAGCATGGGATGTTTTCCATCTTTTTGTGCCTTCTTCAATTTCCTTCATAAGTTTTCTACAGTTTCTAGAGTGAAGATCCTTTACCTCTTTGGTTAGGTTTATTCCAAGGCATCTGAAGGTTTTTGGTGTTATTGTAAACAGAATCGATTCTCTAATTTCTCTTCTACAGTTACATTGTTAAGTATATAGGAAAGCAAATGATTTCTGTGCATTGGTATTTTATCCTGCCACATTACTGAATTGCTGTATGAGTTCTGGTAATTTGGGGGTGGTCTTTTGAGTTTTCCACATACAATTTTACATCATCTGTGAAGAGAGAGTTTGACTTCTTCTTTGCCAATTTGAATACTTTTTATTTTGTTGTTGTGGTTGTCTGATTGCTGTTGCTAGGACTTCCAGTACTATGTTGAACACTAGTGGCGAGAGTGGGCATCCTTGTCATATTCCTGATCTTAAGGAAAAGGCTCTCAGCTTTTCCCTGTTGAGAATGATATTTGCTGTGGGCTTTTCTCTTCCTTGGGTTTTTTAAAATTTTTTTAACCATTTCCTTGAGGTACAATTTACATAGCAAATTTAACTAGCAGCTATAATTATTTACACCTGGAATGCTCATCTCTTGTTTTTCTGGCACATCAGATGCCTACCAGCAGCTCATAAACACACTGCTTGGAGTCTCCCCATGCAGTGCCTCAGAGATCGCTTCTGGTGGGGAAAGTATGATGTAGGCCTCTACCTTTACATGGCCCATGGTGACTGCCAAATTGTATGCATAATGGTTTATAGTGAATTTATAGACTTGTGCAGGCATCTCCATAATCTAGTTTCAGAACATATTTGTCATCCTAAAAAATTAACTCTGCTTGCTTCTAGTTAATCCCTACCCTTATTTCCACTCCAAACACCAGACAACCACTCAGCTTTACTGTCTCTGTAGATTTGCCATGTCTGGAAATTTTATAAAATGTAATTACACCTATATGTTCTTTTGTATCTAGCTTTTCTCACTTGGTGTAATGTTTTGTGGTTTATCCATATTTAACATGGATCAGTTATTTTTTTTTTAATTTTTTTTTAAGATTTTATTTATTTATTTGACAGAGATTACAAGTAGGCAGAGAGGCAGGCAGAGAGAGAGGAGGAAGCAGGCTCCCTGCTGAGCAGAGAGCCCAATGTGGGGCTCGATCCCAGGACTCTGAGATCACGACCTGAGCTGAAGGCAGAGGCTTAACCCACTGAACCACCCAGGCGCCCCAGATCATTTATTTTTTTAAATGGTTGAATAATATTCCATTGTGTGGATTTTGTTTATTCATTCATCAATGGAGGCACATTTGGGTTGCTTTTACTTTTTTGGCTATTACAAATAATACTGCAAGAACTCCCCTGAACAAATCTTTGTGGAAACTTAAGTATGGCTTGAACATTTTAAGAAACTCTAATCTCTTTACAAAATGCATTATAGCACTTTACATTCTCCCAGCACTATATGAGGGTTTAATTTCTGTAAATCCTCATCAACATTTGGTATTATCAATCTCTTTGATTAAAGCCATACTAGTGTGGATGTAGCATTTCTTGTATTTTAATTTGCATATCCTTCATTATTAATGCTAATGGACATCCTTTGTTGTGCTTATTAACCATTTATATATTTTCTTTGATGAAATTTCTAAACTTTCGCCCATTTAAAAAATTTAGTTATCCTATTGAGTCATAAGAATTTATATATTCTGAATGAAAGTTATTTATTAGATATAGAACTTGCAAATAGTCTCTAGCTATTTTCCTACTGCATAGTTATTTTTATTTACTTACTAATCTGTTTTGAAGAGCAAAATACTTTAGTTTTTATAAAATCCAATTCAACTTTGTTTTCTTTTATGGCTTTATTTTTTGGTGTCATATTTAAGTAATCTGCCTAATCTAAGGTTACACAGAGTTTCTTGCAGGCTTTCATTTAGAAGTTTTATGTTTGCAGCTCTCGCTTTTAGGTATCTGATGCATCTCACATTAAGTTTTGTGTATATATTGTTTTATGTAGTCTCCTTATCAGAACCTGATGAGGGTACTTCAAGACATGAAAATTACAAGCCAATCTTTCCGATGGAAACCTCAGAGAGGTTAAATAATGTTCCAAAGTTTAGGTCACCCAACTGCTAAATAATGGAGCTGGGTTCTGACTTCATGGAATCTGCTTCATGGCTCATGTTCTGAACTACTGTGCTAGGGGGATAGACTCCGGTGACCTGAAGGGAGAAGTGAAGCCTGCAAGTATGGAGTTATAAAGGAAGAAGGAGATCAAGAAAATTTCATAGGTTAAAGTCTCTAAATCCCAGAAATTCACTGAATGTTTGGACTGAAGGAGACAAAAGGGTTGAAATGAACTCTCAGGATTCTGGCCCTTGATGTCTGGGTAAGAGGTGATGATACTAAAACAAAACAAAATAAAACAAAACAAAACAAAAAAAAAAAGAGGTGATGATACTAAACCAGAGAAGAAATATGTGAATAGGGACTAGTTTAGGGCTGTAAAAGAAAATCATTTTCTCCATTTCTCCTGCTGGCTTTTAACATAGGAACTTAGGAATGTGTCCAGGGGAAAAGTTCCTGTCCTTCTTTCCTTCCTCTCAGTACTTTCTCCCTTCAAAAAGAAAATCATTTGACATCTTGTTGAGATAGTATAAAGACAATTGGAAAATTTTTACGTCTTTTTTTTTTAAGATTTTATTTATTTATTTATTTGACAGAGATCACAAGTAGGCAGAGAGGCAGGCAGAGAGAGGGGTGGGGGAAGCAGGCTCCCCGCTGAGCAGAGAGCCCCTTGTAGGGCTCTATCCCAGGACCCTGAGATCATGACCTGAGCTGGAGGCAGAGGCTTTAACCCACTGAGTCACTCAGGTGCCCCTCAACTCCCTTTTTGATATGTTGTTTTGAAATCTGCATCTCATTCTCTCTCTCTCTCTCTCTCTCTCTCACACACACACACACTCACACACACACACACACACACACACACACGATTGCCTATTCTCAATGTGATTCTTCTCCTATGGCAGGCTTAGGCTTGACTTTAACACAAGCATATTAGAGCTGTTGAAGCAGCTGGCAGTGTTTGTGCTACTTGGCATGGGACTAGGTAGTTAAATATAATTTGGGATGTATGAAGGGGTTAGAAATCCCACTTTGGAATCAGCCCCAGGACTCCTTCTCCTATCCAACTTTAGTAGGAATGTGCTAATAATATTTTGGGCCTCATCTTCTTCCCCCATTTTTTCCCCATTAGTTCTGAACTTGATGGGGAGGGTGGCAATCAATTATTGAACTCAAAACCAAATAGTTGCCTACTGAATTTGATCAGCTTATAGGACAGTTACAGTGGGGAGATATCTAATGATCCACTTTCCAACACAAAAGCTGGGTGTTGGTCCATGTGAGGTTAGAAATACAGGTCTGCAATTCAAAAGAGCTAATGAATAGAGAGAGGGCATGAGGACAGATGTTAGAAGGTTTAGAATTTCTGATTAAGTTGTTCTGAGTATATTCTCTGGGCTATTGGAAGGCAAGGAAGCTCTAAGCCAATGTATATTTTGAAATGCATATACATTTATTATTATGTTAAACTGACATTTACTTCAACTCCTAGGTAATATAGCAATGGTTGATTGTCCTCGTCTTCTCTCTCATGTACCATGGTCCTTTCTCAGGACTCATATAAACATATCTCACTGTGGCATTTAAGGAAGTAGAAAGAGAGGGCATTGGTACAGGTGTCTAAAAATAAATTGCTATAATACTGCAGTTGTATTAAACTGTCATAAGCAATATTCCCTTTGGGCTTATGGATAAAATACTGGCTACAAGCCATGCCTCATGACTAGGTCCAGGACCCTAAATTATGTCTGGGCTTAGCCACTTGTTATAGAGCTAAGATGGATGCCAGGGAATTAACCATGCCATCTGAAGCTCTCCAGAATGTTGACAGAGATGAAACATGTTGATGGAGTGCTATGCTCCAGACTGCTATATTAAAAAAGGATTAGCTGGAGAGGCAGAGATTTTTGGTAGAACTTGGTCTGTGTTGATTCCCTAGGTGCCCTTGAAAATAAGGAAGAATCCCCAAGCTTTCCCCATGGCACTTAGAGCAATGGCGTCGGACTGAGCTAGAGGTCAGAAACAGCATTTCTAAGACCATCTCTGTAAATGGTAAATCAATAGCTTGTGACATATATATGTCTCTTCACCAAGAATGAAGGTTTTAAAATTACTTGATTTCTATGGAACTTTAAGCTCTGGTGTGTTTTGGTTAAATGAATGTGTTTCTGATCAAATGAATAGGGCTTAAAACGTGTGTGTGTGTGTGTGTGTGTGTGTGTGTGTGTGTGTTAGAGCTTTCTTTTCTGTGAAGCTCAGTCTTTCATTCATTCCAAAAAAAGATTGTTATAAAAATTTCCAAACATTATCTAAGGATTGTTAATTTTGTTAAATGTGGGAATGATGTGCCTACTTAGAAGATCTTGCATGGAGCACTGGGTGTTATACGCAAACAATGAATCATGGAACACTACATCAGAAACTAATGATGTACTTTATGGTGACTAATGTAACATAATAATAAAAATGATCTGTTTTTTACTTATACTGGACAAACTATGAGGGAGATGCTGTGATGACTGCAACTCTCAGTGTTCTAGGGTAAGGAGGTTTCTTTTATTTTTAACACAAAATATACCTGTTAGTACTTTCCAGCTTTGCACAGTGAAATTGTCATCTTCACAAACATCTTGTTGACCCATGTCTTTCTGATACCTCTTTGATTAAATCTAAAATTCTTAGTGTATCTATAGTGCCCTGCATGAACTGGCCCCAGCTGCATTATTCAGTTTCCTCTTGTGTCACTCACTCCTTTGATAAGAAACCTCAGCCTTTTGGGATCTGCATCCTATCATCCCCTTTACTGCCTCAGGTCCTTTGCAAATACCATTCCTTTCAGCCTTTTAAATCCTCCCAGCTCTACTCCCAGCACTGCTCTTGGTTAAACCACAATGACAAACAACCCCACATCACAAGGGCTTACAGTAATAACAGGCAGCTTCTCAATCTGGTTTTGACTCTTACACAACCTTCTAAAGATCCTGGAAAATTTTGTTGCCTTCTTTGGGCCTTCTATTCCATCTAAAAAAACAGGCCAGTGATACTACCTTTCCTCCTTCATACATCTTCCCATTATACTGGTTATAATCCAGTCCTTAAACATAGCCTTGTGACTTGACCCTTGCCCAGAACTCTGGTCTTACTGTGAATCTCTTTCTTTCTTCCTAAATTTGCTCCTATGACAGCTGTCTCCTGGCTATTTGGAACAACTGTACTCTGTCCAGTGTCATGTGATATTCCCTGTTCCTAGAAGGCTTTTACTCCCCCCTCCACAACTATCTAGCTTCTACTCCCCAGGTGGCAGCTGAAATTTCGACTCAAGTGAGCCTTTTGATTTTCCTAATTGAAAAGAGCTTCACTTGAAGTTCATATGGGAACTAATTATTTTCTTTAATAAGAAGA
This sequence comes from Lontra canadensis, assembly GCF_010015895.1. Classification (NCBI taxonomy): domain Eukaryota; kingdom Metazoa; phylum Chordata; class Mammalia; order Carnivora; family Mustelidae; genus Lontra; species Lontra canadensis. The sequence goes on from NW_022630999.1 coordinate 18,357,763, forward strand.
GGCAGTAAATGTAGTGGTTAATAATACAATCTCTGGAATCAGACTGCCTGGGTTTGAATTTCAGCCCTGATACTTTCCTACTAGGTGACCTTGTAGAAGTTACCTGAACTTACTTGTCTCATCTTTAAAACAGGTATAAGAATAGTGGCTACCTCATAAGGCTGTTAGAAAGATGATGTTAATATGTGCCAGGAACTATGCTAGCTTTTTACATTAATTAAGTACATATATGTAAATATATATGTACTTATTTATGTATCTAAAAATATATAAATATATATATAAATAATATATATAATATATAAATATAAATATTTCTAGTAATTTATTATCAGATTTGTGTATTTCTTACATGTGTGTTTTTTCAAGCTTAAAGGAATCTTAAAGGTCTTAACTGATCACTTCCCCAACTCAGAATTCCTTTCTCAGATATTCTCAGTGGTCACCTAGACCTTGTCTGACGATTCATTAGAAGAGTTCACTATATTACAAAACAGCTTTCAGTTTCTGCTGATTTGTTCAATCAAACTAAGATTTGTGTTTTTGTAAGTTCCACCACTTACCTCTTCCTTCTGGACCAGAAGAAACCATTCAGTTTTCTTTTTCCACTGACAGCTGCAGTCTTACCTGGCAGCCCAGGGAACACCATTTCCAGTGCCAGTACCCCAGGCCCTCCATCATCATTCTTCTGGTCAGCTTTCAAATCTGGAGTGATCTCAGATGCCCTTTTCTCCATATAGTTTGTCAAAATTTGTTTTATGGAACTCAGTGATGACCAGACAGAAGTGTTGAGCCTGTGGGTCAGAGCTAATGCAAGGCAGAAGGGAGGGATGAGGAGATGCTCTGCCTGAGGAAAGTTTGGCATTTTAGACAGTACTGATAACATGTTTGGAATACAAGCACACTGATAAAAGTCTGGTGACAGGCTTTCATGTCCTAGACTTTCTTGGGCATTTCCTTCTTCTTCTTCTTTTTTTAAAGATTTTATTTATTTATTTGACAGAAAGAGAGAGAGAGATCACAAGTAGGCAGAGAGGCAGGCAGAGAGAACAGGGGAAGCAGGCTCCATGCTGAGCAGAGAGCGCAACGTGGGGCTGGAACCCAGGAGGACCCTGAAATCATAACCCAAGCCAAAGGCAGAGGTTTAACCCACTGAGCCACTCAGGTGCCCCTGCGTACTTCCTTCTTATTTGCATTATCTGGTCCCTCCACAACTTTTGGAGAAGTCAGGTGGCCAATCAGTAGTCCCTTGGTACCTGTGATGTATAGATATTCTACTTATGGAGATTAGAGTCATGGAAATTTCCAGTCTAGATAGTAAGGAATTGATTATGTGAACTCATAATGGGGTTTTGGGCTTTTACAAGTGTTGGTTTGTAACAAAGTTACTGAGTTTGTGTCAAGACTTCAGCATTCCGCCAGTACTTACTGAGTACCTACCATAAACCGGTCACTGTGGGTGCTAAAGTGAAGTAAGGCAGCAAGGCAATACAGCAAACTCAAGCCAACAGAAAGAGTGAAGAAAAGGATAAAAATGTGAAACCTTTTAGACTTCAGGTATTCCTAATACTTACACTGTTGGTGGGGGGGTGCCCAAGGTGAGTCATGAGCTTGAGGGAAGGGAAATACCACAATTGTCTGAAGTTTAGAATATAGTGATGCAGAACTGAAAGGAAATTTTTCCAAGTCCCTCATCTATACCCAGCCTTCCAGAAGGAAAAACTCGGCACATTCTGAGACTCAGGAATGCAAGGTCCCTGGGGACAAACTTCAGACTGTTGCTGGTTGACTTATGATTACATCCATTCTTTCTGCTTTCCTAACTACAGGCTCTCTTGCCTCACTTAATTCCATTTTCTCCTATTTTGTCTGGCAGTCATACAGACAATTTGATCAGCAAGAGATTCTCCCATTTCTGTTGCAAAGCAGTGAGGGCCACTGTGGAGGCAGCAATATGATAGGTGCAGCTAAGCTAGAGAGGTTGCTGCACAGACATATGGTTCTGAGGCAACTTGGCTTTTGTATTAACATTGGTCCAAGAAGGTTGACAGTAGAAAGCCCTTGTAATAACAGCCAACAGCTCCTAAGCATCTGAGCCCTTAATGAATCCCCATCATCTTCCCCCAGAGGAGGGAAGAATTGTTGGTTTTCTCTCTCAATGATTTTTCTAGTCTATAAAATTGTCACAACCCCTGTGTCTCTGTGAGAGGTAGGTGTCATCGTAGCTCATCTCTTGGAGACAGGGAACAGTGGCGCCAAAGGAGAGGTTTTCTGAATCTGTTTCACCACCACCAGAGAAAAGAAGGTGATGAAGGAGAAGCTCAAAAGCAGTAGATATCCTGGAGAGATTTAGGAGACATGCAATAAGCAGAACGAGGATGTTTGTGCCACCGGGTTATATAAAATATGCAATTTTAATCCACTAAGCAGTTTATCTTTTCACGCAGCTTAGTTTGCTGGGATAATTACCTTCCTGAGCAGTCCATGTCATGTACAAGGCAAAGTATGTGCAAAATACACAAATCTGTGTGTGCCACTGAAATATATGGAAGAGGGAAAAGGATTAATTCAAATTTTTAGAAAAACATGCTGTAGACAATTAATCTAGGAGGTCTGCTGAAATGTTCCCCTTTGTTAGCAAAATTAAGTATTATTTTGTCTTCTATAACAACAGCTTAGGTATTAGGGGGTGGGTAGAGGAGATGGGACATGTCCTTTAGGGCCTTATAGACCTTTGTCATTATAGACTTTGAATTATCAGAGTTAGATGAGGGCTACCGAATTGTCTTAAGCAGAGAAGTGACATGATCTCACTGGCAAATTTTAAGTATCATATGGCTAATGTATTGAGACTAGAATGTCGTGGGTCAAGGTAGAAACAAGCAGGCATCGAGGAGGCAACTGCAATGTTCCAGGTAAAATATGATGCTAACAGTGTTCGGAGTGCTACCAGTGGAGGTGGTGAGTAGTAATAAGAAGTGGAATCCATACCCAAGCTCTGAGTATTTTTTAAGCCCCACAGATGGGCAGAGAGGTTAACTAACATACTGGAAGGTGTCAAGTGAGAGCATGTCTGAACTGAGATGAGACCCCAGAAGCCTGGATTGCCTTTCCTGAAGTGCGCCATCTCCACTTCCATCTTTCACCATTGTACTAGACCACAACTGCTCTTGCTAATAAAGACAGTGCCAGCAATAATCCCCCATTCTCTCCTGAGATTTAAATTTCCTTTTTACTAAGGGATCTTTCCTGTCAGCATATACAAATACTGTCATTTCTCCCATTTTTAATGAACCCCCATTGACCTCATTTTCCCTTCCAGTTATTATAACATTTCTCCGGTCTCCTTTGTAGGAAAACTACATAAAGACTTGTTTATACTCAATGTCTCTCATTCTCTTCTGGGCCCATTCTAAACAGACTTACATCCCACCACTTTGGACACCGTTGCTCTAATGGTAACCTGGACATTGTAATTTATGACACTTCATTACTCCCTTTTTCTTGAAACATTTTCTACATTTGGCTGCCAAAAATACATACTCTCTGTTTTCTTCCTTCTTCACTGTCTATTCCTCTACATTTTCCCACCTTTACTGGGTTTTCTTCATCTCCCTGAGATGGTGAAGTAAAATAGAGCTTGTTCTTAGAACTTATACTCACTCCCTTGTGCCAGTGCTTCTAGAATTTGTATCTCAAACATGAAACTCTCCTGATATCATGTTGTTATTTAATATCTTCATTTGAATAGACATCTGCAACTAAGTATATCTCAATCTTATCTAGTGATATATTACCACCACAATTCCTGGCCAAATATGACTCATCTATAATCATTCACATCTTGGTTAATGACAAGTCTTTGCTTGCACTTGCCCAATCCAAAACCATGAAGTCCTCTTTGATTCCTCTATTTCTTTCATGCCCCACATCTGATCATTCAGAAAATCCTATTGGCTCCATCCTCAGTGTATACCTATACTCTTATTACTACTCACCACCTCCACTGGTAGCACTCCGAACACTATTAGCATCATATTTTACCTGGAACATTGCAGTTGCCTCCTCGATGCCTGCTTGTTTCTACCTTGACCCACGACATTCTAGTCTCAATACATTAGCCATATGATACTTAAAATTTGCCAGTGAGATCATGTCACTTCTCTGCTTAAGACAATTCGGTAGCCCTCATCTAACTCTGATAATTCAAAGTCTATAATGACAAAGGTCTATAAGGCCCTAAAGGACATGTCCCATCTCCTCTACCCACCCCTAAATCTCCTCTCTGAATCATTCTGATTTGGACATTCCCTGATGGGTCTCCTGCCTATTCTGCTTAGAATGCTCTTTGTCCAGATACCCATAGGGCTTGCTCCCATTTCGTCCTTTAGGTCCTTACAAAATGGCTCCTTCTCAGTGATGCCTTCTCTAACTTGTTTATTTAAAATGGAACACCATCTCATGTATACATACATAATCTAGTCCTCTTCCCTGTGTTATTTTCTTCATATTACTTATCGTTCTTTAGCATACAACATAATTCTGCATTTTATTTACTGTTTGCTCCCCTCCATTAGAATGCTATGTATTTGAAGGCAGTGGTTTTGTCTGTTTTCTTTATTATTATATCCCTGAACTTAGAACAGTGCTGGAAATATTGCTAAGTGATTATGTTGAATGAATCAATGAGTCTTAATAATTGTTACCAGAGAGTGGTGGAAATGACATGGCAGTCAAAGATCCATCTTTCATGTGGGTTGGTGTGCTGTCTAGATTAATATTATAAATTGTGGCTGTAACCTGATTGGTTGTAATGTTTCCATTTACTTGGGAGATAGAGTAGAGTGTAGGGATTATGTGTGCAGTTCTAAAGCCAAAAGGCTTGGGTATGGATTCCACTTCTGGCACTTACTAGCACTTTGCATGAGTTTCTAATGCATCTCTTTGGTCTTATTTCTTTTTCATCTATAAAATGAAGGCAGTCATATTATTTATTTAAATAGGTTGTGGCAAAGATTCAGTAAGTCAGTGTACACAGAGTACTTACATGAGTGCCTGTTAATAGGGCTTAAACCAGCACCATGCAAGTGGCATTAATAACAATCACATTTCCATTTATCAAGAGAGATTAAAGAGAGAGTCCAAAGGGTACAAACTTTCACATATAAGTTACAGGGGCCTAAGATATAGCATGGTGACTATACTTAATAATACTATATTGTACATTCAGAAGTTGCTATGAGACATGAGCTTTAAATATTCTCACTGTAACAGCAGCAGCAACAGCAACAAAATGCTAACTATGTGAGGTAAAGGTAAGGATGTGTTAACTGATCTTATTGTGGTAAACATTTTGTAATGTTTACATGTATCAAATCATCACACTACAAACTCTAAACATACAGTATTGTATGTCAATTATATCTCAATAATGCTGGTGGGGAAAGATCAAAGTGATACTAAGGAAGACTCTAAAAACCCTTCCCTTTTTAACTAAAGCAACTGTACCCTACAAAATACCTCATAGCGTCATTATATCATAAGATAACCTATAAGCATAAAAATATTTACACTAGCAAATAATTGTTTATAAAGCACTTACCAGGACTAGGCACTATTCTGATCACTTTATTAATTCACTTAAACCTCACAATAAAGCTATGATGTCAATACTGTTATTATGCTCATTTGAAAGATGTGGAAACTGAGGTGGTGAATCCAGAATATAAATCTGATGAAACTGCATTGCTACTGTAATAAAAGAAACCTTTTTCTTTGGACACTCCTAAGGTGTAAGGGGATGTGTTCAATTCACTGCCTAAAAGATTTAGATTACTGGTAACAACAGGACAGGTCACAATGTTAGAATGTTTAAAATGATTTATTTTATTTTTATTTTTTATTTTTTTTAATATTTTATTTATTTATTTGACAGAGAGAGATATCACAAGTAGGTGGAGAGGCAGGCAGAGAGAGAGAGGAGGAAGCAGGCTCCTCACTGAGCAGAGAGCCCGATGTGGGACTTGATCCCAGGACCCCAGGATCATGACCTGAGCCGAAGGCAGAGGCTTTAACCCACTGAGCCACCCAGGCACCCCTTAAAAATGATTTAAACATTAGAGTGGATTATAAGATTATCACTGAAATTAAAAAGCCACTCTTACTGTGATATACTTTCTAAACAGAGACAGAGAAAGGGATGGAGTTAACAGCTAGGATGGATGTTGAGAATCACAATTGATGGACAGTACCCATGCCACAGTAATCTTTAGCAGGGAATGATTGCTGGTGTGTAATTAATATTTCTGCCAATTGCTGTAGCACTTACAAGGTATGATCATATGGTTATACCAGTTTCTGAGGCTTCATTAAGATCTGTGTATACCCATGGGAAATGGTCATTCATTATAATAGCATGTAATAGGATGTGATTGATAGCCATCTATATCATCTATATCTATATCTATCTATAACTATATCATTTATATATATATGCAGAGGAAACAGTTGAATCCTCCTGGACCAGATGGTGAGGTACAAATAAGCTAAGAAATGGCTTAGTTAAGGTTATCTCTGTACTTTAGAAGTCTGACACATTGTTGAAGAGATCTTTCTTACATGCAGAAAATGCACAAAAAGAAATAGTGATTCCAAGTCTAATTCAGAGAAAGGAGAGCTTATATCTAAATATTTTATCATTGGGCTTTGTGCTAAACCCAGATACAGGAATAGGAATTTGTGAGCATAGAGGGCCTGGTGCTTCTATCATCATAGGCCAAGAGTTGCACACTCATTAAGAGGCACTTCAGCCAGACCTTGCTTTCACCAAGCATGACCTCAATCCTAGATCTCTTTCTACCCCCAGAAAACAATCACTCTATCCCTTCAATGCATTACCAGGTGACAGCTGTCACTATGATAAACCCAGGACTCCTCAGAAACCCATTTTTCTCCAGACACTAATACCCAGTTGACTCTATCACTGTTGCTGATCCCAGCTCCTACCCCTCTCTCATATTCTGCAACCATCCAACTGTGTTGGGCTCCTCCCACAAATTCCCTATACCTTCAATGGCTTTAGGAAATGTTCATCACCTTCTTACTCTAACTGAAACCTGGATCTTCCCTGAGGACACTGTTACCTCTGAAGCCTTCTCATGGTGAGTCTTCTCTCCCTATGTGTCTCCTATCAAAGGCCTGATAGAGAAAGTGTCCTTGCTCTTTAGTGCTACTTCCAGGCCCTTTTCCCCCCTAAAACTCCCACTTGAAACTCTTATTAGGTTCAAATACAAATTACTCCCTTCTTAATGCTATTGCCAGATGAATCTGTCACTAAGCCCCCATTCGTTAAAAAATTTGATTCACTGTCTTTCCTATTTAACCTTTCTCCTGGATTTTTAGTGACTTGAAAATTCACGATAGGGGACTTTTAAACCCCTTGGCCCTTTAATTCCCATATTTTCCCTTCATCAACTTCTTCTTCCTACCCATTCCTTAAACCTTACAACAAGCAATAATCACAATCATCTCCTATCTCTCCAGCTCATTTGCTTTTGTAATCTGACTTCATCACTTTTTGAGCCCATAGTAATCTAAGGTCCCTACTCTCAGTAAGGGAGATTCTGTTTTGTATTAGCATTGAATATACACAGTTCCTTGGTGCCCTAGAAATACATTAAAAGTGAAATACTAGGGGCATCAGTAAAAATAGTGGAATAAAGAGGTCTGAAAATCCTCTGCTCCATAAAGCAACAAGAACATAGGCATAAATTGTCAGAATCAATTTTTCAATAACTGGAAATTGATCAAAATATTATAGAAACTTTAGTATTTTTTATTTAAGAATAACAACTAAATCTATATAAGGGTCCTATTTGCAGACCCTCCCCAGCATTACGATTGCCTGGAAACTACTGAAGGGAATGGAATGGAATTGATGTATTTCAAAACCCCTGAGAATGTGTCATTATTTGACCTGTTAGGTTACTTCCTGGAAGATGCCATTAGCTGGGCTATCTTTACTTGACCGAACATGGAGCTCAGTGTCTGAGGTAGTATATAGCTGGGGCAAAAAATCTAACTGAAAAGCTTTCAAGAAAATCTAGGGAATGAGATAGCCAAAGAAGGCTTTGAGAAATGCTGATATGATACATTCAATAGAATCTAGAAAGCTGTGCTCATGATCAGAGCTATGTACATAATCAGGAAAAACCAAGAAAGCTAACTTTGAGACTCAGGAGAAGCAGAAGCCTATGTCAGGATTATTAATTATCTGGCAGAATAGTAAAGGTGTGCCTCAACATAGGAGATTTACTACTCAATCATTAGCTGACAACTAATCTGAGCAGGGACCTGAGTGGCTACATAACAAAGAATTAGCTCATAAAAGTCACTAAACAAACAGCAGTAAACTCTGGGTAGGGAGCAAAATCTGATTTTAGAGCTGTCACATTATTTAAAATGTTAAGTTAAAAAAAAAAAAGAACCATATAGAGATACAAGAAACTGTGGCACATATACAAAAGAAAGACTGTTTAACAAAGATTGTCCTTGGCAAAGCACAGACATTAAACCTATTTGAAGAAATAATTGTTAAAAATATATCTAAGAAGTTCACTTAACTCCAAAAAGGATAAATTCAAAGAGATACAAGCTCAAAGTCATAACTGAACTGTCAAAAATGAATGACAGGATCTTAAAAGCAGAAAAAAGGAGACTGATCATGCACAAAGGATCTTCAATAAGAAATATAGCTGATTTGTCATTAGGAACTGTCAAAAATAGAAGGCAGTGGGATGACATCATCAAAGTTAGAATGGATAAAATTAACAAGACAGGAAACAACAAATATTGATGAGAAAGTGGAAAAGGGAACACTCTTACGCTGTTGGTGGGAATGCAAGCTGGTATAGCCACTCTGGAAAAGAGTATGGAAGTTCCTCAAGAAGATAAAAATAGAGCTACCCTATGACCCAGCAATTTCACTACTGAGAAGCTTCCCCAAAGATACAGATGTAGTGAAAAGAAGTGGCACCTGCACTGAAGTGTTCATAACAGCAATATCCACAAGAGCCAAAATGTGAAGGAGCTGAGGTGTCCTTCAACAGATGAATGGATATAAAGACGTGGTTCATATATACAATGGAATATGACTCAACCATCAGAAAGCATGAGTACCTACCATTTACATCAACATGGATGGAACTGGAGGGTTTTATTCTAAGTGAAGTTAGTCAAGCAGAGAAAGAATTATCATATGGTTTCACTCATATGTGGAATATAAGAAATAATGCAGAGGATTATAGGAGAATGGAGGGAAAATGAATGGAATGAAATCGGAGAAGGAAACAAATCATGACAGACTTTTGACTCTGGGGAAAAAAAAAAAAAACAAAACCCAACAGGTTTGCAGATGGGGAGGTGGGTGAGGGGATGGAGTAACTGGATGATGGGCATTACAGAGGGCATGTGATGGGATGAGCACTGGGTGTTATATGCAATTCATCATTCAACACTACACCAAAAACTAATGATGTACTATACATTGGCTAATCGAATTAAAAAACAAAACAAAACAAAATAAAACAGGGATGCCTGGATGGCTCAGTCGGTTAAGTGGCTGCCTTCAGCTCAGGTCATGATCCCAGAGTCCTGGAATTGAGCCCCAAATTGGGCTCCCTGCTCAGTGAGGAATCTGTTTCTCTCTCTCCCTCTGCCCCCCATCCCTTTCTCTCTCAAATAAATAAAATACTAAAAAAAAAAAAAAAAAAAAACCCAAAGTGCTAAATGAAAAAAAACCATTAACCATGAATTTTATATCCAGCCAAATCATCCTCCAAAAAGTAAGAACTTTAGACATTTCCAGATGAACAGAAACCAAGAATATGGGGCGCCTGGGTGGCTCAGTGGGTTAAGCCTCTGCCTTCAGCTCAGGTCATGATCTCAGGGTCCTGGGATCGAGCCCTGCATCGGGCTCTCTGCTCAGCAGGGAGCCTGCTTCCTCCTCTCTCCCTCTTTGCCTGCCTCTCTGCCTACTTGTGATCTCTTTGTGTCAAATAAATAAATAAAATCTCAAAAAAAAAACACAAAAAACAAGAATATTCATCCCCACCTTACCTGTCCTATAAAAAATACTTCAGTGGTCCTTCACAATGAAGTGAAGCTACACTAGAAAGTAACTAAAGAGCACTGGTAAAAGTAACTACATAGATTAATATAAAGGAAAGTATACACATATTTTTGTTTGGAACTCTTTCTCCTATCTGATTTGAAAGAAAACTGCATAAAGCAATAGTTATTAATCTATATTTCTGGTCATACAATGTGTAAAGAAGTATTTTCATAACAATAGCAGCAAAAGGGAGGGGGACAAAGCTCTATATGAGTACAATTTGTACATATATTGAAATTAGACTAACATAATTATAATTCCCAGGAAAACCACAAAGAAAGTCACTTGATAATATAATAAAATAAGGAAAAGAAAAATGAACACTAGAAATATGTATTTAACACAAAAAGAGCAGTAGGAGAACATGACCGACACAAGACCAGCAAAATAAATAAAATGGCAGATATAAATTGTAACAGTATTTGTAATCCCATCAAATTAGAATAAAGTTCTCAAGAGGCAAAGAATAGCAAAATGGATTACAAGGGAACCATGATCCAACTAAATGCTGGCTTTAAGATATATACTTTAGACTGAAACACACAAATAGTTTAAAAGAAAAGATGTAAAAGAAACACCACACAGTGACTAAAAGAGAGCTAAATTATCAGGCTTTACTAATATTTTGACTCTAGGACAAAAATTGTTACTCAAGAACAATATTTAATAATAAAATTCAATTTATCCAGAATATACAAACACCTAACAGGGTCCCAAAATACATGAAGTGTAATGTATAGAATTAGAGACTTCAGTATCCCAACTTAAGGCATGGATAGAACTAGACAGAAGATCAACAAGGAAATAGAAAATTTGAATATAAACTAACTAGACATAAAAGACATCTACAGAATATTACATCCAGGAGTAACCTAAGAGGAGCTTAGGTAACTTATACCTAATATTAACCTAATGGTTCTTGAACTCATGACCCTTGGATTGAGATCTGAGCTGTGGTCAAGAGTGGGCACCTTAACTGATTGAGCTGTCCAGGTGCCCCAACAGAGTAAATATTTGTAAGCATTCACCTGGAACGTTATCCACAAGACAGTGTAGGTTAGGCCACAAAACAAGTTTCAATGAATCTGAAATTACTGAAATAAAAAACAAATGCTCTCCAGGCACAATGGAATGAAATCAGAAATCAGTAACAGAAGAAAATTTTGAGAATTCATTAATTATATATAAAATGAAAACATTAATAATAAATGAGCCAAAGAAGAAATCAAAAGGGAATTTGGAAAATATTTACAGATGAATGTAAGCAAAATAACAACATTTAAAAAAAAAAGAATGTTACTAAATTAGTGTTTACAGGGAAATTTATAGCTGTAAATGATTCTATTAAAAAAGAAACTTCTCTCAAGAAGATACACATATGGCCAATAAACCATGAAAAGCGCTCATCATCATCAGTCATTAGGGAAATGCAAATCAAAACCACAATGAGATGTTACTTCACACCCACTAGGATGAATAAAAATTTTAAAAGACAATAACAAGGATTGAAATGGATAAGGAGAAACTGAAACACTTATACTGTGCTGGTGAGAATGTAAATGATACAGCCTCATTATAGAACAGTTTGGAATTTCCCCAATAGATTCCTCAATGACGAACAAAAACAAAAGGCATAAAGTCTAGTACATGTATTTTTTTTCTGTACTTATTTTAATCGACTGAAAGTATCAATATAAAATAGTTGCAGTTTTGAAGTTAAATTGAATTCGAGCTAAGCCAAAAAAAAAAAAGACTGAAAAAAAATGCAAACTCTATTACAATCCTTTAATCTGTTTTCTCTAAAAACATTTTTCTTTTCCATAGTAGAGACCAATCAGATCTTTTCATATTGATGAATAAAAGTAGATATTTTTCTACGATCAGACTTATTATCTTATTCATATGGCCAAAAAGTGGAAACTGAAATGTCCAACTCAAATGATTATACAAAATATGGTACATTGATACAATGGAATATTACTCAGCCACATATAGGAAAGGAGTACTGATTCATACTATAATATGGATGAATCTTGAAAACATTATGCTAAGTGAATGAAGCCAGAAACTAAAGACCATTTTATGATTTCATTTTTATTAAATGTATCAAATAGTTAAGTCCAAAGGGATAGGAAATAGATTAGTGGCTTCCAGGGGCTGGAGAGTGGTGAAATGGGAAGTCTGGAAGTTTTCTTTTGTAGTGATGAGAACATTTTGGAATTAAATAAACAACTTTGTGAATATTATAAAAGCCACTGAATTACATATTTTAAAGGTTAAGTTTATACTATGACAACTCTATCTCAAAAAAAGTAAAAGATGAAGTCAACTTGCAATATTAATCCTAATTGGGAAAATTGATTTTAAGTGCTCTGCAAATAGGGAAACGTTGTTATGAGCAGAGGCAGGAAAGCATTAAGCATGAATTAGAAGTTAATGTTGCTCTTTTTTTGCAAAATAATACTGAGGAATGAAATCATTTGTGGTTAGGTTGGAGAGAAGCAACACTAGACATTTGTGTATGTTCCAGGTCAACTCTCTATGACCCTGGCTAAAATGAAATTATGGAGTATATACAGCACATTCCATTATAACCTCCAATTCTGCTTTCATTATTTTGGACTCTGTACATCTAGGATTGTCCCATTGTGAGTTTTCCAAGCTGGAGAGCAAAGGAATCCTAATCCAGATTCCTCTCAAGACCATAGCATGTAGCCAGTCTTCTGTTACACATAATTATGAGATTAGGGCTCTACTCCCCATTTCAAAATTGGGATGTATTTTATTAGTAAGTTTTGTTAAGTAAGTTCAGCTTAGGTAATTCAAATGCAAGTCTGAGCCACATTTCTCAACATTAGAAGGAAATCCACAGCTGACAGAGGAGCACATTTCCCTAAAGTGGATACAAGTTAAATTAATGATGATGTTTAATGTATAGTTTAGAGAACCAAAATATTTTTCTACCTATAGTGAGAGTTTGTAGCTCCATTGGCTGCCATAAGATTTGAAACACATGGAAAGACAGATATAACGGTAAAGGAAATCAGGAACCCAGAGTATATGAGATTCTTACTTGTTTTTTTAGTCTGCAAATGAGTATCTCAGTTTGAGGTATGTCTTCATGTTCAGCTCTCAAACTAGCCACCATACCTGTAAAATAGCTTTTACCCTGGAAAAAAAAAAAAAGTAATTTAGTACACTCTTCTGTCTGAATTGTCTCTTTGAACCCACTCTTCATCTCTCTTTATATACCACCCCATCTTTTTTTTCCCACCCCATCTTTCATAAGTAGTTCCATACCCTTTCATCCACTCATTCTATCTTTTAAGCGGCCTTTGGAAGATCATTTGAACTCCTAGTGCTCATTTTTAGGAGTCATATGGGACCCACTTGAGTCTCCTTCCTCTCTTAATTCTTTATGGAGACTGAGAAAAGGAGCTAGGAGTCACTCCCTTCTCCATTCCTCACATTCTGATCCTAACCCCAACTACTCCTACATGTTGCATTCAGAATAGACAATGGAGACAGGATCTTCTATTACCCTTATCTATGTTTGGCTTATATGGGAAAACCCAGGACAATATATCCAAGTTCTACTCCTCCACTAAACTTTTCACCTCATAATGAGGGTACCACTTTGACAATTCACTGTATGGTAGAGATAAGGATTTCCATGTAATATTCCATTAAAAAATAGCCTCTGCTATTAATTAAAAACACGTTTAAAAAATGATCTTATCTGGGGTGCCTGGGTGGCTCAGTGGGTTAAAGCCTCTGCCTTTGGCTCAGGTCATGATCCCAGGGTCCTGGGATTGAGCCCCACATTGGGCTCTCTGCTTAGCGGGGAGCCTGCTTCCCCCACCCCCTCTCTCTGCCTGCCTCTCTGCCTACTTGTGATCTCTGTCAAATAAATAAAATCTTAAAAAAAAAATGATCTTATCCAATAAGTCACACCCTGAGTGGTGAAGGAATACCAGGGATTTGTAACTTTTCAGACGGGAATAGTTCACAGTATATACTAGGAATTATACATAAATCACAGCCATTCTTGTCTGTGTCATAGTCCTTCATCTAAGAATAGCCATAGAAGAATGACACTTAGAGATCACTTGGGGAGAGTCGGGTGGAGAAATGGGGAGGGATTTCTTCAAGGTCACTTGATAACCAGGGGCAGGAGTATGATCAGTAGTTGTGTGGCCTCTCTATCTATGCTGTGTGTTCTTTTCAATCTGCCATGATGCTCCCATGATTGAGCCAGCCCCAGGTGAAACACAAAAACCACAATAGATGGTACCGAAAACAAAATAAAGAAATGATCCTATCCAACCCCGAAGTGGAATCCTTTTATACAGGAAACCTGGTGAGGAGCCACAATACTGTGAACAGATAGAAGTTGAGCTGCTATGATTACAAAGGAGGGTGGATGCTGGACATGAGTGGGAGTCAGAGGCTTCCTGTTCTGTTTGACATTTTTCTTCTCTTCCCACTGTACTGTGCATGTGGAATAGTGCTGTAGAACTCTTGGCCTCTGAGTGACATGGTGTAATAGGAATGTACGAAAACTCAGAATGGCATAGCCACTGTCAATGTTATATAAGTGGGTTAGTTGTAAAATGAGTGGTCTCATCATTCCAGTCTACAATACAACACTCTGAAGGGAACTCCTTCTTAAAAACTAGAAATTTTAAAAACAGAAAACTTAAGGCTTTAGAAGGTATTCTCTCTTGTGCTATAAATTTGAGTCTGACAGCAGCCCCTGATTTGAAAATATGCATGGGGTTCAAGCCAAGCTTTGGAAATTTATTTCCACACATACACTAACATGGAGGGAAACCTGCTATCACTTCGAAGCAGCTGATCCTGCAAACCAGTGCACTGACAAAGCAATTTGCATCTGTCAACCCCCTTCCTTCTCAGAACAGAAAATGGCCTCTCCACTCACTACAGTGGCCAGAAGAGCCAGGTTTTGGAATGAATTAGATTATCTGCTGAAATGTGTATTACATTTTGACTCCCTCATCCCTACCGTGTAGAAAGGATTTAAATTCCATTATATCTAACTTACTAAGAGAGTGGATTGTTGACCCTTCCTCAAGAAGGAGTCCCTTTTCAGAGGTTAGTATCTCACAGACCAGGAAATTGTAAAAGCAGCCAGCAGGCCACACTGAGGCCCTTCCTTGCTCCCTGGCTTGCCCACTGATTGCTCTTTCTTCTGCTCCACCTGACCACCCCCACCTGTTCTTGATGCCAGGCTGACACCACCTCACCACTGACCCATCAGCTACTCCAGCCAGATGCTCAAAAAAAAAAAAAAAAAAAAAAATCATATGCAGCTGCTCAATCTCACGAGTCAGAAAATCTGATTAGATTTCCACGCCTTCCAAATACAATACTGCAGGCAGTCTGCCAAGCAAATCACTGGGCACTTTCAATCAGCCATTTCACAGAGAAGTTCCTGGGGCCCTGGGCAGTGGCAGCCTTCCAGAAAGAAGGAAAAGGAAATGCTCATGGAGAAGCAGCCAAGGCTGTGTGGGCCTAGTCTTAGTGGGGTGTGTGGTGGAGGACAAAGAGAGTACAATTTCAGAGTACTTCACAGTTTACAGAGCACATTCATGCTCATTATTTCATTTGAGGCTCTACACAAATCCATGAGGTAAAACTAAAAGATATTCTTATATCCATTTTCCAGTTTTTAAAAAATTGTGCTCACACACAGAGTTGCTAACCCAATTCCATGTAGTAATTGACAAGCTTGAAACTCAAAGCAGGGGTTTTGTGATTCCAAATTCCATATTGTTGGCATTTTCCCACACAGTGCCAACACCCACTGCTAACATGTAGTGAAGTATTGTGTGCCAGGAGCTCTGACAGTGCTTGTCTTGCATCATCATCATAGACATCCTGTGAACTGGGTACCTACATGTCCCTGTTTGGCACAGTGAAGCTCAGAGAGACCACATGATATTAACCTTTCCTGATATGTACAATTAAAACTTAAGGGAAATTAGCTTGGTCCACACATGTGATTTCTCATTTCTACCCCTAAACATTACATAACTGTGAAAGGGTCTCATATACCACACTCCGGGCAGCCCCTGGCAACAGCTCATTAGAAGGCTTCAGAGGTGGTAAATTAGCAGTAAGGCAGGACTCTTCCTACATTAAAAAAGAACACTGTACTTATCCCTTCTTTCACCTTCTCGTCCCCTACTATCTACTAGGTCACCAACTTTTTGAGGTGAAGTTATAACCTTAGGAAGAAAGACGGCAAAGATTATTGTGTTCTGTGTGTCCCTTTGCTTTGACTGATGCAGAGTTGAATCCTTTTATTGGGTTTACTACTTGAGAAGTCCTTTGGTTCTAACATGTTGAGGTGTAAGGTGGAAGGAGTCTAAGTAGGAAGGGGAAATGTTTAGTAAACGGTCAGTGCTCCTACAGTGGTCTCTGTTGTCCTTCTGAGTTGGTGTGATGCTGGAGCAAGCATCTGGTATTTACAGTTACAACTGTGGTGGCTTGAAAGGAGCAGGCCGTGAGAAAGTAGAGAAGGAAGTAATTGGAGAAAGGATTGTCATTATTTATAACTGTTTTGTAAGGAGATACTTCTTTAAAAGAGGTTCAGGTGTACATTTGGTGATGAGGCTTCCCTGGCTTTCGATGCCCTTACTTTCCTCTCCTCATCCTATTCCAAGTCTCATGCCTCTTTGAAGTTCCCTTCAGGCCAAGGAAGCCTCCCCTAACTCATCTACCTCTTCAGAAAACCAATAGCATTTATTGTCGGAACTCAACAAGCAAGTATTGGATATATGCATTTTTATTCTTCTCTAATTACTTAGTCTTTTAGTCTCAATTGAACCTCAGAATTCTTACTAGCAATGATCACATTGTCATCATCCGATGTCATCTGTCACTTCTTGGGGCCTGGACACATAGTAAGTGCTAAACGAACCTTGATAAATGCCTATTAGTTGTGATACACATGTAAAACTTCAACACACAGTCATATAGCTCTTATATACCCAGGCACTCTGCCTATGCATGTAAGTTCAAATTTGGGCAAAGAAATACTGACGAGGAAAGAGAAGTTGCAAAGTCACTCTTAATGTAATGTTTAACCATCTACTCTTAAAGCTAATGTTTTCAAAACTAATTTTTTTCTTAACCACTGACTTTAGAATATGTGTACCTTTCAGTGATATTTGTGGATCACATTTTGTTTTCTATATTTATCAGAGGCCTGCCTGAGCAAATATTATGTCCTAGTCCAAATAGCTCCAATTAAAGCAGAAGCCCTTAGTTAAACAAACTGGAAAATAAGCTCAGAGTACATATCCTTGGGTGTTAAATCAGCCAAAAACAATGTATTGTGGGTTAATTTATGTCTTCCAGTGGAGGAGAAGGATTACTGCTAGATTTAACAGTTTTTTTATAAAATTTCTCAGCTCCAGAAACCATTTAGGGAAACAGGACAGTCCACGAAACTGGTTTCTAAAAAATAGCATAAGAGAGAATATACAAAGGCTAACTGATGTGTTATTGTCATTCAGAATAAAGTCTTGGGTGCATAGCATGGAAGAGCTGTAAGAGCTTGGGGGTGAGGTAGACCAATTTCTTTATGTAAGTAGCAGGGGGAGAAGCTGAAACTTGGAAGTGTGAAATGATGCACTCAGAGTCACACAGTTGTGTGTGGTCAGGAGACTTGGTTCTAGTCTAAACTCTATCTCCAATGAGATATAAACACTTTAAGAAATATAAAGATGACAGATGTTAATTCAAGGTGGAATAGTCTGGGAAAACTTACGTAATTCTTTACCTATATTCATTTACTGTGTTTCTTCAAGGTAGGGGAAAAGATTGGTCTTTTTAATTTTGGAAATTCTATTCAGAATATTAAAACACTATAGTAAATTGTCTGAGTGCTAAAAGCCCAAAAAGGCCTCATTTTTATTCATCAGATGTAAATGCAATGATTTGACTATAGTTGTCATTAACTGGCTAATAACTATTTATGACCTCAGGATGCAGTTTCTACAGTTAATGGGCTACGTAGTAAAGCTATGATTTCTTTCAGCCGTTATAGCTCTTGGTCTCAGTTGCCTGTATTAAGGCCTGAGCAGGTTCTGCTGATTATCTACATAATAAGAGATCATGTTCCAAGGGCCTTCAGAAAAACTCTCATCAGACAAAATTGGAGTTGTGCCTCAGGAGGTCTTGCAGAAAAACATGTTGATTGCCCCAAATAACCCTCACGAATCACACTTATAGGAAATTGATCATACATTTTCTCAGCCACATTTTCAAGCAATCGTGAATCACTAAGTGCTAGGGGGACTTATCTGCTGACACTTCTCAAACAAAAATTTTCCAACCTGCTTCCACTTAGCCTTAGACATGGCAAACAATCTTGTAGGCACAGCTTTACAGAACATGCAGAGTGAGTTCTGGCTGAGCTGGGCTCAGAATGCAGGCTCTATTTATGAATGGTTGGCTAGTTGGGCTCAAAAAAGAGTAAGGCCTGGCAATGCCTACATCTGGTTTCCTGACGATCCTTCAAACCAACCTCTATATCCTCCTCTCCTATTTTTTCCCCTTAAGAATGTACTCTTTTCAAGATTTTATTCCTTTATTCAGGTTGTACTGAATGACCATACACAATGTGCCAGGACTAGAGAGGAGGCAAAAGAAGTTGAAATGTTTACCTCCACCCATATTGCTCTTGTTGAAGTTACCATTATGTTTTGCCTGGGTTATTGCTGTAGCCATAGTCCCAACTGATATCCCTTTATATATTCTATCATTCCTTTCCTGAAAACCCTCAAGTGGCTTTGTATCTCAAAGTAAAAGCCAAAGTCCTCACCATGGCTTATACGACCCTCAATGACCATGTGCCATGTTTGTGTGAAATTTCGTACTGCCACCTGTCCCCTCACTGCACTCTGATCTGAGTCCACTGCTCTTTTGCTGCTCCTCAAACATAACAGTGACTCAAGCACTTAAAGACTTCTGCCCTTGCTGTTCCCGCAGTCAGGAATCTTTTTTCCCTTAGGCACCCCCATGGTTTCTCCTTCATTTTACTTAGGTTTCTTGTCAAATGGGCACTTATCATGAGAACTTCCCTGACCAACTGATCTAAAACACACTCATCTCTGTCTTCTCATCTTGGTTTCTTTCTCTTCCTAGCATTTAAAACCAACTCAGTTGATTGCTTTATTTGCCTCCCCAAACTAGGTGAGTTTGATGAGAATAAGAAAGTTGTTTAGTTCCCTAGTATATCCATAAAATCTAGAGCTGCACCTGGCAGAAGTTGATTATTAATACATCGGCCGAACTAGAAAACTTAAATGCCTCAATGACGAAAGATGCATGCACCCATGAATGAATGAAATGGAGTGCTGCGATGAGCTCCCCACTGTCTAGTGCATGAAGTCCTCTCTCTTCATTGTAGCCTTCAAAGTCATTCTGTTAGAGATACTTTCAGATTCAACTAACACAATCATCAGTTTAAATGCTAAAGACACTCAATCGGGCCATATAATAGGAAGCCTGGAGGAAAACAGTCTTGACCCAGTAGGTGCTAAGAGGTGTTATCAAAGACAGAACTTGTATCTCTACCCTCACTACCCTTATCATGTTGGTTTAGTATAAGATAATAAAACAAGGCAGCATGTATATATTCAAGGCATGGAAGGTAGAAGTGGTAGTGCATCTAACCTATTTTTGAAGAAAACAACTTTCCCAGATGTCTTTTCCTAGGAGAATTTTAGCTATAACTGTGCCATTTATCCATTCCCTAAGTCAGGGAAGTTTTTCAATTTCCAGCCTTTAAGGTGGGAGTGGGCAAAGGAGAAGCCGGTTGTGAATGAGTTTTAGTGTAGCCAAGCTCCGCTGTCTTCTAATGCCTTCCATGGTATAACCCTCACCTTGATTTCCCATTACTATATAGTTCCTATTGCAGCCCAACTCAGCTTTTCAGTTTGCCAAATACTTCTGCCCTCTACTTTTAGTTGTTGTTTTTAATAGACAATTTCAGAACAGTTTTAGATTTATGGAAAAATTGAGAAAACAGTATAGGGAGTGCCCTTACACCCCCCAGTTTCCATATTAGTAACATATGAGTATCATACATTTGTTACAACAAATGGACCAATCCTGATACATTACCATTAATATGATTTCTTTAGTTTTTATCTAATGTCCCTTTTCAATCCAGGAACACATTCAAGATACCATATTGCATTTAGGTGTCCTCTGTCCTTAGGCTGTGACAGTTTTTTAGACTTTCCTTATCCATGATGACCTTGATAGTTTTAAGGAGTACTGGTTAAGTTTTATAGAATGTCTCTCTTCTGAAATTTGACTGTTTTTCTCATAAAGTGCTACTTGCACCATATCATATCAAAGGTACATACTATCAATATCAGATGTTTGTCTAGTCTCTTTACCATAAAGTTATGACTTTTTAGCCTTTGCATACTGTGTTCTTTAGAAAGAAGTCACTAGGTATTTCCCCTCCTTGAGGGTAGGCTATCTACATTAATTACTTGGGATTGTTCTTCATGGGATGTTTGTTTCTTCTCCTCCATCTATTTATTCAATCACTGATTTTTGTAAGTATGGACACACTGATACAGGCATACCTTGCTTTATTGTGCTTCACCTTAATGCATTTTTTATAAATTGAAGGTTTGCAACAATACTGCATTGAGTGTTCATCAGCATATTTCCAGCAGCACTGTGAAACTTAATGTGTCTGTGTCACATTTTGATAATTCCCCATATTTTAAACTTTTTCATATTATTATCATATTTGTCATGGTGGTCTGTGATCAGTGATTTTGGATATTACTATTGCCTTTATTTTGAGGAGCCAAAAAATATGCCCATATAAGATAGCAAACTTAACTGATAAATGTGTGTTCTGAATGCTCCACCAATAGGCCATTCCCCCCAATAGGCCATTCCCCCATCTCTTCCCCTCTCCTTGGGCTTCCCTATTGCCTGAAACACAACAATATTGAAATTAGACCCATTAATAACATTAAAATGGCCTCTAAGTATTTTTTAAAGGTTTTATTTACTTATTTGAGAGAGAGAAAGAGGGATAGGGAGAGAGCACAAGAGGTGGGCAAGGGCAGAGGAAGAAGCAGACTCCCCACTGAGCAGGAAGCCAGAGGTAGGGCTCAATGCCAGGGTCCTGGGATCATTACCTGAGTCCAAGGCAGACAATTAGCTAACTAGACGCCAGATGCCCCTAGCCTCTAAGTATTTAAATGAAAGGAAGAGTTGCATGCCTTAGTTTAACTAAAAAAACTAGGGGTGCCCGGGTGGCTCAGTGGGCTAAGTCCCTGCCTTCATGACCCATCATCAGGTCATGATCTCAGGGTCCTGGGATTGAGCCCTGTGTCACACAGGCTTTCTGCTCAGAGGGGAGCCTGCTTCCCTCTCTTTCTCTGCCTGCTTCTCTGCCTACTTGTGATCGCTGTCAAATAAATAAATTAAATAAATAAAACAAATAAAATTAAGCTTAGTGAGGAAGGCATGTCAAAAGGTAAGAAAGTCTGAAAGCTAGGCCTTTTGTATCAGTCAGCGAAGTTGTGAACATAAGGAACAATTGTTCAAGGAAATTAAAAGTGCTACTCTAGTGAACACACAGATAATAAAGTGAAATAGGTTTATTGCTATTATGAAGAAAGGCTGAGTAGTCTGGATAGAAGATCAAACCAGCCACAACATTCCCTTAAGCCAAAGCCCAGTCCAGAGTGAGGCCCTAACTTTACTCAATTCTGTGAAGGCTCAGAGATAAGGTGAGGAAGCTGAAGAAAAAAAGTGTGAAACTAGCATAGATTGGTACATGAGCTTTAAGGAAAGAAGTCATCTCCATAACATAAAAGTACAAGGTGAAGCAGCAAGTACTGATATGGAAGCTGTAGCAAGTTATCTAGAATATCTAGCAGAGATAATTAGTGAAGGAAGTTAAACTAAAGATTTTCAATGTAGATGAAACACCCTTATATTGGAAGATGATACCATTTAGGACTCCACAGCTAGGGAAGAAAAGTCAATTCCTGGTTTCAAAGCTTCAAAGAACAAGCTGACCATCTTAATGGCTAATGCAGTGCATTACCAAGTTGAGGCCAATGCTCATTCACCATTCCGAAAATCCTGGGACCCTTGAGAATTATGCTAAATTACTCTGCCTCTATAAGTTAAACAACAAAGTCCAGATAAGAGCCATCTGTTTATAACATGGTTTACTACATATGTTAAGCCCACTTTGAGTGTCCCCCCGCTCAAAAAAATTTTTTTTCAAAATATTACTGTTTGCTGAAAATACAGTGGGTCACCCAAGAGCTCTGATAAAGATGTACAATTAAATTAATGTTGTTTCATGACTGCTAATACAATATCCATTCAGCAACCCATGGATCAACTTTGACTATTAAGTCTTAGTATAAAATGTATAAAATACATTTTATAAGGCTATAGCTGCCATAGATCCTGATTCCTCTGATGGATCGAGGCAAAGTCAATTGAAAACTTTCTGGAAGAGATTCACCATTCAGATGTCATTAAGAACATTCTTGATACTTGGGAAGAGATAAAAATATCAACATTAAATGGGAGTTTGGAACCCTTTGGTTTGTTAATTACAATCCTCATGGGTGACTTTGAGGGTTCAAGACTGCAGTAGAGGAAGTAACTGCAGATGTGGTAGAAAGAGTGAGAGAACTAGAACAGAAGCCTGAAGATATGACTGAATTGCTACAGTCTCATGATAAAACTTTAATGGATGAGGGATCACCTCTTATGGATGAGGAAATTAAGTAGTTTCTTGAAATATATTCCTGATAAAGATCCTGTGAAGAATGTTGAAATGACAACAAAGGATTTAGAATATTATGTGAACTAGACTTCCAGGGAAGATGGCAGTGTAGGAGGACCCTAGACTCACCTTATCTCATGGATCCAACACTTATATCAGTGTAAGTAATCCAGAAAATGACTAAAGACTGGCAGAATAAATGCCACAACCAAATATAGAGAAGAGGCCACATCAAAGAAGGTAGGAAAAGTAGAGATGTGGTCAGAAACTAAATGGACTCACAGGACTGTCTTTGGGAGGGAGGGGCACGGTAGGCATGGAAAGAAGAGAGAAACAGGTCCCCACACTGAGGATCCTGCACAGAGAAGATGAATTCCCATAACACTTGGCTTTGAAAACAAGAGGGGTTGAATTTCATGAGTTATTACAACCCGCAGGGCTTAAAACTTAGATTTAAAAAAATCAGTGGGCTCGGGTCTGGGAAAGCCTGTGGGCAGAGAAAATGGAGTCCCTGCCCTTAAAGTGATAGCACAACAAACAGCCCATGGAGATACAGCATAGAAGCAGCAGTTTGAAAAGTTCCTGGAGCACACCAGAGGAAGAATTATTTACTAATGTCAAAGCATTGTTCTGGAGGGACAGATATTGCTGGGGAACTTCTCTGGAAATGAAGGAACTGCAGGTGCCATTACCCTCCCTGACCCACCAGCAAAAACACAAAGCCACCTTTAGGACTTGCTACCCAAATTGCAAGTGCTGCAACCCCACCCCCACATGCTGTGCTTCTACCAATCCACTCCGCCAGACAGCCCACTTCAGGCCAGGTGCTGTAGGGCCCCTCCTGCAGAGGACCGATGGCCCTTAGAGGTTACTAACATCACCACCCTGCTATACTTCTCTTCCTGCCTGGCTCTATGCTTTGGTGAATCCATCCTTTCCAATGTGCTCTTATCCAGAGCCCATACAGGGTGCTGCCACAAGCCTGGCAGTGTGCAAACACCCCATATATTGTCCAGCACCATTCCAAAGTGACTCCTGTCCTGGAAAGAAGGAAAAATAACCACACATACCAGTCAAATGCAGACCCCAGCAGTGGGCTAGAGGCTGACAACTGGTCTGACTACAGACCCCATGCACCAGTGAAACTTTCTTAGGGGATAGCACTAAGAATGTACCCTACAGTTTGTTGCTACTACTTCATCTCTGGAAAACTCCTGGTCTGATTTGACTCACGCTCATGGCATGGGCAGACTGGCCCACTAACACCACAGTGACCAAACACTGCCCACAGTAGGGAAAAGGAGACTGCATAAGCTGTCCTAAAGGAAAAAGCAGCTCAGCCACAACAACAGGGCATATTCACCACACATATTCTCTTGGTGTATCACACATAGGAGGCACCTCTGAAATGCCAGGTTCTGATGAACAGGGAGACTGCATGATATTACAGAACCTCTTTTTAAGGCTACTACTTTCAAGAGCAGGAGTAACTGACCTTCATAAAACATGGACACACAGAGTTAGACAAATGAGGAGATAGAGAAATATAACCCAAATAAAAGAACAAGACAAAAATCACAGGAGACTAAGCAAAACAGACGTAAGTAATATGCACAATAGAATATTTACAGTAATGATCATAAAGATTCTCACTGGACTTAGGCAGAGTGGAAGACCTCAGTGAGACCATTAATATAGAGAGAAAGAATAACCAATGAAATATGAAGACAATGAGAACAAAATTTAAAATATATTAGATGGAATAAATAGTAGACTAGAGAAAATAGAAGAAAGAATCAATGACTTGGAGGACAGTGTAATGGAAAGTAATTAAGGTGAGTGGGTGAGAGGGAAAAAATACGCAAAATGAAAACAGACTTAGGGGACTCAGCAACATCATAGCTATGCCCTTCACATTATAAGGATCTCAGAAGCAGAAGAGAAAGAAAAGGAGGCAGAAAGCTTATTTGAGGAAATAATAGCTGAAAACTTCCAAAATCTGGGGAAGGAAACAGCCAGATCCAGGAGGCACAGATAAAGATTATAAGATTATTATAAAGACGATAATACCTCTGGTCAGACTTATCCATAAGAAAAGAAAAAGGGCCCAAATTAATAAAATCATGAATGAACAGGGAGAGATCACACCTAATACCAAGGAAGTAAAAACAATTATTAGAAATTATTATCAGCAACTATATGCCAATGAATTAAGCAACCCGGAAGAAATCAGTGTCTCCCAGGAAACTTATAAACTATCAAGACTGAAACAGGAAAAAATAGATCATCTGAATAGACCAAAAACCAGTAACAAAATGGAAGCAGTAATCAAAAACTTCCCAAAAAACAAGAATCCAGGGTCAGACGGATTCCCAGGGGGAATTGTACCAAACATTTAAAAAAGAAATAATACCTATTCTTCTGAATTGGTTTCAAAAAACAGAAGCAGAAGGAAGACTTCCAAAATCATTCTATGAGGCCAGCATTACCCTGATCTCAAAACAAGGCAAAGA
This sequence comes from Lontra canadensis, assembly GCF_010015895.1. NCBI lineage: Eukaryota > Metazoa > Chordata > Mammalia > Carnivora > Mustelidae > Lontra > Lontra canadensis. Next base: position 18,383,267 of record NW_022630999.1, read on the forward strand.
CCCCGTTAAAAAGGAGAATTACAGACAAATAACCGCAATGAACAAGGATGCCAAAATACTCATCCAGATCCCAGCCAATAGGATCCAACAGTACATTAAAAGGATTATCTGTCACAACCAGGTGGGATTTATTCCTGGGATGCAAAGGTGGTTCAACATTAGCAAATCAGTCAGTGTGATAGAGCACATTAATAAAAGAAAAGACAAGAACCATATGGTCCTCTCAATTGATGCAGAAAAGGAATTTGACAAAACACAGCATCCTTTCCTGATTAAAACTCTCCAGAGTACAAGGATAGAGGGAACATACCTCAATACCATAAAAACCATTTATGAAGAGCCCACAGCAAATATCATTCTCAATGGGAAAAAGCTAAGAGCTTTTCCCTTAAGATCAGGAATATGACAGGGATGTCCACTCTGGCCACTACTGTTCAACATAGTACTGGAAGTCCTAGCATCAACAATGAGACAACAAAAAGAAATAAAAGGCATTCAAATGGGCAAAGAGGAAGTCAAACTCTCTCTCTTCACAGATGGCATGATACTTTATTTGGAAAACCCAAAAGATTCCACCCCCCAAATTACTAGAACTCATACAGCAATTCAGTAATGTGGCAGGATAAAAAGTCAATGCACAGAAAAAGTTGCTTTCTTATACACTAACAATGAAACTGTAGAAAGAGAAATTAAAGAAGTGATTCCATTTACAATAGATTAAAAACCTTAAGATACCTTGAAATAAGCCTAACCAAAGAGGTAAAGGATCTATACTCTAGGAACTATAAAACACTCATGAAAGAAATTGAAGAAGACACCAAAAAAGAAGAAATCGAAGAATAGCAGCAATTCTATGGACAGAAAAGCAACCACTTTTTGGAAGGTAGGACGTGTGGGCAAGTGAATACGAGGCAATATATGGGAAGATAGACCAGCGGGGTTGGGGGGTGGGGTAGTATGATACAGTGTCTGCAAGTGGCTACCAGCAAGTGAGAGAGCAATGGAGTGCAAAATCAGAAGTTTAGACATCTGCTCCATGGAGGGATGTCACTCCAATGGCTAAGGAGGGGATGGAGTGCAGCAGGAGACCAGGGAGACAGGAGTGACTGACTACTTTCCTCTGAGGGCTCACTGAAGCGGGGGTGGGGGGCAAGCTATCAGCTCCTATGAGGCCAGAGATTTGGAGGCTGCCATTTTCATTCTAGTTCTCCAAAGCTGTACAGAAAGCTTTCAGGGAACAAAAGCTACCAAAAGCAAACCCAAGCAGATTACATAGCCTGGCCCCTGGCAAGGGCAGTGCAATTCCACCTCAGGCAAAGACATTTGAGAATCACTGCAAGAGGTGACTCCCCCTGAGGATAAGCAAGATCATTCCAACTTCGTATCAATTCCTTTTTCAGAATCTTTTAAAAATTTTCATCTGTAGTCATATTCCATCCCTTCATCATGTTTACCCTTATTTGTGTGTGTGTGTATGTGTGTGTATATATATATATTTTTTCTTTCTATCTTTCTTTAAAATTTTGGGAGGCAGTTTCCTCCAACAGACAAATACACACAAAATCAAGTGTGTGGCTCTGTTCTACTCACCAGCCTACATAGATATCTATTTTCCTTTCTTCTCCCCTCAATTTTGGGTCATTTCTGATTTGGTTAATGTATGTTTTTCTGGGTTCATTGTTACCCATGTAGCTTTCTGTTCTCTCATTCATCTACTCTTCCCTGGCCAAATGACAAGGCAGAAAAACTCACCTCAAAAAAAAAAAAAAAACCAAAAACAAAAACAAGAGGCAGTACTCACTGCTAGGGACTTAATCAACAGACACATTACTAAGTGTCAGAACTAGAGTTCAGAATGATGATTATAAAGATGCTAGCTGGGCTCAAAAAGAGCATGGAAGATACCAGAGATTCCCTTTCTGGAGATATAAAATCCCTTTCTGGAGAAATAAAAACTAAAATCTAACCAAGCTGAAGTCAAAAAAGCCATTAGTGAGGTACAATAAAAAATGGAGGCTCTTACTGCTAAGATAAATAAAGACAAGTAGATATAGAAGACCAAATGATAGAGAAATAAAGAGCTTAGAAAAAGAGATAAACTACCACTGGATCACAAGGGGAGAATTCAAGAGATAAATGATACCATAAGATGAAACAATATTAGAATAATTAGTACTAGAAGAAGGAGAGAGAGGGGAAAAAGATATATTGGAGTAAATTATAGCAGAGAACTTCCTTAATTTGGGGGAGGAAACAGATATCAAAATCCAAGAAGCAGAGAGAACTCCCCTCAAAATCAATAAAAAGAGGTCCACAACCTATCATCTAATAGTAAAACTTATAGACAAAGAGAAAATCCAGAAAGCAGCTTGGGACAAGAGGTCTGTAACCTACAATGGTAGAAATATTAGACTGGCAGCAGACCTATCCACAGAGACCTGGCAGGCCAGAAAGGACTAGCATAATATATTCAGAGCACTAAATGAGAAAAATATGCAGCCAAGAATACTATATCCAACTAGGCTGTCACTGAAAATAGAAAAAGATATAAAAGCCTTCCAGGACAAACCAAAAAACAAAAGAATTTGAAAACGCCAAACCAGCCATATAGGAAATATTGAAAAGGGTCCTCTAAACAAAGAGAGAGCCTAAAAGTAACAGGCCAGAAAGGAACAGAGACAATATACACTAACAGTCACATTACAGGCAATACAATGGCACTAAACTCATATCTTTCAATAGTTACCCTGAATGTAAATGGGCTAAATGCCCCAATCAAAAGACACAGTGTATCAGAATGGATAATAAAAAAAAAAAAAAACAAAAACAAAAAAACTATCGCTATGCTGTCTGCAAGAAACTCATTTTAGACCTAAAGACACCTCCAGATTTAAAGTGAAGGGATGGACAACAAATCACCATTAAAAGAAAGCTGGGGTGGCAATCCATTTATCAGATAAGTTAGATTTTAAGCCAAAGACTGTAATAAGAGACTAGGAAGGACACTGTATCATACTTAAAGGGTCTGTCCAAGAACAAGATCTAACAATTTTAAGTATCTATGCCCCTAACAAGGGAGCAGCCAATTATATAAACCAATTAATAACAAAATCAACAATGGTTGACTTTAACATCCCCCTCACTGAAATGGGCAGGTCATCTGAGCAAAAGATCAACAAGGAAATAAAGGCTCTAAAGGACACACTGGACCAGATAGACATCACAGATATATTCAGAATATTCCATCTCAAAACAACAAAATACACATTCTTCTCTAATGCACATGGAATATTCTCCAGAATAAATCACATCCTGGGTCACAAATCAGGTCTCAACTGGTACCAAAAGACTGGGATCATTCCCTGCATATATTCAGACCGCAAGGTTCTGAATCTAGAGCTCAATCACAAGAGGAAAGTTGGAAAGAACTCAAATACATGGAGGCTAAAGAGCATCCTACTAAGGAATGAATGGTTCAATGAGGAAATTAAGGAAGAATTTAAAAAACTTATGGAAACAAAGGAAAATGAAAACACAACTGTTCAAAATCTTTGGGATGCAGCAAAGGTGGTCCTGAGAGAAGAGTTTATAGCCAATACAAGCCTTTCTCAAGAAACAAGAAAGGTCTCAAGCATACAACCTAACCCTACACCTAAAGGAGCTGGAGAAAGAACAGCAAAGAAAGCCTAAGCCCAGCAGAAGAGAAATCATAAAGATCAGAGCAGAAATCAATGAAATAGAAACCAAAAGAACAGTAGAATAGATCAGTGAAACTAACAGCTGGTTCTTTGAAAGAACTAGTAAGAATGATAAACCCCTGGCCAGACTTATCAAAAAGAAAAGAGAAGGACCCAAATTAATAAAATCATGACTGAAAGAGGAGAGATCACAACCAACATGAAAGAAATACAGTTCAAAGAACATATTATGAGCAAATATATGCCAACAATTTAGACAGTCTTGAAGAAGTGGATGCATTCCTAGAGACATATAAACTACCAAAACTGAACCAGAAAGAAATAGAAAACTTGAACAGAGCCATAAGCACTGAGAAAATTGAAGCAATCATCAAAAATCTCCCAACAAAAAAGAGCCCAGGGTCAGATAGCTTCCCAGGGGAATTCTACCAAACATTTAAAGAAGAATTAAGACTTATTCTGAAACTGTTCCAAAAACTAGAAATGGAAGGAAAACTTCCAAACTCATTTTATGAGGCCAGCTTTACCTTGATCCCAAAATCAGACAAAGACCCCATCAAAAAGGAGAATCATAGACCAATATCCTTGATCAACACAGATGCGAAAATTCTCACCAAAATAGTAGCCAATAGGTTCCATTAGTTCATTAAAAGGATTGATCACCACAATCAAGTGGGTTTTATTCCTGGGCTGTAAGGTTGGTTCAACAACCACAAATCAATCAGTGTGATAAAATACATTAATTAAAGAAAGAACAAGAACCACACGATACTCTCAACAGATGCTGAAAAAGCATTTGACAAAGTACAGCATCCTTTGTTGCTCAAAACTCTTCACAATGTAGGGACAAAATGTACATACCTCAATATCATCAAAGCCATCTATGAAAAACCCACCGCAAATATCATTCTCAGTGGGGAGAAACTGAGAGATTTTCCCCTAAGGTCAGGAACACAGGCAGGGCTGTCCAGTATCAGCACTGCTATTCAACATAGTACTATAAGTCCTAGCCTCAGCAATCAGACAACAAAAAGAAATAAAAGACATCCAAATCGGCAAAGAATAAGTCCAACTCTCACTTTTGTAGATGATATGATACTTATATGAAAAACCCAAAAGGCTCCACTCCAAACCTGCTAGAACTCATATAGGAATTCAGTAAAGTGTCAGGATATAAAATCAATGCACAGAAATCAGCTGCATTTCTATACACCAATAACAAGACAGAAGAAAGAGAAATTAAGGAGTCAATCCCATTTTATAATTGCACCCAAAACCATAAGATACCTACGAATAAACCTAACCAAAGAGGCAAATAATCTGTACTCAGAAAACTATAGAGTACTCATGAAAGAAATTGAGGAAGACACAAAGAAACGGAAAAACATTCCATGCTCATGGATTGGAAAAGCAAATATTGTGAAAATGTCTGTGCTACCTAAAGCAATCAACACATTTAATGCAATCCCATGAAAATACCATCAACTTTTTTCAAAGAAATAGAATAATCTTTAATTTATATGGAACAAGAAAAGACCCCGAACAGCCAGAAGAATGTTGAAAAAGAAAAGCAAAGTTGGCAGCACTACAATTCCAGACTTTAAGCTCTATTACAAAGTTGTAATCCATCAAGACAGTATGGCACTGACACAAAAACAGAGACATACATCAATAAAGCAGAATAGAGAGCCCAGAAATGGACCCTCAACTCTATGGTCAACTAATCCTCCACAAAGCAGGAAAGAATGTTCAATGGAAAAAAGATAATCTCTTCAACAAATGATGTTGGGAAAATTGGACATCCATATGCAGAAGAATGAAACTGGACCACTTACACCTTATACAAAAATAGACTCAAAATTGATGAAAGACCTCAATCTGAGAAAGGAATCCATCAAAATCCTTGAAGAGAACACAGGCAGCAAACTCTTAGACCTAAGCCACAGCAACTGCTTCTAAGAAACATTGCCAAAGGCAAGGGAAACAAAAAAAAAAATGAACTATTGGGACTTCATAAAAAAAAAAAAAAAAAAAAAAAAAAAGCTTTTGCCCAGATAAGGAAAGAGTCAGTAAAACCAAAAGGCAATGAACAGAATGGGAGAAGATATTTGTAAATGACACATCAGATAAAATCTATAAAGAACTTATCTAACTGAACACCCAAAAAACAAATAATCCTGTGAAGGAATGGGCAAAAGGCATGAACAGACATTTCTGCAAAGAAGACATCCAAATGGCCAACAGACACATGAAAAAGTGCTCCACATCACTTGGCATCAGGGAAATACAAATCAAAACCACAGTGAGATACCACCTCATGCCAATCAGAATGGCTAAAATTAGCAATTAGGAAATGACAGGTGTTGACGAGGATATGGAGAAAGGGGAACTCTCCTACACTGCTAGTGGGAATGCGAGCTGGTGCAGCCATACTGCAAAACAGTATGGAGGTTCCTCAAAAAGTTGAAAATAGAGCTACCCTATGACCCAGCAAATGTACTACCGGGTATTTAATCTAAAGATACAAATACAGTGATCCAAAGGAGCATATGCACCCAAATGTTTATAGCACCAATGTCCTCAATAGCCAAACTATGAAAAGAACCTAGATGTCCATCAATAGATGAATGGATAAAGAAGATAAAATATATATATACACACACATACATACATACATACATACAGTGGAATACTATGCAGCCATCAAAACCCCCGAAATCCTGCCATTTGCAATGACATGGATGGAACTAAAGAGTATTATGCTAAGTGAAATAAGTCAATTAGAGAGACAATTATCATATGATCTTAGTGATAAGAAGAATTTGAGAAACATAGGAGAAATGAGGGAAAAATGAAACAAGATGAAACCACAGAGGGAGACAAACTGTAAGAGTCTCTTAATCTCAGCAAACAAAATAAGGGTTGTTGGAGGGGTATGAGGGATGGGATGGCTGGGTGATGGACATTGGGGAGGGTATGTGCTATGGTGAGTGCTATGAATTGTGTAAGAGTGATGAATCAGACCTCCATCCCTGAAACAAATAATACATTATAAGTTAATTAAAAAAATGATCTCATTCATATGTGGAATTTAAGAAGCAAAACAAAGGAGGAAAAATTAGATAAAACAAAAAATAGACTCTTAGAGAACAAAGTGATGCTTATCATAGGGGAGGTAAAGGGTGAAATAGATTATGGGGATTAAGAGTATAGTCATCATAATGAGCACTGAGCAATGCATAGAATTACTGAATCACTGTATTGTATACCTGAAACTAATATAACACTGTAAGTTAACTGAAATTACAATAAAATAAAAAAGTTTAATAAACAAAAGTACATAAGCAAGAATATCATATCAACTTAGTTGATAAAGCAGCAGCAGGGTTTCAGAGGGTTAACTCCAATTTCAAAAGAAGTGCTCCTATGGGTAATTTGTGGTTAAACAGCATCATACAATGCAGAGAAATTGCTCATGAGAGGAGGAGGTGACTGATGCAGGAAACATAATGTCTCATTTTGTCTCATTGTCTTCTATAAATGCATGAAACAACCTAATTTTGTCTTATTGTCTTAATTATTGTCTCATTTAAAAAATTTCACAACCACCTCAGCCTTTTGCAACCACCAGCCTGATCAGTCAGTAGCCATAAACATCAAGCAAAACTCTTCATCAGCAGAAAGATTAGGACTCACTGAAAGCTCAGATGATGGTTAATATTTTTTAACAATAAAATACCTTAAGTTAATGTATATACATTTTTTCCTTATACAAAATGCTACTACACATCTAATAGACTACAATACAGTACAAACATAACTTCTATATGCACTGCGAGAACAAATATAGCTTTATTGCAACAGTTATCTTATTGCTATTGTCTGTAACCAAACCTGAACTATCACTGAGGCATACCTGTATTTCATTTTATCTGGGGTTATAATCTCAGACTGTATTTTGTTGGTTGAATTCATTTTGCTTTGTCAACTGAAAGCTCTTTCAGTTGGCTTCTGTGTCCCTTTGACATATCCTAAATCAATGTGGTTTTCCAGTCTTTGAACACTTTCTTTGGGCACTTTTTGGCACTACAAAATACTCTAGGCATCTTGTGTATTTTCTGCCTCAGTTCTAAAATCAACCATTTCTCCAAGGAACCCTACTAATTCTACTGCAGAGTGGTATTTGAAATGGAGATCAGGGTACTAGATATGCTCATTGCTCTCAGGTGACTGAGCAAGGAAATATTATACTAACATGTGAATATACATAGCTCTACAAATATTTCTATATGTAATGGTATGTGTTTATATTAAACTGAGCATTAGTTCAAACTGATGTCTCCAACTCTAATCCATCACCACAAGGGTAATTCTAGTCTCTCTCTTGCTTATCTGTAAAGTATTTCAGTGATAAATCTGGCTCCCACCATCTCCCTTCCATTTAAACTTTCAGTCCCAGTTTAGGTATATAACAATATGAGATTTATTAACTCATAACCCAGGTGAGGCACAACTTCATCAACTAGAGTGCAGTCACTAAGTGTGGTTCCTTTTGGTTTTAGATTTACAGACTCACCTCATTTCCTAAGTTACTTAGATTAGTGCCTTTTTGCATCACTCTTTTCAGTGAGGTTGTTTCATGCATTTATAGAAGAGTTGGATTCTCTTGTCAAAATCTGCTTTCTTTTCTGGGATCTCTAAACATCCTAAATGATTCTTTTTAATTTACATATTTTACAGTTCACTGTTTCATGCTGTAAAGTTCAATGGGTTTTGACACATGCATAATGTCATGGATCCATAATTACAGTATCATAAAGAACATTTTTGCTGCTCTAAAATTCCTTTATTTCAACTCTGTGTTTCCAGTCTGTCCTCTCCTCCTATAACACCAGCAACCACTGATCTATCTCTATAGTTCTGCCTTTTCCAGAATGTCATGTAATTGGATTCATATAGTATGTGTCCTTTTCATGTGGTTTCTTTTACTTAACAATATGCATTTAAGGTTCCTCCCTGTCTTTTTGTGGTTTAATAGCTCATCTCTTTTTATCACTAAATACTATTCCACTGTATGAATGTACCACAGTTTACCCATTTACCTATTGATGAATATTTTGTATGCTTAGATTTATTGGTAATTATGAATAAAGCTACTTTAAATATTCAATACCTTGGATTGTGATTGTATTCTACTTTGGAAAAAAAAATGACCAACTATCTTTCCAAATGGCTGTACCATTTTGCATTCCCACCAGCAACAAATGAGAGTTCCTATCATTCCAGATATTTATCAACATTCATATTGACATTTAAAAAAAATTTTAACCATTCTAATAGATGTGTAGTGGTATTTCATTCTTGATTGAATCTCTTCACTTAAAAAAAGAAAGATTTTATTTATTTATTTGACATAGATCACAAGTAGGCAGAGAAGCAGGCAAAGAGAGGAAGGGAAGCAGGCTCCCCGCTGAGCAGAGAGCCCAACGCAGGGCTCGATCCCAGAACCCTGGGACCATGATCTGAGCTGAAGGCAGAGGCTTAACCCACTGAGCCACCCAGGCACCCCTAATCTGTTCACATTTTTATGTCCTTCTTCACATCAAACTTATTCACTTGCCAAGTCATATGTCCAAGGCCTTCAAAGCCAAATTCAAAGCCATTTATTCCATAAAGTACCTCTCAAAACATTCACCTTCTCTTAAATTTCTAACATCCTTTCTCATTAAAATAATTCCTTAATATTTGAAAAAGCCCATGAGATCTTCAAAAATATCACTATATCACCTTTCACATAAAAGCCAGAATTTCAGAATTAAAATATTTTTCAATACTTGAGATGCTTAACTAGTAGATGTCGTATGTCCGTGAATAGAAAGCAATGAAGATGCGTGCAGGTATTGGGAAGGTAGCTTGGTTCATTTGCCAGTGATGTGATTCACTCCATCTACCAGTTTTAACCCATAGGGAATTCAATCATCTCAAAATTCCATGATGCCATGGGTCACTGCAGTAACTTTTGGATTGTTGAAATCATGAATATTAACTCTGTGAATGCAGAGTCTACAGAACCTTTCCCAGGCCCATTTTTTTTTTTTTTTTTTAATCATAGTAGGTTTTGGTCATGCTCTATTTTCACTCTAGGTTGTAAGGACTTGAGGATAAACTATGTCTTTAATTAGTTTTAAATTCAGTAAATATCAAATTAATAAATAGTTCTATAGAACTTAAAAAGGCAAAGAGCAATCTGCAGTTTCAGGAATTCCCTCAGATTTCAAAGAAGCCTGGAAGAGAAAAACAAAGCTAAACAGACTACAAATTCAGGCACCTTGTAAAGAAAACAGCAATTGCATTAATACCAAGGCTCGCAGGAAGGACCTGTGTTCCCTTTGTCCTAAAAGGCTGTGGATATAGAGTGGGTGATGGTGCCTAAGTGATCAGCTTGCTTGTTACCATGGCAATTCAGCCACCCTTGCTACAGTAAGTCTCTTAGCTCGTCCCTGTGGACTGAAACAGTCCACCTGTTTTTTGTTTTTACCTGGCATGTTGCCTTGTAAACACAAGGTAGGGTTGGGAACTTTTGTTTATGCTCTGACTATTCAAGTACCAGAATACAGGTGAACACAGAAGGATGACTTGGGGAAAGGGAGACTGATAACCTCCCCAAGTCTTCTGATGTTATCTCTGCCATTTATCTAGGGATTCCACAGCTCCTTTCTTTGAAGGAGCAAGGCATTTGCAAGGGAAGAGTTTTTAAGGAATTCCTCCTCTGTCCCCAAAATGTGGCTTTATCTTGTGTTTCCACAAGACAAATCCAGAGCACATGTGATCTCACAGGCCCAGGACAGTACTTAGCAGGAGGTTGGTGCTCAGTAAAGAGAGGCCCTGGGTCAGTGAATTCAGTGTTCCTAGAGGTCGCTGATGCTTTGCACATTCAGGACTAGTTTTCGGGACAAGAGTAAAAGTGAAACAGGCCTCAGGGGGCAGTTGAGGGGCTGGCAAGTCATCTATAGCTATCAGAGAGATGCCATTTATTTTCCTACTTAACAGTATTTTCTTGAACATCTATTGCATGTGGGGCACTGGGGACAGAATAAAAATCAAGATATGTCCTGTTCTTCATAAATTAAGTAGATCCTTAAATTCTACGTGCTAGCTATTAATTTAGATTACTTTATTATGAGTTGCCTTTAGAAGCCATCTATTATAATTCAGAGATTTCCTGGAAATAATTATTAACACTATTATCAATAATTCTAATAACATAATCTCTATATATTTATAGTACCTTATGGCTTTCATGAAATTCACTATCTTAAAGCAACCCTATGAAGTAGGTCAGACTGGAATTTGCAGTTGAGGAAAGAAGGCTCAGAAAGAGTACCAAACTTGTACATTCAGAACAACAATATTTCAAGGTGTTGTCTGAGGACCTACAACAGATCTGAGAGCTATTAGATCAAAATCAGTAGGGATAGGATCAGGAAATTTCATTTTTTGATAGTGCCAACTCTCTACTAACTAACCATTTCTATATACCTTCATTTATTCAGGATCTTAACTCAGGTCTCCTAAATATTTTATTCATATATATGAATTTATTTTTTTTTTAACCACATTATGGGGACTGTGTGAACTGGGAGAATCACTGCTTCTTGGTGACCTGAGGCAGTCTTGAGGTTTTTTTGTGTCCTCAGTCCTTCCTTTGCTAAATATTTCTGTGGAAACAGAAAGGAGGCCTTTGGAATGCAGATTCAGTTTTCTTATCAACTACCTTTCTCCTCAAAGGCTGACCCCTCAAAGCACAGACTTGCAGTGAAGTGCTTGGATCACCAAGAGCATTTTGTGACAGTCCCTCATGTTTTCTCTTTTTGGCAGCTCATCAGCCTAGCAAATGGAATGTGGCAGGAACCCCACTCTTCAGTTAAGGCTTACATGTCACCAGAGCATGCAGAGGAGGAAAAGGAAGAGACCAGAATGGAGGCAGCTAGAATAAAGGAGCTTGAGCAAGAAGACCAGCCACCCTTCTGAAGTCAGTGGCCTCCCATGGTTTCAAGCATGATGCCTCCATGCCTTGGTACACGTCTATTCCCAAGGCCCTGTTTCCTGATTTACATGTATTGCTCTTCATCAATTTAAAAATTATTTTGTGGTATCTACTCTGCTATGGATTATGGCTGAAATACACAGACAAGGTCCCTGTCCTACCAATGCAGTACACAAATGAGCAGGGACTACAGGTTTAAAACAAGTAATTAAAAGAGCAGTGTAGGTTTCCATGGAGAAGTTAACAAACATAGTCGGATGTCATATAGCAAGAAAAGTTAACATCATACAGGGCTTCACAGAGTGTGGTCTGAAAGCTACCTGGTCAGTAACCCTTGGGGATATTTGTTAGTTAAAAAAAAAAAAAAAAGCTTGGATCCACCTCCAGATTCTCTGAGGGTGGGCTTTTTGAAGAAGAAGTAGATATTCTTAACAAACTCTTTAGATCATACTTTTGCATACTGAAGTTGGGAATTATTGGTGTGTGTGTGTGTGTGTAGTGACAGTAGGAGAGAGGGTAGCAAGAAAGGCCACCATGAAGAAATAGTATGTGTGCAAGATGAAGGCCAAAGACTTAGGCTTAAAGTAAGGATACTTGTGCAAGAGCTTCCCGGTAGAATAACAGCGTATGTAAAATTCTAAAGCCAGTGGAAGAAGGTAAACAGTCCTCTTGCTGGAGAATAAGGAAAAAGCTAGAGGGGGCAGATATAAGAGCAGAACCTCAGATGCAAGGGCATGCCACTATTGTTAAGGATTTTAGATTTTATCTTAAGCCACTGAAGGGTTTAGGCAAAGGAAGGAGCATAGTCAAGTTTTCATTGAAAAATAAAAAGGTAGTGTGAATGGCTTGGGGTCTTTAGAGAGGATGTGAGGCTATAAGGAGAAAGCTGTGATGATAACTGGGTAAGAAATAATGCTACCTTGAACTAGGGTCAGTGGCAATGAGAAGGGAAAAAAATGGATCCCACGGACACTAAGTGCCAGCATGTCCATGTTATCTCACCCTCCAGTTTCGAGGACAGCAATTGGATTGAGCTGCTGCTGCAATGATAGGAACATGCTCTTTCAGAAGACATTTGCCACCTGTGCTCTTTGTGGCAAAGGGTATGCTTTGGTCTGGATAGGAGAAGGCTGACTGGGTTAAGTTCAGAAGACTTTTGGTTTGTTCCAGACTCTGCCACTATCTCTGCCCCAATCTAAGGCTCAAGTTTCCCATATTTAAATGATACCCTTTTTGTATGTTCCTATTGTATTTTCCTCCACAGCACTTACCACAACTTACACTTAAGTGAGAAATGCCTTCAGTTGTTTGTTAAATATCTGTCTCCTTCCTTAAACTGTAAGTTCTGATGGCTAATAGGTCTGGTTCATTGCTATTTCCAGCTCTGAGAGTAACAGTCACTGAGAATCCATGAAAGAGCTAGGATTCCAACCCTCATAGGATTCACTCCTTGGAATATGGGTAGATGAATGGATACTTAGGAGGTCAAAGTGGCAGAATCCAGAGGCTGTTTAGATGTGGAACGTAGAGGTCTATAGGAAGGAAAAGTCTAGAAATGTTCCTGTGTTTCTACCTTGGGTACCATTGACTGAGGTAAACCATATATATATAGATATATCTATATGTAGATATATCTATATATATCTATAGAAGAGACACAGATCTTAAATATAAGACAAGTTTAATTTGGAGCTCCTAAACTCTAATGCAATACATGCAAGTAGATGTCTACTGGGCTACATGGTTTTGAGGTTTTTGTAAGAGGTGGGAGTCAGAGGTGTTGCATGTACTTTGGGAAAGTAACATACACTTTTTTCTTATTTTAAATATCAGGACATATGGATGAATAAAATCCAATTTATAATAGCACTATTGCTAAGTGCTGCCTCAGTTCTCAGTGCTTTTACTTATTTAATCTTCATACCAATTCTATGATGTAGATACTCTAGGGATTCCCATTTTGCAGATGAGGACATGGGACATAGAAATTCAAGTACTTCACTAAGGTTACACGGGCAGTAGATGGAGGAGACTATCTTCCAACTTCAGCAGCAGGATCCACTACCTTTGCACTTAACTCTTATGCACCTGCTCTCATAGCAGCCAGGCCATCTTCCATCCAATGTCACATCAAAACAACTATTTACCCCCTATATCTCTGCAGAGCCTATGAAGATTTTGGCTAGAGGTTTTGTCTTATTAGTCTTTCATTCATTATTTTACAGAAGAAGAAACTGAGGCACAGAGTGGTAAAATAACTTCCCTAAGGTCACATAGGGAAGTAGGTGAGCTAGTATGTGAACTTAGCTCTACTTCCAGGACTAATACATTTAATTGGTACATAACCATACAAAGCCATACTTTTGGATGCAACTTTTTGATTACTAGATGGGGGAAAAGGAAGGGTGAGCATTGATCTGTGAAGGAAGTAAAGTAAAATCTAGTCTAGGAATTGCCATTAAGTTTGTGATGTCAAAGAAATATCATGTGGCTCTTCTGATCTTTATGGGAAAGTATTTAGTTAATGCATCAAGCTCTAGGGCTTGAAATTTTTAAATAAATTATTTTACTGGGAGGAAGAAAAAATTGAACCTCTTTAAAAATCACCAAAGCCAACTTTAAAAGGCCAAATTGTAAATGTTGTTAAACAGAAACTGCTTTAAATACAAAATCCCACTTGTCCCTCACAGTCTATGAAGTGCCATTGGCATTAATTATACATTGGTTAAAAACAAGGCAACAGGCCCAAAATGGAGTCACTTTTAATGAGCCCCATGTCACCAAACTGAGATTTAGTGACTTAATTACAGTTTCAGTTTTTCCAGAGATACTATTCTGAACCAGTAAACCAGGAATAGTCTGATCAGAATTAGATAATCTGCCTGATAGACCCCTACCATTTCCTAAAGGAAACTAACCTTGCAATAACGAATTCACTCTTTTCGTTTAGTGTAATTTCCTATTCCTTCTCCCTCCTGCCTATAAAAGTCCTCCATTTTGTACAGCTCATTGGAGTTCCTTCCTGTCTGCTAGAGCAGATGCTCCCTGATTCATGAATCATTGAATAAAACCCATAAGATATTTTAAATGTACTCAGTTGTATTGTTGTTTTTTTAAACACCATCCTGCCTCCATCATTTTACAGAGAAGAGAATTGAACCTTACGTAAACTAAATAAAGCTTGTAAAGGACAGTGTAGCTTTAAATCCAGGTTTATCTTATGCCCAAGTTTAAACTCTCAAGTACCGTATATTATTTCTCTTTTACTTATTGTAGAAATGATTCTGCTAAAAATGGTGTTTAATCAAGAAACAACTGGAGAGGTAAATTTACCCTAGAATATGGAAAGAGCAGTGAATTATGTATGTACCATGAGGAAAGCATCTTTGTCTTGAAACTGGGTTATTCACAACTTTTCAATTGCTCTATCCAAGTTTTCCAGTCTGCTGATGTTGGTGCCGAAAAATACTACATATGGTATGTCTACTATATTGACTATGTATTGGGGAGAAGTACAAAATTAACCATTTTACTGTTGTTAGGACATCAGGGTGAAAACGGGTGCTAGGAAATGAGCAATACTGTGGTTGCCCATCCAAACGTTTATTGAAATATATCTTTTCATCTGGACTCACTGAAAGATCTTCCCTCCCATTCCTTCCCTAGATTTGTTTTTAATTTTGGGTTCTTATATTTTAAAATAATCTATTGTATCTCCTCAATTTTAGCATGTGGCTGGCAGAGTCTTTAATTGGAATAAACAGAATGAACAAATGAAAAGGAAAGGCTGGTAAAGAATAAGAAAGGTGCTACAGATGAAATTAGAGATGGCTTCATTCCTGGTTCCCTAATGGCTTTTGTTGCCTAGGGTTGTCACTTGGTTCCTAGGGCATTTGCTCTTCGAAAATGCTAAAGTCCCTGAAGCATCTAGGGGTGATCATTCATAACCTAGTATGAATTAGTTTATGCAGGTTGCTCCTAACTTCTCCGTAATTTTAAGGCCAGTTCCTGAATTAGGGCATCTGAAAGAACTACCTGATCCAATTCTTCACAATAGAGCTGTTTCTGAGGCTAGGAGAGGGTAATGGCTTGACCAGGAGTCCACAGATGGTCTCATAATCAGCTTCAGAACCCAGGTAGGACATATCTCAGTACAAGGCTCTTTCCTTTGACACTTTGCTGCCATGGATATGTTATATAGAGATGATGTTACAGGCATAGGATTATCTATAGTTAACAGTGGCATGCGGATGGGGCGCCTGGGTGGCTCAGTGGGTTAAAGCCTCTGCCTTCGGCTCAGGTCATGATCCCAGAGTCCTGGGATTGAGCCCCGCATCAGGCTCTCTGCTCAGCAGGGAGCCTGCTTCCTTCCTCTCTCTGCCTGCCTTTCTGTCTACTTGTGATCTCCATCTCTCAAATAAATAAATAAAATCTTTAAAAGCAAAAACAAAAACAAAAAAACAGTGGCATGTGCAGAAAAATAGAGAGCTCCTCCCCTCTCTAGCTTTGGGGACCCGGGAACATTTCTCATCTTCCCTAAGTCCCCGTTTGTTCTTCTGTAAAATGGAGATAAATATTATCTATCTTACTGTGGTGTTATGAAAATTAGATAGAATTGTACATACAATGTTCTTAGTGGAATCCTGGTATCCAGTACCTAGTTAATACATGCAAACACTTCAAAACTGACTACAGTTAAATTACTCAAACCTCAGAATGGTGTATTACAATATAGGTAGATTAAAATCTTAGATGAAGATTTTGATTAAAATATGATTTTTCACTTTTTTCCTGGGTCTATTTCTTACTTTAGAAGTGGTTGACAAATGCCATTACAGAATGCAAAGGATTTATACAGTGAACAGTACCCATCTTTGATGTTCCTTCTCAACATCTCCCCAAGTGTACCAGACAGGGGGAAAAAAAAAAAAGATTTGTACAACTGGTAATTTTTTGAGGTAGATGTTTGAGCTAATGTGGAAGGGCTGACCATTTTAATTAATCCCTGTGAATTTCTAGTTTACATGAAGCAGCTTTGGTTTCACTAATTAAATCTCAGGATTGTCAGGTTATTAAGGTCTTACACTAAAGATCAGAGGGAATATTTGAAATGGAAATTAAACTGGAATATCTTAAAATGTTGGAGGGACATTATGATCAGTGAAAACAACTGTAGCTGAAGACATGATTTCTCCAGGAGATTTAGAACTCCATTATTTGTCAAAGTCTTGAGCATTAGATAAGCAACAGATAAAATTTTAGCAAGATTTTTTAATACAACATTCAGTGAGATTAAATGAGAACAATTGCTTTTAGAGACCTCAGTCATGAGACAAATGCAAAATAAGAAAAACCTCTTAGTTTCATTTGTGAAGACTGGACCCAGTCGCTACAGAGAAATTATTATCAGATACAGTTGTTTTTAATTAATGGATTTATAATGTTTCAGATTAAGATTATGTTACTTAGAAAAGCCCTGAACATATATTTAAGAAGTTAAAGTGGATTTCTGGCTTCCACTCAGGATGGCAAAAACTACAAAGTGTTGCTCTCACCTGAACAATAAGAAAAAGTGACAATTTATGAAAGCCTAATTTTCATGAACTGATCAGAAAAGTAAGGATGCAGGGCAACAAACTGGTCTGAAATCTAAGGAAAGACAAGCTCCTCTAAGGAGAAGTATGCACTGGCTTTCCTAGGGGAAAGCACAGGGAGAAGATGGGAGCCATCATGTCAGTTGTGAGATCTGGGCTAAAATTTCTAATTAATTGCTAGGACTAAGTTGACTATCAGTAGACTTTAGAAATCCCTAGAATGCAGACACAGAGGAAATTTTCAGCTGTTTACAGACTTTTCTTTACGGCACTCCTTAGGGTACTTGGGGAAGGGATTAAAGAAAGCCTCCCATGGGCTGTAGGCCTGAAGGAAGAGAGAGGCCATCTCTTCTATGATAAAACCTTCCCTGAAACTTCTGTCCTAAGGGGAAAAAGCCTTAAACCACCAGGCAAAGTGTAGGAAAACACTCAGTAGAACCATTATGGCTGAAGGAAGACAATGGGGAGGCAGGGAGCTCTACTTGAGTCAGGGCAAAAAACTATCCAGGCCCAGACTGCTGCAGGGGTAGGAGCAAGCAAGTTCACTGAGAAAGGCACACTTTAAGCATGTAGGGACTTAGCACATGTCTAAGAACAACAGAATCCCACCTCTGAATCCTCCCACCAAGCCATACAACAGCCAACTAACAAGAGTGTGCTTCTGGGAAAGGGGCAAAAACCTGGAGATCTACTCTCTGAGGTTAAATTCACAGAGAATATCTAAAGCTGAAACTATAATAGGAATATTTGGAAAAATCTTATGACAAGTTAAACCATACCCTGAATACAAGGTAGGGCTAGAGAAATATGAAGGAGATGATGTAATATATACAGAGTAATTGGTAGCAACAACAAAACTCAAAAGCACCTCCACTCCTAACAAGAGTGAAAAAATATCAAAAGTCTAGCAATAAGAAGAAGCATATTTGTTTGGGGGCATAAATACTATTTTCTTCAGTTTATTCTGTTCTGTTGATGATTTCCAAGGCACCAAAAAAGGAAAGGAAAAAAATGCACTATCAAGACACAATCAATAAAACCAAACTCAAATGAGTACCAAATGTTGAAACTATCAGGAAATATAAAATAACTAAAATTAACAGGTTTAGGGATCTAGTAGCAAAGTTGGACAACAAATACAAACACATCGAGATTTTTAGCAGCCAGATGGAAACCCTAAGAAAGAAAAAAATATATGAGGATTCCAGTTAGAGATGGCAATATAGGAAGATCTTAAACTCACCTCCTCCCAAGAACATACTGAATCTACAGCTATATATGGAACCTTTTCCTCTGAGGGGGGAAAATCTGAAAACTATCTGAGCAACTCCTACACATTGGGTAAATAAGAAAAAAACCCACATCAAGGTGGGAGGGAGAGGCTAAGACAATCTCGCCATAAACCTCATTCTCGGCATGGAGATCCCAAAGGAGGGAACTCAAACTCTAGAACTTCTCCCTGAGGAGCAAAGGATTTCAACCCCACATCAGGCACTGCACCTTGGAGATGAGCTCCCAAAACATCTGGCTTTGAAGACCAGGGGAACTCATATATCCACAAAACCCAAGCGGTGTAGCAAACATGGCAACAGCCCTCCAAGGGCCACATGAGGACTCATTCTCCATGGGAGCCTGAGCAGAGGCAGTCAGTGGAGAGGTGCCCAGACCTAATATGAAAGTGGCTTATTTACTTATTTTAAAGTATTGACTTGGGAGGGGGGCAGCATCTAACTAAACACACAGCTAAGGGCCCACTGTAATCCTTTCCAGAGACCTCTGGGGGCGGACACCGTCTTTGCATTTTCTGCTGCTCTCCAGTGAGCCAGCATCTCCCGAAGGAACTTTTATACATCTGATACCCCAGTTTTTTTGTGTCTGCTTCCCAGGAGACACCCCATGGCTGCCTGGATTTGGTGGCCAATGGGCTTGCGTTTCTGTGTCTCAGGACAGTAACAGAGAGACAGTTCTCTGCCATTTACCACCTGCGGGGTCCTAGACGGACAGTAGGCTAAAACACACTGTTAGTCTTTCTGTGAACAACATCTATTTTCTTGTCCTGAAATTACAGCTGAGGGGGCAGTTTTCTGGTCTGGCACACATATAGGTGCCTACTGAAATGCACCCCAGGGATGAAGGCCAGTGATACTATGTTTGTGCTGTCTTTCTGCCTTGCTACAGCTCACTGGTATCTCCCAGAAAGGAATTTACACCTTGCGTGGTATCCAACTTTTGTTGCTTCCACCAAGGGACATCACTGGATTACCTGGATCTGGCGACCAATGGGGTTTATGCTCACGGGTCCCTTAGGACTGTTACCAATGGAGAAACAGTTCTTAAGTGGCTACCACCTCCTGGGCACTCAAAGAGGAAAAGGCCCAGTCTTTCTGTGTTTAGCTTATCTTTATAGTTACAGAGTGAAGGACAGGTTTCCAAATAAATACACATCTAAGGGCCTACTGTAATTTTCTCCAGAAACTCCAGAGAGTGGGTACTATCTTTGCACCTTTCTTCTGCTGCACTCCAGGGTGAAGTATCTCCCAGGGGAAAGCTTGTACACATGTCTGGTGATCTGATTTTTATGGCTGCTACCCAGGGGATGCCCCTTATCACTTAGCTCTGTTGGTCAGCAGAGCTTGTATTGCTGGGTCCCATGGGGCTGTAACCAAGAGAGAGACAGTTCTAGGTCAAGTGTCACCCCCAGGACACTGCACAGAAAGCATATGAACTCCCCTTTCATTTTTGTATGAAAGAAGCTTATCTGCTTGTCCTGGAGCTTAGGCCTGAGGGGGGAGGCTTCTGAGGGGGAGGCTGATTGATTCTGTTCTCCTGGAAAGGGGATTGTACATGAGCCTGGCACCAGAGTTTTTGGCTAATGATTCTAGAGTGTCAGGCTCTTGTGGCCAGCAGGATTTATGGTAGTGGTCACACAGGACTATATGTCTTAGAATATTTATCACTACTGTGTAACTCTCCAAACAAGAACAATTTCAAACAACCTAACTTTATACCTAAAGGAACTAAAAGGAGAAGAACAAATGAAACCCTACTAAAATCATTAGTAGAAGGAAGGAAATAACAAAGATCAGAGGGAAAATAAATGAAACAGAGACTAAAAAGACAATAGAAAATAGCAATGAGACTATCTTTTTAAAGAGCCAGGTCTTAAATAAAATTGATATATCTTTAGTGAGACTCACCAAGGGTAAAAGAGATAGGACTCAACACTGGAAATGAAAGAGTAGATTACAACTGATATTGCAGAAATGCAAAGGATCAAAAAGACTACAATGAATAATTGCATGTCAATAAATTTCACAATCTAGAATAAATGGGTAAGTTTTGAGAAACATACAATGAAAATCAGAACAAACTGATAACTGGTAAGGAGATTAAATCAGTAATTGAAAACCTCCTAGCAAACAAATCCCATGACCAGACTGCTTCACTGGTAAATTCTAGCAAACATTCAAAGAAGAAATATTACCAATTCTCTCAAACTCTACAAAAAAATAGAAAAGGAGTAAATACTTCCAAACTTTTTTCTATGAGGCCAGCATTACCATGCTAACAAAAATGGACAAGGATACCACTAGAGAATTATAAGTCAATATTCCTGGTAAACTTAGAAACACAATGTTTACCAAAATATTAGCAAACCAAATTCAACTGTACATTACAAGTACCACACATTGATCAAGCAAGATTAATTCCAGGGATGCAAAGATGGTTCAGCATATGCAAATCAATCAACATGATATATATATCACATTAACAAAACCAAGGACAAAATGATCTCAATCAATAGAGAAGAAGAGTTTCACAGAATTCAACATTATTTATGATAAAAACTCTCTACAAAATGAGTAGAGAGGGAATGTACCTCAACATAATAAAAGTCATACATGACAAGCCCATAGCTAACATCATTCATTTATGAAAATCTGGAAGCTTGTCCTATAAGATCAAGAACAAAGCAAGAATTCCACTCTCCTCACTTTGACTCAGTATAATATTGGCAGTTCTAACCAGAACAATCAGGTACAGAGAGGCATCCAAATTGAAAAGGAAAAAGTAAAATAGTCATTATTTGCAGATGACATATTATAGGAAGAAAACTCTAAAGACTCCACTGCTCCCCCAAAATGTAACTAATCAATAAATTCAGTAAAGTTACAGGATATAAATATAAACATATCTGTTGTATTTCTGTATACCAGTAACAATCTAACAGAGAGAGAAATTCAGAGGACAATATCACAATTGCATAAAAAAAAATATCTGGGAATAAATTTAACCAGAGGTAAAACAACTATATGTCTAAAAATATAAGGTATTAATTAAAAATACTGAAGAAGGGGCGCCTGGGTGGCTCAGTGGGTTAAGCCTCTGCTTTCGGCTCAGGTCATGATATCAGGGTCCTGGGATCGAGCCCCTCATCAGGCTCTCTGCTCAGCAGAGAGCCTGCTTCCCCCTCTCTCTCTGCCTGCCTCTCCACCTACTTGTGATCTCTCTCTCTACCAAATTAAAAAAAAAAAAACAATCTAAAAACACTGAAGAAGACACAAATAAGGGAAAGATATTCTATGATGGATTTGAGGAATACTAATAAATGTCCATACTACCCAAGGTAACTTACAGATTCCATGCAATTCCTATCAAAATTCTAATGGAATTTTTCACAGATATAGAACAAACAATCCTAAAATTTATATGGAATCTTAAAAGACTCTGACTATTCAAAAAGAATCTTTAGAAATAAACACAAAGTTGGGGCCATCACACTCCCTGATTTCAAACTATATTACAAAGCTACAGTAATAAAAACAGTATAATATTGTTATAAAAACACGGAACATGGAACAGAATAAAAATTCCAGAAATAAAACCACACATATATGTTCACTTAATTTATGACAAAGAAACCAAGAATATCAGTGGGAAAAAAAAACTCTTTAATAAATGGTATCAAGAAAACTGGAGCACTCTCTTACAGTGTATTCAAAAATTAGCTCAAAATGGATTAAAGACCTGAAAGTAGTATTTGAAACCATAAAACTAGAAGAAAACAGGCAGTAAGCTCATTGACATTGATCTTGATGATAATTTTTGGGGAGATTTGACATCAGAAGAAAAGTAACAAAAGCAAAAATAAGCAAATGGGACTACATCAAAATAAAAGCTTCTTTAGAGCACAAAAAAATCCATTAACATCATGAAAACAGTTATCTAAATGGGAGAAAATATTTACTGAATGGAAGAATGAATACTGTAGGCAGAATGAAATATAAACTGAATGGGAGAAAATATTTACAAATGATAAATCTGAAAAGGGATTAGGATCCAAAATATATAAAGAATTCATACAACTCAATAGCATAAAAACAAACAAACAAACAAAAAAAAAAAACCCCACAAAAACCCAAACATTTAAAAATGGGCAAGTAACTGATCAGATATTTTTTCAAAGAAGAGATACAGATTGTCAACAGGTACATAAAAAGGTGTTCAACATCAGTAATCATCAAGGAAGTGAAAAAAGAAAGAAAAAGAAATAAAATCTGTGAAATAATACTAAAGAAAAGGAAGTGAAAATCAAAACCACAAGATATTACCTTATACCTTTTAAAGTGGTTATTCTCAAAAAGGAAAAAAAAAAAATAGTGCTGGCGAGGATGTGAAGGACTGTGCACTCTTGGTGGAGATGGTAATTCATGCTTCCACTATAGAACACAGTATGGAGATGTCTCAAAGATTTAGAAGTAGAACTACCATATCAGCTAGCAATTCCACTTCTGGGTACTCATCTGAAGAAAACAAAAACACTAAGTTGAAAAGATACATGTATCCCCATGATCACTGTAGTGTTTTTTTAATAAAAGCCAAGACACAGAAACTGAAGGGTCCGTCAATGGATGAGCAGATTAAGAAAATGTGACATATGTACACACATCCATACACACAATGGAGTATTATTCAGCTACTAAAGAGAAGAAAAATCTTACCATTTGCAACAATATAGATGGACCACAATGACATTATACTAAATAAAATAGAAAGACAAAGGGTGTGTAGCCACAGCCTCTAGGTAAGATAATCACTGTTTCTCATGATTTTCAAGGAAATATATCTAAATTCCAAGACCCAAACTTGAAAACTTCAACTCAGCTTTACTGGGTTTATGAAAGAACGAGATTCTGAAAAATGTCATTGCTTTTTTCCTTGACAATAAAATCAACATTATGAGGACCAAAGAGTGAAGTTATTTTTCCACTCTTCATTCAATGCCTACAGTATTACAGGAAATCCACTATGTATTTCTCTTCTACACTTACTGAAACTTAAAAAAAAAAATCTAAACATCACAAAATCCTAGAAAGTAGGCATTGACATTATTATCCCTACTTAGAGGAGGAGTAAGTCTCAAAGGTGCAGAGAGAGTCGATTTATAGGGATTGTGAAAACCTATCTGAAGCCCATGCTCTTACCTGTAAGAACATTATCATCTGAGCCCATGCCAAGCTGCCCAACAGTGAACCCTATAGTAGTGTGGGACACCAGTACAAAGCCTGTTTTCTTGCAACAGGGGGTGATAATCAGAATCTGATCATTGTCATAGGACTGTGATATAGTTGAAATAACACCACTTTATATTTTTATTAAAATTCACTTTGAGAGCTATTAATCGTCAACAAGTAGATATTGATTATTAACTTTATGTCTGGCATTTAGCTTTGTTGTCATAGTAATTATATTATAAATGCGGCTCAAGAGTTTCTAGCCAATTACCATGACAGATTTTATTTCAACAGTATTTTTCAAATTGTGGCTTATAGAGCATGTGTATCAGAACTACCTGCATGCTTAGTTAAAAATATGGACTCTGGGACCCAATCTGGATTACCTAAAATGGATTTTTTAGCAAAGAGGTCCAGAAATCTGCATTTTAAAGAAGTTTTTATGGGTAACCTTTGCTAAAAATTTGAGAACCACCATAATAAACTACACTTATAAAATGAAATACCATCTGGAGAAATTAAAAAAAAATAAATAAAGGTGGGGAAAGAAATGGTCTGGAAGACTGGCATAAATGTTAATAGTGTTTAAACCCACCAAATGCTTCTCAAGGACATCTTACTTCTTGACTATTCAGGAATGCTATAAATTTCACATCTTTCTCCTGATAGTACTACTCTGTGAGTGACCTTATTTGGAAAGAAATTAGAAATGTTCATGTATTTCTTTAGGAATTCCAAGATGCTTGTTCCACCCCACAGCAGAGTTCAGCTTTTGGGTCTAGAGTGCTCCAATTAGAGCAAAAGAATAAAAATATCACCTTTCCCCAATTTGAACACATCTGCCTTAATTTTTATGGCAAGCTTCCTTTCTCAATATTAACCTGGGAAGATTATTCTTCCAATATTCTTCCAACTTCCCAATCAGAAGTTGATCCCAACTAGCTGTAGCTGACAGTTCTGTTTCTTCTGTGAATGAGGAATTACATCTCAGTAGGCAACTGGCTTGTGTTTTGCAGAAGAAGAAAACGTAAAATAATTAAGAAGATAGGAAGCAGCATGTATTCCTTATTTCTGTAATTAGCAATGCTTTGTGCTCTGAATTCTAAATTTTTGAGAAGGCACATTCCTTAAACTCCAGTAAATAAAGAGATATTTTAGAGTTTTCAAAAAAAAAAAAAAGGCAAAAATAGCCACTGGGGTCTTCAATTCAGAGCTTGCTGATCTGGTTTCCTTACCTGTCACATTCATAAAGCACTTCAGAAGCCACCTCCAGTTCCTGTTTAGAGGTCACTTAACCCTGCCACAAATTATAGTCATCTGTCCATTGGTTATTGGTAACTTCGTATGTAGACATTCATACTCATAGTTCCGTACAACTGCGCTCTTTCACTTATTAATTTATTGAATACATTCTAAGGATCTATTCATTTTTACTGGTTTATTTCTTTATTTATTTAAAGTAGGCTCCATGTCCAATGTAGGGCTTAAACTCACAACCCTGAATCAAGAGTCACAGGCTCTACTGACCAATAATAGGCACTATTAATACTAATAGGCACCCCTGCTCTATTTTAAACTCTAAAGCAGAAACTGACACAGAGAATTACTTCTCTCTTTCCTTCACCACTTAGAATCCTAGCTATTCTTAGGACTATATTATCTAATAATATTAGGAAGCTTTTTATTAATTATTTTTCATTATTTTATCATAAAGGATAACATCAGAGAATCTTGCTCCAGCTTTTTCTACCCAGAATAAGCACTTTTTCTCCTCTATTCTTATTGAAACTTGAGCTCTTTTTAACTCTAATGTGAATACCTCTTGCTTCTTATTTCCTGAATACACTTTTTCTCCCCCACAGATAGGGTGTGACATTCAGCAAGTATTTATAGAGTAACAAAGACCAAAGTCTAGACAGGCTCCTCCGAGCCCTCTTCTCAACTAAGCCTCAACTTGTGTCTATAGGACTTGTGATTCTAAGCAAGAATGATCCCATACTCCCCACCCCTCCACCCCACTATGTGACCTGAACAAACACTTAGTTTCTAATTAGCTCAAGGCATGTCCATAGGATGACTGCTCCAGCCCCCTTAAATGCCTGCCTGAGAAAGCTCAATGCTGCCAAAGAATTTATTGTTTTCCAGTCAAGCCCTGCCTATAGACCCTTTTGCTTAAAGCATTTACTTCAGAAAACTTAACATTATAAATCCTTTCTCTGTCTCTGAGATGTATTGTAACTTTCACAACAAGGAATGTCTTTCTCAAGGACCTGAGAGCCATTCCCTTGAAATGTAATCATGTGGAAAGATAGGACCCCTGTCTCCCAGGCTCTCTAGGAAGGTAGGAGCCTGACTTTGACAAGCAGTTAGCAGACACAGATGGCCTAATCACACTGACCAATCCATACCTGCTTTTTGTAATTTTCTATTTGCCTTACTCTGCATGAGCCTTGTTCATTCTCCTCCATACTACTTTTTTTTTTCTCTTTAAAGTGCCTTGTCATCTCTGTCAAGATTGGAATTGAGCTCAGTTTACCTGAGCTCCCTCTATGCTACCGCACTAGTACTGAAGAAAACCTGTTTTGTCATTTTTAACCAGTATGAGGTGCAATTTTTTTCCTTTAACAAGGGTACTGTGTACTGAGGTAGGTAGTGGGATACTATGTTAAGTAAAATGGCTGTGACTTCTATTCTTAGGGACTTAAGGGCTTGCTGGGGCTGAGGGTTAAAAACAAATCATCAGGTAAATTCATGTAAAAGTGTGATAATTATTAGAAAAGAGAGGTAGCTGGTACTACAAGAGGCTAGAGCAGGAAAAGTCAGAGGAATTCCTTTAGGAAGTAAAAACTGAACCAAAATCTTAAGGCTGGAGTGGAAGTTAGGAAGGCACACAGGGTACAGAAGTGAACTCCATGCAGAAAGAAAAGTACAGAAAAACCTTGGGCAGGAAAGGTGCTCAATAAAGGTAGCTAGGTGGTTCAATCACAGGCACAGAGAACCAGGGAAGAGTGGGGTGCATGACAGTAGGGCCAATCCACACAGGCTTGCTTTTCTTTTTATACTATTATAAAAAATTAAAATCATAAAAAAATAGAGAAATAGCATAATGAACTTCCATGTACCACCAAGCTTCAACAATGATCAACTTAAGCCCTATCTTGTGTTATCTAGTCATTATCTATACCTTCTCACTACCTGGCTTATTTTGAAGTAAATCAAAGCCTGGCATATCTACTTTTTTTCATATTTTTGGCTTGAATAATGGTAGAATAGATTCCTAGAAGTGGTTTAAAACCCTAGGACAGATTCCTAGAGGTGGATTGGTGGGTGAAAATATACATGTGTAAGAAATGTTTATAGGAGCAAGATGGCAGAGGAGTAGGAGACTTAAATATCGTTGGGTCCCAGGAGTTCAGCTAGATAGTTATCAAACCATTCTGAACACCTACAAACTCAACAGGAGATGAAAGAGAAGAAGAGCAGCAATTCTAGGAACAGAAAATTGACCACTTTCTGGAAGGTAGGACATTCAGAGAAGTGAATCAGGAGTGATATATAGGAAGAGAGACTGCAGGGGGAGGGGCTGGATCCCAGCAAGCAGTAAAGCAGCAGAGCACAAAACTTTCAGAAGTCTGTTCCACTGAGGGATGCAGCTCCAGAGGCTAAGCATGCAGAGACAGTGTGGTCTCAGGACCCTCAGGGTCACTGAAAGACTGGGGGTGCCTGAGTGTAGCAGAGCTCCCAGGTATTGGAGCAGGGAATCTGGCTGTAGAGATGGAGCAAAGGAGTGGGCTCTCAGATCAGGGTTACCTTAAACTGTGACCCAAGGCACAGTTGGGCCACTGCTTTTTGAGCAGGGACCTCACAAGTGACAGATCCGGGGAGACTCCCTTCTTCCTCCTCCAGGAGGAGTGGCACAGAGCATGCTGCAGGAATCTGCTGGGTTTGGAGACTCCAAGAGGGGCTGTGTGCCAGAGATAGAAATGCTTGGTCACAGGCTAGGTGAGTACAGAGTGAGGCCAGATACCAGGGAGATGGGAGGGACTGACTGCTTTTCTCTGAGGGCATACTGATAAGTGTGGCCCTGAGCTCTCGGCTCCTCTGGGCTGGAGATTGGGAAGCCACCATTTTCATTCTCATCCTCCAAAGCTATACGGAAAGTGTACAGGGAACAAAAGCCACCAAGAGCAAAACTGAGCAGATTACTTTGCCTGGCCCTGGACAAGGGCAGTGCAATCCACTTTGGGAAAAGACATTTGAGAATCATGGCAAGAGGCCCCTCCACCAGAAGATCAGTAAGAACATCCAGCAAAGACCAAGCTCTCCAATCAATGAGAGCTGTGGAACTCCAGAGCTAGGGGGATGCAGCACATAGAATTCATGGCTATTCCCCCATAATTCTTTAGTACATGGCTTTTTTCTAGACTCCAGACTGATCAAATTCTTTCTTTTTATTTTTCCAACCAACTTATCAATTCCTTTTTAAGAATCTTTTTCAATTTTCATCTTTACAGTCATATTCCATCCCTTCATCATGTATACCCATATGAACATCATGTATACCAATATGAACTCCATGCAGAAAGAAAAGTATATATATATATATATATATATATATATATATATAAACTTTTGGGAGCTAGTTTCCTGGAGCAGACCAAAATATACCCCAAATCAAGTGTGTGGCTCTTTTCTATTCAACAGACTAATATATGTATATGTATGTATGTATATATACATACATGTATATATTCCCCCTGCATTCTTTTCTTTCCAGTTTCAGGTCTCTTCTGATTTGGTTCGTGTATCTTTTTCTGGGGTCATTGCTACTCTTTTATTATTTTGTTCTCTCATTCATCTATTCTTATCTGGATAAAATGACAAGGCAGAAAAACTCACCACAAATAAAAAGAACAAGAGGAAGTACCAATGGCTAGGGACCTAATCAATACGGACATTAGTAATATGTCAGAACTAGAGTTCAGAATGATGATTACCAGGTTGCTAGCTGGATGCGAAAAAAACATGGAAGATACTAGAGATTCCCTTTCTGGAGAAATAAAAGAACTAAAAACTAATCAAGTTGAAATAATAAAAGCTATTAATGAGGTGCAATCAAAAAATGGAGGCTCTTACTGCTAGGATAAATGAGGCAGAACAGAGAATTAGTGATATAGAAGAACAAACGGTGGAGAATAAAGAAGCTGAGAAAAAGAGAGACAGACAACTACTGGACCACGAGGGGAGAATTCAAGAGATAAGTGATACATAAGATGAAACAATATGAGAATAATTGGGATCCCAAAAGAAGAAGAAGGAGAGAAAGTGGCAGGAGGCATATTGGGGCAAATTATATCAGAGAATTTCCCTAATTTGGCAAAGGGAACAAGTATCAAAATCCAGGAGGCACAGAAAAACACCTCTAATCAATAAAAATAGGCCAACACCCATCATCTAATAGTAAAACTTACAAGTCTCAGTGACAAAGAGAAAATCCTGAAAGCAGCTTGAGACAAGAGGCCTGTAACCTACAACAGTAGAAATATAGAGTGGCAGAACAACTATCCACAGAGACCTGGCATGCCAGAAAGGACAAACATGATATATTCAGAGCACTAAATGAGAAAAATATGCAGCCAAGAATACTATATCCAGCTAGGCTGTCATTGAAAAGAGAAGGAGAGATAAAAAGTTTCCAGGACAAACAAAAACTAAAAGAATTTGCAAACATCAAACCAGCCCTATAGGATATATTGAAAGGAGTCCTCTAAGCAAAGAGAGAGCCTAAAAGTAACAGGCCAGAAAGGAACAGAGAAAATATACAGTAACAGTCGCCTTACAGGCAATACAATGGCACTAAATTCATATCTTTCAGGAGTTACCCTGAAAGTGAATGGGTAAATGCCTCAATCAAAAGACACAGGGTATACAATGGATAAAAAACAAGACCCATCAATATGCTGTCTGCAAGAAACTCACTGTAGACCCAAAGACACCTCCAGATTTAAAGTGAGGGGATGGACAACAATTCACCATTAAAAGAAAGCAAGGGTGGCAATCTGTTTATCAGATAAATTAGATTTTAAGCAAAAGACGATATTAAGAGATGAGGAAGGACACTGGATCATACTTAAAGGGTCTGTGCAAGAACAAGATCTAACATTTTAAGTATCTATGCCCCTAACATGGGAGCAGCCAATTATATAAACCAATTAATAACAAAATCAAAGAAACACATCAACAATAATACAATAATAGTAGGGGACTTTAACAGCCCTCTCACTGAAATGGACAGATCATCTGAGCAAAAGATCAACAAGGAAATAAAGGCTCTAAAGGACATATTGGACCAGATGGACATCACAGATATATTCAGAACATTCCACCCCAAAACAACAGAACACACATTCTTCTCTAATGCACATGGAATATTCCCCAAAATAGATCACATCCTGGGTCACAAATCAGGTCTCAACTGGTACCAAAAGACTGGGATCATTCCCTGCATATATTCAGACCACAATGCTCTGAAACTAGAACTCAATCACAAGAGGAAAGTTGGAAAGAACTCAAATAAATGGAGGCTAAAGAGCATCCTACTAAAGAATGAATGGGTCAATCAGGAAATTAAAGAAGAATTGAAAAAAAAAATCATGGAAACAAATGAAAATGAAAACACAACTGTTCAAAATCTTTGAGACACAGCAAAGGCAGTCCTGAGAGGAAAGTATACAGCTATACAAGAATTTCTCAAGAAACAAGAAAGGTCTCAAGTACTCAACCTAACCCTACACCTAAAGGAGCTGGAGAAAAAAAAACAGCAAAGAAGCCTAAGCCCAGCAGGAAATGAGAAATCATAAAGATCAGAGCAGAAATCAATGAAATAGAAAGCAAAAGGACAGTAGAACAGACCAATGAAACTAGGAGCTGGCTCTTTGAAAGAAATTAAGATTGATAACCTTTGGCCAGACTTATCAAAAAGAAAAGAGAAAGGACCCAAATTAATAAAATATGAATATTTTATGAATAAATATGAATATATAAATATGAACATATGAATAAAATCATGAATGAAAGAAGAGAGATCACAACCAACACCAAAGAAATACAAACAGTTATGAGAACAAATTATGAGCAACTTATCAGCAAATTTGACAATCTGGAAGAAATGGATGCATTCCTAGAGACATATAAACTGCCACAACTGAACCAGGAAGAAATGGAAAACCTGAACAGACCCATAACCAGTAAGGAGACTGAAGCAGTCATCAAACATCTCCCAACAAACAAGAGCCCAGAGCCATACGGCTTCCCAGGGAAATTCTACCAAACATTTAAAGAAGAAGTAATACCTATTCTCCTGAAACTCTTCCAAAAAATGGAAATGAAAGGAAAACTTCCAAACTAATTTTATGAGGCCAGCAGTACCTTGATCCCAAAACCAGACAAAGACCCCATCAAAAAAGAGAATTACAGACCAATATCTTTGATGAACACAGATGTGAAAATTCTCACCATAATACTAGCCAATAGGATCCCACAGTACGTTAAAAGGATTATTCACCATGACCAAGTGGGATTTATTCCTGGGCTGCAAGGTGGGTCAACATCTGCAAATCAATGTATATGATACAATACATCAATAAAAGAAAGAACAAGAACCATATGATACTCTCAATAGATGCTGAAAAAGCACGTGACAAAGTACAGCATCCTTTCTTGATCAAAACTCTTCAAAGTGTAGGGATAGAGGATACATACTCCAATATCATCAAGGCCATCGATGAAAAATCCACAGCGAATATCATTCTCAATGAGTAAAAACTGAGAGCTTTTCCCCTAAGGTCAGGAACACAGCAGCGCTGTCCAATTTCACCACTGCTCTTCAACACAGTACTAGAAGTCCTAGCCTTGGCAATCAGACAACAAAAAGAAATAAAAGGCATCCAAATCAGCAAAGAAGAAGTCAAACTCTGTTTGCAGATAATATAATACTTATGTGGAAAACCCAAAAGACTCCACTCCAAAACTGCTAGAACTCATATAGGAATTCACTAAAGTGTCAAGATATAAAATCATTGCACAGCAATAAATCAGTTGCATTTCTATATACAAACAGTAAGACAGAAGAAAGAGACATTAAGGAGTCGATCCCATTTACAATTGTACCCCAAACCATAAGATACCTGGGAATAAACCTAACCAAAGAGGCAAAGAATCTGTACTCAGAGAACTACAAAGTACTCAGGAAAGAATTTGAGGAAGACACAAAGAAATTGAAAAACAATCCATGCTCATGGATTGGAAGAACAAATATGGTGAAAATGTCTCCGCTACCTAGAGCAATCTACACACTTAATGGAATACCTATCAAAATAACATCAACTTTTTTCAAAGAAATGGAACAAATAATCCTAAAATTTATATGGAACCAGAAAAGACCCTGAGTAGCCAGAGGAATGTTTGAAAAGAAAGTCAAAGTTGGCAGCATCAGAATTCCAGACTTCAAGCTCTAAGACAAAGCTGTAATATTCAAGACAGTATGGTCCTGGAACAAAAGCAGACACATAGATCAATGGAACAGAATAGAGGGCTCAAAAATGGACCCTCAACTCTATGGTCAACTAATCTTCAATAAAGCAGGACGTTCTTTGTTCAATGGAAAAAAGACAGTCTCTTCAACAAATGGTGTTGGGAAAATTGGGCAGCCACATGCGGAAGAATAAAACTGGACCATTTCCTTACACAAAACACAAAAATACACTCAAAATGGATGAATGATCTCAATGTGAGAAAAGATTCCATCAAAATCCTTGAGCAGAACACAGGCAGCAATTTCTTTGACCTCAGCCACAGCACCTTCTTCGCCAAAGCATCCAGCCACAGCACGTTCATTGTTAAAGGCAAGGGAAGCAAGGGCAAAAATGATGTATTGGGACTCCATCAAGATCAAAAGCTTTTGTGGAGCAAAGGAAACAGTCAACAAAACCAAAAGACAACTTACAGAATGGGAGAAGATATTTGCAAATGATGTATCTGATAAAGGGCTAGTAACCAAAATGTATAAAGAACTTATCAAACTCTACACCCAAAGAACAAATAATCCAGTCAAGAAATGGGCAGAAGACATGAACAGACATTTCTGCAAAGAAGACATCCAGATGCCTAACAGACACATAAAAAAGTGCTCAACATCACTCAGCATCAGGGAAATACAAATCAAAACCACGGTGATATATCACCTCACACCTGTCAGAATGGCTAAAATTAACAAATCAGGAAATGAGATGTTGGCAAGGATATGGAGAAAGCATTTTGTCAAACTTTTGAATCTTTGCCAATCTGAAAGGTAAGTAATGGCATCTTCACAAATTATTGCAATAGGTGGACCAACAGAAAGGTACAGGCATGGTCTAGATGACAATGGAAACAAAACTAGAGTCACAATATATTCAGGAGAGAATAATCAGAGGACTTTGTGTAGCATCAAACACAGCGAGAAGAAGAGGTACCAAATGACTTTTAAAAACACTAAAATGGGGGCACAGGGCTGGCTCAGTGGTTAAAGCCTCTGCCTTCCGCTCAGGTCATGATCTCAGGGTCCTGGGATCAAGCCTCACATTGGGCTCTCTGCTCAGCGGGGAGCCTGCCTCCTCCTCCTCTCTCTCTCTGCCTGCCTCTCTGCCTACTTGTGATCTGTCTGTCAAATAAATAAAAATCTTTAAAAAAAAAAAACAAACCACTAAAATGTCCGGCCACTCGGAGTCCCTGGAAGCAGTTCCAGGAAACCCAGCGTGCTGCTGGGATCGTGTCTCTGTCCATGAAGCAGGGAAGGGGTGGTGTGTGTGCCATTTTTAGTCATTTTCTAAGCGCCCGCGCTGATTCTCATGGGCCGGACTGGCGGCCCCAGCTCTGGCCTGCAGCAAAATAAAATGGCTAATCAGGTGAATGGTAAGGTGGTACAGTTAAAGGAAGAGGAAGAACCAATGGATACTTCCAGTGTAACTCACACAGAACACTACAAGACACTGATAGAGGCAGGCCTCCCACAGAAGGTGGCAGAAAGACTTGATGAAATATTTCAGACAGGATTGGTAGCTTATGTTGATCTTGATGGAAGAGCAATTGATGCTCTCAGGGAATTTAATGAAGAAGGAGCTCTGTCTGTACTACAGCGGTTCAAGGAAAGTGACTTATCACATGTTCAGAACAAAAGTACATTTTTATGTGGAGTTATGAAGACCTACAGTCAAAGGGAGAAACGGGAGCAAGGTGCAAGAGTCCACAAAGGGGCCGGATGAAGTGAAGATAAAGGCGTTGCTTGAAAGGACTGGCTATATTCTGGATGTAACCACAGGACAGAGGAAGTATGGTGGTCCTCCACCGACAGTGTGTACTCTGGTGTACAACCTGGCATTGGAACAGAAGTCTCTGTAGGTAAATTACCAAGAGATTTATATGAGGATGAGTTGGTACCCCTTTTTGAAAAGGCTGGTCCCATTTGGGATCTACGTCTTATGATGGATCCACTGTCTGGTCAGAACAGAGGCTATGCGTTTATCACCTTCTGTGGGAAGGAGGCTGCGCAGGAGGCCATTAAGCTGTGTGACAGCTATGAAATTCGCCCCAGTAAACACCTTGGAGTGTGCATTTCTGTGGCAAACAACAGGCTTTTTTTGGATCAATTCCGAAGAATAAGACTAAGGAAAACATTCTGGAAGAATTCAGTAAAGTCACAGAGGGTTTGGTGGACATTATTCTCTATCATCAACCCGATGACAAAAAGAAGAATCAGTTCTGCTTCCTTGAATATGAAGATTACAAGTCAGCAGCACAAGCCAGATGCCGGCTGATGAGTGGAAAAATAAGTGTGGGTAATGTAGTTACAGTTGAATGGGCTGACCCTGTGGAAGAACCAGATCCAGAAGTCATGGCTAAGGTGAAAGTTTTATTTGTGAGAAACTTGGCTACTACAGCGACAGAAGAAACATTGGAAAACTCATTTTCTGAATTTGGAAAACTCGAACGAGTGAAGAAGTTGAAAGATTATGCATTTGTTCATTTTGAAGACAGAGGAGCAGCTGTTAAGGCCATGGATGAAATGAATGGCAAGGAGATAGAAGGGGAAGAAATTGAAATAGTCTTAGCCAAGCCACCAGACAAGAAAAGGAAAGAGCGCCAAGCTGCTAGACAGGCTTCCAGAAACACTGCATATGAAGATTATTACTATCACCTTCCTCCTCATATGCCACCTCCAATTAGAGGTTGGGGGTCATGGTGGGGGGAGAGGTGGATATGGCTACCCTCCAGATTACTATGGCTATGAAGGTTACTATGATGATTACTATGGTTATGATTATCACGACTATCAATGAAGATCCCTACTACGGCTTTGATGATGGCTATGCAGTAAGAGGAAGAGCAGGAGGAAGGGGAGGGCGAGGTGCTCCACCACCACCAAGGGTGCGGGGAGCACCACCTCCAAGAGGTAGAGCTGGCTATTCACAGAGGGGGGCACCTTTGGGACCACCAAGAGGCTCTAGGGGTGGCAGAGGGGTCCTGCAGAACAGCAGAGAGGCCGTGGTTCTTGTGGATCTCGGGGCAATCATGGGGGCAATGTAGGAGGCAAGAGAAAGGCAGATGGTTACAACCAACCTGATTCCAGGGACCGTCAGACCAACAACCAACAGTACTGGGGTTCTCAACCCATCGCTCAGCAGCCGCTTCAGCAAGGTGGTGACTATTCTGGTAACTATGGTTACAATAATGACACCCAGGAATTTTATCAGGATACTTATGGGCAACAGTGGAAATAGACAAGTGAGGGCTTGAAAATGATATTGGCAAAATCCGATTGGCTCTAGATCTACATTCTTCAAAAAAAAATTGGCTTAACTGTTTCATCTTTAAGTAGCAGTTTGCTGCCATTTGTATTGGGTGAAGAAATCACTATTATATGTATACTCAAGTCTTTTTTTTTTTCCCTCTTTTCATAAATGCTCTTGGACATTATTGGGCTTGCAGCATTCCCTTATTCTGGGGGTTACAATGCTTTTATCATTTCAGGCTTCATTTTAGCTTCAAAAACAAGCTGAGCACACTGTTAAATCATGATTTTGCAGAACCTTTGGTTTTGGACAGTTTCATTTTTTTGGATTTGGGATAGATGACATAGGAGTATGAGTATGCTGTAAATAAAAATCCAAGCTAGTGCTTTGTCTTAGTAGTTTTAAGAAATCAAAGCAAACAAATTTAAGTTTTCTTGTATTGAAAATAACTGATGATTGTACGTTTTGCATTCCTAGAAGTAGGTTAACTGTGTTTTTAAATTGTTATAACTTCACACCTTTTGGAAATCTGCCTTACAAAATTTGTTTGGCTTAAACGTCAAAGCCGTGATAATTTGTTCTTTGATGTGATTGTATTTCCAATTTCTTGTTCATGTAAGATTTCAATAAAACTAAAAAATCTATTCAAAACAAAACAAAAAAACACTAAAATGTAAGAAACATAGTTGTTTACTCATAGTTTCCTCCCCAGTCCCTACTCTTTAAAGAATAATTTTTTGTATGTTTCCCTCTCCTTGCATGGAACACCTTTGTCTTTCCCTTTTTTCTTTTGTGAAACTGTTTTATATGATTTTTTAAAGTAGATGAAAATACCTTTAGTAAGGCAAAATGCACTAATGAGACTTGAATGGGTCACGATGAACATCTGGCATTTGAAATGTGTCTAAGGTTTTGTCTCTATAAGGCAAATTGTCTGGCTTCTCATCAGGGACTCTTACCTTCTCCTCCCTCTAATCCTAACTGAGCTAAACGGGGAACATAAATATGCCCTTGAAGTCTAAATAGATTGCTGGAGAAATTCATTAAGGAATACTGACTCTTTGGGTAGAAATATCGCAGCATAGGTTACATTTCTTGCAATTGTTTGCAACCTAATCGCTCTTTTCTTCCCATCCTAATGCTGTCAGTCTAAGGAATCATTCCCTTTGCTCCCCCCAGCTGCATATGCTGTGTTTGGTGGCACTTGTCTACTTAACACTTATCCAAACCCTACTTGCCCTTCATAGTTCATATTTTCTAGATTCAGCTATATTCTCAGGAACTTCCCAACAAACTCTCAATACCCACATGGGCTTTTCTTATTTTAAGTACAAGGAGTGTAGAAAGCAATAGGGCAAGTGGTGGAGAGGGGAGGGAGACTGGAGTCAGGGGACAAAAACAATGGATTTAATTAGAAATACAAGACCCGGGCATTTCGGTTTGTTTTTGCTTTGACTCTGAAACTAAGGGAACTTTGTGGTTTTGAGATAATCACTTAACCTGAGTCTCACTTCACTCATGTATGAAATATAGAGAATAATGCCTGCCCTGCTCCTTCATGGGGTAAATTTAAAAGAAAACTTCATGGATATTTGGTCAAGAGTAGAAGTAATAGATAACCGTGAAAAAAAGTCAACCACGTTTGTATGTACCTGTCTTACACATGGATTTGTAGAATGCAAAGTTACATTCAGAAGTTCATATAGTGTCATTATTCAGTCCATACTTCAGAAGATAAAATGTGTTTTCCAGTGAATACAATTTTAGAAGTTTGATTATGGTAAGAGCCTTTTTGAACTGAAATGTATTAAAAATGTCACATGCAATACACATACACACAGTATATATGCACATATGTACATTGGATAGTACATTACCTATATGGTAAAATTGTAGAAAACATTGCTATACTGGTAGATACCAGAAATTAAAGTTTACAAAAACAAAAAATACTTAATCAGAGTAATTTAAAAAAATACTGATTACTGGTACTTGAAGAAAAGTGGATTTAATTAGAGCAAGTACAGGAAGTAGATACCTTTTGCAGAGATTCTGAAGGAGATTTCCAAACACTTAAATACATTTTAGCAATTTAAAGCACACATTCATAATTATGCATTTGATTTCAGAGCTTTGTTGATACAGGCAAATAGACACTAGTCTTTTTCATGTTGTCTTGATGAAAGGTGGAGTAGTAAAATAAGAGAGGGAAGTTGTTTCCTAACACATTATGAAGTTGAAGGATAAAACAAAGATTTAAAAGATTAATTTCAAAGCTACCACTTATTGAAGGATTACAATGAACTAGATAAATGCTCTTCTTATACTCTCTAAGTACTAATATTTCTGCATGCTTACTTCTATTTATGGTCAACTTTTCTACCAAAGAATAAAATACCTATTTTTAAAAATGCACAAATCATGAGTGCCCACCTTGATAAATTTTTGTAATTAGAATACACCTGGTATGTAACTAGCACCCAGAGGAAGAAACAGCAAATTACTCAGAGAAGTCTTCCTTGTTCAGCCTTTCCAGTCACAATCCCCCTGCCATGAATAAGCACTGTCCTGGTTTCTAAAACTACAGGGAAATGAGACTAGTTTTTGAACATTATATAAATGCAAGCACACAATATACGCTGTTATGTGTCTGGCTTCTTTTGCCATTTTGTGTATTATAGTCATCCATGATTTTGTATGTAGCTGCAATATGTTTATTCTTATTGTTACACAAACATAGCTGCTTTGATGAATTATCTGCTCACATCTTTTTTATTTTTTATGTGTCTGCCTTTAACTTATTGATTCGTAGAGTCCTTACTTATACAGAACTATATATATGTGTGTGTGTGTGTGTGTGTGTGTGTGTGTGTAGTTATATAGTTATATATCCCAGGTCTATATATATCTTATATATAGCTCATATATAACTATGTATATATGTATGTATAACATGTATAACTATACACATATAAGACACACATGCATATATACATATATATAACACATATATACCCATATATAGGTTATTATTTTTTCCTACTCCATGGTGTCTATTTATTTTGCTCTTGGTATCTACTACCATTAAGAAAGTCCAACTTCTGGGACTCCTGGTGGCTCAGTTATTCAGTGTCTACCTTTGGATCAGGTCATGATCCCAGGGTCCTGGGATGGAACCCCATATCAGGCTTCCTGCTTGGTGGTGGAAAGCCTGCTTCTTCCTCCCCCACTCCCCCTACCTGTGTTCCCTCTCTGGGTGTGTCTCTCTCTCTCTCTGTCAAATAAATAAATAAAATCTTAAAAAAAAAAAGTACAACTTCTGTTTTTTCTTTGTATAATACTTAATTACATTAAAAAGTAGAAACTTTTACTTTTATCATGCTTTTATGTCTGCCTTGTGCTGTTTTTATCCCTATTTTACAGAATTTTGTCTAGTCCAAGGTCATGAAG
Source organism: Lontra canadensis (assembly GCF_010015895.1). Taxonomy (NCBI): domain Eukaryota; kingdom Metazoa; phylum Chordata; class Mammalia; order Carnivora; family Mustelidae; genus Lontra; species Lontra canadensis. The sequence continues at coordinate 18,422,399 of NW_022630999.1, forward strand.
CTATTTTGCTATATTTCCTCTAGAAGCTTTCTTTCTTTCCTTCTTACCTTTCTATATTTGTTTTCACTTATATAGACACACATAGACAATTATCTGGAATTGATTTTTGGCATGGTGAGAAGTTTGGGGCTAAATTTCATGCTTTCCCATACTGGAACTTGTGTTAGTTTCATATTGTTGCTTAACACGTTACCACAAACTTGATGGCTTAAAACAACACAGATTTATATCTTATAATTATCTAGATCAGAAGTCTGACATAAGTCTCACTAGCTGATGTCAATTTATTGCAGGGCTGTGGGCAGTATCTCCTTCTGGATATCCTAAGAGAGAATCCATTTCTTTCTTTCTTTTTTTTTTTTTTTAATACTGATGTATTGTCTTACCTACTAGATAGATATATTTTTTTAAGATTTTATTTATTTACTTGACAGAGAGAGAGAGAGAGAGATCACAAGTAGGCAGAGAGGCAAGCAGAGAGAGGGAGAAGCAGGCTCACCGCTGAGCAGAGAGCCCGATGCAGGGCTCGATCCCAGGACCCTGAGACCATGACCTGAGCCGAAGGCAGAGGCTCAACCCACTGAGCCACCCAGGTGACCCAGAGAGAATCCATTTCTTTGCCTTTTCACACCTCCATCTTCAAAGCCAGCAACAGGGGACCAGATTTTTCTATAGTACATCACTCTTCTGTAGTTGGATCTCCCTCTGGCTCTGCCACAGTGAAGTGTCAACTTTGTCATAAAATAAATACAGCATTTTTAATTTTTTTGTTTCAGTGGTCTTTTTGTACATTCTTACCTTAATAACCTATTGGGTTTATTACTGCACTTTGTAATAAATTTGTTTAGTAGTTGGGTCTTCCAACTTCATTCCTCTTCAAGACTGTCTTGGTTCTTTGTCTGTCCATATAAATTTTCAAGTCAGCTTATTGATTTTGACAAATTGGTACTGTTCAAATTGCAGTGTTCAGTGAGGAAACACTGACATTTTTATATATTGATTTTCCCATTGCATATGCACAGTATCTTCCTAAAATTGAGGAGGGAGGGTATCTTTACTTTCCCTTAATAAAGCTTTCTAGTCTTTGTGTAGAGGTCATTCACAACTTTTATGGATTTTTTCCCCCACCTACTTGATATTTTTAAACAATTTTAAATTGTATCCTTTTTAAAAAGTTGAAATTTTTATATTTATCTTATATCTAGAGACATTGCTATATTAACTTTTATTTTATCTGCAGATTCATTTGGATTTTATATGTATACCAGTATGTTGTCTGTTGTCTGAACAGTTTGATTTCTCCCAATCTAGTATTTTACTTTTTTCGTTCCATTTGCATTGCCTAAAACTTCCACCCAAATGTTGAAGAGTGCTGATAATAGGTATTATTGTCTCATTCTTGATGCAAGAGAGAAAGCTTTCAATAGTTCACCATGAAGTATGTATGTATTTGTACTTCATAGGTGTATGTATGTTCTTTCTGTATGCATGTACTTTCTGTATGTACTTTCATAGGTGCTCTTATCTGATGGGAAATATTTTCTGTATATTTCTTGTTGAGAATATATGTATATATACACATACGTATATATGCATTGAATGTGATCAAATATTTTCTTCTATTATGATAATGGTATTTCTCTAATTCTTTTAAAAAGGTGATTTTTCACTAATTGGTTTTCAAAAATTAAACATTTAACGCATTCTTGGGACATACCTAGTATGTTACCAGCTATATTCTTCTTCTGTACTGCTGGACTCAAATTTCTAATATTTTATTTAGGAAATTTTATCCCTATGTTCATAGGAGATGTTGGTCTGTAATTTTCTGTTTTTACAATATTCTCTTCTAGTATTGTTATCAAGGTTGCTCTGGCCTTTTAAAATAAATATGAAATGTTTCTTTTCCTTTTTCTTGCTTCAGTACGTGTAGATTGGTTTTATTTCTCTGTATTATATTCGAAGTATTCAGTGAGTCCATTTGAGATAGGAACTTTCCTTGGAGAAGACTTTTAATAATAGTTTCAATATATTTAATAGTAGCAGAACTATCCAATTACTCTATCATTCTGCTATCAGTTTTGATAAATTGTTTTTTACTGGGAATTTGTCGATTGAATTTAAATTTTATAATGTCCATAAACTATTATATTTTAAAATTCTGTGGGATTAGTACTAATATCACGTTATTTCTGATTTTGGTAATTTGTGCTTTTTTTCCTTGATAAACCTTGCTAGGTTTTTATTATTTATTATTTTTTTTCCATTAACCAACTTTTTGCTTATATAATTTTCCCTCCACATCTATTTTTCTATTTCACTACTTTGACTCTAACTTCTGTTATTTCTTTGCTTCTGCATTTTTTGGGGGATTGAGTTGCTACTCTTTTCTAATTTAATAAAGGATATTTTAATACTGATTTTTCTGCCCTTCTTTCATTTTTGGGATTTAATCACACAACATAAATGCCACCATTTTAAATTGTGCAATTCAGTGATTTTATTCACTATGTTGTATAATCATCCCCACTATCTAATTTCAGCATACTTCTTTAACAGACCTATTAGCAATCACTTCCCATTCCCACCTCCACTGATTCATTGGCAATCATGAATCAACTGTCTATGGATTTGCCTATACTTTGATATTTCAAAAAAATGCAATCACACAATATGTGGCCTTTTGTGTCTGGTTTCTATCACTTCAGCAATAATTTATTCAAGGCTCATCCATGTTGTACCATGTAACAGTACCTAATTCCTTTTTATGCCTGGATAATATTCCATTGTACAGATATACCAAATTTGTTTTATCCATTCATCAACTGATGAAAATTTAGGTGGTTTTTACCTTTGTCTGTTATGAATAATGCTGCTATGAACATTTAAACACAAGTTTTTGTATGACTACATTTTCACTTGTCTTGGGTTTGTAACTAGGAGTGGAATCTCTGGGTTGTATCATCAATGGACATAATTTTTTGAAGAACTGACAAATTGTTTACCATAGTCATGGCAGCACCATTTTACATTCTCATTAGCTATGTTTGAGAGCTCCATTTTCCCCACATCCTCAAGGACACTCTTATCATCTTGTTGATTACAGTCATCCTACTGGGTGTGAAGTGGTATCTGAATGTGGTTTTGATTTGGATTTCCTGTGCCTAATAATGGTGAACATATTTTATAGGCTAATTTATCATTTGTATATCTTCACTGGAGATGTAGAGTTTCAAAGCCTTTGCCAATTTGTTAACTGGACTATTGGTATTTTTATTATTGATTGGGAAAAGTTCTTTATATATTCTAAATTCAAGTTTCTGATCAGATGCATAATTTCTAAGTATTTTTTCCCATTCTGTGGGTTGTTTTTCCCATTCTGTAGGACATCTCTTTTGAAGTCCCAAAGTTTTTAATTTTGATGAAGTTCTGTGTATCTATTTTATATGCAGTTGTTTACGCTCTTGCTGTTATACCTAAGAAACTGTTGCCCTATTCATCATCCTATAGATCTACATTCAAATTTTCCTCTAAGAGTTTCACTGTTCTAGCTCTTAATTTAGACTTTCAATCCATTTTGGGTCAGTTTTTTAATGGTGTGAGATAGAAGTCCAAATTTATTCTTTTGTAGATGAATATCCAGTTGTTTCAGCACCGTTTGTTCAAAAGACTACTATTTCTTCATTAATTGGTGTTGGCACCCTTAGCAAAAATCAATTGACCATGGATGTTCATTTCTGGATTCTCAATTCTAATGCACTGGTTTATATATCTATCCTTAGGTTAGTACCACACTGCCCTGATACTGTAACTTTGTTGTAAGTTTTGAAATTAGGAAGTTTAAGTTCTCCAATTTTATTCTTCTTTATCAATATTATTGCATTGCCATATGAATTTTAAGAAAAATGTATTTTGTTTCTGCATAAATACACAAAAATGCAATTGGAAAAAATTTTTTTAAGATTATATTTATTTGGGGCCCCTGGGTGGCTCAGTGGGTTAAAGCCTCTGCCTTCAGCTCAGGTCATGATTCCAGGGTCCTGGGATCCAGCCCCATGTCGGGCTCTCTGCTCAGTGGGGAGTCTGCTTCCCCCTTCTCTCTATCTCTGCCTACTTGTGTTCTGTCTGTCAAATAAATAAATAAGATCTTTAAAAAAAAAAAAGATTTTATTTATTTATTTATTTATTTAAGAGAGAGAGAGAGTAAAGGGGGAGGGGCAGAGGGAGAGAGAATGTCAGGCCCAGAGCCTGAGGTGGGGCTCAGTCCTATGACCCTAAGATCATGACTTGAGCCTAAATCAAGAATTGGACACTTCATCAACTGAGCCACCCAGCTGTACCAGCAGTTAAAAATTTTATAGGGATTACATTGAATCTGAAGATCAACTTGTGGATGATTGCTATCTCAATAATGTGAGCTCCCCTCATAAACATGGAATATTTTCCATTTATTTAGAACTGCCTCAGTTTCTTTTGACAATAGATATCAGTTTACAAATACTGCACTTCTAAAAAAATATTCTCAAGTACTTTATTCTAAATGGAATGTTACCTCAATTTCCTTTTCAAATTGTTAATTGTTAGTACATAGAAATACAACCAGTTTTTGATCTTTTATCCTGAATCTTTGCTTAATCATTTATTAAAGCACTAATAATTTTTTGTGGGTTCTTTAGGATTTTCTAAATATAAGATTGTGTCATCTCCAAATGACAAATTTTACTTCTTCCTTTCCAATCTGAATCACTTTCTTTCTTTTTTCTCCCTAATTGATTTACCTAGAATCTCCAGTACTATGTTTAATAGAAGTAGTGAGAATAGATATGAGTCCTGTTCCAGGTTTTAGGAGGAAATCTTTCAGTCTTTCACCATTAAGTCTGATGATAGCTTTGGGTTTTTCACAGATGCTCATTATCATGCTTAGGAAATTCATTTTCCTAATAATTTGAGTGTGTGTGTTTTTTTTTTTTAATCGTGAATGGTTAGTTTGTCAAATGCTTTTTCTGCATTTATTGAAATAGTTATGTAGGATTGTTCTCCCTTTATTTTATTAATATGGTATATTACACTGATTAATTTTCATATATTGAACCAACCTTGAATTCCAGGTAGAAATCCCATTGGGTGATTATGTAAGATTTATTTTGGTTTTGTTTTTTTCAAATATGCTGTCTCCTTTTTCTTTCTTTTTTTTTTTTTTTTAAGATTTTATTTATTTATTTGACAGATCACAAGTAGGCAGAGAGGCAGGCAGAGAGAGAGGAGAAAGCAGGCTCCCTGCGGAGCAGAGAGCCCAATGTGGGGCTCGATCCCAGGACTCTAGGATCATGACCTGAGCTGAAGGCAGAGGCTTTAACCCACTGACCCACCCAGGCGCCCCTGTCTCCTTTTTCTAATTTGTGAATTTAAGGCTGTAATTTTCCTATTAAGGGCTCTTTTAACTACATCCCATAAGATTTCACAAGCATTGTCATTAAGTATTTTAAAAGATTTCCTAATGTTTTGGGACACCTGGGTGGCTCAGTTGGTTAAGCAGCTGCCTTCAGCTCAGGTCATAATTCCAGGGTCCTGGGACTGAGCCCCACATTGGGCTCCCTGCCAGCAGACAGCCTGCTTCTCTCTCTCCCTCTGCCTGTTACTCTGCTTACTTGTGCTCTCTATCTTTCTGTCAAATAAATAAATAAAATCTTTTTTAAAAATTTCCTAATCTTAATTTTTATTTCTTGGAAATTTGCTTATTCAGATGTGCTGGTAATTTTTAAACATTCAAGGATTTGGGGTTTTATTATTTTTGTCTAATTCCTCCATAGTTTAAAAAGAAACTATAAATTCAAACTTCAAATTGGTTGAAACTGATTAAATTGCCTTGAAATTGGTCAATATTAGCAAATATTACAGGTAGACTTAAAAATGTTTTTCAGTTGTTTGTTGCATATATGTGTGTACTTTATTAACCATATTATGAGAATCTTTTGTATAATTACTGACTTTTTTGTTCTATCCATTACTAAGAGATATTAAAAATCTCTTAACGATTAGTGTTGATTTGGCTAACTCTTCTTTTTTTCTGTATGCCAGATTCTTTTGTGTGTTTCATAGTTTGAAGCTATGTTTACTTTGTGTGTGAATGTGTATGAGTTGTCATTTATCACAACAAAATGTTCCACTTCAGCTCTAATGATTCTTCTTTTAAATTTTACACTGATATTAGTGTAATTATACTAGTTCTCATTTGGTTAGGGTTTGTATAGTACATTTTCTTTCAGACTTTAGATTTTTTTTTCTGGCTTCTATTATTTAAAGTTTATTTCTTGTAAGCAGCAGTATATCATGTTTTTAAGTCCAGTTTGACAAATTTAATCTTTTAAATAGAATATTTAGTTCATTCAGATGCAATGTTGCCACTCAAATATTTAGGCTTAAATATATCATTTACTGTTTTCTGTCTTATCTTGCCATCTTAAAACTAATCTAGCATTGTTTTACTGATTTTTCCCCATATTCTTTTTCATTCTGTCATTTGTTATGCATTTTAAATTACCCTAGACATGCTAATATACATTACTGATTTTTTAGCATTCATCATAAATGAGTGCCTTTTCCACTTTCTAAACAGTTAAGGTACCTTAAAACACTCTTATATCATTTACTTGCCTTATGCCTTTTGTACTATTGCTATCATATATTTAAATTAAATTATATATATTTAAAACTCCAGAATACATTGTCATTGTTATTTTAATGTCAATATTTACTTAGTGTTGTCTATATATTTACTTTTCCTGTGTTCTTCACCCTTCTGTATTTCCATGCTTTTGGTTTATTTTTGTTCTGCCGAAAGATATCCCTTTTACTGAATGTCAGACATTGTATATTAAAAATTTCAGAGATTCAGGATGATAGTGTCTTTTTTCCACAGATGACTTAGTCCTCTTATTGGCAGATAGTTAAACAAGGGACATTGACACAAGCACCTGGATTGAACCAGGAATGGCAGATTTTCATGGCTGTTTTGGTCTTTGTAAGTCCTACTCTATTTTGTTTTGCCTACTCCTATGGCTTAGTTCTTCAAGGCCTTCAACTTAAAGCCAGGATATTTATACAGCCCACCTCTTTGGGAAACCTCAACTCGAATTACTGGGCTGATAGCTTTACCTATCTTCCCAGTTTCTCCCTTCTGTTTGGCTAGTCAAACTTCCTCTGTACAGTTCAGAAAGCAAATTCACTGAGGATGTCATGCCCAGTTACTTCCTTGTGGTCTTACTTTTTTTTCTGAGAACTAGCTTCTGAAGTCCTAGATGCCATGGCTGGTCTTCAATGCCTTCAATTGCCTTTTTTAATTTGATTTGATTTCTATAATTGTTCTCAATATGAAGGTTAGGATATTAAGTTGCTCTCTCTCATAACCAAAAATGGAATTCTTTCTTTTGTTACATCTTATAATATTCTATAACATGTTTGTTATTACTATCATTTGACAGATGAAAAAACTGGATCTAAATAAAGTGATATAACTTACTTAAGGTCGTACAAGTGAATGGTAAAGCTATTCTTATTTTTCTTATTTTAAAAACTGTACTATTTATTTACAAAGCAGTATTATGAGATGAAATATAAAGAGATTCTGAAACAGAGTTAGAATGTGGTATACTGGGATCCCTGGGTGGCTCAGTTGGTTAAGCTGCTGCCTTCAACTCAGGTCATGATCCCAGGGTCCTGGGATTGAGTCCCACATAGGGCTCCTTGCTCAGCAGGAAGGCTGCTTCTCTCTCTGCCTCTGCCTGCTGCTCTGCCTGCTTGTGTTCTCCCTCTCTCTCTGACAAATAAATAAAATATTTAAAAAAAAAGAATGTGATATACTATAAGAATAAGAAAGAAAATAGTAGAGAAACTCAAGGTCTCTGAGCCACTCACTAACTGGAACCCTGGGTCCACCATGACTTGGCGGCAGTGTTAGTAGGGAGAGACAGCTTTTAAGCATTCATCATAAGATGCTCCCAAATCAGATAATCACAATTTAGGTAATGCTTATATGACTTCTTCACTCAGATATATTAGACATTTCTTAAAAATGCAAATTATTTACTCTACTTATTAGTACTACTACTAATCAGGCCAAACACAGCATTGTGTAGAACTACGAATAATTATTGAATGGCAATATATTTAACTGAACTACAATGGCAGCCTTGCCCTTATTGGCAGTCTACACTTTAAAACCTAAATACATACTTCTAATCAATGTTTCTAATCATGCATGTTGTATTTAAATGCACTGTCATACTATCAGGTATAGAAAGACTCCTAATGTGTTTTCTTATAGAAAATGGAAGCAAATTTTCTGGACTTTAAGTTTTATGATGTTAGTAGCTTAGTGTCATCTTACTTTACCTACCCACGGTGAACTTCAAGTTACATTTGCTGGTTGACAGTTTATGGACACACAACAATTTCATGTATATACAACTGTTAGCCAGGGATGGGGGGGTGGTAGATACAGACTTGAACATAGATGGAGCAAATGCTTATATGATATGACAGAGACTCTTGAAAGACCCGATCCCTGTACTTGCCAGATTTTAGGTAAATCATCATTAAAGGAGACAAACTTCTTTCCCTTAAAAATTTGTCACAGTTCCTCAGAAAGTTAATCTTATTGATTAAATACATTTTGCCAAGAATGGGCTCATTAGCTTATGCATGCATTTAATATATATTTATTTAGTAATTGCTCCTTGGAGTGAGTATAGAACTTATAAATTGGTATAATATAGCACTTGTCTTCATGAAGCTTTTAACTTATAATTAGATATAATGGAAACAGGTACATGATGGCATAATAAAAAAGGTTTCAGTTTGGGGAATAAATTCTAGTTTCACTCCTCAATACTAGTTTAAGTTCAGATAATTCAATCAACCTCTTTAAACTTAAGTTTCCTTCTCTGATAATTAAGTATTATGTCACTTGGGGTTGTTCTGAGATTTTTTGGAGATAAAATATTTCAAGTATTTAGCATTCTAGCTAACAGCAGACACTAGATATCTATAGTTAGCATTCAAAAATTATTTGAATCAAAACTTTTAAAAATAATTAAATTTGGTATGGTTTACATATATGAGAAATAATTTCTATGTTATTGGTAATATGAGACATAGGGTGATTTTAATTTCCATCAGTATAAGAGAGTATGTTGAATTAAAAATTTAGATAAGGTAATAAGGCACAGATCAAAGGAGAGCAAGCAACTGGGAGAAAAATAAGACCAAACTATATAGATTCAATTTAACTTTAAGGACACACATAGGCTCAAAGTGGAGCGATGGAAAAAGATACTCCATGCAAATGGATATGAAAAGAAAAGAGGGAGGGCTATACTTACATCAGACAAATAAACTAAGTCAAAAATTGTAACAAGAGATAAGAAGGGCATTATATAATGATAAAGGTGTAAATTAATCAAGAAGATAAAACAATTGTAAATACATATGCATCTCAGCATATTTTGCAAATACTAACAGAGCTGAAGGGAGTAATAGACAACATCACAGTAATAGTGAGGGACTTCAATACCTCACTTTTACAAATTAATACATCATTTATACAGAAAATAGATATGGAAACATTGGTCTTGAGCCATTTTTTAGACCAAAGGGACCTAACAGACATGTACAGAACATTCCATGCATTGGCAGCAGAATACACATTCTTCTCAAGTGCACATGAAGAATTCTCCAGGACAGAATATATGTTAGGTAACAAAACAAGCCTAAATATATTTTATTTTTTTTAATTTATTTTTATTTATTTGACAGACAGAGATCACAAGTAGGCAGAGAGGTAGGCAGAGAGAGAGGAGGGGAAGCAGTCTCCCTGACAAGCAGGGAGAGCCCAATGCGGGGCTGGATCCCAGGAGCCTGGGATCATGACCTGAGCTGAAGGCAGAGGCTTTAACCCACTGAGCAACCCAGGTGCCCCAAGCCTAAATATATTTTAAAAAGACTTAAATCATAGCAAGCATTTTGTAACTGTAATGGTATGAAACTAGAAATCAATAACAAGAAAAAGACTGAAAAATAGAAAAAATATGTGAAAATTAAACAACACACTCCTGAACAACCATTTAGTCACAGACAAAACCAAAAGAGAAAAAAATGTCTTGCAACAAATGAAAATGGAAACACAATATACCAAAACTTACGAAATGCAGAAAAAGTAGGGCTAAGAGGGAGGTTTATATTGATAAATGCCTATATTTAAAAATAACAGTAATAATCTCAAACAACCTAATATACCTCAAGGAATTAGAAAAAGAACAAATTGTGCCCAAAGTTAGGAAAAGAAAGAAATAACAAAGATCAGAGCACAAATAAATAGTAGAAAAGATTAGCGAAACTAAAAGTTGGATTTTGAATAAACAAAATAGAAAAAAAAAAAACTTTAGCTAGACTTGTAAAGAAAAAAAAAAACAAATAAAATTGAAAGATGAGACATTACATTACAACTGGTACCACAGAAATACAAAGGATCATGAGAACACCATGAAGAATTTTATACCAACAAATTGGACAACCTAGAAGAAATGGATAAATTCCTAGAAAAATACAACCTAAGAAGTCTACATCAGGAAGAAATAGAAAATCTGAACAGACTAACAACAAGGAGATTGAATCAGTAATGAAAAAACTTCCCAACAAAAAAAGAACACAAGACCACATGGTTTTACAGGTTAAATACACCAAAATTTTGAATTAACGCCAATTTTCCTGAAATCCTTCCAAAAAGACAAAGTGGAAAGAATACTCCCAAGGTCCATTTTATGAGGCCAGAATTACCCTGATACCAAAGCCAGGTGATACTATAAACAAAAAGACAACCATAGGTCAATAACTCTAATGAACATAGATGCAGAAATTCTTAACAAAATGCAAGTAAACCAAATTCAACAACACAATTAAAGGAACTATAGACAATGATCAAGTGGGATTTATCCCCAGGATGCAAGGATAATTCAACATAAGCAAATCAATAACTGTGACACACCACTTTAATAGAATTAAGGACAAAATCATCTGATTATTTCAGTAGATACCAAAAATTTTTGATAAAACTCAATATCTATTAATGATAAAGATTCTTGATGAAGTAGGTTTAGAGGGTATGAACCTCAACATTAAGAAGGTCATATATGACAAACATATAGCTAACATTATACTCAACAATTCCTCTAATATCAAGACAGGACTGCCAATTCCCATCACTTCTATTCAATATAATATTGGAAATCCTAGCCAGATCAATTAGGCAGGAAAAATAGAAGAGTAGGGGCATTCAAATTGGAAAGAAATAAGCAAAATTCACTTTTTGTAAGTGACATGATATTATATAAATAAAACCCTAAGGACACCACACACACACACAAAAAGAAATAATTAACAAATTCAGTAAAATTACAGGATTAAAAAAATCGATACACAGAAATCTGTTGCATTTATATACACTAATAATGAACTCTCCAAAAGAGAAATTAAGAAAATAATCCCATCTACGATTGCATCAAAAAAAAATCTAGAAATAAATTTAAGTAAGGAAGAGAAAGATCTGTACACTGAAAACTTGAAGACATTAATAAAACACACTGATGATGACACAAGTAAATGAAACAAAATATCCCCTACCTTCATGGATTGGAAGAGTTAACATTGATATAATGTTGATACTACCAAAACACATCTACAGATTGAATGCAATTCCTATTAAAATCCAATGGCATTTTTCAAAGAAATAGAACAAAAACTCATCCTAAATTGTATTATGTTCAATTAGTCAACATATAATAATACATCATAGTTTTTGATGTAGTGTTCAATAATTCATCCTAATATTTATATGGAAATACAAAATACTCCAAATAGCCAAAACGATGTTGAGAAAAAACAAAGCTTGAGGCATCATACTTCCTGATTTCAAACTATATTACAAAACTATGGTAAATAAAACAGTATATACCTAACCAAAATAGACACACAGAGCAATGGAACAGAATCAAGAGCTCACACATAGGATCAACAAATATTTGATAAAGAGTCAAGAATATTCAACAGGGAAAGGATATTTTTTAGTAAATGGTATTAAGAAAACAGAATAACTGCCTGAAAAAGAATGAAATTGGACCCTTTCACTACTCATAAAAATTAACTCAAAATGAATTAAAGACTTAAATGTAAGAAAACAGAGGGGGAAACCTTTTTTTCCCCCAACTCTTTGACCCTGGTCTTGACAATGATTTTTTTGACTAGGATACCAAAAGCACAAGCAGCAAAAGTAAAAATAAAAGAGTCAGATTATATAAAATTAAAAAGGATCTGGATAGCAAAAGAAATAGTAAACGAAATGAAAAGCCAACCTATGAAATGGGAGAAAATAATTTCAAATAATATATCTAATAAGTGATTATTAGCCAAAATATATAAATGACTCATGCAACTCAATACCTAAAATAAATAATCCAATTTAAAAAATGGGCAGAGGGCCTGAGTAGACATTTTTCCAAAGAAGATACACAAATAAAAAACAAGTATATCAAAAAATGCTCCAGGGGAGGAGGGGCAAGATGGCAGAGAAGTAGGAGACCCTATAACCCCTAAAGTGAGCTAATTATCTACCAGAACACTCTGAACACCCATGAAATCAGCCTGAGATGTAGGATTACACACTTCTAGATCTCTACAGGAGCAGAAGACACCCAGTGGAGAGGTAAAGCCTACTGGAAACAATCGGACTGATATCAGAGGATAAACAGAAGGGGGAGGGAGCCACCAGAAGCGACCCATTGGAAAGTAATACCCCAGTATAAGAGTGCCCTGTGACTGGGGACCAGCATTAACTTGGAGTCTGATTAAAAGCACTCAAAAAGAGCAAAAGATCTTAAAGGGCAACTGGTGGAATTGGGCAGTCATGGGCACAGGCTTAAGCCCATGGACCCAGGATGGCCACTGTCCGTGACCACCCATGCCAGAGAGAGTATGGCAGAGCCCCTGGGGTTGTGCGCTTGCATCATGGCTCTCTGGGAACACTCCCACCCCCACATGAAGGAATCTGGTGACAGTACCAGCCTGCACTCCCTAGAACTTTTGCGCACTGCACAACTGGGTTCTGACCCACTCCCTGCCAGCCCTGAGAAAGCTCCATCCTGGAGCTAGTTGGTGGTCTCTAGGACCAGTTCAGGTCTGGACTCTCCCAGCTGGGGCCTGAAGGAACTCAGTGCGATCTCCTTCAGTAGCAACCTGAGGTCTGGACTCCAGACAGCAATCCCAGCAAAGGCAGCCACCCAAAGTGGGCTCTCTGAACCAATATTGCTTGCTGTTTTAGGGGCAAGGGGGTGCAGAGACAAGTGGGCACTTTGGGCAACTCCTGAGATGGTGGCTGGGGACATGCACTACCTGTGGGAGGTTGCACGGCTCGGGGGGGTTTGCAGAGAGGGAGTCTGTGTTCAGGAGAACCCAGAGGGAAGCAAATGAGGCTTCTTCCTGAAACGGAGATCTCGGTGCAGTTCGCTTTCCACTAAGCCTCCAAAAAGCCACAAAAAGCTGCCAAAGAGCAAAAACCTCCAGAGAACAAAAACCTCCAGAGCCTGAAAAATTGGTTTCCACAGAGCCCAGCCCCGGGATGGGGGCAGGAGGACTCAACCCAAGTGAGACTGCCTGAAAACCAATGCGGCAGGCCCCTCCCCCAGAAGGCAAGCCAAAAGAATGAGAGGACAACCACCACAGGGTTCCCATAAAACTGTAAAACCCCTGGGGCTCCTGGGTGATTCACTGGGTTAAGCCGCTGACTTCAGCTCAGGTCATGATCTCAGGGTCCTGGGATCGAGCCCCGAATCGAGCCCCGCATTGGGCTCTCTGCTCAGTGGGGAGCCTGCTTCCTCCTCTCTCTCTGCCTGCCTCTCTGCCTGCTTGAGATCTCTCTCTGTCAAATAAATAAATTAAAAAAAAAAAAAACCTGTAAAACCCCAATATAAGGGGAAACAATGAATTAAGCTACTGGTATTGCCCTAAAGCCTGTATATTTCATAGATACAACTTTTATTTTTAGTCCATTCTCACTATTCTTGCTCTTTTTAATTTTTAACCTACTTACCATTACAACTAGAGGTTCAATACAATGCATTTCATAATAACATTTTAACTTGGACTTTTTCCATACATATACCTGTGTTTTACTTTTTCTTTTTTTAAAAATATGCATATAGATATAAGCTTCAAGGTAATCCTCTTTCCCTAATCAATACTACCCCTATATATATACAAGTTTTAATCTCCCTTTATCTCTGGAGAGTTGAATCCCTTAACAAGATATCAAGAAAATACACCCAGGAATAATCAAAATAACCTTCTTTGCCTATATTGAAGATCACCCTCCAATCTTTTTCTTCTGTCAGTGTTTCTGTATATTTGTTTTTGTTTGGTATTATATAAAACCTATCCTTGGGGTTCATTTTGGCTGGGTTCTTTTTTTTTTTTTTCCTTGTCTTTTACTTTTGTCAGTCTTTTTGTTTGTCCGTTTTTGTTTGTTTACCTTATACATCTTACCTTTGGGGTCCATTCTGGCTGGGTCTTCTCTTTTTTCTTCTTTCTTTTTTTTCTTTCTTTTTGGTGGTGACTTCTGATTGTTCAGAAGCATTCCAGGGTGCACCTTGCCTGGATTGTGATTGATATATTCAGTTACACATCCCCTCAACTACCTCTCAACAAAATGACTAGAAGGAATAACACCCAATAGAGGAAAAATTCAGAGACTGTGCCCTCTCCATCAGTACTATTGGATATGGACATAAACAGTACATCAGAAAGGGAATTCAAGGTAACAATTATCTATGCAATGTCTAGGTTGGATTAAAATCATTAGTGACAACATAGAATCTCTAAGGGCAGAAGTGAAAACCTCCTGGAAAGAAGTTAAAAATGCCATCAATGAGATCCAATCTAATCTAAATACTCTAACAGCTAAGGTAACTGAGGCAGAAGATTGAATTAGTGATCTAGAGGACAAAGTGATAGAGAAAAAGGATCAAGAGGAGGCATGGAAGAAACAGCTTGAGGCCATGGAAACAGATTAGGACAATAAATGACGCCATAAAATGTTCCAAAGTCAGAATTATTGGGATCCCTGAGGGGGTGGAGAGAGATAGAAGACTAGAAGGTACAGTTGAACAAAGTCTGGATGAGGTTTAAAAGAATATGTGACACCAAGCCGGCACTACAAGAAATATTAAGGGGGGGTTCTATAGAAGAAGAAAGAACCCAAGAGTGACATAGAACAGAAATTTACAGAGACAATCTATAGAAAAAGGACGTCACAGGCAACATGATATCAATAAAAGAGTATCTTTCAATAATCACTCTCAACATGAGTGGCCTAACTGCTCCCATAAAGTGGCAAAGGGTTGCCCATTGGATAAAACAACAGGACCCGTCCATATGTTGTCTACAAGAGACCCATTTGGAACCTAAGGATACATCCAGACTGAAAGCAGAAGGATGTAGAAGCTTCTTTCATGCCAAGGGCCTCAAAAGAAAGCTGGGGTAGCGATTTTCATATCAGATAAATTAGATTTTAAACTCAAGATTGTAGTCAGAGATAAAGAAGGACACTACATCATTCTTAAAGGGCCTATCCACCAGGAAGATCTAATAATTATAAATATTTATGCCCCCAATATGGGAGCATGGGAGCACCCAAATACATAAGACAACTGTTAATCAAGATAAAGAGTCATACTGATATGAATACATTAATAGTAGGGGATCTTAATATGCCATTCACAGTAACATACAGATCATCCAAGCAGAAATCAGTAAAGAAACAAGAGCATTGAATGACACATTGAACCAGATGGACCTCATATATATATATACAGAACATTCCACTCTAAAACAACAGAATACCCATTCTTCTCAAATGCACATGGAACTTTCTCCAGAATAGACCACATACTGGGTCACAAATCAGGGCTCAACCAATACTGAAGATTGAGATTATTCCCTGCATATTCTCAGACCATAATGCTTTAAAACTGGAACTCAACCACAAGAGAAAGTTTGGAAGGAATTCAAACAATTGGAAGCTAAAGACCAACCTGCTTATGAATGTTTGGATCAACCAGGACATCAAAGAACTTAACTCATGGAAACCAATGAGAATGAAAACACTTTGGTACAAAACCTATGGGATATGGCAAAGGCAGTCCTAAGGGGGAAATACATAGCCATCCAAGCCTCCCTAAAAAAAAAAAAAAAGGAAAACCTAGAATACACCAGCTCTCTTTACACCTTAAAGAACTGGAGAATCAACAACAAATTAAGCCAACCTCACACACAAGAAGGGAAATAATCAAGATTAGAGTAGAGATCAATGAGATAGAGCTACAGTAGAACACATCAACAAAACTAGAAGCTGGTTTTTTGAAAGAATCAATAAGATCAATAAACCATTGGCCAAACTAATCCAAAAGAAAAGAGAGAGGACCCAAATTAATAAAATTATGAATGAAAAAGGAGAGATCACAACTAACACCAAGGAAATAGAAACAATCATCAGAAATTATTATCAACAGTTACATGCCAATAAGTTAACCTGGACAAAATCTAGATGAAATGGATGCATTCCTGGAAACCTATAAACTTCCAAAACTGAATCAGGAAGAAATTGACAACCTGAATAGACCAATATCTAGTAACAAGATTGAAACAGTGATCAAAAACCTCCCCAAAAAACAAGAGCCATGGACCTGACAGATTCCCTGGAGAATTCTACCAAACATTCAAAGAAGAATTAATACCTAGTCTCCTGAAGTTGTTTCAAAAAATAAAAACAGAAGGAAAACTTTCAGATTCTTTTTATGAAGCCAGTATTACCCTGATCCTCAAATCAGGAAAAGAGCCCACCAAAAAGGAGAATTTCGGACCAATATCCCCAATGAATATGGATGCCAAGATTCTCAACAAGATCCTAGCTAATAGGATCCAACAGTACATTAGAAAGATTATCCACTGTGACCAGGTAAGATTTATCCATGGGATGCAAGGGTGGTTCAACATTTGCAAATCAATCAATGTGATAGGACAAATCAATAAGAGAAGAGAGAAGAACCACATGGTCCTTTCAGTTGATGCAGAAAAAGCATTCGACAACATACAGCATCCATTCCTGATTAAAATTATTCAAAGTATAAGGATAGAGGGAACGTTCCTTAACTTCATAAAATCCATCTATGAAAAACCCACAGTGAATATCATCCTCAATGGGGAAAAGCTGACAGCCTTCCCTTTGAGCTCAGGAACATGACAAAGATGTCCATTCTCGCCACTGTTGTTCAATATAGAACTAGAAGTCCTAGCAACAGCAATTAGACAACAAAAAGAAATAAAAGGTATTCAAAATAGCAAAAAAGAAGTCAAACTCTCTCTCTTCGCAGGTGACATGATATTTTATATGGAAAAGCCAAAACACTCCACCCCTCAAACTACTAGAACTCATACAGTAATTCAGTAATGTGGCAGGATACAAAATCAATGTACAGAATTCAGTTGCTTTCTTATACAGTAACAATGAAAAAATAGAAAGGGAAATTACAGAATCGATTCCATTTACTATAGCACCAAGAACCATAAGATACCTGGGAATAAACCTAAGCAAAAAGGTAAAGGATCTATACTCAAGGAACTACAGAACACACAAGACAGAAACTGAAGAAGACATGAAAAGATGGAAGAGTATTCCATGCTCATAGATCAGAAGAATAAATTTTGTTAAAATGTCTATACTGCCTAGAGCAATCTATACTTTCAATGTCATCATGATTAAAATTCCACCAGCATTTTTCATAGAGCTGGAACAAACAACCCTAAAATTTGTATGGAACCAGAAGAGATTCTGAATTGCTAAGGAAATATTGAAAAAGAAAAACAAAACTGGGGATATCACATTGCCTGATTTCAAGCTTTACTACAAAGCTGTGGTCACCAAGACAGCATGGTACTGGCACAAAAACAGACACATAGACCAGTAGAATAGAGTAGAGAGCCCAGATATGGACCCTCAACTCTATGGTCAAATCTTTGACAAAACAGGAAAAAATATACAGTGGAAAAAAGACAGTCTCTTCAGTAAGTGGTGCTGGGAAAATTGGGCAACTATGCATAGAAGAATGAAAGTCAACCATTCTTTTACACCATACACAAAGATAAACTTTAAGTGGATAAAAGACCTCAACATGAGGCAGGAATCTACCAAAATCCTATAGGAGAACATAGGCAGTAACCTCTTTGACATTGGCCACAGCAACTTCTTTCAAGATATGTCTCCAAAGGCAAAGGAAACAAAAGCAAAAATGAACTTTTGGGACTTCATCAAGATCAAAACTTCTGCACAGCAAAGGAAACAGTCAACAAAACAAGGAGGCAATCCATACAATGGGAGAAGATATTTGCAAATGATACTACAGACAAAGGGCTGATATCCAAGATCTATAAAGAACTCCTCAAACTCAACACACAGAAAACAGATAATCATGTCAAAAATGGGCAGAAGACATGAACAGACACTTCTCCAAAGAAGACATACAAATGGCTAACAGATGAAAAATGTTCATCATCATTAGTCATCAGGGAGATTCAAATCAAAACCACATTGAGATACCACCTTATATCAGTTAGAATGGCAAAAATCAACAAGATAGTAAACAACAAGTGTTACAGAGGATGTGGAGAAAGGGGAACCCTCTTATACTGTTGGTGGGAATGCAAGTTGGTGCAGCCACTTTGGAAAATAGTGTTGAGATTCCTTAAGAAATTAAAAATAGAGCTACCTTATGACCCTGCAATTGCACTACCCAAAGATACAGATATAGTGAAAAGAACGGCCATCTGTACCCCAATGTTCATAGCAGCAATGGTCAGTCACCAAACTGTGGAAAGAACCAAGACAACCTTTAACAGACAAATGGATAAAGAAGATATGGTCCATATTTACAATGGAGTACTGTGCCTCCATCAGAAAGGAGGAATACCCAACTTTTGTAGCAACATGGACGGGACTGGAAGAGATTATGCTGAGTGAAATAAGTCAAGCAGAGAGAGTCAATTATCATATGGTTTCACTTACTTGTGGATCATAAGGAATAACACAGAGGACATTGGGAGATGGAGAGAAGTGAGTGGGGGAAATCAGAGGGGGAGATAAACCATGAGAAACTGTGGACTCTGAGAAACAAACTGAGGGTTTTGGAGAGGAGGGGTTTGGGGGGTTGGTTGAGCCTGGTGATGGGTATTAAGGAGGGCACGTATTGCATGAAGCACTGGGTGTGGTGCATAAACAATGGATTTTGGAACACAAAAAAATAAAATAAAATAAGATTTTAAAAAAATGATGCTCTATATTACTAATCATCAGGGAAATGCAAATTAAAACCATAAGAAATATTACTCCACACCTCTCAACCTGCCTATTATCAAAAAAGAAAAGAATTTAGTATTGCCAAGGATGTGGAGAAAAGGGAACCCTGTGCATTACTGATGGGAATGTAAATGGGTACAGCCACTATGGAAAACAATATGGAATTTCTTCAAAAATTAAAAATGGAACTACTATATGATCCAGCATCCTACTTCTGGGTATATATCTAAAGGAAATGAAATTAGGTGAAATTAGGATCACAAAGAGAATCCTATATTGTAGCATTATTCGTTTTTATTGCCAATATATAGAAAAAAATTAAGTGTTAGTTTATGGATGAGTATATAGAGAACATGTGGGGCATATATACAAACATGGACACCATAAACACACACACATGCATATACCAGACCACACATGGCATATATATATAGCAAATACATATACCACATATATATGTATATATACATATATACATGTATATGTACATATATATATATATATCAGATTTATCTGTCACATATATGTATGCATATATACTTACATCAGATTTATATACAGACATATTCATATACATACAGCACACAATGAACTATTGTTCAGCCATGAGAAAGAAGGAAGTCCTGTCATCTGGGACAATACTGATGGACCTTGAGAGCATTATGCTAAGAGAAGCTTATACTGTTATGGTATAACATATGTGTGGACTCTAAAAACATCAAACTCAGAAACGGAGAATAAAATGGTGGTGGCCAGGGGCTGAGGGAGAAATAGGAAGATGCAGGCCAAAAGGTACAGAGTTTTAGTTATATGATACATAAATTCTGGGGGTTTAAGGTACAGCATGGTATCAATTATTAACAATACTGTATTATATACTTGAGTGTTGCTATGAGAGAACTTTAATTTTCTCACTATAATAACCATAATGTGGTAATTATGTGAGGTGAAGGATATGTTAACTAACCTTATTGTGGTAAACATTTTTCAGTATATAGATACATCAAATCATCATTCTGTATACCTTAAACTTACACAACATGATATGTCAGTTATAACTCAAGAAAGTTGGGAAAATAAAGTAGGTAGGGGGAAAAGAATACATCATGACATCATGGTACATTCACAGGATTCCCTGTGTAAAAAGCTGCTGTTAGTTAAATGAGATAAAAACTAGGAGTATATGAGTATAATTCTCACCAGAGCTGTTTTTTGTTGTTACAGTAGGGATAAAAGTCTTGCTGAAGATACTTCAAAAAATAGTAATGGAATAGACAGTAAAGTTTATTGTAGGGTGATCAGAGAAGTAGGATAATATCTATAGGGGATATGGAATCTAAAAGATATTTTTTTCTATTTATTAAATGTATTATATTCCTATATTTCAAAATCAAAATAGCATTAAAGTTACATATTGTGAAATATTTCTACCATGATTTTCTCTTGCTTTTCTTTATGAATACTTTTTTTGAAAGTTTATTTTATATTCCTCAATTTCTATTCAAGTGGAAATATAAATTCTCAGTTATCCTACTCCCTTTTCATACCCATTAGGTAAGTAATATAATTTTTTTTTTATTTAGCAGTATATAAAGAAAACATTATATCAGCCTTTCTCATTCCTTTTTACAGCTATCTTGTATCCTTTGTACCATGTCTTCTTCCTTGAAGCATGATTTCAGTTTCTTCCAAGAAACTCTGGTACCCAAGATTAACCCTCTGTTCTCTTAGATTCTCTAATCTTTCTTGATGATCTCTTCTTGGATCCCTGGCTTTATATCCCATCTATATACCAGAGGCTTTCAAATTTGCCTCTTAGGTCTGGATGTATGTGCTGAACTTCAAATTATTACATCCATCTGTCTACTCACTATATTTGCCTAGCTAATATGCACTTTGATTTTGATAATTTGAAAAAAAAAAATCCTGATCTCCATCACAGTTGTGCACACAAAGCTCCTCCTACAGAATTACCTATTGTGATGATTAATTTCATGGGCCAATTTGACAGGGCTAAAAGATACCCAGATAGCTGGTAGAACATAATTTGTAGGTGTGTCTGTGAAGGTGTTTCTGGAAGAAATTAGCAATTGAATCAGTAGACTGAGTAAAGATCTACTCTCACAATGTGAGCAGACATCCAATCGGTTGAAGGCTGGAGAAGAACAAAAAAGTAAAGGAAGAGCAAATTCCCTCTTTTTGACTTCAATATACAATTTTCTTGTCTTTGGACCCAAAGCATCAGTTCTTGGACCTTTCGATTTTGGAGCTTATACCAGTGGCCCCCTGGTACTCTGGCTTTTGACTGATTACACTTCTGGCTTTCTATGTTCTTTAGCTTGCAAATAGCAGGTTGTGGGTGATAGGAAAGAAGGAAGAAAGGAAAGAGAAGAGAAGAGAAAAAAGAAAAGAAAAGAAGAAAGGAAAGGGAAAGAAAAGGGAAGAGAAGAGGAAAAGAAAGGAAGGATGGAAGAGGGAAGGAAAGAAAGAAAGAGAGAGACAAAGAAAGGAGTGGGAGGGAGGGAGAAAGGAAAGGAAAGGAAAGGAAAAAAGAAAGAAAGAAAGGAAAAGAAAGAAGGAAGGAAGAGAGAGAGAGAAAGAAAAGAAAAGAAAAAAAAAAAGAAAATGTTCTTTTTCTTTGAAGAGTCCTGACTAATGTGCCCATCTAATTAAGCTACAATTCCATCTTTCCCATTGTTCATGGCACAAACCTTGCTTGGTATTACTCTAACTGCTCTTTTTCACCAAGTCTAATTCCTTAGCAAGTCCTGTGATCCTGACGTTAAAATACATCCAGGATTAAAGAAAAAAAATCATAATCACCTCCTTCCTTCCTCTTTGATTACCTATTCTTAAAACATTTAGCAGAGTGATTCTTTTAGAGTACAAGACAAATCATACCACTTCCATGCCCAAAATTGTCTAAGCATCCCACATCACTCAAAGTAAATGCTGACTTCATTACAGTGGTGAGCATAGTCTTACACAACCGGAACCCCTTTCTTTTCATCCCTTCTCCAAGTACTCTCATCTCTAGCCCCACATGCCCACTGCTGTCCCTCAAGTCATTCATATGAGTTGCTCCCACACCTTTTTATGTTTTGTAGAGCTCTCACATTTTCAGTTACCATGCTATTTAAAATGGCCATCTTAAGCTTTCCTTCCCTGCTTAATTTTTAACATAGCATTTATCATCTGTAGGACCTATTCTATACATTAGTTACTTATTTGCTTCCATGTCTATACAGGCAAGCATTTTTTGGTACATTTTGTTCACTGTTATATTGCAGTGCCTAGAACATAGCGGTGCCTCAATAAGTATTTGGTGACCAAGTGATGGGTAGATAACTTAAGCCTTAAGCTTTTGGTGATTTTTCTTGTGTAGCTTAGTTCATGTCAGGAAGAAATGAACCATTTCAACATAAAATCTCTGGTAAGCGGAGAGTGGACCATTTTTACCTCATCTGCAATGATAGCAGAGGAAGCAAATATGTTTGAGAGTGAGATACACCGCTACCATCTAAAAACAAAAAACAAAACAAAAAACAAACAAACATCTCTGAGCACGTAGGAACAACAAGGTTGAGAAAAATACATCACAATTTATTTTAATCCACGTGGCCATATGTTAAACATTAAAAAAAAAACTTCATGCTATTTTAAAGTAAAAAATAAATATTAAGACTAAAACCAGATAAAGGAAATGGGGGGGGACTTCTTAAATCTCCAATTTGCTTAGAATAATAAAAATATATTGGACTGATACTTCTGGTCTAGGTAATACTTTTTTGTTTTAACTTGTTCATTCTACTACAAACATATAGCAAAGATGCATGAAATATTTATAAACAAAGATGCAGCAGAGCTCCAAAAAAGATAAACAGAAATGGATTAGAAACAGAAAACAAGAGAAGAATGAGAATCATGGGCTGCTCTGGGCCTGCCGTAGATAGCAGTGTTTGGAGTTCAGCTCCTGTGTAAAAGTAACAGGAAGTAAAATGTCCCTATATGAGAGAGGACACATGAAATTAATCTTATGGAATGATCTGAAATAGACTTTAAAATTTATATCAGTGTATACTTATGATGTTAAAATGTATATAAGTAACTTTTTTTTTTAAGATTTTATTTATTTATTTGACAGACAAAGATCACAAGTAGGCAGAGAGGCAGGCAGAGAGAGGAAGGGAAGCAGGCTCCCTGCTGAGCAGAGAGCCCAATGCAGGACTCGATCCCAGGACCCTGGGATCATGACCTGAGCTGAACGCAGAGGCTTTAACCCACTGAGCCACCCAGGCGCCCCAGTAAGTAACTTTTTAATGTATTAAAATAAACCACCAACCCTAAAGTGAAAAAAAAAAAATGAAACAAGAGGAGCTAGGTATTGTAGGAAAGCAAAATTTGCCAACCGAAAGTAGTTCTCTTTGGCATGTAGCTTATTTTAGACTGATTCCCTTTAAAGATTTTATTTATTTATTTGAGGGGCTGCAGGAGCAGAGGGTGAGGGAGAAGGAGAGAGAGAATCCCAAGCAGACTCTGTGTTGAGCATGGAGCCCTTGATTTCATAACCCCGAGATCATGACCCGAGCTGAAACCAAGAGCCAGTCATTCAACCAACCAAGCTGCCCAGGCGCTCCAGCTGATTTATTTTCTTTCTTTCTTTCTTTCTTTCTTTCTTTCTTTCTTTCTTTCTTTCTTTCTTTCTTTCTTTTTCTTTTTTCTTTTTTTTTTTTAATATTTTATTTATTTATTTGACACAGAGAGAGACAATGAGAGAGAGAGAGAGGGAACAGAAGCAGAGGGAGGGGGAGAGGGAGAAGCAGACCTCCCGTGGAGCAGGGAGCCCGATGTGGGGCTCGATCCCAGAACCCTGGGATCATGACCTGAGTGGAAGGCAGATGCTTAACAACTGAGCCACCCAGGTGCCCTCCAGCTGATTATTTTTAAGAAACAAAAGACTCAAGATGTTTTTCTTCTCCTCCTCCTTTTCCTTCTCCTCCTTTTCTTCCTCAACCTCCCTCTTCCCTCTTCCCCCTCTCCCTTCTTCTTCTTCTTCTTTGTCTTCTAACTGCTTAAAAGGATTTAGATAGAAGACCTTCTCCAGGAAGGGAACTATCACCACAGAAAATTACAGTATAATATGAACTACTAGGTATGGTAGACAGTCAGGAACCTAGCAAAGTCTATTTTATCAAAGGCCTTTCTAGACCTCACTGTTTCTGAATGGCCCAGCAAACACTGTTTGTTTTTTTAATATTTATTCTTGCCATTCATCTTGTGAATTGCCTTCCTTCCCTTTGAAGCCCCAGACTTCTATAGCCTTCTCCTTAATTCAGAATGACTTACAGATCTCATTTTTCCAGTTTTTAAAATCTCTCATTTATGTAGATTCCCTGTATTTACATAATTTATTAGCCAGAAGAACTGTCAATTGTGAAAATTTTCCCTCCCTAACAGTATAAAATAGAAGCAATCAGAAATCAATGCAATGGTGAGTTTATCATTAAAATAATAGTCTCTTGGTTCTGTGGACCAGATTCTGAATGGGCTCACAGCATAGAATCTCTGGGTCAGGAAGTAAACTCAAATGGGGAACTCAACTCTGGGTCAGGAAGTAAACGCAAATGGGGAACTCAACTCCTTGGTTAGTGGCCCTGAGGAAGTCTCACAACTTGTAGTCAGAGTCTGGGATAAGTCACTTCTAATCCTAAAAGGGAGTCCCCCACCCCAACCCATTGCATTCTAATAAAGGTTGTCAGTCTTTAACTAATCTTTAACAGATTTATGGACCCAGGGAGGCAGCAAACGAAGATGTAGACTTACTCTCAGAAGCTGTGTCACTCTGTCCACTACCTTTGCTTGGGTCTGACACAGCCCTGATATTATGGGAGAGGCAATGATTCCAAACTAAAATTGTGTGTCTAAGATGTGTGGTGACCTCTTGCAAGATACAAGCTTAAATGTCTCCAAGTTGCGGCTCAAAGTGAAGCTGGCTAACCTGAATTTCACATGAAAAGAAATTTAAAAAAAATAATAAACATTTGGTTTTGTTATACCACTGAGGTTTTATATTATTTCCTGTTTCATCAAGTGGTGCTAATATCTTATTAATATAAGTATTTATATATAAATATCTTTATATATAAATATATATCTTGGTGTGGAAAAGAATAGAAATTCTGAACAGCTATAGAATTTTTACATAATAAAATATTAAATTCTATTTCAAAGCAACAAAATACAGAGGAGAGGTAAAGACACACAGAAAAAAGATGGTAACTACAAGAGAAATAATTCCGATGGCATCAATAATAATAAATGTTATCACATTGAACTAACTGATTAAAAGAAAATTTTTTTAAATTTCTTTTCAGCGTAACAGTATTCATTGTTTTTGCACCACACCCAGTGTCCATGCAATCCGTGCCCTCTCTAATACCCACCACCTGGTTCCCCCAACCTTCCATCCCCCGCCCCTTCAAAACCCTCAGATTGTTTTTCAGAGTCCATAGTCTCTCATGGTTCACCTCCCCTTCCAATTTCCCTCAACTCCCTTCTCCTCTCCATCTCCCCTTGTCTTCCATGCTATTTGTTATGCTCCACAAATAAGTGAAACCATATGATAATTGACTCTCTCTGCTTGACTTATTTCACTCAGCATAATCTCTTCCAGTTCCATCCATGTTGCTACAAAAGTTGGGTATTCATCCTTTCTGTTGGAGGCATAATACTCCATAGTGTATATGGACCACATCTTCCTTATCCATTCATCCGTTGAAGGGCATCTTGGTTCTTTCCACAGTTTGGCAACCATGGCCATTGCTGCTATAAACATTGCGGTACAGATGGCCCTTATTTTTACTACATCTGTATCTTTGGGGTAAATACCCAGTAGTGCCATTGCAGGGTCATAGGGAAGCTCTATTTTTAATTTCTTGAAGAATCTCCACACTGTTCTCCAAAGTGGCTGCACCAATTTGCATTCCCACCAATAGTGTAAGAGAGTTCCCCTTTCTCCACATCCCCTCTAAGACATGTTGTTTCCTGTCTTGCTAATTTTGGCCATTTTAAGTGGTGTAAGGTGGTCTCTCAATGTGGTTTTAATTTGAATCTCCCTGATGGCTAGTGATGATGAACATTTTTTCATGTGTCTGATAGCCATTTGTATGTCTTCATTGGAAAAGTGTCTGTTCATATCTTCTGCCCATTTTTTGATATGATTGTCTGTTTTGTGTGTGTTGAGTTTGAGGAGTTCTTTATAGATCCTAGTTATCAACCTTTTGTCTGTACTGTCATTTGCAAATATCTTCTCCCATTCCGTGGGTTGCCTCTTTGTTTTGTTGACTGTTTCCTTTGCTGTGCAGAAGCTTTTGATCTTGATGAAGTCCCAAAAGTTCATCTTCGCTTTTGTTTCCTTTGCCTTTGGAGACATACCTTGAAAGAAGTTGCTGTGGCTGATATCGAAGAGATTACTGCGTATGTTCTCCTCTAGGATTCTGATGGATTCCTGTCTCACGTTGAGGTCTTTTATCCATTTTTAGTTTATCTTTATGTACGGTGTAAGAGAATGGTCGAGTTTCATTCTTCTACATATAGCTGTCCAGTTTTTCCAGCACTATTTATTGAAGAGACTGTTTTTTTTTTCCACTGTATATTTTTTCCTGTTTTGTCGAAGATTATTTGACCATAGAGTTGAGGGTCCATATCTGGGCTCTCTACTCTGTTCCACTGGTCTATGTGTCTGTTTTTATGCCAGTACCATGCTGTCTTGGTGATCACAGCTTTGTAGTAAAGCTTGAAATCAGGTAACGTGATGCCCCCAGTTTTATTTTTGTTTTTCAACATTTCCTTAGCAATTCGGGGTCTCTTCTGATTCCATACAAATTTTTGGATTATTTGCTCCAGCTCTTTGAAAAATACCGGTGGAATTTTGATCGGAATGGCATTAAAAGTATAGATTGCTCTAGGCAGTATAGACATCTTAACAATGTTTATTCTTCCGATCCAAGAGCATGGAATGGTCTTTCATCTTTTTGTGTCTTCTTTAATTTCTTTCATGAGTGTTCTGTAGTTCCTCAAGTACTGTTCCTTTACCTCTTTGGTTAGGTTTATTCCCAGGTATCTTATGGTTCTTGGTGCTATAGTAAATGGAATCGGTTCTCTAATTTCCCTTTCTGTATTTTCACATTGTTAGTGTATAAGAAAGCCACTGATTTCTGTACATTGACTTTGTATCCTGCCACGTTGCTGAATTGCTGTATGAGTTCTAGTAGTTTGGGGGTGGAGTCTTTTGGGTTTTCCATATAAAGAATCATGTCATCTGTGAAGAGAGAAGGTATGACTTCTTCATTGCCAATTTGGATACCTTTTATTTCTCTTTGTTGTCTGATTGCTGTTGCTAGGACTTCTAATACTATGTTGAACAAGAGTGGTAAGAGTGGGCATCCTTGTCGTGTTCCTGATCTCAACGGGAAGGCTGCAAGCTTTTTCCCATTGAGGATGATATTTGCTGTGGGTCTTTCATAGATAGATGTTATGAAGTTCAGGAATGTTCCCTCTATCCCTATACTTTGAAGCGTTTTAATCAGGAACGGATGCTGGATTTTGTCAAATGCTTTTTCTGCATCAATTGAGAGGACCATGTGGTACTTCTCTCTTCTCTTATTGATTTATTCTATCACATTGATTGATTTGCAAATGTTGAACCATACTTGTAACCCAGGGATGAATCCCACCTGGTCATGGTGGATAATCTTTTTAATGTGTTGTTTTATCCTGTTTGCTAGGATCTTGTTGAGAATCATAGCATCCACATTCATCAGTGATATTGGTCTGAAATTCTCCTTTTTGGTAGGGTCTTTGCCTGGTTTGGGGATCAGGGTAATTAATGCTGGCTTCATAGAAAGAGTCTGGAAGTTTTCCTTCTGCTTCAATTTTTTGAAACAGCTTCAGGAGAATAGGTGTTATTTCTTCTTTGAAAGAAATTTGGTAAAATTCCCCAGGGAATCCATCAGGTCCTGGGCTCTTGTTTTTTGGGAGGTTTTTGATCACTGCTTCAATCTCGTTACTAGATATCAGTCTATTCAGGTTGTCAATTTCTTCCTGGCTCAATTTTGGGAGTTTATAGTTTTCCAGGAATGCATCCATTTCATCTAGGTTGCTTACCTTATTGGCTTATAACTGTTGATAATAACTTCTGATGATTGTTTCTACTTCCTTGGTGTTAGTTTTGATCTCTCCCTCTTCATTCATAATTTTATGAATTTGGGCTTTCTCTCTTTTCTTTTGGATTAGTGTGGCCAATGGTTTATCAATCTTACTGATTCTTTCAAAAAAACAACTTCTAGTTTCATTGATATGTTCTACTGTATCTCTGGTTTCTACCTCATTGATCTCTGCTCTAATCTTGATTATTTCCCTTCTTATGTGTGGAGTTGGTTTGATTTTTTGTTGATTCTCCAGTTCTTTAAGGTGTAGAGACAGCTGATGTATTCTGGATTTTTCAATTTTTTTGAGGGAGGCTTGGATGGCTATGTATTTCCCCCTTAGGACTGCCTTTGCATTATCCCATAGGTTTTGCACCAAAGTGTCTTCATTCTTATTGGTTTCCATGAATTGTTTAAGTTCTTCTTGGATCTCCTGGTTAATCCAAGCATTCTTAAGCAAGGTGGTCTTTAGCTTCCAGGTGTTTGAGTTCCTTCTGAACTTTTCCTTGTGATTGAGCTCCAGTTTCAAAGCATTGTGATCTGAGAATATGCAGGGAATAATCTCAGTCTTTTGGTATCAGTCGAGTCCTGATTTGTGACCCAGTATGTGGTCTATTCTGGAGAAGGTTCCATGTGCACTTGAGAAGAATGAGTATTCTCTTGTTTTAGGGTGGAATGTTCTCTATATATCTATGAGGTCGACCTGGTGCAATGTGTCATTCAATGCTCTTGTTTCTTTATTGATTTTCTGCTTCAATGATCTATTTCTGAGAGAGGCATGTTAAGATCTCCTACTATTAATGTATTCATATCAATATGACTCTTTATCTTGATTAACAGTTTTCTTATGTAATTGGCTGCTCCCATATTGGGGGCATAGATATTTACAATTGTTAGATCATCTTGGTGGATAGTCCCTTTAAGAATTATGTAGTGTTCTTCTGTATCTCTGACTACAGTCTTTAGTTTAAAATCTAATTTGTCTGATATGAGAATCGCTACCCCGGCCTTCTTTTGAGGCCCATTGGCATGAAAGATGCTTCTCCATCCCTTCACTTTCAGTCTGGGTGTATCTTTAGTTCAAAATGGGTCTCTTGTAGACAACATATGGATGGGTCCTGTCATTTTATCCAATTTAAAAGACAATTATAACCAGGTGAGGTTAAAAAAGAAAGAAAGAAAGAAAGAAAGAAAGAAAGAAAGAAAGAAAGAAAGAAAGAGAGAGACAACCCATATATAGGAAATACTTCTAAAACACTCCCGAGATGACATTGGAATGAAAATGAGCTAAGTAGGAATATATTTTTTGAAGTTTTTATATAAATTCCAGTTATTAACAAAACAGTATAATATTAATTTCAGGTGTACAATATAGTGATTCAGCCCTTCCATATAACACCCAGGGCTCATCACAAGAGGAGTTCTTTATCCCATTCACTTTTTAACCCATCCCTGACCCATGTATATCTGCTCTGGTAACCATCAGTTTGTTTTCTAAAGTTAAGAGATTGTTTCTTAGTTTGCCTCTCCCTCTCTTTTTTTTTCCTATGCTTGTTTCTTAAATTCCACATGTGAGTGAAATCATATGGTATTTGCCTTTCTCTGACTTATTTCACTTAGCATAATGCTATTTGGCTCCATCCATGTCATTGCAAATGTCAAGATTTCATTCTTTTTTATGGCTAAACAACATTCTATTACACACACATGAAAACACACATATCCACACACCTACATCCTTCCTTCATAAATCAATGGATACTTGGGCTGTTTCCATAGTTTGGCTATTTGTAGATAATGCTGCTATCAACATTGGGTGCATGTATCCCTTTGAATTAATATTTTTTTGTTTTATTTGGGTAAATACCTAGTAAGGTAATTGCTAAAGCATAGGGTAATTCTATTTTTAACTTTTTGAGTAATCTCCATACTGTTCTCCACAGTGGCTGCTCCAGTTTGCATTTCTGCCAACAGTACAAGAGGATTCCCCTTTCTCCATATCCTTGCCAACACCTGTGTCTTGTGCTATTGATTTTAGGCATTCCTGACAGGTGTGAGGTGATATTTCATTGTAGTTTTAATTTGTATTTTCCTGGTGATGAGTAATGTTGAGTATTTTTCAAGTGTCTGTTGGCTATCTGTATGTCTTCTTTAGAAAAATGTTCATATCTTCTGCCCATTTTTTTTTATTTGACAAAGAGAGAGAGGTCACACGTAGGCAGAGAGGTAGGCAGAGAGAGGGGGAAGCAGGCTCCCTGCTGAGCGGGGCTCGATCCCAAGACCCTGAGACCATGATCTGAGCCGAAGGCAGAGGCTTAACCCACTGAGCCACCCAGGCGCCCCTATTCTGCCCATTTTTTAATTGAATTATTTGTTTTTTGAGAACCAAGTTTTATAAATTCTTTATGTATTTTGGATACTAACCCTTTATCAGATATGTCATTTGCAAATATCTTCTCCCATGCCATCTGTTGCCTCTTAGTTTTATTGATTGTTTCCTTTGTTGTGCAGAAATTTTATCTTGTCCAAGTCCCAGGAGTTTATTTTTGCTTTTGTTTCTCTTGCCTTAGGAAACTTATCTAGTAAGAAGTTGCTACGGCAGATGTCAAAGAGGTTACTCCCTATGTTCTCCTCTAGGATTTTAATGATTTCAAATAGCCAAGCAACCAAAGAAAAGCAAAACTGGAGGGATCACAATTCTGGACTTCAAGTTATATTCCAAAGCTGGAGTGATCAAAACAGTATGGTACTGGTATAAAAATAAACACTTAGATCAATAGGACAAAATAAACAATCCATAAATGAACCCACAACTATATAGTCAATTAATCTTTGACAAAGCAGGGAAGAATATCCAATGGAAGAAAGGCAGTCTTTTCAATATACGGTGTTGAGAAAACTGGATAGAAATAAGCAATATTAAAAAGTGAAATAATTTAGATTACACAGAAGATCTCTAACAGGAATAAAGAGGAATATTACATTGTAATAAAAAGGATAATTCACCAAGAAGATATAAAACCCATGAACCTTTATATTTATGCCATCCCATGTGTTAAAGTATGTTAAGTAAAAACTGAAAAGCATGAAAACAAACTGGCAAATCTATAATCATGTTGGGAGATTTAAAAATATTTCTGTGCAAAACTGAGGGATGAAACAGAGCAGAAAAGATTACCAGGGCTATAAGAATATACACAACTGATGAATCATTAAACACTCCATCTGAAACTAATGCTGTACTATATGTTAGCTAATTGAATTTAAATAAAAAAAGAATGTTAGACAAACTAAAATAGACATCAAATATGTCTGAATCCACGTATTTATCTTTACATCTGCTAAGGTAATAACATAAATTATTGTTAGGATTACAAGAACTGATCTTTTTTTAAAAGATTTTATGTATTTATTTATTTGACAGACAGAGATCACAAGTAGGTAGAGAGGTAGGCAGAGAGAGAGAGGCACAGGGGGGAAGCAGGCTCCCCGCTGAGCAGAGAGCCCAATGCAGGGCTGGATCCCAGGACCCTGAGATCATGACCTGAGCCGAAGACAGAGGCTTACCCCACAGACCCACCCAGGCACCCCAAGAATTGATCTTTTAAAGGGAATTCCATTAAATGCCCTATTTCATCTTACTGAGATAAATCTGAATTCTAAATATATTCTGAGCAGCATCAAATGAGAACTACCATATAATCATCTTTGCATCTTTATTACTAGTTTGTTAGTTGGTAGTAGTAAAAACACAATGTGTATCACATGCATTGTTTTCATTGTCTTCAGTGTTTTTTTTTTTCCATTAAAGTTCAATTATAGAAACAATGAAAGGCATGCATTTACTTTGCTAACAAAGTTCTAAGTAAATAGTATTTAAAAATTATTTAAATTATTTAAAAAGAATGCCAAATGGCAGATTATGAAAGACATATGTATTATGGAGTAATTTACTTGAAGACACCACTCTATAGCTTTTTGATAATTACATTTAACTCTTTAATGAATTGTTTTTGTTGAGAGGCACATAAACGGTTGTTTTAGGGGAGGAGTGCCTCAGGATTGTTTTAAAATATTTTTCATCAAAATAAATAGTAATTAAATTTCTATATTACAAAGACAGGAATTAAATATTTTATAAGGTAGAAATGATTTTAAAGAATATATTCAGGTATGCATGTGCTATTGAACATAAACTTACAAAAATTAAGTTTCAGATTTCAAATACAATGTAATCTTCTTTGACCTACATGTTCATGAAAAGGAAGAAGCCCCTATTTATCAAATAGCAAACAAACACACTTTAGACACTTGAAGTGAAACATAGTTCAAATTACTAGATTTGTATAATTGAAATAGAGCACTGAATGAAAATGTATATATCATGTAGTAAAAACAATACCCCTAAAAATGTATACCTTTAAATTCACTATTACTGAAACAGGATTGAAAAATAGATGCTTTTGAATCTGTTGAGACTTAAAAGGAAAGCTGAAGAACACAGAATCAAGGTTATATTTAAGACCTAATAGTTGAAATTGGTAAGAGAGAAAGCAAAGGAATAAAACAGAAGATCAACAAAATTAGAAATACATTCTTTTAAAGTAGTCTAATAAAATATAAAAACCTTTAGTAGCAATGATTTACAAATGAGAGAGGAAGGAAAAGGCACAAATAAAGTCAGAAAGGATAAAAAAGGAAAAGTTTAACTGGCAGGTGTGTTAGAGCTGTGCATAACAGAGAGCCGATTACGTGCCAATTCCATGTTCGCTGATGCCACACTGAGAGCTTGAAATCTATCTTAGTTTTCACACCAAAAACTGACAAATGCTACAGACTGGTATTATTTTTAGAGACAGAGTTTATACTAGCACCATGAGCTAGAGCAGAATAATTTAAAAAATCATTAATGAATACTTTATCAACAATTTTGAAAAAGTTATTATAAAAAATTAAAAAACTAGATTGTCTAGAAAACTATAGATAACCAAAACCTATATGAACAAGTAAATGTTGCAAAACTGAGTACATATAGAAGTGTTCTTCCACACAGATCCCAAACCTGCACAGTTATTGTCAACTTTTACTAATATTTCAAAAAACAGAAGAAAGTGAACTGCTCAACTGATTGCATGTGGCTTATATAATCTTAATTCCAAATAAGGAAAGAATAGTATAGGAAAACAAAATTACATATCAATATATGCTAGAAACCCAGATCACTAAAGCTAAAGAAATAACAGCAAATTAAATTTAGTGGCATAGTAAAAAAATTATATATTTATACACACACACATAGTGAATAAGAAAGGATTATCTGAGGAATAGAAAGATTGTTTAAAATCAGAAACTCGGGGCACCTGGGTGGCTCAGTGGGTTAAAGCCTCTGCCTTCATGAAGCTCAGGTCATGATCCCAGAGTCCTGGGATTGAGCCCCGCATTGGGCTCTCTGCTTAACGGGGAGCCTGCTTCCTCCTCTTTCTCTCTCTGCCTGCCTCTCTGCCTACTTACGATCTCTGTTTATCAAATAAATAAATAAAATTTTTAAAAAAATAAAATAAAATAAAATCAGAAACTCTACTGTGAAACATACCACTTTAGCAGATAAAGAGGGTAAGATATGATCATTTCAATAGACACAGAATAAGCGTTCAATAGAATCCAACACTTTTTATAAAGAAAATTAGCATTTAAATATAGATGATAATTTTTTTTTTATTCTGACAAAGAGTATCTATGAGAAAACTATGACAAATATATTGACTACATTTTGGAAACATCCCCTGAAACTTAATAAAAAGACAAGGATGACCTCTATTGTTACTTCTCAACATTGTACTGAAGCATCCAGCCCAAGAAAACAAAGCAAAAAGAATTCACACAGGAATTATACAGGAAGAGCTCTTTGAACTTAGATTAATATAGAAACACTATAGAGTGGTCTGTAAGGCTCTATGTGATCTTAACCCTATTTACCTCTCCAAGTTCCTTTTCCAACCATCCCTATCCTTCTCTGCCCTCTGGCTACATTTGCTTATTATTAAATTTTTATTTAGGGTCTTTAAACTGACTGGTTTTTCCCCCCTCTTGTTCTAGAATGTTTTCCCCAGCTCTATTCATTACTGATTCCCTAAGGCTTTAGTCCCAGCTTAAATGTGTCTCTTATATCCCTGTTTATTTCCCCCTTGGCATTTGTCACATTTTGTAATTAATGACTTAGCTGTACATTCATTTATTGATTGCCTTCCCTATTAAGTTGTTAGCTTGGTAAGGGTATAAAAAAATTTTTTTTTCTTGTTTACTGTCTCAAGAACTCAGCACAGTCCATGGCACAAAATATACTGCACTATCAGTTTTGCCAAGGGAATGAATGAATAAATCAACAAATATCTCTTTGTCCATAGTGCATGATCCTCATAGTATAAATCATCTTCTTTCCTGGATATTTTTCAGACACAGTATCAAACTTCTCTGCTTGCCACTTTTATAGAAATGCAGATTAATCTTGCTTGGGACAGCTCATTTGTTTTTAAGACTGAGTATGGTGTCATTATTTGAACATAATTTCTCTTCATTACACTCAAAGTCATGATACCATTACAGCTCATTGAAAGGATGAAGTTAAACCTAGGGTACCTGGGATGCATCTGGATATTCAGAAATCATTTCCTGTCAGTTGAGAAGCATCTTTAGAAGGCAACTTTCTGTTAGCCCCATGTACTGACTATCTCCTAGTGAGAAAAGTAGAAAGGAAACCCAAGTACCATATGTATGGATATAAATGATCTAGACCTGCTTCCTGTATGTACTGTATTATTTAATTAAACTAGGATATGTCTTAGGGTGGCTAGGTGGTTCAGTCAGTTGAGGATCCAACTTTCGCCCTCAGCTCAGGTCATGATCTCATAGGTCTTGGGATCCAGTGCTCTGTGCTCCATGAGGCATTTGAAAATTCTCTCTGTCCCTCCCCCGACTTGTGCACACTTGCTCTCACTCCCTGTAAAATAAATAAATCTTTAAACTAGGATGTATCTTATCACTTAGCTCTATATTTCTCACTAATATATAATATAAATTATTCTAGGAGAAGAAGAATAATATATAAAATGTGTAATATAGTTATATAATATGTAAACATTATGATGTATATTATATAAAATATATAGTTAATATATTAATACAATATACATTATAACTATTGCATATAAATACATGTATTTATATGCAATGTATTAATGAATAAAATTACATATAATTATATGTAATACACATATTACTCCCTTTTCAAGCAAAGTAGTTTTCTTTGAATAATTATTAAAATAATGGTTCCTTAAAATTAAGAAGATAAAGTAACTAAGTTAGAGTTAAATGTTCATTAAATAAACTGACCATTAGGATCTGTAGAACTTAGATATCCTCAATAAAAAGCCCCTCTCCAATGCTCCAATGACCCTTTGATAGAAGTGGCAAATCGTTAATACTTGTAAATCAATCATGCCACTTAGCGCTAATGAATGAAGAACCACTTTGTGAAAACTGTCCAGTTCCTGGCTAATGAAGTGACAGCTGACTTGACCAGGCCTGCGGAGGATGGCATCATCAAATAGCAACCGAATCTGCAGATTTTCCTGTCATCATTAATAAGAACCAGCAGCAATGAATACAATACAAATATAAGGGGAATCTACATGACGAGATGCTTGGTCCCATTATGCTTATTTTTTATACCACGCTGGAAATCTGAATGTAAAAGGATCAAGGGCTTCCTTCTGCTTTCTCACATTTGAAGAAGCAGAGCTATGAGGGGCCACAAGGAGTACCTGGATGGGAACCTGAGGGATCAGATGGGACGTGTCTGGGAGGTCTAGGAATTGCACAGAGGCAGCTTGGTTACCCTCTGGCTACCAAGGCCATCAGAGTGAGTCAGCGGACTTTCTCTTCACCTTGCACATGCTCAGAAGCTGATGTGGAATATGTTGGGAAACTACCGTAGGCTCAAGAAATCTGGTCAAAGAGAGATGATGACCAGGAAGAGAGGTGAGCTCTCTTTCAGGTTATACTCTATTTATGCCATGATTCATGCAATCTGCAGTCATCTCAGAGAAACCTAGATTTGCATCAAGAAAGTCATAGCAAGACTGATGAAGAAACCATTTAAAATGAACTATTAGAATTAGTTCATGGTTTAGCAAAATTTGTACTGACTACCTTCAGGGTGTCTTCCTTCATTCCCACATGTGATCTGGCTACTATGGCCTGATTGATGATGTTCTTATTTCAGTGTATACCACACACACACACACTCTCTCTCTCTCTCACATACATGTACCTAGTTCCCTGGTTTCATTTTATAGTCATCAGTGTAATAATAACCTGAACACAGAAATGGCTGGTACCAGGTACTGGGATGGGGCCCCATCTTTGCCCTCTACTCTGTGGAAGAGCCATCGTAAATCCAGATGCCCCAGCTTTTTCCAAATTAGGTCCTCATCCCTCTGTGTGGCACACAGATGCAACCACAACATACCCTATTCCCTCTGGGAAAACAATTCCCTTGCCTTTGGGTGCCAAGGTCAGGTTGTGTCACGTACTTCTTTTAACTTCTATGACTCCGTGTTAAAATGAGAGCAGACAGAGCATCAGGTTAAAAGAGGGGGAGGGAAGGGCTGGTACAAAAAGGATAAAATTGCTTGCATCCATGAAATTTTAGGGTTCTGTAAAATACCCTAGCATCATGTGGAGACAGGCTCACTGGCCATTCTGCTTATATTGTATTCCTCAACAAGTTACATGAATGATTAGGATTGATCAGACCCATCATAGATAAAATACTTAAGGGGCAAAAGGTACATTTATGACCTGAAAAAAGGGAAAAAAACACTTCTGTTTAAGAACCTCTGGAAAGAAATAAAGCACAATGATCAGGGTGTCACTGGAAACAATTGAGTATGGTGATGTGAATGTTTGGGCTCTGGATTCAGAAAAGAACTACTTGGGATTAAGATCATTCCTTTATTGCTAAGTCACCTCTGGCAAGACATTTAATTTCTGAGCCTCAGTTCTTATTTTCCCTTTTGTAAAATGGAAATAACAGACCTAGGTTATAGGATTCACTGTAAAATGTAATAAGATAAATTATATAATGACTTGGCATAGTGCCTAACATTGTACAAGTACTCACTTAAGATTAGTGGCCATTATCATGTAATTTCTTCATTTCCAGTTATTTACCTCTCTCATTTTCATTTTTACTCAGGTTCTCTGGGTTTAATAACTTAATTGTGTTAAGGCTTGTCATCTCTCCTGAGCTAGCAAAACAAGCTCTAATTTACTTCCTTCCCATGCAATACTGAGCCTTCCTTTCCTCCTGTGTGGAAGTGGCAAACTGGAAAACAATTCCTAATAATATGCATTACATGTGTAGAAAACCAGAGTGAGAAAAAAATAATCAAATCATCTTTTAAACAGAACATTCTGGGTTACTGGATTTGGGTGTGTAACTCAGTCAGTACTTGACATTCCTGAAGCATTCCCAAGCAAATTCAAGGTATGACAGTTTTTGCATTTCCTCTATGCTATATTCAGACATTCACTCAACCATTTGATTATATGGTACAATCAAATAATTTTGACACTGTAAGGGAGCTTAGAAATGATGTATTACAACACCTTTTTCAAGAAATAGGATAACCAAGGAGGTTAACTGCCCTGTTTTTAATTCCATAGTGTAGAAAATAAAGCAAAACAAAGCATCTGTGAGAGCAGTGTGGAAAATAGAATGATGAGTAGGAATATCCTCTTTGTCTTTAGGATCTTATAGTTTAGTAGAGAAATGAGATGTGTGCATAGATAACTGTAAGGCAAGATAGAAAGCTGTTGAGTGCTGTAGCAATTTTAATAGGGGAAGATATTACCTTCAGCTAGAAGAAATGGTTGAAGTAGAATCTCACAGGGACACCTGGGTGGCTCAGGTCATGATATCAGAGTCCTGGGATTGAGCCCTGCATCAGGCTCCCTGTTCAGCGTGGAAGCTTGTTTCTCCCTCTCCCTCTGCAGCTCCCCCTGCTTGTGTTCTCTCTCAAATAAATAAATAAACACTCTCAAGTTCTCTCTCACACACTCTCAAATAAATAAATATAATCTTTAAAAAAAAAAAACTCACATCTGTGCATCCCAGAACCCATTCCCTTTTCTTCTGTTATGACAGCCCTCTTTTCCTTTCAGGAGTCAAACCCCCATCACTCCCAGGTCCTATACACAGGTGGAACTAACCCCATTCCCAAGAACAAGGTCCGTGCATGACCTCATCCAACTGATTAGGGTACCACATTCTCTAGCCATTTCAATTACCTCAGAGATGGGTGCCTGATCCAATGGCAGTCTTGAGAGCTCTACCCAGGACTTTTTTTTTTTTTTTTAAGATTTTTATTTATTTATTTGACAGACAGAGATCACAAGTAGGCAGAGAGGCAGGCAGAGAGAGAGAGGGGGAAGCAGGCTCCCTGCTGAGCAGAGAGCCTGATGCGGGCTCGATCCCAGGACCCTGAGACCATCACCT
Organism: Lontra canadensis; assembly: GCF_010015895.1. Taxonomy (NCBI): domain Eukaryota; kingdom Metazoa; phylum Chordata; class Mammalia; order Carnivora; family Mustelidae; genus Lontra; species Lontra canadensis. Next base: position 18,461,616 of record NW_022630999.1, read on the forward strand.
GAGCCGAAGGCAGAGGCTTAACCCACTGAGCCACCCAGGCGCCCCTACCCAGGACTTAAAAAAATATATATATATATATGTGTATACACATATATATATATATATATATATATACATACATATACACACACACACACACACACACACTAGTAAATAGGTTTTCTCATTTTAGTAGACTTGTTAAATTAGTGGAATATATTCTTGGAGCTATTGGAAGCCATTATAGACACCTCAGAGGAAAACCTTGGTTAAAAATCGATTCAGTACAAAAGAAATCAGAGTCAAGATGTAGAAACATACAGATTCCTGATGACCTAATTTGAGCAGTTAGATCCAGCTGTATCTTAAGTGAATGCAAAGTCTGGTCTTTGCAGTACTGTAACTATGTAAGTTCACCTATTTACAGGTGGATTTGCAACTCAGAGCAGAGATGCTTTAATTTGGCCTTGGTGGCCTGCAGATATTCAATGTATGTGTGTGTTAGAAAGAATTAGAAGCTGGTGCTATAGGCAGAGGGTAGAGGTTGGAAAAGTCTAGATTTACCCGGGAGGTACAAAGCAGACTGTGTGGGTGCAGTTAGACCGAGTGAAGAGCTACCATGGGAGGATGAGTTGGGTAATGTGAGATAGGACTAGATTTTGGAAAGCCTTCAATCCTACACCAGAGGGTCTAAACTTAGAGGAGACACAGGAGACACTGAAGACTTTAAAGAGGCACCTGGCACCAGCAGAGACGTGCTTTCGAAAGAGTAAGCAGGACATTGTATCCAGGGTTAATGCATAGAGAAACAATTTTCTCCCTTGGTAGAGAAGGCCACATGATAGACATGTTATTAATGTTCCCGTGAAGCCTCTCTCCTTTTTCAGAAGCAGCACCATACTTCTATCTATTTCCTGCTTGACATAAATTTGCGTTCCGTGAGTCGATTCATTCCGCTGATGTTTTCAATTGCTTAAATGTCACTCTTGGTTCCCTGGAAATTCGAGGGTGTCATTTCACATTCAGACACACACATTCCCTTCCAGTGATTATTTATAACATCTAATCTCTCCGCCTTGAAATTGTCTTCGACTCAAAATTCCTCAAGCCCATCACCATTAGCTTAGACTAGAATCGGAAAAAAATTTTTTACCTGTCACAAGCATGTCTACAATGGAGAATTGATTTTTAATAATATCTTACATTCTTATGAATTCTTTTTAAACTTTTTCATGGTGCCTTAACAACTATGCTGTCTTGTGATTATCCACATGTCCTGTCATATAACTAGGAAAGTATTTATCTTGCTTCGTCTAATTAGGTGACTATAGCCCAGAGATACCAAGTTAATTGCTTACAGATAGAAGACATGCAAAGTACAGAGCCAAAGTTTTAACTCCAAACTTCAGACCCTACTCCAGAAGTCTTTCCAGGATTCCAAAATAATTTTTTAAAAATATTTATGTAGTTTAAAGAAGTCTACAACATCTCTCTAAAGAATATATTCATTCAGAGACATTTATATATTTGGAGGTAAAATGAAATGAAAAATTTTGTGACTGCAAACCTTTTGTCCTAAAAAGTTTGCTAGTGATTCTTGAGGGTTAAGACTAAATAACTAAGTGCTTATATTAAATAAAGAAATGCAGCTCATACTAGGGTCACTGGTTTGATAATGATCTAAGAAAGAAGGTCTGATCAGTCTTTCTGCGATAGAAAAAATGTATGTATGTATGTATGTATGTACATATGTATGTATTTTGTCTGAGAGAAGGGGAGAGAGAGAGAGCACAAGTAGGGGGAGTGGCAGGTAGAAGGAGAAGCAGACTCCCCGCTGAGCAAGAAGCCTGATGTGGGACTCCATCCAAGGACCCCGGGATCATGACCCAAACTAAAGGAAGACACTTAACCAACTGAGCCACGCAGGTGTCCCAAATATTGCTTCTTTTCAAGAAATGCCTCAAAGTATTCCTTTTAAAACAACGACTCAAATTTCAACAGACATAAGAACCATCCAGTGCATATGAAAAATGCAGATTCTTCAGGCTTACCTTCAGAAATTCTGATTCAGTGGGCATGGGTAGAGCCCTCTAATCTGTAGGTAGTGTATAAACTACACTTTGGAAAATGAAGACCCTTTGGCTGTGTTACCCAAGCCAGTTCTGAAGGTCTGTCATTGTAGCAAGAGTCATACAGGAATACTGTGATGAGCTCTTCTGATCAAGATATAAATAATTCTGTGCTAAGAATTAAACAATGAAAACCAGGCTGGATTAGAGGTATGGAAAGTCACTTTAAAGAGTCCTTTCCGACAACCAGATGTCACACTAGTCTCAACAAACCTATATAGAGGAATAATGTATCAACCAGAAGAGATCAACCACAGAAGCATGGGAAAATAGTGCCCTAGTGGCAAAAATAACAGAACCCTGAGGGGAAATTCGTTTTTAGGCTTATTCATAGGAGCGCCCAGTGCCCATGGTAGGTTTATTCCTAATACGGAGATTAGCTGTATAAGGCTTTGTTAAACTACACCATCTCACATTTTAAATCGAGTAAGTAACTTTTACTTTTTCTGGTTCATGCTTTCCAATAAAACTTTTGATTATTTTTGGGTTTCCCATGTAGCCTTTTTATAGGAAGAAGGCTAGACAAGCTAGATAAGCTAATAGTGACATTCAAGTTCATAAGACATTTTAAAAATTTATAATGGGAAACACCATAGGCTTTCTGGAGCCTATCAGTCTCTATGATCTTAATTAATAAAGACAGTACTTCCGAGAGCTGGGTCTAAACTGTTTTCTAACAAAAATAAGTCTTCTGGACTTGCAGGGCCAGAGCCTCTTCTGGTTGACCAGCTGGACTTCCTTTAGAACACTGTTTCTCAACATTTGCTTCATTATCATTTCCCTAGGACTCTTTCAGATGTTTCCTTTTTTTCCTCTAATTGCTGCCCCATGAAATTTTAGTATCACAGATATATTGTGTGTATGTATATAATATATATGTTTATAATTAAATACTGTGTGTATGTATGTGTGTGTGTGTGTATATATATATATATATATTTTATTTACACCTAAAGAGTAAAATCTTTTGCTTCTCCCTCTAAGAATCATTATTTGTTACCTCAGTGTCAGTGTTACCCCTACTGAGAAAAATTCCAAACTTGCTCTCTGTCTTGCAATTAAATTTGAACTTCATACATTTTTTTCCAAAAATTTCAGCATGCTTTCATTTATATGCACACTTATTTTAGGGGATACTCTCACACGGATGCTCTAAAAACAACCATGAAATTCTATTCATTTTCTTTGTGCAGAATAAACTGTTTTCTCTGCTTAAAAATGTGAACTTGCATATACTGGATTGTTATTTAGCCAAATCAACTGATCTGATGTAAGCTTGGCCTTAGTCCCTCTTGCTTAAAGTCACTGGCCAAATGACATGAATATATATATATATATTCTCACAGTTACTAAAACTACACAGAAGTCTTTCTGAACTTCCTGACTTTATTTTACTATTGCTATTATTATTAAATCTCTCCTTGTCCATTTTTCCAGGAGTCTACTGATTTCATTTTTATCCTCAAATACAGTATAATTATTCCTTTCTCTGTCCTTTTGTTTCTGCTCCTCTTGCCTGGAATGTTATCCTTCTTTCTGACCATTCATATTCAACACACATTTATCTGAGAAAGCATTCCCAGCCCACTGTGACCTCTCCCTCCTCCAGCAGCATTTCTTATCTCTAGAACTCATTTGGTATGTATTCATGTACTCCCTATGGGCCTAGAATACAACCCACAAACGTATGCTCCAAAATTAGGATGGAGGCCCTTTCAACTACTTTACCCATGGCAGACATCAAAAGTCACCTCAATCCCATTGAACAACAACAACAAAAAAGCTCAAGAGAGACACTTCTAATGATGCCAAGTTAATATATAAATAGAAACTAAATGTCTCCTGGATTTTGTTATTATCTTTATGGACCCAGTGCCCCTAACATAATCTTCTGCATGCAGGTTGTGTTCAGAAATAACTATTTCTTTGGTAAACAAATAGATGAATGTCTCTATTTAATGTGGATGTCTCTAAGAATGCTACAGCCAACATCCCAGAGCCCAGTGGAAACCTAATGAAAAGGTCACAGGGAAATGAAGACAATACGTGGGAGATAAATACTAATCACATCTGAGTGACATTTGGCTAGGCTCTTACTGTCTCTGGATTTGTAATTAACTAAAGAGAAATTTATTCTATGGCCAAATTCTTAAGTCGTCCTATATCTGAATTCTTAGAGTAATTACGTCCTATCGCTCCCTTGGACTTGGAAATGCTTGCCAAAAGAATGGAAGAGTTAGGTGAGTCTCCATATCTCCTTTTGTATATGTGGAAAAAATGATTGAGCTTTCAGCTCAATGTAAAGAAGAAATTTTTCATTGTAAATTCTGGTCAAGGTCAAACCACACTTCCTTTGGGGATGAGTTCCCTATTAGTACAGGTGTTGAAGAGCACACCTGGCAGCTTGGAAAGGACATCAAACATCAGATAATGGCACGGGGAGAATGGATTACCATTGCATTTTTCTCCAGTCACAAAAGACTATCATTCAGATTGTTCATTCTAGAATTGCCTGGATAATTCACTGAGCATATACTCTAGTAGTATAGGCCATCCCCTAAAGGGTACAGTTCCCCTACCTTCACGAGATACAAGCTACAGTCTCAAACCTCGCTACTTCCTGTGCTTAGTGACAATAAAACAAAGAATTCATCACGTTGGAGAAAGCAGCTTTTTAAAATTACTGTTATTACTGCCACTGCAAAAAGTGTTTGTTAATTTCCACCTTGTCCTACTCACACAATTACTAAGATGCTTTTCCCAGGTGTGGGGTAGTTGTTTTGATTACAAGCTGTTTGAACATTACATTTCTTCCCAGACAGCAACTTTCTGCTGTAGGCAAATTGAGCTGTTTTCATTTAGATAGAGCCAATGCTTCAGCAATATTTTAATTACCAACTCTAATGGGTACTAGACTTTTTTTTCCCCCTCACATCAAAATCCTCTGAATGGCTTCTCCAATTCAGGTAGAGCCAGATGAAAATCTTTAAACCCAAAGTTGAAATGTTTCCTGAAATTCCTCTATTACAATACCATCATATACATTCCACATTAGTTCCAAGTAACCCCGTGCCTTTTCTTATTGGAGAAAGTTCCACAAAAATAACTGATATCTGCTGAATACATATGAAACACTAGTTATAGTGCTTTCTATTCATTATTTAATCTTAGCCAAGTGATGAAATAGCTATTATTATCCCCATTAATTAAATGAAGAGAGACTGAGGCTCTGAAAGATCAAATAAATGGCCCTAGAAGATATAGTTTATAGGCATTATAGCTAGGATTTCAACCTATGCCCCTCTGGTTCTAGAGCCTGAACTCTTCACAATATTACGCTCTAAACCAAGGATTCTTAAAATGTGGCTCTTGGATCAGCAGTAGCAGCATCATGTGGGAACTTTTTAAAAAATGCAAATTCTCAGACCTTAACCCAGACCTAATAAATCAGAAACTCTGCCTTCCAGGTGACTCTGATGTATTCGAGAATCCCTGTTTCAAGGAAATAATATGATTCTCTTCTGTGTCAAGTATTATGCCAGACATAATAGGATTGTAAAAGAATGGGAAAGTTTGGTTTCTCCTTGGGAGAGTTTAACAAAGAAAAAAAAAAGATTAAAACTGTAAGAATGAATAATATAGAGAAATACACATACTGAGTATTTAATAAATATTAGTTCATTAATTGAAATAGATTCAAATTCTAGGCTGATTTTGTGGATTTTAGTTTTCCATAACCTACTTTTTTCCTTCCTGCATATATATTCAGGTTTGGGTAATATTTTACAATGTTTAACAAAAATACTTCACCTTCAGATAAACTTATATCTGTATTTCTCAGTCTCTCATCATGTATTTTTCTAATGTTTGGACAACATGAATAAGTGCCCTGCATTTTTTTATGATTTTCAGAAGATTGTCCAGTAGAGGAAAACAGTTTTTCAAATGTGCTAATTACAAGGACACAAGTTCTGTCTGCCATATACAACCCGTGTAGGGGGCTGTCGCATAGTGGTAGAGGCCAAGCTGGGGAAGAGTGTGTGTCCATGGGTCAGAACAAGCTCACAATCTGTCCAAAGTCTTGAATATGAGTTTAGCCCTATTTCTCAAATGCTCTAGCATTCTTATCAGCATTGTAAACTCATCATCTTAAAATACGACTTTTTTCTTAAAGCATGCTTAGCATCCTATAGGCCATCAAATATATGGTCTAATTTAATTAGTGATCATTAACAAGGTTAACACCGCCCCCCAAAGCTGTGCTACCCTTGGTGATACTAGTACAACAGCTGACTGGTGATACTAGTACTTGTCACAACAGCTGACTGGTGATACTAGTACTTACTGGGTGAGGTCAGAGACATTAGACATCAGAATCATCCTAATAATTGTCCTCCTTCCCATCCCCTAACTTGTGAACATTATGTCAGATCCTTAGGAGGTTCAAAAACATTTATATTCATTTGAGCCATTTGAACCTAGAACCTAACTCCACTTTACATATTGAAAGGAAGTGGAAGAGTCCACCACAAAATGTGCCATTTTGGCATGAGGATTAATTTGAGCTGAGGCAATCGAAACCCAGCAGATTCAAGAAAAGCTTTTACCTTTCCCTTAACTATCTAAAAGAATTTAGATAGGAGGTCTGGCCCAGAAAGAAAGCTATTACTAGATACTCTTAAGATCTATCTGTAGGGCAGGGCAAACATTTATTTACCAAACATCTATTTTTCTTACGTCCTGTAAATTACCTTCCTCTCCTTTGAAGCTACAGACCCCAATCCCATTCCTTAGCTCAGGATGTTATATAAGCTCAACTCCCGACTTGCCCTTGGGCCTCATATTTTTACAGGGCTCCCTTACATATGAAATTAAACATTTTTTTTCTTGTTTATCTGTTTCATGTCAATTATTAGACCACCAAAGAATGTAGAAGAGTAAAAAGAAAATTTTTCTCCCCCTACAATATGAAAAAATTATTATTATTTTTTGCATGTCTTTCTGTACTCAATTTTCTAGGAATATAACTACATGATGAATCAAGGGAAAATCATATTTTGTTTAATTTAGGACTTTACCCAGGATCATTCATCATTTCAGTAAGCCATGCAATTAACATCATTGCTGTTTTTATTGTTTTGCTCGCTAATATGACATACTTGTGTCAGTCTGCATTTATGTCTGTGACGGTCACTGTGATTCTAAAAGTAAGTCCATTTTCGAAACAGCAACTATAAGAACAAATGTTGATTATACTGAGCTGGATACTGTCTTGCTTGTCTCAAATCCAAACACATTCATTACAAGTAGGTATGTGTTCTCGTATAATTGTACCCAGGTACTAAATCATATCAGTTTACTATAAATTGATGTTCTTATTTTCCTATGCAAATATGGATAAATATATGGCAACGTTTTGATATTTGTGTATTTTTTCTCTGTCAGTCTTCCTAGATTATCAGGGCCACAGGCCAGAGATCTGTTCTATGTACCACTTTGGCCTGGATGCCTAGAACAGGGTATCTCATCTTTAGTGGGATCACTCGCTTCACCAACATTTGCTGAGGGCTGATTTAGGTCAGGCACGGCAGGGAATTGGACTACAGACAAGACAAGTGACCTGAAAGTGAACAGATAAAGATGCCTACAGAAGGCAGTAAAGTGCCAGGAGGAAAATACAAGTGTGAGAAGAGTAACCAAAGGGAGAGGTAATTTAGACAGTCAGTAGGCAGGCCTCTCTGAGGTTAAGTTTTATACTAAGGCTGAACATGAGAAGGAGCCAGCCAGTGAGAGCCAGCAAGAACATTCTAGGTGGAAGGAAAAACAAATACAAAGACCTAAGGCAAACTAGGGCTTAGTCTGATCTCTGGACACAGCCAATCGGTTGCCTGGGTGGCTCAGTCGGTTAAGCATCTGCCTTCAGCTTGGGTCATGATCCTTGGTCCTGGGATCAGCCCTGAGTTGGGCTCCCTGCTCAGTGGGGGGTCTGCTTCTCCTTCTTCCTCTGCTCCTGCTCTCACTCTCTCTCGTGCATGTATGCATTCCTTCTCAAATTAATAAATAAATAAAATCCTTAAAAAAAAAAAAAAGAAGAGTCCAGCCTATTAGGTCTCATAGGTCTTGGTAAAGCATTGGTATTTTATTCCAAGGGCAATGTGAGGAGGCTACCGGAGTGTTTGAAGAAGAAAAGAAATATATTTAGCTTCCATTTTTAAAAGACGACTCTGGCTGCAGTGAAGACAATGGAATACTGCCATTCAGTAGACAATTTTGTTTAACAAATAAACGTCCCAATACATCCACACATTCATGCATGAACGAATACATCCATGATTCAATGATATAAGGAAAGCCAAAGGCTGACACTATGCCCCCTTTTCCTTCCATAGTGCTGGGTAACTCCCAATAGTCCCTTCCTGAGCCCCAGGTTCCTCACAGGAAAACAATAAGCATTGAAGATCCCCTCCAGCTCTGAAATAATTCAGTAATTCCTGCCAGCCCCTCCCTACTGCCAAGGCTCTGGCGGCAAGCAGCTGAAAAGAAAAGCTGCTAAATGCCTCTGCTCTGTTTATCATCCTCCGTTTGGCATTTTGTCTGCAGCTGGGGCCCTCTCTATAAGACCACTCAGCATCTATAAGCTGACTAATTTCCATGTTGATTGCAAAGCTGGAAATGTATATACTTGTCATTCTTATTCTTGGCCAAATGCCGACAGTAGCTCTGACGATGGGGTGCTGACACCACTTGCTAGTTATTGTCTGATGTGCAATTGACATGAGTGGTTTTAGGAGGATGCACAATTTGATAATCAGACCCCATCTGCAAAGCAATCACGAGTCACATTATGGAGAAAATACAAGTAAGAGCTGGGGATGTGACTGTCTTATTTTCAACTTCCCTTACCCCAGCAAAGATTGTGTAGAGATGTTGATGTGTGAAACTTTATATTTTTTAATATAATGAGCATCTCTTAGTGCTTTGAATTTGTATAAGTACAGCAAGTGACAGGCTATAAAACAAAAGGCTTTCATAGATATACAAACCACATAGAAGCATAGAAAATAGAAGGCATAAATTCCTGACGTACATGCCCAGTTCATCCCCATATGATATGGCAGCCAAGGGCAGACTCTGTCTACATAGTCAGACTACATTGATACAAATCCTGTTTCCATGTTTTACATGACTTTTTGTTATAACCTTAGCCATGTTATTTCACTTCTCTATACCTCAGTTTTCTCATCTATAAAGTAGAAATAATAGTAATGCCTTTGTAAGAGTTGTTATAGAGATTATTCATGAACGCAAAATTCATAGTGCCTGAATAGTGCCTGAATAGCTCCATAAACATCACTTATTCTTACTGTCCATCTTATTACTCCTCTCCAAAGCCAACCACACCCACTGGGTGTCCTACAAGTCTCAGTTTAACCATTTATCCATTTGTCTACTCATAAACTCTCATCTCTATTTTTTTTAAATTAAAACTGGAACTACAAGCTATAGCAGTTTTAAGTTTCTCCTTTTTTCCGTTAAAAAATGCATCATGGAAATTCTTATCAATCTGCATCATTAATAGTTGTGTAGTATTTAATTTTATGGATGAGGTAGCAATGCTTCAACTGATGAATTTTTAGGGTGCCTCTTTTTGCTGCTACAGTGTTGCAACAAACTTCATTGTCAGCCTATCTTTGCACATTCCCGAGTTTCCCTACAAGAATGATTCTGAGAAGTACAGGTCCTCTTAGCTGTATTTTTGTAAAAACTCTTAAGAGGAAACAGGGTGAGCAAGTGCTATTATCACAAAGGAGGTCAATTTCAGGAGTTGAGCAATTTCCCTAATTCCTTGCAGAGAGTACTAACAATGCATAGTGGAGATAGGACAAATATGCAGGTCCTCTTGTTACAAAGCCGGTAGTCTTCCTATTGGATGACATAAAGGTAAGTCAAGATTGGCTTGGGGGACACCAATGGTGAATGGCTCAATTCACTTCAGTGAAGTGACTGCCTTCCAATCGGGGTGTGATCCTGGGGTCCTGGAATCAAGTCCTGCATCGGGTTCCTTGCTATGCAGACAGCCTGCTTCTCCCTCTGCCTGCTTCTCTCTCTCTGGCAAATGAATAAAATCTTAAAAAAAAAAAAAAAAAAAAGATTGGCTTGGTGTCTGCTTACTTCTGTAGACTGCAGTCTTTCATATTAAAATAGATTTAACTCTAGCAGCTGACGGTCCTAATAGTCCTACAGACTGACTACATAAAGCCAGTCAACCTTTTTAATCCATGTCCATAGAAAGATTCCCAATCCTTAATCATGAATAATATCTACTGAGGACTCAATATGGCAAAGACACTGCACACAAGATGAAAAGAAAACAAAGTTGAATCTGACACCATAGAGAGACCTTGCTCTGAGACAGTTCATAGTCTAACAAATAAGAAATGTCCATAAGTAATTAAAGTACAATATAGATTAATCACTCAAGAAACATGACAAATAACAGTTTTTGTGGGCTTAGAAAAGAAAGATTGGATATTTAAAAACCACAGCCCACCTGTTTTTAGCTTTACTCTTCCCTTGATTTCCCACACTGCATCTGGAAAATAAATTAGGTGTAGAATTAAGTCTATGACCTCAGGCAGCATTCGAGCCCCTAAATCCAGTCACAGAACAATCATTTACTCATGAATGGACAACAACTTGAAATTCAGCTACCAATTCTTTTCTTTGATAGCATGTGTGTATAAAGGTTATATATAAACTATAAAAAACTGTTGAGATTAACTGGGTAGATGAGACAGTCAATCCCTCAGGTTGGGTTTTTTTAAATCAACTTTGTATTACATTCTGGGAATACTCATCCATGTGAGTTACAGAAAAATATTCTATTTAGTTATTGTTACATTTGTGAAAAAGACAAAAGTAATTCTAATGCCCATCTCACAGGTCATTGTCAAGCTATAACAGCGTGTTTTCACAGCATTTATTAGTCATTATTCTAGGACTTTCACACCATGGTTTGAATCTGCTGTAATGATACAAATGGAATTCTATTTCTTTCTGTTGTTTGTGGTTATGTAAAATCGACAATCAAGCAAAGGGACAGATGGAGTGCTCCTTAGCACTTTGATACCTAGAATAAATTGGCTCTCTGTTTTTTGTTTTCGTTGGTTTTTTTTTTTCTGTAGACAGCAAACTAAATGCTAAAAGCTTCAGCTATCTTTGCTATAAATCACTGTTAGTTATTAAGGGGCTGAACTTGTTGGATACCTTACCCATAAAAGTTTCAGATATGAACTTGATTACTAGCGCTCTTTGAAATCTGGATTTTCCAAAAGACTGATGCTGTTAACATCCATTCAATTTTCCAGATGTAACTAATCCAGCTCAGAGGGCCGCCACTTTGTAATTCTACCTCCTGCTTGATCAGTAATTAAACTATAGAAAAGAAGGAGGTGGAGGAATTATCAAACAGTATCTCAGTTAATAACAAGTAACTCTAGAAATAAAATATTTCCTGAAACCTTGCAAACATCTATGAGTTTAGAAAGAAAAAAAAATTTGATTGGTTCAGTGTAAATGAATCAGAAACATATGTCTTGGGTTTCTCAATATGGGAACATGGCTGGCAAAATTCATTTAAGCTGTGCAGAACCCATAGCATTTGAAAGAGCTTGACAGACTGAAAAATATATCTGTGCTGTCCTATAAGCAATGCAAATAACTTTTAAATTAAGCATGGTATTTTTTTTTCCTAATAGGCCAGGAAACCTAACTGCATAATAACAGCTTGCATTTCCATAGCTGTTTATCCCCTTCAACAATCTTGAAATGCCATGATCAATGTATCAATTTTTCCTGTCCTTACTAATAGCAGGATGGTTCTGTGGGACAGAACACACTTAAACACACACATAATAGATGGATACACAGACAGATCTCTCTATATATTCAATATAGAGAGAGGATACATGGCAGTCAACTTTAAATTTCAGATAACAAATAACACTTCAATTTAAGTATACCCATGCAATAATATTTATACTAAAATGGTATTTTATATTATTTTTAAAAATATTTTATTTATGAGAGAGAGATCACAAGTAGGCAGAGCAGCAGGCAGAAAGGGAGGGGGGAGCAGGCTCCTTGCTGAGCAGAGAGCCTGATGTGGGGCTCGATCCCAGGACCCTGAGATCATGACCTGAGAAGGTAGAGGCTTAACCCACTGAGCCACCCAGGTGCCCCTAAAAATGGTATTTTAAATGTTTTTAGTATGTACCATACAATTTAAAGAGTATTTGTTGTTCATCTTTAATTCAAATTTAAATTTTAACCAGATAAAAAATAAATAATACCATATTCCTTGTTTGAACATTGCTAAGTGAGTAGATCTTAGAAGTTCTTGTTACAAGAAAAAAAATTAACTATATATGGTAACAGAGCTTACCTAGACTTTTGGTGGGGATCATTTTGCAATGTAAACAAATACTGAATCATTATGTTGTACACCTGAGAGTAATGTAATGGTAAATGTCAATTATACCTCAATCTTTTAAAAAAAATATATAACTGGGTATTCTGAATTTTTTCCTAATTCTGAGAACCCTACTTCTATTCTTTCCCAAACTAGACAGATGAGACAACAAATATAGTTTGTGGATTAGAGAAGTTTGTCTTTCTTCAAAGGAAATAAACGTCTAGAAAAAGAGAAGGCTGGCGATAGCAGAAACCCCTTATCAACTGTTGGGCCCAGAAAGTACACACCATTGCAACAGTATGGAGGACACAGTCATGTTTTATAAATAGGACTTTACTCATGCTTTCCTGGAAGAAATTCCTCCTTTAATTACTATTAGGGTACAACTAAGTTTGCTTAAAAGGAATATGGTAAATATATTTTACCTTGGTGACTTATTGGGAAAGCAGAGAACAGGAGGTCACCACCCACCTAAGTGGGAGAGGGAAGGGCAAATATTGGGCAGAAGCAGTGCCCTGATGTGTGTACAGTTAGTATGGTTACTAAAAGGGGTGTGTTGTTCTAGGTAGGGTTGCAGACTAAGGATCAATAGTCCTTGTGAAGTCCTTACTTATATTTTGTTACTCTCACAGTTCTTAGCACAGTGACTGATGGTGTGGGTAATCAATAAATACTTCTGGAACAAAAGAATAAATGGGCCTTTCCATCTGCAATACCAGAGAATGGAACCGAGTCACATAGAACTGTAAGGTTTCCAACCAGACCTAAATTTCTCAAGAACTATCTCTGGGGTTCCCTTAATAGAAGAAGAAAGTATCAGAGGCAGGCAGACATCCAGGAACACCGCTATTTCAGCCAGAGCACGCACTAGTCTTCTTCATTGAGGTTCAAGAGAGATTTCATTTAAAAAATGATTCAATGCAAAGGGTAAATATGTTATAAAAACACATTTAAGATTTAGAAGAAAATCTCAGTTCTAAGTTTTTGACTCTGTTCACAGCTTAGTCTCCACAACAAAATAATCCACACAGCTCAATCTGCAGGTGACCGAGGAGGTGACTGAGACATAGTTTAAAGGACAGCAGAGTAAAAAAGAGAAACTGAAAAAGGACTTCTCACTCTGGTCTCCAGTTTCCCCAAATGGTTCTTCTCAGGAATAGTATGTCTTGCCTGGAGTGATAATTACTTGTCAAATTACAATAGAAAGATGAAGAAGAAAAAAAAATCATGTGCAATCTCTCCAGTAGTTTGTCATATTGAAAATATGGCATAATTGATTCTGCAAATGCACCAAGGGAATACAAAATCACAATCAGTTTTTCTGCAGTGTTTATATCTATAGTGATGGAAGTCTAATTGCATAGTTTATCATTATGAAATAAACTGTAGAGCTCACAGGTATACATGGTAATCAGCAGGAGGGTATTGCTAGGTTTTACGTAAATCAAGGTGGGCATTTTTTGCCCGGCACACAAACCAGTCTCAGACAAACTCCATTTTGACCATGTACAAACATATTGCAGTTGTTAAGTGCTTCAGTGACCCATGTAATCCATTAAGTGTGATATTTCTGTCCCTACCTGCCCCTCTAGGAAATCTCTACCTCTCCCTAGCTCATCTAGCTCCAGTGAGGATGTTAAGGGGTACTACCCTGAAAGTGCCCTTGAGCCATGCTCTGGCCTGAGCAATAGGCTTCAATGGCTCCCCACTGGCACAGAAGAAATCCAAATTGTCCAAGATCCTGATCTTCAGCTGCTTCTCCTTAGTCCTTACTATGCACCCCTTACATTATAACTATATCTGATTACCTGCCAGTCACTGAAAACTGGATTATCTTTTTCTTCTCTGGCCTTTTGTTCATTTCTCTGAAACCTCAAGTTTTCTATACATATTAAAAAATGTCTGTCTATATAAACCATTTGACATCAGGTATGCTTCTAAGCACATGTCTATCATTAAAAGTAGGATAGTAGACTTCGCTTTTGGAAGGACAGAATAGATACACTTTCCCCTATTTCTCCTGAAATAGGAAAACCCTGGACATTACGTATAATACAAACATAAGACAACTCTGAAGGGTAAGGAGAATGTGACAGACTAACAAGGAGTGCCACTTCATTGAACAATGCCCTGAACAATGAATTCTCCTGGGTTCTTGTTGCCTTACATATCCTAAGATGCCAGTAATTGAGAATTGCCAGTGGGCATAACAATAACAAAGACACAATAAAAGTCTGTTAAAGGAAAAGGGGTAGCCTGATACAGCAGAAAACTTTTAGCCAATAATTGTTCTCCAACAGCCAAATACCACAGAATAATCTATGGCCTCACCTATATTCACACCAGCAAAGACTAAGTGAGGAGCCTATAGTTCCACCCTCAATGGGGTTTAATAAGGATCCCAACCTTACCCAACTCTGCCAGGATGGTGTCTGAGAAGGCCAAATGTGGATACAGGACTTTAAGCTATGCTGGGAAGTAACAACCCCCACTCTCTGACAATGTCAGAGGAAATCACATGGGGAGCCTGGACTACCACACCAACATAGCAGTAAAGAGACACATTTTCTGTGAGTGGTATAATAGGACACCTAATGGAAAGTCAGGACTTCCATAGTACCCAATGATAAAAAGGCCACTCCTCCACCATTGAGTGAGTGGGGACACTGAGGAGCAGTAAAGAGGATTCTTACTTCTTTCAGACAGGGAGGTCTTCTGGGAACTAGAAGTCCCAGCAATGCCTAGCAGTAATAAGAAGCTCCCACCCTGAGGTGTAAATGAAAGTGTATGTGAAGGTCAAGTGGGAAACCAGGACTTCTGCTAGTACCTGACAATAATGAGATAGAATGCTCCCTCATGTGCCCCACCAGACTGTTGTCAAAAAAATCAGCTAAAACAGAAGGTGTAAGTAAGGTCCAAAGATGTACAACAAAATTCCCCAAATATTCAGCTTTTGATTAAAAATCACTCACCACACCAAGAACCAGGAAGACCTCAAACTGAATAAAAGAGATAATTAATAGATACTAATGTTGAGATGACACAGAGGCTAGATTTATCTGACAAAGGTTTTATTTTATTTATTCATGAAATATTTGAGCAGGACCTTTTGCAGTAAGTGTGTGTTTGCCCCTACTTTTGTTTTTATGGTGAAGTATTGTCTGAAAGAGGTTTAGAGCAGCCATCATAAAAAATGTTTTACCAAGTAATTAAGAACACACTTAAAACAAATGAAAATATAGTCACAACAAAGACATTTTACAAGAATATCAAAATGTAAGGAGGAGGATGTCACATAGTGTAACCAAAAGAAAGACACTGAATGGGTTCAAAAGAAAATGTAGGGAAAAGAAGAAAGAATCAGTGAGCTGCAAGAAAGAACAAAAGAAATTACCCAATCTGGAAAACAGAGAAAACAGATAAAACAAATAGAGCCTTGGGGACTTTTATGTCTACAACAAAAGATCTAACATTCATGTCATCAGACTCCTAAAAACAATTGCAATTACAGTGTTTTCTCTGACTACAATGGAATCAAACTATAAATCAATAATGAAATAGAACAGCAACATCTCCAAACATGTGGAAATTAAGCAACATACTTCTAAAATAACCATGAGTCAAAAAGGAAGTCACAAGAGAAGGAAAAATTATTAAACTCAATGAAAATAAAAAATACAAAATATTTTATCAAAGAAGATACACAGATGGCAAATAAGCATATGAAAAGATGCCCCACATTACATGTCATCAGGAAAATACAAATTAAAATAACAATGAGATATTATTCACACCTATTAGGATCATCAATATCCAAAACACTGAGTAAATCAGATGCTGGAGAGGATGAGGAGCAAGAGGAACTCTCATTCATTGCTGGTGGGAATGTGAAACATTACAGCCACTTTGGAAGACTAGTGGTTTCTTAGAAAACTAAACATACTCTTATCATACAGCCTAGTAATCATATTCTTCGGTATTTATCCAAAGAAGCTGAAAACTTACCTCCACATAAAAAAACTATACAGAGATATTACAGCAGCTTTATATTAATAATTGCCAGAGCTTGGAAGCAACCAAGATATCCTTCAGTAGGTGAATAAATGGTACAACCAGAAAATGAAATAGTATTCAGCACTAAAAAGAAAGGAGCTATCAAACCATAAAAAAACATAGAGGACCTTTAAATGTATATTACTTAGTGAAAGAAGCCAATATGAAAAGGCTACATATGGATGATTTCAACTATATGATATTATGGAAAAGGGAAAATTATGAAGACAGTAAATAGACCAGTGGTGTCCAGTGACAGGGGATAGGCATAGCACAGAAGATTTTTAGAGCTGTGAAACTATTTTATAGGATATTATAATGGTGGGTACCTATAATTCATTTGTCAAAACACATAGAATGTAAAATGCCACAAATGACCTAAAATCCAAATAGTCTTTAGATGATTGTAACACATCAGTGCAGGGTCATCAATTGTAACAAATGTTATACTCCACTCTGGTAGAGGACATTGATAATGAGGGAGACTATTAGGAAATCTCTGTACCTTCCTCTCAATTTTTCTGTGAACCAAAAACTGGTTTAAAAAGAAAAAAAGTAAAGTCTTAAATAAATACACACACAGCATATTAAAATCCATCTAACACAGCTAAAGCAGTGCAGCAATGAAAACTTACAGCACTAAATCCACACATTAGGAAAGAGGAAAACTTTCACATCAATGTTAAAGTTCCCACCTCAATAACCTAGAAAGAGAAGCACAAATTAAAGCCCAAATAAGCAAAAAGAAGGCAATGAGGGCAGAGTCAAAAAGAATTAAAATAAAAAAAAAAAAAATCCATGATATAAAGAGCTAGCTCTTGGAAAATTTCAGCAAAATTGACAAACCTCTAGCAAGATTCACAAACACAAAAATAGAGAACACACAAATTCCTAATATCAGTCATGATGCAGAGGATATTATTATGAACCATGCAGACATAAAAGACAAGTGAATGCTCTAGATATACAATTTTGAGAACTTGGATGAAACAGATCAATTCCTTGAAGCTACCAAAATACTGTCAATATGAAATAAAGACTTTGAATAGCCTTGTAACTATCAAGGAAATTGAATTCATAGTTTAAAAACTCACAGTGAAGTAATCTCCAGGTTCAGATTGTCATGGAGAATTCTACTAAATTAAAAAAAAAGAATACCAATTCTATACAACCTCTTCTAGAATGGAAGAGAAGGAAACACTTTCAATTCCTTTATGAAGCTAGTATCACCCTGATACCAAATGGGACAATGACAGTACAAAAAAAAGCAAATATAGACCAATATCTTTCATGAATATGGGGACAAAAATTATTATCATAATTAGCAACAAATTCAACAATACATAAAAAGAATTATACACCATGGTCAAATGAGTGTATTGGAAGGATGCAATGCTGGTCCAATATTCAAAAATCTATTAAAGTAGGTTTAGATGAAGTTGGCAGTAAAGTAGGAAGACCCTAGGCTCACCCTGTCCCACAAATACAACTAGAAAACTATCAAATAATCCTAAATACTCCAGAAATCAACCTCAAGGCTGGTAGAACAAATTCCACAACTAAGGTAGAGAAAGGGCCACATTAAAGAAGGGAGGAAGAGCAGAGATGCAGTTTAGGGAAGAAATATATCACAGGTGCTGCAAAGGGCAGGGAGGTATGATTGTGGAGAAGGGAGGGAGAGAAGATCAGGGAAAAAAGGAGAACACAGGGGAATGCAGAAGGAAAATGTTTCTCCACAGTTATGAGCTTGAAAAGTAAGAAGAACTAAATTTCATGAGTTCTTTCAACCAGTGGGGCTTAGAGCCTGCAGTTTTGAAGGTCAACAGGTTTGGCTGCGATATAACCTAGAGGACATCACACTAAGCCTGGAGAGAAGGCAGGCAAACACCCTGGGGGCAGACATCATGGAAATAGCCAACTGAAGAGCACCTGGGTCACACAATGGGGAGATTATTCTTTCTTTTTGGAACCATGTCTCTGAGAGGAACCATTCACAAAGACACCTCTCCAGGAATCAGAGAGCTGGATGGGGCCATTTTCCTACCCTATCGCTCAGCATAAATACAGTCACCTGCAGAAAGCAACATAGTACAAACACCGGCTACAGAACTTACTTACACCAAGCCCCACACCCCTATGCTATGGTGGAACTGTCTTTCTCAGCCACAATTGTCTCATGCCAGTGTAACAGGCCCTCCTCTAGAAGACCAACACAATCCCTTGCCCACACTATGTCTCCCAACCAGAGAGTTCTGCAGGGCCTTGGTTCTGGTGGAGGTAGTGACAGGTCTCATTTCACAAGCAGGCTATAACACACCTAGTTTAAATTTACCACCTTCAGGCCAGGGAACAAACACTCCCCACAGCAGGCAAGGAGGATCTCCACAGAGGAATGGCTTGAAGGATAAAGCAGCCAAAATACAACAGCATAGTGCATGCAGCACACACTGAAGACACTCCCAGAAGCACCAGATCCTGGGAACTACATGACCTCTTTTGCACAAGGTCATCTCTTTCAAGAGCAGGTGACATAACTGGCCTTTCAGAGAAGCAGGCAGAGAGAGACTTACACAAAATCAGAAGACAGAGGAATTTATCCTAAACGAAAGAACAAGATAAGATCACAGCCAGAGATCTAAGTGAAACTGATAAAAGTAACATGCCCTATGCAGACCAAAGCAGTGATTGTAAGGATACTCACTAGGCTTGAGGAAAGAATGGAAGACATCAGTGAGATCCTTATCAGAGAGATAAAAGAGTTAAAAAAGAATCAGTCAGAGATGAGGAGTGCAATAAATGAGATTAGAAACATACTTGATGCAATCGACACCAGGCTAGTAGAAACAGAGGAATGAATAATAGAAGACAAAGTAATGGAAAGCAATGAAGCTGACCAAGAGAAAGAATTACACAAAACGAGGATAGACTCAGGGAACTCAGAGACTTCATCAAACATAGTAACATTTATATTATAGGTATTCCAAAAGAAAAAGAGAGAGTAAAGGGGACAGAAAATTCACTTGAAGAAATAATATCTGAAAAATCTTCTTATCTGGAGGGAGGAAACAGACATTCAGATCCAGGACACACAGAGAACTGCCATCAAAATCAACAAAAGCAGATCAACACCAAGACATACTATAATTAAGTTTGTGAAATATAGTGATCAAGAAAAAAAATCTTAAAATCAGCAAAACAAAAGTAGTCCTTAAATTATAAGGGAAAACCTATAAGGCTAGCTGGAGATTTCTCAAACAAAAGCTGGCAAGCCAGAAGGGAATGTTATGATATATTCAATGTGCTGAATGGGAAAAATCTACAGCTAAGAATACTCTATCCAGCAAGGCTATCATTCAGAATTGAAGGAGAGATAAAAAGTTTCCCAGCAAATGAAAAATAAAGGGCTTTGTGACTACTAAACCACCTCTGCCAGAAATATTAAAGGGGACACTTTCTTTGGAAAAGAAAGATCAAAGATTACAATAAAAACACAAAAGCAATAAAAATAAGTTTTGCTGTTAAAAAAAGAATTTGTAAAATAAAAGGATGTAAAATATGACACCATATACTTAAAACATGGGGAGGAAACGAGTAAAAATGGGTTCAAACTTAAATGGCCTTAAACTTAATAGAGACTATTTTATGCAGAAGATATTATATACAAACCTAATGGTAACCACAAATCAAAAGCTACTAATAAACATGCAAAGAATAATAAGAAAGGAATCCCAATATATCACCAAAGAAAATCAGCAAAACGTGAAAGAGAAAAACAAGAAAGGATCAGAGAAAATCTCCAGAAACAACCACAAAACAAGTAATCAAATGGGCAATAAATTCATATCTATCAATAATTACTTTGAATATAAATGGACTAAATTATCCAATCAAAATATATAAGATGACAGAATAGATTAAAAAAAAACAAAACCAAGATCCATCTATATGCTGCCTACAAGAGACTGATTTTAGATCTAAAGTCACCAGCAGATTGAAAGTGAGGGGATGGAGAAACACTTATCATGGAAATAGATGTCAAGAGAAAACCAGAGTATCAATACTTATATCAGGAAACAAGACTTTAAAAGAAAGCCTGTAACAAGAGAAAAAGGAGGACACTATATAATAACACAAGGGAGAATCCAACATGAAGATCTAAGAATTTTAAATACTTATACACCCAACATGAGAGCACCCAAATATATAAAACAATTAATAACAAATATAAAGAAACTAATTGGTAATGATACAATAATAGTAGAGGACTTTAATATCCCAAATACATCAATGGACAAATCATTTAAAAAGAAAATCAACAAGGAAACAAGGGCACTGAATGACACAGTGGACCAGATGGACTTAACAGATGTATTAAGATCATTTCATCCTAAAGCAGCAGAATACACATTCTTTTCAAGTACACATGGAACATTATCCAGAGCAGATCACATATTAGGGCACAAAACAGGCCTCAACAAATTCAAGAAGCCTGAAGTCATACCATATACCTCTTCTGATCACCACGCTGTAAAACTAGAAGTCAATGATAAGTAAAAATCTGGAAAGGCCATAAATACATGAAGTTTAAATAACATGCTACTAAACAATGAATGGATCAACCAGGAAATAAAAGAAGAAATTTTAAAAAATGGAAATAAATGAAAATGAAAATGAAAATACAATGGTCCAAAACTTCTGGGATGCAGCAAAAGTGGCCTACAAGGGAAGTATATAGCAATACAGGCCTACAACAAGAAGCAAGAAAACCAGACAACCTAAACTTACACCTTAAAGAGCTAGAAAAAGAACAAACCAAACCCCAAAACAAAAGAAGGAAGGAAATTATAATAAAGATTAGAGCAGAAATAACTGATACAGAAATTATAAGAACAATAGAACAGATCAATGAAACCAGGACTGGTTCTTTGAAAAAGTTAATAAAATTGTTAAACCTCTAGCAAGACTTATCAAAAAGAAAAGAGACATAACCCATATAAATAAAATCACAAATGAGAGAGAAGAAATAACAATCAACACTACAGAAACAAATAATTGTAAGAGAATATTATGAAAAACTGTATGCCCCAAAATTGGACAACCTAAAAGAAGTGGACAAATTCCTGGAAATATATAGATTACAAAAACTAAAGCAGGAATAGAAAATCTGAACAGACTGAAACCAGCAGAAAAATTGAATCAGTAATAAAAAAACTTCCAACAAACAAAAGTCCAGGACTAGATGGCTTCACAAGCAAATTCTGCCAAACATTTAAAGAAAACTGAATACCCATTCTTCTCAAACTATTCCAATAAATAGAAGAGAAAGGAAATTTTGCAAATTCATTCTATGAGGCCACCATTACCCTGATATCAAAACCACATAAAGATACCTTTTAAAAAGAGAACTGTTTAGAGGGAACATACCTCAACATAATAAAGACCATATATGAAAAATGCATAGGCAATATCATCCTGAATGTGGAAAAACTGGGAGCTTTTCCTCTAAAGTCAGGAACAAGACAGGGATGTTCACTCTCACCACTTCTATTTAACATAAGTCTAGAAGTGCTAGCCATAGCAATTGAACAAGAAAAAGAAATAAAAGGCATCCAAATCAGCAAAAACAGGAGTAAAACATTCACTATTTTCAGATGATATGATTTTTATATATAAAAAATTCAAAAGACTCCACCAAAAAATTGCTAGAAGTGATAAATGAATTCAGTAAAATCACCAGATACAAAATCAATGTACAGAAATCTGTTACATTTCTATACGCCAATAATGAAGCAGCCAAAAGAGAAATTAAGGTATCAATCCCATTTACAATTGCACCCAAAATAACAAAATACCTAGAAATAAACCTAACCAAAGAAGTGAAGGACCTGCACTCTAAAAACTATTAAACACTGAAGAAGGAAATTGAAGAGTACACAAAGAAAGGCATTCCATGATCATGAATTGGAAGAATAAATATTGTTAAAACGTCTATACTCCCTAAATCTTAAAATAAATAAATAAATATACATACAGTTAAAAAAAAAATGGCTTTACTCCCTAAAGCAATCTACACATTCAGTGTGATCCCTATCAAAACACCAATAGCATTTCTCACAGGGCTAGAATAAACATTCCTAATATTTGTATGGAAACAAAAAAGACCATGAATAGCCAAAGCAACCTTGAAAAAGAAAAGCAAATCCAGAAGGATCACACTTTCAAACTTCATGTTGTATTACAAAGCTGTAGTAATCAAAAGAATATGGTACTAGCATGAAAACACACACAAAAATCAATAGAACAGAACAAAAACTCCAGAAATGAACCCACATCTATATGGCCAACTAATCTTTGACAAAGTAGGAAAGAATATCCAATGGCAAAAAGACAGTGTCTTCAACAACTGATGTTGGAAAAACTGGACAGCAACATGCAAAAGAATGAAATTGGATCATTCTCTTTTACCATACACAAAAATAAGCCCAACATGGTTTAAAGATATAAACGTGAGATTTGAAATCATAAAAGTCCTTGAAGAAAGCACAGGCAATAATTTCTCTGATATCCACTGTATCAACTTGTTTCTGGATATATCTCCTGAGGCAAGGCGGGGGGGGGATTTAAAAAATACTATCAGACTAGATCAAAATAAAAGGCTTCTGCACAGCAAAGGAAACAATAAGACTAAAAGGCAACCAAAAGTATGGGAGAAGATAGTTGCAAATGATAAAGGGTTAGTATCCAAAATATATAAACTTATAAAATTCAACATGCCCAAAACAAATAATTCAATTTAAAAAAGGACAGAAGACATAAAAAGACATTTTTCCAAGAAGACATACAGATAGCCAAAACATACATGAAAACATGCTCGTCATTACTTATCACCAGGGAAATGTAAATCAAAACTACAATGAAATATCACCTAAAACCTGTCAGAATAGAAAAATCAATAGCACAGGGAACAACAGGTGTTGGTGAGGATGTGGAAAGGGGAACCCTCTTGCACTGCTGGTGAGGATGCAAACTGGTGCAGCCACTCTGGAAAACAGTAGAGGTTTCTCAAAGAGTTAAAATTAGAACTACCCCACGATCCAGCAATTGCATTACTAGGTATTTACCCAAGGAATACAAAATACTAATTCAAAGGGATGCATATACCTCAGTGTTTATAGCAACATTATCTGTAATTGCCAAACTATGGGAACAGCCTAATTTTCCATCAATGCATGAATGGATAAAGATACACGTGCACACACACACACACACACACACACATATTATATATATTGTAATATATATATATATATATATATATAAAATGGAATATTATTCAGCCATAAAAGAGAATGAAATCATGCCATTTGCAAAAACATGGATGGAGCTAGGAATATTATACTAAGCAAAATAAGTCAGAGAATATTATGCCAAGCAAAGTATGCCAATCAGAGAAGAAATTAAATATGATTCCACTCATGTGGAATTTAAGAAACAAAACAAAGGAGCAACGGGAAAAAGAGAGAGAGAGGCATACCAAGAAGCAGAGTCTTAACTATAGAGAACCAACTGATGTTTACCAGAGGTGAGGTAGATGGGGGAAATGGGTTAAATAGGTGATGGGGATTAAGGAATGCTCCTGCTGTGATGAGCACTAATTGAATCATTATACTGTACCTCTGAAATTAATACTACACTGTATATTAACTAACTGGAATTTAAATAAAAACTTTAAAAATCTATCATTGAAACCTACCATATTAACAGGTAAAGATGGAAAATAAACAATTGTATCCATCCAGAAAAAATCACTTGACAAAACTCAGTATCCATTCATGATTTTAAAAAAAATAGCAATCTCTCAGAAACACAAGAATAGAAGGGATTTTCCTCAACTTAATAAAGACCTCTACAAAAAACAAAACAAAGCAAAACCTACAGCTAATGCATCTCTTAGTGATAAAAGACTGAATGAATGCTTTTCCGCCAAGATCAGGAACAGGTAGGGACATTTGTTCTCACCACACTAATTCAACATAACACTGGAAGTTCCACCCAGCACAAGGAAAGGAAAGGAAAGGAAAGGAAAGGAAAGGAAAGGAAAGGAAAGGAAAAGAAAGGAAAGGAAAAGAAACAAAGGACATACAGATAAGAAAGGAAGAAATGAAACTGTCAATATTTACAGGTGACGTGATTGCCTATAAAGAAAATTTCAAAGAATCCATCAAACCCCACCCCCCCAAACCTAGAACATTTAAGTAGGTCCAACAAGGTCAAAGGGTTTAAGATAAATATCAGCTGCATTTCCATCTACTACCAATTTGCACATGGACATCAAAATTTGAAAAAATGATCTTTAATAGCTCAAAATACTTAGATGTATAGACTTGCATGCTGAAAAATAAAAACTGCTTATTAAGGAAATCACAGTATGCCTAATAAACACATGTACTGTGTTCATGCATTAAAAGACTAAAGATAGTGAAAGATGTCAATTCTCTTCATATTGATATATAGGTATAATGTAAATCCTGTCAAAATCCCAGCAAGATTTTTTGTAGATATAGGGAAATTTTTCTAAAATAATTATATGGAAATTCAAAGGAACTAGAAGAGGTAACACCATTTTGAAAAGAAGAACAATGTGGGAAGAATCAGCCTACTTTTTTGAAGATTTAATATATAGCCTCAGTAATCAAGATCATGTAGCATCAGTGGATGTATAGATACATGGATCAATGGAAAAGAGAACCCAGAAACAGATGTACACAAATATGCCCAACTGTTTTTTTTTTTTGCTGATAACATTATTTAATAAGAAAATATTTTAAAATTATATATTTTTAGAATTAATATGAGTCCTAAGGTGGGAGAAGATGATGTTAATATTTTCAAAATTAGTCACATTTTTATAGATAAGCAATAAACAACGTCTTTGGTGATGTATCATTTCAAGTAATATACAAACATAAAATACCTGAAAATTTAATGACAGACATCTACAAAGACAACTACAGAGTATTACTGGAGAAATTTTTAAAACCCAAAATAAATAAAATGAATCCAACTCATTTTTGATAATGGTATAAAGGAAATTAGACAGAAGTAAGAGGGTTTTTTGTTTTGTTTTGTTTTTTTAAGAACAGTGCTAGAAAAATTGGACATACACAGGCAAAAAGAAAAAAAAAGAATATCAATCTACATCTCATACTGTATAAAAAGAATTAAGTCAAAATGAATCATAGACTTAAATATAAAACATAAAGCTATAAACATTTGTGAAAAAAATGCAAGATAAAATTTTTAGGATCTAGGTTTAGGCAAGGACTTTTGACTTGACACCAAAAGCATGGGCCATTAAAAAAATGAGAAATTGGATTTCATTAATATTAAAGATTTTTGCTCATGAAAGACTGTGTTAAGAGATGAAAAGGCATGATATAGAGTAGGAGAAAGTATTTATAAAACTTATATCTGGCAAATGACTACTATCTATAAAATATAAAAAACTCTTGAGTGTAATATTAAAAGATCAAATGATCAAATTAGAAAATGGACAAAAGATATGAATAGACATTTCACAGAGGAGTATAAACAGAAGACAAGCATATGAAAAAATGTACAATATCATTAGTCTTTCAGGAAATGCAAATTAAAATCATGATGAAACATCACCACACACCTAGCAGGATGGCTAAGATTAAAAAAAAAAAAAGTGAAACCAAATGCTTATGAGAATCCAGATAAGTGATTAAACTGTGATGTAACCATATTTTGGAATACTACTCAACAGAAGAAAAGGAAAAAAAAAAGTAAAGGGAACTATTGATTTATGTGACCATGTGTCAACCGAGATGAATCTTTAGAGATTTATTCTGAGTGAAAAATGGCAGTCCCAAAGTGTAACATACAGTGTGATTGCACTCATATAGAATTCTTATAATGAAAAATTACAGAAATGGACCACAAATTGGTGGGTTCAGGAGTTAAAGATGGGACAATGGAAATCAAGTTGGAAGTGGGCTATAAAAGGGTAACATGATCCTTGAAGTGGCAGACATATTCTGTATCTTGAATGTATAAATGTCAATATTCAGTTTGTGATATTTTACTATCCATCTTCCCAAGGTGTTACCATTAGGGCAAATGGAGTAAATAGTACATAAAATATTTCTGTATTACTTTTAAAAACCGATTGTGAATCTATGATTATCTCAAAATTAGATATTTAATTTAAAAATTTAGTAAAGGGTATATTTCTAGAGAGAAGTAAATGAGTCTAAAAATGGGCTGTTGGTGTGTTTCTAGCAGTCGATAGCACAGCTTCTGTCCTTCTACCTATGACATACTAGTATGTTACCTGCACCTCTCATGAGCATCAGGCCTTACTATGGGACTCATTTCTTGTATTCCTTTGATCCTCCTTGGTGCCCCACTCTGTTTCCCATCACTTATCTTTCTTACATCTCTGTTACTCCCTCAATAATTTTTCCTTTTCAAAAGATGCTACAAAGAGTTGACCAATCAACCTCTGAAATAAGAACATCAAAGATACGTCATTTTATATAGAAGGAAAAATCATAAGGAACAGGTTATCTAGGATCTAATTTCAGCCTGATACTTCCTTGGAGAAAGATCCTGGGTGAAAACCCAGAGAGCAGTATGTCTCAATTTCCTTCTCTGTAATATGACTAGACTTCGTCTTTTCTTCCTCATAATGTATTGATTATAAAAGTAGATGAAATAAGAGAAGTCCAAAGGCTTTTTGAGGGAAAGGATACTGCATATAAGCTGGCATTGTTGTAATTCCGTCTTGAGGGCATCTGCTTTTACTAGGAGGCAAAGATGCGAGTCACTCTAATGGTTTAATTTTCACAGCTAGCAAGAAGGAGGTCTTTGTACAACCACCAACCAATTTATATACTTTTTGGTAAAGAATGCAGTGATTCCATTGCTGTCACAGGCACAAGCATGATCAGAAATGGCAATTTGAAAGAAAGAAAAGAAAAACACCTTTGCCATCAAGAAATAGCACAATGTCCTATACACAGAAAGTCCTCAAAACAGGTTGATTTGAATTGAATGATGGTTACAAGAATTAGAACTTGCCAATCAATAATATCAACAAAACTTTGGTGGAACGTTGCAGTCATAAGTATGGCACTCTGCCATGCAAAAATTCAAAGCCACTGATATTCCCAGGAAGTCTCTTATTATCCAGGTAATAAGCAGAGTAGTCTTTGCTTCACATTCAAGATGTTGGATGTCTGTTTTGTTCCTTACCCCTCATCTGGGCAAACCTCTATAACTTAAATCACAGATGGCAAATTCATGGAATATGTACTGCTACTCTTTTCTTCCACACCCAGGGAAGACGTTACTAATTGAAAATAAATCCTGCTGTCAATTAATCATAGTCATTCAAGAAACCTATTTGTGACAACATGGATGGACCTAGAGCATATTGTGCCAAATGAAATAAGTCAAGCATGGGAAGACAAATACCATGTGATTTAACTTATATGTGGAAGCAAAACAAAACAAATGAACAACAACAACAAAAAGCCTTCAAAAACCAGACTCCTAAATGCAGGTGTTTACCAGAAGGGAGGTTGGGTTAGGGGCAGGTGAAATAAAGGAGATTAGGAGGTATGAACTTCCAGTTATAAAATAAGTCATAAGATGAAAATTACAGCATAGGGAATATCATCAATAATATTATAATAACACTGTATGGTTACAGATGGTGACTACACTTCTCATGATAAGCCATGAATAATTTATAGGGATTATCAAATCACTATATTATACAACTGAAATTAATATAATATTGTATGTCAACTACAATAATAAAAAGAATGAAATTAAAGAAGAAACCCATTGGTCAATCCTTGTTAATTTGCTCTTTTCCCACAAGTCTTACAACACAAGTCTCCATTTTTATATTGTGATTTGGTGTCTGTTATGTGTAAGGTGATAGGGCAGGTGACCGCTGATTTTAAGGCACTCAGAGTCAATTAGAACAGAAAACTTCAGTTAGCCCCCAGAGAGTACATCATTAGTTTTTGACGTAGTGTTCAATGATTCATTAGTTGTATATAACAAAGAAACCACAAATAAAACTATGAAAACAAAACAAAACAAAACAAAACAAAACAGAAAACTTCAGTCCACATAATTCTGCATTGGGGTAGACATGCTGAAATTGCTGGGAGAAAGGCACAAGCATCAAGGGAGGTCTAAAAAGTAAGTGGGTACGTGTTACTAGTAAGATCTGGGAAGACTTCTTGATCATGTCCAAAAGTGTTTTATCAAAGTAGCGAAGACCTTCATTTCCAGAGATGAGAAAAAGAGCATTCTATTCAGATAGCAAAGGCAATAAATGCAGTGACACATATGGCATGTAGAGGAAACAAGGCTTTTGTTTGGTGCATAAGGTGTCTTGAGGGAAATGACAGGATAGGAAATTTAACAGGAAAAACTTGGCCAAATCTTGGAGGACTAAAGATCAAATCAAGTCAAAATACTGGTGCCTCCCAAAGCACCCAGTGTATAGATATAGTAAACACAAAGCACATCAAAGTCAGAAAAGATGTCAAAGCAATAATATTTTCTTTAATTTTGAGACAGAGACAACATTTTATAGATGAAGAAACTGAGAGTCATAAAGGCTAAAGATCTGGGTCAAGTTTCAGAACCGATGGAATCCAGGACTTTTACTACCTACTGAATAGCATGTTTTGTTTTTTGTTTTTTTGTTTTTGTTTTTACCCCCAGTTTTCTCTCTCTGGGCACAGAAACAGATAATAAGGACCACCTATGCTTTCTCTGGTTGAATTACATACTTTCTAGACTCTTCACCAATAGTGATTTTTTTTCCTTCTAATTCAATTTCAGCTCAAAAGTTACTTATTTGGGGAGCCCTTCCCTGACCATACTGTCTGAAGTCACCCCTGACATCACTGTCCACACCATCAACCTGATTTTCTTCACATCAGGAACCAAATTTTGAAATTACTTTGTTCATTTATCAATTTATTTTTTGTCTTCTTTAGAAGTCAAGTTCTGTTCATTCTTTCTTTCTGCTTCTGCTAAAATTCGATCTTGAATTACTAGCAATGTTCTAAATCTGTGGGGAAAAGAGAGAGACAGAGAGAGAGGCAAGAAGGTTAAAAGGAAGAGATGTGGAGAGAGGAAACTTCCAAGTAAGTTAATACAGGTTAACTAGTTCACTGAACCAACTATGAGCACCCACTGTGAAGCACCATGTTAGACAGTAATAAGAGAGATACAAAAGCAAGTAAATAAACATGGTATTTTCCCTATTCTCAAAGAGGTTACTGCCCAGAGATAAAGTCCAAATGTATCCAGGCCATTAACCAGATAAAATTACAACTGTGAATAATGCAAAGAATGAGAAACACAAATTGCTATGTGAGCAAAAGATAGCAATATTTTACCTTATCAGGAAGGCTCCACTGAGAAAATGATGTTTGAGTGGAAATCTCAAGGTAGATACAAGTAAATGAGGTGAAGAGAAGGAAGAATATTCTAGGAGTATTTCAACAGTCAATGTATTATGCTTGTTTACGTTACTGATAGTGACGGTGGTCTCCAGGCAGCTTAAGTGCCCGTCACTCTGGGATGCTGACATTCTAGCAGGGCCCCTGGACATAGGAGGAAAAGGTGGTGTGACAGGATCAGCAGTACCAATTAATTACTATTCTTTGCACTAGAATCATTGTTAGTCTCAGAATAAACACTGAATGGCTAATGCAATGTTATCTGTCTACAGCAGAATTTTAATTTGCATGCTTTATGACACTAATACTTTTGCACTATCCAGTAGATAGCTTTTAGAGTCAGTCTTTCTCTCCAATCTTTTAATACAGTGTGGGAACAAATTAGTTTTTCCCCTTTCCTCCCTTTAGAATTCTTTCCTCTGGGCATTGCTGTATTTCTTTTCACATTTCCATTAATTGACTTGTATATTAATTTAACTAACATTTGTTGACTATGGGCAAAGTCCATGGCAGGAACTATGAGGGATTCTGGCTCTTAGAAAGCAGGCATGCTCACAGACTGAACACTTTCTTTTCTTCTACATTGAAGTATCAACCTCTGTTTGCACTTGTTCAAACACATAATCCTATTCCAGGTCTTTTTGCGTTGGACCTATTTTCCCATTGCTTGGACATCTTTCCTTTATACAACTGACAATCTCTAACATTTGTCTTAAATTCCATCTTTTCTTTGAAGCCATGAATCTCTCAGGATTATTTGGACTGCAAGTGACAGAAAACCCAATTCTATCTTCTATTTCTTAAGGAAATATATTGTCTTTTGTAGCTGAACAATTCTGGGGGAAATGTGACATCAGAATAGCTTGTTTCAAAGCAAACCAATGTTAGGTCTTCTCCCCTCCCCCATATTTTGTTTTTTCTTCTGTATAGATCTATGAACAGATCCTATAAACGTTGACTTCAAACCTTGGTGGGGGGGTGGATATCAAGTATACTTTCCCATAAATCTCAGGGAAAGGTTTCATTTCTTATTGGCCTGTACTGATCTCACAACCATCCTCAAACTTATTACTATTTTCAGGGAAATGCAGGGCATTAGTCACATGATAGGCAGGCCCAGTCACATGACCTATTGATATTCCTTGAGTACTTCCTTTGTTCTTATCATGCATGAATGCCTTTCTTTGGCTCCAGAAATACTTATAAAACTGTATATTCTATCTGCTTGGAAACTCACTGTAGTAGGTAAGATAGAAAAGTCATGGTGATAGTGATGGCAGAGTCTGTAAATGGGTTACTTATAAAGATAGTGCTAAATAAGTATTCCTTTATTGGTGGCTTTCTCTGCCCAAATTATCATAGGGACCATACAAAGTTACAGTTTAAAGGAAGAAATATGGCCTATACTCAAGAGACAACATGGTAGTGTTTTCAAACATGACTATAATTAAAATAATATCATTAATGTATATTATGTGCTAGGTATTGTGCTGAGGGCATTACTAACATTTTGTATTTAAAACCACACAACAATGTCTTCATTTATAGATGGGGAAGAGAAACTTGAAACTCGTCGTTTTCTCAAGTATTTCAGCAAGTATACGACTATCAAATTTGAATCCATTGTGTTAAGAAATGAGAATACAAGAGTGTACAAAACCCAGCAAGGTATTGCTCTCATAAAATGATTCAGCCATAGTACAGGAGATAGATAGTATTCAAATAATTATTTATATAAACATCAAATTACACAGTGGATGGTTTACAGTGAAGCAGCACAGGATGCTAAGAGAATATAGAGCAAGGCATTTCTGAGACCTCAAGAAAAATTCTTCTGGAGAATTTATGCTTGAACTCGGACTCTAGGGATGGGCCTAAGGTTAGCAAGATGGAGAAAGGAGAGATATTCTACACAGAGAACACTATGTGGTCAAATGCTCCAAAGGGCAAGGAAAAATGGTATGTTTAAAGATATGAAATAAGGCCAGAGTGACCAGGGCATTGAGAAATACTGTAACCTTTGGATAAGCTGATACAGAATATTAAACTGTGACTATAATGTCCAACCTTGCAGGGCTTTGGTAGTCTATAGTATATGTTTTGATTTTAGAGTAACCCAAAATAATTGCAGGGTTTTGAGCATAGGAGTGACTTGATTAGACTGCATTGCAAAGCAAGAAAGAAGCTAGGAGCTAGACAACTAGGAATATATTGTATACTCCAAGAGACATTGCTGTGACACCAACAAGAGAAGTGAAGAAACTGACCAATGCAGGAGATTATCAGAGGGCAAAATAATAATTACTTCATCATGACAAGTTTTGGATTAGATGAGGGAAGGTGAGGTGAGAGAGAAAGAAGTCAAGATGAAGCCCAAGTGCATGCAGTTATCTTCGTATGAACCAAAGTTACTAACAGGAAGACAGAAAAGTAGGGTGAATACTTCAATAGGGGAAATAGGGGATGTAAATTGGATGGGAGGAGAGGCAACTGTATAATCAAAAGGAAAGAGGTAAGCCCATGTGGGTGGTTCTGGTGGGCAGAAAATTGGCAGGAGCCATTCAATAAAGATAAATAAAAGAAAATAAGACAGGAAAATAGGATGGGAACAGATCAAGCAGAGTGTTAGGAACAGGCTAAAGTATTTACAAAGGATCCAGTGGCAAGGGAGAACCACCACAATTTTCAGACAAGAGGAATGGCATAACCATGTAAGCATGTCAGGAAGATTTGTAGCCACTTGTTAAAGAACAGAGAGGCGTAGTGAAGAGAACAGAGGAGATTGAAAGGGTTAAGGGGGCAATAAGGAGGCCGATGCCATATGTTCAAAAAAGGATAATGGAGATAGGGCCAAAAATCAGAAACAAATTCTGACATAATGTGAGTATGCCAACATGCTAGATTCAATGAGGTTTATAAAAGATTAATAGGTTATCCTCTACCTCAGGGAATTTGCAGTTTAGGAAGGTGTAAGACTTTTTCCCATTTCTTTAAGCCCAAATAAGTAATATAAGATAGGAAAAATCTACAGAATTTTAGAGGACAGGGATCTAGGAAAGGATCTGGGAAGGGATCTGGGAAGGGACCCAGGAAGACCTCTTGGAAGAATTTAGAATGTGGTTTTAAGTTCAGTAGACAGAAGGGAAAAGCATTGTCAGTGGTCACAATCTCAAATGCCCATGTCTCCAGAAGAATCTGAATTCTGCCTAAAATTCCATTATAACATGTCAGATTCCTTGGTGTGATTTTGCAGCCCCTCCCAACTAAGCACACTCTGCAAATTACTCTAAGGAGACCTACAGCCCCTTTCTGGAGACATTAATGAAGATGGTAATGAGAATGGGCTGGACTATAACCTCAGAAAGCCCTCCAATAGACACCTTGAACTCTCTGCAGCCTCTCATGCCACTCACAGCCACCCTTTGTCAGTTTTGCCATTATATTCTCTGACAGTTTTCAATCCTGATGACAGTGTTCATATCCAGGCCAATTTACAATTAATCTTGCAGATGGGTTCTCATCAAACTCCATCACACAATTTCCTGAGATGCCAACATATAATGCACAATGCATTTCTTTCATGTACTGTAATTATAATTCTACCAGAAAACCAGTCAAGGATTTCTAACATTTTTATCTTCGTAACTCTAAGTAGCATATCCATTTATATTCACAGCTCTGGGGCTGATGGCTTTGCTAGGAAATGGAAGTTATAAATACCAGTGGTTTTTCTAGAATCATGGGACAATGTAATACACAGTAGGAAGTGAACTAAGAGGTCATCTGATAATAACTCTAATATTTGTGCAATCTTATTACAGTTTCCAACCATTCTTCTCATTTGGCCCATGAGATGCACTGGGCAGCTACCCATTCTGTAGCTGAAGAATCTGTGTTTTAGAGAAGCATTAGGACTTGCTCCAGATAACACTGTTTGGCACCCTGATCTTAGAACCTAGGTCTTCTGATTCTTAGATTACTATTCTTTGTACTTTAGTGCATTGGTCTATAAAGTATAAATACACTCAGAGGGTTGACAAAATCAAATTACATCAGAGGATTGGAAAACAAAAACATCTGAAGTCTTACTAAATTTAGGAGTGAAGAAGCTATAGCCAACAAGAAGAATGCATGCCCAGTCTAAAGACAATTACATAAAACATAATCCAAAACACTGGTCTGGGAAGACATACTACAAGTGTAGACTGAATTTGGCCCCTGGAGTGCCAACTTATGATCCTTACTTTAACATCTGAAAAAAAAAACAAAACACAGTCACCCCAGTTCCCAGTCCCCCAATCCCCAGATTTTTAATATGTATTATCTTTGTGAGAATGTTTGATATTTTCTTTCCCTTATTTCCTTGTCAAGTACTCAAATCCTGAGGTTTTTATATGTACTTCTTTATATGTATTTTTGAGGTTTATGTCAGGAAGCAAGTTAGGCATATGGTTATCCTGATCATTAGGAGGGTGTATGTATAAAATAAGAGGAACAGTTAGAGTTAATATAGGTATTCAGAGAAAAGCGCTTTCCCTGGGGACTGAGATGATTATTAAGAGCTTCCTGGAAAATATGGTTCTTCAGCTGATCCTTAAAGAATGGGTAGTCCTGATCACCAAGACAGCCTGGTATTGGCACTAAAACAGACACATAGACCAATAGAACAGAATAAAGGCTCCAGAAATGGATTCTCAATTCTATAGTCAACTAATCCTTGACAAAGCAGGAAAAAAATATCCAATGGAAAAAAGACAGTCTTTTCAATAAGTGGTGCTGGGAAAATTGGACAGCTATGCATAGAAGAATGAAACTGGACCATTCCCTTACACCATACACAAAGATAAACTCAGAATGGATGAAAGACCTCAATATGAGACAGGAATCCATCAAAATCCTAGAGGAGGACATAAGCAGTAATGTCTTTGACATCTGCCACAGTAACTCCTTTCAAGACACATCTCCAAAGGCAAGTGAAACAAAAGTGAAAATGAACTTTTGGGACTCCATCAAGATAAAAAGCTTCTGCACAGCACAGGAAACAGTCAACAAAACTAAGAAGCAGCCCACAGAATGGGAGAAGATATTTGCAAATGACATTACACATAAAGGGCTGATATCCAAGAACTATAAACTACTTCCCAAACCCAACACTCAAAAAACAAATACCCCGTCAAAAAATGGGCAGGAGACATGAACAGACACATGAAAAAATGAAACACAGGGCTTGATAATGAAAAAATGCTCAACATCATTATCCATCAGGGAAATACAAATCAAAACCATAATGAGATACCACCTTATACCAGTTAGAATGGCAATAATTTACAAAACAGGAAACAATAAATGTTGGTGAAGATGTGGAGAAAGGGGAACCCTCTTACACTGTTGGTGGGAATGGAAGCTGGTACAGCCACTCTGGAAAACAGTATGGAGGTTCCTCAAGATGTTAAGAATAGAGCTATCCTATGACCCACCAATTGTAGTACAAGGCACTTATCCCAAAGATACATAGTGAAAAGAAGGGGCACGTGCATCCCAATGTTCATAGCAGCAATGTCCACAATAGTCAAACTGTGGAAGGAGCCAAGATGTCCTTCAACAGATGAATGGATAAAGAAGATATGGTCCATATATACAATGGAATATTATTCAGCCATCAGAAATCATGAATAACCACATTTGCATCCACATGGATGGAACCAGAGGGGATTATGCTAAGTGTAGTAAGTGAAGCAGAGAAAGACAATTATCATATGGTTTCATTCATATGTGAAAAATAAGCAATAACATGGAGGACCATAGGAAGGGAGGGAATTCCAAAGGGTGAGAACTTAGAGGGAGATGAATGATGAGAAACTATGGACCCAGGAGACAAACTGAGGGTTTCAGAGGGGAAAGGGTAGAGGAGGGAATAACAGGGTGATGGGTGTTAAGGAGGGCATGTGCTGAGTACTGAGTATTATACATAACTAATGAATAACTGAACACTACATCAAAAACTAATGATGTACTATACAGTGGCTAACTAAACATGAAAAAAAATGGGCAGCCCTTTGGTGATGATATTCAATTAGTGGTCTCCAAACTGAGGGGCCAAGATAAGACTCTGAAAAAGAATGAAAATATAGTATCTTTTATTAATTTTTTCTATTTTTATGTGTTTAGAATTTTATTCTTACCATGTGCAGAGCACATTTGTAGACAGATATGCATATATAGTTTATAAACAAGAAATATTCACAAATTTGAATAAATTCTCAAAAATATTTTCTAAAGGATGATGAGACCAAATGCTTTAGTGTTGAATAGACCATGATGATATGATTACCATTTTTTGAGTGGTTATTATGAAGCAGGTGCTTTGTTTTCAGTTTCATCCATTTTTGCTCCTATCTTTATTATTTCCCTCTTTTTTCTTGATTTGGCTTTATTTTGCTGTTCACTTTCTAGGATCTTGAGGTGGGAGCTTAGATTATTGATACGAGAGTTTTCCTTTCTTCTATGTATTCAGTGCCTGAACAGTTCCTCTTTACCCTACATTAGCTATGCCTAACACATTTTGATATATTTTATTTTCATTTATCTCTATTTTTTTAAATTTCTCGAGACTTTCTCTTTGACCCATGAATTATTTAGATATAAAATATTTAGATACATGCTGTTTAGTACCCAAGTGTTTGAAGATGATATTCTTATCTTTTGGTTAATAATTTCTAGCTTGATTTCACGGAGATTCTTTCAATTCATTTAAATTTACTGGTTTGTTTTGTGGCCCAATATATGTTCTCTCTTGGTATACATTCTGTGGGCATTTGAAAAGAGTTTGTATTCTATTTTTGTTGGGTAGAGTATTTAATAAATGTCGATTAGATCATGCTGACTGATGGTGTTGGATCCTTCTGTATCCTTACTGATTTTCTGTCTAGCTGTTTTATCAGTTGCTGAAAGAGAGATGTTAAAGTCTTCAGGTATAATTATGGATCTATCTATTTTTCTTTTCAGTTCTGATTTTGCTTCATGTATTTTTCAGCTTTGCTGTTCAGTGCATATATATTTGGATTGTTGTATCTTCTTGATGTGTTGACCTTGTTATTGTGCTTAACCTCCCTTTCTATCTCTGGTAATTTTCTCTGTGATAAAATCTAGTTTATTAGATATTAATATAGTAACTACTCTCGCTTTATTTAAATAATATTTCTTTTTCACTCTTTTACTATCAAATTGTCTACATTAAAGTGTTTTGTTTGTAGACAACATACTGAGGGGTCATGTTTTCTAATCTACTCTGTGAATCTCTGTCTTTTAATTGGTGTGTTTACATCATTTCATTTAATGTTGCTATTGATGTAACAGGGCTAAAGTTTACTATTTTTTGCTTTATCATTGGTTTCTCTTTTTCCTATTTTTCTGTGGGTTACTTGAATATTTTTAGAATTCCAGTTTGATTTATCACTAGTGTTTTTTAGTATATTTCTTTGTGTAGTTTCAGTGGTTACCATGGGTATTTTATATAAATAATTTAATAGTCTACTTGTATCATCTTTTAACTCAGCTAAATGAAAATCTTGCTTTTTTTTATGTCCTTTTCCTCCTCTATGTACGTCTTAGTTATCTAGGGCTTCCATAACGAAATACCTTAGATGGGTGGCTTAAACAATAGAAACATATTCCTCACAGTTACTGAGGCTGGCAATCTGAGATTAGGGTGCCAGCATGGTCTTGTTCTGGTAAGGACTATCTTGATGGCTTGCAGAAGGCCACCTTCATAATGTGTTTTCACATAGCAGAGAGAACAAAAGAGAAGGGTGAGGAGAAGTGGGAGAGGGACGAGAAGAGATGAAGAGAGAGAGAGAGAGAAAGAAGATGAAATAAAGTGAAGTCAGAGAAAGGAGGGGGAGAGAGAGAGAGCAAGAACACACACTGGTCTTTTCTTATAAGGGCACTAATTTCACCTTGAGGGCCCCATCCTGATGACTTCATTTAAACTAACTATCTCTCAAAGGCCTATCTCTAAATACCATCACATTCGGAGAGGGCTTCAACATATGAATGGGGTGGATAGCACAATTCAATCCATAGCAATTTTTAATATAATTGCCTTAAATATTTATCTAATACATTTAGAACCATATCAGACACTATTATTATTTTTGTTTCATCTGTCAAACAGCATAGAAAGCTCAAGAAGAGGAAAACAATCTTTGTTTTTATCCATATTTTTAGCTTACCTTGTTCTTCCTTCCTTTCTGATATTCTAAGAGTCCTTCTTTTATCATTGCCTTTCTGTTTAAAGAAATTTATTTTGCTTTACTTTAGGGTAAGTTTTCTGGTAATAAATTCTATTTTATCTCATCTGAAAATATCTTGATTTTCCCTTTTGTTTCTTACTAAAGATGGTATTTTTACCATTTTTTATAAGTTATAAGATATAAATTTTGATATAGAATTTGGGGTTTATTTTTCTTTCAGTATTTGAAAATATGATGTTAATTCATTCATAATCATTCATAGATTATGGTGAGAAATCAGCTGTCCTTGGAGGGTTTTCCCCTCTACAGGTAAGTCATTTTTCTTTTTCTTTGCTTACTTTCCCTCATAATTTTTAATTTATCTCTGGTTTTCAGAAATTTAACTATAGTGGGTCTTAGTCTGGATTTCTTTAGATTGATGCTTTTGGGGGTTCATTAAACTCCTTGAATCTGTATACTTAGGTTTTGTGCCAAATTTGCAAAGTTTCAAATTACTTTGTCAGCTATTCTTTTCCCCCCAATACTTCTTTCAGGAATTCAGTGATAGGAATACTATATCTTTTCTTACATTCTCACATTCCTTAGGCTTTTTTTTTTTTTTTAGTTTACTTTTTCTCTGTGGTTCTGATTCTGTAATTTCTATTGCTTTAGCATCAAGTGCACAGATTCCTTCCTCTATCTCCTTTATTTGCTGTTAATTCCATCCACTGAGTTTTGTTTTGATTACTATATTTTATATTAAAGTTTCTATATGGTTCTACTCAACATTTTCATTTTCTTGCTGAGACTTTCTTTTTATTTGTTTCAAGGATGTTCATAATTGTTGAAACATTTCTCGGATAGATGCTCTTAAATTCATGTCAGATGATTCTAACATTTCTGTCATCTTGGTGGCGTCATCTATTGTTACCTTTTATGATTCAGTTTTAGGTCTTCCTGGTTCTTGGTATGATGAGGGATTTTCATTTGAAACTTGAATATTATGAGTATCATGTTTTGAGACACTAGATCTGGGATGACTGCTGTGCCAGAAAAAGTATGCACATATCATAATAGTAGGACAGGTGCTGAATTGTGGTTTCCTTTACAGATGTCTATTGTTTGATGTGAAACTCAATGACTTTTCTCTAGGAACACTCCTCTTAATGCTACTCAATGATACTGATTTTTCCCCCAAGTCTCAATTTCCTTTTACTTCCATATTCCTTGTTTTTTTTTAATACTATAATTTTATTGCATTTTGACATTAAATGACAATTTTCAACAGAGTATAAAACTACTACAAGTTTAGGGCAGATAAAAACATGGACTTGTTAGAGGAAACCAAATATTTACTTTAAGAAAATGCATGGCAGAATCCATGATTGGCAACCATAGATGGCCCAAATGTCATATTTTTCTGTTCTGCTCTTTTGGTCTTTGCAAGCCTATCAGATGTTGCCGCCACGAAATATTCAATAACAGTAGGCAGTTGCTACCTCAAGAAAGGTGGCGTGATAGCATACTTTAAGAACTCCTAGTGGTCTCCTTGCTTGGCTGACATAGGATGCTGGCCTCACAAAAACTGCTGATCTTACTGTGAATCCAGAGGTCCTAGCACAAATAGGGAAAAAGCAAAAATCTCCCCATTAGAACCAGAGCTTATCTTCAGAGCTGCGTATTCCCTAGAGTTATAACTGCAAATCCCTCTATACCCTCAGAATCTGTCCCACTGACCTTGAATTACATTATTTTCATTTTAATACACTGAAGTTTTAAAAGGCTGTGAAACCCTTAAAAAAATCATTTATCACATGGCTGAGTCTATGCCCCCAAGGAACTAACATGGAAATACAATCCAGAGTCAAAATTAATTTTTAAATATTATTAATTTTGTATGTTTTTCAAGATACCCTAAGGAAGACTCAGCTCCTATGACCCTACTCATATGACTTTTTCCTTCTTCCAAGCCACTTATATGCAATGTTATATCAATGCTCTTAGAGTACGTGTGACTTTTCCTTTTTTTTTCCTTGTATATCATTTCAGTGAACCTAGAATTTTATTTTACCTCCTCTCTTTATCCTTTTTAGTTTTATCTTTATCAGATTATTCACTTAATTCTATATTACAAAACTTTGAAAATCAGTCTGGAAAGGCAGAATATTTTTCCAGAGAGGAGTAGAGTAAATGGAGAGAGACTGTGAACACACACTTTTGGATTCCATCATAGTTGTCAATGCTTTCAGAGAATTGCCTATTTCTATAGAGTTAGCTCTTGAAAGTATTATACCTAATATAAAAAATCAATATTATGTTATCTGCTAGCAGCTCAGAGTTAATTAGACACTTATTAAAAGAATTTCTTAATGCCTTATTTTGCTGTGTAGTCATGGGCGATGCAAGTGTTATTTTGTATGCAAGATCCAGAGGGCACAAACCACACATTTAAAGCTAGGTAATATGACCCAGCTCCAAATATTCTGGAATGAGTATTTGAATTAGAAATCATCTCTGAGATTATCAAGCCTGTGTTTCTCAACCTGGAGTGGATGTATCCTGGTGGCGCACCACAGGATATACAAAGCTACAAGGAAACAGCACACATAATTCTGGAAAAGAAATTATATTCAATAATGAAATTTTAGAGTAAAACTTGCACAGATTTTCAATATTTTTCAATAAAGCAATCAATTGGAGGCTAGTTTTCAGATATATTTGACACTTCAAAGACATTGAGATTTTCCACTGCACTGCTTCAAGACTATGAACCCTCATGTGACTGGAATATATACTCACTTTATTTTCATTTAGGGCAGTTGTTGCCAAACCTGCAAGCATAGTACACTAACCTGAAATGCTGTTTACATGATAGCGTTCTGGTGCACATGAATTCTAGCTCCCACGACAAACACATTGGTATCGGAATCTCTGGACAACCTGGGCATCTGGATTTTGTTTTTGTTGTTACTTCTTTTCTTCTTAAATTAAAACTCCTTGGTAACTCCCATATAAAACTGGCATTGAGAACCACTGATCTGAGAGATACCTGAGCAGAACCGTAGGAAAAGTGCTGCATAACATATTCTTTTCATTTTGTACCTAAGGCAGCTAAGGCTCAGAAATGAAAAGGAACTCACTCAGGTCACGTAGCATATTAGTGTCAGAGCTGAAACTAGAATGGAGATCTTAGGATATCTGTGCAGTGTTTTCCTATTATGTTTACCTCAACATTTATAATAGGCTGATGTCAGTTTTACAAATATTAGCTATCTGATGGTGATTTAGAAAAAGAACAATCTAAACCACCAAAGAAAGTACTTTTCTTTTTTTTTTTTAAGATTTTATTTATTTGACAGAAAGAGAGAGAGATCACAAGTAGGCAGAGAGGCAGGCAGAGAGAGAGGAGGAAGCAGGCTCCCCACTGAGCAGAGAGCCGGATGGGGGGCTCAATCCCAGGACCCTGGGACCATGACCTGAGCCGAAGCAGAGGCTTTAACCCACTGAGCCACCCAGGTGTCCCAAAGTATTTTTCTATATAGAAAATTAACAAACCGGTTTGTCTGGGCTGATCCACACAAATTTACATGGAAATAGCCTGAGCTTAAATGAGCTAGGAAATTTCCCTATTTCCAAGTATTTATGTTTATTGTTTTTAACTCAATAAATACACATTCAGGCATAGCCCAGTGCTGGGCATTCTAAGGAAATCAAAGAGGTTCACAACTTCTCAAGGTGCTTTCTAGTAGTACAGGGGAAATATGAGACCTGCCCACGATCACTACCACTTAAGGTAAGGTGGAATGAGACGTGTAATTCAGACATCAACACAGATGCTGGGGAATCAACAGAGGAGGAATGATGCTCTAGGCTGGGTGGGAGGCAATAATGTTTCATAGGAAAGGGAGCTTTGAGGTTTGCTTGGAAGACTGAGGAGCATGTGATTTGAGTGAAAGGAGAGTGTCTACACCACCTATGGTAGCCCAAGAGAATGTGCAGGACACACAATGGAGCTACACTTCACAGGTTTGGATCTGCATCAGAGATCATGAAAAAAGTCACATAGAAAAAAAGTACTCTCATAAAAATTCTTGAAGTCAAACCTAGAGTAGAATATATATTAGTATATGTAACCAACCTCATACAATAATTTTGTTGTGTAAAGATGGAACTCTGAGCAAATGTAAAGAACAAAAAAGGGGAAATCTCTATGACTTCCTGGACATACAGATGAATCTATCTTTAAGGTAACTATCAGATTCTTAGCAGTGAAGGGAAAGAAAAATTCTTCTCTACCATCAAATTCTTCCAGCTAGACTAAGAATTAAATTTACATGAGACAGATTGAGAGGAGAAAAAAAAAAAAAAAAAAAAACATTTTGTTATGTGCACACTGAGGCCCAGTTACTAAACTGACACCTAAAGAAATGACTAAGACAGGTAGTTCTTATACTTTTTAGACATAGACAATAAATCTGTAAGGAACTGTCAGGACAAAGAAAACTTAGCTTTCATTAGTAAGGAATTCTAAACAGATTTGGACTGGGGTGGTCAATTAGTAAAAAGTAATAAGGGTGGTTTATAAAGACATCTGGGCTTTAAATGTCCCATTTCTGATGAAGATGTTGCTTTACCTCCTGGTACAGGGAGGGTACCCTTCACATGGGAGACTTATTTTCTGCTTTCAGGGGGTCAGATAGAGGCTGAGTGCCCTTCTTGCATAAGCTATCCTCAAGTAAATTTTATTTAAAATAATCAATATGCCAAAGTGGCAAATTTTAGAGCAGCCTGCTCTTGGCCTCTAGAGTGGCAAATTCAAAAAGGTCCTTGCCTACCTGAAGGATTTATAACTATGGCACATATTACAGCTGCATTTTCAGGGTAGAAGAGTCACACTTTGCTCAAGAAGATCCAGTTTAAAGTTTTCCCATGAAATAAATATGTAGATGCTCTGAGTTTACTATAAAAGATGAATAATGAGGGGCCAGATCCTAGGATGTATGAAGCATAGATGAACATTCAACAATGATAAGCTTCATAACCTATGCCAAAGAATAAATACAGGATATCAGAAAACAGAAATCATGGCCCCAATATCAACCCAGCTATTTCAGGAGGCGAGATTCATGATCATTTTCAAAAAATGGGCTTCAATGTGGGGTTGAATAAGTTCCCACTATTAACCAAATTGACCTGCTGTATTTTTCTTCTTGAAATCAGGAAGGTGGCTTCAGCTGAGCAAAAATGAGGTTCATTGCTGGTGTTAGGAATGAGATCCCTGGCAAAAGAAAACAGAATCAGTTCAAGTAACATTGTTTTTATGTAGGAATGTTTACCAATATCAACGAAAGCTGCAGAAGGGAGCACCTGTCTCATAAAATCCAGCAGACCAGAACAGAGGCCGAAGTTACTTTAAGACTTGTAGACCTGTCTTGCTCCTCACTTACTTTTCTCCTGGTCTATTTTAGTCTCCTCCAAACTTATACCCTGGGATTCACTCTTTTTTTTTTTTTTTTTTTTTTTTTGGTCTTTTCGTCTCAAGGAATATGAGAGGCTGCACTAGGGTGGGGATGAAGGTGTCATTACTGTCGTGTTTGCTGTTATTTTTGGAACTCATTGCAGTTGGTACAAGCTCATACCCATATGAGACTCATCATGAATTTGGCTTACTTTTAACTTTTACCACTTACTTATATAATCATATGAACAGTTAAGTAGTAATGAATATCTGAAAAGGTTATAAGGAATACAATCCCATTTACAAATACCATCAAAAACAATAAAATACTTGGGAATAAATTTAACCAACAAGATGAAAAATCTCTTCACTGAAGATACTTGATGAAAGAAATTAAAGACACAAATAAGTGGAAAGGTAACTTGTGCTCGTGGATTACAAGAATTAATATTGTTAAAATGTCCATATTATCCCAAGTCATCTATGGATTCCATGCAACCCCTATAAAGAGTCTAACAATACTTTTTATAGAAGGAGAAAAGAATTCTAAAATTTATATGAAACACAAAAGACCCTAAATAGTCAAAACAATCCTGAGAAAGAAGAACAAAGCAAGAGGCATCATCTTCCCCAACTTAAGCTATATTATAAAGCTATGGTAACCAAGACAGTATGGTGCTGGCATTAAAACACACATAGACCAATTGAAATAAGAGCCCAGAAATAAACTCATGCCTATACAGTCAATTAATTTTTGATAAAGGAGCCAAGCATACTCAGTGGAGAAAAGATAGTCTCTACAATAAACGGTTCTGGGAAAATTAAGTATGTACATCTAAAATAACAAAACTAGGGGCACCTGGGTGGCTCAGTGGGTTAAGCCTCTGCCTTCAGCTCAGGTCATGATCTCAGGGTCCTGGGATCAAGCCCAGCATTGGGCTCTCTGCTTAGCGGGGAGCCTGCTTCCCCCTCTCTCTGTGACTGCCTCTCTGCCTACCTGTGATCTCTCTCTCTCTCTGTCAAATAAATCTTTAAAAAATAAAATAAAATAACAAAACTAGACCCCTAAGTTACACCACTTACAAAAATCAACTTGAAATTGATTAAAGATTTATATTTTAAGACCAGAAACCATGACATTCCTAGTAGAAAAA
Source organism: Lontra canadensis (assembly GCF_010015895.1). Taxonomy (NCBI): domain Eukaryota; kingdom Metazoa; phylum Chordata; class Mammalia; order Carnivora; family Mustelidae; genus Lontra; species Lontra canadensis. The sequence goes on from NW_022630999.1 coordinate 18,506,614, forward strand.
AAGAGTAGGAAAAAAGCTGCCTGACATGGGTCTTTCCAGTTATTTTTTTGGCTATGACATCTAATGCACAAGCAACAGAATAAAAAGTAAACAGGGGCATCAAATGAAAAAACTTTTGGATGGCAAAATAAATGATAAGCAAAATGAAATGCCAACCTATGGAATGGGATAAAGAAAGTTTGCAAATGGTGTATTTGATAAAGGGTTAATATCCAAAGTATATAAGGAACACATATAACGCAATAGCAAAAAAACAAACAATCTAATTTAACAAATTGGCAGAGGACTTGAGTAGCCGTTTTCTAAAATAGATACACAAATGGCTAAACATCTACATGAAAAAATGTTCAACATCACTAGTCATCAGGGAAATGAAAATCAAAACCACAGTGAGCCATCACCTCACACATGTGAGCATGGCTATCGGAGGAAAGACAAGAGATAGCAAATGCTGGTGAGGAGAAAAGGGAACCTTATGCACCGTGGAAGGGATTGTAAGTTGGAAACGGCCACTCTTAAAAACAGTATGAAGGCTCCTCAAAAAATTAAGCATAGAACATGAAACCAAGCAAATCCACTTTGGGGAATATGTCTAAAGGAAACAAAAACACTGTTGAAGAGATAACTACGCCTGTTTATAGAAGTGATACTTATAATAACCGAGACATGGAAACAACCTTAGTGTCTTTCAACAGATGAATGGATGAAGAAATTGTGGTATGTACACACAGAAGAGCATTATTTGGTAATAAAAAGAAGTAAATGTTGCCATTTGTGACAACATGGATGGACCTTGAGGGTATTATGCTAAGTGAAATATTCAGACAAAGAAAGACAAATACATATGATACTACTTATATGTAGAATATTAAAAAAAAAAAAAACTGCATCAGAGGTTGTAATTGTGAGTTGTGAATACCAGAGTCAGGGAATGAGTGGTGGGGGGAGAGGAAATGAAGGAAGGTTCTCAAAGGACACTCACTGCCAGTTTAAGGTAAGTAAGTACTAGGAATGATATATACAACATGATGACTACAGTGAACATGGCTGTATGGTATATATGAAAGTTTTTAGAGTAAATCTTAAGAATTCTCATAATAAGAAAAAAAACACATTTTCTCTCTCTCTCTTTTTTTTTTTTTTTTTTTGGCCTGTATCTATATGAGATGATGGATATTAACTAAACTTCGTGGTAATCATTTCACACTATGTGAGTCAAATAATTGTGCTGTACATCTTAGATTTCTACAGTAATGTATGTCAATTATATCTCAATAAAACTGGGGAGAAAACAAGTACATGAAGGTTCATGGGAGCAAACCATCTGAGCCAATTGTGAAAAAATGGTAAGCAGTAGGAAAGAGCAGAGAGAAGAGAGAGAACTAGTCCTGAAGTAATCAGGAAAGCCTACATTTTCCCTGACCTTCATTTCCCTTGACTGCTTCCATTAAAAGCTTAAAACAAAACAAAACAAAACACCTCCATGTCAGGTAATGTACAAACTCCCTGGATACTTGGCCTAATTTAACCCTTCAAAGATCAGGAAGTTGTGGAACCACAGCATGGTTTAAGAAACACAGATACTTCTTTGAGAAGATTTGTTATCCTTGGCTAACTTCTTCAGAAACAATGAGTAGAGAGATGAAAAATGGAGAACTGTTTTTTTTTGTTTGTTTGTTTTTGTTGTTGTTGTTGTTGTTTTTTAAGTAAGCTTCATGGAGACTACTGAGGGGGGGAAATACATGAGAACTGAAATGAGTAGGAGTAGGAAAAATCTGTAGAGACAGAGAGATTCTGAAGTAACAGGTCAAATGTGCCTCCTCATCTACCACAGAGACCAGCATAAGGATTTGTTCCAAGCATGCTATGGGAACTGCTCCCCCACCACAGCACCTTTCCCCCTAACATGCTGAACCACTGATGGCAGGGGAAATAAGGGCCTTGTGATTCTCTGTATCAGTGCCTAAGTACCTAAGAAGTGAACTATACAAACTGAGAAGGGAGGAAGGAAAAGGAGGAAGGAAGGAAGGAAGGCAGGCAAGAAGAGAAGCAAGAAAATGAGTCAACTAAACACCTGCTTTGCAATCTTGTTATGAAAATAAAATTATTGTGAAAATGTTTTGTACAGTGCTTTATATACAGTTTGCTCATAACAAATGTTTGCTGACTTTGAATGTGACCAATTCTTTAGAAATGCTCATCTGAAAGAGAAGAATGCTCTGGGCATTGTTTCTGGGCATCTGTAAACATCTCTGCATGCTTGGAAACAATGTACTCCCTCCTCTTCAAGAGACATCCTGACCTTACTGAGGGGATAAAATGTGAAACCTCCATTTATTCCAGGGTCTCTAAACGAAAAAGATTCTGCTGCCCTCTATACCTTCCTAGGAACACACGCCTGTGTTAGCTTCTACAGGTATTTTCCCAGGCCATCTTCCAAAGCGCTCAACTATCTACCTGACATATCCTTTGGCTTTTTTTCAGTTACAACTACTCACTCTTTCCTGTTTTGAAAGGAATTTTTGAAACAATTTTATAAATGTTTATAAGTCTTTCTAAAACATGTAAAAATGTTACCTTTTTTTTTTTTTTTTTTTTTTTAAGGAGCTGCTAGCACTTACGTTCTGTTAAACTGTGAAATGTCTTATCTATCCTTTCCTACTCCCTGTGCACCATCTCTCTGGAGTATGTGAATTACATTCACACCTATTACACAGAATGCCATGAGTATGACATACACATATGAAAAAAACTACTGGTTTCTTAGAGATTTTATAACAAATAATTAAAAAAAAAAAAACCACCAAACAAAAAACCTAAAAAGTTCCACTTTCTGGACAGTGGGTGAGTGTAGAGAATCAGAAGAAGAGCCAGGTTGAAAAGGGGGACATTTTGGGTAACGAAGGAAGGCGGGGCAGTTGTGGACAAGTAATGGGTGACAATACACATCAGACACAATACTCTGTAGATTAACAATTGAGCATAGAATGGTGGGGCTTCTAAAGGAAAAAGGAAAAAGCATCATATGCAAAACTGTTCTGATATATGGAAGCACAGGAGGCTATCCTTTGGGATCCTAACAGATGTTGGCACCAGATTGTACATGTACATTTGACAAAATGGGGGCCAAGGAAAAGAAAACAATTCCCCCACTACATTTTAGCAGAATACTAGCAGCTTAATCATATATTAACTGTAATTGTAACCTGGATTAGTTTGTGAAGTTTATTAAAACAGATAATGTATGGGCTACAGATTGGCATCTAATGCACAGATTTCAATGTTCAAACTTCTTAATATTCCTTACAAGGCTCTTCTGATCCTGACCTTATCTGCCTCCTGTAACCTTTCCCTCACTGCTCTGCAATTTCAACTCTAGGCTCCAAAGGCTGAAATTCTTATAGGTCCTTACTGCCCGACTGTCATGGCTGTCTTTCCTATACTTGAATTTCTCTCTCTCTTTCCCTCTTCTTCAGAAAGCATTCTCTGAATTCACCTTTCCTCTTGTTCAGATGAAGTGCTTCTCCTGAGCTCCCTCTTTCATGGCACCTCCCACTATGACATAAGTGCCTGTTTATTCCTCAGCCCCTTTCCTACAGGATCTTGAGCTCCTGGAGAACAAGGTCTGATGCATTCACCACAAGATGACTGGATTCTAGGTGTCCAGTATGTAAAAGCTAAATACAAAAGCTCTTCTGTTAGCATTGAGTGGTTACTAGAAGTTCATTAAGTGAGTATGTGTAGAACATAGAAAAAAATGAATTTTCAGGGTTCAAAATGGTACCTGGTTTACATTTAGCAGTAGGTTCACAGTGGTTTGATTACTTAATGAGCAATTATTTTTTTATTTTTTATTTTTTTTGAGCAGCATATGCCAAGCACTATTCATTGGTACTTGGGATAATTCAGAGAACAAAAGGCAAAACTCCCTGTCTTCATTACACATGCATTCTTTTGTGTGTGTCTATATATACGGGGGAGGAGGGGAGAGTACATAATAAGTATAATAAATAAGTACACAGATTGTCAGAAACTGATAAGTATTGGGGATAAAAGAGAGATAATAAAGGATATGTAGGGATAGGGTATTGCATGTAGTAAATAAATAGGAAGGTTAGTGTCATTATTGTAGAGATTGTGACATATAAGTAATAAAGACAGTAAGAAATGTAACCATGTTGAAATTTAGTGTGTATTATAGGGATGGAGAACAGTGAAATGCTTTAGGGCAAAAGAATAATTGGAATGTTCAAAGATGGCAAGAAGGCCAGGGAGGCTGAAGCAGAGTCAACAAGGTGGGGAAAGGGATGACAGTAGAGTGAGAGGTAGAGAAAATCATACGGTGACCTGTAATCCTTTATAGAAACTTTGCCTTTTATTCTAAATGAAATGGGAACTAGCAGCATTGGAGGGTTTTGAGCAGAGGAGAACATGACCTGAATTACAGTTTAAAAGAACTACTCTGAAAAAATAAAATAAGTAAAATATTAAAATAAAATAAAGTAAAATAAAAATAAAAATAAAATAAAATAACTCCTCTGGCTACTACATTAGGTGGACTGTCAATAGCTCAGATACCAGAACAGATTAGTCAGGAGGCTATTGCCCCCACATCCAAGAGGCTCACACCAGGGCACTATCATTGGAGATAGTATGAGTTGGTCTGATCTTGGATAAATTTTAAAGACAGGACAAGATTTTATAATGTATGACTTATAGGTTTCAGGAAAAATGAAAAAAAAAAAAGATTATTCCAAGATTTTTTGCTCTGAACACCTAGCAGAATGGACTGCCATCAGCTGAAATAGGAAAGATAGGAGAATTTTTGGGTAAGATCAGGAGTTTAGTTTTGGACACAGTGATTTTGAGATGTCTAGGGGGATGGATATAAGAATCTGTAGTTGAAGAGTTTGTACTGGAGGTAAAAATATGGGGGATCATCAGCATACAGAAGGTATTAGAAGCCATGGAAATAGATGCGACCTCTTAAATAGCTGGGTATGAGTAGAGAGTGGAGCCAAAACTGAACCCTAGAGTATCATGATAATGACAAGAGAAAGAGATTAACCACTAAAGTCTAGGACATAAGAATATTGAAATAAGACACCACAAACTGAACTGAGGACAAAATGTTCAGAAAGAGAAGGAATCAAGCAGAGGTAACTGCAAATAGATGAAACTGGTGAGACTGGAGACAAGAAAACCTCATGCCCTGAAAATCACATTTTAAAAAAGCAATCAAAGTGGAGGATCTAATCAGCTGGTTGTAATACTACTGATAGGTCAATAAGATAAGGATTAATAATAGATTCAGCAATGTGAAGATGAAATTATTGGTGACCTAAACAAGATTATTTTTGGTGGAGTAGTGAAAATAAGGCTTACTCAAGAAAAATGAGAACAGTATTTTCTTTTCTTTTTTTTTTAAGATTTTATTTATTTATTTGACAGAGATCACAAGTAGGCAGAGAGGCAGGCAAAAAGAGTGGAGGAAGCAGGCTCCTTGCTGAGCAGAGAGCCCAACACAGGGCTTGATCCCAGGACCCTGAGATCATGACCTGAGCAGAAGGCAGAGGCTTAACCCATTCCAGGTGCCCCTACAGTATTTTCTACTTAATAACTACTCCATGAATTTGAGGGACCATCGGTTAAAATTTTGCCTGTAGAAACAAGGTTTAATAATCTGACTTTGGACTACATATTCTGCACAGGACATGAGGAAATGCTTAATGTGAGAGGCTGCTGAGAAAACACAGGACTAGAATAAAAGTTATCATAGATTGAACACTTATATGTGGCAAGCACTGCATAAGCATTTGACCTGCATCATCTCCTTGAATGTTTACAGCAGCCCTAGGAGCTAAGTCCTATGATTTCCCTCATTGTACTGATGAGAATATAAGAATTCTCAGAGGCTTCATTACTTGTCCAAGGTCACATGGTGAATAGCAGAACTAGAATTCTAAAGCCATTCTCTTTATCACTGTAATTTACAACTTCCCTTGAGACTCTACAAAGACTTCCAGAAATAGTTGAGAAGAATTCAATGTGAAGAATGGAGGAAGATTTGGGAAAGAGACACTTTGCCTTGCTTACATGGAGTCACTATAATGCAATACTGAGCTGAAAAATGTGTTTTATTTTATTTGCATTTTAATAAGAATATTGTTTTTAAAATACAGCAAAACTGTAAAAAGCAGCTTCTACTTAGACTTTTTCTCCCTGTTGGGGGCCAACCTTTCAATAAGCTATTTTTTAGAGCAGTTTTAAAATCACAGCAAAATTGGAAAGTTGAGCAGAAAGTACAGATAGTTCACACGTATGACCTATACTCCCACCTGCTATCAACATCCAACATAGTGGTACACTTGTACATCCTATAAACTTACATGAGACATCATTTTTGCCCAAAGTATATAGTCAATTTTAGGGTTCACTCTTGGTGCTGTACATTTTTCTTTCTTTTTTCTTTTTTGATCAGTTCAGATATTTTCTCTAAATGATAATCACATTATTTGCAAAGAGTTTCATTTTTTCCTTCTTGATCTGTATACATTTCCTTTTCTTGTTTTATTGGATTAGCTCATGCTTCCAGCACAATGTTGAAAGCAGCAACAAGAAGTTTATCACCGTTAACTATGATGCTAGCTGTAGGCTTTTGATATATATTCCTTATCAAGTTGAAGAATTCCTCTCTTCCAGATAGATTCACAGAGTTGGGTTTTTTTTTTTTTCATCATGAATGGCTCTTAGATTTAATCAAATGATTTTTATGCATCTATTGATTTGATAATGTGATTTTTCTTCTTTATTCTATTAACACTAGAGAATATATTAAGTGATTTTCAAATCTTGAAGCATCCTTGTGTATCTGGGATAAATCTCAGTTGATCATGCTCTATGATTCTTTTTATTCATTATTAGACTCAAATGACTACTATTTTCTTTAGGATCCTTGCTATGTTCATGAGAAATAACTGCCTGTAGTTTTGTTTTCTTGTAAATGTTTTTGTTCAGCTTGATATTAGGGTAATTCTGTCTTCATGAGTTAGAAAGTGTTTACTATGTTTCTATCTTCTGCAAGATATTGTAGAGAATTGGTATAACTCTTTCCTCAAATGGTTGGTAAAATTTACCAGTGTACCCATTTGGGCCTGCTGCTTTCTGTTTTGGAAAGTTATTAATTATCAATTCCATTTCTATGACACACACACACACACACACACACACACACACTTATTCAGTTTGGACATTTCTTCCTGTTTGAATTTTGGCAGATTGTGTCTTCTGAAGAAATGGTCCATTTAATCTAAGCATAAATTCTCAAATTTGTGGACATAGAGTTTTTCATAATATTCTTTTTTTATCCTTTTACCATCTCTGGAATTTGCAGTGATCTGTACTGATGTCTCCTCTTTCACTTATGGTAACATAATTGTGTATTCTTTTTTCTTTTTTATTATGTTATGTTAGTATCCATATAGTAAACCATTAATTTTTGATGTAGTGTTCCAAGATTCAGTGTAAACAATGGATTTTCTTCTTTTCTTAATTCATTTGGCTAGAGGCTAATACATTTATTTTTTCAGAGAAGCAGCTTTTGGTTTTGTTGATTTTTTCTATTATTTGGGTTTCAATTTCATTGATTTCACCTTCATTTTTTAATTCTTTATGTGCTGCTTACTTTGGATTTAATTTTCTCTCTCTAGTTTCCTAAGGAGAAAATAGAAATTATTGATTTTGGATCTTTCTCTTTTTCAAATGTACATTTCCAATGTTATAAATTTCTCTCTAACCACCACTTTTGCAGCATCCCACAAATTTTGATGTTACATTTTCATTTACATTTAGATCAAAATATTTTATAATTTATATTGATATTTCTTCTGTACCCTATGTATTATTTAATAATCATTTAATCTCCAACTATTTGCGGGGATTTTCTAGCTATCTTTCTGGCACTGATTTTTAGTTTAATCTATCATGGCCGGAGAGCATATATCATATGATTTCTTCAGATACCATATGATTCACATTTGTTAAATGTAGTGCTTTATGGTCCAGAATGTGACCTATCTATCTATCTATCTAGGTGAATGTTCCATGTGACATTGAGAAGAATGTATATTCTACTGTTGTTGGATGAAGTAATCTATAGATGTCAATTGTATGCCGTTGATGGATTGTGCTGTTGAGTTTAACTATGTCCTTACTGATTTTGTGTCTGCTAGATTGGTCCATTTATGATAAAAAGGTTTTAAAATCTCCAAGTATAATAGTGCATACATCTATTTCTCCTTGTGGTTCTATCAATTTCTACCACACATATTTTGATGCTCTATTTTCAAGTGTATACAACATTAAGGACTGTTATGTCTTCTCAAAGTATTGACTCCTTTATCATTTTGTAATGCCTCTCTTTATCTCTGATAACGTTCCTTGCTCTGAAATTTGCTTTGTTGAAATCCATATACTTTCTTTTGATTAGTGTTAGCATGGTATATATTTTTTCCATCTGTTTAGTTTTATTTAGATGTATCTTTATATTTAAAATGAGCTTCTATTGACAATATATTGTTAGGTGTTGTCCAATGATACATGCACAGAATCTATTTTTTAGTTGGTATATCTAGACCATTGGTATTTAGAGTGATTACTGGTATACCTAGATTAAAATCTACCATGTTTATTACTATTTTATTAACCCATTCTTTAATTTTTTTATCCTCCATACTTTTTCTGCTTTTTGTGGTTTGATTTGAGCATTTATATGATTTGATTTTCTCTTTTTTAACACATCAAGTATATTTTTTTGTTTGTTTTTTCAAACTTTTTTTTAGTGATTGCCCTGGAGTTTACAAAGTTTATTTATAACTAATCCAAATCCATTTTCAAATAGCACTATACAGCTCCATGAGCAGTGCAAGTGTCTTACAATAACAAAATATCCCCAATTCTCTCCTCCTGTCCCTTGTATCCTTGCTGTCATTCATTTCACTGATGCATAAGCATACATTACTGCATCATTATTTTGAATAAACAATTTGTAGATCAGTTAAGAATAAGAAAATTAAGTTTTTATTTATTTATTTATTTATTTATTTATTTATTTATTTATTTTATTTATTTTTCAATGCTCTTATGTGGATCCCATTATCTGACCTATATAATGAAGAACTTTTAGCATTTCTTATAAGGCAGATCTGTAGGCAACAAATCCCTCAATTTTTATTTGTATGAGAAAGTCTATATCCTTCATTTTTGAAGAATAGTTTTATAGAATACGTAAATATATATAGAATATAGTTTATAGAATACAGAATTCTAGCTGCAAATTTTTTTTTTCTCTCAGCACTTTAAATATTTCACTCCATTCTCTTCTTGCTTATTTGGTTTCTGAGGAAAAGTTGGGTATAATTCTTACCTTTGCTCCTCTGAAGGTAAAACTTTTTTTTCTTTTAACTTCTTTCAATATTTTGCCTTTTTAAAAAGATTTATTTATGAGAGAGAGAAAGAAAGCATGAGCAGGGGAAGGGACAGAGAAAGAGGGAGAAGCAGACTCGACTGCCAAGTAGGGAGTCCAAAATGAGGCTTGATCCCAGAACCCTGGGATCATGACCTGAGCTGAAGGCAGATGCTTAACCGACTGAGCCATTTAGGTGCCCCAAGATTTTGTCTCTTTGATTTTCTGAAGTTTGGCTGTGATATGTTTAGGTATAGATCGCTGTTGTTGATTATTTTGTGTTCTTGTATTTATTCTGCTTGGTGTTCTCTGAGCTTTGTTGGATCTCTGCTGTTATGTCAACATTAATTTGGGGAAATTCTCAGTCATTATGCTTCAAATAGTGCTTCTTTCTTTTTCTTTTGGTATACTCATTACAGGTATTTTACACTATTTATAACTGTCCCATGGTTCTTAGATATTCTGGGTGTTGTTGTTGTTGTTTTCCAGTCTTTTTTCTCTTTCAAGGTTTGGAAATTTCTATCACCATAGCCTCAAGCTCAGAGATTTCCTCAGCTATGTCCTATTTGCTAATGGGCCAAAGGCACTTATTGTAATGTTTTTGATCTCTAGCATTTCTTTATTATTCTTAGAATTTCTGTCTCTCTTCTTACATTATCCATTTGTTTTTGCATGCTGTATATTTTATTCATCAAAGTTTATATCATAATAATCATAATTGTCCTTTATTTATGGTCTGATAAATCCAACAGCTCTGCCATATCTGACTCTGGTTCTGACTTTTGCTCATTTCTTCAAACTGGGTTTTGTTTTTGTTTTGTCTCTTAATATGCCTTGCACTTCTTTTGGTTTTTTTTTTTGTCAATAGGTGGACGTGATGTACTGGGTGAAAGGAAATCTAGTAAATAGGCTTCTAGTGGTATGGTGGTAAGGTGTGGGGGAAGATGAAGCACTCTTCAGTTTTATTAGGTCAGTCCCTTGGTGAATCTGTGGTCCTGGACTGTGAACTTCACTTACGCTTCCTAGGTACCCCATCAGGTGGGGCAGGGTGATTAGAAGAGGCTGAAATAGATTATTTCCTTTCCCCAATTTGGAAGGCTAGAGGGAGGTGAAGGTGCAGATTTCTCTTTCCCTAGTTAGGCTAGACTCCGGAAAAATTGTTTCTAACAAGGCCGTGTTAAGAAGAACAGAATGCTCTGGTATAATTTAAAATGGTTACTTTTCCACTTCCCCTGATGGAATCATGAGGTGATGTTCTTCAGATATTCTTAAAAGTGTAGGTACCTACCTCCACCATGACTGGGTCTCTCGAGTTTTTAACTCTCAGACTTGTCCATACGGACAAAAAACAGTTTAGGTTTTCCTCCCCCAGCGCTGGATCTCATGGGTGTTTCTGCTTTGCTAAGTTGTGATTCTCTGTATCTACCTGTCTGTCTCTCCCGTTTTGAGGGCAGCAATTCGATCTGTGACCTCACTTTTTTGATGGATCGAGGAAGAGTTGATTTTTCAATTTGTTCAGCTTTTTACTTGGAGTTGGGACAAAGTGGTGGTTCTAACTTTCCTATACACCAAACCAGAAATAGCAAGTCCAGATTCCAGATTAATCATATTGTCCTCTACTGCCTGCTAAAAGATAAGGATGTTCTCTAATTCCCAGGGACCTTCAGTTAGCAACCCTCAAACTGCATCTAACCAAATATGATGGCCTGGATTTTGATTTCCAAGGTTAATATATATTTCATAAATGGATAATATATGGAATTTTAACCTGAAAACAAGTGGAAATTAATAATCACGTGTATGCATGTATATGTGTGTGTTTGGTAACATGGATTTGGGGATATTTAAGCAAATACCTTGCATTCAAAATTTAAGCAACAGAGATATGACTTCAGTTAAAATGGAGTTTGGCAAAGCCGAGGATATGGCAAATGAAAGAACATCCCATTATGAAGTAATGTTAAGAATCTTCATGGTTTCTATACTTTCTCCATGACCCACTGATTCATTTTGGTTTCTTTAACCTTATGCTCCTGCCAGAAAACTTTATGATAAATTCAACCCTCTCAGGTTTTCTTGGCCCAGGGAATCTCATACTTGTCTCTTTTCTCATTTCAGAGAGAAATGGAAAATTAATCAATGAATTATTAATTTTACTAATAACATAAAATTAATACAACTTACTCCTTGTAGGGAAAGGAGAGCTTCCATATAATTAAAAGAGCAATTGCTGTTACCATCTTAAGAGAACTGGACCAGGTCATTTATTAAGAGGAACATTACCATTTTAGTCAAGGCTGAAATGAGATCAGTGGAAGTATAATGTCCTTCCAGAATTGTTTTTATCTTAAAGAGAAATGACCACCTCCTTCCACTGAGTTTCACTTCCCCTAGAAAAGTCTAGCGTGGATATGGTATTGAGGTAGAAAGCAGGGATGAAAGAACAAGAAGAGAATAACATTATAACTTATTTTCTCTATGCTCTCCTCATCGTCAAGTACAAAGGAAGTACTGAAGAAGGGCTCCCAGATTTGATTTTTCTGAAAAACGTTATTTGTGAGAACTGAGAAACCAAGGTAATAGCAGCAACATTTATACCTTTTAAGTTGGCATCTTTTTGCTTGCTATTTATAGAAATTAACTTCAAATATCTCAACCAAATAAGGAAATGTCAAAGTACTAGAGATATAGTGGACCATTTCTTAGAAACCAAGGATAACTAATAGTCTAGAACCAGAGACTTGAAAGCCATTCTAGAGCCATGACAATAATTTACTTCCATCTTTCATTCACTGTCTCCTATAATACCTGGACAAATACAGCTTCCTCAGATCTCCAACATTTACATTTCCTCTCTTCAAGCAAACAGTCTATAGTGAGATGTATCTCAATCCAAATGCCAAATACTGGCCTAAGAAAATCCAACTGATGCACTGCAAGTGAAATGTCTATCCTGATCCATTCAGTTAAGGCCATGAGAGAGGACAGGATCACATTATATAAACATGGCTTCTAGGTTCACCCCTGAGTGATAGTGACCCTGTCAAGAAATAGGATCATCACAGGCTGATCACATGTGCACAAATCTACATAGAGTTTTGGCCCGAAATGATACTTCTCTAGAAGTCTTTAACCCTGGTGAATAGACATCATGACACTACAGGGACACACTGGTAGGTGGGATGCAAATTAATCTAACAAATTTCCATGGTAACCAGTTTATCACTCACCCACATATTTATTCTGGTACTCTGACTTTTCTTAGGTTGTCTTGTTTTTTGTTTTTGTTGTTGTTGTTGTTTTATTGTTGTTGTTGTTTTTCCCTCAAGAAGCAGATGTGCCTTCTCAAAATGAGGTTTGATATAGCATTGTCTTTGGTTTATCTACAGATGTGGCCAATTTTACAGCTCAGTCATAGTATGGCAAACAAATGCTTTCCAGGGAGAAATCAAATGATGACATTTAAGTCTTAATTGCTGTTTAGAATAATACTCTTTTTAATGTTTGATTCAAATAAATTGACTCTCATGGTTTTCTAAGTTTAACTTGAGTTGTTGAATTAAAAAAAATACAGTTCACTTCTATAGCATTTCTTGAAAGTAATGTAATTTTGTACAACAACTTTTTATATTCATGAAGCATGACTACTATGTACTTAGGTCTATCATAGTTTATATCTCATCTCCCACATACCTACTGATGTGCAAAATCTATTTCTTATTGTAACATGGAAATCCTGCAAACATCTGTCATCCTGTATCCCCCACAACTACATAACAATAGAATCTTGTATTTGTGAAAGAAGAAATTAACATATTTTCTTTCTGCCAGCCCTGGTGCTTGAAATTCTGCCATTAAAATATAAATTCTTTTATTTAAAGAATATGCTTTCATGAGTCTACTGTTAAAAGTAATACTGCTAGAAGAGGCAAAGCATTAATTCATTAGCTGAGTGACATAGGGTAGTTCAACATATGGTGAGACTGCCAGGCTACGTTAATGGACTTGTCCAAAGAGAAAATGGGATGCCTGAAGAGGTAATGAATTCCCTATTAAGGGACATTCTCAAGAAAATGCTAAAGAGCCACCTGGAGAGGTATTAAAGATAAATATTTAGGCATTGAGTGGAATACTAAATATGATGACTGCTAACATACATACTTCTACACATGAAATTCTATTAGTTTGTTTGCTTCTTTGTCCATGTATGGATGCACCCATCCATCACGTATTCAGTATCTGCTACTATTATAAGCTCGGGACAATCAATTGTAAACAAAAGAGACAGAGTCCATACCGAGAAGAGGTTACAATCAAAGGCTCTATGATTAGCTGTTAGTATTACAGCATGAAATAGTTTATGAAAAATTTAAGCATGTAAATGCTCAAGCAGTTGTAGATAATTATATGGTGAGAAGACTGCTAAATCTGATCCAGCAAATGCCTAAATAGATCACAGGCATAGGAGCCCTGGGATAGAAGAGGCCAGGAAAGATATGGCATCAGTGGAAAAATACCACAGGCACCTAGAGAGTGATGCCAGAAAGTCACTTCTAGAATCATAGGCTCATTAACATCCCAACCCCATGCTCAAATCCCTTCAAAACCATTGTTTTTCCCCCTTTTAAACAATACCCAGTGACAACTGCCTAGTAATACTCCCTTGAAGTAGCCCAACATTCATTATATTCAAGACCTAACTACTAATAGTATTAGCAAAAATAACAACCACAACTAGCAATTATTAAGTATGTACTACACATCAGATATTGTTATTTATTCGCATATATTATCTTGTTTTAATCTACAGAAGGGTTCTATAAGGTAGCATCTAATATTATCTCATTTCATGGAAAAAAATGACTGAGGCTCAGGGCAGTGAAGTAATGTGAACATGATAACACAGTTAATGGTTAAGCCAGATACAAACCCAGGACAATCTAGTACCAAAATCCTTTCTGGTTTCTTTTACTGGTCTGAAGTCGGTTTCTCTGGAGATTTAAACTGTTTGTTCTGATTCTACTGTCTGGACCTTCATAAGTAGTGTTCTGCTCATATACTTGACACTAAAGATATGCTCCCAAGACTACAGTGTTCTTTTTTTCTGATTAAATATAACTGTTTCCTTTATTCTGTATTCATAGGATGTGGCTCCCAAAGGTCTCTCCTGACTACTCGAATGTCTCCCTATTTATTAAAATTCAACAACATTCTTCTCGGACTCCCTAGAAGTGGTTTATGAGATGTGATCTGACCAGCACCGAGTAGAACAGGATCATCATAATCATCATTACCATTCATCAGTGATGGTCCACTGCCATTATCACAATAGCAAATAATCTTCAAATTCAAATTAGAGTTTACAAGTGGATTTAAATACACAGCTCTTGGTCTTCACAATTTCCTACTTAGTTCTGGACATCATTAGTATAACTGAAGACATTTAAGCTTTTTTTTTGCTAGAAAATTCCTCCTTGTTGTGAGTTGAAGACAATCAATCTTCTTGTGGCTTTCAAGCTTTGGTCCTAATTCTGTCAGTAGATGATCATGTAAATAGTGAGTGGACAAGTTCAGATTTCAATCCAGGTCTGTATTACTCCAATATCTATCCTCTTAGCCACATTTTGGCAACGTGTTTAGTGTCATCTGAAAACTTGGTCTGCTTGTCCTGCCCAAATAACTGACAGAATTAATCAATAGAATAAGGCTGAGCAAGTAGCACAGATAATCTTCATATACTTACTCACTTCACCTAGCATTGGGCTCTCTTATATTACTCTACTTGTCCATCCTAGAATTCATGAGAACATTTGGAAAGTCATTTAGAACATCACCATTCCACTTGGAAAATTACATATCCCTGTTGCTATGAAAGCTTTAAAGAATGGAGTCCCATAATCTATTTGATACAGTGAAACAGCTTTTCACTTTGAAGAACAGAGCATGATAATTACCACTCAGGTGAGAAGAGCACTAAAACCAGAATCCTTGGGTAAGACTGAAATATTAGAATTTAGGAGATGGGGGCACCTGGGTTGCTCAGTGGGTTAAGCCACTGCCTTCAGCTCAGGTCATGATCTCAGGGTCCTGGGATCGAGCCCCACATTGGGCTCTCTGCTTAGCAGGGAGCCTGTTTCCCCCTGCCTTTCTGCCTACGTGTGATCTCTCTCTCTGTGTCAAATAAATAAATAAAAAATCTTAAAAAAAAAAAAAAACTAACTCCGGAAGTTTCCTTTAAAAAAAAAAAAAAATTTAGGAGATGGTTTTTTCTCAGTGTCAGATACTTATCTAATAATTATTACCCCCTTGAAATTACATTTAACTCATTTGATGCTAATAACTGAAAGAACCATCTAAAATTTAAGGTATTCCTTTAATTTTTACTTCCATGACTCTTTTTTCTCATAACAAAATAGGTAGGAGAGGTATTATTTTCTCCTAAGTGGTTATAATGTCATTGAGACCGAGAAAAATTATTTATAACCTATGAAGATTCTCATAGTAACAACAATAATAAGATTAGGGTGGATGGCTGAAAACAAGACTGATATTATGTGATATTGAGAGCAATGTCAAAAGAATAAAATCTACATAAAATTAGGATATGGAGAAAGATATTACTGTACAAGAAACCTAGGACTGATGAGAGCTACTGTTTTCTATGAAAATTAACTCTAGGCTTATTGACAGCCAAGAGGGAAGAATGAAAGCCTAATGGATTCCATAGAGTACATCACTTAATGAGGGAAGGAAGCTAATACACTGGGAAGAAAATGTAGGCCATAAAAATCATAGAACTGATTATTTTAACTATATCCAAGAGAATATAGAACATACACTTCCGATACTTGAAGAGACCCAGATCTCTTTGAGTGACCTAATTTTGCAGATAGACAAAATATGGCACAGAGATGGGAAAATAAATTTCCTAAGATCACTCAGGCCATGAAGAAGATAATACTAGGAACAGGGGTTCAGAGTCTAGCACATTCCCTATGTTATTACATCGCTGTCTTTGAAATCCACACAGCTCCTTCCTAGGAGAGGAAGGAAGAACCACATTATGCTTATTCCTGACCCTGTGTTGAGAACTCAAAATACAGTACCAAGCTAGCTCATATTAAAGAAAGGCTCAAACACTTTCCTTCTTTTTCTCTTTTAAGAAGCCTAAGTTTAGAGAGCTATCTTTAGCTAAGTCTTGGTTGACAAGTACAACTGAATGAAAAATTATGGGGTATGAAATCTCTGTAATTCTCAAGGAAGAATATGACAAAGGAATGAGAACAAAAAATTTAGTTTGTACCAATTTTATCTTAGGAACAGAAACAACAGTATCTATAGTAAAAAACCAATGATAATTGGATTCCAAATATGTGCCAGACACTGTACTAGGTACTTGATATTTACATGCATAATCTCACTTAATCTTTACAAGACTCCTTTAAAGAAGGATCCCTAATTTATAGATAATATATATGTGGAGAATGAGATTGGGTGAATTGGGGAGTGACAGGAAGAGAGCGGGAAGAAAATTCATAAGAAACTATACCAGGATCCTTGGTTTTATGCCCTAAATCCACATGTGAAATGACAAGAGAAATAAAATAAAAAATTTAATGAATGTTTTTGTTTCATTCTGGTTTTAACTTTGGTCTCTTTTTAAGATTTTTGTTTTTGTTTTCATTTCTTACTTTTTCATAACATGGAAAGTGAGTTTCTTTTTCCAGGAATCAAAAGAATCCTGATCAATACAGGAAGTACATTGCCCTATAAGGTTAGCAATTCTGATGACACAAGTCATAAATCTAGAACAGCAGGCATGCTAGCAGCAAGGAGGCTGCTCTGGGAGCATCAAGAAGACTGCTCTAGGAGCACTAAGGTGGCTCTGGATCAAAGATTTCCCATGGCCACACTGCATTTATGCCCTTAGACATATTTTAATCACCAGGAAAAGACACCACTTATTTCTCTTATACCTGTTTATATATCTTGTATGTATTTTACAAGATATATTTTTATATATAATTTTAAGACAGCTTTTACATTTTTTTAATTCCAAAATCAAGAGCAAAAGGAGATGAATGAATTCCGGTGTTTACCAAGAATAAATAATCACACACAGAAGAATTATTTCAAGTGATTTTGAAGCACAGTAATTTGGCAGTGTAGCCTTTTGGGGATATATCTTAAGGACAAAAGAAAATGCAAAGAAGTCTCAGCAGCTTTCAATTATCATATTGTTAGGGAAAATAATACTGACAATGTACTTCTGATATAATTACAAATAAAGGATAAGATAGAACAAAGAACATCATTAAGAATGAAGAATTTCAGCAAAAGAGATATGAGGTATAAATATAAAATCAAGGAAATTAGTAATTCTAAGCCCTGTAATCCTTAATTTGAATTGGAAATTATAGTTTATTATCAAGAATTATATATATATTTTTTCTCTTCAATGCTTACTTCCTCGCTCTGTCCACTAAAGACCTATAAATAAGACATTCATCTGGTTGCATTGAGCATCCCTAGTGTCCCTATTGTGGTCTCCAAAAATGTTTCTTAATTAAAAGGAACCATCCATTTAAAAAAAAAAAAAGGAAAAGAAAAAGAAAAGAAAGGAAAAAGAAAAAAAAAAAGGAAACTAGACTCTTTTTTTTTTTTAAATGGTTGATTCAAGGTATAAAAAGTGAGTAAGAGAATTCTTGAATTTTTTGTACTATAGGAAGTGCTACTTAAAAAAAAAAAGGTAAGATTGTTTCTTCAACAAATAAATTAGAAGAAAAAAGTGAGAGATGGAGGGAAATCCTACAGATTAAAAAACTTAAGAGACATAGCAATAAATTACAAGGTATATATCTTAATTTTATGTAGTTTGCACAATTTGTGAAAAACAGAAAATAAACACTGGACAGATAGTTTCTGGGACAGCCAACTGAGACAAGTTGACTACTTTAGTAATTATTGTTTATATCTATTTAGTTGTGATATTGATATTTTAATATGTATATTTTTTAAAGAGTCTATTTTTTAGACATATGTGCTTGTGTATTTATGAATGAAGTGGCGTGACAGGAATTGACTAAAAATTACTCAGTAAGAGACATACATATAAAACAAGATTGACTCTGAGTTGTTTTATAAGAAATAATTTGAGGGGTGCCTGGGTGGCTCAGTGGGTTAAGCCGCTGCCTTCGGCTCAGGTCATGATCTCAGGTTCCTGGGATCGAGTCCCGCATCGGGCTCTCTGCTCAGCAGGGAGCCTGCTTCCCTCTCTCTCTCTCTCTCTGCCTGCCTCTCCGTCTACTTGTGATCTCTCTCTGTCAAATAAATAAATAAAATCTTTAAAAAAAAAAAAAAAAGAAATAATTTGAGGATGTTCCTTCTTTCTCTGGTATCTTAAAAACTGAGACTGATTGATCTTTATGTCTTTGATAGAATTCTCCCGTGAATCATCTGGGTCTGGCGCTTCTTTGTGAAGAATAGGAGCAGTGGAGTTTTAAGGGTACATCTTTTGAAGCTAGACATGCATGTGATTTGGTCCTGCTCCTTCCTAACAGAGGGATTTTAGGCAAGTTAACTTAAACTCTCCTAGTCTCAGTTCAATCATAAAATAAAGATAATAATAGCTATAACCCAAGATTGTTTTCAAGATTTAGATGATGCGCTTTGTAGTTTTTCATAATTTGCTATGAATATAATTTGCTATATTCTTTTATAGCAAATTATTCTTTTATAATTTGCTATGTTCTTTTCCCTCATCTAGGACATTTACCTATAATTTTCTTTTGTCTAGATTTCTCTTCTCCCTCCTCTATGCCTACGTAATTCTATTTATCCTTACTGTGTCATTGCCATCATCATTTCTTTAAGAAATCCATTCCTTTGTCTTCCTAGTGAGATCAAATCTCTTTATTACATATTTTACATGTCTCCTTTGTAGCTCTGATTACAACTGCAAGTTCACAACTGTTAGTAAACTACCTCATATTCTACCTTAACCTCCTGACTCTAAGCTTGATGATGCCAGGGAAGCATCTGTGTTCAGCACAGACCTGACTGAGAACCAGCACTCAGTAAACGCAGGTTGTTCCTCTTACCTCCATACTCCTACAGTAGCTGACAGAAAACGATAGGACCATTAAGAAAAACACAAGATGTTAAATGTAGGGTACCTAATAAGGGGTGAAAAAATTTAGAGTAGTTTTCCAAGATTGGTAGGAAATGAAAGTTTGTATGATGGCTGTGGGAGAAAACTAATGGTCCAAACCGTTCATCTCAGAGCAGTTTTGGCTCAGATAGTCACTAGGTCTAGGCACAGATAGTGAGCCTAGGTATGGTTCTCAAAATGCAGGCTGCTCTGGCCAGCAGTTTAGGCAGAAAGTGGTGAGAAAGGCAGGAAGTCATCTTAGTTTCCCTGTTCTGGAAAGGACACTCTCGTGTAAGTTCGCAGTGTGTTGAATTGCTTTTAAACGTGTTGAGCTCAGTTAATGTAAAGGCCATGACATTTCATCCGAAAATACGGATCAAGGGAGAACAGGGTAGGCTTTTGGTTTCAGAAGTCTTGAAAGCATGTGAAATAAATGGATAATCCAGTTTTATCATGGCTATTTTACAAAACTTCACCCCCTGCCTTGAGGCATAGAGGAAATAAAAAATAAGGAATGTTAATTTCTGTAGGGTGCTGAGAAAGGGACTAGGTATCCCTAATCCATTCTGCTAGAAGTTAGTTTTGATTCTGTAAATTGGGAATGATTTCTAAATATTTTATTTAAAAAAACTAAAGCAGTGTTCTTAAATTTGAGAATCCAAAGATAAATGCAGATCCTCTTCAAAAAAATTCTAGTATATACACCAAGCTTCGACCATCCACTTCTGGATGTTTATGGAGTCCTTGGAGTTCATACAGATCCTAGGGCAGACACAACTCTTGTGGAGCTTGGCGCTGTGTGTGTGTGTGTGTGTGTGTGTGTGTGTGTTGTATATTAAATCTAGCGTTTCACAATGGGATGATTCTAGATTTGCTAAGTCTTCTGATTAATGACTAACATTCATTGAAAACAAACAAACAAAAAACACAAGAAAAAAATACCTAAAGATCTCAAGTTACTGGTTATATCATTTGGATTAAACTTGTCATTTCAATTCTTTGCAATAGTGAAAACAAGCTATATGTATCAATACAAGTTTTAAGAACATTTAAGTCAAAAAGCATATAATTTATTAATAAATTTGGTTTGATCCCACTTATATAAAATACATAACAAAGGAACACCTGAGTGGCTCAGTCAGTCAAGCATCTGACTTCAGCTCAGGTTATGATCTCAGCATCCTGGGGTCAAGCCCCAGATGGGGCTCCCAGCTCAGCGGGGAGTCTGCTTGTCCTTTTCCCTCTGCCCCTCCACCTGCTCTTCTCTCTCAAAGAAATAAATAAAATCTTCAAAAAAAATGTAAAATAAAAATGTTTTATGGATATACAAATAAAAGAAATAAAAACAATAAAACATTCACATAAATTATATACATCCAAATTCATTTAAGTACTTATTTCTGGGCAAGGGTGAGGATGTTGAATAGGCATAGAATATAGGGCATTTTAACTGTAATGTCTTCATTAAAAAGGGAGAGAACTATAGCAGATATAATATCAAACTTGACAAACATGGCCTGGTGGGTATAAAGTGGTTAATTTTCTCCCTCATTGTCCACAATGATATGTTAAAGTTGATATTTATAAAATGAAATTCTCACACTGCCTAACTCACGGGGATGTCATGAAAAATGAACAAAAAGTAAGTGAAACTGCTTGGGAAAATGCAAATGTCACACAAAGGTCAGACAGGTGTTTCCCTCACCTAAATTCGATTCATTTCATTTAAATTCAACCCAACAAGTATTGATTGAGCAGGGCTGATATCCCATTGGAGCCAAGGGACACACAAACTAAGATAATAGTCACAGACTCCAGATTCCATGAGACTTTACTATTCATCTTTTTCAGTAGATTCCAAAGTGTTACCTCCAGACTTTTACAGGGATAGAAATAGGGCTAAAGGAAATGTTTAACTTGTGAGGCCTCTAGGTACTCATCATGCTTCTACCAGAAGAGCATCCTTTTTATTATATATATTTTGTCAAAGATTTTGTTGGCAATATTAATACACTGCTAACAATTTACTGAAAACCATTAATCTAATCTTATTACTTCTCTAGGACTCAACTATTATGATGAAAACTCAACTATTTTGATGTCACCCTTTTATTTCATCTTTACCAGCACAGCCCTGGTTTCATTTTGGATAAAACACTTCCCGTATTAGATACTCATCACTGAGAAAGCAGTGAAGACACTTCTGGTTATGGAGAGGAAATGAATGTTATCCAGACACTGGAAACAAGCCATATTGAAAGTCATGGGACCAAAACTTCTTCAAATCTGAGCCAGTCCTGAAACCAACATTTCCACTTAACTCAGAACTGATCATAGAGTACGTACATCCAAATCTCCCCTAAAGCCACCTCGCCAGTATGAGGAACTAGGACTTGCCTGGCACAGCGGAGCTGACAATTAAGACAAATGAAGCTACTGTAGAAGGCAGCAGAGTCAAGAAATAGAAAGACATTGGGTCCTAATGATATCACATGAGACCCTGGATCCAGCTGGGACTTGATTATTCAGCTGCCTAAAACAATAAATTCTCTTTGCTTTAAATAGACTGAACAGTCTTGATTTGTTGTTTTTCACTTGAAACTGAAAGATGTCCAAATCAAGTGGCTCTCAATGTTGCAATGCCCATATTTACCCCAAATGATGGGGGAAATTACTACGCCATGTGAATTCCATACAGGCTGACTTTAGAAAGTTCATTATGTTGAGCCAAAATGTATCATCCTCTACTTTCCACCTGTAAGTCCTGTTCTCTCATCTGGAGTCAGGTGGAATATGTCTAATCCTTCACAAGGCCTACAGATATTTGAATATTATACAATCCCCTCCTCCTTACCCATTCTCTCTGCTCACCCCTCTTCTGCCCATTCCCTGCCCAAAATTTCTTATCACTGAGTATAAACCTTAAACTATCTCCACAAAATATTTTTAAAAGCCATCTCGAAATGGCCATTTTTTATTATTTTACGTAACTGTTGAAATTAAAGTTCAATTATCTATAGGTGTCTGCACCCAAGATGAACTTTTTTCTTCTTTTTTTTCCCCCTTTTTAACCTCAAAGTAGCTTATAAAATGTAGACACTTGACTGGGGAATGATTACTACATTCCATTTATATAGAATAGTGCAAACCCATGCATCCCAAAGCAACATGGAACAGCTGCCAAACCTACTCACTTCATTTTTCATGGAATGGGAACAGCTGCTGAGTGTCTCATAAACATCTAGGGCAAGACATAAAGAAATTTCAAGGGAAATCCTTTCAAAGCAGGAAGTATGATGTTCCAAATCCTTGAAAAACCATCTTAGAAAGTGGTAAAATCAGGCAAGACCATAAAAGTTATTTTGAGTTCCAGGGAAGGCAAGAGACCTTCCCAAAGTCAGAAAGAGGTAGCAAGAAATTTCATGTCTTCAGACCTTTGCATTCATTCTGTTTTTGATGACAGTTTGACATAGCAGTATATAATCAATTATCAAGTCAATCATTCCAGCATCAAGTGAATTACTTTGGAGGAAAGAGATAACCATAACCATGTATTCTTAAAAAAATAGAATTGCTAGCTCCTTTGTGAGCTTGTCTAATTGCTAAGATTTAGCTAGGAACTCTTTCTCCATTCTGCTTAAAGTTTTAATCTAAACAAGTAATCTAAATAAGATAGGTTCTATGAACCAAGGGAAATCCTATCAGAGTCAAATTGCTCAAGTATTCATCCTGACATATATTTACCAAACGCTTTTGAGTCCCATAGAGAAGGCACTGGGTTGAATATGTTGTATATGTTGTGGAGGCAGAAGGTGTGGAGGTGGGGTGGGAAATAGAAGATGTCTGCTTTCAAGAAATTTACAAACTCTGAGGAAGTTCCTAAGACATGTATTTTTCAGTGCTAACTAACAATAAATATAGTATTAAATTCTACCCTGCCTCTCCACTAAAGTCATAGGGAACATTCTACATCCTTAGAACTTAGTAGACCACACTGGCTTTAAGTGTTTGGTAAATTTATGTCTGGATGAAAAGTTGAGATTCTGAAGCTATGACCTTAAATGCCTTATCTCTTTGTCTCTTTATTTTTTTTTTTTGTTCAATTACTACTTATCTTCAAAATCTATTCCAATCCTCAGTTCATCTACAAAGCTCTCTTTGAAGTCTCCTCCACTGACATTAACCTTTCAATAAGCCCTTTTAACATGTATTAATGGAATTTATTTTCTTGATGCTTAAGTGAATGGGGCCTAATATAGTTAATTGACTGCTTTCTATATTAGGACTTACTTCCCCTGCTACACTGAGCATCTGGGCAGTAAATATCTTCCATTTTCCTTAGTTTCTAGAACAACAGCACAATTTAATTGCTCCATGTATTTCAAAGGAAGAAATGAACAAATGCCTCTTCCCTTTGATTCTCCTATAGCCAAACCAGTCTACTCCAGAAACCTTTCCAGGTAGCCATCTAAACCAAGTTATGATTAAGCTAAAATACACCTTCAGGGCAGGGGTTACTTTTTACTTTAATTTTACCACAGTTCCCCTAGATGGGAAAAAACGCTTGCTTTACCTACTTCATTCGCTACTAGCCTGTGGGATGTGTGTGGCGGGATGGAATTTGGTGACAATCAATTAGAAGGAATCAAATTAGTCAAAATGGGATGAGATTATCTATCACCAAAATTCAGCATAATCCAGAGAAGCATAGTTTAAGCTAATAGAAGAGAAGACTTTGAAAACTACAGCCCATTCATCAATTATCTTACCTGAAAATGCAAAAAAATTCCAACAATCTGGCATGTGCAGAGAGCAGGAGAGATTTTTCATTTTGTGAACAAATCTGTGGAGTCCTATGCTTTAAAGAATACTTACTTGGAGAGCTCAGTGTACTGTAGAAGTGATGGTAGGAAAAGAAGAAAGTTGAGGAGAAAGAAGAGGACTAAATTTAAATGATCCTTAATGGAACCTTAATAGGCAACTAGTAAGACATACATATATGTCTATGTAACTATCCATCTTACTATACACACACACATACCAAGCATTAAAATAAAGGAAAGAACTTACATGTTTGATCCTTTGGGTCCCATTGGGAACACCTGCATGGCAGGTGAAGAATCTACCTGGAGAGTCTCCTTTTTGGCAGAGGCAAGTTTTAAAGAAAACATCATCCAAGACTAATGCTCATGAACTTCCCTCAGAGGAACCACCTTGAGGGAGAGTTTTTTATTTCTTTTTGTTCTACTCTGTCTCTGACAGAATTAATATATGTTAACTGAAATAGACTAGGAGCCAGAATACAGTAGGGTCCACTTAAACCCATTTAAAAACTGAAGCATATCCAGAGGAATACTAATTCAATTATTCAATGGCAACATGTATTGGTTCAAAATGTGTAGCTGGATCTTATGTTAACTGGCAGGTCTTTACAGACTGTCACCTGCTAAAGAGACCTAGTTATAAAGCAGTGCACATTTCAAACTCTCAGGAAAAAGAATCAAGACAATGTAATTCATCTGAAACCTTACAACAAGCAAAATCCTCACCAACCTTCTTTCCAATTTACAAATAACCTTTGTTCCTTTCTTCCTGTTAGCTGATCATTCAATCAAACTTGCTTTCAAATTGGAGGACTATAGAGATTACAATTCAAATCAGAACAATTTCGATAGTGAAAGGTGACGCTAAATATTACAATTTATACAATATTGAAATGATTACTGACTGCTAAATTGATTTAGCTGTATTTGTATGCTAGTCCAAAACTATCTTCAAAAATAAAAGTATTTCTTAAAATATAAAACCAACATAACTTTGTATGCTTAAGCAAAAAAATAAAATAAAATAAAACTTTACAGTATTTAAGCATTAAAAATATAATGAGCAAGGGTGGCTGGGTGGCTCAGTTGGTTAAGCATCTGCCTTCAGAACAGGTCATGATCTCAGGGTCCTAGGATGGAGACCCACATTGGTCTCCCTGCTCAGCAGGGAGTCTGCTTCTCCCTCTGCCTCTCACCTGTGCTCTCTTCCCCAAATAAATAAATAAATAAATAAACCTTTAAAAAATATATAAATAGCAATATAAGCTTAAATCAAGTACTTTAATCAGTTTCTTAGTCATTTTTATCTTTAGAAATGTGTTATTCATGAGCTTTTTTGAATAATGCATTCTTTCCCAATAATATGGCTTTGTTATTAATGTTGTATTTTATAAAATTACTGTAAGCTTCTTCAAAGTGGCATTTTGTGATTAACAAATCTGAAATCTTTGAAAACTTCAACTGACTCTATAAAGCCTATTTAGAAGCAACTAATGAATCATTAAACACTACATCAAAAACTTATGATGTACTTACTATATGCTGGCTAACTGAACATATAAAAAATAAAAAATAAATTAAAAAACCAAAATCTTGGGACGCCTGGGTGGCTCAGTTGGTTAAGCAGCTGCCTTCGGCTCAGGTCATGATCCCAGGGTCCTGGGATCGAGTCCCGCATCGGGCTCCTTGCTTGGCGGGGAGCCTGCTTCTCCCTCTGCCTCTGCCTGCCATTCTGTCTGCCTGTGCTCGCTCTCTCTCTCTGACAAATAAATAAATAAAATCTTTAAAAAAAAAAAAAAAAAAAAAAAAAACCAAAATCTTTTAAAATTAAATAAGAAAATACAAAAACTCTTTCTAAATGTGGCATGTGCTTGTCAGCTGTCCATTCTGCTAAATGAAAAATAGTCTCCTATACCCAATTATTTCTGTCCCTTTTTAAGCTTCAATTTAGAGTTTATTTCTTCATCAAACACTTATATAGGGAAAATTCTTTCAAATAACCCCAAGATTATTTTATTGTCTTAAATTGGTATACTGCCAGATATGACTAGATGACCCCCTTGTTTCATAGAGAAAGCTTTCACTTTCAGTTTGCAAGCTTTGTTTAAATAACCAAAATTCACTAAGAATTTCATAAACACTGATGTGCCAGTGCAGCCATTTTAGAAAACAGTTTGGCAGTTTCTTATATGATTAAACAACCATACACTTACTAAATAATCCAGAAATTCTTAGGTATTTACCCAAGAGAAATAAGAAGTCATATTCACACAAAAAACCTGTACCTGAATGTTTATAACGACTTTATTCACAATTGCTAAAAGCAGAGTATAACCCAAATGTCTTCCAAATTGCTAATGAATAAAATCACTGTGGTATATCCCTATCTTGGAGTACTACTTAACAACACAAAGAAATGAACTATAAGTACACACAGCAACACAAATGGATATCAAATGCATTACCCTAACTGAAAGGATCCAAATTCATAAGGTTACTACTACATAATTCAATTTACATGCCCTTCTGGAAAAGGCAAAAATGTAGGGATAGGGCATGGGGGTAGGTAACAGATTGACTGTAAGAGCATAAGATTCTGATAGAACCATTATATAGCTTGATTGCAGTAATAGTTTCATGGTTGTAGAAGCTTATCAAAATGAATAGAACTGTATACCAAAGAGAGCAAATTATAATGTATGTAAATACTACCTTAAAATAATTTCCAAAAAAAATCTTAAAAACAAATTAAAAAAAAGTTCTTTAGTGTAGGGGTTATATAGTAGCAGTATAACATTAGTATTAGTGATGAAAAATCCTGTTAAAAAATTACTAATATTCCCCCAGTGTGTTTTATTTTAGGCAATTATTATAATAATCAGGAGGCCAGAAGACAGATAAATCAAACTTATAATTTTATTTAAAAAAAGCAGTTTCTGTGCTTTGTGTTCCACTATTTGAATATCTGAATGAAGATTTCCCACAGAATTAAAAAAAAAAAAACACACACAATAAAAACTGGAAGGATTAATTTACCAAAAAAAAAAAAAAATCAAAATACTGTAAGATACATAAGCTGACTTTAACAACAACAAAAAACACTTTTTAAAAAAGATGTATTTATTGAGAGAGAGAGCTTGAGTACAGGGTGGGGGAGCAGCAGAGGGAGAGGGAGAGAGTATCCCAAGAAGACTAACTGCTGAGCATGGAGCTCAACACAGGGCTCAATCCCATGACTCTGAGAACATGACCCAAGCCAAATCGAGTCAGATACTTAACCGACTGAGTCACCCAGGAGTCCCAAAACTCAAATATTTCTGATATCCAAATGAATTTGGGAAGCAAAAAGAGAAAGTGAGTACTGTCACACTAAACATTTTTTTTAATATATTCAAAATCATCTTTGTCAAACAAATGTTGTAACTTAATTACTCTGCATGCATAAAAATGCCTGTAAATTTTGACAACTGCTGTGTCTATTTTGATTGGTGAAAAACTGCATGTTGTTTGGAGGAGATTATGAATGTAGATGTCTCACAAATAATGCCAAATACATTTTAGCTCCATAGATATAATTTAATAAGAACACTTAATTTAGTAAGAATGTAATGATACAGCCCACTAAAATACGCGTTCTTATTACTACCACAAAAATTATTTTAAATGATGAATTTTAAAATTGAATTTACATTAATAATCAAAATAATGTCATATTTCACCACTGACAGATAAAGTTTGAAATGTTTTACTTTCACTCCATGGATTGGATAACAAATTGAATCGTGATCTAAATGAATTGGCTTTATATTAGAAACATCTGATGATAATGATGTAAAACAGGCATCATTAGCTGCTTACAAGCTCTTTTTTGTGCTAATGGAGGCATATATTATCAGTTATTGTTTCATTTGTTATATAGTCACTGAAAAACTTAGAAATGATAATGAGCAAAATTAAATCTAGAAGAACATTCATTTGACTTTTGATTAGAAATTCATTAAAAACTCAAATCTTTGACCCAACCCAGACCTACAGAAGCAGTAATATTGGAGCTGGACCTCAGCCATCTGTGTTTCAGTAAGTCCTACAGTATATTCTGATACATGTGCATGTTAGACGGCTAGTTATATAAATGAAACTGTCATGTTTTCACAGAGTGCTCTGTAAATGTAACTTTCTGCAGCTATAGGTGCTGAATCATTTTCTCAGGCAAAGTCTTCATAAAGCAGCTATTAATTATTGATATAGAAGTAGACCCATGTGCATATTTTTAATTGACTTTTCAACTTAGGTGCCTAGGCAACTCAAAGGAGGAAGGATAATTTTTCAATAAATGGTATTGTAACAATTGGATGGCCATTTGCCAAACAAAACAGGAACAAAGAAACCTCAATCCTAGACCTTATACTATGTGCAAAAACAGACTCAAAATTGATCACAGATCTTAAGTGCTAATACTATAAAACTTCCAGAGCATCAACAGCAACAAAAGCATAAAATCTTTATGATTTTAGGTATGGAAAGGATTTTCTTAAATAAGACATAAATAGCACAAACTATAAAAGAAAATAAATCAATAAGTTAATCTTGATCAAAATTTAAGCTTTTTGCTTTTTAAAAGAAACTATTAATAAAATGAAAAGGCAATCCACAGCCTGGGGAAAATATATTTGCAAGATATATCTGGCAAAAAACTTGTATCTTGTAGATACGTGTGTGTGTGTGTGTGTGTGTGTGTGTGTGTGTGTGTGTGTATCCACTTAGAAATAAAATACTGGTCAAAATTTAAGCAAACATTTCACCAAAAAGAGACAGAGATTACAAAGAAGTACATGGAAAGATGATTCCATCATTTGGTGTTAAGAAAATGCAAATTAAAGTAAGAAAGTACTATACAGCCACAAGAATGGCTACAATTCAACAACAACAGCTATAACAACTAACCATACCAACTGTTGGTAAAGAGGAAAGGGAACTCTTAGAAATTACATGTTAGATTGGAAAATGGTACAACTACTTTGAAAAGGTTTGGCATTTCTTAACATATACTACCATACAACATAATCGTTCTACTCCTATGTGTTTACCCAAGAGAAATGAAAACATACATTTACCCAAAGACTTATAAACATATATTCACAACAGCTTTTTTGTTGTTGTTGTTATAGCCAAACAGTGGAAATGATTCACACGGTTATCTAGGGATAAACAATGGATAAAAAACGGAGAAATACCTTGTAGTTTATTCACACAACAGAATACTACTCAGCAAGACAAAAGAACGAATGACTGATACATGCAAAAACATGAATGAATTTCAAGTAACTATGCTGAGGTAATGAAACCAGGCCTCCCTAAATACCAACAAGGGTATAAACTCTATGATTCTCTTATATAAATTTCCTAAAAATGCAAACAAACCTATAGTGACAGAAAGCAGATCCATGGTTTCTTAGAGACAGGATGAGAGTGGATGGTAGCCCAAGAAAACTCCCTGGAAATGGATATATTGTCTTGGTTGTGGTGATAATTTCACAAATGTACACATGTCAAAACTCATCATATTAAATTCTTTAAAAATGTTTATTGCACTTTGATTATACCTCACTAAGTTGGAAAAAGAAAAATCTAATTAAGTGTTATATCAGACAGTATAAACCATGAATTCCCCAAGCAAACCAAGATGTGTGGTTAACTAATTTATGGACACACATACTTACTTATATTGTTAATTTTTAATATTCTTTCAGTTCTTAATGTGTGTCTCTCTTTCAAATAATCCATTTCTAGTCTTTCTGGATTCCACTTCTCTTTCCTATCTTTGCTTTTACCACAAATTACCTCTTTTCTTTCAAGAAGTATCACATTGTACATTTCCATTTATATCCATTGAATTGTTTATCTCCCTCCATGAGAGTGTAAGAAACACGAGTTCTAGAATCTTTTCTTCCTCCTCACTCTTATATTCTGTGTCTGGTATTAATGCCTAATTAATGTTGGTTGAAAGAATAAACTAAAAGTAAAGATCTGGCAAGGAATGAAAAAGGTATCCTACCCTTCCAATTTATGCAATCAGTAAAATAATTTAATAGTTATACTTTACATTAAAATATGTGCATATGAAACACTCCCTCATTTACTATTGTGCTTGATCACTCTAAGAATTCAGTGCAAAAATGCAAAACAAATAAAATTATGCCCTTTTATGAATAAGCCTGGAACTCAAGAGATCGCAGATATAATCAAGCAATGGAAATAAGTCCTGAACCCAAAGATGTGATACCCAGACTACTGTCTTGTACATTAAGCCACAGCTATTGCTTTAAAGGTCCTACTTCATCTCATTCTGGATATTTCAAGTGCCTCCTAACCCAATGATTATTAATCATGGATGTATACTGAAAATATCTGAACAGTTGGATTCATTCATTCATTCATTCATTCAACATTCATTCAATACTGATATTGCTATCCCACTTTCAGAGATTCTGATAAATAGATCCAGGACACCTGTTGGCCATAAAGAGTTGTCAAAGCTCTCTAGGCGATTTTAATATGCAGCGGAGTTTAGAGCCATTGTTTATCTGGCCTCAGTCTGGAGAATTATACTACCACCAATTCATTCTCACTGTCAAGCAAATATCATTGATTCCAGACACAAATATGTTTCACTTACCCACTTCAAAGCCTGTGATGCCGACATACAAACTATAAGGTGTCCCATAGCCCAGACTCCAGACCTCAGAAAGTATCTTCTTGGCTAAAAGAATCAGAAATAACTGATCCAATGGTTGGGGAAGGGAAAATATAAGATGAGCCCAGAATATCTAGTGCCAAAAATTCAGAAAATGCTAAAAGAAAATGATAAAGGCATGCCAAAAGCCACAGTGGACAACTTGAAGGGACTCTCACTGGCTAACTTGAGCCTTAAAAGAAATGCCAGTAATCAATGGTAATAGATTACTAAATTAAGAATCTATGATTATATAATAATAATGCAGGAAAAGGGAAATCCTTTCTTTATAACAGAATGCCAATTAATACATTTAGAAGATGGAATTAGGAAAGATCAGCATTTTCGATGACCACACTTATAACTGATTCGGGCAAAAAATAAAGTTTAAAAAGGATGCTAATATCAATGGGCCAAAGTTTATAAGGAAACTAGATATTAATACTGTCTCACAATATCTCCTCATAAAATACTTATTGTAATATTTAGCTTGTTATATTTTTACAAGTAAAAAAGCTTTACAATGGAGAGGTCTGGTTGAGAGCACCTTAACCAAGTGATCCCAGTTAAGATCACCAATAAAATGACATTTTGTGCCTCTGGATGTAATGTTCTGAGGACACTGTATTGCTTGTGTGATATTCCTGTCAAAAAATGCAAAATGCACATCTAATCATAAGACATCAGACAAACCCAAAGTGAGAGACATTCTATTAATTTGTACACTCCAAAAATGTCAAGAGAAGCTGAGAACTGTTATAAATTAAAAGAGCCCAAAGACACCTGACGCCTAAATGTAGTGGGTGTTCTGGGATTGGTTATTAAATTGAAAAGAGGGTGGGAGCCCAACACCTATAAAGAACATTATAAAAGGTCAATGGCAAAACATGAGGATGATCTGTGGCTTAAATATTAGCATTAATAGGCTAAGTTTCCTGATTTTAATAATTGTACTGTGGTTATATGTAAGAGAATATTCTTGTTCTTGGGTAATACACACTTACATGCGTGAAGTGTTGTCAAAAAGGTAACATGACGGCAACTTATTTTCAAATAGCCCGAAACCAAAATTACAGGGAGAGGGAGAAGGAGAGAGGAGGAGGGATAGGTGACAGGAAGGGGGAAGAAAGGAGAGGGGAGAGGGAGCGGCAGAAAGATCAATGGGGCAAAACGGAACTAGCACTTGGTACTATTCTGACAGCTTTTCTCTAAGTTTGAAATTTTATCAAAATAAAAGTGACAAAAATCAAACAAACAAAACAAAACAGAAGGTGCTCAGCTCTGCACCCCCTGTTCTTCCAGACCTCCTACCACACTTACTCTATGGAGACTCCGCTGCACGCGGAAGTCACTATGTTCATCATCCCTGATACAGAACCACTTCAATCCCCTGGAATATGCTACTCTTCTTTCTCTTGGGTACTTCCTACTCATTCTTTCAAACTGATTGCAGGCATTCTGAACTCTGAGGGGCTTTCCCTGGCTATTCAGCCCATCTGCCTGTCTGAGTGCTGCTCCCACCCACTCCCATAGCCCTCCTCTTTCACAATTCTATCCACACTATCCCACTGTTGATCTCCTCCACTGGACAATGAGTGCTTCATCTTATTGTCCTTCACATCCTCAGTTTCTTACACACACACACACACACACACACACACAGAATGTAAACAAAAACTGATGAATCGATAGTTGAATGAGTGCCCTCTATTGAGCAAAATATTAACATCAAACAAGGGATATGTTTTAGTATATTTTTTGCAAATGAGAAAAGAAATTTGCTAACTTAACCTATTGCCATGATTTTTCATTTGCTGTAAATTATCAGCATATTTTATATGCATTTCATCATTTAAATGCTAATAGAACCCTTAAAATTTTTATCTTCTGAATAAAATAATTATTTTTCCTCTTCCAGTTTCTAGGAGGACCAACCCCTAACAAGTGGAGGGGTATTTTTTTGTTGAGCACAAATCATCTCTCTGCAAATATCCTCCTATTGAAGCATATATTGATGATGGATATGGCTGTTTGTGGCAGAGTTGAAATATTCTTCATAGGGAAACAAGGATACAGAGAGCCCAGAAGGAGGATCCAGAAGAAGGATGAGGCTGATGAGTGCCCATGGAGAAGAATGGGAGGGAAAGAGAGAGCCTAAGAGACATTGAAGCTGAAAGGGAGTAACAGGGAAGAAGAGATGTTCTGGTACAATTAACATTTGATGAATGGATACATGAGAGTGTGATGTGTACTATAAAATTCTCATTTGTCTTTGCCACAAAACCTTCAGTAAGATACTTATTTTCATTAATGTCTGGTAGAGCAGATTGGGTAAGTGTTGGGGTGGGGGATATGGGTAACTCATTCAGCAAGGGGGAGGCTGGTACATGGGAGTCTACTCCCTGCCCCTTTTGGAGTATATGACATGGACATTCAACCAAGAGGCACACACAGACCCATAGTGTTTTTTTTTTTTTAGCTAGTGCCCATTTTGATTGGCCAGGGCCAATATTAAATATTTTTAATGTCTCTGATAATAATGTAATAGAATACATGTGATAACACAATATTATAATACAAGAAGAAATTTGCTAAAATAAACTAGACAGGCAAAATAATTTCATATAAAAAGCTATCAGGGAAGAAGAGATTCATCACATAAAATGAACCAATTAGGGCTTCAGTAAATAAGTGTTTCTGGTGTTCAAATGTCATGAGATATTGGGACCAGAAATGATGAGGTGGGATCATTTTATAAGAGTTTCTAAAATTTATATTCTGGGCTATTGTTATATATTTAATTATGTTAAACACATGCTTATTGATGCATAAACAATGAATCTTAGAACACTGAAAAAATAAAGTTTAAATTTAAAAAAAAAGAAAGAAAATAATAAAGTTGAAAATTTCCAAAAAAAAGTGGCTAGTTCAGCTCGTAACTGAGACAAACAGGTGCTTTTCCTCAAAACAGTTGTACTTTGGTGTTTTCAGCATAGTTCTTATTTTGATAAACAGAATATTAAAAGATGTAATTAAAGGTATAATTTAATGAGATTAAGAATGCTTACTAGTTTACCAACGCATTCTTAGGTGGAACGGGATTTTTTTTCCCCCTAAAAGCTCATGGTGATGAAGAAAATAGTAACTACTATCAGAGTCTGATGCCATTGCCCTGATTCAAACTAAAGAGAAAGCTGTTTAGGCCCTCACTGCTTTGGCGCCATCTGCTCAAATATCATCATAGTGAAAAGGACAAAAGCATCATAGAATTATTATGAAAATATTTTTGATCTCAAGAACTTGCTGAAATGATATTGGGACTTCCTTAATTCCAACCACCCCTCCCCCACCACCCCAGAAGAAAGAGTAGGTCTATAGGCCTACCACTTTGAGAAATGTTGAACTATTAATTGAAAATCATTTACTGTGAGCACAGTTTCATTTACTAAAGCAATACTATCCAAAACAAACAAACAAGCAAACAAACAACAACAAGAAAACACCTGCTTATTGAGGAGATATGTTGAGGCTCTACCCTCGAGCAGCCTATAATCTAGAAAAACAAATTAATATATAAATAATAAAAATAGTGTGTTAAGACTAATAAATATGAATGATTTGAGTCTTAAATGATCTGAACATTAGATTCCAAAATAACTAAAGTCATGGAAACATAATCTAGAGAGAAAAATAAAAACCTCACTTATCTTAGTAAAGATAAAGGCAATATATAGTCTAAGAATACTAGCTGGGACAGGTACCGCCTCACCCACTAACACGTCCACAGCAGTAGTGGATCCACCACTGTTGTAAGACATATGCAGCCCATACAGGGGACACCACTGGAGCACCTGGTTTTGGTGCCTAGGGGATTATTACACTCATGAGCTTTAAGAACATTTCTTAAATAAGGCCATTCCTTCAAGACCATGAGAGATTGCTGAACATACACGGAAGAGGTGGGATTTATTCCAGGAATAAAAGGATGGTTAAACATCTGCAAATCAATGTGATACACCACATTAATAAATAAAAATAAAAATCATACAATCATCTCAACAGATGCAGAAAAAGCATTTAACAAAATTCAACAACCATTTATGATAAAAACAAAGTGGGCATAGATGAAATGTACCTCAACATAGTAAGAGAAATGGATGACAAACCCACAGCTATCATCATACTCCATAATCAATGGTGAAAATCTGAAAGCTTTTTATCCAAGATCGGAAACAAGGTAAAGATACTTACGTATGCCAGTTTCACTCAAAATAGTATTGGGAGTCCTAGCCAGAGCAATTAGGCAAGAAAAATAAAATTATCCAAATTGTAAAAGAAGAAGTAAAACTGTCACTATATGCAGATGACATGATACTTTATATAGAAAACCCTAAAGCTTTCACCAAAAAATTATTAGAATAAATGATTTCAGTAAACTTGCAGGATATAAAATCAATATACAGAGATCTGCTGCAATCTTTACACTAATAACAAGCTATCAGAAAGAGAAATTGAAACACTCCTATTTACAATTGAATCAAAAAGAACAAAATACCTAGAAATAAATGTAATCAAGGAGATGAAAGACCTATACTCTGAAAATTGTAAGACATTGATGAAAGAAAGTGAAGACACAAATAAATGGGAAGATATACTGTGCTCATTGAATGGAAGATTAATATTGTTAAAATGTCTATACAACCCCAAACAGTCAACAGATTCAGGCAATCCCTATCTAATACCAATGACATTTTTCACAGAACCAGAAAAAATAATCATAAAATTTGTATGGAACCATGAAACAACCCAAATAGCCAAAACAATCTTGAAAAAGAACAACAAAGCTGGAGGTACATTGCTCAAGATTCCAAACTATACTACAAAGTTATGGTAATCAAAAAATTAGGATACTGGCACAAAAACAGATACATAAATCCATAGAATAGAACAGAGAACTCAAAAAATTCATGCTTATCTGGTCAATTAATCTATTACAAAGGAAGACTATCCAATGGAAAAAGTCTCTTTAGTAAATGGGGCTGGGAAAACTGAACAGCTACATGGAAAAGAAAAAAAAAAAAAAACAAACAGATCACTTTCTTAGACTATATACAAACAGTAACTCAAAATGGATTAAGAATCTAAATATAAGACCTGAAACCATAGGACTTCTAGAAGAAGGCATAGGCAGTAAGCCCTTTGATATCAGTTTTAACAAAACATTATCTGGATCTGTCTCTACAGGTAAGTATAACAAAAACAAAAACAAACCAGTCAAACTACATCAAACTAAAAATCTTTTGCACAGGAAAGAAAACTATTTACAAAAAAAAAAAAAAAAGGCAACCTACTGAATGGGAGAACAAATTTGCAAATTATGTATTTTAATGGGGGATTACAACGAAAATATGTAAGAACAAATACAACTCAATATTAAAAAATAATCCATTTTAAAAATGAAAGGAGGACCTAAGTGGACATTTTTCCAAGTAAGATACACACATGGCTAATAGGCACATGAAAAGATGCTCCGCATTACAAACTGTCATGGGAATGCAAATCAAAACCAAATCAGATACCATCTCATATCTATCAGAATGGCTGTTATATAAGAAATAGTAAGTGTCCACAAGAATGTGAAGAAAAAAGTACCCTCATGCATGGCTGTTGGGAATGCAGCCACTATGGAAAACAGTATGGAAGTAAAAATAGAACTACCATACTATCCAATAATTCTACTTCTAAGTATTTACCTGAAGAAACTGAAAACACTAGTTCAAAAAGATCTATGTTCATGGCAGCATTATTTACAATAGCCAGGCTATGGAATCAACCTAAGTGCCCATCAGTAGATAGATAATGGTATGGTTGGTATATATTTGCACACACACACACACACACACACACACACACAGAATATCACTCAGCAATAAAAAAGAATGAAATGTTGCCATTTGCAACAACATTGATGAAAGTAGAGGGTATTATGCTAAGTGGATTAAGTCAGAGAAAGACAAACACCATATGATATTCATTAATGTGGAATCTAAATCTCAAAACAATTGAAACGAAGAAAACAAAACAGAAACAGACTCATAGATACAGAGAACAAACTGACAATTGCCAGAGGGAAAAGGGGTAAGAAATGGAGGAAATAGGTAAAAGGGGTTAATAGGTACAAACTTCCAAATATAAAATAAACAAGTAATGGAGATGTAATGTATGGCTTTGGGAATAGAGTCAATAACACTGAAATAACTTCATACAGTGGCAGATGGTAATTAGACTTATTGTGGTGACCATTTAGTAACATATATAAATATCAAATCACTACATTGCATGCCTGAAACTAATACATTTTATATCAATTATCCTTCAATTAAAAATAAGAATACTAAAATACAACCATATGATCAAGAGTTCTTAGAGCTAGATGCCCAGGTAGAGGCTTTGACTTAGTCACCATCTAAATGTATGACCTTGAGTAAGTCACTAAGCACATCTAAAAAGCAATTTTCTTTTGCATAGTGAGGGGTAGGATAAGATCAGGGGTTTCATATACTCTACAAAAAGGCCCTATGTGGTGAGAGAGTATCAGTTTGGCAAAACTCTGTGTCCTCCACTCACTCTGCTAACCAAAGCAGTCCTACTTTTCTATATTCTGTATATTAAGAATTCTGTTTCTGTTTTGTTTGCAAGTTTCTATCACTAAAAATGGAACTAAATTTCCTCTAAGTCATGTTCTAGCTCATAATAAACCCTGACATTTCTTAGGAGAAGGCAGTCAGAGGTGAAAACTGGTAAATGTATCCATGAAAAAGCCACTTTGTCTTTAGGATATAAGCTCCTAAGGAAATCCTTTTAGATTGAGAATTGTGCTACATTATGTATTTCTAAAACTTTCCCCAGCTGTTCACATTCACTTATTTTTTTCTGCTAGGATTAAAACCCTTGATTGCTCTTTTCCAAATTTCTACCCAATTAGCAGCCAGTATCTCAAGTAAGCAGAATCCAATTAACACACTTAATATATTCATCAACTATTAATTTAATTAGAACATTTAGTACATTGCCATCACTGCACCCAAAGCTAGATGAGTATCTTGAATACTTTGGGGACGTCAGTGTTGCAACATAGACATGTTTTGTATCTTTAAAGGCCTAAAATGGGAAGGAAATAAAATAGCCTGTTTCTTCCATATTTTTCACTCATAGATAATTTGGAAAAGCTGACTTCCTCCTAAGAAAGTTAGATCACAAACTGGCTTTTCCAGTGGCCAGAACAACATTTCAATTTCAAGCATATGTTTAATTTCTCTAGATACTCCTATACCCTTAGTTCAAGTTGTTCTCCTTATCCACTAATCATGAGCTCCTCTTAATAAACCAGTGTTGGTTATGCTATGGTACGCTGTATTTTGAATAGGTAAGGAAATGACATTAGTTGTTATTTAAAGGTCCAGTCTAGTAAATAACCAATACAAGTTCTACTTTTTACACTTCACCTTACAAAGCAGACATCACTAATCAATAACGGCACAACTTCTCCTTGTATCTAAGACTTGTTCAGCCCTCTCCAATCTTTCTTTTCTAGTCTCCTCTGAAACCTCACGACTGACCAGTTTTACCAAACACCATAGATACCCAAATTCCTCCCTGGATGCCATGTCTAG
The DNA here is from genome assembly GCF_010015895.1 of Lontra canadensis. Lineage (NCBI taxonomy): Eukaryota > Metazoa > Chordata > Mammalia > Carnivora > Mustelidae > Lontra > Lontra canadensis. The sequence continues at coordinate 18,545,456 of NW_022630999.1, forward strand.
GTTCTCATATTCCTCTTTTATCACTCTCAACTAAACCTAGACATCTTAATACTTTTGTGGATGATGAACATGAACTTCACAAACCCAGTTAGAAGGAAAAAAAAAAAAAAATCAGCATAGGGCACAGCTCCAAAAGAGCAGAATGTACTATAATAAAGCTTTATCTTCTTACCAAGTCCCCTCCTACCACACTCCCACTTTATCAGGACACTATAACTTTCCTTTCTCCAGGGATGCTCTCCTCCTGAAGGCTTAAATGTGGGCAATTACTTGGCAGAGCAAGATAACAGTGCAGAAAATACCTGGATGGTTACTCCCTTGTCCCCTCAGGGTAAATGTTAATTACAGCTTTCAGAGGCAACTAGAAAAGTAACTTGGGGTAGGGAGCCCAGAGATTAGGTGGACTGATTTATCTGAGCTCTGCTTGTTCTTCCCAGGACCTGTGCTCAAAGGGGTGAGGAATTTGACTGATCCTAAAAGCAAGGCAAACTATTCAAGGAGATGATTTAGCAAAACAGGAGTTTAGGCTCCTCAGGTAAATCCCTGGTTCCAATCTGACCTCTACCACTCACTAGTGCAAGGACATTGGCCAATTCTGTTTCTTCTTCTGCAAGGCAATGTTAGTAATTATTTCTCACATGACTGGTGAGACAAATTTATTAAATGAGATTCATTCATTCATTTCATTCATTAAATGAAATTTCATTCATTAAATGAGATTATGAATATAGGGTTCACAGCACATTCCTTGGCAGAGAGTAATCATATAATAAATTTGTATCAAATTATATCAACATGCAACTTCAAATAAAGAGATGACAAGTTTCTCTGGTTAACTAGGTGTGTCAAAGGAACAGTAATGCCTAGACACATTAGCAGAATTACAGTAGATCTCAAATTTTCTCATGGGATATAATAAAGGTAAAGGTTTTACACAAATCTCATATTCAATAAATTCCTATTTTCTCAATTCTGTAAGGGCCTTTTCAGCCAGAGCGGCCCCACCCCGGTTGAACTGCCATTTTGCTGTAAAACTTAAATTGACTCTGCCCCCCCCAGGGGAACTTACTTAAAAACAAATCCCAGAAACCAGTCCCAGTTAACAAAGTTCAAGTACAAGGGTGGGTCAGGCCAGGTGGAGGTATTCAATCAGTGGGGGCCCATACTGTCTCCTAGCTACCAAAGAGTATGGGCCCCACCCTTCGGGCACCTTTTGGGCGCCAATTCTGACCAAGGTGATAAACTGGTTCAAATGTCTACTAGGGTAAATTGTAATTCAATTGGTCACCTAACATGACTGTGCAGCTTTCTCTGTGTATTACAATTTCATTGGCCACCTATGTGTGGCCAGGCCCAACCACCTGGACTTTGCTCTATAAAAGTTAGTCTGTGAGGGAGAGAGGTCGCCCTCTCTGTAAGGGGCGGCCCCGACCAGTCTGTTTGACGGTCCGTTTGATTCTTGATGCTTGGCGCGAAATAAAGCTTTGCTTGACCTTCGCTTTGTATCAGTCTCGCTCCTTTAATCACGGACCCATTATTGGGGGACCCAACATTGGGGACCCAACAATTCTAATGTTAGTTTTAATAAATGTGTACTATTCCTGAAATGAGTTTTAAAATTGATGCTTACATTTAACATGCAACTATTTTCTCTTGAAAATTTGTATTGAAAGCCATAGGTGTCTTGTAATCAATGGTGTTTTAATTACATAATTAAGGGAAATAGTATTATTAAAAATGTATCATTTCCTCTAAGAGATGAACACAGCTAGGCTCTCAGAAGCCTAAAAGACCTAGTTGATTGTCCCAGGTGTCACCAATTTTTTCTTTGAATTTTTACTATGTCCTTGAGTCTCTTTCACCTTGATTCTTTACTACATTCCTACTTCTAACTACTATTTTCTGATCACTTGCTATGTTCCAAGTACAGTGCCAAAGGCCTTGTAAACATCATTTTACTTTACTACTCACAGCTCTAGAGGTGGAGGAACTTAAAGGGGAGGATATAGAGGCTTTGATGAAAACACTGAGGTGCAGATCAGTGCAGTTACGTGGCTCTAGTTTACAGCATCTGAAAAGGGGGTCAAATTTAGGTCTGACTCCAAAGCTGTGATTCCTGAGCATGACCAAAGTTCCTTGGTGATAAGAAAATGGCTTCAACAAGGAAAGCAATACCATAGCTCCCATAGAGAAAACCTCAGAGAGAGGGCATAGTGAAAAGCAGAGGAGGGTGTTGTCAAAGTAGCTCCAGAGAAAGAAAGTTATCAAAATAAAAGTATACATTGTAGGGGCGCCTGGGTGGCTCAGTGGGTTAAAGCCTCTGCGTTCGGCTCGGGTCATGATCCCAGAGTCCTGGGATCGAGCCCCACATCGGGCTCTCTGCTCAGCGGGGAGCCTGCTTCTTCCTCTCTCTCTGCCTGCTTCTCTGCCTACTTGCAATCTCTGTCAAATAAATAAAAATAAAATCTTTAAAAAAAAAAAAAAGTATACATTGTATGCCTTAACATTATTTTTCAATCAGTGAAGAGTATACATTTTAAGATGTACTTTGGGCTAAATGGAACACAGTATACAATGGAAAACAAGATTCATATTATAAAGAATGTATTTAATAAATTTATTCTCTATATTTTTAAAATGTTTTTAAAAGATTTTATTTATTTATTTGACAGAGATCACAAGTAGGCAGAGAGGCAGGCAGAGAGAGAGGAAGGGAAGCAGCCTCCCTGCTGAGCAGAGAGCCTGATGTGGAGCTCGATCCCAGGACCCTGGGACCTGACCCGAGCCAGAGTCAGAGGCTTTAACCTACTGAGCCACCCAGGCATCCCTATTCTCTATATTTTTAAATATTAAAGACAAAAGTTCATTAAAATCTATAGTCGAAAAATTTTATTGGGTCACAGTTCAAAATGGAAAGTTTCATCTTTTAAACCATGTGGTTGTAAAAAAAAGTTCTGGGGTAAAAACAGTAAATGATAGAAATTTAAAGATATAGCAAAAGAAAGAAAGAAAGAAAGAAAGAAAGAAAGAAAAAGAAAGAATAAAGAAAAGCTACAAAAGTAGGATAAACAAACAATAATTGGCTAGTATTTATATCTTATATTGACTAAGTTTAAATCACTTCCTTGTTAAATCCATAAAATATCTTCAATCACACACTTTCTTCTGACAAAGTCTAGAGCAACCCTGAGTCCTTATTTGCCCAAGATGGTGCTGGCTTTTGCCAGCTGTCCCAAAGCAATTATCAGTATCCTCAAATTTTTCCCAATTTGGACAGTAAATTATAGTCACCCTAATAATACTCAAGGAGCCTTGACTTTTTATTCTAGCCCTGCCAATTATAAACCATTAAATACTTTTTATTCATCAGATTCCTTTAAATGGCAATTTCCTCATATGTACTAGTAGAGATGTTTATCATATTTCACTCATTAACAAGCACCAAGGAGTTGCAGAAGCTTAGAAGGTAAGTGTAAGATGATGACTACCTCCTTCTACCAGAGGTCCTCCTCCTGAGAGCACTTGCTAACTTGACCCACAAAAATGTATTAATTCAGACTCCAGTGAGGATTGAAGAGAGCGTGATGGATATTCTGACAGGATTAAAAGTGAGTGCTCATGGCATGTTACTATATTGGTAGAGTTTTCTCCTTGAAGCAACATTTTAACTCCCAAATATCACCTTACAGTGTGATGTCTTCTTCAGAGCACTGAGTAATCCAGTGTTGTGCTTTGCACCCCTCCAGATCTGTCTTCCCTACTTGAAACTGTGACACTTTGGAAGGAGACGTTTTGGGAAGACTAAGCCTTTCCTATGACAACACATTGGTTCCTACTGCATCAGCCTTCTTGGGAAGAGAAGGATGTGGGCTACCACCAATAAGGAGAGGTGGCTGTAAATTGTTCATCTATCAGCAAAATGTCTCTTATCAACAACATGTCTGGCCAATCACAATTTCTGAATTTTTTTTGTAACGGAATTACTCCTTTGGACAAAGACATTTTTGTCCCTCTAGGTCCAAATGTGGCCCGGTAAGAACTTTTAACAGTTTTTATTAGGCACCCAGCATCTATCTCACTTTTATTTGCTCTTTATAGAACTCCACATATGTTCAGGAAGCTGTGCTTTTTATATATGACTCAAGGAAGGGTGACCTTACTTAATTTAGGTACACATTTAATTGGTCCAAGTAAGCAGCCCATGGTGTTTTTTGGATAACTGATAGGGGTCAGAGGTAACCTCATTTGGAACAAATGGAAGGTTTCAGTCCATGCTTGGTTGACTGGGTTCTCTCTCAATCTGTGTGTCTTGCCTGTCTCTTCTCTGCAGGACATAAACAACACACTACATAGCCCCAAATACCAGTAACAGCCATACTGTCACCACTAAGTACTCAGCATTACAATGAAGTGAATACTAAGGAAGGTAGAATGGAGATAAGGAAAAATCTTAGGTCTATGGCAGTATTAGTAAGCCTAAACTTCCTCTGAATTTCAGTTACAGACATAATAAACATAACATTGTTTATGTAGATTTGAATAAAAGATTTTGTTTCTTGCATTCCAAAAGTAGGCACATGGATTCAGTGTTTGGGGAGGCATAAATGGTGATCAGAGGTAATGTGGAAGGTGAAACAGTGTTACTGACCGGCAGCAAAATCGACCCAACCAGTCAAGCCAAAAATCTGAAAATTATCTTTGTTTCTTTTTATTATTTCTCACTTCAAAACTAATTGGAAACTTGTGTCTTTTTGCCCTCAAGATATTTTGCATTCCATCTACTTTCCTTGAACTCCATCCTTGCATATGTATTCTGTGTTTTGTGTCTGGCACATGACCATATCCACCCAAATGATCTCCCATTATCACTAATATCCCACTCTAGTTGTGCTCATCCATGCCAAAGAGATAACTTTAAAACTTTTAATGACTTTCCATCACGTTTGGGATAGAAGCTGTGTATCTTATCAGGACACACAGTCTCAACATTACCTGCCATCCACCTATGCAGCCTCTTCTCTGTTTCTCACACTTGTTCTTTCTCAGCCACACTGGGGTATTTTAATTTGTCTGCTTAAGTTTACTTCTGCCCAGGACCTTTGCACTTTCCTTTCTACCTAGAATGCTTTTCCCTTGGCGCTTCATGGATGAGTCCTCATCCTTCAGGTTTCAGCTTAGTATTACCTCCTTGGAGAAATATTTCTTGACCACTTCTTCTCTCATTCTTGACCACTTCCTCTCTCATTTCATCATTTTACTTTGCCCTATTAAACATTGATCATGTCATGTCCTTTATTGTTACTGTCAAAATCTAATTATATTCTATTATTTGTATGTGTTTGTTTAGGTCTGTCTCTTTATCAACAAGATCAACTCCATCCAGGGAGAAATCTTAATGGTTACATCTACCTGAGACACTGACTTAGGAGGTGACTGGTTATGGCAGGTTAAAAACCTTACTGTGAATTTTTTGATACTCTTTCCATTGAGAGGCAGGATGTATGTTTCTTGCCCTTGAATTTGGGAAAGCTTTCACAAATATGATTCAGTGGAAGTGATGCTTTGCGACTTTTGAGAGGAATATAAGATATCAGGCAGACTCTGCCTTGTTTGCTGGGAATGCTCACTCAGGGAGTCCTGAACTGCTACAGAAGAACTCCATTTCTCTGAGATGTCCATGCTACAAAGGTCATACATAGGTTCTTTAGTAAACAGTCTAGGCTAATACCCTTCTGTAGCTACTTCAATCCAGGATCCATATATGTGAATAAAGAATCTATCTTGCAAGTAGATCCTCCAGCCTCGGATGAACCAGACTTCAGATATTCAAGCCATTCCAGGTGAGGTCCTGCAAATTATAAAATCATACAGTGAAGAAAAATCTGTCCTTCCTATTGATACCCTGATTCCTAATGTGTGAAATCATTTAGCATAATTAAATGGTTGTTTTACCCCACTAAATTTTAGGATGTCTTTTAATAGAACAATAGCCCCCATAAAATATTCAAGAATATTTGTTGAATGAGATTGAACACCCTTCCTTGTAGAAACACTAATCTAGAAACCTGACTTCTAGTCCAAGCTCTGCCACTCATGTATTACCTGACCCTGAGAAAATCCTTCCATCTCTAGATCTCAAGTTTCTCCATGTACATTGAAATGATAGGACTACATAAATTCTTTGGTTCCTTACACTAAATTCCTAGTCTATAGATGAGCACTAAGGATTCTAGCAACAAGGAGAAAGGTAAGTAGCCAGAAATAGGGGCTCTTCCTTCTCTGGGAATTTAAATCAGCTTAAGGGATATGATCCTTAGGAGATCTGAGTAGGTTGCAGAGGAAGAGAGGGTTTGACAAGGCACACATTTTCCTGATCCTGACTATTCCCAAGAGAACAATCTGTCTTTGTCCTTAAAGCCAGATCATGTGGGAGTACAATGGCTCAGTGGACAGATGGGTTAATGCGGGGAGAGAGAGAGAGAGACTGAACTGTAGATGAATGGCTCCTGAAGGCTTCTGTTTTTCTAAAGGAACCATTTTTCTTGTTTCTTTCCAAAATGCTGAATGTCTCTCTTTCTACAGGACTGGTCCCAGAATTCGGAAGATGGAACTATGACTGCAGTATAAATGTGGTAGGAAGACTACTAGGTGTGTGGCTGCTGCCAAAGTTGAGAAGTCCTGATCCAGGCACCGCTCTGACCTTCTGTTATGTGAAATAAGGACAATGATTCTCCTCAGGCCATCTTCATTAGAAAGTGGAAGTGTCTCCCCCAGGGCTCACAGAAATGAAGTAGAAGTAGGACAATAACATTGGTCTCCTGATTCATAATCCAGTGTCATTTTATTATACCAGTCCCCAACTCCATCCCTCATGAACCATTCAAAGTAGGTATCACCTTCTAAAGAAGAAGCATGGACAGCCAGGTATGAGAGATGTAAACATTTTTTTTTACCACCCTTGGAGTTTCTGTGAGATTATTCACTGGGGATAGATCTTGGAGACTGACTGGATGAAGAACTAGTGAATGAGAAAAGAATTTCTGGAAGGTCATTCCCATGATGAGTAGGGGTAGGTAGGTGGTACTCTCAGATTGTAGACTTTCAGCGGTTATGAATCAGATCCACCTAAACAGGGCAGAAACACATTCTGGGGAAAAGAATTAAGAAGACTTCTGGTGGGGGCATATCTCATCTAAAAGAATGATTAAAACAAACAGCTTGGCCCATGTCATTGTCAGACACTACATTATGGATCATAATGCTAAAATGTCACTCCTTCTGCTAAGTTCAGAGGTAGCCTGAGAATCTCTCTCATCAGAGTGATATAGCAGCCACAGTCACAAAATGAGTGCTAGCTCATGCCAACAAAAATATTTTATATCTCTGCCCTCAGACTTCCTCATCAGAGGGCAAAAGCGATTCAGAATACGGTCTGGGTTCAGTAATCAGATTTTTTCCAAGCATAGCCCCCTCTAACAGACACAATAAGAAGAGATATATGACATGGGGATATTGGAACAAAGTCACTCAATTAGACACAAAATCTGGGCTTCCTTTACCTATGGTTCAGTGCCCCTTGCATTACCTTGTAACGCATTACAGTTAGAACAAACTAGATCAGCTATAAGAAGCAAAACAAAGGCACAATTTTAAATGATAGTATTCTCTTTCATTTTTGCCTGTTTGAATTTAAATGAATTTCATGGAGGGAGTTAGTATAGAACACACAATAATATTTTTTTTCATTGGTTAGTTGATCTATATGGTTCTTTTAAGCATAAGAATAAAGAAATAACAGAATGTTTTACAAATTAAAGTACTGTATAACATAAGCGATTATTACCACCAGTAGTCTGAGTATACCTTTAAAATTCTGAGTTACTTTCAAGAGTCCAGGCAAATAAACTAGGAGAAGGTGGATATTTATCTGGAAACTGAGCAACTATTCCATCTGATCAATTTAGCTGAAACAAATTTAATTTTAATCAATCCTTTTCTGGTCAGAGAGGATGGAATTAAATCAGAATGCAAGCAAAGGAAAGACTTCCATCATGTGAAGACACCATACATGAAATATAGTCTACTGCTTACTGGGAGTAACCCCACCACAATGAGGCAGGGAGGAGAAGATAAGGCAAATTATGATGGTAAGCACATAGGCTAACATGCCACCATACCCATCTCCCAAACACAAAGCAGACATTACAAATTAATCATAGTACTCTTTTCTGTTAAGAATTGATGTGGTCTCAGAAACCTTGCCCAAAAATAATCCAAGCTGCTAAAATAGCCAGCTGAACTTGAACTATGAGATAAGACCTACTGGCAGAATATTAGGAACTAAGAATGCACTGATAAGTAAGACACCTAGAACACTAGAACATGGGTGTTCTAGTCCCGGCTTGGTCAGTGACCTACTCTGTACTATGGACAATTTTTTTTTTTTTTTACTTTTCTTGATACCAGCTGTCCCACCTGTGAATTCAACAAAAACTTCAATATTGCCTATGTTGGAATTACTGCCTTGGAATCATTTCTGGAATCAAACTTACAGATAAGCTATGCCTGCCAAGACATCTGAAGAAATGGTGTGCATGTTGGGGATAAAAGGGTGAGTATTTCCCTGATGCCTTTGTAAAGTTATTTTAAATTTGTATAGTCAGGGGTGCCTGGGTGGCTCAGTTGGTTAAGCATCTGCCTTTGCCTTAGGTCATGATCCCAATGTCCTGGGATGGAGCCCTGCTTCAGGCTCCCTGCTCAGTGGGAAGTCTGCTTCTCCCTCTCCCTCTGCTGCTCCTCATGTTTATGTTCTCTCTCTTGCTCTCTCTTTGTCAAATAAATAAATAAAATTTTTAAAAAAATTTGTAGAGTCAAATAGAAGCAGAAATAATAGCAACTAAAAATTGTTATCACCAGCCTTCTTTCCCATTCTAGCCTGCTTAAGTCTAGCCACTGAAACATTGTTAGAGAGAGTTCTTCTTGGGCATTGCAGAAGGAAGCAAGGGATCCTGAGCAAATCGGAAGAACCTCGGTTTTGCTCTTCACTAGCTGTGTGATTTTATAACAACATTTTCTCCTCTAGGATGCTACTTATTCCAAATATATCTGCATCTGTGTTCCATACTGCCAGCTCCTAAAAGGGATATTGTAGCATGCCATAAAACCAATGAACAACCAATCTGTTTCCCTCTTGTCAACCTAAACTATGACTTGTGGAACTGGAGCCAATCCATGGAAGTCTCTTGGGTGGAGATGTTTCACAGAGACAGGATTTGGGCAGCAATGCTGCTTTTGATCAAGGTGAGGAGGCAGAGATAAGTGTTCAAGAGAGCACAAAGCAGAGGGCCCTTCAGAGATGGAGCTATCTGCCCAGGTTCCAAGCATATAGCTTTTATTTCTAGTTTAATTGAGGCTCTGAGGGGGCATGGTCAACTGTCCTAGATCCTCTGAGCTCTCCCTATTCTTACCACAAATTGTCTTTTGCTGCTGCCAGCTTGAACAGGTTTCTGGTCCTGTAGCCAAACCTGATTCTGTTCAATGAGGGGGGGTATTATGAAGAAGAGGTTTGGACTAAGAGATCTCTGAAGTCACGTTCATGAATCTATACTTGTTTCTTTCCACATCCAGTAACTCAGTCTCCACCCTGAAGTTACTGTGGGGTCAGCCAACTGGTTTCTTGAGGGAACTTTCCTTGTCCACAGCCTCCTTCTTCTCATCCATTCAATTTTCAGGCAATATAGTTGAGTGCTGCGTGAACACCCATCACTCAGTCCTTTACGAGGTTTCCTATGATCCCATTTTCTCAGAATCATCAGTCTCCTCTGTGCCTGTCTCTTTTACCTCTTTGCTGCCCTATACTAGAATTATTTTTCCAACAAGTTTAAGAATGCAAACTTAACTCTCAGGCCCTCGGGGTGACCCCTTCAGACTGATGCATTTCTAAGAATCCTTTCTAATATAGCTATCTCCACCAGTGTCCCAAAATTATTAAGGACACAGGCTCTGGGTTTGAATCCCAGCTCAACCGATGACTGGATGTGCAACTGCGCAATAATTACTTAAGCTTTCTGAACCTCAGTCCCTTTATATTTAAAATGAAGTTAAATCAAATCATGCATGTACTTACTTAGCACAATTCCTTGGCTATTAATAGTCAATAAATGTCATCCCTGTCATCATCATCATCCTTGGCTCAGCATGCCTTTGCCCTGCTTCTCATGCCCACTCACAGGTTACAATGCAGATCAATTACTGCCTCCTCCAGGGAGCCCTTTCTGTGCTTTTCTACTTCTTTATTTAAGTGATTATAACATTTAATATATTGCAAAATGACAACTTTATGTTTTTTATATGTAAAAATATTTTATGCTTTATACATTTTCTCCACGTATGTGAGATCCTTAGCAAGTAAATTGTTGCCTGATAGCTCTTTGTCTCTAATCTCCAAAACAGTTCACCATAAAGTATATTTTATTTTATCTCTCAAATATATCCAAAATCCTGCCTCTTGGCTCTCAGCCTCCACTGAGAGGACTAATTATGATGTTAAGTAGCGGTCATATAAGGTCTCCCAAACAGGTAGTCATACCCATTTACACAAAATAAATTAGAAGGGTTGAAAGAAGTGAAGTGGCCCACGCAGGGTCACCCACCCAGAATTGAGTGATTTTCAGCTCAGGCTTTAACAGCTTCGAGGACTCCCATAAGAAGAGCTTGTTCTGACCACTTCTTAGATGGATAACTCTATTTAATATGTAACCCCCCACCTTTCACTGAGTTCAAGTCCACTTTTCAACAACTTGTGCAGTTTCTAGTTAAAATTCTTAAACCATTCAGGATAAGTCTTACCCTTTATCCTCCTGACATGCCTCTAGACACTCAAAGTCAGTGATCTAATCTCCATTTATTCTTCCTTTGAACCTGAGCAATGCTGCCAGGTCTATCTGATTGCAGCAGAAATAATTAGAATGACTGGGTAAGTATAACAGGGAGGATTCCAGGCAAGGACAAAGAGTCTATCTCTTTAGCAGGGGAAATGGAGATAGTGAAGAGTTACCTGATATATGATAGAGGAATATGAATGAAATGCTGTAGGGTATCTAGTTTAGTGTTCCTTGCTACCTGGTCCTATTGCCTACCCAGAAGGGGACAGTAAATGAAATTAGCAGAATCTAAATTTAGAGAAGATCAAAGGAAATCCTTCTCTACACAATGTGCAATTATCCATTACTGCAGGATATTATTGAGGCAAATTGAAGCAAGAAGAATTTGGAAAAAGATTAGGTGCTTATATGAATAAGAACAGCTTGTGCAGTTACTGGCAAGGATAACAATTACATGGCCAATTAGTCCCCCGGTGTCAGGGTATGCACTGAGCTCAAGCTGGGGTCAAAGAATGTACTGCCTACAGAATAGTACAGTAGCATCCAATTTTCTAGAAACATTATCGGATTTTCCTTTGACTAATTCCTCTGAAGAATCTAAGGGAAAACACTTCAGTTAGTAGAGTATGAATTGCTTCAGTTTGGTTTTTAGATCTGGGTCAGAAATAGAAATGGCCTCTGAGAAATCTCCTTATAAAAAAATGACACCAAAATCCTGAAACAGGTTTCAAAATGGTGGGATGGGAAGGATTGCACACCAGTCATCTGAAGACCTGGGTTTCTTGTCTTATTTCATATTAGCCAAATGACCCAGAGAGATCACCTACCTTTGTGAACTTCACTTTCCTACTCTATAAAATGGTGGGCATTATCACAGCCTTGTGTATATAAAAGGTGACCCTAGTACCTCAGGCCTTATAGCCTAGATGGGTAAAATCAAGAATAAGTTGATTTTTAAATTGGTATAGAATAGGGGTAAATCTATATAAAGTACACAATAGCAGCAAAAATGTTTTTGCTCCAATCACCCATTAGGAAAACGCCCAGTACTCGCACACTTAACTTTGGGGACCCTATTTCCTTGGTGTTGACAGTCATCCCCCCACCCCCTTCATAGACCATGGGGTCACTGATGCTGACAACTCTCACACAATGTTCTTGACTCGCTCTTTGCTCCAAAAACTCTTATAATAAACCTTTTCTAAGTCTCTAAAACAGGAAAGGCCCACCCTTAGAATCATGTAATATTTGTGTGAAAACTTCTGTTTGACTCACTTAGACAAGTTTCCTTAGGGTAAGGTCAAAGGACAACGTGTATCTATGAGAAAAGCTCAGGAACTGGGGACATGCTTTTAGCTTTGTGAACTTCCGTCCCTTTGTTCTGCCTTCCCACTCAAATGACCAAAAGAATACAACAATCCATACCAGTAATGGAAATGAGGGTAAGATTGGGTTTATTTTAAAAAGTTGGAATATTTTACAAGAAAAAAACACAGAGGACACCAGAAAGAGAGATAGACAAACTGACCCTTAATTTTCACATGAAAAGAATCTCCAGTGGGCACTCACATATCTATATTCTCAAATTCACAAAGGGACTAGAGGAAAAGAGTAATTAACAAATGTCGTTTTTATTCTAGTAGCAACTCTGGGCAGCACCTCATATGGCATATTGGAGCTTTTTCTATGTTCTATCCAAAAAATATGGGCACAATAGTAGCATTCTCCACCCAAAGACCACTCCTCTGATAGAGATATATTGCTCCAGTTAATTTTGGGCTATGCCAACAAACACAAAGAAGGAATTTCTGACCATGTCAGCGCCCTCTCACTCAACTATCACCCAACAACCTCTCCTTGTGCAGGCTGATGGATCTCCTAATTGTCAGGTAACACTGTAGTTAAATGTTTGTGGGCTTGGTTTGGTTTATTTTTTTTAATCTGAATTTATAAGATTTAAATGCAGAACTGCACATAGTCTAAGCGAGCTAATGTTAAGTAGCTGAGCGTAAGACTCATTTTGGAAAGATGAGAAAAGAGAGAAAAATTTTCGAACACCTAGAAAGCTACTGCGAGTCAGATAAAAAAGAACGGACCAGAGACACAAACTTTTCTATTTCCTAAGTGTTGTTTCAGAGGTATAGCCTCATAATGGATGACTCTAATAGTAAGGAGTACAAATAGCTAATAACATATGGAAAGTAGGAAGCAGATTAAACTGTGGACACAAGATGTTTTATCTCCTGTACCCTGGCTCAAAAACATTAACCAGTAATAAACCTCCCCAATTATGTTCATCAAGCTAACACAACTCTCATGATAAAACCTAATGAAAATATCAAAAAGATAAACACCTCTAAACATGAATCCTGTCAATAATATGTAGCAGTACTAAAATTGAAAATAAAAATAACCTAAAGCCATTTTAAAGGAATATAGCATAAACAAATGGACTATTCAGGCATAAAATAATAGTACAATATTAGGAAACCTATGACTGCAACTTGTCAATAAATAGATCAAAGAAGAATTATCTCAGTAGAGGTCAAAATCCAAATGACAAAACTGAACACATATTACAGCTAGAAGCTCTTGCTAATCCATGAAAGGAATGCCACTATCTTAACTTGGAAAAAAATATATATCTAAAATCAACTTTTGGCATTGTACTCAAGGTAAAAATCCAATGACCTACCAACTATAATCTGAATGAAGAAAATAATTCTGTCATCCACAAGATTATAAAATTATAGACTTTAAGATCAGTAAAATCATGTAAGATAAATGGAATAAAAATATAAAACTTATTAGAAAAGACAAGCTAAATTTGTATTAACTACAGGAGTACTAGCAATAATGAGCCTAAGGGAAAATAGAATAATTATTCAATCCTATTAGAATTTAGTAAGATGACTTATTAAGAAAAGACAATGATAACTTACCTTGAAGTCTTTAAAAATCACTAACAAATTTGATTTTTTCAACAATTTTTTAATCTTTTCATATAATAATTAAAAATAGAAAATGTATTGAACTAAACTTAATTAGGAATGTGTAGGACCTATTTGAAATAAGCCTTTAGTTACAGACATAAAAGAACACCTCATAGAAGTAAAGAGGGTTACCATGTTTTTGAGTAACAAAGTTCAAAATTTCAAATATTTTAATTTCCTGTAAATTTTTAAATTTGATATTCTTATTGTATCTCCGTGGAATTGCTTTCATCATAAGTGGAGTAATGATTATTAAAAAAAAATAATAAGAAAGAATAGCCAGAGGAAGTTCCAAGATAAAGAACAGTGGGTGACTTACCTCACCAGCCATTCAGAATTTGTATAATAATTTAGTTATCACAATCCCATTAATGGCTGCAGAAGAGGCAGATGAATGACATGGAAGTGAAATTCCAGAAACAGACATATGTACATCCCACAATTTAGTTTAGGATAACATATCATTTTATAGCAGCAATTTTAAGATGTAAATAAATATAAAAGAAATGTATAACTTGAAAATTTAAAAATGGCCAAACCAGTACATTGTAGGAAATTTATAAAAGATAAAATAAAAATATATAAGTTGTGCTCAGAGAAACAGAAAGCTGGATCTTTGTCTCAAATAATCCCCTAAAGTAATCTTGGACTAACTGAATAGTTAAAAGGAACTAGAGAGGGACCTGGGTCTCTGAGTCAGTTACGCATCTGACTCCTGGTTTTGGCTCAGGTCATGATGTCAGGGTCATGGGATTGAGCCTTGTATTGGTCTCCACACTTAATGGGTTTAAGATTAAAATTCTGCTTAAGATTCTCTCTCCTTCTCCTATTCCTCCCCACTCAAGGATGCATGCACTCTCTCTAAAATAAATAAATCTTAAAAAAACAAACAAAAAAAGGAACAAGGAACTAGGGGGAAAAAAAATAAACAAAGCCAAAACCCTAGAAAACACTTTCAATAATTTGAGGGTGTAAGGAATTTCTAAGCACAAAATGCGAAAACTATACTTGACAAGAATAAAATATAGGCTCCTTAGGAATTTGATACCACACAATTTTTAAAAATCTGCCTTGAAGAATAATAAAAGATAACTGAAAATGTGCAATGTTTGCAGCATCCATGACAGAACAGGCAACATCAAAAATATAAAAGAAATTTATAACTTGAAATTAAAGATGGCCAGTAAAACCAGTAAAATACACAAAAGACAATTACATTGTAGGCAATTTATAAAAGATAAAAATACTAACAGAAGTCATCACCTAAAAATGTAGATCAAAGAACATCCAGTTTTCATCTATCAAACTAGAAAGAATTAAAATATATCAAGACTGTGAGCTGACACATATGTTGGCATTTTAAATTGCATCAAAAACATTTAAAATATGTGTAATCTTCAGCTCACTGATCCAACTGTAGGGGTTTCCCTAGGAAAATTATTGTGGGTATATACAGACCTTTCTTCATAAGGATATTTACTGAGCACTGCTTAAAATAATGAAGAAGTCTGAAACAAAGTGTCCAGCTGAAGTTTGGTAAAATGTACACTGGGACATTAATATTACCATCTTTAGTTATGTTGTTGTAGATAAAACAGGATAATGTTTATAGTAGACTTTAACCTTAAAATCAGGTTTTATATACACACAGACACAGAAACATGTATACACACAGTTTGAATTATAAAAAACTGGTAAATTCAACTGCTTTGGCCTACAAAAGTAGCAATTTTATATGCTCTAGCCAATAATAATTTATTTTGAGTGTTTTGTAAATTATACATGCGTATACAGAAATAAAATATAAAGTTCTGAAAGGAAAAAAATATATGTCTCTAACTGGCTGGCATATGGAATTTTTGACCCTTATTTTTTTTCTATATTTATAAATTCCTAGAAGTTTTATTATTTTAATTTAAATTCAATTAGCCAATAATATAGTAGTAAATCATTTGTTTCAAATGTAGAGTTCAGTAATTCATCAGTTACATATAATGCCCAGTGCTCATCACATCATGTGCCCTCCTTAATCCCATCACCTAGTTACCCCATCTCCTCACCCACCTCCCCTCCAGCAACCCTATTTCTTTCCCATAATTAAGATTTTCTCATGGTTTAACTACCTGATTTCTTCCCATTCTGTTTTCCCCCCATTCCCCTATGATCCTTTATGTTGTTTCTTATATTCCTCATATGGGTGAAATAATATAATTGTCTTTCTCTGATTGACTTATTTCACTCAGCATAATACCCCCCCCAGTTCCATCCCTGTCAATGTAACTGGTAAATTCCATCTTTTCTGACGGCTGAGTAATATTCCATTGTGTGCATGTATAAATACACACTATATATTCTTTATCCATCCTTCTGTCAATTGGACATCTTGGCTCTTTCCATAATTTGGCTACTGTGGACACAGCCACTATATATATTTTTTTTTTTTTTTTTTTTTAAGATTTTATTTGTCAGAGAGAGAGGGAGAGCGAGCGAGCACAGGCAGACAGAATGGCAGGCAGAGGCAGAGGGAGAAGCAGGCTCCCTGCCGAGCAAGGAGCCCGATGTGGGACTCGATCCCAGGACGCTGGGATCATGACCTGAGCCGAAGGCAGCTGCTTAACCAACTGAGCCACCCAGGCGTCCCTACACAGCCACTATAAAGCAGGTGCCCCTTCACATCACTACATTTGTATCTTTGGGGTAAATACCCAGTAGCTCTATTGCTGGGTTGTAGGGTAGCTCTATTTTTAACTTCTTGAGGAAACTCCATCCCATTTTTCAGAGTGGCTGTAATTTCCTGTAAGTTTTATTTACTTACTTATTATTTTTTTAAAGATTTTATTTATTTATTTCACACAGAGAGAGAGAGAGCACAAGTAGGTAGAGCAGCAGACAGAGGGAGACGCAGTCTTCCCACTGAGCAGAGAGCCCGAGGTAGGGTTCAATGCTAGGATTCTGGGATCATGACCTGAACCCAAGGTAGATGCTTAACTGACTGAGCCACCCAGGCACCACTCCCATAAGTTTTAATCTTATCTTAAAATATTTTAAAAAATAAACAACGAAAGGGCACCTGGGTGGCTCAGTCAGTTAAATGATCCTTGATTTCAGCTCTGGTTTTGATTTCAGGGTTGTGAGTTCAAGCCCTATATTGGGCTCCATGCTGGGTACAAAAGTACCAATTCCCTACATACCTGAATACATATATACATACATACAGAAAGAAAGAAAGAAAGATAATACAAAAATACCTCCAAATTGTTCTTCCCTACCCAAATCCCTGGACTTGAAATGAAGATCCCACACCACTGCCCTTTTTGTAGAGTGACACCTAGCCCAACTAATACCATAGGAAGCTGAAGGGGTGTTATTTTTTCAATTTATGACATCAATTCCAATCTGTTTGGCTTGTCTTTTCACGGTAACAAGACACAAGTGGCCAGGGGAACATCCAGTTGTAGAAGCCAAAATTAGCTCCTAGGTAAGTCCCTCATCAGACAAATACTGCCACTATTAATCCTGAATGATGGGAAGCCTTATTGTTAAAGAGATTTAAACATGAACTAATACAAAATTTCAAGAGAGGGCATTAACAGAGAAAACGCCCATCTAAAAGAATCTGGCACTATACATTTTTATAGGAACCAGTAGACAGGCAGTATTTTTTTTGACAGCTAAGGCCAAAAAGGAAGGCACTTTCAATTAGAGAATTGTCATTTTCTGACAGTAGAAATTATATATATCCAACTACAGAGACCATTTTATTTTTTGTAGGATTAACTAAAGCAAGAATTTACCATATAAATGTAGGTATGAAGGACATGTAGTGATATAGTGCCTCACTCCTCAAAGTGCAGCCCATGTAACAGTGTAGTGTCACCTGGGAACTTGTATGGGGCCTCATCTCAGACCTCCTGACTCAGAATCTTCATTCTGAACATATTCCCAGGTGATTCAAATGTTAGAGAAGCAATGATGTAGTAGACATGATGTCTTCAGCTCTTGTTTTACAACTGTATGGGAACACTGGTCAACCGTGGGTCAGAGGGATTCATTAATGGAGAAAACACCTAAAGACTCCTATCCCTCTACAGACCCTGGACCAGGCTCACTTCTTATGGGAAACTGTTGAAGGAACTGATCTAGAGAAAAGTCAGATAACAATTCTAGAGAAAAGAAGAATTGGGTTACAGGGACAAGAGATATTAGGAAATATTTGAGCAGGCTTCTTTTTTTTTTTTTTTGGTTTTTATTTATTTATTTGAGAAAGAAAGAAAGAAAGAGAGAGAATGAGCAAAGTAGAAGGGCTGAAGGAGAGGGAGAACCAGACTCCCTGCTGAGTGGGAAGCCTGACACGGGCACTATCCCAGGACCCTGGGATCATAACCTGAGCTGAAGGCAGTCGCTCAGCCAACTGAGCCATGGGCCACCCAGGTGCCCCAATGAGCAGGTTTTTCACATGGAAGAAGTCAAAGTAGTCTATCCTTAAGACAGTCAAACCTAACACTGATGGCTGGAAACAGAAGTAAGAGGAACGGTTCTCTCAATATAAGAATTTTCTTACAAGTAGGTATCAAGGACAAGAACTACAAGAAGGCCAATATTACTTCTACCACTGCCATTACCATTTCTACCAGCAGGAACTATTAATTGTATGCTTATTCTGTTCAAACAGTTTTTGTTTGCTTTTATTTTAAGGTATTTTACCCTTATATTATTCATCTTTTTAACCTATTGTCAATTTGAACAATTCAGAGATATTAAATAATTTGTCCAAGTTCACCCAATTAGCAAGTGGCAGAACCAGCATTCAAACTCAAGCCATGCTACTTCCATAATGATCTCCAATATGGGAGATACTTAAGAGGGTCTTCAAGTATCACATAAACTAGAAACAATTTAATACTTCCCAAACCTTCCTTGCTAAATATCAGAGCCATCCTAAGTACTTTTGTGGAGATCTAGATTCTAGAGCCTGATTCCTGAAAAGTCTGTTGTATTTTGGTTGGGAGACAGGAGGAGATTAGAAAATATGCCTCTTTTGACATCTGGGATAATCTATTCTTTTGTGCTCCCCCTAGTCTAATTTAACACAGATGTGGGACTTGGGGAATGGGATCTATTACACAGCCATTAGTATTCCCATATCCATCCCTGGTTGTTACTAAAAGAAGGCATCCAGGACCGAGCTGTGGATTTCCCACAATTCCAGAATACAGTAGTGGAACACAGAAGGGCCCTCAGATTCTAGATTTTCTATGAAATTGGCCATGTGACCCAGGAAAAGTAGTAAATAGCTCTGTGCTTCTTTATCTGAAAAATGGGAGCAGTTATACCTTGCTGTTCCCTAGGGATATCACTAGGCACTTTAAAAAAATGAAACACTTTTATCTTCTTGTAGGGAAGCAGGAGGTGTTTTGAATAATAATGACAATGAAAATAAAAATAAAAATAAATGCACAGAGCCCAACATTTTCTCTAAGAAAACATGTTCCTAAATGCATTAGCTGTCCAAAAAGAGACAAATAGAGTTGCTTTCATTTGTTTTCCGTTTTCTTTATTCTCATAAAGCTCATTAGCCAGCAATTATGCAACAAATGCACATAGAAAAATAACTGTAGACTTTGAATTTTGTCTGACTGCTGAGATGTCTCAATATACTAATGAAGAAAAGATGAAAATTCACACAAACTTAAAAATAGAGTCAGTTTAAAGCCCTAAGTGCACAAGTCAGTTCAGTGCACTATGCTGAAACGCTTCCTGAATTGAGAAATAACATGCTAACACCTAATATATTTTAAAAATGAAAATGATTTAATAGTCTAAATAATCATCACCTGTGACTACTTTCATTTTCTCCTCATGGGTAGACTGTATTTCTCTAGATAAATCTTACCTTTTTTTTCTTGTCTTACTAGTTCAAGATCATCAATATCACCACCTTAATAACTGCTTATTGAAAACAGGTATAGTAGAATAGTGGAAAGAATATAAACATTTTAAAAAGACCTCAGTTTATTAAGAGTTCCATCACCTATTAACTATTAAACTAGGACAAGTTCCTTAAATTCTCTGGGAAATTAGGGTGGTAGTTCTTCCTCAAATAAATGGTCTGAGTATCACAGATAATTTATGTATCTGGCACAGTACTTGGCACATTGTTAGTGTTCAGCAAATCTCATTTTTCTAATTCCCCATTTTTGTTGTATTAATAGGAAAATGGGAGAAATTCCCCAAGTCAGTGTTTCCTTGTAAGGAGGTTCCTATCTTAGGCCAGCTGACTGGTCCTCTAGTCCTTGAATTATAGGCAAGATGGTGCATATGAGGATCTGAATTTAGGTACAAATGCCATTTGAACCTAAGAGTGTTTTGGTTTTCAATGCAATGGGGAAAACTGCAAGGTACTCGTGCTATAATATCTAAAGCGCCCAGCTTCTCTTGACAAGAGTTGTAAAGTCCCTTAAGAAAGAGAGTTTTTCACCCTCCAGCACCCTGAAAGAGCAAGATGCATGCTTTAGTCTGTCTAGAGCCCCAAATGCTCTCTTTGCCACGACTGGACCAGATGGCCCAACTCCTCAGTGGACCTGTGTTTTGGGGACGATGCCTACTCCTCCTGCACAAACCACTCTGCTTGGAGTGGTAACAACATGACCCTTCCCTCCCCTGAGCTCAAAGCCCTCTTCTTCTTTCTGCCAGGTCTGGAACTGGCAGAAATTGTCATTAAGGGTTTTTGGTTTTGTTTTTTAATTTCTCATCTGGAGAATACCGTCTTCCATGTGAGGGACCATTCAGTTAGGGAAAGAGTCTGTTCTTAGTTTCAAAACTGAAACTACACAATGTGTCTCTAATCCACTTGAAACATCAGCAAACAATCTACTTGCCCCTGTGAACTGAAACAAAAGCATAGATCAGGTCTGTGCCCAAAACGGCCTTTGCCCCCCACCCACCCCCCAGCCTGTACTCAGCCCTGTCCACATGGGAAGAACTTGGCCTCCAGAATGCCTGGTTTGCTCCTTCAACTGGGAAAATGTCACTTTTTCTTCTTGGAGATTTTATCCTGAAGGGCCTGGACCAGACGTTTTTCTAGGCCCTTTCAGACCTTACTCTTATGTACCAATGATTCCAGTTGTTTGAAATTACATCTGTTAAAGTTTTGGAAGGACTTGGCCTAACATCTCATTGGTCATTATCCATTCACCCTTTTTCCCACTAAACTCAATCTCACGGATCCCATCACCAAATTCAACACCCTTTCACTCAATTCCAAGTCAGCTTGAGCACTGTCAGGTAAATAAATTCAAGGACAGAACTGCAGATGCCTCTGGGCATATAAGAAAACACACCCTTTCTCTGGGACACAGGACTGGAGCTGAGCACCCCCTCCCACACCCCCTGCACATGGGTAGTAATCGCTTGCACAGTGTATGCAGGAGACCTGCCAAAGAGTGGTAGAAACATACATGCAGGTGGGTCCCCATTACCAGCATTATTCCCCTCAACCCCGACTTGTCAATACCACTTGGAAACTGTTCTTATATATTAAAATTATTGAATGTTAATGAAGAGCGCTACAGTTTTCAATGTATTTGATGATCTCTGTTGCTAGTCCTGCATGGTTCTTAACTGGCCTCAGAATTAAAGGGCATAGCTAGAATCCATTTCACTTACTCAGAAAACATATTATGGATTGAGCTGAACACTGGGGCAAAACATTTTACATGCACGACCCTGCTTAATATTCCCAGAGATTATTTTGTAGGTGCTATTGTCATTTCCACTTAATAATGATGAAATCAGAATGCAGAAAGGTTAAGGGACTTGCCCAAGTGTGCACTTAGTGAGCAGCACAACAGGAACCTGAACACCATGTGTGTGGTTTTCTTAGGATACTGCAATGCTCTGCTAGAAATTTTATTTTGAGGAGCTAGATGTAAAAGCCCCTCTTAATGATTACAGAGATCCTGGGTTCTTCCTGATACACAGGGTATTTTGTTTGTTTGTTTGTTTAGGAAGGGAATTTGGAAAGAAGGATCATACCCAAGTCATCAGGGCCGGAAATGCACAAGGCATGACCTGGTCACAGGGAATACCTCAGGCTGTCCTGCTCCCAGAATATGCGAGCAGGGGGCTTTCCTTTGTGGGTGGCTGACATGTTTACAATGAGAAAATAGGGAGAAGCATCAAAAGGATAGGAGAGAGAGAGCAGAAGAATCAACAGCCACTGCCTGGTGGCTGGTAGAAGGATGGTGGGGGTCAAGCTGTCATTGTTTTTTTTCTGGCTGGTTTTAAGACATTTTTATTTTTGAATTTCATTATGGTAAGTTTAGATATGTATTTATTTTCTTTTTTTTAAAAACTTTATTTATCTAACAGAGAGAGAGAAAGATCACAAGTAGGCAGAGAGGCAGACAGAGAGAGACAGAGAAGCAGGCTCCCGACTGAGCAGGGAGCCTGATGTGGGGACTTGATCCCACGATCCTGAGACCATGACCTGAGCTGAAGGCAGAGGCTTAACCCACTGAGCCACCCAGGCGCCCCTGTATTTATTTTCTTAAAAAAAAAAAAAACAACAAAAAACAAACAAACAAACAAAAACCTAGATTCACTGTGATCCTTAAATCTCTGAATTTGATGTTTTGCATGGCCTGCATGTAATTTTCAAGCCAGTACATTTTCAGATATGCCCTTGCCCCATTTCTTCCCTCCCTCCAAGTTCAAGTAAACTACTAGCAGACTTCCGCCTCTGTGTTCTCCAGCTCTTGACAATTGGTTATCCTAAACGTTGTCTCTCTCTGCTGCATCCTGCACAATTTCTTCTCATCTACCTCTTATTAATTCTCGTTTCAGTTGCATCTAATCAGCTGCCAAACCCACCCCTGAATTTTAAATGTCAGCTATAGTTGCTATTTTAGCTTTTATTTATTTAATTTTTAAAAACACGCAACAGCACGTTTTTAAGAAGAAAGTTTCTTCTTCTTTCTAGATACTTTCAAGTTTGTCCTTTTTCAAAAAAAATTAAATATACTAAGTCTACTTGTTGTGTAATCTGTATTTGATAATTTTATGCCCTGAAGTCATGGGGAGTCCGTCTCTACAGCTAAGGTTTCTGTCTGCTTCTACTCTCAGCTGCTTGTTGTTTGGGGCATTTGTTTATCTGAGACTATGGGCTGGTTACTGGCTTTGAAAATTACTTTGGGGGGATTTCTCAGGACCTAAAATTAGGAAATATTCTTCCAGAGAGTTTTCATTTCCCTTTCTCTGAAACCGGGATACAGATCATGTAAAACCACTTAAATGCAAGGTTTGAGGGATTTGGGAGTCACATTTATAATGGACAAATGGACTGAAATTTCACTAGAGGACCAGAAATGGGTTGTCTTCCTGCTCATACCCATCCTGAATCTGCTCATGTAGGGCAATGGTCACCCCAGCTCCAAGAGGGTAAGCAGAGGAGAATGACTTACTCTGGTTTGCCCTCACCTAGATTCATGTGCCAAGAGTGCTTATCAGACTGCTCACCTTGGACTGGTTTTGAGTTTCCTCTTGCTTCCTCTTCCCCAGAGGTTTCGACAATGGACCTACAAATCATTCAGTGACAGTTAGAGAAGATTTTTCTCCATCCTACTCAACAGGTTCATTTTTATAAACAAAAGCATTAAGAACAGTAAACATGGAAAGCATTTTCCACGTTTTGAATTCACTGCACTGGTACTCACTACATTTTATGGATGCTTAACAGAGCTTAACAGAGAAGTTAAGCTAAGCTCCTGAAATCAGCCAGCTCTTGAACAGTAAAGACAGTGGAAGTGCAGGCTGACTGTCCCTGGGCCCACACTCTTAACCATGACAAGGCCATGATATTTTGGGGTCCCCTTAAGACAGAGGTATAAAAATTGCTCTATTATACAGAATGCCTCCATATGCCACTCTACTATCTGATCCTAAATGTTTTTGGTCTTGCTTTTAAAAATCCTCTTAACAAACCCTATATTTCTAGCATTCTTTTCTTTACAATGCCACGGTTACCTGAACTGGTGTCTGCTTTAGTTTCTTCTAATTATATTTATATTCCACTTATTTTGGCATATCCAAAAATTTTCTCAGTAAAAGTACCAGTAAAAATACCACCTCCCTAAGTCTTCCAGTGTGTGAAGCACCAGACACTTGGCTCATATCCCCGATAACGCAAATTTATTATTTTCCAGTGAGGACATTGATGCTCTGATGAGTTAATTTATTAACGCCAAACTGGTATCTGGTCCAGGCAGGATTTGACTCTTACTCTGCCTCAAAAGCCTGTGCTCCTAACCACTATCTTTTATTTATCTCTTATCTCTGTATATAAATGCATTGTGTATGTACTTCCTGAGGCTCTTTTCACTTTTCTCTTATAAGAGTATTATTTTGAGACATGTCCCCCACTATATAATAAACACCTTGGGAAATAGGATTACTTCCCAGGCAATAAGACTAGCATGATGTCTATACATAGTTAAGTGCACAATCTGTCTTGTGATGACTGGATAGACTGCTGAATACAAGGAGATGATTTTCTCAAGGACTAGAATTCGGCTTTTTTGAGATTCTTTATCAGTGTTTAATATTTTCTCTGCTTAAGTGCTTTCTGTACTTCATTACTCTTGGTGAGATGTTCCATATTAGCTTGATGTCCATTGATTTCTGAAAGGACCTTCAGTGATGTTTTAATTACTGATTGTGAGATAAGCCGTGATTAGCAAATAATGATCTAGAAATTGCAAAGACACTGCCATTGGTTATTGGGCACTTGGAAAGGGCCCATGAAACTTACAAGAACATTGCTGGTATTTAATGAATGAGAGAAAAACAATTTAAGCTCACCCTTTCAGTAAACAATTAGTTGTACACTTTAAGTCTTTAAGAAATGTTTAGTAACTGGCCAAATCACTTGGTTTTATGATGGGGGGAGTGCTATGAGAAGATGCGTAGCTAGCCAGCAAATAAAGAATTTAGGTCAGAACACGGACTGGGAGAATTGCAAAATGATCATTATGATCTGTTGCTTCACTTGTTACCTTGTACACATCATTAGGTTAATCCTGCTGGTAGTTCTCATCATAAACAGGTCAAACTAATTACCCAGTAGGGAGACATAGCGGACTGGCCTCTAAACTTATTTATAAAACCTTATGAGGTGTCCTTTAAAATATGAACTTGGTCTCTAATTAACATATGACAGCAATGTGCCTATTAAATTGGAAATATAGCCATTTGGAGAGACATTTAGGTGAACACACTGATCATATCTCGGATGCAAAGGTAACTACCACCTCTAGTTTTTAAATTGTCCAGTGAGACTCTGGAGGAATAAAGCATTTGCTTACCCTCCAGGAATGCACTGCACAGTATAAGGCCCTGGTGATGTGTCCCAACAACTGAGCTGCATTGCTCATTTGTTATTCTACAGACTGGGGGACTCAGAGGTTTATTCTCCATTCTGGGACTTAGTTTCTTCATCTATAAAAAGAATTTTGAACCTGATAATCTCTCAGGCTCATTTCAGCTCTAAAATGTGTGATAAACTTTTTCATGGAGCATTTTCATCAATAGGCGATTCTTTTATTATTCTTCTTATGATAAACTCTTCTTATAATAAACTTCAGACCCCTTTTGTGACTAAGCAAATAGCCTTGAGGCAGAGCTGAAAATAGGCAGAGGACTATGTGCATATGTAAACTGTATGATAACAAGGCAAATTGCCTAGGACTGTGATGGAATTAGGAGTGATATGCTTGGGGGTACAAGTGATGACAATGACGATGTAAATGACAATGAAGAAGACTAACATTTGCTAAATGCTTGTTTACTATTCCAGGCAATGCTGTCAGCATTTTGGAGATATTATCTTAATTAATCTTCCAGAAAATCTTACGAGTATCCTAGCACTATAACCACCCATAATACAGATGAAGGAACTGAAGCACAAGGAAGAAAGATAACATTTTTTAAAAAGATTTATTTATTTATTTGAGAGTGCAGGAGAGAGCATGCCTGAAAGCAAGGGGAGAGGTACAGAGGGAGAGAGAATCTCAAGCAGACTCCACACTGAGCATGGAGCCAGACCTGGGGCTCAATCCCACAACCCTGAGATCATGACCTGAGTCAAAACTGAGATTTGGATGCTTAACCAACTGAGCCACCCAGGTATGCTGAAAGATAACATTCTTTTTTTTTTTTTTGAAGATTTTATTTATTTATTTATTTGACAGAGATCACAAGTAGGCAGAGAGGCAGGCAGAGAGAGAGAGAGAGAAAGCAGGATCCCTGCTGAGCAGAGAACCCGATGCGGGGCTCGATTCCAGGACCCTAGGATCATGACCTGAGCTGAAGGTAGAGGCTTTAACCCTCTGAGCCACCCAGGTGCCCCAGAGAGATAACATTCTTAAAACCACACAGCAGTAGAGTGGTAGAACCTGGATTTGAATCCAGGGAATTTAGCTTCAAATACTGCTATCTTCACCAGGCTGACTTTCTCCCTCTTTAGAGGTAGGTGGTATTTGAAACAATGGGAGGGTTTTGATGGTATTAGGAGGATATATGGAGCAAAGCTCCCATTCCCACAGAATTCCCATAGTAGAAAGAGACACAGGGCGTAAACATAAAACAAATACCTCTGTGCTATTTAGTGATCTTGGAAACCTAACCACTATGCAAAAAAAAGTCCTTATGAGTGGGGATGGAAAACATGCACTGAAATGGGGTTCTAAGGACCTCACCCTACTCCTAAACTATACCCTGCATACCCATCCTCCTTAGATTCACAACTGCATCACATGCAAGGAATGATTCCAGACAGCAGAGAAGGGATCCTGGAAAACCACTTGTGCATTTCCAGGAGAAAAGACCTCAATTCCACCCCTGTTGCTGAAGAATAAAAGATAGTGTAGAGAGAGAGGTTCATCTAGATCTATGCCTCTGAAAGTAAAAGGCTTCCATCCTCAGCAAAACTTCTCCAATACATAACCTAGAATTTGGCCAATTGGATATATATATTTTTTTTCTGATGATTGGGTACAGGATGGAAGAATGGGGTGGGAAGAAAAAGATCTCTTTTTTTCTTCTAGACACCTACAAATCCCAATGCATTGGGAAAATCCAGAAAGTTTTCCTGGCAAAGACAAAATTGAAAGTGAGCCCAGGATTTGTGCAGGTTGAGATAAGAGATGGGTATGTCAGACAGGAAAGGCACATACGAAGACAAAGGAACTGGAGGTCAGATAGAAGAATCAAGTGTGCATATAGGGTCGTATTACAAGATAAAGCAGGAAGGAAAACAGAACGGAGCCTCATTAGAGAGGATGGGATGAGGAACAACTACATAAGATTTATCTCTACAAATCCAATTCAAAGTGTGCGGAAAAAGAGAATCTGAGATTTGGAGCATAACTGGGTTGTCAAAACTCCCCTATTTTATTCTATTTGACCAGCTACAATAGCAGTGATAGTCAACCTGACTGCTTCAAGGCAGCCCTTTGGCTGAGTCTAAATGTTGTGCTCTGGTTTCCTGCTTCTCCTTTCTCTCTGCTCTTCATCTTGGTGAAAGGACATTCCCAAGAGGTCAAGGAGAGTTTGCTTTCCTCTCTTGCCTTCCCTGATCATAAAGTGCTTTATTAAAAGCTATTCCTTGAATGTTTGCCTCTTTTCCTTAGGCCTGAATAAGCAATTGTTGCCTCAGGGTGGTTTGGAAAGCAGTCCCCAAAGCACCAAACATTTATCATCTCCTTCCTTAGCAAGTAAGAGCCAGGAAAAAAAAAAAAAAAAACCAAAGATTTGTTATTGCCTTCTCTAATGAGC
Source organism: Lontra canadensis (assembly GCF_010015895.1). Classification (NCBI taxonomy): domain Eukaryota; kingdom Metazoa; phylum Chordata; class Mammalia; order Carnivora; family Mustelidae; genus Lontra; species Lontra canadensis. Next base: position 18,573,162 of record NW_022630999.1, read on the forward strand.
ATCAAGAACAGCCCAGTGTTTCCACAGGAGGGAGCAATTAAACAGGATGAGTGGCAAGAAGACATTTGGAAAGTCAGATGGAAGACTCTTGGAGGGTCTCCATTATCAGTCAGCAGACAGCAATTAGGGAGAGGCTGGAATTCCAAACTAAGACAAAGCAATTGTTGGGTGGGCAAGGGACAGGAACAAGGAGCCAGTGTTATTTTCTCTGATTGACTATTCCTTCCTGCAGCCTCTAAATGATATTGAAAATGGGTAAAGTAGGGGTGAAAGGTGCATCTTTTGGTCTCTTTAAACCAAGAGAGCTAGAGAGGTCAACAAACTTATGACATTATAGCCAGGTGTCACAGAAGGAATTCAGGAGCCAGAGCCAAGTCTCTTGGACTAGAATTCAGAATCCACCACTTAGCAGACATTTCAGGGGTCTCAGATCAGCAACCTCTGACCAAATACACTGCCTAAATCACACAAAATTTTCCAAAAAAAAAAAAAGTTTGCCTTAGGTGTCAACATTTAAATCTCGGGAAATTTCACATATTAAATCTAGTTTTCCAGCTTCCCTTGGCAGCAGCTGTGTGGAACTGAGGACAGTCTCCCGAGTCCTCTTCCCCCTTCCATAGACCTCATCCTTCCTATTGTTCTCCCACAGTTTGTCAAGGTCATTTGCATTTATCGTGCTTGCACTGGGCTTTTGTTCCTTCACAGTTCAGAAACATTCTTTATCTTTTTACTTTTAATACAATATGGTGAAATGAAAGACCAAAAGAAAGAGCTTCATTATTTATACCTTACTCATTTATGTGCTCTGCCTGGCCCCTATGAGAGAGCTTATGCCCCATATAATAATTGCTTGCATTATTAACACTCTGTATGTGACAGGGATCCTTCTCGTCTCTACATGTTTACTCCCTGGACAAAGTACCTAGCTACTATACATTAGTATTATTATCTCCATTTTATAGAAGGAAAGAAACCAAGGTGCTAAGACTGTAAATAATGACCAGGGTCACAGCTATTGTGAGCCTGGACTCAAACCCAAGTATTCTGGCCCCAGAATCTAGCCAGAATCTTTCTCCTATCCTGGTTCTATCACAAGAACCCAACTGGAGAACCAAGAAACAACCACAATGAATGGTGGATATATCCCTGCCATATGAAAGCAACATGGCTCTGCCTCACCATGAGACATTTAGTCACCCAACATTTTTTAAAAGTTTATGAGGAACAAGGTGCCCTTAGCATAAGCAGGTATATAAGAGAAGAAAAACACGGGTAATAAAGTACATTTTTCCCGCAAAAGTTATAAGCTGTCCTATTATTAATGTTTTATTATTTTTTTGTATTTTATTATTCTCATTTTCCCAATTTATATATAATGAGCTTTTACTTTCAGAAAAAATAAGAAGTTACATTCCAGAAAAAAAAAATGTTGCTGCTGTATCTCAGAAGATTAATTTTCCCATGCCTCCATCATGAGTGAGCTAGAGACTGACTAGCAAATGGTATGAAGGTGCCTATCTACAAGTTTCTGCAAAAGTTGCTCAGATTCCAGGATCTTAATTTTTTTTTTCCTTTTGGTGGCAAATGGTTTGGAAGAGGATTAATTATAAGTTAGACCTTTATTACTAATATAGAGGCTAACACCCAGAATTATGGTAATGACTACCTGAAAAATTCACATATCTCCGGGTATTTCCCTGGCTTCTATCTCCAGCACAGGTAATTGTGACCACTCAGTCTACAAGTGAATCAAGGGGAAAAAAAAAAAACAAAAACAAAACTTTCTCAGGGTACATGGTGGCTCAGTCGTTTGAGCATACACTCTTGATTTCAGCTCAGACCCTGATCTCAGGATAATGGGATCAAGCCCTCTGACTGGCTCCACACTCAGCATGGAGTCTGCTTGGGACTCTCTCTCTCTCTCACTCTGCCCCATCCCCGGCTCATGCACCCTGTCTTTCATTCTCTCTAAATAAATAAAATGTTTAAAAAAGAAGAAGATAAGCTTTTCTCTAGAAACTTGGGAGATAGTACCTATTATTTTCAGATCTGCTTCCTGTGAAATGACCTCTCCACCCAGAACACAGCCTGGTGCAATATTCCATTCTCAGAAGTTTCTCAAGCAACCCAGAAGTGGCCATGCTGTTCTTTCTGTACTACACCTTTTCTTCCACCTTCCCCCAAATTTTGCCCCAGGATAAGATACTTTATGTTGCAAATGTGATTCCTTATTACCAAGCCTTACATCTATTACATAAGTAATAATATATCTGTGAAGGACAAAAAGAGGAAAAGGGTGGTTTTTTGTTTTGTTTTATTTTTGGGGTTTTTTGATTTGTGCTTGATGAGATGAGAAAACTTCCCCTACATGTCTTTGCTTTTAATAAGGGTGATCATTTTGGGGTGGGTAATTTGGGGATGGCAACTAGAAAAGAGGCCAGAAGGTCCTGGGTTCTAATATAGTTACAAATCCCCGACAATGTTTAATTATTGAAAATGTTGGGAATTAGTATTTTTTTTAAGATTTTATTTATTTATTTATTGAACAGAGAGAGAGATCACAAGTAGGCAGAGAGGCAGGCAGAGAGAGAGGGAGAAGCAGGCTCCCCACTGAGCAGAGAGCCCGATGTGGGGCTCGATCCCAGGACTCTGAGATCATGACCTGAGCTGAAGGCAGAGGCTTAAGCCACTGAGCCACCCAGGTGCCCCAGGAATTAGTATTTTCTTTTGAAACTGAAATCGTGTCACCTTATAGGAGATTATAAAAGAAATACAAACCAGAATGGTCAAATGGAGGACATAGATATACCTAATCCTGAAATTGAGGCAAATTAAGAAATATCATTTTGTAAATGTAAATTTAAATTTACATTTGGAAATTACTTTTGTAATTTGTAATCTGTAAATTACATTTTGTAAATTTCTTTACAAATTGTAAAGAAAAGAAGGAAAGAAAAATGAGTTAGAGGGAATGTGAATACATTTACACTGGTAAAAAACCTTCTCATTTTTATTTGGTCTCCACATGGGGAGACCAACAACATTTGACTTGTGACTTCCTTCATGAAGCCTTCCCAGACCACACATTTAGAATTCATCCGTCTTCTGCACTCTCGCAGGAATTTTCTAACTGCTATAGCACTTCTGTCATGTGCACTTCTTACTCCACCATTAGCTTGTAAGCTCTGTGATTCTGTCGTAAAATCTGTATCTTCAAAAGTGACATATGCCACAAACTGAGAGATTAAAAAGATTGAAGATCTAAACTACTGCTTTTTAGAACTGCTGGGTTGAAGGAAACAGCAAAATTATCCATCTAGCACGGATGCCCAAGCAGCTCTTAAATGCTCACCTGGCAGGGTCATGTAAGAGGGTAACCACGCACAGGAAGAGGGCTGCTTTGGAAGATGCTGATCTTCTAACTGTGCCTCATCTCTCTTGCAGCCGTGTCTTGCTCCACTAGCAGGACACTTGTCTGCAGAAGGCTAGTGACTATCACTCCAAACTTGTCATGCATTATTTCCCCCCTCCCATATTAGACCCTAGGAACCTGGCCTTCGTTCTACTTCTACTACACTTACTACTTACACTCCAGGGTTGTTTCCACTACAGCAGATTTCAACACACAGTTCCCTTTGCCTGAAGAGCATGTTCCCAAATCTTTGCACATTAGACTCTGTTTCTAATTCATATTTCAACTTCAGTGTCACTTTCTCCAAGAGGACACACCTTGCCATCCTATAAAATCATCACTCCCTCTAAGGTACCCTGCTTTACCTCACTGTTCTTATCTTTATGGCATTCATCACTACCAGGAATTGCCTTTCTTATCTGTTCATTCATCACTGTTTTTTGTTTTTTTCTTTTTCTTTCCTGTTTCCCTACTGAATCTAAGCCTTAAGAGAGTTTGTTCTATTCCTGGCTGGTGTTCATACTAGTGCCTGGAACACAGAAGGCACTCAATAAAGTTCTATGAATAATGAATGGAAGAGGGAAATGTGTTTATTGAACACATACCATGTGGCTGGCACTGTACTGAGTGCTTTCAAATACATCGTTTCTTTTGATTTTTGCCAAAAGTTTTGAAGGAGGCATTACTAATCCCCAATCTGCAAGTCGAAAAAGCCTCAGAGAGATGGAGTCACTTGTCCAAAGTTACGCAGCAAGTGGGAAGAAGAGTACAAAAACATGGCCGATCTACTAAGTCACTAAAGTTCCAAAGTCCATGTTTATTTCATTCCATCATACAGATTCCATGTACATCAACCTCTTACTCAACCAAGTGAGCCCCATATTCTGTGACTCCTGAGTCTGACCTTTTGAAAATATCTTGCTGACAGTTGGAATCAATACTTCTGCATGTCAAGCTGTAATTTTTGCCACCTATCTGACATATTATTCCCATGTAACTCTGCCTCCTTTGATCCACACCAAAGACTGTCAGCTTCCACTTGAGTGAGAAGAGAATTCAGAATGAAGATAGCTAACCATTAATTCCCTACTGCAGTCAGGAGTCTGCCATCTAGGTCTGGAGGACTCATGCCCTCAGTTGGAATTTTTAAAAATGCAAAAAGCGGTCCCCTTCCTTTGGACAGTTTGAAAGTCTTCTCTTCGTGATCACGTCAGTCAGATGCTATTCTTCTGTTATATTGTTACAGAGCCTCGCATGGCCTAGAAAGTCCAACATGATCTGGTTGTTGCCTACTTCTTCACCCCAATTCCTGCCATCACCCCTTCTCATGTCTCAGCAGTGCATTCCTATTTTATTTTCAGTTAGTCCTCAATGATCTCTAACACCGTCTTGCTTTGCTTTTCTGTCAAAATACCCTCCAACTATAACTTCATCTGGTTTAATTTCTCTGTAAGATTTTTTTATTCCTAAATGTGGCTTTTTCTGTCAAGTATTCCCTGATCATCCACATTCTGTTGGCAGACTTTTTATCTATGATTACAGTGTACCTTGTAATATCTCCCTAATAACTCCACTGTATTTTAATGAATACTTGTATTTTTGTCTCTTCTAGATTACCAGCAATTTGAGGCAGTGTCTTATGACAGAAGTAGCAGCAGCAGTAGCAGAAAGAGTTGACGTTTATGCAATGTGTACGAAGTGCTAGGCATTATATGGGACACTTCACATCTATTATCTCTTTTAATGCTAGCAATACTATTATTCAGTATATACTGAACATATTATTTGCTCAGTTGAGTGTATTATTTTGGATACGTAACACTGAATTCCCACAAAAGTATATAATATGTATCATTACTCCCATTGCACGGGTGAAAAACTAAAGGTCAGAGATGATAAATGGTTTATTCAAGGCCCAGAACTAGTCAATAGCAGAGCAACAATTCAAACACAAAGGTAATGCTCCTTCTTCTTTAGGCTACATACCCATGGAAATGCTGTGTTTTGTTTATGTCAATGTCTGTTGAACCAGTGAATTTATTTCTGTTTACTGAGCCTGCTATTTGAGGTCATCCATAAGCCAGTGTTACCGCCTTACTCAATTCATCTATCCAAAGACTCTTCCAGCAATCCGAAATAATGCTTTTCTACTCCCCAACTTATCCTGCTCACCCCTCACACTTGGCACACCCAACTTGAAAAGTTGGCACTTTTCTTCCCTGCCTATAAAAATGGCCCCTCAAATCCCAGGTTTATTTTAGAACCTCAAACTGGAGAACGCTAGCCAACTTCTAAATGCAATATCACTATCTGGTAAATCTTGGTACATCTTTAGCATGCAATCAAGCAACAGATTGTACAGGAAGAAATTAGTGGCAGATCAGCTTTAGAGTCCAACTGCCTCAGTTCAAGTACCAGGTCTACCTTTCATTGGCTATTGAAGGTTGAGTTTGGGCCAATACTTAAGCCTCGATTTCCTTCTCTGCGGAGTGAGGATAATAACAGTACCTGATCTCACAGTCTCACTCTAAGAACTAAAGCCGAGAATTCACTGCAGTCGTTAGCATAGCTTCCTCTTCGTTTTAAGGACTCAATATATGGTACCTCATATTATCATCTCATTCACAGGAGATTTTCAATACCAAAATGGACTATGTCCTTGAGTTTATAAACAGAGAAACAGGGGAAAGCTAGTGATTCAAAGTCACACTGTTCAACTAAGAGTCCCATACAAGTCTTCATGACTTCCAACCTCAAGGATTTATTTATGTAACTATCTGTATCCAACAAGGATATGAGGCTTCGGAGTATGAACACTTATTCTTAATCTTCTTTCCTATTCTTCACTGTTCCTAAACAACCATCATTAAAAATTCCCCAAGTAATGAACTGCAGAGTTTCTAGAAGACTATCATTTTTAGCTAAGACTTAACATGCGATGGTATTTTTTCCTGCCATTGCGTCAGCTTCTTTTGAGATGGAGACTAGCTCTACATAGTAGCAGCAGTATATTCAAAAGGGAGGAGAAAGAAAGGAGGAGGGAATGAGGAAAGAGAGACCCATTATGAATAATCCTAGAAATAGAATCACTAGACTTGCAAATTCCAAGCATCTGGGGAAGGAATCAGACTTGCTATAGGAAATGGCTATTTACTGAGAGATGAAGAGACTTTGTTTCCCTAATCCAGAGCCTGCTACGCCTTATGTTTCTAGGTTTCAAAGAAAATGCAAATTGAGGAGAGAACAAAATCATTTATTTTTGTCAAAATATCTCATCTAACCCAAGACAAACTTTCCACAGACTTGTGGACCATGACAAACTGTTTCCTCCCTAATGTCCAATGACACAGGCAGGGTCTGATGAATCCCTCAGAACTGTATAATCTAAATTTGTAACTTTTCTTTTATGGGACTGCCATAACCAAAGTTAAGAAGAAGTGAAGTTTACCATTCTATACCTGTGTATCATTTCTACTTTCCTCCCATCTCACGTATTCACTCATCATCCTTACTGGGGCTGGCTTTCACATCACATGCCACCCTATGATTGGCCAAAGCCTTCCCTGGAAGACTGTTTTCTATCCCAGTTAGTTTGCCAGAGCCCAACATTCATTATTTTCCCTCAAAATTCTGATTCTCTTAATGTGAGAACCATAACCGTACTGTAAGATTCTTGACAGTAGGGCCTTGTCTTATGCATATGTTTCTCCGAAAATAGCAAGAAGAAGGCATATAGTATGAAAGTCAATACATATTTGGTAGGTGTGAAGATGAATAGAAAAATAAAGAAATTCACTAAATGTGAGAAAGGAAGAATCTATACAAAATAAGTTATGTTATGGCCAATAGAGAAGGTCTCTCATTGGTCCTTTCTTTTTAGAGGATTTTTTCCCCTCTAATTGCAGTATTGCTACAGATGATATGTGGGGCAAGTATTTTTTTTCTCATTTCTTCCAGAAATACTCTGTAGGCAGCCACACAATTCACATATCTGGCAAGGACTGGATGTGTGTCATGTAAGTATCTGACTGTTGTCTTCTAATATGTAAATTAGAAGTGGGTATGAGGACCCAATCTAATTTCAATAAGCTCCTCCCAATGAATACATTAACATAGAAAAGAAATAATAATAATGTAATTTCAAACATTAATGACTGAAGACAAAAGCTTAGTTAGTTAACAGAGAACTTGAGTTCAAAATATCTGATGCAGAACAGGCTTTGTCCAGAGCTAATTGAGTAAGCTCATTATAGGAGAAATTAGAATTGAAAACTTTTGGGGGTAAAAACTAAGATATATCAGTCTTAAAAGGATTGTGATAGGAGGTTGAAGATTAATACAAAAGAGCTTTGTTTCCTAAATGTGAAGACTTGCATTTGAATTCTGTTTCAACGAATAATTAATTGTTCTAGAGCCCTGGGACACTAATTTCATCACTCTAAATCATTTACCCCTTCTACAAAATGAGGAAGTTGACTGCAAAGTGCTCATTTTATCGGGAAGGAAGCCACATTCCCACTAAAGAAACATGATTACTAGGGACGATAATGAGAACCCAGTGTGAACAGCCATTTTCTTCCCTCTGCCCCCACAGAGGGGAGGATCAGGGGACCAGATGAAGCTCCTGCTTTGCAGCTCAGGCCAAACTTGCTTTCATCAATTCTCTGCTGCCTTTGGGATTTTTCAATATCCAAAGTTTTGAGGAGACCAGTGATTCACCCTTTTTCTGCAGCCAGCCGACAGATCACACAGTGACCGTGGCTTTGAGGTGACATGAGCAGTTGTTCAAAGTCAGAGCTGTTTCAATTTATCTCTTCCTTTTCAATTTAAGCTTCTTTCCAAAGGGGCTATAAACTATTCTGGTTGAAGCTATTTTCTTTCATCAAGCCTCCCTCAGATGAAAGACAAGGCAAACACCAGCCAGCAGGACAATGGTATCTGGGCGCTTTGCTTGCTTTCTTGTTGCAAAAGAATGATCAAATTCTGATCTGAGACCATCTGACAGGACACTTCAAGTTGGCCTGTTATGGCCTTAATATTTACATTGTAAAAATCTCTAGAACGGCAATATCCAAGAGAAATATAGTGTAAGTCACAAATGTGAGCCTCACATGTTAAATTTTCTAGTAACCACGTTATAAGACTAAGGTTATAATGTTATAACGTTATAAGACTAAGAAAAGACAGGTGAAATTAATTAGCATATTACATTTAACCCAATATATGCACAGTATTATAAATTCAATATGAAATCATATGTGTGATAGTTTTCCTAAGTCTACAAAATCATCGTGGATTTCATATAGCATATCTCAATTCAGACTAGCTGTTATTCAAACTTTCAGTAGATGCATGTGTTAGTGGTTGCTGTTTTGGACAGTGCAGTTCTAGACCCTGGATACCTTTATTTGTTCAACATGTATTTTATCAGTATGGTATATGGAGGCTTTTTCCAGCAGAAATAAAATGTTAACAAGTAATGGGCTATCCATACATGTTGTGCTGAAGATAAAGAAGCACGTTAACTACTTATTTCAAAAACGTGATGATTTCTTAAATTATTTTTGGGGGGTGGAAAATAATACTGGAACGGGACTGCCCTATAAAGGAATAACGATGAGAGTCCATAATAGCGATAATCATTATAAATGGAAATAATAATTTCTGAAGTATATATGATCGATCAGGGTAGGTAGGGCAAATGTTTTCAGAGATCTTTATATGTCAATATGTAATAACAAAATGAGATAAAACAAATAGTATATTTTATAGAACTATAAGGGACAAATTCTACCTCTCAGAAGTTGAAACGCTATAAAGATTGCTGATATTCATGGCTGGAGGAAAGGGGAAAGGAGCCTACATTCCCCCCCGACATGACACTGCAGGTAAAACTGACACAAATTTATGACAAAAATTTGTCAAATATCCTTAAAAATTTTATCTTTCAACACAACCATTTTAATTCCATATACAGAGGAAATTATTGGATAAGGAAATAAAAATGAACATGAAGGATGCCTACTTGACTGAGACTACTGAAAATTTGGGAACAATCTAAATAGCGACTAAGAAAGTGATAATTAAATATATTGTAGATGTGCACAGATGTACTGAATAGAATATTATGCAGCCATAAAAAATGCCAATGTAATTTTATATTTATTGGAATATATATGTGTGTATTTATTATTAAGTAAGAAAAGTCAGTCTATATATTTTGGAACAATATACAGAAGACACCATTTAAAACACACACATGACAAGTGGAGATACTTAAATTCTGCCCTCTACTTTTTTGGAAATAATATTATCTTAGTGAGCAAACACTCTTTTAATCAGAACAAACAATCTCTGAATTTTGAAAAGAACTATGCCCTGGAAACCTTCAGAATAATAAAAAAAATAGTGTAAAAAAGGAAAATTATAGGCAGTGGTGGTTAGGAAACCTTCTTCGATGAGAAGAGCAATGACATAAGAGAATGCAAGGGGAATATTCTTCATCAAAAGTAAATTTTCCTATATCTCATTTATCTCTAAAGTGATTTAGTTGCAAGCCTTTGATCTTTGTTAACTTGAAATTTAGAGGGGAAAAAAAGCCACGTCAAAAATGGGCTGTAAAATGAGTTCCTATTTGACAAGTCTAAAGATTACAGCCTTCAGCCAGCCATGCACTCAAGTTTACCTGGGGGAAGAATGAAAGTGTTGAACTGGGAAATAAAATAATAGTAGAGCAATTAAAACATAAAAGTAGCTCCGAGAAAGGTCAACTGAGGGTGTGTCATACAAAGGACAAAACATTGGCACGTCCTTTCAACAGGGAAAAACAGAACACAGGGTGTCTCTTGGCTCTCTGAGAAGAAAGAGAAGGATCCAAGCTTACTGTACTATCCTCTGTAACATGCACTATGCCCCATCTACTCCTTTCTCACACTCCCTCAATTTATATGATCCGCCTCCCTTTTGGACTACCCTGATGGTCTCACACCAGCTCAAATCTCCCACTCAGTACCTACTGGGTGCTGTCCTTCCCTGACTCCAAGACATCAAATGTTGCCCAGGCTTTCTGGATAGCCCAGAGGTTACAAATGTGTGGCCACTCGATTGTTTGAGTTTTTGTTCTTGCTGTTTAAAAAATAATTAGTTGTCACCCTTAAAATGTACAATATTTCACATAAAGCCATATGCAGATCTTTTGCTCCTGAATAATTACACAATGAGAGACACTGAGCACACATCCACAGGACACAAAATATTTTAGAAGCGAATTGCACCTGTTCATTATCAGTGGGAGGAGGGGCCTTGATGACTTGCTTCTTGCTTGCGTTTTCTTCCTCCCTTTTTCTCTTCCTCTCTCTCAGTTTTTTCACTCATTTATATCACCCACTTTATCACTGCAGGGACAGAATCTACCAGCCTTTTATGGTGCAATTTGGGGCCCTTTCCAACAAAGCCTAGCCTACTTTCCTAGAATTACTTCCCATTTCACTCTTTCCACTGATTTGTTCTCTGGGTACCCTCAATGTACTTTTCTCTTTTCCATGCTCCATATCCTGCTTTCCTATCTTGAAGACAACAGTTAAGAGTTAGGTATAAATTTTCTACAGTGTTCTCTGAATTTTCCCACCAATATGCAAAGTTAACTATTCCTTCTCTAGATTTGGTTAGAAATTAGCGTTCATATCTTTCATTTGACAACCCTGAATTACTGTGTGCATGTGTTCTGACACTCAGTAAGTCCTTTCCCCAATTAACTCTGCATTCCTCAGAGAACAGGGTGTAATACTCAACTAATTTTTGTTGACTGATGGATATACAAATTGGGTAATCTGTGTCTGCTTTTCTCATCTGGACTAGTTTCAGTCACATATCAACCACAAAGCAGAGAGCAGTCAAATATAGACAGCACGATCTTGGTGATGGATGGGTTGACTGGACAGTTGCCAGAAAGTTACTAAAGTGACAGGTAGGGAACAGCTTCCTAATGCAGGAAGCATTGCTTTGATAATTGCCAAGGCCCTTTTCAAATAAACGAGTGCCATGATTACAAGAGTTTTGTTTATTACACTTTCCCATTGAAACTATAAAAAAGAGCTTAGTTCCGGGGCGAATTTGTAATCTTAAGTTTTCCCAAGCTCCCTGGCAGGCTGAAGAGTATTTCTCATGATTTGTGCTTTCAACAGAGACAGAATCTTTCCCTGAGAAACAGACACATCAATTTTATCTTGTACACATCAGCGGTAAGTAAAGCTTTTAGTAGTTCTGATTTGTATCTCAGTGATCACACATTATCCATTAGCTTTCACTAAACGTCTCTGCTTGTTCATCCTGTAACTAGGGTTTAAATACCCGGTATCTGGATCATTCCTTGAGCAGTTCCTTGCTAGGCTGTAAGTCCAGGAAAAGGAAAACTAGGTTAAGATATAGGACCAGAGAGAGGTTAACTAATTAATTATCCCTGGTCATAATTAGCAAGAGGCTGCCCCAGGGCTGAAATTCAGCCCCACGCTTACTTAAGAGTACTTCTACTCCATTATAATGTAAAAAGACTCTCAAGGCTATTAAGCAAGCCACTCACAGCAACTTTAACCAGGAATGTTCTGAAATATCTAAGATTCACATCAATTCTAGGATAGCCTAGTTCAGGAATCAGCAACCTAGAGCATATGGGTCAAATCTGGCCTGTCATTTCTCTTTATAAATAACGTTTTATTGGTACACAGCCATGCTCATTAGTTTATATACTGTCTCTAGTTTCTTTTTTTTTTTTTTAAGATTTTATTTATTTATATGATAGACAAAGATCACAAGTAGTCAGAGAGGCAGGCAGAGAGAGAGGAGGAAGCAGGCTCCCTGCTGAGCAGAGAGCCCGATGCGGCTAGATCCCAGGACGCTGAGACCATGACCTGAGCGGAAGGCAGAGGCTTTAACCCACTAAGCCACCCAGGTGCCCCTGTCTATAGTTTCTTTACATAGGGAATTACTTCAATAGTTGCAACAGCGACTGTATGGCTGCATAGCCTAAAATATTTACTGTATGGCAATTTCCAGAAAAAATGTGTAGGTGCTTGCCATCTTGGTTAAATGAATGAATTGCAAATAATTCCAAAGGCAGATAATTCCCTTTACAAAACATCCAGCCCCACCTGATAAACAAATGAATGAATGAATGGGTAAATAGACAAATTCCTTTGAGAATTACCTTGGAGTACAGAGGTCTGGAGAAGTTGCTGCTGGTCTCACCAAATTCACAGAGTTGGAAATTCAGTCCAAGAACTTGGATTTTTTGGTGGGGGTTTCTACTCTCCGGGTAACTTTAGATGCTGTTTCAGTAATTAAATGTGAAGTCTTTGGCATCTAGACTATTTTATCTACTCATCTCTGGTTCTCTATGAACCTTGGAGGGAATGTGTGCAAGCTTGAGGACCTAGTGAGTCACAGGGATCTGATGCCTTCGCAGAAGTGTGCCCACACAACACTCCCCAGAGACTACTTCTGGTGGCCCTCGCCTGTCTTGGAGGCTTCTGTTCTTCCCTTTCTCACTGAACTGACAGTGAGGGAGCAGTGTGAAAAGGATGGAAGCTCTCTGACCTTTAGTTAATTGAACAACAGATTCTGCAGCTTCTAGAAGCATCAGGAAAAGGAAATGAAAGAGATATATCACACCAGTAAACATTTTCTGATCTAACTGTCAAGTAAGCAGTATGTATATGTGATTATGGAATTATGTGGGGGTGGGGATAAAAAAATAGATAGATGCAGCCTCTGACAAAAGCAGTTTAAAATTTTACATTTGTCCTGAAAAGGTACCATGTTAAGGCTATTTTAACTAAGAGGCAGCCATAATGCCTACTTTGGAAGTCTTGCCATACTGTGGTGTAAATTTAAATTAGTATAGTACTTCATGCCAAGCAGTGTTTTATATGAACAATTATAATGATAATTTTGAAGGTTCTAAAAATTGGGACACCTGGGTAGCTCTGTCAAAGCTTCCAAATCTCCATTTCAGCTCAGGTTGTGATCTCCGTGTCATGAGACCGGGCCCTGCATCGGCCCCACACTCAGAAGGAGACTGCTTGAGATCTCTCTCTCTCTGTTTCCTCCTACCCCTCCCCCGAACTGCAACTGCAGGCTCTCTAAATTAAGAAATAGATAGATAAATAAATAAAATCTTTAAAAAGGAAAAAAAAAATTCTAAAAGGATGCTGTCAGCCTAAGCTACCATAATAAAGGTACTTGAGCCCATTCAGCTAGCATTAGAGGGGCCAACCTGAACACAGCTGTTTATACCGGCAATATTGCATTCCCTAATGACAATCTCTTTCGCTCCAACTGACGATATTCATCAATGTGGACTGTTCAAATAATTTCTCTGATATGAGGCTTTGCTTTTCCTAGCTGCAATTTTGTATAACAAACATGTGTTGCTTTCCCATGTTGGCATTTTGTGTAACACCTGTGTTAAGAGCCTATTATATGCAGAGCACTGTGTTCGGATTAGGGTGAGACTGACTAGTACTTGGCTGCTGCACACAAAAGGTTCCAAGTCCAGTGACAGAAAACAGGACCTTGTGGCATGATCCGTCCACTTGGGTCTCACTTCTTAGTCTTTACATTGTCAAGGAATGTGGAGTGGTTGGAGGGAACAGGGCAAGGAAGCAACATGGCAAGGTGAGCTGGGTTATGGGATTAGGCATGATTTCTCTTCAAATGATGGCTCATGCTTTGCAATAACCTATCATAAGCCTTTTTGCGTGAGATGCCCTGGATTCACACCCAGGCCAGACGGAAACAGAATCCCCGGTAGGGCAACCTGGGAATCTGCATTTTAACAAATGCCCTAAGTGACCTTTGAGCCTATTCAAACTTGAGAACCAATCACACCCCTATCCTGTGACTCCTCAGCCAGAAACCACAGGTCATCTTCCCTGTATTCTCCACATCCTTTAGAACAGCGGACAGCAAATATTATGTCCTTTCAGAGTCAGCTGGAGTAGGGGGTGGGAGGGGAGTGACGAAAATGCAGACTCCAGGGCTCTGCTTCTGAGAGCCTGATTATGCTGCTCTAGGGTGGAGCTTCTAACACAAGTGACCTCTCAGTCGCACCTTGAGAAATATGCCATAAATCAAACTGCTCAGCGAGTCCCACCTCTACAACCTTAATATCTATAATTCTTCTTTAATCTCTCCCTCCCCAGGTTCATAGCCTAAGACTAATTCCATTGCCTACTAGAATTTCTGAAAAAGCCTGCTAATTAGTCTCCCCGTCTTCAGTCTTACCTGAGTCCAACCAGTTGTTCAAGCTGTTGTTATAAAAATGAAGTATTTCACATATGCACAACTAAGCATGCCTCTTGCTGGTTTACACTTCGTCTTTGATTCTCCACACCTATAGAACAAAGTCCCTATTTCTATGCCTGGCATCCAAGCCCCTTCATGATCTGGCTTCTGTTTCTTGTTTCGGTTCTGGTTTTGTTTTCTTATTCCACCCTGTTTGGGAATTATCCTCCCCACTTCACTCTCTGCTCCAGGCATCATAAATTGCATATAGTCTAAGGAATCTTATTCATAGCTCTGTGTTCCTGTACTATTACATCACCCTGTGTGATTATACTGGTGAATGATTACTTAACAAAAGTCAGTCTCCACTCTACTCGGTAAGCCCTGTGAGGGTTGGGCCGTATCTCATTGAACTGAGTCTCTAATGCATTGCCTGGGCTTATATAAACACTCTTAAAATTTTTGTTACATAAGTGAATAAACTGCAAGGCAATTTCAAGGCTCCGCATCGAAAAATACATTAATTCTCCTGCTTAGAAGGACTTCCTCTTTCTTTATCCCTTTGCCTTCTTCCCATCACCAAACCATTCAAGTACTAGTTCAAGTGTTTTGAGCATATTCCTTCCTTGTCTACTTTCTATGTTTTTGAGACTCTCCCCAGCATATCATGTCCTTTGACGTGCCTAAAGCAGAGCATACTGCTTCTACCTGTTAAGCTCTTTACACACTTCTCTAACTGTACTGAACTCATGATATTGCAATTTTTAGCTGAAGTATCTATCTCTGCTATGACACAATGACACATCAGAAAGCAGGGACTGCGTTTCATACCATTTTGAATTCCCAATACAAAGCATTGCACCTGACATAAGAAAGTTGCTCAATAAATATTTATGAACAAATAATCATATAAATGAACAAGTCCATGAAACAACAAGTGAATGAATCTATAAATGAACTAGTGATCAAAGTACAGCAAACTTTTATGCATGCTCTACTGATACCAATTGTAGTTCAAAACCTCAGATGTCCATTCAAACTGGAGAACATGCACACAGAGATTACTGGCACTAAGCAGCAGCCACAATGGGCTGGGAACAAAGGTAGAGAAAGGTTGGAAGTTATATATCTTGTAGTCAGAGTCCTCGCCAAACACAGATCTGAACATGTCACAGCTGTCATCATAGACTTTCAATCACCTCCCAATGTTCAAACACTTGAACCTATTATTCAAGGCTGCTTAATATCAAGGTCCAAATTATATTTTAGCCTTTGATACCTTTTCCTTCCTCACATACTCATTGCTCCTATAAAGACCGCAAGATCATCTCCAGGAAATACCTTTCCATATTTTAGCTCATGCCTCTCCTTCAGGTGGCAGACTTGTTCCATTTTCTCTAGACAAAACCTTATTCATCCTTCAACAAAACTGCGATACCACTTCCTCTATGAAGCGTTCCTTGATTCTTTATCAATATAGGCATACTTTTATATAGTACAGGAGGTGACAAGTTACACACATTTCAAAGTCAGATTCCTTGGGGTTGACTCAGTTCCACCATCTGTTGTGCAAACTGGACAATCCACTTACATCGTTCTAGTCCTCAGTTTCTTCACCTGAAAATGAGGTTAATAAAAGTACCACCTTCATAGGACTTTTTGTGAGGAAGAGATTAAAGGAGTTGATCCACTGGAGATATAACCCATAATACCTGACAAGAAGTAAATATTCACTAAGTTAGCCATCCTACTTTCCCATCTCTTTCCCCTCCTCATTAACATATTTCCACTGCTGTATGCCAACATATATTTTGAGTCTATATGTTATTTTCTTTGAAAACATCATTAACTATTGCTGGTCTGTCCAGAACAATTTTTTATTTTGTTCCATTCTGATACCTCCTCTAAGAAACTTTTACAACTGTTCCACTGGAATATACTTATTTTGGAGATACTCAGGATTATTGGTTCCTGGCAAAACTTTTTTTTTTCTTTTTTTCTTTCTTTTTTTTTTTCTTTTTTTTTTTTTAGTATAGCTGAAACACAGTGTTACATTAGTTTTAGGTACACGACTTAGTGATGTAATGAGTTTTTGCATTACGCTGTGTTCACCACAAGCTTAGCTACCATCTGTCCCATTATTTTACTATTACAATACCATTGACTATATTCTCTATGTTGTACTTTTTTATTCTCATGACTTGTTTATTCCATAACTGGAGGCCTGTATCTCCCACTCTTCTTTATACATTTTGTCCATCCTCCCACCCCTTCTTTGGCAACCATCAGATACCATGTGATTCCATTCGTAAATGAACTCTGGCTAAACTTTTCTAAGCCATGCTTTCTTACCTAGGAAATGATATAATGTTATAAGGATGTGACGATATAAAGAAAAAAATTTATTTAGAGTGCCAAAGTTTAATCACCTAACTCAGGTAGTCACTCAGATGTCACTGAGGATGTGGGAATGGCTCAGAAGTTTCTTGGGAATAGATAGTGTGCCTCAAATCACTCAGTGTCAAAGCTGGGAAGAACTTTAGAATTAGTCTAAATTCACTCCCCACCTAAAGTGACTCCTCACAGTAAATGAATCAAAGTCTCCTGACTAGCAGTCCTTTACTCTAATTTTATCCCACCACCATGCCAGCTTCACATTCTACCTTCCTTTCACCAGACACTGACTCTTGTGGGTCTCTGTGATCCATGTTCACGTCAGTCCCTCTAAAATATTTTTTTGGAAAGGATTAATAATTTAATACTTGATGGAACTCTAGGCATTATATATTCATCCCTTCATCATTCACTGCCAACTTGCCATCACCATGTTGCTTTCTGACTACTCCCTCCCCAAGGTAGACACAAGTTGTTTTAGAAGTAAATGTTCAAAACAAGTCTAGGAGCTGAAGGAAAATAATAAGGTCCACTTTGGTCTCTCTTTCTATTTTTTTTTTTTTTCTTCCTCACTCAAGCAGCAAGCAAAAAGAAATTCGACTAATCATCCAGTAAACAGCACAGGGTTTTCTTTCTCTTATTCAAGATCACTCTCAATTTTTCCCTTGGGAAAAGGGAATATTTTTTTAAGTGATATTAAAGGAACCTTCCTTTCTTCCTTCCTTCCATTCACAACTGAGAAGCACGCAGCATGGACTACTGAGATTCAAAGTGTAAGCCCCTTCAGAAGTTGGACAGAGCCACAGACTGGTTGAGGACTCTGAATTCATAAAAGTAAAATATAGAAAACACAATGAAATCAAACAGATTTTTTTTAAATTGTCCACTTCCCAGGCACCCAGAGGTACTTTTCTAAGTCTAGCACAGTAACTGGGAAAAATTACGGGAGCTCAAGAAACTACATTTCAAGCTACTTCCTAGGGAAAGCCAGAACTCCACAAAGGCTTCAGGGATGCCATTAGAGTAAGTGAGGAGGCACAATGGGTGGGAAGGAATCTCAGCTTTGACAGACTGGCCTGGAATACACTTTGAGGGGCTTTTCCCTTGCCTCTCCAGTCCCTCTTGAATCAAGCTCTGCTGATAACTGGGGACAGTAATCATGTAATTATTATACCCACATGAATGTAGGAACAATGCAAATGGAAAGGTTTCAGGGAAATTACTGATGTAAGAGAGTTTTAACAAAGAGTTCATGGCAAAGAGGCAGGAAACTCAGGTTCATATTCTGTTTCTACCACCAATAGACTTTATGACTTGGAGCTGGGTTTTTTGTTTGTTTGTTTGTTTGTTTTTTACCCTCTTGCTTATCCTCAGCCTTTACATCTGTAAAAGAAACAGATTAATGGTTCCTTTTTTTTTTTTTAAATATTTTATTTATTTATTTGCCAGAGAGAAAGAGAGAGCGAGAGAGCGAGCAAGCACAGGCAGGCAGAGTGGCAGCAGAGGCAGAGGGAGAAGCAGGCTCCCTGCCGAGCAAGGAGCCCAATGTGGGACTCGATTCCAGGACGCTGGGATCATGACCTGAGCCAAAGGTAGCCGCTTAACCAACTGAGCCACCCAGGTGTCCCCAGATTAATGGTTCTTAATCCTAGATGGATGTACACTAAATTACCTAAGTAGTTTCAAAATAAAGAAACAAGCAAGAAAGAAAGCAAAACCAAACCAACCAACCAAACAAACAAAAACAGTGACTGGTCCCACACCAGATCAATTAAATTTGAATCCTAGAGATAAGGTTGAAGTACCAGAATTCTTAAAAGCTTCCCAGATACAGGCAGTCTTGAAAACCAGGTGGGGTCAATCATCAACCCTCAAAACTGGGAATCTATCAAAGTCAACTGAGGAATTTTACAAAAGCTTAATGTGCTATGATCCCATACAGATTCAGGAATTATAATGAGAATGAAGAATTTACATTTTTATGTATTCCCTGGGTGGGGGGAGGTTTATAGACAAAAAAAATCTAAGTATACTTGGGTTAGATAGTCTTCTAAGACATTTTAAGCTTTTTTAAGTCATCATTTTGTGGCCTCTCTTACTGTGGGGCAAGATTACAATGAGAGTAGAGAAATTAAAGTATCAATGACCAAGATTTTATTCAATCTCAAAGCAACAGTGTTTGAAATGAGGTGGTTGGGAACCAGTGAGAAGGGTATATTCAAGTGAATGTGTGAATCTGTGTTCGGTGAACCAAAGTAAATAGTAGTTGAGAAGTAAGACTGGATTTGCATCACCTGGTTTAGAAATATGTTTATCATTTAATAGTTTAGCAATCTGGGGTACTTAAAAAACTATCCAAGTCTCATTTTTGTCATCTATTAAGCAGAAATAATAGCAGACACACTGTCAAAATAGGAGAGAATGCAAGTAAAACACTTAACATAATGGCACTGCTTGGCATAGACTCAAAACACAGTAAATGAAACTAATGATCACTATTATCATCCATACAACTACATGGACCAAGTTTTCTCTTCCTCTATGCATTGTTAAACCACCATCCTTCAAGAAGTCAGCTGAAGTCCTACCTCCTCCATTCACAAAGATTCATGATGGCTTTGCTTTTTATCTCTTTTCATTTTTAACCTACTACGGCATTGATGGCAACACTGTACACTTGGATTTCTAATATATCTTGTATTATGTGTTATTGCTGTACAATGTTCCATGAGGGAGCAGAATATAAACTGAGGGCAAAAGCACAAGCTAACACCTCTCAAGTCCCCCTCCCCCAGGTGGGATATGTGTGACATTCTTCAGGCACTTCTGGCTGCCCCAGAATAAAGAAAAGGGAAAAACAAATAACTAACTGATAGAGATCACAGTCATGCAGAACAGGAGTCTCCATCAGTTTGCAACTGTCTTAACGATTTACAAGAAAAAAAGTAATCTCCAGAAACCTATAGACTCAATTTCATGGAGCCCTAACATCATCCTCCCCTCATAGGATAGAGAAATCTTGTATAATCAGTCACTCCTCACCTGCCCAGAACAGCTCTTTCTGCCCATTGACTTGTCCCTGTGCTTTAATAAAACCACCTTTTTGCACCATAGACATCTCAAGAATTCTTTCTTGGCTGTCAGCCCTATTCCCCAACACTCCAAACCACATCACATGCATGTACAATAGACATAAAGCTCTGATGAATTATACACTTCTGAAAACTTCTTCACTTAACTTGTTTGGAGATGACAGAATGGGAATGGAGAAGAAAGACAACCAGGTATTATGTAAGACATGGCTAGCTTTGCTCGAAGACTTGTATGTTCCTTGCCAGAATTAACTAATCCTTTGATAAAGTATTCCTCTTCCAACCTGAGATACTACATGTATATTTGACTGACTTCACTCCTAGCTCCAAGAATAGGTTATAAGTCAAGTTGAGCTAATTAACATATATAACTTCTTCCCTGCAACAGTGATGTTTATAGCAATAGACATGTGTCCTAAATATACTCCCCCAAAATAATTTCTAATGTAGGCTAGAAATAATGAGAAAGAGGTTATTCCTTTTGAATGGAGCTACCAATCTTAAAGAATGCTGGACCCTTACTGATGGCTAGCAAAAATGACACCACAGAATAAGAGTCTCGCCAAAAATAAATCTATCAGAGAGAAGAAAGTAAAGTTGCTTAGAGATGGTATTTGTAACAATACAGAATATCTGAATCCAGTAGCACCTAAGGTCAGTATACCAATGAATTTTTCAGACATGTAAAGTAATAAATCCTTCCCTTTCTTTTCCTTTGACTTTGATCAGTTTGAATCAAGTTTCTATCATTCACCACTGATGGGTAAGTTTCTGACTAATATAGAGGCAGAAAGAAGTTTCTGGACAAAAATAAGATGTTAGGTCATGATAATCCAATTGTGTTATCACTCTCTAGATCTCTTAATTGAGGAAAGAAGAAAAGCAGTAGTGTTTGTAATATGCCAATGATGTGCCAGGGTTTCATTGAGCCTTTATTCACATTATCTCATTAAGTACTTACAATGATTTTTACAATGTAGGTATTATTATTCTTATTTTACAGAAGAACTAAGCCTCAATAAGTTCAGAAGACTTTCTTAAAGAGGTGACCTCCAGAATGGCAGAATAGGAACCTCTGAATAATTTGATCCTCCATAAAGCCAATGAAGACATCAGCAAAAACTGTCAAAAATCAGATTCAGAACTCTGGAAATTAAACAAAGTTATGCAATGATTTGAGGAGTATTCATACAAGAAAAGGGCTGGATATTGTTAAGAACAGCAAGCTTCATGACATTTTAGCTTGCCCTAATCCCATCCCATTTTCCCAGCACCAGAGTAGCTTGGAAAACTGTAGTAGGTATGAGAACCAGCAACATAGAAGGCATTAGAAGAGCCAAAATGGACTTGAAGATTCCTAAAAAACTAATCTCCAGAAATTTTTCTTGCTATTTGACCTGCCTGGCAGCTATTATACTGAAAAGTTCTATTCTCAGGGCTTGTCTTTTTTTACCTCACTCATAGCTCACTTTGTTTTTAACATATACCCTGTGGGTAGGGCCCTCAACACAGGTAGTTATAATTATTCAACACTGCAACTATCTGAGGTGGCCTTACCAGCATGTAACAAGACACTGGTCAAAAATCTTAAAAAAGGAGCAATAACTTGTTCCTAATGGACTTTGTAAGGTCCTCACATACTCTTGGGAATCTAGAAGTTCATGCACAAACATAGAGATATGGGCATGCCAAGGAAAGACCTGATATCAGCTTACATAAACTATGTCTTGAGTAGCCTTGAAGTCAGTACATCTGGTGCTAGAAGGTCTGCTATTGGTGCTTGGGAAATAGATAATGGGAAAGCTTGAAGGATTTTCTGTGCATGTTGCAAACTCTTTAGTAATCAGCTAAAAATAGATACTTTCTTATGATTGTTTCTGTTAGCTATATAATGCCTTGCTGCCTTGAATAAAATTGGCACTATTGGACATCCTCCTTGGTGCTCCTCCTGCCCCCATCTCTTTGTCTCTTAATTTCTTTTCAGCATCCTCTTACCCTCTCGACCCTGGTCGATTTGTCCCGCCGGGCCGCGACAGGCTGCCTGCTCAGTGGGGAGTCTGCTTCTCCTTCTGACCCTCTCCCCTCTCATGCTCTCTCTCTCACTCTAATTCTCTCTCAAATCAATAAATAAAATCTTAAAAAATAAAAACTTGTTACTTTAAAAACACTTTAAGTAAAAAGAAAAGGAAACTAAACCCATCGGAAATGGAAGGAAGTAATAAAAAATAAAGGATAAAATAAATGAAATAGAAAAACAATAGGTAAATACTGAATCAATTTTTTTCTTTGCACTTGTGATGAGCACTGAGTACTGTATGTAAGTGTTGAATCTCTAAGTTGAACACCTAAAAATAATCCACACTGTATGTTAAATAATTGAAATTTAAATAAAAACTTAAAAAGATTTCTTTAAAAAGATTTTTTTTTTTTGGTTAAATCAACAAAACTGACCAAACTCTAGCTAGACAAATCAAGGAGGAGTGGCAGGAAAGAAGGAAAGGAAACAAAGTTTGCTAAAATAAGGAATTGAACAGAGGCTATCATTACTAACTTTTTAGAAATTAACTATATATGTATGTATATAATGAAATACTGTAAATATTATATGCCAGCAAATTAAACAACTTAAGTGAAAAGGACCTTTTCTTGGAGGACATGAACTACTGAAAGTGAATTAATAATTTAAAAATATAAAGACCAGGGGCACCTGGGTGGCTCAGTGGGTTAAAGCCTCTGCCTTCAGCTCAGGTCATGATCCCAGGGTCCTGGGATCGAGCCCCACATCAGGCTCTCTGCTCAGCAGGGAGCCTGCTTCCTCCTCTCTCTGCCTGCCTCTCTGCCTACTTGTGATCTCTGTCTGTCAAATAAATAAATAAAATCTTTAAAAAAAAAAAAATATAAAGACCAGTAATAAGTAAAGACATTGAATTAGTAAATAAAAAGCTGCCCACAAAGAAAAGTCCAGGACTAGATGGTTTCATGGATGAATTCTACCAGATGTTGAAAGAATAACTAATACAAATCTTATACAAACTCTTCCAAAAATAAGAGGACTGAACATTCTCTACATCATTACTTGAGACGGTATTACTCTGATACCAAAACCAGAAAATGACCAAAAAAACAAAAAAGAAAGGAAGAAAGAAAGCTATAGACCAATATCCTTTATGAATATAGATGCACAAACAGATGTTCAATATAATACTATTAAACTGAATTCAGCCACATACAGAAAGGATTATATAGTACAATGAAGTGAGGTTTATCTTAGTAGTGCAAAGTTTGCTTTAACATACCAAAGTTAACCAATGTAATACAAAACACAATAGAGACAGTAAAGTCACCATGATCATCTTGATGCAGAAACAGTGTTTAACAAAATCAAACTTTCTTTCATGATAAGAAATAAAACACAAACCTAATAACTGTGGAACAGAAAGGCACTTACTCAATCTAACAAAAGACATTATAGTGGGTTGAATGGTGGCACTTGAAATGGTATTTTCATATACCAATATCAGAACCTGAACATTTTACCTGGTACAGTCAAAGAGTGAAAATATTATCTTATATTGTGAAATATGTAATTAAGTTAAGAATCTTGAGAAGAGTTTATCCTGGATTATCCAGTAGGCCCTACTACAATCATGCAGATCTTTATAAAATACAGATTCATAGCAAAGGGACAGAGGCAGAGATTAGATCTAAGTGGCCACAGCCCAGGAATGCCAGAGCAATCACCAGGAGCTGGAAAATGCAACGAACTGATTTTTCCTTTGGAGCCTGTGAAGGACTGCAGCTTTACCATATTTTGAACTTTTAGCCTCCAGATCAATGAGAGATTATACTTCCATTGTTTAAGCTACTACATCTGTGGTAATAGTGACCTCTAGAAATAAACACAGGTATCTGCAAAATCCCACGCTAAAATCATATTTAATACTGAATGTTATAAATTCTCTCCCTAAGATCAAGAGCAAGACAAGAATATCCATTCTTACCATTTCTATTCAAAGTGTAATGGAGGTTCTTAACAGAGAATTTAAGAAAAATAAATAAGAGATTCTAGATTAGGAAAAAGGAAGTAAAAATATATTTTTCTTTGCAGATGGTATGATTTTGCATATAGAAAATTCTAAGGAATCAACAAAAAGTATTATTGCTAATATACATGTTTAGTAAGGTTTCAAAATACGATAGGTATCTATGACAGTTGTATGTCTTTATGATAATGAATAATCTAAAAATGAAACTGAAAAAGAAACAATTCCATTCATAATGGCACAAAAAAAATACAGTATTCAGGAATAAACTGAACAAAAGAAGTATAAAATTTTTACACTCAAACTATATAACATGATTGAATAAACTTTCAAAGACCTAAACAAATGGAGAGACATCTCACGTTCATGAGTCAAAGACTCAATATGGTTAGGATGGCAATACTCCACAATTTGATCTACATTTCAGTGTGATCTCAATGAAAATTTTACCTGCCTTTTTTCCTCAGAATTGACAAGATGACTCTAAAACACATACGGAAATGCAAAGGACCCTGAAAAGCCAATATAATCTGGCAGAATTTACTACAAAGCAAAACAGCATAGTACTGGCATAAGAACTGACATATAGGTGAATGGAATAGAATTTAGAGTTCATAAATGAAATCTCACATTCTGGTCAACTGATTTTTGGAAAGAATGCCAAGACAATTCAATGTTAAAAGAGTAGTTTTGAACCAATAATGCTGGAACAACTGGATAGCCATATAGAAAGAAATTTATCATCCCATCCACAAAAAATACCTCAAGTAAATCACAGACCTAAAACTATAAAACTGGTAGAAAAAAATTTAGGGGAAACTTTCATGGTATTGGATAGGCAATAGTTTCTGAAATATAAACAACACAAGTAACAAAATGAAATATAAAACAGCCTTCACTAAAATTTTTAAGTTTTTTTGCTTTTAAATGCCAGAGCATTTGAATATATATATCATCAATATTTGAAATTTCTTTGTGTAAATATTCACTAGTGGAATTATTGGATCGTATGGTATCTTAAATTTTTTGAAGAACCTTCATAATGTTTTCCGTAGTGGCTGAACCTAATATACATTCCCACTAAGAATGTGCAAGGCTTCCCTTTTCTCCACATCCACTTCAATATTTATTTCTTATCTTTGATTCTTGTCTTTCTGACAGGTGTTATGTTTATTTCATTGTGATTTTGATTTGCATTTCCCTGATGATGAGTGATGGTGAGTATCTTATCATTTGTTTGTTGGCTGTTTGTCTTCTTTGGAAAAATGTCTATTTAGGTTCTCCACTCAATTTAATTTGAATTATTTAGGGTTTCTTTGGTGTTGAATTGTATAAGTTCTTTATGCACTGTGGAGATTTACCCTCATAGGGTTACATCTCTATGTTTATTGTGTCATTATTTATGATAGCCAAGATACAGAAGCAACCCAAGTGTCCACTGATAGATAAATGGATAAAGATGTGTGTGTGGTTTTCGTTAATTTCACTACTTTTATCTTTAACCTATATAGTAGTTTAGTAAGTCATTAATCCACTACCTTTACTATATATTTATCTTTTCCCATGAGATTTTTACTTTCATATGTTTTCTTAAACAAGATTCTTGAACAGCTTAAAGAAGTCCCTTTAACATTTCTTGTAATGCCAGTTGAGTAGTGATGAATTCTAGCTTTTGCTTGTATGGAAAACTATCTCACCTTCAATTTTGAATGTTTACCTTTCTGGGTGGAGTATTCTTAGTTTTAAGGGTTTTGTTTTTGTTTTTGTTTTTCCTATCAGTGCTTTGAATGTATCATTCCACTCTCTTCTCGTCTGCAAAGTTTCTGCTGAGAAATATGCTAATTGCATCTGGGGTTTCTCTTGCACATACCCATTTGTTTTTGTTTTTGCTGCTTTTAAGATTCTCTAACTTTTGACAATTATTATGTGTCTTGGTGTAGCTCTCTTAGGGTTCATCTTACTTGAAACTCCCTGGGCTTTCTGGGCCTGGATGGATACCTGCTCCTTTCCTTAGTTTAAGGTAGTTTTCAACCATTATTTCTTTAAATATATTTTCTGTCCCTCTCATCTCCAACTGGGATCTCTATAATGCAAAAGTTATTCTGCTGGAAGTTTTAACATAGATCCCATAATTTACCTTGGTTATCTTTTTTTCTTTTTGCTGCACTGCCTGGGTGAGTTCAATTGCCTTATTTTCCAGGTCACTGATCCATTTTTCTGTTACATTCAGTCTCCTATTAAACCCTTCTGTGTATTTTTCAGTTTAGTTATTGTATTCTTCAGCTCTGTAACTTCTATTTGGCACTTTCTTATATTTTTATCTCTTGAATTTCTCGCTGTGTCTATCCATTCTTTTCCTGAGTTCAGTGAACATCTTTATGACCACTACTTAGAATTATTTATCAGGTGGATATTTATCTTTGTACTATTAATGTCTCTTGATTTGGAGTACTTTTCTTGGTTTCTTCATTTTTTGTGACTTTCTGTGTTTGCTTCCATGTATTAGGTAAAGCAGCTACCTCTCTCAGTCTTTAAGAAATGGTCTTATATAGGTAACTCACCACCCCATTTAACCTTGTCTTAGCTCTTGGCTGTCTCTCAAATCTTTTTAAGTCTCTAAATCACCTGGTTTATTCTTGATGTGCCCCTGTTGTTGAGGATGTGCCAAAACCTGTCAGTGTTCCAAGGGGAGGAATCTCATTTAGCACCTAGTCTCAGGTTGACTGGAAGCCAGAGCCTCAGGTGGCAGCTTTTTGAAGTAGGTAAATATAGACAGTTCTGTGGCACTATGAAACACAGGCCTATGGAATACAATTATAAACACTGCTGGCTTCCAAACCAGGAGTTGTGGAGGCATCCCCCAGATGACACTTGGAAGTATTGGTACTCCAGACAAGTGTATAAGTTTCCTTCTGGGAGGTCTCATCAAGCTGTAGTGAAGCCAAAGGAGCATGCGAGGATTTTGTCTCTCTGCTTACATTCCCTGAGAATGCCTTCTTAGCCTCTAGATATGTGGGGAAGCCTGTTCTTTAGGCTGAAGCTTCAGACTTAGTAAATAGGCCATATTCACAGGAGACTGGGGTTGTGTTTCAGAATGCAGTGTGTGTGTGCAGTGCCTTGGCCTGTGAACAATTGTCTTTCCATTTGTTACTTTCTCATGGATCTCAAGAACACCAGTTTCCTTGGCCTCCAGGGCCAGATGATCAAAGTATATCCCCATGTTGATTGTGCATGCCTGTGGGCTTTAGCTAGGCAGCTACAGAATGTAGGGGGTGGGATACACTCATAGACTTCAGAAAGGCTGCAGCAAATTATCCTGATTACATGTGATTGTGGACTTCAGAAATGAAGTGGGAGAGTGCTTTGTCTGCACATGCACGTCAGCTTGAGGCTGGGAGCAGGAGAATGGTACCACTGCTAAGGCTTACCAGTCCCAGGTGGGGAGTAGGGGAATGCTGTAACTGTCTCATCCTGGACTTTAGGTAGGGAGTGGGGGAGTCCTGCAACCTACCACTCTCTCCAGCTTCACCAAGGTAGCTGGAAGTGCTGCAACTACTTGTCTCCATTTGTCTTAGGAAGTTGACAAGAGGGTTCTGCATCCAAACTTGCCCACCTGTGCTAGATGAGTAGGTGGAAAGTATAAAATTGGCATCCATCAGTACCTCCATCTCCATGGAGAGTTTCAGTTGTCTCCTCCTTCCCCCTCAGATGCTTTTAGATTAGCAAATGAATCTCCTTCAAGTATTGTATAGGTGCTTATCAAACTGCTGGTTTTTCACTGAGCCTGGGGTGAGTGAGACCACATGGGAAGCCCTTCCAAAGAAGAATTTCAGTTTCTTATAGCACTTAGGGTCCCATTGACATCAGCCCCATTTGTTTTCTAAGGCAGATGTTTGGGGGCTTGTCTGTCTGAGCATATCCCAGGGGTTATGGTGCCTCATCTGAGACACCAACTTCTCATTACTCAGAGAGAATCAATGGACTGATGAAATCCTCCCTATTATGCATGGATGTACTGGAAGTGGGGTTTTGGATGAGCCCATGTGTCTGCCTGTTTAATCCATTTGATATGATCATTTTATCCTTTGTTTTGGATAAGAAGTTCATCTAGTTTTCAGATCTTTTCAGAAATAAATGATCCAAATGTAACTGTATGTCTGTAGGGAGGAGGTTAGTTCAGGATCTTACACTGCCATTTCGCAGAAGTCCCTTTTAAGTATCTTAAAGACCACTAAGTAGTACACTTTTAAAAATAAACTTATGATATATGAATTATGTTTCAGTTAAGCTTTTATTTAAGAGTAAGAAGACTTTTTTCAAGAACATACAGCTAGTAGTGAAGATTAATTTTGGATTTCAAATAAGCTTATATAACTCTAAATTCTGTGATTATTATACCATAGTACTTCCTAGGTTTTTAAACTCTGCCTAGAGGACTTGAGTAGGATAAAGTATTTAGTATGGTCATACTATATTTTCAGCCTCCATGAACTTTTAAAGAAAGTGGTACTTTATGGAGCACAGGAACCTTAGAGAACTGTAAAAGAAATTCCAGGTCATGACTCCCTGAAACAAAGCAGAATGGAGAGGATATGGCTCACCCAAGGGTATATTTTCTTTCTGAGTAGTCAAGAAACCTTGCAAGGGAGGCCATAATCAGGCTTAGTTGCGGAAATCGGAGTTCAGGAAAAAAAAAACAAGAAAGAGCAGTAAGATATTCTATTAAAGCACTGAAGGTCAAGTCATGTCTTCCCACTATCTGATCACAAGGAAGAAAAAAAAATGTAGCTTTAGGCTGAAAGCCGGGTGACTAGGGACAAAGTATCTGGGCGTTTCTTGGGTGCTCTCTTAAATTGGAGCCTTTTCATTGGAAAGGCAAGAATATTAGCCACTGTTGACTTTATTTAAAGGTAGGTAAGAAGTTTGACAGCTCAAAGTAGAAAGAATAAGAGGTACAGGGAACTAGTAATTACTGCTATTCAGAGACAAAGGCATGTGTGTGTGCACACTAGTGTGTTCGCCATTCTCTGGCTTCAGTTCATTAGTTAAATTCTTCCTTCCTACCAACAGAGGTAATTTTCTCCTGAGACACTGGCAAAGCCAAGTTACAAAACAGAAAAGACATCAAAGTTCACTGTGGGGTAGAAATTTACCAACTACATAAAAGATCTAGTTTCCAGAGTACAAAATGACTTCTATTTCACAAAAGTAATATTCATTTTATTTTAAGTACATACTTTGAGACGTTTTTCCTTCAAACCTCTATTCTTCCTCTGTCATTTCATATTCTCCCACATAGTCAATTGATGTATCTATCAATGTTTTAAACTGTAAATGTAATGCAGTGTTAGACACTGTGGGGGGAACTACATTCAGAACATGGTCATGAACCAGGAAAAAGACAAGAAAAGGTCAAAGAGAAGCATGGACAAAAGCCATTATACTTAACATGATTTTCTTGTAGGAGACCAATTCACTCTGAAGGTTTTTCTTATGCTTAATATCAATACAATTATACCATATCTGGTCATAGTAGTTATGTGGAAGTGAAAAAGGTCATACTCAGAGACAATGTGAAATTTCCCCTAGCTCTTGAGTCTGTAGCATGGAGCTAGAATTTTATTTCTCTCATTTATTGGCTATATGATCTTAGGAAAGTTTTTTTAAGTGCTGAGGCTCAGTTTTCTCACATAAAAATATCAGTATTTTACCATCTTTTAAGAGTTTGTAAAAATTAGGGATACTATATATAAAAGCCTATGATAAATTGAAGAATATGGGGGTTTTCAATATATGACTAAATCATAGCCATTACCTTTCTAATTCAGTGACATTCACACTTTTTAAAAAAAGTTATGGAATCCTTTCTATAAAAATACCCAAGATAAAAAAGATAAACTAGAACAGACATACTAAAATATGGTGTGAGAGAACATGAAAAGTTGAGAGCCCTTTCACTGAGCCCATGTGTCCTATCCAATGTGATCCCTGAAGAATTTGAAAACCATGCATAATAAAATCCAGGGTCTTTTTCTCGGCTAAGAAACCCAGGCATGAAAAAAAGATAGTAACTTCCCCCAAGGTTATATATCCCCAGTTTATTTGCTGGCACAGCCTTAAATAAAACCCAGTACTCCAAACTCCCAGTCCAGCCCCTTTCCCTTTACACTGCAAAACTTTCCTGATCCACTTCCCATTTATTTTTATAGCTAACAGGGGGACAAAAGTAACAGTTTAGAGGAGAAACCAGACTATTAGAAAGAGATGCCCAAAATATAGAAATATATAAGGGGACGTAGTGAGGGAGGGGACGGAGAAACTTAAAAGATAAGAAAAATTAATTTATATTGACAATGATGGAAATTAAGAACAAGCAGAGCTATTAGATGACCAGAACACAGAAAACCTATTTCTTCTAACTCTCATCTCCAGGAGCAGTTCAAAATTGCATGATAAAATTTCTATAAAAAGTTAGGGAAGTCTCAATTTTATTATACAAGAACTGTGTCCAAAATGGTAAAATTTTTAAAAAATGGTTTTGACATTTAGAAGGTAAGCTTCAATAATCTGGAAAGTTAACTTTTTATCAAACACTACATGCCTCAGTGATGTCAGTTCTTTAGGGAGGTTTTCCCATTTGTGTAGTATATTTATCAATAACTTTCTATCACATAATTTTTCACTGTTTGGGAAGACAAAAGATGTTACAAAACAAATGTACTAGTTACAAAAAGAAAAGATCTGTTGAAAAACAGATGTGGTGAGAAAAAGCTTTCATTGTTTCCCATAATTGCTAGGTTTATATGTATAATATCTCCTGGTATCAGTGCCCTTCTCTATTACTCCATATCTAGCCAAACAAAATAATCACCTCCTATACAGCACATTCTGTACTCCCAACCTACACTGACTTTCTCTAGTTCACTCATGTAGCATCTAACAGTTTTGTAACATTCCTTAAATTGTCTCGTACTCCATCCAAAGTCTATGTTTAATAGCTCATGTGCATATATCTTACATATAGAGTCAAATAAAAATCATCCGAATACAGATTCAATGTTTGATGTTTCATTATATCAAGCAGAACACATAATACTCAGAAAATGTGTTGAATCAATAAATGAATAAATATATGAATAAATAGATTATGAATAAATTTAGGAGTTCAAAATATTGAGTGAAAGCAATTCTAGCCTAATGAATGATTTAAAATGTTTATATATGAATTAAATTAATTTCACACCTTTCAATCATGAGATACTGGCTTGTTCAGTGAGGTCTCTGCATGGTGTAATGGAGGGAAAAAATGGAACTGAAGATAAATGTTGACTCTCAGACCAAATAAATCACTGACACAGTTTTAAGTAGATCACATCACATCTGGGCTTAAGTTTCTCCATAAGTAAGCAGACTAGATTGGGATCTGTAAGGCCCCTTCTAATGTTGACCATATTGATTTATGACATCATGGAAACTGAGGGGAAATGACCAGACATTTTCCAGCTAGGCAAAAAGAGGCCACAGTTTGTTGGTTTTCCTCAGAGGCCATTGGTTTCAAGCATAATGGCTCTTCACAATCATCCTTGGAATTTCCAAAACTATACATGTACAGGATAGAGGTCACAATATTTGTATTCCCTGCATATTCCACACTTTTAAAACTACCAGGGATATATCAGAAGTTCAGTGAATACAGGACTCCCAACATCTTTTTTTCTTATACTTAACACAAAAGCCAGCATAGAAAAGGTCTGCAATAAATTTCTCTGTAATCATGTAATACCTGGATGGACACAGTACCTGCCAATAAAATACAGTAGATGAAAGTATGGAATTTAGTAACAGAAAAACTTGATCTATCAAGAAAAAGTTGCCAGGAAAATGTTGAAATCCAAAATATAAAATCTACATATAAAATGTCTGTAAGTTTTAGTAGATAATTAAAATAGCTTTACAAAAAAGTTTGATAAAAATTTTTAAAAAGGGAAGGTATTTCCAATCAATATCATTGACAGAAAAATAATCTCTTTAATATATAAAGAACAATCAGAAAACAAAGGGGAAAGACAAAGAACACAATAGAAAAAAATAGAAAAAGGAATAGAGAATTCACGTAAAATAGACTATGACCCTTTATAAAACAGACAGCCTCAGTCATAAGAGAAACAAAAACTAAAATAGAGTTTTGCATGGAGCACTGGGTGTTGTACATAAACAGTGAATCTTGGAACACTGCATCAAAAACTAATGATGTAGTTTATGATGACTAACATAGCACAATAAAAAAGTTTAAAAAATAAAAAAAAATCTAAAAAAATACATATGGTTACAATGGTAATTTATAGTATGCATATTTACCACAATGATAAAAATCTTAAATGGTTAATACAGATTTTATGTTAATATGTTTTACCACAATATCTTTTTTTAAATGTAAAAGCAGAGCATAAGAATGGAATCTATATGATCTCACAGGATGTATATAATAAATTTCTCCTGTAGAGGCCTGGAAAAAAAAAAAACAAAAACGAGAGTTTTGGTGCCAGAAAAGGCAGAGGAGTGTGTATTTGATTGGCACTCTTGCAAAATAAGTTATAAACACTGAACAATATATAAAAAGTGACTATTTGATCTATAAAGAACTTCTCAAACTCAACACACACAAACAGATAATCATGTCAAAAAATGGGCAGAAGACATGGACAGACACTTCTCCAATGAAGACATACAAATGGCTATCAGACACATGAAAAAATGTTCATCATCACTAGCCATCAGGGAGATTCAAATTAAAACCACATTGAGATACCACCTTACACCAGTTAGAATGGCCAAAATTAGCAAGACAGGAAACAACGTGTGTTGGAGAGGATGTGGAGAAAGGGGAACCCTCTTACACTGTTGGTGGGAATGCAAGTTGGTACAGCCACTTTGGAAAACAGTGTGGAGATTCCTCAAGAAATTAAAAATAGAGCTTCCCTATGACCCTGCAAATGCACTACTGGGTATTTATCCCAAAGATACAGATGTAGTGAAAAGAAGGGCCATCTGTACCCCAATGTTCATAGCAGCAATGGCCATAGTTGCCAAACTGTGGAAAGAACCAAGATGCCCTTCAACAGACAAATGGATAAGGAAGATGTGGTCCATATCCACTATGGAATACTATGCCTCCAACGGAAAGGATGAATACCCAACTTTTGTATCAACATGGACAGGAGTGAAAGAGATTATGCTGAGTGAAATAAGTCAAGCAGAGAGAGTCAATTATCATATGGTTTCACTTATTTGTGGAGCATAACAAATAACATGGAGGACATGGGGAGATGGAGAGGAGAAGGGAGTTGAGGGAAATTGGAAGGGGAGATGAACCATGAAAGACTATGGACTCTGAAAAACAACCTGAGGGTTTTGAGGGGGTTGGGGGTGGGAGGTTGGGGGAGCCAGGTGGTGGGCATTATGGAGGTTACCTATTGCATGGAGCACTGGGTGTGGTGCATAAACAATGAATTCTGTTATGCTGAAAAGAAATTTTTTAAAAAGTGACTATTTGAAGGCATTAGAATGCAAGCAGGGCAGGCAGAAGCACAAGGGAGGTCAACCTTGAGAGAAGGGAAATTCACTTATTCATAGGTGCAATTACAAGATTTTGCCCTGAGAGCACTTAGCTGTCTGTAAGGTAGGAAGTAGATGGAACTCACCCAATAAGCCAAAGTTTTCTGTACTGAGGTGTCAAAACATGGATGTCAGTATTTGCAAAGCAGTGGAAAATCTGCATGTGTGTGTATGGGGGGGGGTTGGTATAAAGATACAGAAGAATGTAGTCTAAGAAAATATAAGGTCATATCTGCATAGTAGGGATATGGTGTTTTATTTTATTTTAGCTCTCTGTTTTCTTTTTTTATTTTTTTAAAGATTTTATTTATTTATTTGAGATAGAGACAGAGCACAAGCCAGGTGGAAGAGTAGAAGTGCAGTGGGGGAGGGAGATACAGACTCCCTGTTGAGCAGAGAGCTGGATACAAGGCTCCATCCCAGGACCCCTGAGATTATGACCTGAGCCAAAGGAAAACACTCAACTCACTGAGCCACTCAGGTAACCCTAGATCTGTATTTTCTATTTACATTTACTGCTTTTGTAAGAGCAAAAATAAAAAACAAAACAAAACAAAAACCACATTTTTAAAAGACCTGAATTTAAGATTCAGCTCTACCAACTATAGAATGAACCTGAAAATATTTTATTTTTTTTAATTCTCATTTTTCTCAGCTGAAAGCAGTACTCATGCATCTAACTACATATTACTCTTGTGAAGTTTAGTTGATAAAATGTATTTAAACCTCTTAGCAAAGTGCCTGCCATTGGTACTAAATGCTAGTGACCATCATCCTCATTCACATCATCACATCATTCACATTCACATCATGTTACCTTTGTCCACTGAACAAATGATAAAGTCAATCAATAAACAAGGTCCACATAATCACAAGAGGAACTGGCCCAGCCTTCAGTTCTCCCCTGCAGGGTATCCCTGCTCATTCCTGGGAATAGCTGCTGAGTATGTTCAGGCTAGCCTGGCTGTGATGGGATGACAAGGGACAGGGAAGGAAGACAGGCTGCTGAGCAGTGAAAGCACAGTCACTTCCATAATCCCCTGTCTTTGCTCCTCTGGCCACAGCAAGACAGCATGTATCAGGGAGAAAAAGTTGTTATGAAAACTGAGGAAATGAAAATCAAATGTTTGTCAAAAGCAGAGGTTTAAAAGGTGTCCTATATGACAAGGAGTGACACGAGCAAATGGAAATGCAGCCATTGCTTATTAAAGTAATCTTACAAACAGTCTTCTTTTCTCCCAAAATGATTCAGATGAGTAAATGGGAATGTGCTTAGTTTCTTGGATACACTGAAATAATAGTCCATCTGCCCTGAGTTTTAATGGGAGACTAATGACAGTGAGAAAGGAAAAAAAGCACGTATTTTAATGGCAGGGAGTAGAAGAGATCCCTTTTAAAAATCTTATCTCAAAAGACCTGTTCCCCCTCATTTATGACATATACTAGGACATCTCTTATTGGTAATAAAATTAATAGTTGTGTTTGTAGTAGTGGCAGTCTCATCATTCATGGCAGAAGTAGTCATAATGACATAAACATGTAGAATAAACTCGAATACTTTCTCCATCTTCTAGTAGCCTGGATCCTCAAGCAACTTCACATTTGCTGTTCTCCATATTTCACAGGGGAGAGAACTCGCTGACCACACCATTGCCCAAACTCATACAACTAGCCCATTATATGCTGGGCTTAGAATTCAGGATGGTGGACTCCTAGCTTCCCTACACCTCCCTCTCATAACGGGTTTTCCAGATCACATGCTCTTCTGCAGCCTTTCTCCAAACATCCATCTATTTTCTTGTATTTCAGTAATAATATGGAAACATAAAGTATACATGAAACACCTCAGAAACTCCTGTCTCCTGAATTTTAGCTTCATAGGCAACTTCCCAATGGCTATATTCACTTGGATGTCCTAGATGCATATCAAGATCAGTTTGTCCTAAAATCTTACCATCTCCTTCCCCCAAGGCTGATTCTCTGCCACTGCTTCCTACATTAATCAATGGCCTCATCATTTGATTCTTTCTGTTACTCAGATCTGAAGCTTAAAAATCTTCCACACTTCCTCTCCAGGCCTTAAAAAACTCTCCTGCAGTATCTAGTCCATCAGTCAACCCCATCATGGTGGCTTCCTGTTCAAGTTTCTTTTCCCCATCCTCCTGGCAACTTATCTCAAGCCACCTTTCTCTTACCCGTCCAGCCCTCAGCATTAAACCCCTCAAGGTTTTCTCCACTGCTCCTCAGAAATTCTAGGCTCTGTGTGTCAGTTTTGAACCATCAGAAGCACTGAGACAGTTGATTATTTCCTCCTTCTTGAAACCCTTTCTTTCTTCACTTGGCTTTTAGGTCAACAGTCTTTATTCCCCTCCTACATTGCTGAGAAGATGGTCTCCATTTTCCTTTACCTGGTTCTTTTGCTTCTCCTAGATTGTCTATTGATAATCATTCCCTGGGGAAGAGCTCTTTCAGTCATAATAAATATTTAAATATTAAGTATATTCACATGCTGATAACACCCACATTTATATCTCCAGCCTGGACCCATCACCTGAACTGCAGAATCATATATTTATATGCTCTTATATCATCTCTCTTAGATGTTTAATAGGCATCTTAAATTTAACATGTTCAAAGTCAAACTCCTGATTTCTCCTCCCTGACATAATTGCTATTCTCACAGTCAATGGAAAATTGAGCCCTCTAGTTGTTCTGACTCTGTTCTACCCAGTCTGGCATCCTTATTGTTACTCATACAAGTCACACATATTTGTGCCTTAATGCCTGTGCACTTGCTCTTCCTCTTACCTGGATCAATGTTCTCCTGGACCTCACATCACTCTCTTACTTTCCTTAGCTCTCTACTCAAACCTCTTAGGCACAAAGCTTTTTCTGACCATCTTCCAGAAAATTACAGTACTCATCACCATTCCCTATTCCCTACTTAATATTGTTTCCCTATAGTACTTATAACTATATTCAAGTCTTCATTTCTTTGTTATTGATTCATTTTCTCTCTTCTTATACTAGACTTTGAGCCCTATTAAAGTGGGTAACCTTGCCTATTTTGATAGCTACTTTATCAAGATTCCTAGAGCAAGATCTGATACATAATAGGCATTAAATATTTGTTGAATGGATGGATGGCTAAATACCCCATAATTTCTCTAACACAGTAATTTACACATCCACCAGAAAACATGCTATATTACTGGTTATTTTTTCTCTCACCAAATTGCAATAATCTCAAGATCCATGTCTTAATCATGTCCATATCCATGTGCCTAGAAAATACTTGGTATATATTAAGTGCTCTATATTCATTTGTTTATTTGAAGAAAAGAAAGTAGAGGAGACATTATGAGCATATGCTCTGGTCAGCGTAGAGTAGCTGGGATTTATCACTTTGTTTTACTTGGGAAATACCACATACTCCCCTTTTCTATAGACTAAGATGACTGTGATTTTTAAATAATCAATTTAAAAAATGTATTATCTCCAAGAGTCAGAAGTTTAGGAGATTATGAATGCACATGCTGTCCAGCTCTAATGCCCAGGACTGACAACCATAAGCTTAGGTAGGGATAGGAACTACACAGAATTCGAAATATACTGCCTTTCCATCTCTCTACACTGAGTAATGTAAGCACATTCAGAGCGCACAAAATCTTCATGGCAAAAATGGATCCTTGAATCCAATCTTTTACATTTACAGATAGGTAAACTGACACCACAGTGGTTCTCTATTTCCCACAGAACAAGTTAATAGCAGGGTCAGAATTTGAAACTAATTCTCCTAAATCACACTATAGATTTATTCTACTTAATGCTTCAGAGCCTCATCACTCTTCCTCCATATCTGATACCTAATAAATGCATGTAGTCTTTCTCCTCATTGATATAACCCTATATTTACATAATTAAAATGATTAAAAAAAAACATATTCCCAAACCCATCAAGGACTTAAAGTTGGAATGGGAGGGTGCTTGTTAGCAGCTCAACCTACTAACTAGGAGATGGAGAAAACTGGGCCACATAAACACTAAGCTACAATGGAAATTAACACCGTCAGCATTAAATCATATAAATACAGCCAAAATCTTCCAGTCAATTGACTTCCAAGGCTTTAGTACTCACATTTGTCCTTAACCACTGTGTGAAAATAATGGCAGCTTTGTGTTGAGCTTCAGTTTAGCATACACTCTGGTCAGCGCAAAGTAACTATGCTCTACCCAAAACGCAAGACCTGTGACTGACAGACCAGCAAATCTCTCTTTCAGACCAGTAGATATCTTTAGATTTAGACCAATCAATTATTAGAATATTCCAGTTAGACTATCCATCCTAAAAGAAGCCTATTCCCTAAGATTCTGTGGCAACAAGTCCTTGAATTCTCTTTCTTCTCTGAGTTATTCTTCTAATTTTTCTTTTCATTGTCTTATATGATAAAAACACTTAGGGTCCCATTCTTAGCCTCCCTCTCAACTTCCATACTTTGCTTATGTAAATGATCTTTCACATTCATACCATTTGAAATATCTTCTACCTGCTGGTGACTCCAAAAATCTGACTTTAGATCACCTTCCTGATGCTTACTACCAATACTTCATTCCCACTGAAAATATCCACACATGAAGTCTTACTGGCACTTCAAGTTCAATATCTAAAGCTATGATCTTTATTCCCCCCCGCCCCATAACTTGCTTCTTCTTCAGGATCCCTATCTTATGAAAAAGGACTATCATTCACCCAACAAAGGAACCCAGAAACATGGTGGTCAGTATTCATGTTTCACTCTTGCTTATGCTGCCTCCACTTTCACATCCAGCCACCAAATCCTGTGACTTCTATTTCAAGTCCTACTAGCTCTCTAGTCTATGGCAGGAGCTCACACAGTGATGTAATTTCCTCGGGCTTTGTGCTCTCTTATTCATTGCATCCTGACTGATAACTCTAAATTGTTTCTCTTATCATAGTATCTTTCTGTTCAGTAACCTTCTATGGATCCCTGCTATTCTCACAGTAAAGGTCAAACTTACATGAATGATTTTGTATCAATTGGCATATTTCCTCCCCACTAAAATATCCTAACTAATCCCTCCTTGCCTAGATAACTTTTATTCACTTTTCATTCCTCTGGTTAGTGATCACTCTATGCTGTGAAGTGCTCCCTCTGTGCTCTCTTAACACCTTCAATTTCCTCCGTCAGATATGTAGTGTTATAAAGTCTTATGATTTCGTCTCTCTTCCTACATTGCAAATGCCATGAAGGGGGGACAACATGTGTATACATTCCATATTCCCAGTACCTAGACCAGTTTCCCAGAGGTTAAGTAAATAATTCAAAAATTGTTAGAGGTAGGGAAGGGAGGAGAGAGCTACTAATGAAATTTATGCAGGAAGACCAAATAATGAACATCCTGCCCCAAAATAGCTATTTCTTTGTTTTTGTGATTTTTTTTAAATTTTTAAATTTATTTTCAGCGTAACAGTATTCATTGTTTTTGCACCACACCCAGTGCTCCATGCAATCTGTGCCCTCTCTAATACCCACCACCTGGTTCCCCCAACCTCCCACTCCCCACCCCTTCAAAACCCTCAGATTGTTTTTCAGAGTCCATAGTCTCTCATGGTTCACCTCCCCTTCCAATTTCCCTCAACTCCCTTCTCCTCTCTAACTACCCTTGTCCTCCATGCTATTTGTTATGCTCCACAAATAAGTGAAACCATATGATAATTGACTCTCTCTGCTTGACTTATGTCACTCAGCATAATCTCTTCCAGTCCCGTCCATGTTGCTACAAAAGTTGGGTATTCATCCCTTCTGATGGAGGCATAATACTCCATAATGTATATGGACCCCATCTTCCTTATCCATTCGTCCGTTGAAGGGCATCTTGGTTCTTTCCACAGTTTGGCGACCAAAATAGCTATTTCTAAAGACCCTTTAGTGACAAGTAGGAACTTCTCTCAGAGTCCACCTGTACTAAATTGGAATAACTTTTCCACTTTCCATTTTACACCAAAGGAAGAGGCACTGATCCTCTTCAGCAAGCCCTGTCTTTATTGCTGGGTGAACATGGACTGCAGAAACAGAGAATCAAGAATCAGTACACATGATGTATGCCCAGCAAGGAACCCCTGGTACATCTAGACCCAAGTGCAATTTTGAGGTGTTGTGGCTAAGGAGTACTCAGGATCAAGGCTGCCCTCTTGGGTCCCAAGGATTGAAGAAGTGAAGACAAGACAGGTACACAGACATGCAGTCTGGTGGAATTTGATGGCCATTACAATCCGAGGACAGAAATTATGGCCCTCTGGGCTAGAGGGTAGTTAGCACAAAACTCAACTGAGAATGTGGCCAGAACAGCCCTAGAAGCCTGTTGGAGGCAACTGCTACCTGAGGGCTTCCAAAACCCTTTGAGAAAGATTGGCTCATCTACTTTCTGCTCTCCATTAAGAAGATCCCATGAACCACTGCCATCTTATGTTAGTACCTGTGGTCCACAGATGGGAGAACTCATAAGGAATATCTGGACTGCTCAATCCTAGACTAAAGACTATGGAATACTGATTGTGTATTTAATTTAATTACCAGTATTGCTAGAATCTTTACTATATGCCTGACTATGCTAAGTTCTTTCATGCATTCCCCCTTTTAATTTGCATTATAACTTTATTAAAATCTGCATTTAACAGATGAGAGAATGGGGGCCCAGAGAATGTAAGTAACTTGCTCCAGGCACAAAACTTGTAAATAACAGAACTGGGCTTTGAAGCTAATTTCTCTAATATGGGGCTCAAGTGTTCTCATTTCTCCCCAACCCTGCCCCCTTCTTCATTCAGAGTTCTGTGTATAGGCCAGTCCTGCTGTAAACTCTCTCTATCCATTAAACAGCCAGTTCTCAGGGTTACCAGAAAGTAGAGTATTTTAGTCTATTTGCATTTATATCTACTGCTCAAAAATTGCCTGGACACCCCACAGGTTTTGCTAGGAACTCCAGCATCACATCTTAAAGTACCACAGCTGTTGTTATCTGTGTGTGATGTATGAAATGTGCAGGCCACAAAGTCAGAAATGGTGGTGGGAGGAAGGAAAATAGCTCTGAATGGCTACCACATGTGCTGGAAGTCTTAGAAGAAATGCAGACTTCAGAAAGATGGTTTAGTTTTAGTTTTGGGGTTTTTTGTTTGTTTGTTCTTTTGATGAGGGTGTTTGTCAACAATGGTCCAAAATGGGCTGAGGGAAGTGGCAATGCAAAACAGAGCTCTGGGTCCCTAACCACCAGACAATCAGGCCTAGGTTTTGTCATTTCCCTTCCTGTGATGGCAAAAAGAAGTCTGTGACCAGGGGAGTTGCTATATTTAGAATGGAAAGGCACAGGGGACTCAGGCTCCTGAGCCGATGGCAGGAGGTGGATGGAGAACAGCAGTAATAAGTCATGTGAAATCACAATTGTTTCAGCAGGCAGGACTGCTCAGCCCCCATGTTGACACACTGTTCATGCTGGACCAAGGCATAAGTAACTCAATAGCCCTTAAGGACAAACCTGGCTTAGAGGGCAGTGCGAAGTTTCAGCTTTTCAGAGCCAAATACTCTAGTTTGATTTTTTATTTTAAATCACAGTTACAGGAATGTGAAATAAGAATTGATCAGAGCAAAAAACAGAGTATTTTATCCAGTAGTGGAAGAAGAAACTGAGGTCCAAAAGGAGTATGGGACCCAGGCAAGGTCACTCAGGGAGTATCTTAAGGCTCCACCATGATCTTACAATCTCATCTCTCACCACTGTCCTAACTCACTAAATTCTACCTTTTAGTTTCCCTCGTGCAACACTTCTCAACCTTTTCCAAAGCAAAGAGTATATTTGTAAGACACACTGGAGGAAATGTGCAAGGCTTTTTACTTATAGAGGATGAAGGCTAGCATCTCAGTGCACCTGTCCCTCCTTCCCCCAGCTATCAGGGATCCTAACTAGAACTTTCTGCTCTAATGCACCATGCTCTCTATACTACATGCATGTGCCTGGACTGCTCTTCACCTAGTTAGACTATGCTTACCCTTCAGTTACCAGCTCAGGAACCCTTTCATCCCACAAGTCATCTATGCACCACTATACCACTAGGACCCTTTGACATATGCTTCTAGAGAACTGAATTACATCCTCATAGAGCACTGGTCATTTTGTAAATATATTTGCATTTGTATGATTAAATTTGATCAACATATATCTTCTATTGTCTAGAGATCTTAACCCAAGACTTCTAGATGAATACCTTGACCTGAAAGGTCTCTTTATAACCATGTTTGTTTTTTTTCCAGTGTTCCAAAATTCATTGTGGCGTATAACCATGTTTCTTAAAGTTATTTAACCATCATGTCTTTTTCTCCATGTACATTTCTGTTAGTATTTGCAGAAGTAGTACTGTCCAGAGCACACTTTGGATAAGGCCAGGATATGGAAAGGGCATGGACCTAGGTGTTAGCAGACCTAGAATTAACTCTGAAGTCTCAGCTCTTTCTTGTTCCTCTATGGTCTCACCTATCAAGAGGTTAGCCTCTTCCACCTCTACTACTCTATCATCTCTATGTCAGAATACGTTTGATATGCCCTTTCCTCCAACCTTTTCTCCCAGGCACACAATATCTATACATTTCCTTGTAAATGTGCTGATGAGACTGGTCTGTTCCCAGCATTCCCAAGATTCCTCTCCCTTGTCCCTTTTACTTAGAGATTCTGATTTCTCCTACAGTTACTCCATTAAACTCATTCATTTTTAACTTAAGTGGCAGCTAGTTGCTGGGTGAGTTGCTCTGTACAGGAAACATTATTTCAGTAAGTGCTCTTGGCTTCTTAACCCAAATTGGGATAGTTCAAGCACCACAAGCAGGGTCAATAGAGAAAATATTTGGGGCCAATGATTCAGTGGTTCAAGTGGTATTTCATGGGGCCAATGATTCAGTGATTCAAGTGGTATTTCATGCAGACATCTACCCATACATACAGTTGATACTGAGAACAGGCACTACAGTAAGTGAATTAATAAAATCCACTTGATATACATCTCTGAGAGTCTTCACAGTCAAAACTCAAACTCTGCTGTTTCCCCAAGGGTAGAAAG
This sequence comes from Lontra canadensis, assembly GCF_010015895.1. Lineage (NCBI taxonomy): Eukaryota > Metazoa > Chordata > Mammalia > Carnivora > Mustelidae > Lontra > Lontra canadensis. The sequence goes on from NW_022630999.1 coordinate 18,616,122, forward strand.
GCACCCAGAGGGCAAGCCTGCTGAGTCAAGAGAAAGATGGATTGGGCTGGTGTGGGTCTGGCATACCCTGCAAGGGCACTGCAGAGGGAAAGATAGACGCCAATCCAGTTCAGAACACACAGCGGGAACATCGGGAATACTGTGGCAAAGAGGAGAGGAGGGATCCAAGCCAGATGCCTCACAGCTGGAAGTGAAATCTCTGTTCATTGCTTGAACGCCATAAAACAAATGCCACACAGCAGTGGAAATTCACCAGTCCCCAGATGGTAAGAAGTGTCCTTGCACCACCACTGAGTTTGTATTAGGGAGTCTTAAATGAAAGCTCTTTGGGGGTTCAAGGAACTGGAAAGCAGCCTCTTCAAACATCTCATCCGAAGCAAGTCCTTATAGGGTCCAAGGAACACCTTGCCCCATAGTAATTAAGGCTCTAGACTCTCCTTCCGATGGGCCGTATCCCTGATGAGTACTTCTTCAGATTCCAGAACAGAATTGAATCCAAGATTCACCCTCAGTGACTCACCCTCTACAGCATGGGTTGGCAAACCGTTTCTGTAAAAGACCATAGAATAAATATGTCAAGCTATGCAGGCTCCACTTTCTATGTTGTAACCACTCAACTCTGCCATTATGGCATAAAAGCAGCCATAGGCAATATGTAAATGAATGAGAATGGTTGTGTTCCAAAAAAACTTTATTTAAAAAGGCAGGCAGTAAACCGACCCATGGACTTGAGTTTACTAACTCCTGCTGTGTAGCAGTACCAAGAAAAAGAGTCAATACCTCTGTTCTCATTTGTTCAAAACTGGTACTCTAGTGGGAAGGAAGTCTGAAAGCCCTGACTCATGGACCTGGTTTGCCTCCCCTATGCCCGTGAGTCCTCCAGACCCCCGGGTCACACTTACTTCTTCCCCCAGTAGAACATCATTGCACCCAAATCCTTGGGCTTTAGTCATTTAGTATTTTAATTTGAAGATGTAAACTAGCAGATAATGGCAGAGGGGGGAAAGAATTATAGACTAACCAGCAGATTATCAATGGGTTTGAATAGTTCTGCAGTGATTACTACTGAGGAGATTGGACTCAAGTCTTACTCCTTAGCTTTATGTCCTATTATGCTAGGGGTTAATGACCAAAGACAAGCTGATTGCCACCAAGGGAATTACTGGCAGTCTTTATTGATTAAAAATTTAAACAAAAACAAAACAAAAAACAGAGGGAGATGCAATGCCTTGGACCAGAAGTCAGAAGGTCAGGGACCCAGACATGGGTGTGACTAATTGTCTATTGTCTTTACATTAGTGATTAAATCCCCCAGAACAATTTTCCTCATGATTAGATTGGAATCTATCTGATTCACCTTGGCAGCCCCCTAAATAAAACCCTTTAAGACTCTTCCCAAGCTTTAGACAGAATCAAAACTCCCTGTTCAGTTCTCTGGCCTTAACTCTTACCACTTTTCTAAAACCCATGTCCAAACAGAATTTTGGAACTAGAACTTCACCTCAAAATAATCCAGGGGGGTGGGGACAAATGAATTGAGATAATTGAAACAAGATTGGCTCTGAGTAACTGTTGGAGCTGGCTGATGGACACGGGCATGTTTGGTATAATACAGGATATCCTTCTGCATATGCTTGAAATTTTTCATAATAGAAAGTTTTATAAAAATCAAGAGTGTCTAACAGGAAAGGCAAAGTAAAAATATACAGTGGTTTTATCCTTCCCAACATCCCGTTTAAAACAGCATTCCATAAAGAGAATTACTTTGGATTATAAAAGATATCGATTCAAATACAGGATCAATTTAAAACTTGCAACTCAGAACTATAATTTAAAATTACATGTCATGCTTTGCCTCACTGATTATGATTCCTGAAATTGTGTTATTTATCATTAATCATAATACACAAACTAGAAAAAGAAAAAATCTATCATAGTTCTGGTAATTTTCATGAAAAAGTATAAAGCACATCACTCTTTCAAAAATATAAACAACTACTACTTCAAAAAACAAAAACAAAAACCCTATAGGGAGTAAAATGAGAAAAGAGACTAACAGAACACTCACTGGCCTGTGAATTTGAAATGTCTTTTCCATGATCTGCTAAGTGTTAGAAAGAATCATAAAAAGCCTTTGTATAAAAAGGAGTCTCAGTACTTCATCAAAATGGCATTGATCAGTTGCTGTTGTTTACAGCCTGACACTTCTTGGAGAGATCTCCATGCTGGTTCACAGATGAGCTACACTATTAATCACCCAATGCTACCTAACAGGGCATTCAGGCAGATGGTTTACTCACCAACAAAGCAAGCACCAACTAGAAAACCAAGTTTTGTTTTCCTTAATTCCTCCTCTTAGTTTTTGTTTGGGCTTTTTTTGTTCCTTTTGTTCTTATTAACTCATAAAGGCTAGAAATATCATTGAGGAGAGAGTCAGCTTTCAATTATGCTAGCATAAGAAAGAAGCACTCACCTCTCCATTTTGTCTCTGCTCCAAGATCATAACAATAACCCCATTACTTCCTCTATATAGGTAGTATAAACACATACCCCCTAAGGAAATTCCCGTCAGCCTTTTCTCACATAGTCTATACATCACTCAACAGCTTGATCATGAAAGTCAGAGAAGAATAACCAGGTTATTAAGAGGACTCTGGATCTTGTCCTTTGAAGAACATTTCAAAAACTAAAGCTCCATCCTATAGAACAGATGACTCAAAGTCAAGCAAGTAAACTTTTCACCCTGCTTATGCAGCACCCAGTCCCCTCCAATTGAAAATAATGCTCTAATTCTCCTTTGGAAAACTACCCTTACCTCACTGTCAGTCTGCATAGTTCATGGGGGACTGACCCCACACATTAGCTCTGGGGATGGAGCAGACACATGACCTGACCAATCAGAGTACTGAACCCCCTTTTTCATTGATTGGCTTAGGAATGGACCCACACATAGTCAATTCAACAATTTGTGGGGCTCTCCTGGGTCTTTTGGGAAAGACATGGAATTTTTTTTTTTTTTTTTGGCCGTGAAGCCACTACAGAGGAAAGACAGAAGGGCAGAGACAGATTACCAATAAAAGAACCCTGAGTCCACTTGTACCTAAAGCTGTTTACTGTGGGATTTTTCAGGCACATAGGCCAATACATCTCCAATTTTGTAAGCCACTTTGAGTTGGGATTCAGTCATTTTCAAACAAGAGAGTCCTGACTAACTTCGTGAACATAAGAAATGCTGTTACAGGCATGAAGTAATAGCATAATTTAATTGAGTTCATTCACTGAGAAAATATTTATCTCATGCCCATGCTATGCCATGGTCTTAAGGATTTCTGAAAAACTCTGGCTGTCACAGATGACTAATTTATAAGTTGACCCTGTCCTACATAATAAAGGAACATTTTTTGAAAGGATATTCTTTAAGGGAATAGGATTAAGGCAGAAATAATCTCTTTTCCTCATATAAATATTTACTGTCATCCATTTCTTATTTTTTCCAGCAAGGTAGATGCTATAAAAAGCTTATCTCCATATGATGTTTTAAAAAGTAGTGGCTTAGAAAAGAGAAAAAGGACTTGCCCAAGAAACTCAAGAGTATAGGAAAGAAAAGAGACAAAAGAGCAGAAGGACAGGCCCAGAAAACAGACTGATCAGATTTTAAATACTAGCTTTGCCCTTTTTATCTCTGCATTCTTGAATAATTTAATTAGCCCCTTTAATTTCTGGTTGTTCAGTTGTAAATTATCAACAACTGTCACAACTCAGAGCATTGCGAGGATCAAGTTAGATATCATATGTAAAGAATTTAGCATGTTTTCTGGCACAGATTCTTACTGATGTCATCACCAATAAATTGGGTGTGAACCTAAGTAAGTCTGTGCCCTCCAAAACGAGGCTAGACAGACTTGATATGATTGTTTTTCTCATAATGTTCTACCTTAAACTGTGTTGCTTCTCTCTGAGGTATTAAATAAAGATCTACCTACTCACTGTCTGCTGAAGTTTAGCTGGGCAGTTACAGGGGCTTTAGCCAATAACCTTTGTAATCCTAAAAACTTCTTGTCAAATGTGAATGAATGTCGATGCCCTAACAGAAGAGAGAAAACCATCCATGTGATGTTTAATTTTTTGTGTTTACATGACTGGATCATGAGCTAATCATATTTGGCTAAATATTATTTCTGTGTGTGTTTCCATAAGGGTGTTTCTGGAAAAAAATTAGTATTTGAATCAGTGGGCTCAGTAAAAACGGTTTACCCTCCTCAATACAGGTGGTCATCATTAACTCTTTGAAGGGTCAGAATCAAACAAAAAGGCAAAGAAAGGAAGGCTCTTCCTGCCTGATTGTTTCAGCTGACACATTGATCTTCCACCCTCCACAGTCCTGGCTCTTAGGCCTTCAAACCCAAATTGGAAACTTATCACTAGGTCCTTTGGTTCTCAGGCCTTCAGACTTGGACTGGAAACTCCTTGGTCTCCAGTTTAGAGACAGAAGATCACAGGACTTTTCAGCATTCATAATTTTGTGATCCAATCTCTCTACAGGGGTCAGGGACCACTGTGACAAATACCCAACAATGTGGAAGTAGCTTTGGAACCTGGTAACAAAGGCTGGGCAAATTTTGAGGTGCATGCTTAGAAAAATCCTAAACTTCCATCGACAAACCTTGAAAAATGACTGGTGATAACTCAACAAAAACAGGAAAGTTGCAGAGAAAGCCTCAATGTTCTTAGAGGACACCTAAGTAATCTTGAAAAGAATTTTGGTAGAAATATGGACAGTAAAGTCCATTCTGAGGAGTTCTCAAAGTGAAATGAGGATATAACAAGTTGTTGGAAACAGGAGGAAAGGTGATCTTTGTGAGAAAGTGGCAAAGGACTTGGTTAAACAGTGTTTGTGTTCCAATATTTTGTGGAAAGTAGAATTTCCAAGTGAAGAAATGGGATATTTAGCTAAGGAAATTTCTAAGCAATGTGTTGAAGGTGCAACTTGGCTCCTCCTCACTGTTTATAGTAAAATGCAAAAAGTAAAATATAGCTTAAAAATGAAATTGTTAATCAAAAAGAAAGGAAATTTAAAGATTTGAAAAATTCTCATTCTATCTTATCGGAAAATGGCCCAGGAGCCATCTGATAAGGAGATTAGTGTGAGTTAGCCATCTCAATCATAAATGCTATTCTTCAAGACAAAGGAACAATGATACTGAAGATGATTGAGAGAATGCCAATCCCACCACAGGCTCAGAGCACAAGTGACTGAGGGCAGAAGTTTCAAAGGGTGGGGGCACCTCTCTCATTCAAATGGGCCAAGATACCCCAGCCCAGGGTGTCAGGGGTGGGGTCCTCATAGAAAACTGCAGCACGGCTGTGCCTAGTGTTGTCATAAGGTCAGGGCCACTCAGAAACCATTCTTCCAGGAACCCCAGCCTGGAAGAGCTGCTCTAGTAGCTGGTGTGGGGCTGTTAACAGAGAACCATGGTGGGGATGAAGCCTAGGCAGAGGGTCACTGCCAGAGGGCAGTCCCAGCAAGTCATGAAAGTGACACTGCCAAGCCAGGGGACTTGGAAAGTAGAATATCAAGTCTAAGAAGATTATTCTTGAGGCTTAAGGTCTCATAGAATTTGTACTATTAGGTTTTTAACTTATTTGAAAACTGTTACGCCTTTCTTCTTTCGTGTAACCCTTTGGGAAAAGGAATGTCTATCGTATGTTTATCCCACCATTGTATTTTGGAAGCACATAACTTGTTCGATTTTGTGGTACACGGGGGAAAAGAACTTTGCCTCTGAATGAATCATACCTGAGTCTCACTCATATTTGATTGAGATGATATTTACTTGAGACTGGACTTAGACTTCAAAGTCCATACTAAAACAAGTTAAGACCTTTGGGGTTACTGGTGTGCAATGAATATATTTTTCATTAAAGAAGGACACGAATTGGGGCGCCTGGGTGTTCCAGTGGGTTAAGCCTCTGCCTTCAGCTTAGGTCATGATCTCAGGGTTCTGGGATTGAAGTCTGCATCAGGCTCTCTGCTCAGCAGGGAGGCTGCTTCCCCCTCTCTCTGCCTGCCTACTTGTGATTTCTCTCTCTCTCTTTTTCTCTCTCTCTGTCAAATAAATAAATAAAAAAATCTTAAAAAAATAAAAAGAAGGACATGAATTTTGAGGGGCAGAGGCAGAATGCTATAGATTAAATTTCTGTTGTTCCCCAGAATTTGTATGTTGAAACCTATTCCCAAAAATGATGGTATTTGAAGGTGGTATTTGAAGGTGGGGGCCTTGGGAAGGTAATTAGGGTCATACATGTGGGGTCCTCATGAATGGGGTTGGTGCCCTTATAAATACATACACACACACACACACACACACACACACACACACATACAGAGCTCCTTTGCCATTCTGCCATGTGAGGACAAAGCTAAAAGATGGTCATCTATGAACCAGGAAGCAGACACTAACCAGACACTGATTGTGCTAGTGCCTTGATCTTGGACTTTCCAGACTCCAGAGCCATGAGAAATACATATTGGTTGTTTAAGCCACCCAATTTATGATATTTTGCTTTATATGCCCAAACAGACTAAGCAATCCACATGGAGATATTTTTGCAGCACAAACAGGTGCTAAAGAGATATTTCTGTGGTGTATTTATCCCAGGACCTCTCAAACCAGCAGAATAGGTGACCACTTACTTTGTCCGCCTTTGTGGGTACATGAGAATCCATCCATAAAACAGAACAATTGATTGTGTCTATCAGGAAAGTGGACTTACACAGAAAAATGACTCACCAAACAACTCTGGAAGTACTTAAGCAAAGATATCACAGTAAATCTCAGATTTATGAGCATCACCAAAAATGTGTAGGTTTATAGGTATAGGGCTTCATTGGGGGATAATAAAGACTTTCTAAAATTGATAGTGGCAAGGATTGCACATACCTGTGAATTTTACACTTTAAATGGGCAAACTGTATGATATATGAATTATTTCTCAATAAAGCTGTTAAAAGGAAAGATAATTAGAGTGGCCAGGATTGGTTCTCTTGGTCCATATCTACACAAGTCTTGTACAAACATAGAGCAGGAAAGCAATGAGATACCACACAATTTATGCTTGAATTACAAACTATAAGCCAAATAGTTTGATAAACATTTTATGTTGTTCATTTAATTATCACAAGTTGACAGGCATTATTATTATTATTCCCATTTCTCAGAAAAAAAGAGTTCAGAGTGGTTAAATAGTTTTTCCACTACTTGTCTACCAGCTTGTAACTGTTTACAATTAGTTAACAACATAGTCCTCAAATCTATGTCTAACTGTCTGTGAAATCATAGAATAATGTATATAGTGATCTCTTCCCCTAGTTATTGACACAGAACTCCTAAGCCCCTTGGAATTTCTTCAGTGATGGAAGCATGTTTTGTTCTAATGAGGTAACCTTTGATGGGCTCCTAGATAGCTGCTGGATAGAGGCTGGTCATCAGAAAAGCCAGGCCATGATAGGAAGCTTGGAATTTTCAGTCCCACCCCCACCATCCAGGGAGGGAAGAAAGGCTGGAAATTGAGTTAATAATTGATCATACCTATGTGAGCAATCTTCCATAAAAGTCCCATTAGCATAGCTTTCAGGGAGTTTCTAGGTGGATGAACATATCCACATATCCAAGGGGACAGAAGCTCTTGCATTGGGGTCCCTTCCAAATTTTACTGTACGTATCTCTTCATCTGATTGTTCATCTGTGTCCTTTATCATATGCTTTTATAATGAACTGATAAATGTGAACGCTTCCCTGAGTTCTGTGAGCTGTCCTAGCAAATAAATCCAAGGGAAAAGTGTCATAGGAATCTCTGATCTGTAGCCAACTTAGACAGAATTGTGGGTAACCTGGAACCCAAAGTGGGCAATAGGATCATAGGACCAAGTCCTTGACCTGTAGGGTCTGTGCTAACTCCAGTAATTGTTAGAATTTAACTGAATTGTAGGGTCCCCAGTTGGTGTCACAGAATTGCTTGGTATGAGAAAAACAAAACCAAACAGCACCCATCCAATGTCAGAGATGTGAGTGTGAAACAATGTGAAAATAAAGGAGAAAACAGGAAGAAGAGTGAATTTTTTGGCTCAACCTCAAACCCCTATTCTTTACCACCAATTATATACCATTCCCCATGCTGCACTCACACTCTTGTCAGCTTCCTTTGTTTGAATTAAAAAAGCTATTTACAATTAGTATACACCAGGACCCCAGGATGGGCAACAGCTTAGTTTGCTTTTGGATTGCACTATTAAAAAGACAAACACCACAAAAACATACATATACATGAACTTTTGAGTTACAGATTTTAAACACATAAAAATAATATTTTAATTTAGCTTACTTGGTTTTGATTATCATAACCATATGAAAATAAAGCTGCCACAATTATCCTGAATTTAACCAAATTTACTTTGTCCAACTAATTCATACACCCAGTTTAGCTACTCTGACATTTTAAACAAATTCTGTCAACTTATTTGGAAATTTATCCAAATTCAATGTTAATGAATTGACTTATATGTGTTTGCACATGTGTTTATAAAGAAAGAAAAAATAACCCTGATCTTGAAAATATTAAATGGAAATGAACAACCAGAAATAATTTAATCCAATGCCTTTCATTTTCAGGTGAGAAAAATTAGGGTCAGGGAGGCAAAGACATTTGTGAGCTTACTGCTTAAAAGGACATACCAAGGGGCGCCTGGGTGGCTCAGTGGGTTAAAGCCTCTGCCTTTGGCTTGGGTCATGATCCCAGGGTCCTGGGATCGAGCCCTGCATCAGGCTCTCTGCTCAGCAGGAGCCTGCTTCCCCCTCTCTCTCTGCCTGCTGCTCTGCCTATTTGTGATTTCTCTCTCTGTGTCAAATAAATAAATAAAATCTTTAAAGAAAAAAAAAAAAGGACATACCAGAAAAGTTCAATTTACAGTGCCTGGGTGGCTCAGTCAATGAAGCATTTGTCTTCGGCTCAGGTCATGATCCCAGAGTCCTGGGTAGAGCACCACATCAGGCTACCTGCTCAGTGGGAAACCTGCTTCTCTCTCTGCCTGTTGCTCCCCCTGTTTGTGTGCTTTGTCAAATAAATGAATAAAATCCTTAAAAAGAAAATCTCAATTTATCTAACTCTAGGAGAATAACAAGTTTTGGCAATGTTATGTAGAAGCAATTGCTCCAATTTTCTCACTTTTGGTGTTTTTAGTATAAATGTTTGGCATGTTCTTATCATGTTCGCCAATGTTTTCACCACCAGAGACTTAATATATTCTTTCATCGCAGTCTTCATTTCTTATGGGATCTACAATTTATTTCAAAATACCTGAAAATAGACCAGGGATTTCTACATGCATGTGTGAACTAGCTTTAGTATATAACCTGAAAATAGCTAGTTAACATTTTCAGTACCTTAATCGGGACTACTGACTCCAGGGCTAGAAGCTCACACAAGGTTTAGCTCCTTTTATCACTTGTCAAAATCAAAGGTTTGGTTAATTAGTGTAGGATATTACAAACACCCTTATATGAAAAGACAGAAGAATCTGGCAAGCCTAGAGACATACTTCAGAATAGCGCCTAGGATTGGCATTATAAATACATTAGTTCAGATATTGATGCAAAAGGTTTGTGTCACCTTTCAATAGGAAGGTTAGAGATTCCCATGATTCAGGTAGCTCTTCTCTAGTGAACTTTTCATATGGTCAGGTCTTGTCTACTTGCTCATATCTGTGGCAGAAAGCAGTCTGTGAACTGCTTTTTTATAGTATGTAGCTCAGTTGCAAAGTTGTGTAGGATGAAACTTAATAAGCTCTTGCTTCTAAATCATGGAGGCCCCTGAAATTAACAAATAGCACCCAATAATCATAAATGACCAAATTCACTCAGATCAGTTTGCAAGAGCACTCTGAAATATTCTGGAGTTTGAACAGGTGCAATTTGAGCACTATCAAATATTTGGGGGCCAGATTCAAGATCAAATTATAGAAGAGCCTCTAATTCAATGATTCTTGAGTCTAGCTGGTTTGGAATCACCTAAAGAAGTGTTAAAAACACCAATGACTGTCTTCCTCCCAAACTGCTGAATCAGACCTCCAGATGAGACCTAGGTATGTCTATTTGTCATAGTTTTCTAAGTGGTCCTCAAAAAGCCAGCCAACCTGACAGAAATTCATGAACCAACTGGCCTTTGGAAATCACAGAGCAAAATTACCCTTACAGTTTTTTTTCCTATAATTCTATGTTTTTTTTGATGCCTGGCTAAAGAAGCCTTTATAAGATCATTTGAAATATCCATAGTAGAGAAGGCAAAGTAGAGAGATAGGAAAGAGAAGCAAATGATGGATCATGGAAAGAAAAGGTGGGTATTTGGGGATGGGAGATACTATAAGAATTCTAGGGGCCCCTGGGTATCTTACTGTGTTGAATGCTGCTTGGTTTCAGCTCTGGTCATGATCTCAGGGCCTTGAGATTGCTCCTGTGTCAGGCTCCATACTCAGCAGGAACTTGGTTTGAGATTCTCTCTCCTTCTGCCTCTTTTATAATGAACTTGCTTGCACTATCACTCTCTCCCTAATAAATCTTTTTAAAAAAGAATTCTAACTATCTCCTTATTAGGGCCACTAAATAGACAACATTTTTTACTTGGAACTCAGAAATCAATCATAAGCTATCAACTTACCTTTGCCAACTCTCAGTTAAATCCCTGGCTAGAGTTTGTCTCAAGCAAATGAATTCTAGTTATTCCTCCTAACTCTTGTTGGCAGAACACAGGACATTCACCATCTGCTAAGCTTTGCATTGGCAATAGGAAAACATTGTCTATTTCCCCAAGGCAATGAACAGAAAGAGGTAACAAATCACAGTAGAGTCGAGGGTGGGGCTCCAATGCTCTAGCTGTGTGATTCCCCTGGAAAGTATTTCTGCAGCTGGCAAAAGCTTACTTAACTAGCCACGGGCAAGAACCTAACTCCTAGGCACCATACTAATGCAACTGGAGAATTATGTGAATATTCAGATGTATTTCTTACACATTTTTTCTTCCTTTACATATTCTCCAAGCTTTTGCGTTTTAAGTCTGAGGTTTACTGAGAGGTTTCCTTTTTGTCAAGCCCTGTGTAGTAGTGACTAAGATCCAGGGTTCCCTGCTTTCATGCAGTTTATAGTCTAGCATGGAAAACAATTAATTGGGCAACTGAGAGTGTTCTACATATTACGGCAGGAAGAGCAGGTGCTCTGTGGGCACCTAGGAAGTGCTGTTTAGTGAGACTGGGTGGGGTGCTATAGGGGAAGGATTCTCCAGGAAGTTGTTTTTGTTTTTAAGACCCAAAGGATGAATGTGACTTATAGAATATAAAATAGAAAAATATAATATAATATACATCTATTACATGTAAATATAACATAAATGGAATATGAAGTAGTAACACTATTTGAGAGAGCCTATATATCCTCACCAATATCGGTATGCATGAAGCATATAGGCAAAGATGGACAGCAGCAAGAGTTGAAGCTAAAAAAGATACTCAGAGTTTGGATAATAAAGGTCTCTTAGACTATGCTAAAGAGTTGGCATTTTATCCTGATGACAATAGGAAGACCCTGAAGGATCTTAAATCTGAGTATATTAAGATGAAACCCTTCATTGAGGCATTGTGCTATCCTAAATGCTTTTGTTCATTATTCGTTCAACAGAGATTAACCGTGCATCTGCTGTTTGATGGCACCGCGATCAGCAGACAGGTATGGTGATGAACAAACAGAAAAGGCCCATGTTCTCACAAAGCAGGAAAAATAAATACACATGAAATATAATTTCTGATCATAATATCTACTTTGAAGATAATAAAATGGAACAATGTGATAGACATGAACAAGCTGAGGCTGAGCATACAGGGCTGTTTTTGACAGTGGAGTCAGAAAAGTCCTCTCCAAGGAAGAGATATTTAAGATAAGACAGCTACATGAAAATTTGGGTGAAGGATGTTTCAGACAGAGGAAACAGCAAGGGCAAAAGAAACTGAATTAAAAAGCAACCTGATACATAAACAATGAATTCTGGAACACGGAGAAGAAATTTAAATTTTTTTTTTTATTAAAAAAAAAAAAGCAACCTGATATGTTAAAGAAAAGAAAGAATATTGGAATAGCATCAATGTAAATAGCAAAGATAAGAATATGAGGTTGGGAGGAGCCTGGGTGGCTCAGTGGGTTAAGCCTCTGTCTTCGGCTCAGGTCATGATCTCAGGGTCCTGGGATGGAGCTCCGCATCGGGCTCTCTGCTTGGCGGGGAGCCTGTTTCCTCCTCTCTCTCTGCCTGCCTCTCTGCCTACTTATGATCTCTGTCAAATAAATAAATAAAATCTTTAAAAAAAAAAAAAAGAAAAGAATATGAGGTTGGACCAGAGAAGCCAGAGAAGGAGTTTTGAGCACCTACTTCCTTTAATTTCTGGGAATGCATTCTTGAACATAAGAGAACATTTTCCCTTCACATATTCCTAATCCTCTGCCCCCTTTTCAGGCTTTTCCTAAGATACCAAATCTTGCCTTATTTCTTTGTTCATCCTTCATGATCCTGATCCTTCTGATGTCTTCTGGAAATATGGAAACCAGCTTATTCTGGGTTTCCTAGGACTTTCCATTTTCAACACTGAAAGTCCTGTATTCCAGGAACACTCAGTTGAAGATAAGCAAGGACAATTGGTCATCCTATTGAGGATGCCTACTGTGATCTCCCCAGGATTAGGATATCATAGACACTCGAGACCTATTTCCTATGTAATGTTTCTCAAGAGATGGATTTGGAGAATCCATCAGGATTCACATCACCAGGACATCATGGATCATGGCAAAGAGTTTGGACTGTATTGGAAGAACAAAGGGGTTTAGTCCTAAAGTATCACCAATGTTATATTATATATTTATAATAATAATATATTGTCACATATCTACTTCTATGTGACAAAGTCACCTAAAACTTAGTGCTTATGATAACAAGAATCACCTATTTGCTCTCAGAGATTTTGTGGTCAAGAATTCAGGAATTCCTTGGTTAGAAACTGTGGCTTCGGTGCCTCATGGGCTACAGTTAAATGTCTGTCAGGGCTGCAGTTACCTGAAGGCTTCAATGGTCTGGAGGATTTGCTTCCAAAGTGGCTTACTCACATGGCTATCAGACTGGTGCTGTTTGGAAAATCTCAGTTCCTCTCCATGTGAAGCTCTCCACAGGGCTACTTGAACATCCTCACAACATGGTGGCTGGCTTCTTCCAGACCAAGTTATCTAAGTGGTCAAGGTAAAAGCTCAATGCCTTAGGTCATTAGACTTGACAATCAAACTCTGTTGCACAGTCTCCATAGCATTCTTTTGGTCACAGCCTTGAGCCAGTGTGTGATGGGACAATACAAGGTTATAAATACCAGGAAGTGATGATTTGGAGAGACCATCTTGGAGGCTGATGACCAAAAATGTCCCTCTAAATCCTGGCTTATTAACTCACTAAAGAATGTTCTTGCTCATAAAGATAAGTAGATGAGTCAATATTAGTTTACTACGAGTCAATTTTTACTAATATAACTACAATGTTAGAAGACACTTGTAAACTATAAGCTACTGATGCTATCTTTACAAGTGCTTGAAGGTATCATGACACTCAGGTCATGCTCTTAAATTAATTTTGCCTCCAAGAGTCATCAGATCTCTACTCATGGCATTAGCCAAGTGTATAATGCTAATCCACTTAACTCATTCTACTAATTCTGTCTACCAGATTTTTAGGGGACAGAGCCAACAAGGAAGAGTCACACTCACTGAGACCTAGAACTTTGATGTTTGCTTAGCTCAGAACACCTGGTAGTGAACTTGGCATGTGTATCTCTTTACAAAAGACTCATGGAAGGTTTGGAGTCAGAAGATGAATTATACCTGTGTCTCTACCTGAAATAACTCAAAGATAAGAGAGAAACAGCATTGAAAAAGTACAAAGCCCTCCTTGAGGTAGAAGTGTTTGAAAAAGCAGGAAGATAGGATAGTTACATTGAAGTGAAGGAGGTAGTGGAGGAGTTCAGAGAGCCAGGGGCCAGATCTGCAGGGCCTGTAACAGAGGTGAGGACTCTGGATGTATTCTACTGCAACGGAAGATAGCAGAGAGTTCATGCATAGGAAAACAATGTGCTTTTAAAATGACGACTCTGTTCTTGTTCCTCTACAATAAGCCAGAGAGTTCTCTGTCTGAAGTTCTAGGTATTTATATCCCCCTCCTTTCCTCAACCAGGTCTCAAATGTCATCTCATCAAATAGGACCTCCTTAACCTCTCTATCTAAAATAGGACCTCCCCAACTACCTCTTATTCTCTGCTTCCTTACAGGGCATTATTTTCTTAGTAGCACATATTATCACTAGATCTAATAATGTATTACCATCTGTTTTAAAAACAAGCTACTCCCCTTCTCAAGATCAGGCTATTGCTTTAGGCATGGGGGTCAACATTTCTAATACAATATGGAATAGATTATCAATAAATATTTGTTGAATGAATGGATTTCGAATGACAACTGTGATTTGTGTGTGTGTGTGTTTGTGTGTCCCCAATGGGAAATGTTCTCTCACACCTTTTAAGTTCATTGGTTATAAATGAAAAGCAGTCATACTAAAGAAAAACTGATCACTTGGCATGGTTATCTGGAAAGCTTTGGAGAGAAATTCTTAGACCATATTTGGGACCAGTAGGAAAGAGTGTCATGATTAATTAGCAATGTCTATTGTGTGCATGGGAGCAGAGCATATGATGTATTTGCTCAGTCTTCCACCTACACAAAGGTATTTAATTTTACCTTAGATAGGACTTAGTTCCCTCTGCTTTGTATTTTGATCATATGTGCCCATGCTTTAGTCCCCTGTTTGACAAGCAGATTTCTTAAGGCCAGAAATCATTTGTCTGTGCAAAACAGAATTGATACTGGATCTTCATATTATGAGAATTATAGAAGATCATGCATTCTCATCAGAGAACGATGCCTGGGTCCACAGAATGTGCTCAAACGTGTTACTTTTGTTATAGTAATAGCAATAATGATAATAATAATTATCATAATTATCATTATTGCTATTACCAATAGCAATTGTTAAAGTACCACCTAGAATTAAATAGTAAGCCTTGTACAAGTAAGTAACAAAAATTGCTGACAAAGGCAAATGAACATTGTTCCTGAGGCTAAAAGCAGTGAGTGAGTTGCTATAAAATATAAACACTTTGTTATTTGTAGAAACACTTAAACATTAGCAAACTTTTTTGCCAGTTTCATGGGATCTTACTTAGCAAAAGATGGAATAGCACTTTGAGAGGTCTGTTGGAGGTCTAGTTCACATCTGAATTGTACTTTTAACCTTATGCCAAGTTAAGAAAGCACATAACAAGAACAAAAAAGAGGTGAATTACTACCTTGCATATCTGGGATGGATACTTAATGAAAGAAAGTAAAACACCTCCAATATCTTGAATTTAGATTAGCACCATCCTTTTCCTTAACATAAATTCAACAGAGCACTGTGAGAACATGGGCAAAGTGACTCCTGACAGTTGAGAGTCTTAATTCTGAGAGCTCCTTGGACAATGGGAACAGATCAAGTGACCTTCAGGGATAAGCACCAAATGTCCTTTTCTGTATCAGAAGCACCATAGGCACAAAATTACATCTGCCTTCACCCCAGTAATGCAGAGTACAAGCTGTTTCACCTCTCTTCACAAGCCTGTCTGTGGCTGGTTACAGACCCAGGTTAATTAAATGGGAGGCCTCACTCCCTTTAACCCCCTCAGGTACCACCTATAATTATTCTGCTAGTTAGAGATGTCAGGTCTTTGGATTTAGGGTATTTAAAGTGCATTCAGTCCCTGAGGATGGGGAAAATGGTTTTATAATAGAACTATAAGGGACTCCATTTGGGGAAGGATAGAAATCCTTTGTGGCACTAAAATACCCAGGAGAGAAATCCTTCAATGCCTGTCAAGTGATGTGCAAAATAATGATATTAATCTTCCACTTTGTGCCAAACACTATGATGGGCAGTGTTTAAAAAAAAAAAAAAAAAGGGTGAAACATGCCCCCCCTTCAAGAATCATATCCTTCATTAGGATAAACAAAACATATTCAGAAGCAAATGAGAAAGGACCATACAAATCCCTGGAAAGATAATAAGACGGTGAAGAATCTAGACTTGGGATCTAGATAGACCAGAGTTTGAATCTGACTATGACTTTGGGCAGTACTTCTCCTACCTGATCTTCCATTTCCCCATCTGCTAATGGCAGGATTTATTCCAGAAAGTTGTTATAAGGACTCAATGATTAAATATATATAAAATGCTTTATTGTAGTGGCTGACACAGAGTAGGCACTCAATGTATCCATTCCCTCAGCGAATGTTTAACGTGCACACTGCACAAGTTGTTAGATTCTGAAAACAGGACAGACACAGCACCAGCTTACCTTCTAGAATGATCAAATGATTTGAAAGAGGTTAACACCACCACCTGAGTTCTCACTGTGGGCCAGGTACAACAATAAGCTAAGTAGGTAAGCTCAGCATTTTCTCATTGATAACATTTATGAGGAAAATTAAGAGCTTCACTATTAAAGACTTGATAGTCTATTTGGGGAAGGTGATATCTGAAAGGAGGCCTACATAATTTGCAGAAGCCTGCCAAACAAAGGACTAGAAAAACAACAACAACAAAATGAAAAAACAAAGCAACAACAAAAACCACCCCAGCTAGAGTGACAAAAATAAATGCTGAATGCTACTAGTAATAGCATAACTTGGATCTAAATGTCATAGTTACAGGTTATTTGAGAGGAAGGAGTTCAGCAAAGTGATATGCCAGAGCGGGATGGAGACAACAGGGAGTTCTGAGCAGAGAAGCGTTTTAGTTGGATACTGAGTAGTATTTAACAAAGACCACCAAATACAAAAACACTAGCACCATAAATTCACACACCATTTCAAGCAAGGGCTCAGAGGAACTTAAAGTCACTCCCACTGGTCTGCCTATTGTCCATGACTGCCTTTGTACCACAATGGTAGAGGTTAATAGTTAAGACAGAGACTGCTCATTTAGCCCACAGCATCCAAAATATTTAACATCTGGATTTTTTTAAATTTTTATTTATTTTACTAATTTCTTTTCAGTGTTCCAGAATTCATTTTTTTTTGTTTGTTTTGTTTTGTTTTTAAGATTTTCTTTATTTATTTGACAGAGACAGAGATCACAAGTAGGCAGAGAAGCAGAGAAAGAGGGGGAAGCAGGCTCCCTGCTAAGCAGAAAGCCTGATGTGGGGCTCGACCTCAGGACTCTGAGATCATGACCTGAGCTGAAGGCAGAGGCTTTAACCCACTGAGCCACCCAGGTGCCCCCAGAATTCATTGTTTATACACCACACCCAGTATGCCATGCAACATGTGCCCTCCATAATACCCACCACCAGTCTCACCCAATCTCCCACCCCCAACCCCTCCAAAACCCTGATTGCTTTTCAGAGTCCATAGTCTCTCATGGTTTGTCTCCCCCTCCAATTTCCCCCAACTCCCTTTTCCTCTCCATCTCCCCATGTCCTCTGTGTTATTTCTTATGCTCCACAAACAAGTGAAACCATATGATAATTGACTCTCTCTGCTTGACTTATTTCACTCAGCATAATCTCTTCTAGTCCCATCCATGTTGATACAAAAGTTGGGTATTCATCCTTTCTGATGGAAGCATTATACTCCATAGTGGATATGGACCACATCTTCCTTATCCATTAGTCCATTGAAGGGCATCTTGGTTCTTTCCACAGTTTGGCACTGTGGCCATTGTTGCTATGAACATTGGGATACAGATGTCCCTTCTTTTCACTGTATCTTTTCACATCTGTATCTTTGGGGTAAATACCCAGTAGTACCATTGCAGGGTCATAGGGAAGCTCTATTTTTAATTTCTTGAGGAATCTCCACACTGTTCTCCAAAGTGGCTGCACCAACTTGCATTCACACCAACAGTGTAAAAGGGTTCCCCTTTCTAAATATCCTCTCCAACACATGTTGTTTACTGTCTTGTTAATTTTGGCCACTCTAATTGGTGTAAGGTGGTATCTTAATGTGGTTTTGATTTGAATCTCCCTGATGGCTAGTGATGATGAACATTTTTTCATGTGTCTGTTAGCCATTAGTATGTCTTCATTGGAGAAGTGTCTGTTCATGTCTTCTGCCCATTTTTTGACATGATCATCTGTTTTGTGTGTGTTGAGTTTGAGGAGTTCTTTATAGATCCTGGATATCAGCCCTTTGTCTGTATTGTCATTTGTGAATATCTTCTCCCATTCCGTGGGTTGCCTCTTTGTTTTGCTGTTTCCTTTGCTGTGCAGAAGCTTTTGATCTTGATGAAGTCCCCCAAATTCATTTTCACCTTTGTTTCCTTTGCCTTTGGAGACATATCTTGAAAGAAGTTGTTGTGGCCAATGTCGAAGAGGTTACTGCCTATGATCTCCTCTAGGATTCTGATGGATTCCTGCCTCACATTGAGGTCTTTTATCCATCTGGATCTTTACAGAAGAAGTTTCTCAATACCTGCTTTACAGGTTATAAAGCACATTTAAGTAAATAATACTGTGGGGCTTTCCAGCAGATTTGGTAGGGTGGGACCTACTAGAAAGCCTACTTATGGTGGGAAGTCCATAGTCATCGTCTGTCTCCAAGACCAAGAGTGTAGTTGAAGGCACCTACTGGGTACTTACTCAATATTGGTTTAATGTAAATGAATGAATCTGATGTCTGAAGGTTTGGGTTTTTGGTTTTCTTATTTTGTTCTTGTTCTGTTTTGATTTTTACACATAAAATAGTGAAAAAGGTGTTTCCCTCTCACTTTACAGACAAGGAAATAAAGACCTAAAATAGGTTAAAAAAAAAAAAAAAGAGGTCAAACCAGACTCAGGTGTCTCACAACTTTCAGTTTGATGGTTTTTCCCACCAAAATGCCAGAGGCATAATCAAATTTGGAGTGCCCACCTGCCAGCCCATACGCAACCCAAAGCATGAAGGGTACCTTCTTTCTTGTCATTAGCAAAATCTCAGCCAAACCTCAAGTCTCCAGTCCCCAACACCCGACCCTAATTAATCACCATATGGAATTGCTTCTGCTAGACCACCTGGTTGCGTTCATCCACAACTGTGTTCAGTCCCAGGGGGACAAAAGGGAAGGTTCCTGGGTGTTTGTTAATTAACATTCTCAAGCAGCAATCACTGGAAGCTCCATGGACAGATACAATGTTATGACCTCTGAAAACTCCCTCAATGTATGCCTCTTCCACCTAGTCCATCACATGGGGAAGGCAACAGTTCTACCACTCAGGGGCTAACTGAGGGGTTAATGGCTCCTTTGTGCTTATTAGGATACTTTAGCAAGGAAACAATATTCTCAAATCCTGAAACATATTAGAAGCAAAACCATGAGGTATCATCATTAACAGCAGACTAAGGGTCAGAAGTCAGAGTTAGCCCAGGGATGCAGTGGAACAGATATGTGAGATTTTGGACTCTGTAGATACAACCATCTGAGTTCAAGTCCTGCCTCTGCCACTCACCAGCTGTGTGACCTTGGACAAGTCACACAACCTGTCTGAACTACAGCTCTTTCATCTATAACATAGAGCAAGACTATTACATATTTCACAGGATTCTCTGAGAACCAAATAAACTACAGCAATTTTTATAGAGCACTTATGAGGGCCCTTGTGAACAAAAGCACTTGCTAATAAAAGAAGAAACCAATGATGTCAATGTGAGTGATGTCACAGTGGTTCTGGCTCTGACCACTTCCAACCAGATGACTCTGAAAGGCACTGACCCTCTCTGAACCTCAGCTTCTTTGTCTATATGGCAAGAATGACAATATTCCCTAGCTTATAGAGCTTTAGTCGGAACTAAATGACATAGGAAAGATAAAGTACTTAACAAAGATCCTGGCCTTTTTAAATGGGTTATTAAATGTCACTAAATGAAAACAAATAAAACAAAAGATGTTAATACCTGCCTGGCCAACTCACACAACTCTTTTACAAATAAGAAAAAAAAAAGATTATGAATATAAAAGTTCCTTCAATATACTCAATTGCTCTGCATATATTGTGGGTTGTCAGGATTACTACCCAGCCGAGGAAGCCTGTCTGGTGTCTGTTTATTTGGCCTGTGATTTGCAGGTCATTCATGGGAGTTGAATGCTTCAGTGGCCAGGTGCTATGTGAAGCTAGGGATTAATTAACCTGTGATCTGTGACTTTTAATTATTGTTCTCAAGTCTTACCTAATATTTGCCAGTGACGCTTAAAAAGCCATATGGCCTAGCAAAAGCATTTGGGACTGAAACATTAGCAGAGAGACTCCTCTGTGTTATTCCACACCTCTGATTAGGTTTATGGAGAGAGAAGACACTTGCTGAGCTGATGATTGGCAAGTCTCCAGACTGAATAGTTGAACTTTAGAATTTAAATACATAAAAGCACACACATGTGATTACTACCCATGTGTCTGCACAAGCTCACACCAGAGCAATGCCCCTGGGAGAATGGCATACACAATAGAATATGGGCTCTGAGGTCAAACATACTTCAGATTCCATTACTCACTAGCTTTATGAATGTAGGCAAGTCACTGGGCCCTCATGTGCATTAAATTCTTCACTTGAATAATGAAAAGCTACTGTCAGGGTTGTGGCAAAGCTAAGTGAGGAAATACGAAACACCTAGCCATAACTGGCAATCAATAGAAGGTTATAGCTAGGTCAATACTGATTTTTTTATGTAATCTTGAGTCATTTAGTTGAGTCTCAAATTCATCATTAATAAAATGGGACTAATATGACCCACCTCATGGATTTGTTCTTTTAACCAGTATTTATAGAGCACCTCTGGCATGGTGGTAATTACTGGGAACACAATAATCAACATAAAAATATTGTCCTTTCCCTAATGGAGCTAAATTCCAAGCAAACAGAAGTATTAAGTAAGTATAAATATAGAATGACAGATTAGGAGAGATGTTATAAGAAATTGTCTGGAGACTATAGAGGGAGAACTTATTTTGGATTGGGAATCAAGGAATGACTTTCAAAAGGAGTGACATTTAAACTTAGACCTTAAGAATAAATAGGAGTAGCAAAGCAAAGAATGGCATGAAGAATGTTAGAGAGAACATGCATAAAAACTCGGCTGAATGAGTAGTTAATGGGGACAGACTATCCTCTAGGTCTTGAAGATATAGTGATGAAAAAACAGACCATTTAAGAATGTATTTTGTTTATATTAGTGAAGATTAAGGAAAAATGTATTTAAATTACTGAGCACAAGGCATGGCACAAAGGCAACACTCACATATCAAAGATAATAATTAAGATTGCTACAGCAAAGATAATTACAAAAGTAACAATCCGTGAAAAATCAGCTCTACCCACTCAAGGCAAAGTACTGTAACTATTTTTTGAACTTACTTGGAAGAAAAAAATTTCCACAACTTTCTGTTTTAGAAGTACACTTCTGAAATTCACATGAGAGTATATGAAGAACCTGGTTACTATTCAGTCTTTCCTTGGATTTGGCATCAGGTCTATAAAGTGGCTATCTTGGTCTCTCATCCCATCTTCAAGTGGGAACAATGGCAAAGCGGCCTCCCTTCAAAAGATCCCAAGTGTTCCATTTATGGAAGGGTGCAATGACCACTTGGCAGGGTTACAGCTGAAAAGATGTTTAGCCTTCTGTTTAGGAACAGCTAACATATTCTCTGAAAGTCAGTGATTTTGAGTGGTGGGGCCAGTGGTAGAAAGGACACAAATAGAAAAAACCCAGAGGCAAACCAAGGACTGTCCTTTTCCAAAGACGTGACAATAGAAAAGTCTCTGGCCAACTCTCACTCTTATATTGATGCCTGAAAAGCCACCACAGATGACGGATTCTTTGGCTTAAGAAGAGTTAACTTTTTTAAAAAAGATTTTATTTATTTATTTATTTATTTGTTTGTTTGTTTGACAGAGAGAAAGGGATCACAAGTAGGCAGAGAGGCAGGCAGAGAGAGAGGGCGAAGCAGGCTCCCCGCCAAGCAGAGAGCCCAATGCCGGGCTCAATCCCGGCACCCTGAGATCATGACCTGAGCTGAAGGCAGAGGCTTAACCCCCTGAGCCACCCAGGTGCTCCCAAATAGAATTAAGTTATAAACATCTGGCAATTGACACTAAGCATTCAGTGATCATAAAGGAAAAGAAACATTTTTTTCATTTAAATAGAACTTTGACCTATTCCAACCTGAGCTTATCTTTGAAGCAATTCAAACCCAAAGAGAGGAAATGACATGTCCAAAGTCACACATCCTGGGAGTGACAGATCCAAGACCAGAACCCAGATCTTCCATCTATGATTTCTTCTCTTGGATCTTCTTTTTTTGAATCCACATTGCACAAATCATTTTCTTTTCCCAAGTTATTTCCCTGCCATTGGGCAACAGGTAACCGCTATTATGTTACTTCAGGAGCTAGTAGTTGTTGGCACAGAATAAAGGAAAAAGAAAAAGATACTCAGAATAATTAACAACATTCTCTGGCATGAGCCCCTTCACAGCAGGTTCTGCCAAACCTCTGGAAATCTCTTCTCTGGCATCAACAACAAACTGGTAACAAGTAGCAAGAGCAATGTCATCTCTGAGAGGGTGTCTGGGGTTTAGAATCATCAAAGCTTTCAATTTTTCTTGCTGGCTGCTTCTTTTCGCCATTGAAATGCATTCTAGAACTTATCCAGTGCCTCAGAAGATAACTTTAATAAAAGGGATGAGAGAAAACTATGACAAAATTTCCCTGAACCTTTCTATGTCCTCTGACAGTCTAGAAAATGAGGTTTTTGCTTTGACAAGCAACCTCTAGCCCATTCTGTTGCTTGGAAAGTTGATGCAGTAAAAGTGGCATCCTTTCTTTAAAGACATAAGAAATAACTGAGCCAACATTTAATTAGGCTCAAAATTGTATGTATATAATGTTGATACTGACTGCTCTTGAACCTATAGATGTCTTCCTACATGGCCTTATCTAGCATCTAAATACCTCTCCACATTTTTGATGGGGCAAGGGAGAAAGCGGAACATGGACTATCTCTTCACAAGAGGTAATCGTGAGTTTTAGGACCCCATGTTTCACTCTGTGGTTCTGCCAACTCTGGTTGACTTGGCCACTTTAGGCAAATACCTTCTCTCTAAGCCTCAATATTATTGTCTCTAAAAACAGTATTTCCTCTTACCTGTACAATGTTAGTTTGCCTTTATTAGTTTCCAACTTTATAATTAACTGACTTCACACAAATATTCTGACTTCTTCTAAAAACTGGAAGACCTAACCAACTGGATTAATAACCCCACATGATAATCCAAGGAGCTCTATAGTGGCTGCCCAATGTAAAAGCATGTGCCCACTTCAGTCCACTCCAGTCCCCAGCTCGTATTCCTTAGCTTGGTTAACTGTGTGGACCCAATAAGTCTTTGAGTTTGTGACCCTGAACTCAGTAACAGGTAGCTACACCAGGCGAATCACCCCTATTCTGACAGAGCTGACGCATTCACAAAATATTATTGAATGTATTAGATATGTGGACTCTTTCCCTAGTATCTCAAATTATAGCACTTTCATAGTATATGTGCTGCCGAAGCAAGCACTACAGCCCTTTCTCAGTTAACTCACATTTTCTGTACTCTGCTTTTATATTTTGATTAATGCTGTTTAAGTATTTGCACCTATTATTTTTATTTCATTTTACTCTTTGTCCATATTAGTCATCATGATTCTCTATTTTGATCTCAATCTATTACTTAAAATTTCTTTTAGCATTTTTTCCCTAGCTTTCTCAGAGCTTCTTATGCATGTTGATTCCTATTTGGATTCTTCAAGAGATTATGTACTGAAAATGCATACAATTATTTGATCAAGTAAATAGGCCTGTAGAAACGCATCTAATTCTTATGAGCAGTTGTTTGCTTCATGTCACCTGTCATTCCAACAGATAAAATAAGAGGTAAGATTTTTATCTAATCAGGGGGATCTTGTCCATTGATTTCACCACAAAAAGTGCCCAACCAAACTCTGGAGATACCTATAGGAGCACAGATTCATATCACTGGGGCAGATATTAATAGTGCTAATTCCATGCTAGAAGAAGTAACACATGGCATCTCTTTCAAAGATCCCCTACTAACAAGCTATTTCCCAACTAAGACAGTGCCAGATTGTTGTCAGCAAGGTTATGCAAAAGGGTGCCAATGGCATTTATGAGTAAGATCCCAGAGGTCTTTCCTTTCAACATTCGGACCAGATAATAAAGTCACTGGTTAAGGCATTTGATTTGGAACCAAATAAGTTTTCACTGCATTACTTGCTTGTCTAAATACACTAGGTACAGTTAGATAGTTATCAAACCATTGATTATTCTTTATTCTCAAAATAACCATTTGATTATTCTTTGGATATCCATCTATTGGATGAATCATAGGAGGCACATAGGTATCTAAACTTATAGTTCATTCTGCTGTAGATGAAGACTTTTCAATTGTCTGAGTGCATTTTCATTAGAACCAGTGATAATGGCATCACATCCAACTCTTCACCAGGATACTTCATAAGGTCAACATGAAGCACCAAACCATCCCTTATTCTCTTAATCTTTTGATTAAATTCCTTAAGGCCCAGTTAACAATCTACTAACTTATTTTTCCTTGACCACTCCACTTGTTAGTGGCTTCTCCCCTCATTCTGAATTCTTTTTAGGATTTATCTGTCACCCATGCAATGAATACCTTTGTCATCTATTTAAAAAAAAAAAATCATTATCTTAGAAAAGGATATATCAGAAGCTATGTTTAAAAATAAGACTAAAAAAATTTTTTAAAAATTTAAAAAATATAAATAAAAAAAATAAGACTAAAGTGGGCACTTGGGTGGCTCAGTTGATTAAGCATCTGCCTTTGGCTAAGGTCATGATCAGGGTCTTGGGATCAAGCTCCACATCAGGCTTCTTGCTCAGTGGGCATCCTGCTTCACCCTCTATCCTTCCCCTCTTCTCATGATCTCTCTCAATAAATGAATAAAATCTTGAAAAAAAAGTAAGACTAAAGTTTTGTAGTAAACTATAAACAACAATACATATAATTGGGAATTTATCTCAATGCCCATACTTTATATGTTAATCAACATTTAGATTTTTACGGCTATCCATTAATGTTTAGAGTAATGAATGCAAGAGTCAAAGACTGGGGATGAAAATGGTAGGATTTTTCAGGAAAAAGAGTAAGATAGCATGAAAATAACATCTTTTACTTCATGCTTACTATTTTAGAATTAAACATGTTTTTTGCAACATTACTTATGATCCTTATCAGTTTATCTAAGAGCCTCTGTTTTACCTTTGATACTCAAGTGATCCTTTCCCAAAGGCCCTATTATTCAACATCCTTGATGATTCCGCCCTCTTCAATTGACTGGGCTCACCCTGTCGGAGCCTTTATTTGTCCATGAATTTGCAAAATATTCCAGCATCACTTTTGCAGACAATAAAATCCTGCATCTTCTGCAAGATTTGCAATTTTGCTTTGCTAATTGCTAATGCTTTTCTACGTACTGTCTGACAATACAGCAATCAGCGAGAGGCTGACCAGTACAATGCAAAGACACAGCAGCTCTTTTTAACACATGTGGACTGTGTTGAAATAAAATAAAAATTCATTTGCATTTTACTAAATTCATTGATTTTTATCATTGTAGGTCTACTTAGTCAAAGGATAATAAAAGTACAATAATCGTGATGACAAAGACAAGATCGGGAACTCAAATTTGATGTTAAACAAAAAAGTCCCTTCATACATGAAAAAAATTGGCAACAAGTGATTTAGTCCAGTAATTCTCAAAAAAAAAAGAAGCCACTGGACCAAGAGGATCACCTGGGGTCTTGTTAGAACATGTCAAAATGACAGGAATGCAAATTCTCAGGTTACTGAGTCAGAGCCCAGAAATCCATGTTTGAAATAGATTCCAAGTAATTCTGTTGCATGCTGAAGTGTGAGAACCATTGATTCAGTTCAATCTTGTTTTACTGATGAATAAACAGGCCCAGAGAAGAAAATGAGATGCTATTATTGAACTCCAAGAATAGGCAAAACACATTCATCTGATTGATTCAGCATTTCTTCCATTCTTTATACAATCCTAAAAATATTATATTTACATGAGGCACAAGAATTATACCAGGTACCTATTTAATTATCACCACACGAGGAGGAGGAAGATGGTGGAGGAGTAGGAGACCGAAATATCATAAGGTCCCAGAAGTTCAGCTAGATAGTTATCAAACCATTCTGAACACCTATAAACTCAAAAGGGATCGAAGAGAAGAGGAGCAGCAACTCTAGGAACAGAAAATTGACCACTTCCAGAAGGTAGGACGTGTGGAGAAGTGAATCCAAGGCAATATACAGGAAGATAGACCGTGGTGGGAGGGTCCGCCTCCCAGCAAGTGGTAGAGCAGTGGAGCACAAAATCAGAACTTTTAGAAGTCTGCTCCACTGAGGGACATTGCTCCAGAGGCTAAGTGGGGGTGGAGCCCTCACAGGGACAGTGTGGTCTCAGGACTGTGGGGTCACAGAAAGACTGGGAGTGCCTGAGTGTGGCAGAGCTCCCAGGTATCAGAGCAGGGAAGCTGGCTGCAAAGACAGAGCCGAGGAGAGGCTCTCAGCTTGGGGTTACCTTAAACTGTGATCTGAGACACAGTCGGGCCACTGCTCTTCAAGCAGCAACCCCATAAGTGGCAGATCCAGGGGAGTGGCACAGGGTGTGCTGCAGAAATCTGCTGAGTTTGGAGACTCCAAACAGGGCCATACACCAGAGACAGAAATGCTCGGTCACAGGCCAGGTGAGCATGGAGTGCAGCTGGAGATCAGGGAGACAGGAGGGATTGACTGCTTTTCTCTGAGGGCACCCTAAGGAGTGGGGCCTGAGCTCTCGGCTCCTCTGGGCCGGTGATTGGGAGGCCACCATTTTCATTCCTGTCCTCTAGAGCTCTACAGAAAGCATTCAGGAAACAAAAGCTCCTAAAAGCAAATCCAGATTACTTAGCTTGACCCCTGGCAAGGGCAAGGCAATTCCACCTCAGGCAAAGACATTTGAGAATTACGGCAACAGGCCTCTCCCCCAGAATATCAGCAAGAACATCCAGCCAAGGCCAATTTCACCAATCAGTGAGAACTGTGGAACTCCAGAGCTAGGGGAAAGCAACACATAGAATTCATGCCTTTTTCCCCATGATCCTTTAGTCTTTCAAAGTTACATTTAAAATTTTTTTTCTTACTCTATTTTTTTTAGTTTTTCCTCTTTCCTATTTTAGCATTTTTAAACTATAAAACCTTTTTTAAAATCTTTTAAAATTTTCATTGTTATAGTCATATTTTATCCCTTCATTGTATTTAAACTTACTTTTTGTATACATATAGGTTTTTTTCTTTAAAATTTTAGGATATATTTCTTCTAATAGATCAAAATATACCCTAAATCTAGCTCATGGCTTTGTTCCAGTCTCCAGCCTGATCACATTCTTTCCTCTTTTTTTTTTTTTTTTCAACCAACTTCTTATCAATTCCTTTTTTAGAATCTTTTTAAATGTTCATCTTTACAGAAAAAACTTTTCTGGAAGAGGGATTTAGCTAGGTACTTAGTATATAATCAGTTATCTATAGATGAATATATAGATTATTTCCAGGTTTCAACTATTAAAAACACTTTTCACTGAGCATTTCTTTTAAGGTTTAGCATCTTTGTGGGAAGAGAACCATAGGAAAATTACTAGCACATTAACTACTGGATTAAAGAATACATGCATTTAAAATTTTGACAAATATTGGGAAATCATCCTCTGTACTGTTGTGTCTATTTTGGGATAAAAATATGTAGAGTAAAATGCAAAAATGTACTAATATTACCTATGGGTGATATTAATATACTCTAATCCTGAGTGTGTGTGTGTGTGTGTGTGTATATGTATATATATATATATCTCCATATCTCACAGTTTTGCCAACTGTGAGTACTCTAAATTTTAAATTATTTTACCAATTATATAGGTGGAACATGTCAAGCCATCTTTCTAATTTTCTTCAAATTCAGTGGAGGTTGAGCATTTTTTTCTTCATGTTATTTGGCTCTCTTTGAACTCTATTTGCCCATTCTCCTACTTGCCCAATTGCCAGTTTCTAAGAGACTTTTTTCTATATTAAAGTATTTCTTTTTTTCCTCATATTTAGTTTAAGAACTTAGCTATGCAGAAAAAGAGGAACCCTCTTATATTGTTGGTGGGAATGGAAGCTGGTGCAGCCATGCTGGAAAACAGTATGGAGGTTCCTCCAAAAGTTGAAAATAGAGCCACCCTATGACCCAGCAATTGCCCTACTAGCAATTGCCCTATTTATCCAAAGGATACACAGTGATTCAAAGGGTTACATGTACCCCAATGTTTATAGTAGCAGTGTCCACAACAGCTAAACTGTGGAAAGAGCCCAGATGTCCATCAACAGTTGAATGGATAAAGAATGGGTGTGTGTGTGTGTGTGTAATATTACTCAGCCATCAAAACAATGAAACCTTGCCATTTGCAAAACATGGATGGAACTAGAGGGTATTATACTAAGCAAAATAAGTCAAAGATAGACAAATA
Organism: Lontra canadensis; assembly: GCF_010015895.1. Classification (NCBI taxonomy): domain Eukaryota; kingdom Metazoa; phylum Chordata; class Mammalia; order Carnivora; family Mustelidae; genus Lontra; species Lontra canadensis. Next base: position 18,644,901 of record NW_022630999.1, read on the forward strand.
ATTTAAGAAACAAAACAGAGGAATGTAGAGGAAGGGAAGGAAAAATAAAATAAGGTGAAAACGGAGAGGGAGGCAAAGCACAAGAGATGCTGAACTCTAGGAAACAAATGAGAGTTGCTGGAGAGGAGGTGGGCTATGGAGAAGGGATAATTGGGTGATGGGCATTGAGAAAGAACTAGATGAAATCAGCACTGGGTGTTATATGCAACTGATGAATCACTAAATTCTATCTATGAAACTAAATTTTAAAATGAGCTATAATATATACATGTAAGAGGGGAGATGTCAACCACACAAGATAATAAATATTGGTTAAATGGTAGAAACCAGAACTATGGACATTCAAGAGAAACTTCAGCACAGAATCTGAAAATATAATTTGTGCCACTCTTTATAGACTGGGTTTGTACGCCATCGTCTGCCTACATTGGCAGCCCTTTTGTTATACCATTACCATACTGTGTGACTACCTCAGTCATGTCCATCCCACAAAGTTCCTACCATTTGGGGCACATAAAAGCAGCTCCAGGATCAGGAACCAGAGGGCAGCTGGTGAAAATCCATGCTGCCACTGCTGGCTTTCCTAGATATAATTCAGACTACTGAGAATGCATTCACATCCTCACCACAGCACCACAGTTCAGGGTGATTATTTTTATTATTGTTATCACAATTGAATATTCTTCCATGAACTGAATAGAACTGGCTGTAGCAGGCTGAGATGGGAGAAGAAAACTCCCTGGAGTTGGGATATAACTAATATGTATGGAATGATGGGTTGATTTGCACAGCAATGGCCTAAAAGAAATATGCATGAAATAAATCTGGAAAGTCTTATGGTATGGTCAGATTGTGGGACTTCACTTTATTAGCCTACATATTTGGGCTCCAAAGAGGAGCTATCAGGGCATGGACAGGACAATAGAAGTCATTGCTTTGAGAAGCCATGTCATATGAGGGTTTAGATCCAACCACTGGAGTAGTGTAGGAGGTGTAATTTTTTTTTTAAAGATTTTATTTATTTATTTGACAGACAGAGATCACAAGTAGGCAGAGAGGCAGGCAGAGAGAGAGAGGAGGAAGCAGGCTCCCCGCTGAGCAGAGAGCCCGATGCAAGGCTCGATCCCAGGACTCTGGGATCATGACCTGAGCCGAAGGCAGAGGCTTTAACCCACTGAGCCACCCAGGCGCCCCCCTGGAGGTGTAATTTATAGACTCTGTCACTTTGGGCAATTTAATCTCTGAAAGTTGCTTTCTTCATCTATAAAATGGGAAAAATAAACATAGGATTACTGTGAGAATTATAGGAGATATTGCATTAAAATGCCTAGTTCTTAGAAGATACTAAGCTCCTTATAAGTATTAGTGGTTATTGATAGTGATAATTGTTACCAGTAGCTTTTTTTAGAAGAAAAACAGTACTTCTATATTGAGAATCTATATTTTAACATTTTATTCTCTTACCACATGGCATTACATATTTTTTTCAGATTTCTAAAATTGTACCAGTTGTTAACATAGCCTGAAGCCTCAAATACAATATATGAACACCACTTAAAATATTAAAAAATCCAAATGTCAGTCCCCAAACATACAACAATGAGAAGCATCTTATATATAACAATGAAGAATAAAAATAGAATGTCTGGTCAATCTGATGTAGGTTGATTTTTGCATTTGTTGCTGAAGTTTAGAAAAGTTGTGAATTTAATCAACTATGGCTCAAAGTATAAGAGAAAGATGTAGCCATTCTCTGAAATACAATGCTTCTGCTTCCACCAAGGGGCAAGCTAGCCCTATGATGGTGACTCAAATGATGTGGCAGTGGAAAAAGTAAGTGAAAGAAAGAAAGAAAGAAAGAAAGAAAGAAAGAAAGAAAGAAAGAAAGAAAGAAAGAATGAATATCTCTGCCTTGGAAAATTTACGATGTGGTTAGTTAGATCAGATACTCTACTTTGGTTCAAACAACTCGATTTGGAAATTTGAAAAAAAACAAAAAAAGTTGACTCTAGACTCCACCCCTTACTAAGTGAGTCTTATATGTTCCTTCTTCTGAGCATTTTCTGATCTGTAAGGTGGAAATAAAAAAACTATTCCTAGAATAATTATAGTGATATGTACCTGTGGTGATAACTTTTTAAAATTAACATATAATGTATTATTAGCCCCAGGGGTACAGGTCTGTGAATCATCAGGCTTATACATTTCACAGCACTCACCATAGCACATACCCTCCCCAATGTCCATAACCCAGTCACCCTATCCCTACCCCCAACCCCCCAGCAACCCTCAGTTTGTTTTGTGAGATTGAGTCTTTTATGGTTTATCTCCCTCCCAATCCCATTTTGTTTCATTTTTTTCCCTCTCAAATTCCCCATATCAGAGAGATCATATGATAATTGTCTTTCTCTGATTGACTTATTTTGCTTAGCCTAATACCCTCTAGTTCCATCCACATCGTCGCAAATGTCATGATTTTGTTTTTTGATGACTGCATAGTATTCCATTATATATATATATATATATATATATATATATATATATATATATGCGCCACATATTCTTTATCACATATTCTTTATACATTCATCTGTTGATGGACATCTATATTCTTTCCATAGTTTGGCCATTGTGGACAATGCTGCTATAAACATTCAGGTACACATGTCCCTTTGGATCACTACATTTGTATTTTCGGGGTAAATACTGAGTAGTGCAATTGCTGAGTCATAGGGTAGCTCTATTTTCAACTTTTTTTGAGGAACCTCCATACTGTTTTCCAGAGTGGCTGCACCAGCTTGGATTCCCACCAACAGTGTAGGAGGGTTCCACTTTCTTTGCATCCTCGCCAACATCTATCATTTCCTGACTTATTAATTTTAGGCATTCTGACTGGTGTGCGGCGGTATCTCATTGTGGTTTTGATTTGTATTTCCCTGATGCCAAGTGAGGTGGAGCACTTTTTCATGTGTCTGTTGGCCATTTGGCTGTCTTATTTGCAAAATTGCCTGTTCATGTCTTCTGCCCGTTTTGTGACTAGGTTATTTGTTCTTTGGGTGTTGAGTTTGGTAAGCTCTTTATAAATTTTAGCACTTTATCTGATAAGACATTTGCAAAGACATTTGCAAAGACATTTGCAAATATCTTCTCCCATTCTGTCGGTTGTCTTTTGGTTTTGTTGACTGTTTCCTTTACTGTGCAAAAGCTTTTTATCTTGATGAAGTGCCAATAGTTCATTTTTGGCCTTGCTTCCCTTGCCTTTGGTGATGTTTCTAGGAAGAAGTTGCTGCAGCTGAGGTCAAAGAGGTTGCTGCCTGTGTTTTCCTCAAGGATTTTGATGGATTCCTGACTCACATTGAGGTCTTTCATCCATTTTGAGTCCATTTTTGTATGTGGTGTAAGGAAATGGTCCAGTTTCATTCTTCCGCATGTGGCTGTCCAATTTTCCCAACACAATTTGTTGAAGAGATTGTCTTTTTTCCATTGGGCATTCTTTTCTGCTTTATCGAAGATTAGTTGAGCATAGAGTTGAGGGTCCATTTCTGGGTTCTCTACTCTGTTCCATTGATCTATGTGTCTGTTTTTGTGCCAGTACCATGCTGTCTTGATGACGACAGCTTTGTAATAGAGCTTGAAGTCCAGAATTGTGATGCCAGCAGCTTTGTTTTCCTTTTTCAACATTCCTCTGGCAATTCAGGTTCTTTCCTGGTTGAACTAGTTGTGGAGCCACCTCTGCTCTCAAGTTTTCCCACAGCGCGGAGGTCCCTCCTCATCAGCTCCCTATGGAATTCCAGACAGAGACTACAGTGTTAGGTGGAGCCACAGCATGGGAGTGGCCACACAGAAATAAAAGGAATGACTCTGGAGATGTAAGTTAGAGAGCCATTCAGCACTCCTGGTTTCTTCCACAACGACATCAAGCCTGATGGTGTTTTATTGTCATCTGTGGACCATACACAGCTGTAAAAATTTGAACCCCCAACACATATGCTCCCAGCTGATGCTACCCATGAGAATACTCTGCCTTCTTGTTTCACTTCTCATACTGTAAACAAGTTCCTTTTTGCAGCTTATTTAGTGCCACGTTTCCACATGTTTGTGCTTTGGGTTGGATATTACTGTTTAAAATAGCCCCCCTAAGCACAATCCTGAAGTGCTGTCTGCCTTTCCTAAGCACACAAAGGCTGTGATGTGCCTTATGGAGAAAATAAGTGCCTAAGATAAGTTTTGTTCAGGCTTGAGTTACAGTGCTGTTGGCTGTGAATTCAAAGTTAATAAATTTACAATATATATTAAATAAGAAGTCTTTGAACAGAAGCACACATAAAACAAGGTTATATATTGATCAGTTGATGAAAATGTGAGCAGAGGCTCTCAGGAACTTAACCCTGTAGTTCCCCTAGGAGTAATGGTTCCATTGCTAAGTCACTACTCATGGCAACTTTATAGATCATAACCACTGCAAGTAATGAGAACTGACTGCAGCACAGACAAGATTAACAAGTTTCCACATAACTTACAGGAATACAGAGGATCACTGAGCTGAGGGCCAATTGGTCCTTTACATCGGGTCTTGTGCTCCTCCACCGACTCTTTGTGAGAGTTGAATAGACCCTGCCACAGAGTCTTGGTTGAGGCGGGGTCTGGGGAATAGGCAGTCAAATTCAGGGGCTGGCTAGAGAATGTAACCAGACATAAGATGTATTGTACCAGCTAGAATGGAGATGGTCCAAGATAGCAAGAATGTCTAACTGGGTCTTGGTATCGCTGGATGAACCTTTTTCAACACCAGCACATACCCAGGAACCAGACTAGCCTACCTCCTCACAATGTAGCCTACAAGAATCCAGAAAACAGCAGAAGGACCCCTCTGTCTCACTGATACACCAGAAGCTATCCTGAGGAACAAAAAGGAGAAACCCTAAAAGACTAAGCATCCACCCAATGAAATAGGGTTCATCAAAGAGAGACTTTTTAAAACTAAGAGAAATATCTTCAATCAGGAAGGGACAGCTCATTAGTGAATTGACAAATGTTTAAGTTTTCTGTCCTTTCCTCCAACCCCACCACTCCATCTACCAAGCACAATCAGGAAAGAATGTATTGGAAAATGAGATGGCTTACGGAAACTAAAAACAGCTCCAACATACAATGCATCCGACATTAGGAGAAAGAAATCTTCAACACTGCCATGATTCTATCAAGTATTTAAAAGAAGCAGCTCTACACATACTAATATAAAGATATATCCAAAATATGTATTTTAGATTTTAAAAAGCTAGTTTCAACACACTCTGTAATGGATTTGAAATTAACTATAGATTAAAAATAAATCTATATACATGTTTCCTATAAATGCATACAGTATTTTTAGAAAGTTGCACAGAAAATGTTTTAAAAATACTTTAGAAGCTAAGTTTTGACAAAGCAGGGGCTCTGTCTTATACTAATTGTTTGCTGTGCCCAGCAGTCTGCTTTGCATATATAATGCACCATTTTAATATTTCTTGAAAATGAATGAAGAGGTAATTGAGCAAAAATGAGAAGGGAGGAACATCAGGAGGCTTTCTTTATATTTTTATATTTTTATATTTATATTTTGTTAACATAAGCGTGTACTAAATTTAGAATAATAATAGAAAAACAATTGAAATGATTATACACTTCAAAGGCTCTATAAGTCCCTTTAAACATTACAATGATATTCTCCATTCCATAGTTAACTAGTCTACCTCCTCACACTCCTTTCTCTCATAGACAAAGACAAACAGAATAGTCTTTAAAATTGTGTTTGTACCTTGGGACTGAACTTTTGACTATAGCTTCTCTGACCAGAAGCAGTTGTTTGACATGGCCTAGGCTGATCTGATTCTCTCCCTTGTAAATGTGAACTCATATGTGCCTGAGATATTACATATGAGAGTCTTTGAATAGTTGGAATCAGAAATTGTGTATTTGGAAGTAGCAGCCGTCAATGGGAATGAAGAATGAGGCAGACAGAGAGAATCCTGGGAGCCCTGAGAGGCACAGAGAGGGAATATTTGAGCTCTTGACATCTTCCTATTTTCATTCTCTTTTTTGAGGGCCAGTTTCATCCTGACTCTTAAGTTTTAGTGATATACCCTTTTATAATAAAATAACAAACTATTTAAGATAAGCCATCAGGAGCTGATTACTGTTAATAGCCACTTTAGAACTCTGATCTATTTCCTTACTGCCTCAGCAATAAAGACAAGAATTACTGCCCATATACAAAGCCACATAGAGGACCTTTCAAGATTTGTCCCTCACCTACCTCAGTCGCGTCTTCTCCTCCCTAATCCCCTCCTACACTGGCCTGGGATACCATTCCACCCTCTTCATCAGGCAAACACTGATTCAGTTCAGTATTCTTCTCTCTGGAGAAACTCTGAGGGCCATTGCAACGACCATTATCACCCCTACCATGCTAGGTAAAGACCATGTCTGGGTAATGCACTTCCTTCTGTTAGAGGTGTACTGATCACACTGTATCACATTGGTCTTCCATGTTTTTGACCCTTTTAGACTTCAGCTTCCTTGTAGATGGAGCCCTTTGGCCAACATGATATTTTTCTGTGCCCTGTAGTCCAAACTAAAAGACTAAAAAGGTAGAATTGATGGATGAAGGAACCGGACGCAGACATAGGTAACTCAAGATATACCAAATTGGAGAATTCCCGAAGTGAGTTAATTATTTAAAATTGTTAGTATGATAACCAGACATAAGACAATAAAAAAATGCTCATAATTGTAAGCTTTTCATAGCTATAGGAAATCCTACTGAATTAAAAAATAAGAAATCACTTAAAATAGTAATTTCTTCTCTGCCTCAATCAAGTTGTACATTTATCTTTTTAATGTACTGCTTCACTTAAATTTTTCTAATCTACTCTCCCTTCCTGGTTTTAGAGATAAGGAAATGCAAATTTGGATGGAATTGATGTGACCAATGTTAGAGAGCCAATTAGCAGCTGACCTAGGAATAGAACTCAGTGCTTTCAGCTTCCTTCTTTGATCCAAACAGGTTTTCCTCATCTTTAATAGACAGTTTGTGGCTTAGTCTCAGTACTCATAGCCTCTGAGTCCTCCTAGAATCTAATCTTGCAGGCTTGCAGAGCTCCAGCCCCCAGATAGCAGAGGTATGTAAAAGCCAAAAGAATTTTATTGGAAACCGATCTCACAGGCAGAAATCAAAATGACATCAGCTACAATAAATAACTGCAGTGTAGTCCTGAAGTAAAGGTTGGCTGTGTCTCGAGCGAGGTCAACTTTTGGCATCCATGTGAAATAAATATAAGGCAGCTTATCTTTTTGAGAGCAGAAGACTATAAAAACACAATTGCCAGAATGCGAGAAAATTGAAGCTGATTTCCATGGCAACAAAAGAGTTACGTGGATAAAATAGGGGCCCATAAAAATCTATGTATGCTACATTAAAGGTAGAAAAATGGAAAGTAAACAACGGGGGATTGGCATTTATCAAAAATTCCCTGAAAGAGGAGGCTACCACCAAGACTCCTGGCGTCTAGGAGCCAGTAGGGAAAACACTCACCTAGAAGCCCCAGGTCTGGCTATTGCAGTCTACTAACACCTCAGTTATTATGGTCGCTCTATAGGAGTGTGGACTGGATTCTTCATTTGCCATCCAGGTATTTTCTGTGGCAAATTCAGCTTATGGATTCACTGAATCTCTAGGTGAAAGACTTGGGTTGAGGTCACTGGACCTCAGTGGGAGGTTAGAGGTTAACCTTTGGGAGGTTAGAGACCTCCCAAAACTGTCGTGTTTCTCTTTCCTGCTACCATTAGTTCAGTCTCTCCTGCTCCCTCTTGCTCAAGGTCTTTCCCACAGGCTATGTTCTCTACCATCCCAGCGAATTTGCTTTTCTAAAACCAACCTAGGTTTGGATCCACCTACAGCCCTTTCTATAGATGCCCAGTGCCAAACTTCTTAGCAAGAACACATCAACTCTTCATATTTCATCCTCTGGAATGCTATCTCCTCACCTGTTCCCAGCACACTGAACTTCATTTCTCCATCATTTCATACTCTTTTGGAACTCCAGACCTTTGTACATGCTGCTCTCATTGTCTGTACCTTCTAGCTCTCTGTGGTTCCTCATCCCTCTCTTTCCTAGCTTTCCCTCATTTATATTGGAAGCACCTCCTCCTGGAAGCTTCCGCTGACTGCTCCATCCCTCACCCTGGGCCAAATGTTTCTAAGAACATTTTTGCACACATTGATTACAAGTGCTTTTTACACTGTATTGCAATTGCCCGCTCACCTGCCAGTCTCCCCCACTAGGCTGCAAGCTTATTGTGATTTACCTGACATCATAGCCTTAGTATCTGGCACACAGTGCACATTCAGTACATACTTACGGCCTGAGATGAACTAAAGATTAATATCTCTTATGAGCATTTGCCCAGGTTCTTTTTGCATGCCTTTCCTAACTTGAAGCTCATTTGCTCTAATGTAATCCAAATCCACTCAAATAGTTCAAACACTTAGATAGTTCTAATTTTCACTTTTTAGACTCATGTATTGCAATCTTTATGTATCATTACTTTGTTTCATTATTTAGAACCCCCACAACATCCAGGCAAGCTCCTGATAGCCTCTTCCTATTATTTGATTGCTCATGAAAGAAAATTTATGGAAACATAGAATCAAATCCTTCTGGTACTTACCCACAACCTGTGGCTTCCACTTACATTAGTGTAACTCTACAGAGAAAATAAGTGAAGGCAGAAAAATGAAAAGACCAAGAGAAAAGAAAGCCTAAGGCCATACAATGACTTATACACAAATGTTCACAGCAGCTTATTTGTAATCATCAAAAATTGAAAACAACTCAAATATCAAAAGCAAATGCATAAACAAATTGTAGTATACCCATACCACAGAACACCACTGAGCATAAATAGGAAGAAACTAACACATGTAAGAAATAATCCTCAAGATAGTGCCGAGTTACAGAAAGCAAGTAAAAAAAGTACGTAATGTGTAATTTCATTAATGTTATTCTATAAAATATGAATGCATCTATAGTGAAGAAAGTTTAGGAGTTGTTGCCTGGTTTCAGGGAATGGTGAGTGAAGGGAAGGAGACATAACCAAAGGCAGGGAGGAATCTTTGTAGGTGATGGATAGGTTAATTATCTTGATTTGATGAAGATTTTATAGGTATACATATCCCAAGTGCAATTGCATCCTTTAAATATGTGCAGTTTATTATTTGTTAATTACAGCTCAGTGAAGGAAGGATGGGAAGAAGAAAGAGAGAGAGGAGAAAATTCATTGAAATACTGCAAGCAACTCTAAAGTTAACTACAGGAAAAATAACACTACCAGCAGAAAGAAATGTGCCTACCCAGGGATAAAAATTCCGATGTGTGGATAAAAAATGGTATCCAGCAGGGTTTTTCCACCTTCAAATCACACAGGAAGATGATAGAACGACAACTTGAGCCACTAACTGGTTGGAAGCAACAAACCATTACCTTCCTGTATTCCCTACATTTGTATGGGGGTGGGGGTGGGTGGGAGGAGGTGTCATGGCAAAACCCATTCACAATCCTGTATTGGCTCTCTATCATGAAAATCAAGTCTCCACCTAAGTGGGTATTTGAAGAAGCTCAGAAGCTCTAACACATGGGGAATATATACTCTCTCTCTCTCCATATATATATATGGAATATATATTTTACAGTTTTCTTTTCCATTTTCCCTTCTTTGCTACCCTTCTTTGTGAAAAATACCACATCATGTCACCAGGCTTCTGTTTCCCCAGTAAAGTTTCCTTTCCAACCTCCATTCAGGCAACTACACAGATTGCATACAAAAATGCTTAATTTATAAAGATAACCAAATTATGTAGAAAGCTCTACTCAACTCAGATTACATCTCTTTCTACAAAGTAATATCCCACAGTCTTCCCACTCTCTCAGACTCCCAAAAGCAATGGTGGAGTCAATGGTAGAGAGAGGTGGCCTTACCTCTGAGCTATTTGCATATGATTTACCCACTGTTGGGATTGGACTTCTGTAGGGTACTAATGCTGTCTTTCACTCCCTGACTCCTCATACGGGCTGGCACATAGCCTTTGGAAATGTTTCTTCTTGGGTAGTGAAAAGAGGACCTTTAACTTAGATAAAGGAGGTAGTCTTTGCTGTAATCTTGTTGGACTGGCCACTAGACTTTTATACGAGAACAAAGACCGTTCTGCTCATGCTGTAAACTTGAAGTCTGAATGCAGTACTCAGTGTAGGTGTAGCCCAGTAAACATCCAGGGAATGAAATATGGTCATGGTGTGGATCTGAAGTAAAGCCATGTTGCTTACATAACCCACCATGCATTCTTGGATCTTCTTTCCCATCCTTGAACCTCACCCTGTGAGATGGGTAGAAAAGGCATTATAGTTTACAAATTAGGAAACAGAGGTTTACAGGTTTGAGCAATTCACTAGGCTTATAATATCCAAGATAGCACTCACCCTAGCAGCTACATCCTTCCTTTCCTCATATATATACTGAAGACCGTGCTGAGATGGGATCATGGTGAACAAAAGGACACAGCCCCTTCTTTTGTGGAATTTAAGGAGAGGGGAAAACATAAAGCAAAATGATGTGGTTCTATCAACATCTTCCTGTATGATTAGAAGGTGGAAAAACCCCACTGGATACCATTTTTTTAATCCACACATAGGAATTTGTATCCCTGGGTAGCAAAGTGGTAGTTATTGGTTCCAAGATGTTCTAAGAAGGGAAGGACAAGCCAAATAGCCCAGAAAGGGCTGGAAAAGTTGTAGAAGGTGGGGGGATAGGACACACTTTTCAGAAAGGATAATGAGTAGAGGCCTAAAGGATGTGTAGTAGTTGTCCACTAGCTGAAGGTGTGAAGGGGGTAGGGTTCCAAGTAAAGTTCAGACATTTTTTAGTATCATGTTTATATAAATTAGTAAATTGGGGATTTCCTCAAAATGAAGTTTTTGCTGGAAAAGTTTAACCATCTTGTCACAAACCTACAGTTAGTCCTGATCATATTTCTGAGCCTCTTCCTGCATTCTCTTTTTTAAAGATTTTATTTATTTATTTGACAGAGAGAGAGAAACAGAGCACACAAGCAGGAGGAGCAGCAGGCAGAGGGATAAACAGTCTCCCAGCTGAGGAAGGAGCCCAATGTGGGGCTCGATCCCAGGACCCCGGGACCACGACCTGAGCCGAAGGCAGATGCTTAACTGACTAATCCATCCCCACGCCCGACCTGTATTCTCTTAAGTAACCCATAACCGTACCTAAAACCCCCTTCCCATTACCGAGGTCTATCAGATCAGTTACTCATCTGCTTATGTTTAAGAGAAATAAAACCGGGGCGCCTGGGTGGCTCAGTGGGTTAAAGCCTCTGCTTATAAATAAGTATTAGTTAACTGGTGCTCAAGCATAACTTGTACCAAGTACAAGGCAACTAAATGCAGGAACCAAAATTTAAACCTTACTCCATCTGTGTTAGTTTCCTATTGCTGCTGTGAAGAATTGCTGGACACTTAGTAGCAAATACAACACAAATGTAGCTTACAGTTCAAGAGCCTCTCTCCAGGCTAAGATCAAATTGAAGTCTGTGCTGCATACCTTCTGTTTTTCTTTGGTTGAGCTGAGGGAAGAATCTATTTTCTTGCTGTTTCTTAATCCTAGAAGTAGCCTACATTCCTTGGCTCATGGCTCCTAGCCAGCAACTCTATCACTTCAACCTCTACTTTTATTACAACTTTCTTCTAGGAATCTCTTGTCTCCTTTCACTTATATAATTGTTACTACACTGGGCCCACATAGATAATCTAAAATAATCTCCCCCTTTCAAGACCTTTACCTTACTCAAATCTTCAAAGTCCCTTTTGTCATGGGTGGTAACATAGTCACATGTTCCAATGATTAGACTGTGGACAAATTTGGGGGGAGGTGGGATTGAGTGCATTATTCAGCCTACTATATTGTCTTTTTCCACTATGTTAGAGAGTATGATATTGATTGGTGAGAGAGTGATATGGTTCTAATTAGTGATGCCCATGATAAATGTAATAATTTAGTCTTACTGCTAAAATCACCTTGGAATGGCTTTGGATCTCTGGCAGACAATTCAGGTACCCAGACACATAAAGACACGTCACTGACTCTATAATGACTTCTCCCATTACAACAATCTTATTCATCTCCACATTTGATTCTATCCCATCAGACAACATTTTTGTAATTCTCCTCCAGCCCAACCTCTCCCACTCCCACCACCTATGCCTCCTGCTGATGGTAGAGGTATCAGCAAAACCCTGAGAGAAGCAAGCCTCCAAATGCTACAAATCTGAGGCATTAACCTTGCCTTATGAACACTGCTGGGACTCCTAGGATGACATAGTTTAGGTCAACTAGTTTCAGAGAAACCAACTTCATTCAGGTAAAATTACAAATATTAATGGAAGAACACTGCATCCAGAGTCAGTGATCTACATTCCAGTTCCAGAATCAAATGTTGGCACTCTGCTTCATTAGCTGGACAGCTCACACAGCTGCTCTGAGCCTCAACACCCTCAGATGTGAAATGAGGTGAATAACCTCTTCCTTTCCTCCCTTCCTCCCTCCCGCTCAGGAATGGTGAAAAGACCAAATGAGATCATCAACACAAAAGTGCTTTGTAAGCTGTAAAATTCATAGCTAGATGAGCAAAAAGTAATAATTATTGTCAAAGACTCCACAAAGTAGTGTGGGAAATATATAAGGCATAGCTTTTGCTTCTAAAGGAATCTACAGTTTGATAGAGGTGAAGTTGTGGACACAGATTAGCTTGTTCATGTAGTCCCTTCCTGGTGCTAAGCTTATTCTAAACACCATCTAGGCAGCCTCATCTTGGAATACTGCTCACCCAAGAGAGGACTGGGGGCATCGTGTAACTTGAGACATTTTGGTCATGGATTTTTCTTTCTTTTTTTTTTTTTTAAAGATTTTATTTATTTATTTGACAGAGAGAGATCACAAGTAGGCCGAGAGGCAGCGGAGAGAGAGGGGGAAGCAGGCTCCCCGCTGAGCAGAGAGCCTGATACGGGGCTCGATCCCAGGAACCTGGGATCATGACCTACGCCTAAGGCAGAGGCTTTAACCCACTGAGCCACCCAGGCACCCCGGTCATGGATTTTTCAATAAACTTCTAAATCACCTAATTTAACTCCAATAATTGCTAAGACATATTGAGATATTCTGTTAGTGGTGAATATTTCTCCACTCTTAATATTCATTCCTTATAATGGAAGCTCAATTAGTGGCTTTATCTTCACTCCTTTGATTCACTTTTGTCCCTGGGGGTAGTGGAGAGATTTTTCTGATTGACAAATTTGACTAGAGTAATAAGAATATTCCATCCAGCTCCCGCTTTCCCTTTTTAAAGAACAGAAATCCCTCTCTGATCTCTCATGTCATCCTTGGTACATGGGGCTCCCCTGTGAAGGGAACTGCCTTGGACAAGCACTGCCATGACTGGGGACTAATTCTGAGCTTGCAAGTCCATTTGGCAATTGGATCTAAAGCCATATTCTCCAACCTGGCCTGTATCAGTAAATAAGGTGACATTTTGGTCTCTATTGTTTCTTTCATTTCTCAACCTATTCAAAATTATGTAGGAGGTTGCTCCAGGATCTCCATGACTAATACATTCTAGGAGCCACACTAAATATTTTTCATGAGTTATTACATGTAATGCACGTAACAACCCCTAAAGTATGTATTATCATCTCATGGGATTGGAGAAATTGAGGTAGTTGATGTAACTACTCAAGGTCTCCCAGCTAGTAAATGGCAGAGTTACAGGAGTCAAACCCATGTCTTTCTAGATCTGACAACTACACACCTAGCTGCACTGGTTGTACAGAAGAGGAAGTTCTCTGGTTTCTACCAGCGATAATCTAGACTTCAGCAGAACAAAAGCAAAAGTCATGATTCAGGAAGTCTATCTCCGTTCTTTTTTGGTCCTTGCCTCCTATATGAACCTCAGTTCTCATTTCTTGCATGTAAAATATCAGTAATAGTCATACTGGGGCTATCTATGATACCTCATTGGTGTAATGAGCACATGAGAGGGTAAATGTATGGAATTATGGTTCAGTACAAATTCCTAACTGGATTTTCAATCCATTAACCCTACTGCTATTGTGCCACTTTTGCACAGGCTCCAACCCCATCAGGCCCATTCTCCTCTGTCATAAGAGAAGCAATACACTCCAACCCCATCAGGGCCCATTCTCCTCTGTCATAGGAGAAGTGATACACTAGATGCATGTTCTCAAACCACAGACCTCAATTCTGAGCTTAGTTACTGACAACAGCAATGTAAAGTCAGATTCAGAAACATGTCTCACGTGTAAACTATAGATTTTTCTGTAACAGAGGAATTACTTGACAATCTCTAAGAGAATTTCCATGTGACAGGCACAGGATTTTAGAAATCTCTATATGTTCTTTTTATAAAGATTCATAAACCCACAATCTTCATCTCAATCATAATAATGAAGCCTGAAATTCGGTTCTGACATTGCAGATGGGTTATATGTCATGACTGAAGCTTCTCTAAGTCACCAGGGAATACTCAATTAATTAGGGAGCAATAATATTCCACCAAAAAATCTCAATATTAAAGCTAAATAGTCTATTGATTTATTTATCATCTCTGCTTGAAAAACCAAGTGGAAAAAAACTATACCCGTGATGAAGACAAATTAACACTTAAACAGAGTAAAATGACTCAAGGCACATTTCAAGTAAGACTCAAATTGGTCTTTAATTTGAACAAGGAAAAATTAGTTAGGAAAAATATAGCCAGCATATTTTGTTTCATACTTTTTAAAGAATAAACAATTAACTTTTGGGAAACTGATTACCTGCCATTTGATATTATCTTACAGATCCCATGATATTATCAACTGGCCACTCCATCCAACTAAATCTTGAACATTGGCTCTAGACAGAATACCAGATATGTAGGAAAGGAATTTGTGACTTCCTCAAGAGTGACAAACTCCAGTGTAGGATGAGACTGGTGTGGTAAGTGCTTTCTTGGGGGGAAGCATGCATACTTCCTCATGACTATGACTTTGGGCTGAGCCATGGGATTTACCTGACTCACAGAAAGTAGCTTTGTTCCAGTTCATGGTGGAGTCTTTAAGAGACTTCCTGGGGCCTTAACCCAGCCCCATGATTTCCTGTCCCCTGCCATGAGAACAGCATGCTCTGGTTGTGGATATTCTTTCAGTTTGAGCCCTAAATGAGAAGACAGGTAGAACCTAGCCGTGGAACAAGCTACGTAATGTATGAGACATGCTGAAAAATGAAAATCTAGTGCCCCTTGTTCAAAAATTAAGATTTTTTAGAGAGTGGCAATATAACATTCAATCAAAGTCGGGACCTTTCTTAGCATAAGACCCTATATGACCATCCAGGTCGCACATCCATGAAGACAGCCCTGGTTGGCAGAGCTCCAGCTGAACCACCGGTCTCGCATGATGTGAACAAGAAATAAATGCTTGCTGTTGCACTCAAGTTTTCAAGCCATCACTAAAATTTTGGAGTCACTTGCTGTAGCAGATGCTGAATAATACAGCAGACACCTAAAATTAGTAAGTTATTGTGTCAAACTGGAGGCCTTGACCCCATCCAAGACAGGCAGCAGTTACTCAGTCCTACCAGCTATAGCCCTGTGAGCATGCACCCACCTGCCAGCATGCATCCCCAGTGCCTCCAGTCTCCCTGTTTTCCAACACTAGGTACAAATTCACATTTTGTACAAGACATCTCCATTTTAAAGCATGGGTAACAATTTTTAAGATATTATACTAGGAAAATAAAAGATGTCTATTGTCTAAATCTTTGCTTATCATTAAACACGGTTATTATTTTCTGTTTTTTTTTTTAAGAGTTTATTTGTTTATTTGACAGAGAGAGAGAGAGAGAGATTACAAGTAGGCAGAGAGGCAGGCAGAGAGAGAGGGGGAAGCAGGCTCCCTGCTGAGCAGAGAGCTTGATCCCAGGACCATGATATCATGACCTGAGCCGAAGGCAGAGGCTTAACCCACTAAGCCACCCAGGCACCCCTCTGGTACTGTTTGTTGATATATACATAAGGTGGCTCAAAGCTAGAAGGAGTTGAACAGACCACTATATTATACTCTCCCAGTCTACAAGTGGGTTTCCTCAAAAGCCAGAGGTTAGTCTTCAGGTAAAGTCACAGGATAAGAGAAGGGGAGCATCATCTAAAATGCCACACAGGTAAGTAGTCTTGTCCCCTGAATCCTGAACTTAAGATGAAGAGGTCTTTCAAGGAATTTAATAAATACTTGGAGAACATAATAAAAGTTGTCCTTCAAGTAAGAATAAAGTCAGAGAACTTACTACTCTAACAAGTAAGTTAAGTTTATTACACCATGTACACACACACAAACACACACACCATTTGAAAGGATTCAAATGAGGAGCACCTGGGTGGCTCTGTCTATTAAACTCCAACTCTTGATTTCAGCTCAAGTCATGAACTCAAGGTCTTGGGATCAAGTTCCATGGCAGTTCCTTGCTCTGTGGGAGTCTGTTGAGATTGTTTTCCCTTCCTCTCCCTTTGCCCCTCCCCCTGGTTGCACTGGCTTGCAGGTACACTCTCTCCCTCTCTTAAACAAACAAACAAACAAACAAACAAAAAGGATTCAAATGAAACTTGGCTTGAATTTTACCTTTGTCAAGATTCTTAACTTTGTGTGCCACAGTTTTCTTGACAGAAAAAAAAAATGGTGATTTTAATAGAACCTATACTTAATCCTATAGCATAGGATTAAGAAGTAAAGTGATTACATGTAAAAATTTTAGCACCATACTTTCCACATAGTAAGCTTAGTTATTATCTTTATACTTATGGCAGAGATTCAATATGATTTTACTTACCATTGTATATCTAACCTCTAGAACCATACCTGTCATATAGTAGATAATACTTTTTTTTAATCCAACAAATATTAACTATGTCCAATAAACATTTATTGAGATCTTGCCAGTCTGTGTGAAAAATGCAGTGATAGCTAAGTCTAAGGTATGGCAAATATTATTTTACCTACTGAGTATAAATTCAGTATATTCAAAAGTCTTGATTCTATTTAATGAAGCCGTTTCCTCCCTGATTACTAACAGAACTCCAATTTTATTCATCAGTCAGGCAGATGGCAGCATGCTCAGCAAAGATGGACCCTTCCCCCAACCCCAGAGGATACATTTTGACTGATCTAAACTTAAATTGATATAAACCAATGGTGATAATCCCATTTCCCTTTGTCAGTCGTTGATTTGGAGCAAGCGTGTGAACCGGCTCTGGCTAATGAGACACACAGGAATTCTAATGGAGAACTTTGGGGAAATATTTTCTTCCTAGATAGAAGCAGGCTTGTAGAGGCAATAGATCTACTTTTTCCCTTCCCTCCTGAAATGCTGACCTCTGAGGAGGTGCTGTTTGCAGCTGTGGCAGCCATCCTGTGCCCATGAGGAGAAAACCAAGAGATTCACAGAAAGAAAAAAAAAATTCCACTCTCAGAATTGTTGAGTAGTTAAAGTAAGCAATTCTGGAACTCTGGAACTCAGGACTGTTAAAAGAGATAAAAATTTACCATGTAAGTCAATTTTTGTTGGGTATTTTTTTTTTTTTTTGTAAACTCTAAGCATCTTAATTACACAATAATCCATACCTTGCTAAAGCTCAGACTCTAGAGAATGAAGATAGGTACAGAAAAACTTACTGGATGAAGTAGGCAATGTTCATTGTCACAAGACAACAAGTTGTTTTGTCTATCTTGGTGGGGAAGTGGAGGGACAGAGTAAATGAAAGAATCAGGAAAGACTTCAAGCCTGAGAGATAGCTTTTGAAATGAAATCTGAATGGTGGGTAAAATTTTAACAGGCAAAGATGATGCACTTGTTGTAGGTAGATAATAAATAAGCAGCAAGATGTAAAGATAAGAAAATGTAAGTCTTGTGAAATAAAGTCATGGATGACAAAGATGTAATGGATTACTGAGGAATTTTTTTAATTTTCTAAAAAAACTTTAAGTTTTTTTCTTTAATGAACAGAAACTAGCTGTCCAAAGGGATAATTTAACCTTATCAAGTAGGAGCACAAAGATATTCACACTGAAAAAGCATAATCTTCCTTCATAGAAATGAGAATTCTTGCTCTTCAGGTTTAGTTATAAAAACTTGGAATTCTATAACTCTGAGAGTATATTTAACATTTGAGGTTGACAGCAACTGCTATCCAACAATATCTCCACCCAAGAGGTAGAACCTAGGAACTCATGGTACATGGGTCTGATTAGGAATTATATAGGTAATTATAGGCTATAGGCTTTTGTATAGTTCTAATTTGACAGCTCTGATTGAAAGAGGCAGCCCAGTAGTGAGGATGGGTCTGGGTCTTCTCCATTGGATTAATCCTTAATCATGGAAGATTTTAAAATCTATGTCATGAACAGGTAACCAACTCCATGATAGTTATGAATGACAGATGGTAAGTTAATTGTGCTTGGAGTTAAAATGGCCCTGATTTCAAATCATGGCTCTCTTAAAAGCCACATAACTTGGGATAAGTTACCTAGCCTCCCTCAGTCAATGTATTCTACTGAAGAGTAGTGGTACTGCTGACCTTAGCTTTTCTGCGTGAGGTGAATAAAGTAATTAAGTGCACGTAAACTTCAAGTGCAGTATTTGACCTCTAGTAAACATTCCATGGTTTGTTGTGGGAATGATGGGAGGAAAGAACAGTCTGGATTCATGAAGGTATCAGAACAAAGTTTTGTTTGGAAGTGAAGGGGCAAGTGACATCTATTGGAACCTAGAAAAAAAAGCAATAATCATCTGTTTTCCAAATAAAAATTACAATTCTCTAGCATTGAGAAAACAGTACACAAATCCAGAAGGCTTAAAAAAAAAATCTGTCATTGAAGACAATGATATGCAACACAACAGAGAAAGGAGGAAAGAGAAGAGCAGGACAGCTGGCATGTCTTGAGCACATGTGGGTCAGGCACAATGATAAACAATTTATACATGAAGCATGCAACAACTACCCTCTGGGGTAAGCACTATTACTGCTCACATTTTACAAATGAAGGAAAATTAGGCTGAGAAAGTAAGTCTCCCTCCCTTGACCGAATAAACTGTGATTCATAACAAACCACACAGCCGCTCCCTTGTTACGTGATCACGGATAGAATGAGACCTGTGTTCTCTGTCACCAACTCCCAGACAGCGTCCCTTCCAGCTACAGCATTCTGTGATGCCATATATTTTAAGAGATTTCTCTCTGCTACAACTGCAGCTTCAGGTGCCAGATATTTTTTCATCTCTACAGAAACAGACTGAAAGGAAAATATGTGTATAAACACATTTTCCTTTTCAAATTTAGTCACTTGTGTTATGCTTACAAATTCTATCCATTTATTATTTTAAGCACAAACTAAACCAAACCTCCAAAACCAGGGGAAGAGTAACAGCACTGATGTGCACTAAGAAAATTTATAAACCAAGGTCTCTCTGTGGGTGGTTAAATTGCTATTTAAAAACCATTTAGCAGTAGGCAGCCCAAGGGGAAAAAAAAATAAAAGAATGTGGAAGAGACAAGTCCTTTTCCCCCTCCCAATGAAAACAATCTTTTGTGTTGCATTTACTGATATGATTATTTATTTAGGCAGTAGAGATGGAGACTTTCATTAAAAGGGATAAGAGATTTGGGGGTTTACTTGTAGAATCAGTTTACCTCATAAGTATATTAAATCTGATATTATAATGGGCTTTAGAATTAGACATGGGTTTGAATCCTAGCTATGTAGCTTTGGGCACAACTGTAAAATGAGGAGAATCCTAGTACCCAGGTCTCAGGTTGGATGTAGAGATTGAATAACATAACACATATAAAGCGTCCACTAAATAGTGAGGCTCAATAAATATTATCTTTTAAAAAGGGATGATGAACAAATCAAAGTTCCTTAAACAAGCAAGCAGGCACATAGAACTATAGAATAAAGAGGAAGAGAAGAGAATGGGTTCCAGCAGCAAGAGCACCAGCAATGCATGCATACTGTGATTTTTTCCAGAGCCAGGTCTATCCTCCTGTGTGTGCACAGAGAGAAGTATTTGGAAGCCCTCATTTAGTGTTAGGATGTTGTGCGGGAACGTAATGGAAGTAGAGCAATGCCAGCACTGACGTCCACACGGGTGAGTTAACCAGCTCTACTGGTTAGAAGACATCCATGGAATGCTCTTGTAAGAAGAGCATTTCAGAAAAGGGGAGCAACAAAAGCAAAGGCCCTGAGGCAGGATTAAACTTGGCCATTTTCTAAGAACAGGAAGAAGGTAGTGGAGCTAGAGATCAGTAGGTGAGGAGGCATGGGTCATGTCTTGAGATAAATTCTAGAGGAGGGCAAGGATCAATTATATACAGGTTACAGGAGGAGGCAACAGAGAACTTAAGTTTTAGTCCAAAGTCATTGGAAGGTGACTGTAATTTTAACTATGGGAATGACAGGATGTGGTTTATGTTTCAAATGCATGCTCTGACTGATGAGTGGAAGATAGATTGGGTTGGGGAACAAGAGTATAATAAGAGAGAAAAGTTTAGGAGACCATTACCATAGTCCTTGTAAAATACTATAGAGACCTGTACCAGAAGGCCACAGAGAAGAGAGGTGAACAGTTCCTGGGTATATTCTGTAGGTTTTGCTATATGAACCTGATGGTTGTCTAGATGCTAGATGGAAGGGGAAGAAGAAGAAAGGTAGAAATCTAGGCATTTGAATTGCACAGTAGGGTGAGTTGTAGTGCACTTCATTGAAATAGTGAACCAGGTTTGCAAGGAGAAATCAAGAGTCCTCTTTTCCATAGGCTGAATCCAAGACTCCATCAAAGTTCCAAGGGAAAATGGATGTCAAGAAGGCAATTGGAAAGACAGGTGCTGAGTTGAAAGGGGAGAGCATGCTTGTAGGTGTTAAGTTGGGAACCAGCATGTGGGTAGTTCAAGCCACAAGTTTAGGTGAAATCACGTAGAAAGAGCATAGACAAAACTGGAGAAAGCCTAGATAAGAGACCTGTGCAGGAATACCCATGTTATACCAATACAACTGCTAGAGCCTGAAGTAGGCTTGTTCCCCTCCCTCCATGTTCCATGCACATTTTTACTTCATTTTGCTCATCCTGGACCTAGTCCATCAAACACCTGCCTCCCCAAAACATTGCTTCTAGCCTTCACAAATCCATGAATATTTTAGGGGCAGACAGGCAACTGGCAGATACCAACTCACAGTTAGCTTCCCTGCCTCCAACTCCCTTACCAATGAGGACAGCAAGGCATGCTGACTGACCAACTAAGACATGCTGTGTGTGTGCTCCGCTAACCTCTTATTTATTCCTCTAATTCTCACATTTCGACCTGAGAGATACCAGCACTATTTTATGAAGCGGTGGTGGTGGGGGGGGGACATATACACTTTCAGTGAAGATAAGTGATGTGCACCAATTGAGCAAAAGCTCTGAAAATAGAAAACAATCTGTCCTTATTTGTGCCCATTTTTTTCTGCCATACTGTCAAAAGGGATCACATGTGCAATGTTTATTTCGCAGTGAAATACAAGCTCATCAAAGTTAGGAATCAAAGAACTTAGCAGGCAGGCCATTAGGCCACATCGAGACCTTGAGGAAGTCACTTAACCATTCCGCACTTGCATTTCCTCAAGTGTAATATGAGCATGATACTCTCTCTTCCACCACACAGGACTGCATGGATATAACAATTGATGTTAAAGGTGAAAAGTGTTTTGAACACACACCTATGTAGGAAGGGATTCACAGAAAGTTATCATCCAAGCACAGGTCCTTCAAAGGTCCAGAGCAGCGTTTTGTTCAACCAGAAAGGACTATCACCTTCCAGGGGAAAACTCACCAAATTGTTAAATTATTTGGTAAACTAAGAGATTTATTAAGTTCAAGCTCATCAAAATTTACCAGATTTTTCTAAGCTTTAGTCCAGATGTTGAAGTTTTCCTTTCCAATTTCCCCAAAGGAATTTAGAGGGCCATTTTCCTTGGAGTTTCCTTCTTATTTTAATAGTTTCATTGATCTAAGGAATTATCAGAAGTTGGGGAAGAGGATTATACACCATCTACACTAAACCTCATAAAAAAACAAAAATTAATGCTCCAGTAGGTACTGAGACTTGTCTAAGTTAGTAATCCTTCAACCTACCTCCCCACACTACTCCCACCCTCTCTCATTTTCTTTCTTTCTCTGTAGTCTTGTTGTTGTTGTTTTTTTCCTCAATCCACAAAATCATACCTAAAAGTGAGTTCCTCAGAATTATAGGATATTAAGTTTGGAAGGGAACTTAGCAGTTAAAAAAACCCCACACAACATATACACTTAACAAAAGTCTACCCCACCTCACCCCATCCATGTTTTTCTGATCCTGGTATGCATTTAAGAGAAAGAACTTCTGAATCCCTTTTATAGAGAAAGTATCTTTAGCTACACTAGTAATTTTTTTTTTTTTTTAATTAGAGAGAGAGAAAGCGTGAGAGGGAAGAAGATCAGAGGGAGATGCAGACTACCTACAGAGCTGGAAGCCAGATGTGGGACTCAATCCTGGAACTCTGGGATCATGACCTGAGACAAAGGCATTGGGCCTAACCAACTGAGCCACCCAGGCACCCTACACTAGTGATTTTCAAACTCTGTGGATTCAAGACCATTTTATACTCAAAAATCAATGTGGATCCCAAATACCTTTTGTTTATGCGGGTTATATTAATAGGTCAGTATTAGGAATTAAGACAGAATTATACATTAATTCATTTAAAATTATATTCAATCTGTTATATGCCAATATCAAATTTTTAAAAAAACTTCTACATTAAAAAATTTTACTGAATGTGTCAGTTGCATTTTTGCCAGACTCTTTAATGTTAGGCTTAAGAAAAACAGCTGTATTTTTCTATTTGTTGTGATAAGTTATTTTTATTGAAATACATAAATAAAATCCTATCTCACAAATACACATAGTTGTTAAAGGAAACAATATTTTATGGGATCCTTTTCAAGGTAATCATGGATATTCTTTAATCTGACACTAAACTCAACAAGTGGTAAATATTTAGGGGTTATTGCAATGTAAAGTATGAAACTAAATTAATGAAAATTGGTACTTTATTAAAGTCCTTTGGTCGTATTATACCTTGAATTATCTTTTACTCATGCATCATGATTTTGTAACATCAAGTATTTGAAAAGTCATGTTTATCTGACGAATGCAAATCCTGTAAATGTCAGCAGGTTTTGTTACAAAAGAAAACCATTTGTTAATACTACCACCAATCTCATCAGAACAATCTGAAATCAAAGAAACTATTAAGCTTACTGCAGGGGCAGGTTTGAATTTTCTAAAACTACATTTTGCTTCAAGGTCAAGATTTTATCATTGGGAACAAATACTATCAAATTGTTTTCCTCAGGTGACAAGCTCGCTTTGTTCATTTTTGAGCAAAGGTCAAGCAAATACCCTAGTTTGCATAACCACAATTTGCTCCCCCCACCCCCAATTAAATGGAGTTCCACAAAAAAAAGCTGCTAGTCTGGCTTGTAGTTCAAGCAACAGTCAGTTATTTTTCCTGAGACAACCGTGCGGGTGTTTTATATATACTCCCAATCCTATCACAAAGAATATAAAAAAGATGTGTACTCAAAGGTCTAGATTGAATAATATCAATTTTTACTACTTCATGAAGGACATTACAAGGTCAAATTAGCCTTTTTTTTTTTTTTTTTAACACTGCAAGCATGTGCTAATGAGAACTGCAATGAATTCTAGCACGGTTTGCTGCCATTGCCTTGACTTATGTGCTTAGGTACCACAGGATTTTCGCATCATTGCTTTTCCATCATCAGTCAAAATCAACGTGGTGAAAAAAGAGAAAACAAAACAAAACAAAAAACAAGCTCCTGGTGTTACTACAAACCGCACTTTGAGAACTGCTGAGCTATGCAATGGTGCAGATCTTGGTAGCTAAATGCTGCCCTTACAAACGGAGAGGGCCCCATGGAAATGAAAGGATTTTGATAGAGATTTTCAATGACCAAGATACATACTCTCACATGACCATTCGAGGAGGCACTTTTTATTTTGGGGTCACTGACGAGCAAATAAATGCAAAAGAAGAAGATATTCTTCCTCAACTTCCCTACTCAGAGAGCTGAGACACTCAAATATCCCTTTACACAGAGACCTGAAATCTAGTGTCTTCCCCACCCGCCCATTGGTTGGAAACTCAATGGAACTGAATAATCACCTCCTCTAAAACAAGCTCTTCTGTGCAGCTTCCTATACACCACTCACCTAGAGCATCATCTTCCTTGTGCCTCACAACAAACCTACACTGTGGGAAATGGTTTATGATTTATAGGATGACTCAGAAAGGTTCCGTAACTTGCCTAAAGGTATACTGCTGGATAATGGCAGAGCCTGGATTCATTCCCACATTGTGACTCCACAGTCTATCAAAAGCTGGAGCCATCCTTCCTTCCAGACGTAATTCTCTGGCTAATTTGACACTAGATTCTGGAGAAAGTCCCCTCCAATGGGAGGAATCAGTCTCCTCTGGACCATCACAGAGGAAAAATGATATGGCCCGTTATTTTTAAGAGCTTCAAAGTAAGGGAAGTTCCTGCATTAGCATAAAAATGAAGCCCTTAGTAATTACATACTAAAAGATTTTATGCCTAAACCTTTCCATGGGGTCCTTCTCAGTCTGCTTTGATGCCACTCATTTTCTACTAGAAAATAAAGGCAGACTCAGATACACTCATGGAGTGAGGCAAAGCCAGAACAGAAAGTGCAGCTCACCCAAAGCCTAGCACTGCATCAACTTAGTGCGCTCCATCCACAAAAAGTACACCGCAAGCCTGTATTCTTGGAAGTACCTCGCTGTCTAACCATACAGATGGCCTGTCATTCTCTCTCAGCTCCAGGCCTGTGCACATGCTGTTCCCCAGACTGGAATAGCTCTCTTTCTGTCCCCATGGTGGTTAAGCCCTACTCACTGCTTAGTTCTCAGCTTGGATGTCCTGTCCTCAGGGAAACCCTCACTGACTCACCAGGTTGGTGGGAGGTGACCCTTCTGTGTTCTCTCATGGGACTCTGTATTTAACCTCAACTAGGCAAGATTATTACTTTGTAACTATTTCTCTGAATCTAATTGTAGACCAGAAACTTGAGGAGGGCAAAATGTGTACTGTCCTCACTGTGCCACCAGAATCTGGTTTACATGGGGTTCTGGGGTGGAAGGAAGGAATCAATGTAGGATAGCAGACAAGCTTTTTCCCTAACCCCCAACACCCACCTGCCCCCAAGGGGAAAAAAAATGTTGTGCTCAGGCTTTTAATCAGCTTTTGAGAATAGTTAGTATGCCTATTTCCAAACTTTCTGAATATTTCTGGAGGGACATGAAGGGATGTTCCTGCCCCATTTGCATGAAGTCTGAGTCCTTATAAAATCTTGTGACCTTGCAGTGGACACACACACTACACTTCAGATCTTCCATTTGAGTATACACCACATCATTTTTTTTTTTTTTTGTTTACTTCTCTGTTAGCACTGCTGATGGGAAAGTCATGTTCTTATTTATCCTTTTGAACCCAAAGTGCCTACCACATCAAGTAACACACCATAGGGCCTACATAAAGATGCTCTGAGCTGAATTAGCAGATGTGGCCAGGTAGATGTGGGAGTGGTGGGGGCAAATACCATCTCCAAGAGAGCAAAGTCTGCATAATAAGAACAGGCACTGCCAGAATCCAGGAATTTCACCAATAAACCAAGTAAGAGGAGGGTCTTCTGCCAAGTGCCCCAAAAGGGAGCCCGATCATGTCATATCACTAAGCAGTAGGATGATCCCATGTGTGTAAAGTTTCCATCTGTTAAGTGCATTCTATATGCCAGGTATTATAAAGATGTTTTACATAAACTATGTATTTATTTCCATTTAACAGAGGAGATAGCTGAGGACCAGAGCCTCTGGTAATGTCACATGGCTAGTTAGGCTGCAAAGCAGAGCTTCAGACCCTCATCTGTCCATCTCCATAGCCAATGACTTAAGTCTATACAATACTGCCTCCCTCTCCTTGTTCTGTGCCTGGGTGGTCTACTCCTCAGTTGGACAGGAGACTGTGCAGCATCTGAAAGACTATATGAAATCACCAACTGTGACATTTCATAGTTCCAAGTCAGACCTATCTGTCTGGTTTCTATTATATCTATGTGGCCCTGATAGATATGATCTTTCTCTCTCTGGTTTCAGGTCCCCAGGAATATGTTATCTGAAACTGAAGAAAATAAAAAGGGATTTACTTGGAGTGGGGCATTTCCTCTGGCACTATTTTGTCTCTTCATTCTTAGCAGATAGGAGGAGAAAATGAGACCCAGGTTACATTACATACACACTGAAATAGTTCCATTATCATTGCTGCACACCTGTCCTAAGTCAGTTACAATGCAATAGGATCCTTATTTTGTGAGAATTCACATACATATAACTGTATGCGTGCACACACAGATACACACACACACACACACGCATCCACATATAAGAAACCTGGAAGAAAATACAATAAAATGTGAACAGTGACTAACCAAATGGTGGGAATGAAAGTATTTCTAATTTTCATCTTTATACTTTACTATTTTCTCTTTATTTTCTACAATGAACATGGTGCTTTCATAACTGATAAAAACAAAGTATTAAATACCACTTCCAAAAATCACAATGGACTGAGAAGAGCTGGATCTAAGTCCTTACCCTTATTCCTGCTGTCACAACACATTTTGGAACAAACCACTTTGATGACTCTAAGAGTCTTCAACTATAAAATACCACCTCACACCAGTCAGAATGGCTAAAATTAACCGGTCAGGAAATGACGGGTATTGGCGAGGATGCGGACAAAAGGGAACCCTCCTACACTGTTGGTGGGAATGCAAGCTGGTGCAGCCACTCTGGAAAGCCATATGGAGGTCCTCCAAAAGTTGAAAATAGAGCTACCCTACAACCCAGCAATCGCACTACTGGTTATTTACCCTAAAGATACAAATGCAGAGATCCGAAGGGGCACGTACATCCAAATGTTTACAGCAGCACTGTCCACAATAGCCAAACTCTGGAAAGAACACAGATGTCCGTCAACAGATGAATGTATAAATAAGTCAATCAGAGAAAGACCACTGTCATATGATCTCTCTGATGTGACTAATTTGAGAGGCAGGGTGGGGGTTCCTGGGGGGAAGGGAGGGAAAAAATGAAACAGGATGACACCAGGAAGGAAGACAAATTATAAGAGACTCAATCTCAGGAAACAAACAGGGTTGCTGGGGGTAGGGGGGAGGGATAGGGTGGCTGGGTGATGGACACTGGGGAGGGTACGTGCTATGATGAGTCTTGTTAATTGTGTTAAGACTGATGAATCACAGACATGTAACCCTGAAACAAATATTTTATGTTAATGAAAAGAAAAGAAGTAAAATTAAGAAAGAAAAAAGTGACAGTGTTGATTCTTAATAGCCTCAAAAGAATGGCTGAAAGGATTAGAGATATATTGTACACCAAAGAACTTGTTAAACTATATACAAACCTGTAATATTCTTGTTATGTAACAGGGAATTTATTACTGGGAGCAAAAATAGTGTGGTAAGTCCCATTTCACTACTGAATCTAACAGAGATCTGGGCAACAGACTCTGAAAACAAATCAGTACTTGAATTCAAAATTTTAAATGATATGGTTTCCACTGGGAGTTCACATAATTCTTTCATTGCCATAGATGTTTATTATCAGATGGATATCCCCAGAGATATTAATGGGCTTAACTATTTTTAACAGAAGGACAGAGGGGAAAAGGAATATAATGTACTTCGTTAAAATATCCTATTTTTCCCCAATATTATAATCTTCAGACAGAGAATTAAGTCACAGAGGTGGAATGCCCCCTAAGGACAAAATTAGATTCTGAAATGCTTTGTTAGGCATATTTTGATTTTGATTCAAAATATACATTTTCAGCATCTTAATGTGAAAGATTTTACAGAGAGTAATGAAGGCTGAAAGATGCCAAGCACATAAAGTAGGGTAGGAAGGGTAAAGGAGATGGTTAAAAAAAAAAAAAAATTGTGTGTGTGTGTGTGTATATATATATATATATATATATATATATATATATGCCATCTTTTCCATTATCCCAAATTCTTTCCCTGGAAACTACATTAAGCATTTTCTATTTTTTTCCCAAAAACAATGGATAGACAATGGAAGGGATTTCAGCAGGGGAATCAGAAGATCTAATTTAAGTTTTAATTTAAGTGAGAAATAAGCACAATGAGCACTGGCTTCCATAAAACTTAAAGGTTATTGTTTAGAAAAATATAGTGCCTGAAACAAAGAAAGTTAAAACTGTTCTCCATGCTTACTCAATTACAGTTGGAGGGGTGTGTTTGTTTCCAAGAGGGGAGGCCTAAGGGGCACCAGGATAGCATGTGAGTTGACTAGAATGTCCAGTCTGGTTAGAGGTTTAGATCCCATGTTCTATCAGAAACAATTGAACAAATAAAAAATATTTCCTAAGGAAGAAAGTGCATGGGAAACACAATCATTAACTTCTAACATTTGAAGGACTGTCCAGATTTCTGGTCATCTCAGAGGACAGACACCCTGCCCAGAAATACCATTTGTGCATTTTGCTGCTTCCATGGGTCTATTCCTCTCCAAGAGTCTAACCCTCAGGTATAGGACACAAAAATCAAAGACTCAGTATGAAACATTCTAAGAAAAGACTTATTTTGGAAATTTATCTGGTGATCTAAATAATTTAAACTGAAAACATACTTCTGACCTAGGGAAATGGTAAGTATTCAAACAAAGCTTTTAATTTTAAGTTATTTGTATGAAGATGATCTCAGAGTTACAGAAATCTAAAATTACATGCCATACTTATTTACAAACTCTTTAACAAAAATGTAGAACTGCAGAAACATTCCTAAGGCAGAACTTCTTTTTGTGCTGGATTAAACACACATTAATGTAAGTTCATGACCGCTTTTATTCTTTCAAGCCTTCTCTTGTTAAAACAAAAAAAAAGCTTTTAATAGTACTGGCTTCTTTACAGGAGAAAGGGCATCCTTTATATGCAAAAACTAGCTGAAGAAATGATATATAATTGTTCCTTATATTTTATCAAGTAATAAAGTATCATTTTACCTGTATTATAAATTCACTTATAATATTAAAATATGAGGAGACAACAGTTAACATTACAGCTTTTTAATATTTGTGTGTGTGTGGTGGCTTAGTATAAAATTTATATTTTAACAGTTCAGTAGCCTAAAGTTACATTCACATCGTTGTACAACTATTACAACCGTCTATATTCAGAACTTTTTCATCATCCCAAAGTAAAATCTGTTTCAACATTCAACAACAGCTTCCCAGTTCCCCCCAGCCCCTAGTAACCACCATCCTACTTTCTGTCTCTATGAATGTGATCACTCTAGGTATCTTACATAAGTGGAACTATACACTATTTTTTTCCTTTTAATCTCGTTTATTCCAATTAGCATGTTTTCAAGGTTCATTCATGTCGTAGCATGTATTAGATTTTTTTCCTTTATAAACCTGAATATTATTCCATTCTGTTTATTCACTGATCTGCTGGTGTGCCCTGAATTATTCCCACTTTTTGGCTACTTTAAATAATGTCATTATCAACATTAGTGTATACATAGCTATTAAAATCCCTGCTTTCACTTCCTGTGGGTATCACAAAGGAATTCTATGTTTAATTTTCAATGGGCCACCATACTCTTTTCTAAAGCAGCTACGTCATTTTATATCCCCATCTGCAATGCACTGGAGTTCTCATTTCTCTACATCTCTCTCAACACCTATTTTCTGGTTTGGTTTTTTTCTCTCCTTAATAACCATCTTCATGGGTGTGAAGTTGTAAGGGTATCACTTTTTAAACTGCTGGTAGATAGGTGTTTCTTGAAGTCATAGCACATCCTATGTGTAATTACATTAAGTTCACATATAAACTTCTCACAGGTATAATTGGTGCTATGTTGGGAATATAGCAACTTTATTATTTTCTAAGTCCATTTAAGGTCTTTGTCTCTTTGGGATATTCAGAACACTAAGGACTACCAGAAATTGTTTCTGTAGGTCACCTAGGAATCCGAGGCATGGGTTCTGGACCCAACTTTGCCTCATGGGCAATATGCAACCTTAGACAAATCTATTTTGCCTTGATGAGCCTTGAATTTATACCCTAAGACCACTGACTACATGGCTTTTCATTATTTTTACACTAAAATACAATACTCCTTAAAATGGCTTTCAAGACCCTTCCATAATTTGCCTGACTTGTCTCTCCAGCCATCACCTTAGCCACTCCTGCTTGTTCTCACAGCCTGCTACTCGGACCTCTTTTCTTTCCTTTCTTTTCTTTTCTTGTTCCTCCTGCCACAGGGCATTTATGCCATGTTTTCTTTTACCAGTGCTATTTTCTCTCTTTGGAATTTTGTTTCTTTTTACCATTTTTTTACCAATAAATACCAAAAGTATTTATTATTTAAAAATCTTTTTTTTTCCCCCTCTTTGGAATTCTTTTGCCTTTTCTGCTCCCCTACTTACTTTCTAGTCATTCTCCATATTTAAGGTCATAGATTTCCTTCTCAGGGAATTGTTCTCCACTGTCCTCTTCCAATCTGTTGTCTGCTCTGATTGGACTGTGTGTTATTTGTTAGAGTAGATCTGTTTTGGAAATTCTCAGTCATTAATGTGCTTCCCCAATTAACGTGCCTGCTTCTGTAAGCCATCTACTCCATGGAGACCTGCAACAGTGGTTGCTCTGCGTAAAATTCTCAGAGCCTCAGCCAGGGCCCCACACCTAGACAGCACTTTTATCAGAAAGCTTGAGTTGCCAGTGACAGAAAATGTTAACACTAACTTTCTCAAGAAAAAAGAGTAATTAAAAACACATGGGCAGGACTGGGGTTAGGAATCTTAAGACCAGAAACAAATTCAAGAGCTTATCTTCATATGCAAATATCCTTTTGTAAACTGTGGACTCAGGGTTCCTCTGTGTCCAACCTGGGTAACAGGTTGAAGGCACTCGAGATAAATAAATGCCAAAACATAGGAAGGAAGTTCCAGGGAGCAGCATGTCAGTTCCAGCTGTATTAGCATTGCTGTGTGCACCATTGCACTTGAAAGCAAAATATGAATCCAACTGTGCAAATGTACACCAGTGGAAAAAACAGAGATCCTGTGGGGAATTAATGTGCCTTGGCACAGAAAAGTGAGACCAATTTGCCCTGCAGAGAATTTACTACTTCTTCCTCTGACTTTGTCAGGTGCAAGGAGGAAAACATTGCTCCCACCTTTTAGATAAAGAAAGGGAAATCACATGTTCTTTATTTCATCTATTGATTTTTTTTATTTTTTCCAGAAACTTAAGCAAATTTTTAAAAAGTAGAGAATTCAGATTCTCAGACTTAGTAGAGACCTCAATTGTCAACTAACCTAAGATCTAAGAAACTCCTCTTACTCATTCATTCATTCATTCAGTGCAGTCATCGTCATACAACCAAGAATCTATTCTGCCACCAAGTCTTCTAAATTCAAACCAAATCCGCATTAGTTGCCAAGGAATATTAGTTCTAGGGACCTATTTGTGGTCTTTCCCAATTATTTAACTTTGATTTAAATTAATTTCTACCCACTATGCAGCTGGGAGATAGTCAAGATGTGGATTAAAAGCTGAGAAAGGAATGCTGAGATTTTGTAATTGATAGAGAATGACTGTCACCTGCAAGTCATTAGGAGTTGGGCTACAACTCTAAATTATTTCCAAATTAACTTTTCTTTTTAAAATGTTCTTTCATTTTATCTAAAGAATTCCTATAAGATTTGTGAAGTATTAAATATTAGCTTCTCTGTTTCAAAACAGATGAACTAAGAACGCATTAAATTTCATTGGTCATGGTTGTAGGTTCAGAGTGACAGGAAAAGAATCAATCTAGTGGAAGATGGGCAAGCATGCCTTTCATTAGATGCTCTGAAGTAGCTATATTCTATGTTTCTGGCATCGTGCTACATGCTTCAAATAATCTTTACATCCATTTAGTGTTCACATCAACTCTATAGATTATTAGAGTTTTGCAAATGGGACAAAAGAGATTCAAAGAATATGGAACCACAATCACAGAATTAGTCACTGTCAGAGCAGTTTCTGCCCCACTCTGAAGTCTGCATTTTAACATTTGATACAAAGTTTTGCAGTTGGATAAACATTTGTTTTCAGAGAAAATCTCCCTCTACTCATATATTGAGCTACTACCATGGGCCCATTCCATTTTGGAAGCCATGGGGTGGGGGGAAGATGTGAAACGATCTTTCATGCTTTTGAAAGTTCTGCCAATGAAAATGACTTAGGTATGTAGATACATTTTCTGTAACATTTTATTTCTATAAACATTTATTAAGTAGGAAAGGACTTATACAAAGGAAAAAAAAGCAGGGAATCTATGGCTTTTACTTCTGTTTTTAGCCACTCTTTCGAGAGTTTTAATCAGCAAGTATTAACATGTTCTAACAACAACAAAAAGAACTGTGTTGCATACACTGAGCTCCATGTACAATTCCTTGAACCAGACCTCCTCATTTGTGCATAATTTTGTTATCCACTTACTCAAAATCCAGGTGCTTACTATCCTCAAGGCCCTGGCCAGCCATACAGCATCGACTATCTCTACCTCACCATGCTCACTTCTCTGAAGAGAAGTGAGGCTAGTACAAGATAGGCTGTCAGATGTTTTGAGGAAATTGGATGTAATATGCAGTAAGTTAATTTAATTGATCTATAAATCTATAAATTAGTATTTTAATTCCTATTTTATGTAACACTAAGAGCTTATAATAAAGATGATTAAGACATGTCAAGGAATGGACTAAGTGTTTGTACTTGCTTTGCCTCTCAAGAGGTCGGTGCGAACACAACACTTATTTTACAGTCTGCAAATGAGGACGCAGAGAAGGAAACTGCCCAAGGCCACTCCATAGCCTCCAGGAGGAACCACTGTGTCAGAGTGCCCTGCTTGCCACCAGGTACTCTACACTGATGATGAATACCGGCAGAAACAGGGAAAAGAATGTTTCAATAGGATGAATAGAAGCTCGGCACATGTAAGAGAAGGGCACTGATGTGGTCCCGGGCTTACAAAGTATCAACATCTTCTCAAGAAAAAGAGAAGCTAAGAGAATCTGCAGGGGGAAAGTGGCTGTGGACACAGTCATGAGCCTTTCAAAACCTCTCTCATGTCATCTGGGACAGGGAGAAGAGGGTCACAATAGCTCCATGCATGATAAGGAAAGAGCAGCTAAGAAGCACCTAGCACAGTTCCTGGCATAGGCAGGTACCTGGTAAATCTACTCAGCCTGAATCTGATGAGGAGGATTTTAGGATTCTGTCTAGTACCTAAAGATAGAAGGAATGTGTGCAGGGGATGGAAGACTGCACTAAGTGACTCCATTGCTTTTCCTTCCCATCCTGCCATTCTATTCTTGTTTAGAATATCCAATCAATGCACCAGGCAAATTCTATACAGAACTATAGGCTCCAGTGGAATGGATTTTTACCCATAACCCCTGGATTAGATCATCAACAGATTTGTTTTGAGGGTCTTGTTTTCTTTTGCTATAGCAACACACTGCTTGGCAGATATGACACATGCCTGTAGAGTGGTTCGTAAGGGTCACAAACTCCATGTGATATGAAGAAAAAGAAAAGGAAGCACACTCCCTTCCAGGGAGGAAGAAGCATATGATTTGGGGAAAGTTCACCAGGTTACTGCAACATGTTCCCTGGGGAGGGGAGCTAATTGGTTTCTAAAATTTGGTCAGGGACAACGTTGGTCCATCCTAAAATTTTCATCCCCTGGAATAAAACTTGGAAAATAATGACAGAGTTAAACAGAAAACTAAATACTCCCTTTTAATTAGTATCCTTCATTTTGAGCTCATGTACTTCCTATATTTGGGGTGTTAAAATAGCCTTCCTCTTATAAAAATCATAGTGATTATAGGAGGTAGGTTTTTATTTTAGTTAAACTTTCATTTCTGGGGGAAAATATTTGGTGACTCCATAGCAGGGATTTCCTTTATCTTCAGTTTTGAATTTTCCCTCTTGAAATCCAAATACATGGGAACAATCTAATGCATTATCTTCACTAAAATAATAGATAATCTGTGGATAAAGTACTAAGTCCCATTCAAATGGAAGTATTATGTAGGGCACTGGCCTCTGCAAGTGTTGGTGGCATCATTGTAAAATTCTCAACTGCCCTTAACAGACAAATGTCTCCTCAAACAGTTTATCTAAAAATTTTTTTTTTTAAGATTTTATTTATTTATTTGAGAAGGAGACAGCGAGACAGAGCATGAGAAGAGAGAAGGTCCGAGGGAGAAGCAGACTCCCTGTGGAGCTGGGAGCCTGATGCGGGACTCAATCCTGGGACTCCAGGATCATGACCTGAGCCTAAGGCAGTTCCTTAACCAACTGAGCCACCCAGGAGCCCCTATCTAAAATGTTTTTGACTCTATTTTAAGTTCATGGTTTCTTTCTGATGTTATTTCTTCCTAATTACTATTCTTCATTAATTTTTAAAGACTAGAATCAGCCTTCAAGACTATATTTACCAGTAAGTGGCAGAGTCTAGAGTCAAACCAAAGTCTTTCTTAACAACTAAGTTTGGGAGCCTACAATGCTGGAGCAAATGATTTTACCATGTAAGGTAAAGAGTTAGATAGAATTAAAAAGATAAACAGTAGATATTTCCATAGCTTAAAAATAGGGATAATAGCTGACATAAAACATTTCGTATTTCACCTTGTACAACAGTAATTATTCTACAAGATGTTATAAAACAGTCATAAGAGTTGAAAAACTCCTGAACCTTGTAACTGAAGCATGTGAAACACAGGAAAGGAAAAGAAACAAAATTTCTACCTCCTTTTAAGCCCTATTTAAGTTCTGGTAATGGCATGTCTTTGACCTTTTCTTGTTCCCATTCACTCCATCCATGGGTCCATGGGTCCATGACTTTGAACTCTGAACACTTTCTCCCACCTCTCTTAAAACATAAATCTTATACCCAGTACTCAGGACATGTTTGAATCCTTAGCAGAACTACTGATGTAGTAGGTCTAACCAGAAGCTTGTTACTGGAGGTTGCATAGCATTCCCACAAAAGAGATGGTGAAATCCTAAACTCTGGTACCGATGAACGTGGCCTTATTTAGAAATTGGGTCCTTACAGATGTAATTAAGATGCAAAATGAGGTCATACTACAGTATGGTGGGCCCTTAATCCAGTATGACTTGTGACCATATTAAGAGAATAAGACAAGGCACGGAGACAGACACACTCAGAAGAGACCACCATGGGAAACACATACACAGGCAGAAGAAAGACGGCCATGTGACCATGGACGCAGACATGGAGGTTATGAACTCTAAATCAAGGAATGCCAAGGATTGGCAACAATGACCAGAAGCAGGAGAGTGAGCAAGATTTTGGAATTCTAGCCTCCACAACCAAAAGAATATACATTTCTGTTTTAGGCTACCCAGTGTGCTACTTTGTTACAGTAGTCATAAGAAACAGATACACTTGCAGATGCATTAAACTCTCAGGTGCTGTTAATGCTCATTTTAGGAGCCGTGAAAGCCATTCCTTTCCTTTCACCATTGAGCATCCTCCCATGCCCATCTCCCTCTGCCTGTGGCCTAGCTTCAGTAGAAAGTGCACATCATGCATTCTCATCTGGAGATCATGTCCTCTGGGGAGGCTTTGCTGCCATCCACGAGTGGGTTAGAGAGAAAGAGTCTCTTCCCTGGCCTGTTGTAAAGTATGGGGACTGCAGAAAGCCTGTTCAACCACAAGCCTAAGTTCTGAAAGAGACTGCACATTTAATGAGAAGAAAACATTCATCATATTACTCCCCCAAAAACTCTATTCATGATGTTTTAACCATTGTTCTTCCACTTTTAAGTACATATTGGGCACTTTGGGCTTCTAAGTTTAGACAGATCACAAAAGTTCATCAAAACACTTCTATGGGTCAGGATGGAGTTGGTCTCCTTCTCTGCCGTCCCAATACTTGGCACCCAAGAAATACTCCAACATGAATGAAAAGACTGAACAAAAGAAAAATGAAGATTCTATATGGCAACTATCCGAGGAAACGTGATTGCAGTAGAAATATTACAAAGAGAATTCTTTTCTAGAAGAGTGAAGGTTGATAAATGCCAGAAATAGCTTCACAAACAACATGACAAGCTCAGTGCCTTAGACGGATAGCTAAATTCTTAGGGAAATTCAGAAGCCAAAGCTCTGTTCCCTGCTCCCCAGCACCACCCTTCCTCCACCTCTCCTGGGCCTGACTGATCCACCATGACCCCACTTTGCCTGCAGAAGAACCCGGAGGTAAGGCTCTTAAGTGGGCCATTAGCTGACACTTGATATTTGCAAAACAAAAGGGCTGAGTCCTCTGATTCTACTAACTAAGCTGAAAACTGGCCTTGGGAGAGGGAGAGAAGCATAAGTGAAGGCCACGGCCTGTTTTCAGGGCATGGAGTTGAGTTTCCAAACATGGTGCTAAATGAGGTAGAGATACACACTTTCTGGAATGATGCTCTCAGGCTTTCCTCTACGTGTCTCTGGAGCTACTTCCTCCCAACCTTCAATTTTAAGCCAATGCAACTGTCAAACGGTGAACACTGAAGCAGGAAAGCAATTTATAAGCCCAGTGTCGTTAGGATGTATGTTTGGAACAGGTTTGTAAACACTGGAAGGGTGGGGGGGGTAAAGAAAAGCAGGCCTTCAAGCAGGCGGTTATTGAAGAATCTAGCCCTCCTGCTGGTCTTGTGCCTTCTAGAAAAGGATATAGCTGTGGGTGACTTTTTGGTAAAGCAGTGCCTCCTGCCTTTCCCCATTAAGTGTGGTAAGACAGGTGAAGAGGATAAACGTAATGAAATCTCAGTTTTCGTTACTGACACAAAAGGATATTCCAGTAAGATGTGTTCTTAGGTGTGACCTGAATTAGCAGAGTAGGACAGGGAGCATAGGCTGGGACGGGGAGCCTGTGCATACAGGGAAACCCAATGTAAGCAGACCTGTCAAGTAATATATTTGATATTACAAATAAGAGCAGTATTTCTTTACTTTAATGTGTCAATCAGTTGGAGCTCTTGTTAAAATTCAAGTTCTAATTTAGTAAACCTGGATGGCGACAGAGTCTGCAATTTCTAACAGGTTCCCAGGTGCTGGTCTGTAGGGGACACTGAAACAGGGAGTTAGACGACGAGTTCTCACTTGCAGGAGGACTCATGCATGCCTTTTTCTTTCACTAAATGCATATTTTGTTATTATGAGGATTTTTTATTACTATTTTTTAATTAACCTATAATGTATTATTGGTTTCAGAGGTAGAGGTCAGTGATTCAACAGTCCTATAATACCGAGTGCTCATTACAGCACATGCCCTCCTTAATGCCCATCACACAGTTACCCCATCCCTCCACCCTCTCTCCCCCAGCAACCCTCTCTTCCTATGACCAAGAGTCTCTTATGCTTTGTCTCCCTCTCTGGTTTCATGTTTTATTTTTTTCTTCTCTTCCCCTACGATCCTCTGCCTTGTTTCTTAAATTCCACGTATCAGTGAGATCATATGATAACTGTCTTTCTCTGACTGACCTATCTTGCTTAGCATAACACCCTCTACTAATGTGTATTTTTATTACATATTTCATCTTTTCACAAATGTAACTTGTATCTTTTAACATCTCTGAAATTTGCAATCCTTACTCCTCTATAATCTCTGTCAACCAAACCAGGCTTGAGATTGGACTCAAGTTATCACTGCCTGGGCATGTGGAAACATCAAGAGGGCAGCATCAAAAGGGCAGAATGGGTATTAGCAGCTTAGAAGACAATCCTGAAGGCAAGAGAGAGAAATTCTTTCGAGGAGAAGGAGGCAAATGGCGGGTGGCGGGGGGGGGGAGCAGGGGAGTGGTGGTGAGGCAGGGTGGGGGTGTGGGAGCAGAGGTAATCAGTGGTTTCTCAATATTCCTGAAGCAGTTCTTACAAGTAGGCTTGCTGTATATAGCTGCAAAGCCGTCTCAGAGTCCAGCACCTATGGCTTTTAGTCAGGTACATATTCTTCAAGAACACTTCATCTCAATTGCTCTTAGTGGCAGAAAGGATGATTTGGGGTAGTAAAAATTTGGTAAAACACAAGCCTGGCTTGGCTGACAGAGATTGTAAAGCACCAGTAATGGCTGAGTTAAAGGTGAGTCATAACAGCTTAATTCCGATTGTCAAGTTTTAGGAAGAGCTTATTTGTCCATTTTTTTTTAAATATGTGCAGAAGTAAAATAGGATAAAAATATCCCAAGTAAATCTTAAGTATATATAATGACACAGATATTCTAAATAATGAGAGCAGTGTGTGACTATGTAATTGACAGCTTTTCTTTTGTAATATATGTGAAGTGATGGTGCATTTTACAGTCCATAGCATCTTAGACTTCATTATAGTTTGTAAAATACACTTACTATTTATTAGGCACTTATCACGTAACAGAAAGGATGCCAAGAGCCAGCTGTCACATAAAAACTTCTTATGCCCCTGCATGGTAAGACCTGGAAAGGTTTATATTAAGTACTTCCTTTTTTTTTTTTTTTTTTTTTTTAAAATTTCATAGACTAGAGACTGAGACATCAGAGGAGTAACTTTCTTGTTCAAGGTCAGACTGCTAAATTCAGCCGCTACTTGCTGAATAAGCCATGGTCAAGCAGAGTGGACACTGAGCCTTTTCTCTAAGTGAACACTTTATCACAAGGCTCAGTTATGCATCTACCCACCTGCCACCGACTAAGGACCCTTGAAAACTTGTGTTCTATGTTTCAGAGTGATGGGAGGTCATATTTGGTCAACAAAAGGGCTCAGGAATGATCCTGGAATTTAATAAGCCTGGCAGGACTCAAAATAATCTCAGCTCTTCGTGCAGTTCTCCAAGGTCGAAAGGGTCCTTCCAGAAGGCTAACAGCAGCCCTGTGCGTAAACACTCAGTTTTGACATAAGAAAGTATCTTCTTGTAGAATCTCTAGTAGCCTTATCCCGATTTACCTCCAAATTTCAATCTGTTTTTACTTTTCTCTGACAAAGAAACACCTCCCGTTACATGTAAACCCACTTGCTCTACAAGCTGTGATTGCACGACTTCAGAATTGCTAAAGTAGCAAATCTTTCATTTCTTTTATGTAATAAAATAGGCTCTATCACTATCACATCTGCACTCTACCGTAATCAATGAGCCCTTGGGAGCCTAACTGATGTACGGTGCCAGCATAACAGCAGAATAGCACAAAATAATTTCTGATGTGAACCTGAAGCTCATGGATGGCATTATTTAGGTTCTTGGAAAGCCAGACAGACAAGGGTCCTGACTGTCTTTGTGCCTCCTTGCAAGTTCTATTTCCTCATACCTATTTCACCACTACCACAGATGTCTTCCCCCACCACTGAAGTGCTCATCAGGAGTTTACTACCTGCCAAGTGCCATGCTCAGTGCTTTACATGGATTTTCATTTTTTTCTTTTTTCTTTTTTTTTTACACCTTACAGCAACCCTGGGAGTTATCCCTACTTCACAAATGGGTTAAACTGAGGCTTTGATAGGTAAGGGCTTTTTTCCATGGCTTGTGGCAAGCAAGTGGCAGAGCTGGAATATCAGCACAGGCAGTGTGTGTCCTGGGCTGACTTATGGCTTTCATCATCCAGCCCCCCCTTCCCCTGCAGTGCAGGCAGAAAGTTGTGTGTTCATCGTTCAACATCCAAAAGCTCCCACAATGTTGCTCCTTCCTACCCTTCCCAAACCTCATTAAATGTCCCATGTGTTTGACACTGCCTTCAATTTTGGCTTTGGTCAAGTGCACTCATCAATAGGACAACACTCTTTCCAACCCTCTGCAATCTTAGGAAGACTCGTAACAAC
Source organism: Lontra canadensis (assembly GCF_010015895.1). Lineage (NCBI taxonomy): Eukaryota > Metazoa > Chordata > Mammalia > Carnivora > Mustelidae > Lontra > Lontra canadensis. The sequence goes on from NW_022630999.1 coordinate 18,685,127, forward strand.
TGCACCATTCTTGCGTGAAGGCGGAGATGCAATATATATATATAAAAATTATTCCTTTTCCTACATTCTCAAAGAATTTCCATCTCTACTAGTTGTTTTATTTGGCTTTATAATCTACACAATGGTTTTTCTGTACCAGTCTTCTCTACTGGTTTTATGTTCCTGATGCATAGAAATGGTCTCATTCATTTCTGTATCTTGCAAATATCTAATTTAATATCCCATACAAAGTTGGGAAGATGTGAAGAGTGGAAGAAAGGCAAGGAGACAGAAATTTTCTTTTCGGTTATGGGCTCCTAGTGGACAGAGACCCCATCTAATTTAACTTGCCACAAAGAATCATAGTTAGGACTCTATAGTCACCAAATTCTTACTCTCCTCAAAAGGTTTTCACACCAAGTGCCAGTCAGCCTGTACTTGATATTCCAGTAATGACCTGCCAGTATGGCCATCCAATAATGATGTGGGTCACCACTAACACTGCAGTTACTCTGTATTCTCTCCTGTCCTCTGTGCTGAGTTCTGGCCACACCCTGTCCTATGTAGCAACCTTTATATACTCATCTTCTGCTCATTTCTCATTTAAAGAGCTTCCCTGGCTTCCTTCTCCACTGTCCTCTCAGAATGATGGCATGCAGACCCCTCGTGTCATTAAGGGTCTTTGTTATGCATGGTGCCCACACTAAAGGCACCAATCCAATAAAGACACCACAGCTCAGGACCAAATAGGAAAACCAGTTCTCACGTTGGAGCTACTATTCCATGTCAATTCAGTGCAATACTTAGTATACTTGCTTTGCATTTATTTATTCCCAATGCACTCGATAAAAACACAAGTTCTATACCATGGTTTCAAGACCACAGGTACCATAGAGACTATCTAAGTGCAAATCTCCTCACTTTACTGGCTATTATTTTGAGCACTACTTTTTAATAGGTCTATGAATGGTCTGGAGGACCTGTTAAAGCACAGGTTATGATTCAGTAGGTCTGGATTAGGGCCTGATATTCTGCATTTCCTGTGTCAGGAGATGCCACTACTGCTAGTCCACAGACCAAAGACTTTCACTAGAGCCTTCCTCACTCAACCTTGGCTTCACATTGCCATCACTAAGGAGGCTTCTAAAACTTGCAGTACTCTGGCCACATGCCAGACTTATTGCATCACAATCCCCGGGTAGGATCCAGACATCAGGATTCCAGTTTCCTCACCATAGAATTCTTGTAAGCATTCCATGGTCTTGCCATATAAAACACACTTACACAGGTCCCTGAAACATGGGAACTCTTAATATATGCAGAACATGGATATATGGAACATGGGAACTCTTAATATATGCAGATGTAGGTTTCTCAGGATGCTGTTTCAACAAGATGTCAATAATATTCTTACATAAAATGTTCCATGTTAAATATACTTGGGAAGTGCCGCACGTGATGGTTTCCTCCATGAGACACACAAATCACCTAAGTTCTCTCAGAAGATCTGTAATGCAAAAAACTATTATTTAACCTGCCACTTACCAAACATTCATGATCCTTTAACACTTTATTTGGCACCATTACTTTGTTTCTAAACATCTGAATAAGACACTTGATAAATTTAGATCATTGTTAAGTTACATGCATTTTAATAATACAAAAAGATTCTATGTACCTTTTATCTAGTTTTCTCTAATTAGAACATCTCACAAAACTATAGTACATCAATTAAGAGATTGGCATTGACAAAAATCAAGATATAAAACCTTTCCTCATCACAAGATCACTCATGTTACACTTTTATAGACATACCCACTCCCTCCCACCCCTACTCCTCCTTAAGCCTTGGCAACCAATTATGTGTTCTCTATTTCTAATATTGTGTCATTCAGTAATGTGATAATAAATGGAACCATATAAAATGTGACCTCTTGGGATTGTTGTTGGGATTTTTCCATCCCCCCCCAAGGTCAATACATTTCTGTAGATTCATCTAGATTTTTGCATGTATCAATAATGTGCTCCTTTTCATTGCTGAGTAGCAGTCCATGGTCTGTATATGCCACAGTTGACTCAGCCACTGAATCTGGGTTGCTTCCAATTTGGGGTTATCTTGAATAAAGCTGCAATAATGCAATGTATACAGGTTTTTGTATGAACATAATTATTTATGTCTCTGAGATAATCCCCACGAGTGTACCTGTTGGGTCATACGGTAGTTGGATGATTATTTAAAAACAAAACCAAAACTCCTCCAAACTATTTCTCAGGGTAGCTATGCTATTTTACGTTCCCACCAGCAGTGTATGAGTGATCCAATGTCTCCACATTGTTATCAGCACTTGGTGCTGCCTCTTTTCTCTCTCTAAGTCATCCTGGTAAGTGTATAATGGCATCTCGTTGTGAATTTATTTGTGTTTCCCTTATGGCTGCTGACATTAAACATCTTTTCACGGGGCTTATTTGCCATTTGTATGCTCTCTTCAGTGAAAACTCTCTTTATCTTTTTCCCACTGTCTAATTAAATTGTTTCCTTTCATAGGTTGAGTTTCAAGAATTCTTTAAATATTCTAGAGACTAGTTGCTTGTTGGTATATGGTCTGCAAATGTTTTCTCCTCATCTGTAGTTTATTTTCATCCTCTTAACAGCCTTTCAAAGAGCAAAAGTTTTAAGGTCAATAAAGTCCAATTCTCATTTTTTTTTCTTTTAGGGATTACACTTTCAGTAGTAAGTCTGAGGATTTGTTTGCCAGCCCTAGATACTGAAGATTCTCCTTTGTTTCTAAAAGTTTCATTGTTTTATGTATTTCAAATAATTTTATGATCCATTTTGATTTAATGTGTTACAGTATGTGACAGAGTAGTTTTGTTGTTGTTGTTTGTCATTTTGCCTATGGATGTCTAATTATTCCAGCACCATTTGTTGATTTGTTGAGCAGGCTCTCTAGCTGATCTGCCTGCTTCTCTCCACATCTCAGAGTCTTATGTTTGTCTTATATATAATGCCCAGGTTTTTCTATTGTACACAGTGGGAGGGATAGAGGAAATTACTTCTATCCTCCTGGAAGCAGGAGCCCCTATTAACATTCAGTTATGCAGAATTCTACAGTTTGGAAGAACTGGATGACCACATGAAGATCACTCTTTTGCTTGTAATAGAAGAGACAAGAGATATCCCCATAATGATGGAATTCTAGAATCATGTAAAAGGCGGGATGTGCCAGAACCCAGATTTATTAACATGCTCAGATATAAAAAGGCTACTGAATTACTTTAGGACATCTCTTTGAAGTTCATGTTTGAAGGACCACATAACTTTTTAGTGCTTTGGTTATACTCACAAAATTTCTCAATATCAGCTAAGGTTATATCAAAGTATGCCTTTGATCCAAATTTCGTTCTTTAATTCTATTTTTCCAAAAGCACCATCCTGAAAGGAAGTGTCAAGATCATGAAAGTACTTTGGACTATCATGAAAGAGCTTTGGACATCCATTTCTGGGCGAGAAATTAGAAAACTCATGCTTGTCACAAGCTGGTTGTGTGTACAAATATAAAGTGATTCCAAGATTCAAATTCTAGTTGTACCACTTTGGAAAAATGATTTATCCCCCAGGATAATTTCTCTCATCTATGAAATGGGGTTGAGAGCAGATAGCTCATAAGAGTCTTGAGATTAAAAACATAAAAATCTAAAATACAAGTCCTTTGTAAAATGCTACTGAAGTGTGAGGGAGTAAGAGCTTACCAAAAACTTTTCTAGCAGCAGCTGGTCCATCCCAGAAGTAATTCTCCCTTCTATTAACAGCTTCAAGTTCAGGGTGGTAAGTGCTGAATAATCTAACAAATCCACAGATTTCATTTTTTTTTTGAAAAATATAAAGCCCCTTGAAGGTTAATACATTAGCCTTTCATCAGTTATTAATATCTTGATGTAAAGTTTGCATGTATTTAAGTGGGAGTTTGAACCATTGACCAAAAAAGGAAGTTTTCTTCCTAGACACTGATGGGAGGGGAACTTGCAAGGTAGGAAAAGAGGTTTCAAAGAGGAACATCTGTGCTTCACACAATGTGGCTCAGGTCAGCCCTAAGCCCACCTGGGACGGACGTACATTCTTAGTCAAAGTTGCTGATTAAAAATGTTCCTATGTTTTATAAATAACTTATTTAGGCCTACTATGTAACAAGTAGGATTCTGACTCTGAAGACACAGAAGTGAATTTTAAAGAATAACTTCCGAGGGCACCTGGGTAGCTCAGTCAGTTAAGTATCTGACTCTTGGTTTTGATTCAGGTCATGTTATCTGTCATGAGATCTAGCCATTGGTCATGTCAGGCTCTGTATTCAGTGTAGAATCTCCTTGAGATTCTCTCCCTCCCTCTTCCTTTGCCCCTCCCCTCACTTGCTCACTCCCTCTAAAATAAATAAATCTTTAAAAAATAAATTAAGAAACAATAACTTACCAAAAGAAGGTAAAATTAGGACTTTCATATATAGGTATAAAATGTGCATATATTAAGGATTTTATTTAACTCATTAATGAAGAGCCAAGCATATATTAAACCATTTCAAAGGTAGAGCCTAAGAACAGGCACATTTAGCAATCAAATATAAATGAATCTGTAAATGGATGCAAAATGGTCTTCTCCCATAATAGGGAGGAAATCAGAACAAAAATGTTCATTCTCATGGGCTTACATTTTAGTGGAGGTATCAATTAATAAAGTAACTATATATTATGAATAATATGTTTAATTGTGTGGATGGGGGGAAGCATAAATGTTGATTGGCTGGCCAGAGGAAATTCTGAAAGGATAAAGGAATTGCAGGAATACATAAACATTCTGTAAATTCAAGAGACTAGACTCCAATTCCAATAAACTAAGTTCCTTTCAGCTCAAATATTTTATGCCTATAATTTCATCCTGGTGTTGTGAAATCTTGGAATATTTTATCATAAAATTCAAATCTTCCATATCAACAGATTTAAGAACAGGGACTGCTGAACCTCAGGTAAAGGAGTAGTGAATGACAAATGCTATGCTACATGCTCACAACATAGTTGTGAGCATTGGAAGAAATCTCAGAGCCAAAAACTAGGCCAGGGCAATTACTATTCACACAATCCATCTGTCATAACATGACTCCATAAGGACATGTGACACACTACACAGATAGCAAGTATCAATAAAGTTCATGGCAGAAGGTGATTAGTAATAGGGCTTTTTAGGGATAGGTATACTTTGACAAGGTAGAGAATATAGAGACATTTAATCCATGTGGAAAAAAATACACAAGCCCATGTTTCAAGTCTAAAATAACCATAGGTATCTGTTCTTTTGCCTACACAAACATTATTTTTATTCTGGTACAGAGCCATGATTTTGCTTTGGGGGAACCCACCCCCACTCATGCTCAGGTGATACTATGCTCTGGGCTCTAGGAATGACTCCTGCCTTTGGCTTGTCTAATCAAAACCGGGGGGTCTTCCCTGGGGCATCTTAGCTCAATTTCAAAAGAATGTCACTTTCCAGCTATTAGGAATGAAAAACAATCTTTTCTATAAAGATTGCTAGGCTCTGGTAGGGCATAAACTTAGAGACATGGAGAATGGTAAACCTAGTGAGAATTGGCCTTGAAGATAAAACCAACACAGAGAAAATCACAATCAGAGAGTGATTCTCTAGTGATCAGAACTTGGATCCAGCCATGCCTGAAACTAACTAGACTTACTCCCTAACCATCTCAGTCACTATATCGAGCCAAGAAATTCCCTTTTTGTTCCAACCAATGTTACTTAGGTTTCTATTACATAAAACTGAGCAGTTATTTAATAATACATGCCAATAAGACATGAACAAGCTGATAATGGATCCTTTGTTCCAGGATTATAGAGACCAGTGTGAAATAAGATTGAAAAGTAATTTGGGGTAGGAATGCTTGCATACAAGACCAAGGGACAGAATTTTATCCTAGAACAGCTTCTCTCAAGCAGTAGTGTGTATCAAAGTCACCTGGAGAGCTTGTTAAAATACGCATGGTTGAATTCCATCTGCAGTGTTTGATACCAGATCCAAAGGCATCCAGTCTGTGGTCTGTGGAGATCTATGGTATAAAGTAGCCTGAAAGAGGAGTAAAAAACAATGTAATTTCCTTTCTTGATCACACTGATTAAAACACATAGTGATTAAGACAGTTGGCAGTAGAAGTTGAATTCGGCAGGTCTGGATAACAAGGAAAAACCACAGTGATCCCAATGAGCTATAAGCGAGCTTAAAAGTTAGATTGCAGCCATCAAAAGAAATGAAATCTTTCCATTTGCGACGACGTGGATGGAACTAGAGGGTATCATGCTTAGTGAAATAAGTCAATCGGAGAAAGACAACTATCATATGATCTCCCTGATATGAGGAAGTGGAGATGCAACATGGGGAGGTTAAGGGGGTAGGAGAAGAATAAATGAAACAAGATGGGATTAATCTCACAAAACAAACTGAGAGTTGCTGGGGGGAGGGGGGTTGGGAGAGAGGGGTGGGGTTATGGACACTGGGGAGGGTATGTGCTATGGTGAGTGCTGTGAAGTGTGTAAACCTGGCGATTCACAGACCTGTACCCCTGGGGATAAAAATATATTATATGTTTATAAAAAATAAAAAATTAAAAAAAAGGTTAGAGTGCAGCCCCTCTTGGGGCAAAAGAAGAAAATATTGTAAATTTTCCCTGTCTCAGCTCTAATTTTCCACTGTGAATACTTTATTCTTAAGTATGTTCCCCACCAAATGGGGATTAAAAATGGTCACCAGCATAGCCAGGCTCACATCTTCACAGATTAGCAACCATAATAAAATGTTGTCTTTTCTAACCACTTCAAACCAAAGTCCCAGTAACACATCTCATTGGTCTGGCTTAGGCCACATTCCCATCCTCCAAGCCATCGCTGTGATCGGGGTATGGAAAAAACCCATTGACCAGGATATCCGTCCATCCACCTCATCCACCCACCTACCCATCCACCCATCAATCCTTGAAATTGGGAATGAAAGGACCCTTACTTGAGCCACATATACTGAGACTGAAGAGAAGCATAGTTTTTAGTCAAGGCAGGACTACAGTGTCCACTTTAACACATGGCACAGATTGCTTGCCAGTGAATTTGCCCTCCTCCAGGAAGCCATCCTCAGGCCATGCTAAAGAGAGGTCCGTTGTGCAGTCATGTTTTATATCACCTGATCAAAACAACATTTAGAGGATATTTCTGGAAAATCTACCATAGGACCATGTTAAAACTATTCACCAATGTATATGGCAGAGAGATCACTGAAAATATAAATTCTGAGATCCTGGTGAGAAGGGAGAGAAAGAAGAAGGGAGAGGAAGAAGAGGGAAACAAGAAAGGATTAGGGGAAAGTCCAGCTTTGGGTCACACTGGGTTAGCAGGGGTTTGTCTAATGTTCTCAACTCACAATGCCTATGACACAAATGAGAATATACATTTTGTGAGTCTTCCTGGGTACCTCATTTCCCCAGACCTTAGAGTGTGACAAACCTAGTGTTCCTGTGATATTTGACTTCTTCCTTTTAAGGCAGAGAAACTGAGGGAAACAGAAATCCTGGTATTATCTTACCTAGACTAGGAATTGGAGCAAGGATATGGCCAGCATTCTGACATCAATGCTATTTTCTCTCTTTTAATCCAAGGGGCTAAGACTATTGCTCTCTAGTCAGGGTACATAGAGTTCACTGAGTGACAATGTCAATAAAGGGACATTCAATCCTGTCTCATCTCTAATCATTCCCTTTTCTTTCTCACTTCCAAAAATTGGTTCATACTGGAAAAAAAAAAGAAAAGAAAAGAAAACAAGCTAAACTTTGTATTTCCATCCTACCAAAGTTTACCTCTCTTTCACTTACATTTTGAAAATAACTATCCTAATCTCTTTTAAAAAAATAAATGAAAACAGAAAATTGATTTGTGTTGCTGCCTTGGATTCCTGAGATAGCACAAGCCAGACACAGCCGAAGTCCACTGCTATTTTGATGTCAGTCCGTAGGCAGCAAATTACTCAAGGACACAAGAGTGACTAAGACTGTTTTCTGTTTGATGTTGATGGAGCAAGTCAATCCAGTGGTTAAAAAAAAAAAAGTCACTGAAACTGATGAAAAAACTAAGTGAGGACACAGATCTTCCACATACTGACTCCTACTTCAGTTAATGAGGTCTTTACTGACAGGAAAAACTAACAGTGGCCAGAAGGAAAGTAGAGCAAAAAGCTATTTTGTAAGCATTAGCACAATATTGGATTTCTCCTTTCATGAAAATTTTATCTACCTAGACAACTCCTACTGATCCCTCAAAATCCTGCTCAAGCACCTCCCCTTCTTCTGATACTTTCCTTTGACTGGATCCTACCAGACCTTGGGCCGGACTCCTTTCTAACATGGGTCACCTTTGTTAGAAAGGATTTATTTACATGGCTATTACCTTCAGTGAGCATTTAGTGACCCGCTGAACTGTTCTGTTTGCTTGCTTGTTTGTTTGTTTTCCCAAGCACAGTGCCTGGCATGGAGTAGACCATTTCAAGGGTTGTGGGATAAGTGAATACATATCCTGAGAAATCATTTTGAAAACATGATTTTAGGAGATACAGTTTCCTGAGATCAAAGTGACAAGATTGCATTTTTCTAGGAGACATAAAACATACATTCATCCCAAAATCCTTAGCCACAATTAGCAGTAATTCCTTTATCAGGATTCATGCAAAGACTATTAGAAATAATCCACTATATAAATGCTTCATTAGTTGCCAAACCTTATAAGACACAATCATTATTTGAAGTCACATGTTCTAAATTCCCAGTTGAGAAAACACCAAGCTACAGAGAAATCCAGGGTAAGGCTGGGACTTGCTGACACTTTGGTCAGTGTAATGATTACGGACTCTCAAGTCCCACCAACATAAATGAATCTAGGTTTGCCCACTCAGTAGAAGTGTAACTTCAGACAAGTTATGTAGCCCACTCTCTGCCTTGGTTTTCTCATCTGAAAACTGGGGGTAACAATAGTACTTTACTCACAGTTACTGTGGAAGATAAGTCAATGCACTTAAGTAGGAAGAGAGAGCTGTCATTGTGCTAAACTCTACCAGTTATATCCTGATGGTTTTAAGAGAGTTAAGAGGGCAATTATATATCCTCCTTCCACATTCCTACCATCATGGTCTCACCATCCTGTATTTCTTTTTTATTTGTTTTTAAGATTGTATTTATTTGAGAAAGAAAGAGAGGGAGAAAGCATAAGCAGGGGGTGGGGCAAAGGGAGAAGCCCGATGTGGGGCTCAATCCCAGGACCCTGGGATCATGACCTGAGCCAAAGGCAGATTGAGCCACCCGCACACCCATCACTTTCCTGTACTCCTAAAATAGGTATTCCAAACCATGTCTTTGTCTTCAGGTGTCTCCAGGTTTACCCTCAACACTGAAGGCAGCTTTTTCTGGTCACATAAAAGATGAGTTTGTTCTTGTAACCTTTGGTGGATGCTTGGTCCTAGATTCAAGTCCACATTCTTTGACTTGGCACACACAGCACTTGGGAATACCTCCCTCCACCGTCCTCTGGTTACACTGAATGAACTATGTATAATTCCATCAACATGCCAAGCTATTGCTCAGCCTGGGTCCATTAAACATGCTGTTCCCACTACTGAGAAGATCCTTTTTCTTTTGCTAAATGAATTCCATCTTGTCCTTATCAGGTCTCAGATTAAATAGCTCTTTCTTTGCTGATCCTCCTAACCTACATAACCCTAAATGCTTGAACCCGAGAGGGAGGATAGGATATCCCATGTTAACTCTATTACTACAATAATATATGTAACAGGAACACTAATGCATGCCTTGTGTCAGGTACTCATTCATTGAATTCCTATATATTTATCATGTATCTACCATATGCCAGGTACCAGATATATGGGGATGGATAAAGGAAATGTGGTCTCTAGTATTTTACATATTTAGCATTCCATGGGTTATCTCATTTAATTCCTACAATAATCCTGAAACTACCTTGCTTCTAGATCACCACATTATGCTTGAATTTCATGCCACAGATCTGAACCCCATCACTGGAATTTAAGGTCCTTCAGAGAATAACCATATATTGTATTTCATTCATTCTTGACTCCTGAATACAGTGCCTGGAACATGGGTTCAAAATAATTGTTTACTAAATAGATATTACCCAGTCACTGCCATGACCATACACATCTGAGCTACCCTTATTGCTTTGGCACTGGGAAAATTCCATTTCTCCTTCTCTGGGTAGAGACAGGAATCAGATTTTTCAAATGAGCTTTATGTAACACACAAACTTTAAAGAGAAAACACGTATTGAATGGTTATATGTTCCAAATTCTGTGTTAAACAGGTTGCTTCTGCTACCACATGTATTGCCATAAAAATCCACAAGGTGGATATTAATAGGATTCACTTTTCAGTAATGAGAAGATGGAGGCTCAGAGAATTGAAGAAATTTCCTCTAGTTATTAGCTGTTGAGCTAATAACTGAAGTGGCAAGTGAAGTGAAGTTGAGAAGCAAACTCAGTTTTAGCAGACCGAATGTCTTAATTATTCATCATTGCACTACCTTTCTAGGAAAAAAAGCAAAAACCCAAAACAAAATAATCCTAGGAATGGATGTGTTTCTACAACTCAAATTCTTTATACGACAGTTTCCCACGCAGGGAAAATGTTCTCATGTGCTCCTCTGAAGGTCAAAATTGCATTTCAAGATACATATTGCAACAGCCAAAAAAACACCATTGAGGAATTCTATGACGTCACCCACAGAAAGCTTCTGAAAAGTGTCAGATTCTACTCCATCTGTAGCACTCAGTCAGAAGTGGATCCCCAAAACAGCTCAATATTCTTGCCAGCTGGGGTTCCTCTCTTTTAGCCTGTATTTACCTTCTCTCTGGAGTCAGTCTCAACCTACTAGTCCCGTGTCTGTAATCCTTCCTTCTCCAAAATAGCTCTAAGTTTCCCTTCAGGTTTGGGGAGGGGGTCCATGGAAGTGTCCCAGAAGGGAATTAATAACTCAGGTCCTTGGTACATGTGAAAACAGACAACGCAAGCACTGAGGTACACTGACATAAGTTTGCTCAGGTTTAATTTAAGTTTTTTTTTTTTTAAGATTTTATTTACTTATTTATTTGACAGAGAAAGAAAGATCACAAATAGGCAGAGAGGCAGTCAGAAGAGAGGGGGAAGCAGGTTCCCCACTGAGCAGAGAGCCTGATGAGGGGCTCGATCCCAGGACCCTGAGATCATAACCTGAGCCGAAGGCAGAGGCTTAACCCACTGAGCCAGGTGCCCCTAAGTAATTTTTTAAGACAAGACTTCTCCACTCAAATTGAGAATCCAAGACCTGCAGAAGCAAAGACATATCATACTTGAAAGAGCTCCAGTCCTGAGAAGAGAACCTTTAACTCCCTACTTGCAGTCCCTGGGACCTCACAGAAGACCACACTGCCATAAATACAGCCAACAAGAGACATGGGGTGCTGAATCCAAAGCTGGTGAGGTGTGGTCTCCAACAGCAGGGTTTCCCCAGAGCCTACCTGCCCCTGAGTGGCTCTACCGTAGCTGCAGACGCTGGCCTTCCCCACCAGAACAACAGCAAAAAGGAACCCCTCAGTTTCCCAAGCAATCCCCCTGCCCTCTGCACCTCTGAGCTCCATACTGCACACACGGCCCAGCTTTCTCCAGTTAATCAACTGAATGATGCATTTATTGCCTCATTTTTCATTCTGTTGTAGAGATTATTACTTGAATAAGTCTTAGTGAATCGGAAATGAACAGAAAAGAATCACTTAACAGCTTATTAGGAAGACATGTTTTCCTTACACAGATCTAAAATCTTCATATAACATGAGTAAACTAAATTCTTGTCGTTTATGCCAAAGAAGAGAAAGGTGGCGTATATACACATAAAACCAAAAGCTGTTCTCTTAGGGATTCTTACCCTGCACACTTCTTTGGGAAGAGGATGCCTATCCCAAAGAACAGAAGAGGCTCATGTGAGTCCCCCTCAGTCAGCAGGTGCCTCAACCCCCAGCCATTAGCTGGTGTGAACCTGACCACGGAGCTACAGCAGGGACACCTGACATTTTTCTTTTTCTCTGTTTATCCTCCATTGTCCCAGAAATGCAATGTCAGATCCTCATAATGCCTGGTGAGAGAGCTGGGTATTATCCCTACTTAATCAACTCATTTGATTCAACCAAGGTCTCATGATTAATTTAATTCTGAAAAGGAACTTGAATACATATTTTTCGGATACTTAGGCTGACTCTTTTGTGACATTCAGAAATTCTTCAATTGGAAGGAAGAGAAACCCGACAGAATTTAACTGATAAGGATTTCATGAGTCCACGTAACTGGAAATTGACATGGGGCAGGCTACTGGAGCCCTTGAGTCAGCGCACTGGAGGGAGGGTAAAGGTAAAGAAGATAAGAAAGCAGGACAGACGGGGGAAGGGAAGAGGAAGAGGGAGGGAGGAGAGGGAGAAATAAGATGGGAGGAGAAAAGAAAATGAAGGGGAGGAGAAAGAGGAGAGAAAGGGACAGGGGTGGGTGGGGTTGTGGGGGAGGAGAGAGTTTGCTGCTATCAACTGAGCAAAATCACACCTGAAAGAGGCATTAGACATATTTTAGAAACACAAGAGATGCGCTGTTTGGAATACTGTTGCCCCATTAGTGCAACAGTGAACATAGGCAGGAAGAGCACAGCGCCTGGCAGGTCTGCCAAGAGAAAGGTCAGGAAGAACTTCAGCAGGTCAGAGGACAAGAAAGAACCCTGCCTCCCTGAATCAGCTCGGGAAAGGCACCCTTCTTGCAAGGGCTGGGGCTTGCCCAGAAGCTCCAGTCAAGAGTAAACAGAAAAACAACATTTAGTCTCCACATCAAGAGAAATGAACTCATGGCTGACTTTTCTACCCTACAGGAGTAGTAAGAACTCCTGCCTTTTTAAGTTAGATGAGAAAACATTAGCAGGTTTGCTCATGGAGAACCATCCTGACTGGCACCAAGGCAAAAATCAAAACCAAAAACAAAACAAAAAACAACACGCACACAGCTGGAAGGATCATCCAGAAAGCCTAGAAGCTTCTGAGGCCCACCCCTCACATTTGCCATCTGCTCAGCGCTTGGAAGCGCACTGGAAAGTGACCACACACACTGGGGCCCCAGGCAGGTTGCGAATAAAATCCACCTCTGAAACATCCCAAAGATACTTTTCTTCACTTCTCACTTATTTGAAAAAAAGAAGAAAAAAGTTAGTTGCAAACTAAATTAACACATAGGAAGGACAATCAGAGACTAATGAGGGATAACATATGCCTATCTCCTGGAATTCAACAACCAGACAGTTTGCCATGTTTTTGGAATTTCTACTTGGGAAAAAGTTTTTAAATTCACTGCCTTCCCGGGGCGCCTGAATGACTCAGCGAACTGAGAGTCTGACTCTGGGTTTCAGCTCAGGTCATGAGCTCATGGGTTGTGGGATGGAACCCTGCTTCCAATCTGTGCTCAAGTGTGGAATCAGCTTGAAGATTCTCTCCCTCTGCCTTTCCCCTCCTTCACATGTGTAGTTACATTCGTTCTCTAAAATAAATAAAACTTAAGAAAAGATCTGTGTCCTCTGTGTCCTGTCCCATTCTCTCCCTCCGGCCAAGAAACCACTATCCTGAAGTAGATGCATAGCTCTCCCACCCATATTCTTATGTTCATATATGGGCACAGCCTTAAAGAACAGATATTCAATATAATATTGTGTGTTTATTTTTTAAAATTTTCATATGGTCCCTTCATTTTACCATTTGCTTTTTCAATGCAACAGACTAGAGTTTTATCTATGTTGACACCTGTGGACCTAGTTCATTTATTACAAAGGCCACATAGAACTTCTTTGCATGAAGTTAGCATAATATGTTAAATGCTCATTGACTGGTGACTGGATTAAGTTCTTAAGTTGTTAATGGATTAAGTTTTTACCATGACAACAATGATACAATGGATATTCTCTGACAGGTCCCCTTATGCAGTGTGCTAGTTTTTCTAGGATATACACTCAAGAGTCCGATAGCTAAGGTGTAGGCTATGCGCGTTTTTATCTTCACTGGATCTTTCCAAATTGTTCAAAGTGCATGAGACATCAATTTCCCTGAGCTGCACCAAAATGCTCACTCCTCTTGATGGAGGAGATAATGCTGCAACTAGTATTATCTCCTTACCAGAAACATAATGATTTTTCTACAGGAGGTCCAAGGAAGTTATCAGTTGGCTTCAAAATGGCGCAGATATGGTGGGGGAAACTACAGAGACCTACATTTTGCTACGATCCCCTCCCTGGTGTGCCATCAGGCAAAGTCATTGCTCTAAGTCTCTTTCTGCCGCATGTACCATGGGGTAGGACTGCTACCACCTGCTCGAGTTACAGCTTAAGACTGAAGGAAAGGACACAGAAGTTGCACTATAGCACTGTGTCAGACACCTGTGGAGCTCTCGGTGTTCTCTCTTTCAAAGTATTGACCTCCTCAAGTGCTTTTGGGATGATCCAGGCAAATCAAGAATGAACTCGTTGCAAGAAGCTGGTGACAAAGATACTTGGCCAACCTTTTCCCCTTGGCATAGGGGTTCCACTAAAGGGCAAGGAAAACGCCATGGGTGTGAGAGCTTGGTTGGCATCGAAAGGAAGTAACTCCTATGTCCTGCTTATTCCATCCTCCAGGCCTCAGTGGGGGCTCTTTCTTCTTTCTGCTCTTTGTTTTAAAAGAGATCAAACACACATACACACACACACACATTACATGCACTTTAAAAAAGAAAAATTCCCCAAGGGAACCCATGTGGCAAAGAAAACTGAAAGGCAAACCTACTCCTTTGCATTTAGCCTCCAGGGGGCCATGGATTGTCCTTCACAGACCTGGCAAGAGGTCCTGAACACCCCCAATGGCAGCACAGTTCTCTCTAGGCCACAGGAATTAAAAAAACAACAACAAAAAACAAACAAACAAAAAACAATTAAAAGCCTCTCACTCACTCTCGGATGTTAGCAGAGGATGCCAGCACTTAGAACATGAGTGGGAGGGAGCCCAAGAAACAGAGAGAGGTGCTGAGAGAGTGAAAGCAAGCAAGGTGGTAGCAACCGGGAGCAGGAGAAGGCTGAACACCTCTGCTGACTCAATAGGGCAGCCTGCAGGAGACTGCTTTTCCCCTGAAAAAGTGACTAATGGATCACCTGCACCGATAATGCATCCTTCCCGTTATTTCACCAGAAAGAAAAGCACGTTAAGTAGATGCCCAGAAGTGCAGCTGCCTAGGAGTCCTGAACAGGAGACAAAAATAGAGGCCAGTTTGTTTGGTCATTAATAAACCTATTGGAGGAATTGAATCCAGGCATGTTCACATTTGGAACAAGCGAATGATCCAGTGAGTCACAGAGTCTAATAGGGTTGACATTCCTTCCTGTCTAATACAGATGAATTTAACTATGAGTAAAGATCCTGATGGGAAAGGTCAAAATAAGCATTTCAGGTATGTGCCCTTATCGCCATCTCTCATCCTTCTGAGCCAAGCAAGATGAAAGCTTTGGAGCCTAAAATTGTAAGACCAATTAGCAGGATGGATGGGAAGACATTAAGAGAGAAATGTTCCCTAGTTCGGTAAAATCTCATTAATTCAAATCCCATTTGATAAGTTGAGCATAGTCTAGAATGGAATTTCCAATACAGTACAGCTGTGAAGAACATGGTCTCCACTGATGACCGGTCTACCAACTCCCCTAAACCTCAGTCTTCTCACATAAACAATGGGGCTTATAACTCTACCTCCATAATTACTATGCTGGTGTGGTAATTTTTTTTTAAGTTTCATTTTTTTTTAAAGATTTTATTTATTAATTTTACAGAGATCAGAAGTAGGCAGAGAGGCAGGCAGGGAGAGAGAGGAGGAAGCAGGCTCCCCACGGAGCAGAGAGCCCGATGAGGGGCTTGATCCCAGGACCTTGGGATCATGACCTGAGCCGAAGGCAGAGGCTTTAATCCACTGAGCCACCCAGGTGCCCCATTGGTGTGGTAATTAAAAGGAACAGGGACTTCTAGGGGCTTAGCACAGTTACTGAAACATAGCTAGTGTTCAATAAATTGAAGCTATTGTTTTTAATCAATAATAGTCATTGGTGTAACTCAAGTCATAGAACTATAGAAATTCTGAGCTCTAATTTTCCTTAGCAATTGTCTGCATAGCACTTTTCCCAGAAAATGAAAGGAGCCCAGAAAGGCTTGGCAATGTGCCTGAGGTCACACAGCCAAGACACTTGCTGCCTCATGTCTTCCAGGGAAACTGGTCTAGGCATCTGTGCCACCAATGAGTCACAGGTATTAGCTAGTGCTTTAGGGTCCAAAGGGAATTGGCCTTAGAAGGGACTTTAGGTCTTCAGTATATCAAAGTCACCTAAAATTTGATGGACAAGTGCTTGTTAAGTAGCCAGTTCAAGGTATTTCAGTACTTAAATAATGTTATAAAATAATGTTATAAAAAATAAATGTTATAAAATAGCAGGAACCCCCTACACAGACTCCCAGCAAACAAAGCAAGACACACAACTCATTCACACTTGCGGTTACATGGAACCATGTTTTCTTTTACAAGTGCTGTATAGTGGTATGTGGCTTTCTCTCAATAAAAGCAACTATATATTATAAATAAATAAAAGGAAGCCACTTTTGCAGAAGGCAAAAGGTAGGAGGTAAGAGAGTGGAAAACAGAATAGACAGAAGGAAAGAGGGTTGGCTATCCACAGGAGAGGGCTGTGTAAAGACTAGCATTTTAACAGCCACCAGCAGCTCCAGGTCTGGAATGATCAAGCTAAGCACAAAACTGATGAGATTATCGTTTTGCCTGTGGAGCAGGGCTTCTTCTCATACTCTACATCCATGTAAGGTAGTTATATTTCAAAATATAAAGTATTAGATTGACTTTGCTTTTATTTTTTTTTTTTTAAGATTTATTTATTTGAAAGACAGAGATCACAAGTGGGCAGAGAGGCAGGCAGAGAGAGAAAAGGGGAAGCAGACTCCCTGCCAAGCAGAGAGCCCGATGTGGGGTTCGATCTCCCCAATCCCAGGACCCTGGGATCATGACCTGAGCCAAAGGCAGACGCTTTAACCCACTGAGCCACCCAGGTGCCCTGACTTTGCTTTTCAACTAAAATACCTTTTGCTTGACAGACCTAAATTATCTATTTGCTTTGAGTTTTTCACTCATTGTATCTGATGACACCAGACAAATCAATGACTGTGTTTTTCCCCCAATAATGTAGTTCTTGAGTGTGTTCAGTGCCTATGCACACCATATACAAATGGCGTAGAGATTTTAACTTAATTCAAAAGCACGTTTCTTAATTTATGGTCATTTCTACTTTAACTAAAAATACTACTCTTTATTTTCTTCCTTCCTTACAAGGGATCTAAAACTATTTGTTCATATTTAATATGACTCCTAAAAAGCCATGTGTGTTGACCTGAAGATGGATTCAGACTAATACATTATTATTTTTTTAAAATCCATCTTTTAAGCCACCTGAATGGCTTAGTCGTTTGAGCATCCAACTCTTGATTTCAGCTCAGGTCATGATCTCAGGGCCATGAGACTGAGCCCTGTAATGGACTCTATGCTCTGCAGGGAGTCTGCTTAAGTTTCTCTCTCCCTCTCTCTTCACACACTTGCACACACTTGCATGCACTCTCTCTCTAAAATAAATAAATCTTTAAAAATAAATCCTTCTTTCAGTATATTCTCCAACTGTCCCCCAACCAAAAACCAGCATCACACTCATGCCATGTTCCCAGTCCTGACAGCCACACATTGCACACTCGGGCTCCAGTTTCACTCGGGCTGCACGTTGGCTGCCAGCCTCTGACAATCCGTGCCAGCAATCCTCTCTTCTATCAGGGCTGCTTGTGGCCCAGAAAAAAAAGGGAAAACAAATGCAGCTAATGAGCTGGAAAAATAACATACTTATAAGGATCAGCATAGAGACTCACTATTTCCTATTTTCAGGAAATGAGAAAAAAAAAAAAAAAAGGAGCTCCCCCCTACCCACACCCAAGCATCACACCATGGACAGCAACACAAGCTAGCAGTTAATTGTTAACTGGGCCCCCTACCTACTCGCCCATCATCATAGGACCAGGAGATGCTATGTTATAGGGTCACAGCATCTGTTTAAAGACCTAGAAGAACCTGCCATGTGGGTGGTTCAGACTTGAAGTTGCTCTATCTTAGGAGCCACAAGTGAGTGGGGGTGAAAAGTCATGACGCGGAGAGTGTAGGGTGGCCTTGTTCTGTCAGCCACTGGCTGTGTGCCTGTCACACAGACCTCACAGGCCTGTGGGCCTTCCAGTTACCCTTTTCCCATGGACTAAATGAGTAGTTTGAATTCAATATTGTCTGTTAAAAGAAGTATATCCAAAGAGGTGGCCAGCACACCTGGATTAATGAGCTGGCAATGAGAGTGAGGTCAGTGCAGGCGGAAAGTAAGTAAAAATCCCCAGCCTGATATGTTGACAGTTTCTGACTTAAAGGGTAACACCCCAGACCAGAACAACCAATAGATGTGACCAGAGTAAACCTCAGTTGTTTTTACTTGCCCATCATCTAAATTTCCTAGGGCTGCTATCACACAGGTCATAAACTGGTGGCTTAAAACAATAGAATCTTATTCCTTCACAGTTCTAGAGGATACAGTCTTTCTAAAAATAAAAAGATCAAGATGTCAGCAGGTTTGGCTTCTTTTGGAGGCTCTGAGGTGGGAATTTGTTCCATGTCTCTCCCACCTTACAGCGAACCCTGGCCATCCTTGGCTTATGGAGGCATCACTCTAGTTTATGCCTCTGTCTTCATATTGTCTTCTGTGTAGGTCTTCTCTACTCTTCTAAGGGCACCAATTATTGGGTTTAGAGCCCACCCTAATCCAGAGTGAACTCATTTTGAGGTTAATTAGGTCTAGAGACATCCTTTTACTAAATACTATCACATTCACAAGTTCTAGGTAGACAAATCTTTTGGGGGGGGGGTCATCATTTAACACATTAGGTCTAGTATCTATTCTGAGTGATAATAAGACCTAAATTGTGCTTTAGAGAGCCTCCATTCCTCCATTCCCAGCCCATAGAACTTGGTTGGGCTTACCTGGACTCCAGAGGAAAATCTGTGGCACAAGTCAAATTAATCAATAGCCCAGCCCTACAGCTTCCCTGCCTGGATCAGACTGCAACCCTGCTGCCTTGTTAGATTTAGTCCTGGGTCTCTTAAGACGTTATGGAGATAAAACCTTCTCCCAGAGTTAATGGGAAGGTTAGAGGAAAAGCATGTCTGACTCAGAATAAAGAGAGCAGAGAGTTCCTGGACTCACCTGTGTGCAAAGGCACCATCAGATTTCATTCACAGCTACATGATCTACTTAAGACCCCTTTTTGGCTTCATTCACCTCATTGGCAGGGGGTAGGAAGTGGGGGGATGGGAGAGAGTATCCTTTAATTTTCATATAATTAAAAAAAAACCATAATGCGTTACCATTCATTCAACAGTTATTTGAATGCCAGTTATGAGCTATGCATGGTACTAGTCACTGGGGATAAAGTGATAATAATGAAAGACCTTGTCCCTGCCTTCAGCAGTTCATGGTCTCATGAGGATTGTTGCAGTTGTGTTGGGATTTCTAAAATGGGTAGGAGGAAAGCTTCAGGAGGATCTAGAGCTCAATCCCATCTCTTCACAAAGGCACAAAATATAAGAGTGAAATGCATAAGCCAGAGTTGTCTGAGAGCCTTTTCACTAGTTTGCTAACTTGCAAAGCAATGTCATCACTCCCAAAGCTGAGTGATACAGATATGGAAATGAGGATAGACAGTGAAGATGGATTACAGACTGGCTGGCCATGTACAGCCAGAAAGGAGCCTGCCCTCTCTCCAGGATATTTTTAGTTTCCTATTCTTAGAGATGATCACAGCACCCTGATATGCTCAGTACTTCCAGATGAGGAAAGACCAGAGGTAACAGTAAAACGCAAGCTTCTGAAGTCAGGGATGCCACAAAGGGACTAGGTGTCCAAAGAGAAAATCTAGTGACAGCTCTACCACACAGTGATCTTTCTAGGCAAAGAGAACAGTGAGCTGCTTAAAGGTCCATTGGCAAATGGTTATGGTTTATAATTGTGTAGCATATTTAAAACACTAGCATCTATTTCCAGTTGGATTACAAATCCCTAGAGGATAGGAAATCTAGGGGACCTTTTCTTTCATTTGGGTACTCAGTATTTATACTTTTTTTCTATGAGGGAATCTCATATTTCATATAACCTAACCTGGGGCCCTCCAGAGGGGTGAAAAGACCAGGTAATCTCTATCTTAGCTTCTTTCATGGTCAGGGTGTTTGTACAAAGCTCTGCCAACAAAAGGGTGTGGGTATAAGGCTCTGTCAACAAAAGGCTGCGGGTATAAGGCTCTGTCAACAAAGCCTATCAGCACCAGATACTGAGCTATATACACAGTAATGGGAGAAGCAGGGACTTTTCTGCTGTGGCTGGAATGTGATGGTTGGTCACTGTGTTTGTGGGGGCACCATGCAAGGTTGCAGCTTTCAACAGTAATATAAACGGAGGAGGCATCTCATGCCCAGTGACAATGTCATCTTAGCCAATCGAGCTATATGATTTTTAGATGATGTCCCTTGCTGCACAGTTTCTGAGCCTACTTCTTCCATCCTCTTAGAGACTTATGTCTTCCAAATTCCTTTTCTGTTTAATGAGGGTTGGTTTCTGCCTTTTGCAACTAAGAGCTCTGACTTTCTTGATCTTACTCATCTAACCCCAAGAAAGGAGGTATTCGATAAATAGTTTATTTAAATCTATTATCCTAACACCCCCCTATGTTAAATTCACCAGGCGTGATAATTTCTCCCCTCCCCTCAACTGGTGGGAAACGAGTCCTAGAGAAGTTAAGTGACTTACAAAGTCACATGGCCAAGAGCACCTGGGTGTCACAGCTGGTTATGTGATCAACAACTGGTTTCTGTTTGGGTAGTGATTTTGGGATCCTGGGATAAAGCCCCACGACAGGCTCTGTGCTCAGCATGGAAACTGCTTGGGACTCTTTCACCCTCCCTCTGCTCCTCCCCTGACTCGTGTGTGCGTGCGTGCTCTCTCTCTCTCTCTCTCTCAAATAATAAAATCTTAAAAAAAAACAACAACAACAAAAACAAAACAAAACAAAACAAAGTCACATGGCCAGCAGTGAGCAGTCTCTTTCCACACCCTACCTGAGGCCATATATACTACTGCTTGTGCACACAACATACCATTATCATGGTCATTTCTAAACTGGATGTTCATTTCACTTTCAAAGTCACATGAGATTAGACTAACCCTACACTCCAGCTGGTAGTGACAGACTACAGACAGGCTGACCACAGTCTAGAAACAGAGCCCACAGTGCCTGGCACCTTACTTATCATACACTCTACCCTCTTCACTCAAATTATCTGCCTGGCTGCTGAACTGTACTGCTCTGTCTCAAGGGAACACAGAAAGCAAAGAAAACAAGAATCCACAGCTTACTGCTTCAGCACTGGAGAAGCCTTCTGGATCTAAAGAGTAAAAGCTCAAAACAAACAACAACAAAAAACCAACTCCAGAAGCCAGGATTCTGGCTGACAAGAGGTACAGGTCAGGGGGAGGAGAGTATCAAAATTCCTTACCTTTGCTTCATCCTTATGTGCTAAACTCAAATATATGTTTTTTTAAAATAAAGTTCAAATGAGCTCATGCAGAGTTTTTAATTTTTTTCAGTCAGTCTTATTTTTTGGATTATAGAAGTATTATATGTTGTATAGCTAATTTGGAAAATAAAAATAAAGTCAAGTGAAGGGGAAACAATGCGCACACCACTCAATTCCTCAACCCAAACAAATTCATTGTTGGAATGTGTATCTACTATTTTTAATTATCCTCAAGTACTTCAATTATAAAGTTCTCAATGAAGGTACATTTTGTTGATATACTTCAACCACTGCTTAACTCCCACAAAGCATAAAAACAGACAATGTGGAGTACTAGAATTCAAAAGCAGGCATCCACAGACCTTGAGTCCAAGAAGAAGAAGTACCCTGGCCACAGAAGAAACCCCAAGCCTATCAGAGGAGGAGGAAGGCAAGAGACAAAGTTCCCCTCTCAGTCTTAAGGGATGACAGAGCCCTGCATCCTACTTGGCAGAGGCAGGGATGCAGTGATGTGGAATAAGTGCGCTAGAGCTTGGGATCCAAACAGACACTCCTCCCAGGAAGGAAATATGGAGGCAATGAGGCATGACACTGTTAAAAAAGAGTAACATACTGGAGGTGGGAGAATAAATATAGTTGACTAGGCACACACCCCCATCCTCAAAGAAAGGATAATCCAAGATGAAACATTATGGGGAAGAGATAGGGGTATAAACTCGAATGCCTCCAGGAGGCAGAGAACTGGCAGGCAACCAAAGTAAATGAATGACAGTAGCCCAGGTACAAGGAAAACATGGTATAGGGAGATTTAGCCAGAATTTTAAACACACAAAAATGTTCTTCATTTCAACAGAATATATGACCCCAAAAGATGCCACTTTGGCATATGGATTATTTTGAGCTGAAGGCACTCAAAACCCAGCAGACTCAAGAACAACTTTCACCTCTTCCTTAAGTACCTAAAAGAATTTAGATAGGGGACCTGGATCAGAGACAAGAGCTATTACCAGAGACAACTTTTATCTGAATGACTGATCTGTGTGGCAAGATAAGCATCTAACTACCCGTCATCTGCTCTTCTTATTGTCCCATGAATTACCCTTCTTCCCTTTGAAGCCTATGCCCTACCCCATTCTGTAGCTCAGGATGGCAGAAAAGCCTCAACTGCCCAAAATGTCCTTGGGTCTCCTGTTGTTATAGGGCCTCTGTATGTACAAATATCAATGTTTTTCTCCTGTTCATTGTCTTATGTCCATATATTTATTAGACCAGCTAAAAAACCAGAAAAGTAGAAGGGAAACTCTTCCCCCAGTATACTCCAAACAAGAATTCAGTCTCACTTTTTGGCAACATGGAAGCCTTCTTCATTTAACTTCCATTTTCACACTTCTGAGACAGATACATTTCTTTACAGTGGGAAAGACAGCAGGTCAGAGTCAACGATAAATGAGAATGGACAACAAATCTTGATTTCGGGGAGACACCTAGAAGTGATGGAGTATCTAGGAGACTGGACAACTCCTATCCCATCTCAAGGGGTATGCCTCAGCTAATAATGAGGAATCAGAATACAGTATTGTCAGATGATCCAATTTTTTTAAGAAAAGCCAGAACTATAAATATTTATGTGCTTTCTACTGGCTTTTAAATTTGCTTCAAAGTTTAGTTTTATATTAAATATATTAAGCAAATAAAACACACTCTGTGCTCCCATAGAACCCATGAACTGCCCATCTGTGGCTCCTGCCTCATGCTTTTCCAGATCTAATACCACAGTGATACAGCCACTTGAAACCCAATGGGATCCACAGCTGTGCCTCTCCTTCTCCTTTATACTGTAGATCAATAAAGACTCGTTTCTAAAATTGGAAATTAAAAGAGACACTGACAACTTAAATCATAACCAAAGGACAAGGAAGGAACCTGAAACCAGATGCGTGAGGGAATCATTCTAGGAGCAGACATAAATATGCTATGATGTAGTGATAAAAAGAACCATTATTATTTAGAATTCTTTGATGCTTTCTAGTTTACATGGTATTTTCACATTCACTATGTTGTTGGACTAACAATAAATTCTAAAGGTAGGCTGGAAAAGATTATTAATAGCATAATAGGAGAGATGGAAGGGAGAGAATGAATATAAGTGGTGACTTAGATGTTACATGACTTGCCAATATCATCATAAGTACTGGGAAGAATGACTAACTGATGAACAAAATGGGGAAAATTTCATGATGACTAAGTATAGAAAACATAATTAAAACCAAAGGTTTTTTTTTTCCCCCTTTAAAACTACTTAGACAAAAGGAATAAATGTAGTAAGATACAAATGCTTGGTAGAGAATAGTGATAGGTGTTGTTTTTTGTTTTTGTTTTTTTTCCTTGCAAAATTTACTCATGCTTTGAGGAATCAATACTGACATCTATATTTGTTTCATGGAGAGGATTCATGATTTTTCTCTGCAATTTTTAACTGTAAAGCAGAAAAGTACAAGATAATATTTTAGGTCACTATCAATAACACTTTCAAAGCAAGAACTATTCACCTAAAGAAAATAAAGTAATACAAAGAGTCGGGATGTTGGGTTCTAGAACCAGTATTACAGGTGACTTTGGCCAGGCAATAATCTTCCAATCCTCAGGTGCTCCTTTTTTTTTTTTTTTTAAACTGGGCATAATAATACCTGGACATGAAAAGGGAAATAGACATTTATGAACTCTCTCTGCAAATTGCTTAGCATTCCACAGATATATATATAACATAAGGTAGCCTAACATAATTGAAAATCTATAAATATATGTAAGGTATTTTATATTCAATTTAGAACCCTTATTTTAGAATTCAAGGACCTTATATCATCTGGTCCAACCCTATCCAGCTGATTGAATCCCCACAATGTCTCACCCCAACAACACCTAGCCCTAGGCTCCTCCAGTTCCAGAGCCAAGAGACCCACATTTGTCTGGGAACTTAGCCCACATGCAGAGCACTTTGTTGCCTTCCCCTCCCCCACGACTACCCCCCATCCCACATGCATTGTTGCCTCCAACCTTTTAGAAGTTCCGTTTGGACCATGCTTCTCCATACCACTCAGATCTTGTTATGTATTTACCCAAATCCTTAATCTCAGCAAGACTCAAGTCTCCTAACAATGCCCCACTTCTAAAAAACAAGTATACTCCTGGAGTTAAGAATTAGACCAAACTTAGTTAAAAATCCAACTTCACAAGCTCAGCCTGTCTGACTCTATTTCTTTAACAAGAAAATTGGGACGCCAAGGCTTCCATCAGGGGTGTTTTTTTGTTTTGTTTTGTTTTTTTTACAGATAGATACAGAAAATGGAATGTAAAATACTTATTAGATCCTACCACAAAGAAACTATCCAATAAATAGAGCTTATTACTTTTAATAATTTGTTATTGTTCTTAGTTTACTATATATAAAGAATTCTTGCTTTTGACATGGAGATTAGTTAAACTTTGATCACTCAAAGTTGTGCAATATTATCTAAAGTCAAGTGTTCATGCCCTGTCATCATCACAATTACTACATCACAAGCTTCTTGAGGGCAAGAATCTTTGATACAACATTTATGGAGCGTCCTCTCTCTGCTTACACTTCTCACACCTGGGCCTCTCAGGAAAGCTGACTTCTTTTATTCTCATGGAGCTTACATTCTGAGGAGAGGCAGCTGATCAACAGCTAAAAAAAATAAGCAGCAGCTTATAGCACATAGTATAAATGAAATAACCAGGTAATAGGATAGAGATACCCTGGGTGGGAAAGATAGGGAGTTGCATTTGAAACGGAGGGCAAGGAAGGCTCTTTGAAGACACAAAAATGGACACAAGAGGAGGAGCCAGCCGGGCACAGATCTGAGGGGGAAAGCAACACAGGCAAAGCAAGAACAAGTTCAAACATTGAAGGAACTTGCTCTGTGTCTTTGAAAAACAGCAGGGGAATGGGGAAGCTGAATGAGGAGGAAGCATTATACAAAGTGATGTTGAAGGGGTGGCAGCCTCCAGCTCTCACAGGACTATAAGCAGAGATGGGCTCTAAGCATGTGCCTCTGATTTCACCATCAAGTCATACTTCATATCCTAGCAGTTGACCTCTAAGAGGTCATTTTCTATTTCCATTTTTGTTTGTCACATGCTTTCATCCAGGTCATTCTTGCCTTAGCACCTTGTGAGAAAACACCCGAACACATGTCACTCCCAGATTCCCAATTCCCCAGTGCCCAGTCATCTCCAGAAGAGAAAGATCAGGTGAGGAACCTTTGACCCAATTCAAAGTCCTCTCCTTCCAGCCATCAGAGTTGTACTCTGTGTGAGAGCCCAGGGAGAATTGCTTCAGCCCATATTCTACTGCTCTCTGGCATTTGGGAAGTTGGCTCCGTTGCCTGAGGGAGACATTTTAGGAGAGGTTTCCATAGAAACTCAAACTTTCTCTCCAGCTGCTCATGTAGTTTATCCCTTTATTTTTACATACACATTATTTTTCTTTCTTCAGCTTTTGGGCTCTTGATTCTTTGCGTACCAAAGAAATAGTACCAAATCTCTAGGAAAATAAGCTCTCTCATTTTTCATTCAACAATTTCTCCTAATTGTGCTTCCGTAGCTGATGAAGAGAGGTTTAGAAATTTTACTGCCATAATTAACCATTTCAGATTAATATTTACTCTGTCAGACTCCTTAGATGGCTAGCCCTTCATCACTACCTTACCACTGAAAGCATGAAAGCACTGCCCTTACAAGGGGTTGGGAGGGGGGGAAGTCTTACTAAACCATTGTCCAGCCTCAGTTTCCTTCCCTGGCCTCTGGCTCAGGACACCAACCTCCTCCCTGGCTCACTACTGTTCCAAATCTACAAACACCGGCACTTTCTTATTCACACAGGCTTAGGTCTTGCCCAGTGAGGTGCCATTTCTTTGTACTCAAGACAACAAATGTCAGCTAGTATTTCATACACATTCTTAATTTATTTTAAATAGTACTTAACCAAAGTAGAGACTTGAAATCCCAAGACCAGGGTATATTCAGCTCCATTTTCTTCACAATTTTTTAATTATAATAAATTTATTATTTTGACAATTGTACACTTAGTATCTTTCTCCATTAAAATGTAAATTCCTTGAGGAATTATATCTTAATGTCTACATCCATAACCTCTAGCACAGTGTTTTCTGAAGAATGAAAAGAAAAATCAGGGAAGTATTTATATTTAAACCCAATAAAGATTCAAGTAGCTAAATAAATTCTGCTTTGTGCATTTATAGGAATGAAGTTTATTTTTTCCAAGGAAACATTACGTGTCACCTGTTGTGAAATAACTGGGAAAAATAAATCTGTTTTGGTTTTAGTGAAGCCATCATTTGATATGCTACAGATCAAAGCAAAGGCTAAGTGCTTTCAAGAGCTGCACACAGTGGTTTCGTGTGGGAATAATGTGCTTCCCCACCTCCTCTGGGTACAGCTGCACCCACAAGTGAGCGGGACTGTCAGCAAGGGCCAGAATTCTCACTGCGGAGAGAGAGACAAAAGAGAAAATGGAGGGGAAGAGAAAGGAAAAAAAAAGGAAATAAGGCAGATGCTGGGACAGATACAATACTCTAGAAAGGACAAGAAATAGGAAAAAAGAGACCACACCAAGGATGAGAGAAAGGAGACCCACACAGAGATTCCAGGTCCACCCTGTGGGAGGACAGAAAGGCAATGCTCATGATTTGGGGATCAGAGGCATAGGGAAGTGCTCCAACCACATCTTAAGAGACACAGAACTCTTAACAATTTACAATTCTGTTCTAAGTAGATGGATAGATACTAGGCTAGTTGGTAGCCAAGAGGCTGATATGCATCATGAGTTCTCTAAGCCGGGAGGTCAATCTGATCATAGCAGCTAAGATGTCAAGAGTGTCTGGTCCATATGCCTTAATCACATTGCTATACCTAATCTTTACAACAACCTGTTTTTACCAATGAGGAAGCTGAGGCTCAGTGAGCTTAAGATACTTGCTTAAAGTCACGCAGGTAAATGTGGCAAAGTCTAAGTCTGCCTGTCTTCAAAACTGGGCTCTATCCATTATGCTACCCTGACCCGGCTCATAAAGAGGTCTTCAGAAAGGAGAACCACGGTCATGAATCCCAACAGAGGAAACCCTACAACATGAATATAACCTGTGGCACTTAACTAAACTTTCTAATCGTGGAAAAGCTGTCTAAGAAGAAAATAACTTCTCTGTGTAGAAGTAACCTCACTATGGGGGATTCAATCTGATGTTCTTTAAGAAACAAATCTCATTAGGTTATCCCTCTGCCTGACACCCTCCAGTGATTCTCCACTGCACTTAGGATAAAGGTCAAAAGTCATCATACTTGCAAGCTTCTGCCCCATGTGGTCCATGCCTGCTTCTACAGCTTCATCCAGTACTCTGCCTTGCACGTTCTGCAAGGATCCATGCAGGTCCTCCTCTTCACACTCAGTACCGCATACCTGTCCCAGGGATTTCACAGTGACACAACAAGGTTTTCTTCTGTATTCCTCATCTGGCTTCAGGAGGACCTCAGCTGACCCTCAAGAAAGCCTTCCCACATCTCACAATATAATTTAGGCCCACACTTTCTTTCCTCTTTCCCATTGTACCTTGCACTCTGCCTTTATGTCATAATATCCTGGTAACTTCCACATATTTATTTATATGGTGATTTTTTAAAAAATAACTGCCTGTGAGATAGTAGACTCCAGAAGGGCAGGGACCATGTCTCTTGTTTACTGTGTTATCCCCAATCCACAGTGTAGAGTCTAAGACACTACGGGAATATAAGAACTCGCATATTTTTTGTTGTTTATTTCACGAACTTCGTTCAGGATGCTATAAAGGAAATGTCCAAAATGAGCGGGGTAGTAAAAGGACCACCAGAGAAACTTCCAGTTACAACCATGACCTGTGCTAAGAGCTTTGCTTGCAGTGTCACTTCCCACAACAATAACTTAAACGGTTTATAAATAGTGGGGATTATTTGGAAAAAAAAGTGGTAACTAGCCCCTACTCCCCACCCTGTCCCCAAAATTGCTATCCCTACCAGCCTGTTTTCACCCTACCTTTTGAGGTGTTTTTGTGCCTTTGTTCTTCTGCATTTTTACATCCATTTCCTCTTCATTCCAAATACCCATCAGAAAAACAATGCCATGGAGATCTTGGTCCTCAGCTACCATGAGGAAAATGAAAAGCAAGATGAATCACCGACAGCATTAGAATGGAAACAGTCTCTGAGCCAGCCCAGGCCCAAGTCTGATCTGGGTCATCAAGGCATTTCCACACAAATGAGTTTGATATCACAATCTTGGGATTTTGAATTCACGTGGGGCCCAAGACTGAACCTGAACTCCAGGAAAACAAAGAATCTGTTATTATGCAAATAGTTTTAGACACTAAAGAGAGGAAATGAAAAGATAAGCAAACATAGGCTGCATAATGCCACCTGGCTTCTAAAATAGTTCCCTCTCCAAAGTTTTAATAGGATGTGAGCTAATCTGAAACAAAGGTCTCTAATCACATAGAAAGTGTTTTACTCAAATGATTTCATTTTCTATTTTGGTAGCTCTTCGAATGGTGTGATTGTGCTTTCAGAGAAAAGAATAACAGGAGACCCTGGATTTTTTCCTTGTATTGAGAGAAATTTCCACTTCTGCTGCCAAATAACAAATGGGCAATAATGCCCCATGCTTTTCCAACTAGCAATTATTGTGTGCCAGGCACAGTGCTTGGCAATGAGGGATAAAGTATGGAGCAGAAACAAAGAGCCTGTCCTCCTGGAGCTGGCAGTCTACTATGAACTTGTGTCCAACTTAGAGATCACAAAATGTTTGTCTTGTTATTACAATACATACATTATGGCACTTTGTGTTTTACAAAGTCCTTTCTCTGTGGCGTTTTGTCGTTTTTTTTTGTTGTTGTTGTTGTCGTTTTGTTTGTTTTTCCCATCCTCCCAACAACCCTATAAGTATAGCAGGAGTGTAAGAGGGTCTCTCTAAAATCAAGTGAGGTTCAGAGCCCAAAAAAAACTAACCACATGTTGCATCAGTCATGTTCTTTTGGCTACACCAAGAGCAACAAAACACAGCAAAATTTTAAATGGGTGATGGGGATTAAGGGCTGCACATGTTTTTGTTTTTTTTTAAGATTTTTTTTTTTTATTCATTTATTTGACGCAGAGAGAGAGATATCACAAGTAGGCAGAGGCAGGCAGAGAAAGCAGGGGAAGTAGGCTCCCTGCTGAGCAGAGAGCCTGATTCGGGGCTCAGTCCCAGGACCCTGAGATGACCCAAGCCAAAGGCAGAGAGGCTTTAACCCACTGAGCCACCCAGGCGCCCCAGGGCTGCACATGTTCTGATGAGCACTGGGTGTTATATGGAAATGTTGAATCACTTCAACTAATATACTGTATGTTAACGAACAAATTTAAATGAAAAATTTTTAAAAAGCACTTATAAATGCTATGCATTTACATGATTATAGTTAATTTTTATAAAAAAACCTATGATCCCTACATTAAAAATGGTCAAACTAAGGCTCAAAAGTTGGGTAACTTATTTAAGTCTGTCATTCAGCTAAAAAAAGAAACAGATTTGAACCTAAGCAATGTGACTGTAGAGCGAACATTCAAGCACAGTGACATGCTGTCAAGGTACTATACGCTAGTCGTACTCCTTATCTTAATTGGAAGAGCTATTGCTACCATGAACTTGAAAACAGAGAAACTGAGTCCAAAGAGGTTCAGAGCCGCATTCAAGGTCATGTAGTCCACAGTGTCAAGGTTAAAATGGCATCTAAAACTTCAAGATGCAAAAATTCAACTTACTTTTCCACTTAGCCAAATATTCTCACCTTGGTACAACTCAGAAGCTATTTGGAGAGATCATTTGGTCTAAACTGCTGCGTTCAACATAGAGTAAGAGATCCTCTTCAACTGTATCCGAATCTTAGTCAACACACTGGTGTGACCAAGAGCTGCAAGGAGACCATTTATAGAGACAGAAGACTTGGAGCTATCCAACACCTCATGAGTGCTGGAGCACCTATAAATGAAATTTTATTCTTACTGATATGTCAAAATTTGCTTAAAGAGATTAACATCTTCCTCCTAAAGAGGAATGTAAGAAGAGCCCTTCTCATTAATAAGAATGTAATGGGGATGCACTTGCATAGCATAGGGTACATGCATGAGAAAAACAGGGAGAAACTAGAAAGATGAAGTTCAGATTATTTAATCCATCCAAAAAATGCTTTAGAACTTTCTTTGGGACTGGCACTATGTTTAGCCTTGAGAAACAAAGATGAACATGACAGACATAATCTGTGACCTCACAGACATTAGAATTTATTAGACCATGAATCAGAAGACTCAGAGTTTACACTTTTTTCTTTGGGTATTGGAAAGCTAGTGAAGTTTTTAAGGAGGAATGATTTGACCATAGCTGCTTCTCCCACAGATTCAGATATGGTTGGGTTTGGAAGGGATTTCAGAGGTTGTAAGCACCTTCCCTCCACCTCTAGAGCTACTCTTTGCAATACCATAGTCACTAACCACATATGGCTATTACTGAGCACTTGAAATACAGCTAGTCCAAATCCAGATGTGCTTTAAGTGTAAAAAGCACACAGTATTTTGAGGACTTAGTATTAAAAAATAATGTAAAGTCTCAAAACTTTTGTATTGATTAAGGACAGACATGATATTAACATTTAACCCAATATAGCCAAAATATTAAGTTCACTTTTTTTTTTCTTTTTTAATGTGGTCACCAGGAAATATAAATCAACATATCTGGTTTGCATTATATTTCTTTTGAACAATTTTGTTCTACAGAATTCCTACTTGATATTCATGTAGGTTTTCTTGAGACTGACTGAACATTTATGGTCCTGGAAATTCCATCCTGTTGCTCAACAGCTCTGACCCCTGGGAAACAAATTTTTCTGTTTGTTTGGGGTTTTTTGTTTTGTTTTGTTTTAAACCACATTCTTTCATTCCGCAGAATTTATGCACTGAAACCCATGGTGCTTCAGTGTTTCCTCCAACAGAGACCTTCACCTATCTCTTCCAGCCCCTCCGTTTGTCCCAGGTCTCCTAGTATTCTTTCATCTTAGTCATACCTCCAGCGGGTTTTGTTATTCCTTGCACACTATTTTCCAGGTCTCTAATGATCCTTCTCACAGTGCTCTATACATACTCTAGATTATCAGCACTTCTTCAGAAAGATAACAGAATTCTCTGTTGTCTTGTTGAAGGTTACACTGTATCCTGGTTAAGGACTCTCAAATTGCAAGTCAAGGTAAATTTGCTTCCCAGCTCTCCTACCAGACTGCAACTCCAGGTCAATAATTTCACATCATGTACAAAAGCATATGAAAGCCCACTTAAAAGCAAGAACAAAACAAAACAAAACAAAACAAAAAAAACATGCTCCAAATATACTCTTTGCAGTGAAGCTTTGTTTTCAATAGCCCAGCATTTATGTCTCCTGCCAAAAGAAGCAATCTTCTCTACTTTCAGACTGTTTAAACTTTTCAGTTGTTAGGATGAAGTAAGGGTAAGTTCACCCTATACTTCTAACTTCAGGGAAGACTGAGGCCAGGCTTGGAGAGGCAAAAATCACAGAAATTTGTTCAGTGACAGACACAGTACTCAGCTGAGGAAAATGCATTACATGGAGAGAACACGCTCGAGAACAAAGCCAAGAGAGGAGGCAGAACTAAAACACTCGGGAGTGGAGAAGGAGACCTGATAACATAAGTTACCTCATTTGAACCTCTGCTTCCAGCTGTGCTTTAAGTAATATACCTCTTAGCTTTTTTGTCAGACTGAATTAATAAATTCCTTTTTTTCCAGAGCCAGTAAGGGCCTATTTAGCCAGAGCGATTCCATCTTGAATTAAACAGTCATTTTGTTGTTTATGCAGTAAAACTTAAACTGACATTGCCCCCCCCCCCCCGCCCCCGCTCACCTCACCCAGGGAACTTACTTAAAAGCAAGCCTGGGAAACCAGTGCCAGGTAACAAAGCCCAAATACAAGGGCGGGTCAGGCCAGGTGGAGACATCTGATCAGTGGGGGCGCATACTGCCTCCTTAGCTACCAAGGAGTATGGGCCCCGCCTTTTGGGCACCAAATCTGACCAAGGTGATAGGCTAGTTCACATATCTACTATAGGGTAAATTGTAATTCAATTGGCCACCCGTGTGTGACCTAGCATGACTGTGCAGCTTTCTCTGTATGTTATAATCTCATTGGCCACCTGTGTGTGGCCAGGCCCAACCACATGGCCCTTGCCCTTTAAAAATTAGTCGGTAAGGCGGTGGGGGGATCACCTCTTTGTAAGAGACTGCCCTGACTGGTCAGTTGGATTCTTGATGCTTGCCGTGAAATAAAGCTTTGCTTGACCTTCGCTTTGCATCAGTCTCACTCCTTTAATCATGGACCCATTAATGGCGCACCTTTCAGTATGAGTTTATAACCAAGACCCCTGACTAATGCAGTAGTATGAATCACTAAAATATTTATGGGTCATCTACCTCATTTCAGGCCCTTCTGATTAGTCATGTATGTACCTGGCCTCGCAAACAAACAGTAATGTTTTGCAAATAAACACAGAACAGATATGTTGAAATGATGGAAGCCAGGGGTGGTTAAGCCCTGATTCTCCGAGTCTCTGTCCTTTTCTCTTAAGAAGTATATCCATCAATCTTCTATCTATGTCATAAAAAATATACATGGTCAACATCTAATTTACTCAAGTTGTCATTTCATATTAAAATAATACTTGTTATATATTTCCTCAGAGGTGTTGTGGCAAATAATTAAATAGCATTACAGCATGCCTCATTTTATAAAGTCAATACGTGTGCCAAAAAAAAAAAAAAAAAAGAACTTCCGTTTGAATTCACAAGACACTATTTGCACTTCTGATTGATCTTAAGTAGGCAGCACCCCCCAGCCCTTAAGCCTTCTGGCTTTTTTCCCCTGTCCTTATCTCCCAACCTTCTAATAAGGTTTCATTAGACCACCCTACAACTAGAAAGGGATTTAAGAATTGGCTGCTCCTGGACTCCATCAGTGTGTAAATAAAGAGTTCCAAAAGATGGGAAGTAACATTCCCAATGTACAATGCAGCTGGAGACAGAGCCTAGACAAAAATTTCATGCTCTTGAAATAATACCATATACCAGCTGTATTCTCAATGGAGCCCCTTGTTTAAAGGCTCTTTGGGTTATGCAAATCATCTCTAAATTTCTTTCTTTCATAAGATCAGATTACTCCATTTTGGTTTATATAAAGTAGGTTTATCTTGGTTTGGGTGTGTAAGTTTTTTTGTTTTTTTTTTTAAGATTTTATTTATTTATTTGACAGACAGATCACAAGTAGACAGAGAGAAAGGCAGAAGGGTGGGGGGTGAAGCAGGCTCCCCGCTGAGCAGAGAGCACAATGCGGGGCTCAATCCCAGGACCCAGGGATCATGACCTGAGCAGAAGGCAGAGGCTTTAACCCACTGAGCCACCCAGGTGCCCCAGTGTGTAAGTTATTAATATGAGGTATTCATGGAGCAGGCATCTGCTATGTGCTTACAGGAACTATCTGGCTCAATCTTCATAAAAATCCCTTTGAGATGTGTACTATTAGAATCCTTCTTTTAGAGAGGAGGAAGCTGGGGTTTAGACAGGTTTTGCAGTTGGCCTAAATCAAACAACTGATAAATGGTAAACAAGATTGCATTCAATTTCCAGCCCTGACTCTGGAGCCCGAGCTTTCAACATGAATGTCCCATACCCTCAGGAAGATGATGCACACTTTATCATTAGAAGGTATTCAAAAAGAAACAAGTCTTTAAGATTGAAGTGATCACTTCTTGAGATCAACCTGTAAAACTTTTCAGTATATTACCAGACATGCTCAGAAACATCCCTGTCCAAGACCTCTGAACCTCTATTTAAATGCACAATAGACAAAGGCCCTAATTCATGGATATTTGAGCTATGTGTTCACCAACCAATTTTTATAGACATTTCAAGAAGAGACAAATGTAAATCAAGAGACAAAAGGGAAATAGCCATCTCTTACTCCCACTACAGCTTCTGCCCTTGAATCTTGCAGTCTATATTTACTTGTTTAGCTAAGTGTCTAATTTTCAGTACATAAAGAGGATTGTACCTGAACAGCCCTGGATTAGCTATATAGTAGTTATGTGTCACCATGTAACAAACTACCCCCAAACTTAATGGCTTAAAACGCATATTTTTTGCATAAATTGACAAAATGACCCTAAAATTCAAGAAACACAGGTACCCAAGACAGTCTTTGAAAAAGAGCAAGTTGGAAGACACAATTTCTGATTTCCAAACTTATTTCAAAGTTACAGGAACCTAGACAGTATGATACAGACTTAAGGGTAGACAGAGATCAATGGACTATAAGTAAGAGTCCCTAAATAATTTATACCTGTATAATAAATTGCTTTTTAAGAAGGATTCCAAAACAGTTCAATAGGGGAATGAATGGTCTTTCTAACAAGTGGTTCTGGGACAAATGGAAAATACAAAAGAATGAGGGTGACCGTTACTTTGTACAAAAAAAAAAAAAAAAAAAAAAAAGGGGGAAACTAATTTTAAAAAAAAAAAAAAAAAAAAAAAAGAAAGGGATCAAGTATCTACATGTAAAAGTCAGAATTATAAAACTCTTAGAAGGAAACTTAGGTATAAATCCTAATGACCTTAAGTTAAGCCATGATGTCTTAGGTAGGACATTAAAAGCAAAAGCAACAAAAGATGAAAGATAAACTTGGCATCAAAATTAAAAACCTTTGTGCCTTAAAGGACACCATCAAGAAAGTGAAGAAAACAACCCACTGAATGGAAGAAAATTTTTGCAAATAATATATCTGATAGGAGATTTACCTAGGACTATAAAAAAAATTATTACCACAAGAGAATAAGAAGACAAATAACCCACTTAAAATGGCAAAGGATCTGCATAGACAATTTTCCTAAGAAGACCTACAACTACCCAATTAGCATAAGAAAAGAGGTTTAACATTTTTGGCCATTAGGAAAATGCAAATCAAAACCATAATGACATACCAAGTCATACCCATTAGAATGGTTATAATGGAAAAGAAAGGTGAGTGCCAGGATGTGGAGAAGGTAGACATTTTATTTCGCTGGGAGGAATGTACATAGTACAGCCACTTTGGAAAGAAGTTTGGCAGTTCTTTAAAAAGTAATTCCATTCCCACTTATACATGTACCCAAGAGAAATGGAGATGTAAGTCTACCCTTTGTCACGGAGCACCAAGCACCCCTCCCAGAAGTAAAAAAAAAAAAAACAAAACAGAAAAAGGATCCAGCAGGAGCATTAGCTGTTATAAGCTCAGCTGCCTTTCTGGGCCAACCAGGGCATCTGACAGCCATGTTACTGTGTGTGTGAGGTACTGCGATGCCATGTGGCCTGGTACAACCTTCTAAGCCTAAAAAACAAAAAAGTGGTTATAGTTCCACTTATGCCTTTCAAGTCTCATGCAAAATTTCTCTGATTGCCCATGCTAATTCATCACTGTATAAGAAAGGAAACTAGGAAGTATAGTTCTAGGTTAGGTAAATTAATGCAATTCAAATTCACCTCAATTTTCATTAAATAATTTGGAAGATAAGGAATGCTGTGCAGGACACAAATTACATTTCACCCTAACCAGAAATGCTAACTTGTGTTAAGTTCTCTGGTCTAAATTTCTCTCGAATTTAAGAAAGCTTCTGCAGAAGATATATTCTTTAAATAGGGTTTCTCAAACTCAGCACTATTGACATTTTGTGCTACGTAAATGTTTGTAATGGGGTGGTGGAGGTTGTTCTAGCAGTGGAGAGTGTGTAGCAGCATCCTTAGTCCCCAACAAGAGATGTCTGTAGCAGCTCCCCAGTCTTGACAACCAAAAATATCTTCAGACAATGTCAAATATCCCCTAGGGGCAAAATCACCTCCAATTGAGAACCAGTGCTTTAACTGATGCTAAACATGCAGTCACCTTGTTTTGAAATAAACTCACTTTTAGTTGTTAATATATATATGTACTATATATATATGTATATATATAGTACAATATGTATTGCGCTGCTTCTACATTTAATTCCCTAAAGTTTTTTGATTGTATAAGATCCTGTTTTACATAAATACTAATTCACTAATATTGGACGAGATTCTCTGTTGGTTCGACTTTGAATCAAAGCTTAAAAAGAGGGCTCAGTTGGTCAAGGTCACTAATTAAAAACACTATAAATGTTCTAGCTTCAGAATATTCCACCTTTTATCTCAACTAGGGGAAGGATAGAGCAGGCATGGATGGCCCTAGGCAAACCTATGCCTATTTCAAGAAAGGTTAACTAACTACTCCTCTTGCTATAAAAGGCTACAGAGATGATGCTCTCACAATGGTGAATCATCGCTCTTGACCATTTCAAATTCTCTTCCATTATTATAAACAAACTATGTTTAAAGAGTGAAGTGGTTGTTCTCACTCAGCCATGCAGTCCTACATAGCCCATCCCATAAGAGTTTCATACATTTCAAAAATGACCAGCTGGACAAAACGGCTAACATTATCAAAAGAGAACTAACTTGAGAACATCTTATCCTTCGCTAAATCACATTCCAACTGAAGCACAGAAAACAAATATCTTCAGGGATCACGTAAGCAAAGTTAATCCCACAGTGGGACTTCGAAACTATGTTGAACTGGTTATCTATTCCTCACCTAAAAAGATAAGCCACTTAGGAAAGAAGAGTTTGAGGAAGGGGCGCCTGGGTGGCTCAGTGGGTTAAGCCTCTGCCTTTGGCTCAGGTTGTGATCTCAGGGTCCTGGGATCGAGCCCTGGCATTGGGCTCTCTGCTCAGCAGGGAGACTGCTTCCCCCTCTCTCTGCCTGCCTCCCTGCCTACTTGTAATCTCTCTCTGTCAAATAAATAAATAAAATCTTAAAAAAAGATTTTAAAAAATTAAAAAAAAAAAAAGTGTTTGAGGAAGCCGGGAGTCTGTATTGGTATGAAGTTAGTTGGCAACTGATACAATTTTTAAAAAATCATTATAAGGCAACACCATACAAGAAGAAATTGTATATGTGTATTTGTGGGTAAAAGCCAGGCTTAGTTGGCCAAGTTGGTTTGTATGTATTTGTATGTACATATGCATGTGTGGCTTATGTACATATATACACGTGTGTTTGAGTGTATCTGTAGGCTGAGTTCACCTATCAGGAAGCTAGGTTATCATTTTTATTCTAACCAACTAAGAGGTTACCAGATTTATTAAGAGAGGTGGGCAAACTATTTCAGAGGACATCCCTCTCTCTACTCAGTCCTAAGTAGGCTCTCATTTATATTGGTATCCGCATATTGTCCCACACAGTCAAAGAATATATGATACGATCACTGTTATAGGGATCAGTAATAAAAATATCTCCAATTTTCAGAAGAATAAACTAAATCAGGAGCTCAAATGACTTTTCCAAGGTCATTAAACCAGGAAGTAGTGAAGCCAAGGTCATTAAACTAGGAGGTAGTGAAGCCAAACTTAAGTCCTCTGAATGCTGACCCAAAGCCTTTGGCCACAGTGTGATAATGTCTAGGACACTGCAGTAATTAGCTGCCTTAAATTAGCATAAATCTATGACGGCTCTGTTTGCAATCTTCATTCTTGGAAAACAAAACAAAACCTGTTTGGTCCGGTACATCCCCAGGTGGAAGTCTGACAAAGCTTGTGTCAAAAACAAATTACATGGTACTGCGCGTGCATTCATTTCTGGGCTAATATTTCAGCTCACTGCATTGTGAACCCCTTCAGAGTCATCATGATCTGGAAGTATGTGCTTCATTCCTTCTAAATATTTGAATTCCAATTTGGAGTCCTGTCAATCTACCCAGACTCGTAAGTTAGCTAACCAGATTTTCTCTGCTTCATGACAATAATGTTTAGTATTTGCTCGGCTGTATTTGACACAAGGAAATTTTATATTACATTTAGTCAAATAGATTGAAAGCTGCTAAAATTGCCCCCCTCCCTAAATTTGCATAGCATTGCATTTCTTTTTCTTTTTTTTTTTTTTTTTCCTTTTTAACGCTGGTGAGTCTGTTACCAAAGCAATTACAGAGTTTATCTACATTGGGAAGCTGTCAAATGCATAAGGCCTCGCATGGTGTGATTCTCAGGTTTTGAAGAAGATTATAAAGGGTTCCCTTTACTCTCTTGAGAGCCCTTTCACAGAGAAAGCACTTAGATCTGCAAGTAACGTAAGCTATGTTGTACCTTCCTTCCCTGAAAACAGTGATATTTATAAATCATATGAATAAAGTCACATTTCTCCTCACCCTGTCTAGTAATTTTGTGCATCTTTTCCTCCTCACTTTAGAGCACAAGTAAGAAAGAAATTAACATGTAAAAAATCAGGAAGTCATCCTCAGTTCTTCAACTGTATGCATAAGGGAAGGAAAGCTCTGTAAATCCCGCCAGTTCTGGCTTCTGAATAGATCAAATTTATCCTTTTTTCCATTTCTAACTTTTTACCCCTCACCACCCTCCTTTCCATTCTAATTTCAGCCACAGAAAAATGGTTTTCTACATCATCTAGATCACCATCGTCCCTTTCTTGTTTATACTCTGCCACCTCCAATCTGTTTGCCATACAGCTTTTGTGGCAGAAAACGCTGCTTGCCTTCCCAATAACTATTCTTATTTAGTACGAGAAACTTGTTTTTCCTCTGGGTAGAAATGTGCTCAGTTTTTAAAGGATGGATTTTCAGTCTCTCTTGCAGTTTTAAGTATCTAATTATT
Organism: Lontra canadensis; assembly: GCF_010015895.1. Classification (NCBI taxonomy): domain Eukaryota; kingdom Metazoa; phylum Chordata; class Mammalia; order Carnivora; family Mustelidae; genus Lontra; species Lontra canadensis. The sequence continues at coordinate 18,724,814 of NW_022630999.1, forward strand.
TGGAAGTTAGAGGCCAGAACTTCCAAGAACAGACCCAGGGCCAGACAGTCGGTTATCATATGATGCCAGTGCCCTTCTCTCCTCCATTCTGCCCCCTGTGTGGAAAATGGAAGGAATGCGGGAGCTCTGGCAGCCATCTTGTAGATGTGAGGATGCAAACTAGAGCTAAAAAGATGACAGAGCAAAAGGACAGGAGTCTAGGTTCCTGCTGATTTTCATAAAGTTACTATGTCAGCTTCAGGCTGCCTCTTCTACTTTTTCCTCCTGCATTAGAAATGACCCTACTGTGCTTAAACCACCATCACTGGAACTGAAAAAAGCCTTTGATCAAGGATACAAAGTGATCATTTAGAAAGGTAAATCTGACCAACTCACTAAGCTTTGTAAGTCACCTGCTTGCTATGGCTTACGTAGCCCTGAATTTCATATCACTCTCCATCCAGGCACCTGTCACACCACACCTTCAGTGCCTCCTTTCAATTGCTCATACTGATTTGTGTATTTCCCTTCACACTGGCTGGGCTCAATGCCTTGAAAGTGTGGCTGGCCCCTTCCCCATTCTTCAGATATCACCTTAAATAGTCCATCTTCACAGGAACGTGCTCAGCTTTCTTCAGCTAAAGGCAGCTTCTCTAAGTAGCTTTCTACCACATCTATCATCTTGTTCTTTCCCATCAGAGAAAAGATCACAATCCTAAACTGCTGTACTTAGTGGTCTACCTCCACAGAGCAGAGCCCTTGTTTTGGAAGCATGAGCATTCATCTAAGAGATATTTGAGACTTCAAGTGAATAAAGTTTCCATTATTCCTGTCTACAAAACCTTACTCCCAGGCCCATTGCTCTGGTTATGAATATCGGACTACATGAGGCCCTCAGCTTAAATATCTCCTATAGTTATAAAAATAAATTCCATCATCTAGTAAACGTGTGTTGTGATCAGCCTTGTTTCTATCCTCTAATACTCACATTTCCTGAAATTCATTTTTTTTATTCTACTTTGAATGTGCATTTCCTACTAACTAAAAGATTCATCTGGCTAACTCTTAACCCCTTGAAAATTTCTCTGAGGTACCATCCCATCCAGAAGACTTGCTGGAATCTAACTCTTCAATTTGTGTTCATTGTACTTTCTTCTGGAGGCGCAGAGATTCCCATATAAAACAGAGTGCTTCAGGAATAGGTGCTTTGGCTTTGGAGTCAACTTAGGTTTGAATCCCACATCTGGTACTTAGTGGTTGTGCTACCTAGAACAGTTTCAGTTGTCCTCTACTGTGATCTGAGGCAGGATATAGTATTGACCCCACATAACGCATATAATACTCTGGAAGACAGGTGTTCAATCAGTGGTGGATACGTTACCAATAATCACTACCTAATAGCACATAACACCCTGTGTATGCTACTATCATTTACTTAATGTAATATGACATATCTTGATGGTCTTCTCACTAAATTGTGTGCTCAAGAAAGAAATTTGTTCAGTCTCTTTCTAACCTATAGCATTGAGCACCATACCTTGCACAAAGTAAGCGTTCAAGTGATAGTTAAATCCACTATGATAATGATTAGACTCAGTTCAATTAAATATAATGCAGTATTAGGTGCAGTCCTGAGCTTAGCACAGTGCAGCCAAAGCAGCTACAACAGATCAAACCATGGTGCTCACCTTCATGCAATCACGGTGTATTAGGAGCAGACATTCCAACAACTGACTGCAACTGTGAGAAAGGTCATGAAGAGGAAAGCACACAAAGCTATGGGAACATACAACACAAAGATTAAGCCTTATCTAAAGGGATAAGGACTCATCATTTTTAAGTCTTTAAAACCCCCTTGGGTCCACCGTAAAGGTGTTCAGTAGTTGTTAGGATCTTTGTGAGGGGGTGTAGCTTATGCTATTTTGTTTAAGGTTTGTATCTGGAGAGCTAATGTTTGAAGGAGAACAATCATATTCCACAACCTTGATAAAGCTTGATGTTCAGTAGAGAATCAGATTCTCTCAAAAAATAACAAATAAAAAAAAAAAAGGCAAAATTAAAATTTGCAAACAAATGGAAACATCATTTTACTTGCTCTTATTTGGAAGGAGCCCATTATCTTGCCAGGCCAGAGGGAGGAAAAAATTTTTTTTTTAATTAAACTGAAAAGGAACCCTGAACACGGGATAGAACACAGGGTATATGCTATGAGGTTAGGGGAAAAACTAGAGGCACTGAAGACAGACGGAAACTGAAAAATCATTAGAATGAAGTGGAAATCCTAGGGGGTTAATGTGTAGGACAGCCTCATAACTAACTGTCTTTATCAATCCATAGAAATGAAATCATGTAAATAAATAATTACATGTAGTTGCAAAGGTGGAGATTTGAGGTCTTGGAATTTTCTTCCAACCTAGGATGTGGATGCCATTTAACAAGCCCATAAATATCGGCTCCATTCTGAGTGAGAAGCACAGACTATAGAATAACGGGTTAAAAGTATAACTTTGGTGTAAAACACAACTGGCTTGAATTCTGGTTATGACACATAATGGCCATATGACTATAATATAATGACTCTGTTAACTTTAATTTCTTTCTCTGAAAAACTGAAGTAACCCCTATCTCATAAGGCTGAACCCCACCCAAAACAACACACATGAGCCTATGCTGAGGGTTAAATTTCCTGTCAATGATGCAGAAACAATTTTCTCTAAAATTCATAAAGCTTTAAACAGCAGCAGACCTGAGCATTCCAAGGCCGGCAAGGTTGTTCAGGTGAAGCAATTACCAGGTTGACTGCAGGGGCGGGGGGCTGCTGGAGTGAGTCACTGATTAAGAGATTGAATTGGATTTCTGTTTGAGCTGTGTTTGATTAGCTTGTCCATGACAGTGAGCAATCCAGTCTCCATGGACACATTCTGTTGGACACAGAACAGCTCCATATTCCCAGCCCCAATTGCCATTCAGGAAAGAGGTATGAGTTGGTATCATTAGCACATGTTCATTTGTTTTAATGGAGCATTAAGACTGATTTATATGGCAGCATTAAAGAAGAAAAATTACTCCAGAATTACACCTATATAAGGACACTTGACATTATCTTGCGAATAGGCCTTGTAAAAGGATGAATGCCAGTGTCCTCAATTCAGGAAATTTCCATTTCATTGTACCATCAAGTTGACCAGTCAGCAGAAAAAGGGAGCAGGCACACAGAGGGACTCAGGTTCATCTTGTACATTTCTTTTCTGCAGTGAAGTTTGTGTTACTACTGGAGTATTCAAATGTTAGCATAAACAAAATAATACTTATTCTCCTGAGTTTCCAAGAACAGCCTAAAGGCTGCTGTAATTCCTTTAAATAGAAATGCTACTCCTTCTTTTATTGCTAATACTTTAAAATAATAATATAGTCATTATTGATTTTACTACCAAGCATCATGACAGCAATAAGAGAGCTCAGCTCCCTATTTCTTTACAATAATGAAGTCAAGAACAAAAATGCAGATTAAAAATCTCCTTGCACAACTTTCCTCTTGGCATTAGCTCTTCCCCACTCCTGTTTGCTATTATACCTCCTCTCTTCTGGTGATTGTCCCTTTATCCTCATTATTAACCACCAGTTCTATCAAAAAGAACTATGGAGGGGAAAACTACAAAAATCATGCCTGTCATTATCAAGCTGATTCCATTGAAAATATGGCAACAAGTAACTTTTTAGAAAGGTCCCTGAAACCACTGGTAAAGAAGAGTTTTTCTTAGTGCCTGTATTTAGCACAGGTAAATAATTAGTAATTTATTAATAAGCTATTTTTTCAGTCTGACTTGCCCATTCACCTTGAACTATGAAAACAAGATCAGACTCTGAATGTTCACCAATGGATACCCCGTTCTTTTCTTATTTATCACATAAGGTGCTCAATAAATCCATCCAAGTAACAAATGAGTAGGGGGCATAGTTTCCCAGGACTGTTATTTCCTGCTCATGGTCATCCCTCCTTGTTAGAGGAATAACATTGACAGGCAACCATCTCTCCAGTGTGACTTCATTCAGACCTTCCCAGACTCACAGGATGTATACCAAACTTTTCAAGTTTATCCCTGAAACTTGACACAAGAATCAATCCATTACACAAATAAATGATAGATTATTCATAACCACAGACTGTAAAGAAAAGGGCCCAGAGAATTTGAGAGCTGGAAAGGCAAGAGAATGTTCAAAATTACAGCTCTACTCAAGTCTTTGCTTATGTTCTGCCCAGATGGATCAAAATTTTATTTGCAGCCCAGGTATAAAATCCAAATTAAATATTAATATTTACAAAAGGTACACACTTTTCAGTACAAGATTCTCTCCATTATTATTTGTTATCAAGGCAAGAGCATCTCAGGATGTGGGACAGGTTTCATATGTGAAACCACATTATGCTTGCTTTGAAACTCTGGGAATATACCAATGTTTGTATAAACAACACCTTGCCTTCTAAAGATGAGCAAAATCAGGCCTCCAGATACTTCTAAATATGCTGCACTTTTACTTTACACCTGAACACAAGATATCTCCCAGGTGTCTGTGATCTTTACATATTAAAAATAAGGTATAAGGTTCATATCCAATTGATCTCCCACATTTCTGATTTCATATCTTGTTAGTCTGAAGTGAATTCATTTTCATTTTATCTTTTTTTTTTCCATCTAACACCATCAGTAATTTCCCAAGAATCACCTCTAATATACTCATATCTCATCAAGAAAGATAATGGCCCTGCCAAGAAGTTATATTTCTTTAGGTGTGAATTTTCAGTGAATGAGAGAGAGCTTTATAGAAACAAAGAAGCCAGAATGACATTTCTGATTTTCATAGATTTAACTGACCCTGCCATATTCCCAGGAAAAAATGGCTGTCAATCAGAGAAACATCAGATTTAAGTTGTTTATTTTGGCATTGCTATGTATAGCTTCTCTTTATGCCAAACATCCACGCTACTGAATTTATTATTCAATAGTTGGTGGTTTCATCCATGCTATAAAATGAAAACAATTCAAGTAAGTAATCCCAGGGAACAAACCATTATTAGCTCATAAAACCTGGATCTCTCAACCAATATTTTAAACCGTGAAATCTTTTGAACTGTCAAAGCAATGGAACAATACTCACAACTTCTCTATTTATAGGAGAACATTTCATTGTTTTTGAGAGAAATCTAAGAAATCAACTGTACCCATACAAGTAGATTGAGTAAAAAGCAATGTTTTTTGTAAGATAGAGGCAACTGGTCACATGTAAACATGGGTGTGGGGAGGTGAGATAACAAAACTTAATTTCTGATTCTATGTATCAGAACAGATCACCAGATTCTAACCAAACTCTAGTTTTAATGAATTATAGAGCACACAAATATATATGTATGTGTGTGTGTGTATATATATATATACACACACACACATATAATGTGTTAATGAATTTATTCAACTCATGAGGGAACCAGCAGATGTTACAACCTGTGCAGAGAAAAGTTCCCAGATGCACACATTTATGTAAAGGAATCATGAAATGAATTACAAAATGGAGGTAGAACCAGTTTTGTTTGCAGAGGAGGAGCAGGGAAGGAAGTCAACTGAAACTTTGCCAGATCAGACGGGGTTTTCATGCCAATTAGATACCTATGGTTAACAGAATTTTAAAGTAGCTCCCATAGAATCAGAATATAAAAGTATGAGGTAGAAGAATGTGCTACAGATAATGCCTACTTTTTCCACTGAGACACATGTTTTTCATCTACACAGTTATCTTTTAAGCATAAGAAAAGGGAATAAGCGTAAATTTGGCTGAAAATGCCCTCTCTGGGTGAAACAGGGAGCCTACTCTGCTCATACTTAATCACTTGTATCTTGAGTAGTTGTTGCCTTCATTCCACACACACACCTAAGTTATCACTCCTTGGCACTTTCCTACTTGTGCCAAAAGCAGACAAATCTCTGAAGTAGATGGTCTAGACACAAACTCAGAATTCTATCAGTGCTGTGCAGTATAGATGTCATTTAAATACTCAACTGTTTCATGAATCTGTGTGAGGTACATGTACAAAGACTCTCTCTTATAAGGTTATGACATGTTAAGATTATTAGACAAAAATGAAGACTGAGATCAAACTAACTCAGGAGATTTTTATTGGCACAAGTCAGAGAAGAAAACAACCAATCCCCAATCCTACCTCAAAGCAAGGGGCATCCACAGAGAATATATGCATTATTCACTTCCCTGTGTCACTATGTCTCTTCCCTCCCAAACTCACTTATCTCCCATCATCCTAATAACCCATGTCCTATATCCTAGAATGATTAGAACAAAGTCTATGGTTCTCTTCTTCTGGGGTATCTGTGACATCCTATGACTTACACCACTCCTAATTTTTAAGACATGAGGGAGGGGGACATTGCCAGCCACTCTAGATTCTCCAAATTCTTGCGAAATTTAAATTTGGCATAGTGCTTTCAAGATCTTAAGTTACAAATATATTATAGAGCAGCCTACAAGGTTTTAAATTTATCAGATAAAGGAAACTAGATTTCTATCAGGCAGTCATGAAATGGCAGTAATAAGGTAAGGGAGGGGAAGGTCATCTAAGTAATCAAAGCAATTTCCTAAGAAAACAAAGAACAGGGAAAGACAATTAGTAAAAGCCAGCCATTCAGTTTATCCCTGACCAGAGGAAATAATCTCCATTTTCTGGTTCCAAACTAGAAAAAAAAAAAAAAAAAAAAAAGATGAGGAAGAAGATATATAAAATTTTCTTTCCTTCATTGAAATTCATTCCTCTTCTACTACTGGGCCTCTAAAACATTATTAGGATTTAATAGTAACCAAATGAGTCCATGGTCAAAAGCAGCTCTGAACTCTTTATTTTAATATGTCAGTTTAAGTTTATTTGTGCAAAAATTGATTCAAGTTAGTCAGCACCAAACTGGAAGTGGTTAGGAGCTTGCCACTTGCAGGAAGAGCTCTGAGAGATTTTTATAGAGAAAAAAAGCAGAAACAAAGGAATGAAATTATTTAGCTGTAGTTTAAAGTCTAGCTGGCTCTTTGTGATTGGTTTATCCTTAGGTTTCAATTTAGTAATCTTGAGGCATTTAAAGTTTCAGATTTTGGTTTGTTTACATAGACTGCCAGGACATTGAAGCCACCTCCGTCTAATGGCCTCCTTGTTTAATTAAAAAAATCTAAGATAAAACTATTATTTATAAGGTTTTTTTTTTCCTTCCCATGGCTTTCTCCAAGTTCTTGTTTGATTTCATGTTACCACCTGACTGCTAACCTTTTCATCCTTTGCTCTAGGCTAATGGTTCTCAACTGGGGTCCATTTCATCCTTCAGGGGACATTTGGCCAGCTTACATTTGATGTAAGGGAAATTTTTTTTAAATAAACTTTTTTTTGCTTATGAAGAGAAAAGAAGTAGCTTCTCTGCTTCCCCCCTCTTGGAAGAGTCTCCTGGAAGACATGGTGGTCCTGAATCCTTTCTTTAACAAGCTAATAACAAATTATAGACCAATCTTTCCAGGGACTAGAAAAGCCCTATTCATAGTGCAGAGAGGTGTCCAAAGCCACAGGTCCAGAACCTCTTGAAACGTAACACCTTATTAATGCAGTTAATGTAGGAGGCCATGTCAAGATGTAACTTTTTTAGGGGAGAACGAAGAGGTCTTGCAGAGAAAACATTTCATTATTCTTCCAGAGGAGAACAATTAATTAAACAGCTACTTTAATTCCCAGACTTGCTTTGCTGTGTGTGTGTGTGTGTGTGTGTGTGTGTGTGGTGTAATTTTCTCTTTGTCATCTTACATGTAGACTGTTGTGTTAATATTTTCTAAAATTTCATTTTAGAGAGAGTATATGCACAGGGAAGGGGAGGGGTAGAGGGAAAGGGAAAAGCAGACTTCCTTTTGAGCATGGAGCCTGATGCAGGGCTCCATCCCAGAAACCCGAGATCAAGATGTGAACCAAACTCAGATGGCTTAACTGACTGAGCCACTGAGGCGAGTAAATGAATACATGAATTCATGTATTCATTCATTCATTCATTTACGGGGAGAGAGATATCATGAGGAAGGGCAGAGAGAGGGAGAGCATCTCCAGAAGATTCACCACTGAGCTCAAAGCCTGGATCAATCAACTTGATCTTACTGCTGTGAGCTCATGACCTGAGCCAAAATCAAGAGTCAGATGCTTAACCAACTGAGCCACACAGGAATTCTGTGTTAATTCAATAATAAATCAGTTTTCTTCCTTTCCATTTTGGTGTGGAAAGGTCAGTGTTGGTATGAAACTTATTTCAACTTACAATGAAGCTAATTTTGACAACACAGTGGTGGGAGGCAGGGTGATTATGAGTGGGCATCTAGTGCTTTGAGACCAGGTATGCTGCTAATTCTACAATGTACAAGACAGCCCTCAACAGTGAAGAATTATCTGGCTAGAAAACTCAAGAATGCTAAGGTTGAGAAGCCCTACTATAGACCAGTGGTCTCTTGAGTGAGCTACTCAGTGGTGAGTCTTCTGGAGATTCTTTCCCTCTCTCTGCCCTTCCTCATGATATCTCTCTCCCCGTAAATGAATAGATGGATGAATGAATGAATAAATGAATGAATGAAAGACCAGGTAGAAACAGTAAAGATCTAATCAACTCTGTTAATAAATCAGTAAGATAGATTACAATCATTACAGTTTTTTTTGAAATGTAAATTCATACCTATAACCACTAATATCCATTATCATTCTAAAGTGTACATGTTATGATTTGAGCAATAGATAAAAGGTATAAAACCTTTTTAATAAGATGTAAATTGTTCATGTGATGGTATGAAAAAGAATCCCCCAAAGATATTCATCATCTATTTCATGGAATCTGTAAATGCTAACTTACATGTAAGAAGCATCCTTGCAATGAGATTAAAATGAGGATTTTTAAATGAGAAAATTATCCTGAATTATTAGGATGGACCCTAAACTCAATCATGCCTATCTCCAGAAGAAGGAAGCAGAGGGAGACATGTCACACACAAAGGAGAAGGTGAAATAAGATAGAGCAGAGAGCTATGTGAAGATAGGAATGATGTGGCCAAAAGCCAAGGAATGTTAGCAGTCATCAGAAACTGGCAGAGGCAAGGAATGGATTCTCCTCAAGGACTTCTGGAGGCAGCATGGCTCCACTGACACCTCAGCTCCAGCCTATTAAAACTCATGTGTACTTCTGAACTCTAGAACTATAGGAAAATACATTTTTGTTTAAAGTCACTAACTCTGTGGTAATTTGTTGCAATAGCCATTGGAAACTAAAAAGGCTAGTTTGATCTTTCTTTTAGGCTATATGTAGATTTAATAACATATAAGATATTAGTCTTTTTACATATAATCTATGAACACTTTTTTTCTTCAGAATGGCAAATGATTTAAAAAAACAGAACAAATCAAAACACTTGAAAGTTACTTCTCCCCAGAAGTGGTAATTACTTGTTATTTGTTGTTGTTGCTGACAAAGTGTTTTCAAACAATTTAAACCAACATTAAATATCATTTTAAACAAACCTTTAAGAACATTAAATACCATTTTATATGCAAGTGCAAACTTTTAGGGTCTCTCAGAAAATGAGAGATCTAGCAATCCAGCACCCACCATCTGGCAGGCCAACAGTTGACTGATGATGAGTATCAGTGGTCCCTTTAGGGACAGCAGTCTTCAGTTCCTATCTCCCCATCCTTACCTGGACAACTCCACTCCCTGTCCCTACCGGGCCCTTGGATGAGAAAAGTCATCAACTCCTATTTCCTAATACTCTTTCCCATCACTTTCATGTTCCTTATCTCATATTCTAGGTCCATCCTCTGATCAGTAGCACCAAGTCCATGAGGGGGAAAGTGAAGGTGAATATACCAACTGTTCAGTAAACAATAATAATAATATATTTATAAACTAAAGACACTCTGGATGATCCCACTCAAGTCCTACTGTGACTAACAGCACTCCAACTAGTCTTAAGGATTAACTAGCTTCAAGCTTATGCACTCTGTTTGCTGATCTAAGTTCCTCAATCTGTAAGAGAACTGACCTACTTTCCTGGAGATCTGCAGACCACTGGCCTTAAGGAATGAAGGACTAGACTTTCCCAGAAGTTAAGCTCTGACTACACTCAAGAGCCACCACCAATGATGCCAGCAAGTCTGTTCAGGGTCATCTGGACATAGAAAAACCACCTGAGCACCAGCCTTACCACACTAGCCCCATTTCCCACACTTTCCGCTTTAAAACCCTCCTGCTTTGCCTGGATGGGGAAGATGATCTTTGGGACATTAGTCAGCACTCTTAGGTTGTTTGTTTCTGAATAAAGCAAGCTTTTCTTTTTGATCACCACCTCTCTCTGGGTATTGATTTTCAAGTGATGAGCAGCCAAACCAGAGTTTGGAACCTTGTTCTCTGTTCCTAACAATACCCATCTTCAAGGAACTAGTTCTGAGTAAGATGGCCATTTCAAAAAATAGCTTGACTGGGAATCAAGAGACTAGTGTTCCAGGGTCCTACGTGTTTAATTGATGAGACTTTGGGCAGGTACAGCCCACTTGCCCTCTCCAAGTCTCAGTTGCTATTTTGTAAAACAAAGCAAGGTTTAGAGAGTGGCAGGGAATAAACAGAACCTAGATGTTGTTCTGAAGGTCACACGTCTATGCCCGGGTCAGGGGAGGGTGGGGAGCAGGAAAGAAGAGGAGAGCCACAGGCCAAGTTACAGACTCTCATGCCCCGTTCAATGTGGCAGACCTGTTTACCATCAGAAGGACCTACAAACTGATGCTCAAGCTCCTTCCTGCCCAACTAATCAACCATATTTCCAGTCACTCTCTCCTTCAGGCTCTGCCCTGCAGCTGTGCTTGCTTTCTTCCCCGTGTGCCAGTGCTCCTGCTTACTCCAAGCCATTGTGTGGATCTGACTAGATGGTGTTCGTGCTTATGGTGTCTGAAATACTCCCCACTCTTAGGACCCAGTTCAGTCCCCTTGCTGTGGCCTATGCTCCTTATGTGGCCTAGCACGTGCTCACTTTAGATTCAGGATGGGCCACATCCACACCTTGCTTTTTCAGAGGATTCCATACTCATCTACTTTCCATTTTGCAAATCTGACAAACCACTTCCGCTCAGGTCTCTGTGTCCTCCTAGACCCTCTGCCTGAAACTCTTCTTGAGTCTTCCTTATTTCGTCAACAATTGCTCTTCCTTTTTAATCCAGGCCCAATGCCTCTTCCTCAGGGAAGCTTCCTTATCATTTATGACATTTTCAGCTGCAAGCAAGAGAACACTGTGATTTAAATGGTTTAAACGAAAAGATATATACTTCTTCATGTAACAGGCCATCTGGAGATAGAGAGTTCCAGGGTTGATTTAGGTGTTCAGTAGTCTAGTCAGGTTCCTAAGCTCTCACCATCTTTCTGTTCTCACTCTATGGTCACAGAAAGGGGAGTCATTTCCCTGTGTATCTATCTGTATTAAGATATAAAATGTTTATTTCCCAGAAGTATCACCACAGACTTAGCTCCAACAAGCCAGCACTGGTTACAGGTCCTTTTTCTAATTGCAAAGGAAGTAGGAGAAACAGAGTGTATGTTTAGCTTCCAGAATGAGAGGCAGGTTCTTCCTGGAGGAAAGCATGAAAACATATAGGCAGGCAGTATCAGGCTCTCCAGTATAAGTACTACCAGACTCTATCTACTTTATAATATTTACAACAGTCATCACATAATTATTTTGGTAACTGCTTTGTCAGTGTCCATTTTCCTCTACTAAACTACAGGTTTCTTAAAAACAGGCCCAGAGTCTTAGTGAAAGATGTGTATTTTTGTTTATTTCTGACATTTCATGATCAGTAATTCCAATCCCAGACGTCTCCAGTGGTTCTCAAACTTACAATAAAACAAAGTATATCCTATTTACAATTTACAACATCCACACTTCAGAAGTCTTACATGAAATAGATTCAGTATACCATGGACCAAGTATCAAGTAAATGCTTGAACCTGGTAGAGAGGCAGTTTTCTCAATGGAAATATGGTGATAGTGATGTTAACAACTGTAACGTTATACTGGAGGATTGAGTAAATGTAGGTAAATATCTTAGTCATACTTAACTCAAATGATTGCTATTTATTATTGTAATAATGACTACTTGTGACTATATTATAGCAAGATACATACTTCATGTTTTCCTTACTTATAACCTAATCGTAAGTGTCTCCAGCTTGTGGAAGCCTCAAGGGCTGCCCCCCTCCACCAATATTGGAAGAGGGGGTTATGAGAACAAAGGGGTTGCATAAGAACTATTAGGCATAGGAAAAACAGAATTCTTCATCAGCCTATTCTCAGAAGGAAAGGGTAAAGTCTACAAACTTCAGTGAGTCTGCACAATTCAGCCAGATTCTGTTTGGATATTAGACCTCCCCAGAGCAAACAATGGATCTCTTTAACACCTTCCAGCTGAAAATCCTGCAAATCTATTAGGGGGGAAAAAAAGCAGCTAGCTTTCTTTCTGCACATTTATCACCCTTGTTATCCTTGCCCTAGCCACTTCTGAAATTCAATTCAATATGACAGAACCCATGGTACTGCTTTTCTTTTTTTTTTTTAAACCAGGATATTCTGGGAAAATGTAAATATATAGAGAGAGCAGGTGCACAGGTCACTTGGGGGGAAGCTGACGATGCGTTATGGCTTCAAAATTGCCATCACACCTCTCAGAATCAAATTTTCACCTGCCATCAAGCCTTGCTTTCCGAGTGCTCTGTGGTCTCTGGCTCCCCCACTGTGACTTCAGCCGCCCCTGAAAAAGCCATCTTCACCACTTTGAGAAGTGCTACCGGCCTGGGCTAACATAAGCAAGAATAACCGTGTAAACAAAGCCAGGTGCAACTTGAATGCAAGTTTAAAAAAAGGACACCTTTCAAGGGAGAAGACTAAAGATCTGGTTTAGAACAGACTGCTTAACATCCTAATCAGAAATGAACACTGGATTTAAAATTGGCAAAATGGAGGGGGTGGTGGGGCGAGAGGGTGGCAATATATTTGCATTTTCTTCCACCAACATGGGGCAAATACTTGTCATCTACAGTTGGAATGACAGACGTAAATAGACTGATTTGACAAGTCAAAACATTGATGGACTGTCTACATACAAAGAACTTAAGTAATGGAAAGGCATAGAACTAGTTAAATTTAGAGACAACACTTACTTGAATGAAAACAACTCAATGATAGCACTATGAATAGAGAGCCTTCACAGAAAACTTTGAAGGTCTGGGTGATTGACTGACATAGTTGTTATTCCTATCAGAATAGTTGAACACTTGTCCTCACAGAGAAAATCTAAGTGTCTAGATGGATGTATTTTCTGTGCTACCTACACACCACTTGATGTGAGCTCATTATATGTAGAAGAGTTCTTTGTGAGTCTTTATTCATATCCAGGGTTTAAGTTTTCTCAATAGTCGTTAAAATGAAGAACACCTTTCATAATGTCAAAAAACACTACTGGCTTAAACTCAGAACTGTATTCATTATTTGCACCAAGCTTGAAATTCTAATTAATCTAAACCCAGAAATAATTGACACATCAGTCATTTAACTGGATATTTAGGTGAACCTAAAACAAGTAGTTTCATAGATAAATATATCCTCCAAATCAGAGTCCAAAATAACATTCAGGGTCAAAAAGGAGTGTGTCATATATATATATATATATATATATAATTTTTTTTTAACCTCCCACAGAACAAAATTTCCCATTGGGTATATTTTCAAGAGATAATCAAATCATGAAACTATGGAGGAGCAACAAGAAAATGTATTAAGGAGAGTAAAAATAAAAAACTAACACAGGGTGCCTGGGTGGCTCAGATGGTTAAGTGTCTGCTTTTGGCTCAGGTCATGATCCCAGTGTCCTGGGATTGAGCCCCACATCTGGCTCCTGATTCAGCAGGAAGTCTGCTTCTCCCTCTGTGTCTGCCTCTCCTCCTGCTCATGCTCTCTCTCTGTATCTCTCTGTCTCAAATGAATAAATAAAATCTTAAAAGAAAGGAAGGAAGGAAAGAAGGGAGAGAGGGAGGGAGGGAGAAAGGAAGGAAGGAAGGAAGAAACCAACACAAAAAACAGAAGCAATACAAATATTACTACTCAAGTTGTTTGCTACCCTGGAAACTTTGTCAATGACATAGCATCAATAAAATCTTCAGTGCATCACTGTCCAAGAATAAAACCAAGAGACATTCTTCTATTGGATTAAACAGCCAACAACAAAAAACTCCCCATTATTAAAGAAGGGAATATAGATCTCTCTACTACAAACATCATTTTATCCCAAACACTACCCATATAGGCAACAGTAAAGAGATAGGAAAGGGAGAGAGGGGGATGAAAGAACAAGAGATAGGGAAGATAGATTGAGAGTTATAACACGTATTCAATAGAAGTTCAAAAGTAACAAAGAAGGAATGATGAAAAAGCATTATTTGGATAAAAGTAGCTGATTTCCCCCCCCACCCCCAGAATGAAAGAAAAATCAAAGTTCAGATTAATAGGGAACTGCTAGTAGTGAGAACGATAAACAACAGTAAGTCCACATGTAGACACATGATAATCACCTCTAAGGAAAAACAAAACAAAAACAAAATAACTCCTATTACCAGGGATCAAAGACCAATTATTTTCAGAGGAATGACAATTAAACTGAAAACAGATTTTTCATTGGCAACATTAGCTGTCCATTCTGGGCAGTGCTGAGGAAAAATAGTCAATCAAGAAGGGTCACTCAATCATTCACAAATACAGAACAAAATAAAGAATTTACAGGCATATGAAGACTAAAATAATTTACCCAAGCTGAAACAGCTCTTAAAAGAGAAATGACCTCAAAGGGAAGGCATAAAGTTTAGACAATGACTTGTATGAAAGGAGAAAGGTTAGCACTCCTAGTTATAAGGACGGAAGAGGCTCTTGTCCTGACAACATGCATACGGTTAAGGCATTGCCACCTACTTCATGGCATCTAATCAACATTTTTGCACAGAAGTTCATAGGGGAAGTGGAGAAAACTAAATGGGAAGTCACCAGAGGGAGAAAAACCATGACAGACTCTTAACACTAAGAAACAAAGTGAGGGTTGTTGGAGAGGAGTTTGGTGAGGGGTGGGGTAACTGGGTGATGGGCATGAAGGAGGGCACGTGATGTGAAGAGCCGTGGGTGTTATGTGGAACTAATCAGTTATTGAACACTACATCTGAAACTAATGATGTACTTACTCTATGTTGGGTCATTTAAATAAAAAATTTGAAAAAGAAAATTATAATGGGAACAAATCTTTCACTATTGGTAAATGTTTAGGTGACTATAAAAATAATTAGAGTTGTTTTAACCAAAGTTCTATTTTGAAGTAACTACATTACCATTTAATTATAAGAAAGAAGATCAGTTCTGGAGGGAGAACTCTTGTTTATAGTAAAATACTGAGGGCCGATTGATCAATGGGGTAGGGGAAGATCATTGGAAAAATCAGCATTTTTATTTGATTATAATATAGACCAACTCATGCAAGCATCATTAATGTGGGATATTATGCTAAGAATCAGGACGTGATTCCGTACTAAAGAGCCTGACTCATTATTTGATGTTTGTCAATAGGCTATAAGCCTCATCTCTAGCTTTTCCCTTTCTAGCCAGTATCTGGGAAAGGTGATAAGAAAGCCAAGTGTTCCCTTGCTTGATGTTGGCAGGAATTTCAAGTCAATTAAGCCTCAGCCCACCTATAAAAAAAACCTCATCCAGGATGCATGCCCTTCCTTTCCCTATACTCTCTCAAGCCATATTTGAGCCAGCTTGGGACACCTGCCTTGATTTCTCAAAACAAAGAACACTTCTTTCAATAACAGATCTTGTGTATCCCTTCTTAATATGTGTATGGCAACATCAATCAATCTCAGCATCCAAAACAAATTTTGCATGGGTGTTTATCCTGCTCATTCAGTCTTAAAGTAGTTAGTTGAAGGTAAAAAAAAATATATATATATATGTATAAAATATTCAGTGGAGAAGCAAGACCACACTTTGGGTGAGTAAAATTGAGATCACTAATGAGGGACAGACACACATAGTATGCCTCCAAAGCTATACCCTGAGAGTGACATGCCACCTAGGTAGTTATCCAACTGAGAAGGCTTAATTTTTAAATCAATCTTGAGCAAACAATGTATAAACCCAAAATGAGAAACAGCCTATTAAACAGGGGAGTTTGAGGGTGGGGGAACAGATTATATGCTTCACAAGTATCAGTATCATAAATGACAAAGACTATAGAAATAGAACAAATTAGAGACCTGTCAACCAAAGGTAATACATGCCTCCAGACTGGGTTCTGTGCTATCAGGGAAAAATGCTAATCAGAGACATTGGGTCAACTGACAAAAATGGAATATGGGTAGTGCATTCAAGTATTCTATCAATGTTAAATTTATTGAAGCTAATAACTACCTTTGTTATTTAAAAAAATATCTGTCTTGGTTTTTTTTTTTTGTTTTGTTTTTAAAAAAAAATACATACTAAAGTACTCAGGTTAAAAGTCATGATGTAATTTATCTTTAAACAGTTCAGAAAAAATTGTGTGTATACACATTAGCAGGCATAGAGTATGCACATAAAAACATATGGAGTAAAACAGTAATAACTGGTGCATCTGGGTATCTGTATATATATCCCTTTTAGTGTTATTGCAATTTTTCTGTTCTTGAAAATTAAAAGATCTTGCATGCTCTTGAATATGTTTAGTCTTGAAAATATAAGAAAAAAATTAGTAATATATTTTTAATCTACTTTAATTAAGCATCATTAATTTAAGAAAATTTGGCAGCACACTTGGACATACATATCCCTGTACCCAATAAGCAATAAATACACATGTTTCAAAACTCATGGAACATAAAGAAAGCTTGTCTAGGTATAAGATCACAAAGGATCTCTGACAACAATGGATTTAGATTAGAAATCAATGGTAAGAAGAGTGTCTTAAATTTGAAAACTTAAAATAATTCACATGATACAAAGAAAATCAAGTTGGAAAGAATATTCTTTTTTTTAAGATTTTATTTATTTGACAGAGATCACAAGTAGGCAGAGAGGCAGGCGGTGGGGGTGGGGGGGAAGCAGGCCCCCTGCTGAGCAGAGAGCCTGACACAGGGCTCAATCCCCGGACCCCGGGAACGACCTGAGCCGAAGGCAGAGGCTCAACCCACTGAGCCACCCAGGTGCCCCAGAAAGAATATTCTTATAACTGAATGATAATCTAAAGATCCAGTGATACAACTGGTAGGAAGCAGATACTTAAAAATGGTCCTTAGAGGTATCATATAGTCATACTCAAGTTGGTTTTTTTTTTTCCTGTAAATGTTTAAGTAAAAACGTTCATCTACAAAAGCTGAAACAGAACATAATAAACCAAATGAAAACAGATGGAGGAAAACTAGATAAAAGCAGAAATTCATCTAATAGAAGACTTGATGTGAGAGTAAATAAAAGCAAATAAATTCAAAACCTTTATCTTTAGAAAATTGACAAAGCTTTAGCTAGACTTAGTGGAAGAAAACAAATACTAGGAAAGAAGAGACATAACTCTTAGGACAGAGTTTCTGTTTAGTAGGTTTAGTAGGAGAGAGTGTCTATCTGTTGTCTGAATGACAAAAATAAATAGAAAACAAAATGGCTGCTTTTCTAGAAAAATAATAATTACCAGAACCACCCCAAACAGTAGAAAGTTGAAACAAACTCTTCCAAAATAGTAACCAAATTTCACCTCAATAAAAAATGCTAAAACATCCACCCTAAATGACCCTAACCAGCAAGGAAAACTTCATTATTTTATTATCTAATAGGTTAAAAAAAAAGAAAAAGAAATATAGAGAAAACTTCCAATTACTAGGATGCTAGTATAGTTTTATAAAACCAAATAAGTTTTAGAAAAGAAAATTAGAGCATTTTCTTTGTTTACATGGCTGCAAGAAGACGGGGCCAAATTTAAACACATCCTTCATGAACATTCTAAACCAGTAGAGATGACTCACTTATTCCACTTACTCTATTTGTTGAGATACAAGTCTCTGCTACGAGGCTCTTAACATCAAGAACAAGCCCTGTGAATTTTCCACTGGGACACCATGGTTGAAAAGCTTTTAAACGGGGATGAGCATAGAATCAACTATGGAAAGTGTGTGTGTGTGTGTGTGTGTGTGTGTGTGTGTGTGTGTGTGTGTGTATTTTGTTTCTATCTAGATCTGCGATCCATAGACTCCATCCCTAAAGAAACTGATTAGGTATAGGAAGACACAGGACCCAAATGTGGTTATTTAAGACAAAACAAACCCTTGGTGATCCAATGCCCCAGTTCTAATAACTACAATGCTTGAACATAGTACAATGTCTACACAAAAAGATGTTAACTGCCTAGTAAATACAACTCAGTATGTGATATACCTACCCTGTCCCTAATGCAGAGCCCTTTCGGAGTGTGGTTCTTACCAGGTTTTTGTCTTGACATCTGCCTTTGCTTACACTGCACTGAACCCTCAAGGCTCACTCTTCCTGCTTCCTTACCTTATGAAAACCCATAAACTGTAAAATCCACTGGATTCCTGGAACAGAGAAACCATGGAAAGAACCTTAAACCAGAAAGGTTTAAGGAGTCACTCTAAGGAGTCAATACTCAGTGAGTACATGGCTCAGACATGAGGAACCAGACAGTTAATAGTCGACATTTTCCTGTCGAGATTTACTGTTTCAGTGGCTATAGTATTAAAGGTCTCTGTGGTCTTCCTCCTGAGATTCAAGATTTTAGCATTATACTTTTCCCACGAATAAGGAAGAAGTATGTTGGAGAAATACAAAAGCAATGTTTTATTAACTAGTAGTCTTTTCTATGCAATATCTTTGATCAGTTTAGAAACAAATTATCTATCATGGCTCAGCAAGCAGTTGCAAACAACGGACATCATTATTTAGAGGTTAGAAGTCTGATGTCTCGTGACACCTGGATGGCTCAGTTGGTTGAGCAGCTGCCTTCAGCTCAGGTCATGATCCCAGCGTCCTGGGATTGAGTCCCACGTCAGGCTCCTCGCTCGGAGGGGAGCCTGCTTCTCCCTCTGCCTCTGCCTGCCATTCTGTCTGCCTGTGCTCGCTCTCTCTCCCTCTCTCTCTGACAAATAAATAAAATCTTTAAAAAAAAAAAAAAAGAAGAAGAAGAAGAAGAAGTCTGATGTCTCAGGACAGGACCACTTGGAAGGGTCCATCTTCCCCACTTCATTTTTCACCCCCACACATTCAAATCTCCTCCCCAGCTTGCTGATGCTGTGAATCCCTTTGAGTGGAAAAGTAAAGGAAAGGGCTGAGGAGTCTCCTGCAGGACTGTGCATCCCATGGAATGAAGATGCCAGACAGAACCGTCTTGATGTGATAATAGTGACATAGTCACCACAGTGGGGAAGTCCATACCTTGCATATACTATGATAGCTGTTATGGATCCATACCTGATGCTAAATATGTCAAGATGGGGGTTGAAGGAGGGAGATAAGGGCTAGGAAGAAGATTCCAGTTACTCCTAGAAAACTAAAGGACTATGCAATTCATTTATTAGAAGAAACTTAGGACACCCAAGTAGCATTGCTTTAAGGACCATATAACGATGAACTGCTAAAGGCTGAGTGACTTTCCCTCACTTGTCTACACACCTGGTGCAACCATGGCACCAGGGGGGCTCCCACATTAGCTGATACACTTCTTACAGCTTGGTGCTCTGTAGTGTAGACATACAACAAGCATCCATACACATCTTCCTGGTGATTTGAGAAAACCCTCCTCATAGGCAGGGTAGGAGGAAGAAAATCCTAGATCTGGATTTTCCCAGAGGGGAGATCATTTGAAGGAATTTTGAGTTAATTTGTCAAATAACAACTGGTGTGACCTCATCTGTTCTCACAGACTGATGATTAAGGAACCCAGTGTTATTCAAATATCATCTTTCACTAATGACAGATTTAAATGCAAAAGAATTACTGATGTTTGGTCAAACACTGATGATACTGTAGAGGGAAGTAGAAATACATTTTTCTAAATACTTCACCAAGGACAGAATCTGACGGACATTGCTATTATGCAAGGAACACCACTGGAAGAATAAGTTCATGAATAAGTTTTTCCATGAAGTGTGCCCTAATGTTTTACCCCATTGTGTCTAACCCAAGAGCACAGGAAAATTATGAGGGGAAATTTCAAGTGGGGTCTGTTGTTAGGCAAGACCTAATTTCTCTAATTTAAATATTATCTTCCAATCACTTTAAGGGGACCTCATAGTTAGAATAGGAAACATTTTTTCTGTCTTTCTCCAAAGTTTATTTCCTCCATGGGAGAGTTAATACTATGGTAGCTTCTGATCTTCTCTTCTTAAATATTGTATTTATTATGCTCATATTCATCTAACAGACCACAGGTAATTGGTTATACACATAAAATATGAATTACTAAAACCAACCAACAAATATTAGCTGATGACCTCCAACAGGGCCACACGCTCCCTGATACTATGTGCATTAGTGACTAATACAGGGTCTATTCTACAGTTGCTGATGATAAATTTTGGAAGAACAGATGAATGCACATGACACAACTGCAAACCACAAAAATGGTTCATGATTAGATTTTGCATTGCATTACTATTCATGAGACAGATTAGAGTAGAGAGGGGTCAATGTGGTTTGAGTTACTAAGAAAATTTTTGAGGAAACTAACTTGTGTTATCACTTGAAGGACAATTAAGAATTGTAGAGGAGGCAAGAAAAACGTTAGAATTTTTTTTAAATGGCCATCTAATATCTGAAGCTTTTCCCCTATTTGATGAGTTCCTACCATCTAACATGGAATTGGCCCACCAATATAGAGACTGCAAGTGCTACACAATCTTTCCTCTAATTAGTCCTTGCAGTGTAGACGTGGACACATGACCAGAGTTTGCCAAATCAAATGTTCCTATCTCAAATTACTAATCAGAGGCGGATGTTGAAGGAAGTAGGGGCCATTTGCCAAGGAGCCAGGTATAGAATATCTTCACTGGAGCAGTTCGAGGCATAATTTTGGGTATCACTCTTGGCTTCACAGCCTCAAAGCTTGGCTCCCTGGCTCCCTGAATATTCTTGTTAACTACCATATATTCTTTCAATAAATTTTTTATTTACACTAACTGGGGGTAGTTATTCCTTTCTACGAACAATCCTTAGTGAAGTAGGAATATTGCACCCATAGAGGTATGAGAGATAAGACCAGAGAGAAAATCTGGCACATCTTAAGAGTTTTAGGGGCAATAACCTGGTTTTGGAGATGTTGGAAAAGGGATAATCATCTTTTCTCAGACCTACTGGATATGTCCACGTGGGTTGATCAAATTAATCACAAAACACCAGAAAGGATGCCAATTTAGACAAAAAAGAAAGTTAAACCAATTACCCATTGTCCTCTTCTCCCAATATGATCCTGATACATCATAGTTTGGTATTAGGATGATTTGTTCTAGTTGAACTGGGTAGCAAAGAATGTACTATCAATGAATTCTTCTAATCGGATCTTAATATACCTTCTTTGCATCCTATCAAGACAACTCTATGGAGTCTCTGAGGGGTTAAGTCTGAAAATATTCCACATGCATCACGGAAAAATAACCACTGGGAAACTATTAAAATGTCAATGCCCTGACCATTCTCCCCAAGGTGGATTCAACAGATGGCTATGGAAGGCTCTGGGATCTGCATCTTAACAAGCTTCCTGGGATAGTCTTGAACACATGAAAGTTAAGGAAACAGTGACCCAACAGCTCAGGCTGAGTTTCAGCACATCATCTGAAGGTATCATTTCAGTTCCTGATGGAAGCGTGGTCTTCTACAGAGTTTTAGAATAAAAACTTAGAAAAACCCTAACCAACAAAAACAGGTTCTGCTTCTCTCTGGTTTGTCTGTTGATCATTCAATCTGAATTGGGGTTACTTTACTCATATAATCTCCTCCTAGAAACAGTATCTAACTACTGCTTTACCCTCTTCATTTTAATTATGTATGCCAAAATTTATGTTAATATAGGACACATTCTCTCTTGGCAATGCCATGTGGACCATTATAAAATATTTCTAGCAACTATCAAAGCAGCCAGTTGATACCAGAATGCATTCATCAGGACTCTTAATGATTATCCTCCCCAAATGAGGGAAGGACATAATCTTTAAAAAGTTTCCCATTCACATGGGTCAAAGATATAGAAAAAATAAGTCTGGGTAGATAGAAAATAACCAGATGTATGGAAAATTTAAACTGAAGATCATGTGTACATAACAAGTGTAGTGAAAATTATGCTGCCCCCTTTTTGCACATTAATCACAGTAGCATGCATTCTCGAGAGCCTCATGTTTCCTTTCTTGAATAGATGGTTCTATTTGTTTCCTCTGGATACTGTAACAACTTACCACAAACTGGATGACTTTAGACAGAAATTTATTATTTCACAGTCTTGGAGGCAGAATTCTAAAATGAAGCTGCTGGTGTGGCCATCCATTCTCTTCCTCTTCCTGCCTCTGGTAGCTGTTGGCATTCTTGACTGGTGGTCCCATCATGCCAAATCTCCGCCTCCCTGGTCACACTGCCACCTCCACTTTTGATGGACAAATATACTTCTGCTTCACTCTTTTAGTAACACTTGTCATTGGATTTAGAGCCTATTTGTATAATCCAGGATAAAATCCTCCTTTCAAAATCCTTAATTTAATCACATCTTTTGGCATATAAGGTTAACATTCACTGTTATCATATAAAGTAATACTCCTAGATTTCAGAGATTAGGATATGGACCTATCTTTTTGGAGGCTACCATTTAGCCCACTACAGGGGTCTTAACATTAGAATGAGGGGGAGGCTATATCCCATCCAAAACAAAACTAGCACTCTATGTGCTTTTCTGGGGAGGGGGTTCATGGTTTCAGTTAGATTTCCAAAATGTTCTTGATTCAAGAAAAAAATTAAATATTGCTTTAGTAAAAGAGGAAGTTGGATATGCCTGGAGAATATGTAGTCCTACTTCCTCAATTGCCAAAAGATTTATTAAAATACTCCCTTATACCTCTCCCCAACTTCTTTCTCTGTTCCCATGAGCTCCTGGGCTACCGAGGCACCTTGTATGTGTCCATCATCAGCTCCCAAAATGATGAAAGGGGGGATTTGCCTGTTACTGTGTGGCTTCCCTCAAGTCACTACGTATCTCTGGGGCTCAGATACTCTCATCTTCAAAGAAGTCAAACAGTCCTAAACAAAATGATTTTCTAAGGTCTTTCTGGATTTCTCCTAAGAATAGGAAGTCATTATAGAATGGTGCCAACCCATCAGCCACCATGACTGCTTCAAGACTTTTACTGGATAAAACGTCATGCCTTCGTATTTCCTGGAATCTCTTCCTCCCCATCCAGGTCCCACCAAGAGAGGAAAAAAATACACTTATTTTTTTCGATCCTAAGAAAAGAGAATGGGATTTATCTCAACAAATAGCAGCTGCAAAGATCTTCTAACCTCTGGTAAGGGGGCTTCCTAGATGAGATGATGTTAAGAGCCAAACAAAGAAAGAAGAGGGGATAAACCTATAGACAAAACATGGAATGATGAGGTTTCTTTAAATTCACAGCATCAGGCCTGAATCTTTTTCTTCTGTCAAGTTAACCCTCTTCATTCCAGCAGCCCCTACCTCTCCATTCACATTCTATTTCTACTTGAATTATTCAAATTCCCATCTAATTACAAATTCACTGATTTCTGAAGATATAGATTCATCTGTAAAGCATGCATATATGCTGTGTTTGTTCAACTCTATTATTTTTTGCCAAATAACTTTTAAATGTTTACTTATTAGTGTATAGCTTCATGTGCTCATTTCTTTCATTCTAATATCAATTAAATATAACTATTAAAGTTCAGGAAAAAAAATAAAGTTCAGAAAGTGTCCATGAACCACCCAACTTACTTGCAAACCTGTGGTATTCATTTCACTTTTAGGAAAACTGTCTTCATTAATTCATTTATTTATTAGACATGTGCCTGCTATGTGCCATAACCCAAGGATTTCATACCCGAAGGATATATTTTTTTTTAATATCACTAAGGGATAAAAATATTTGACCCTGATTTAAAGGGCATCCACCAATCAAGCAAAAGAGGAGAGTAGCATGTGAGGGTCACCTGAAGCACATTTGCAATCACACAGATATGTGCTTATCTCCACTCTTCGGAAAATGGTTAGAGAAAAAGATTAGATTCCAGGAAACCAACTAGTAATGACTCATGAACTGCTTGTCAGTTTGTCAGCTTTCACCCCATTTAAGGATGCCCTACCTAGCAATTGGTTTTATAACTCAGACTCTCTACTGTGAACTGGGCAGTCTCAGAAAGCATAAATCCTTAGCCTGATCGCATACTTGCCAAGAGAAAGGTTCTGCCAGGACATCTGGAACGCAGGTTTTATTGAAGGAACTAGAGGTGAAAAATGGCAATTATCTTTGTACACTGGAATGCAGAGTTCAAGCAAGAGACCACATGGATGAGAAGCCCTTGGGTTCTTCCAGAAGACAAGACTGGAGATAGTGGAGACCATTACAAGCCACCAATGGCCTGAAATGTACAGACCAAGCACCTAGAAAATGAAGTCCAGAGCCAGCTGAAGAGTCACAGGGCTGTTCCCTAAGTGGCTATAAAATTACTGTCCTTGGACCTTTCTCTTCTGGACTCTTTCTTTATATAATTGAGAAATCTTAAATAAATGAGTCTTGGTATACCATGGTTATCAGAGTGCAGGCTCTAGGGTCAAATACACCCGGGTTCAAATATTGGCTTCATCACTTTCTAACTATATGGTCTGGAAAGAATAATTTTCCATTTAGTTTCCTCAAATACAAAATGTATTTTGGGGAGAATTAAAACAATTCATGAACACATGGCCCAGATCTGCTATGCAAAAATTGCTCAGGAAATGTACCCAAGATCATAGTTACTTTATTAATCAGCCCAAGTCAGGAATCAAACCTGAATAACAGATCCATGAATGACCTGGACAGTAAAAAGTAGATCTGCAATAGATACTTGCTAGACAAAAATGGACTTAGATTAGTAAGTAAAGCAGACCAAGAAAACACATTTTCCAGAGACTGAGTGCCAAACTTACTAGGTGCGACAGAGGAGTGTTCAATAATATGAGGCCCTGGGCCATACCATAGGAGATAGAAGAACTTGTACGGTAGTTCCAAATGTAATCTCTGAGACCACTTTTATTTTTGAGCACTTAAGGAGTTAGGGATAAGCACAAAATCTATTACAAAAATACTTTTGTACCTACCACCTAGACTTGAAACAATTTTCATATTTATTTCTAGGGTTTGCATTTTTTTTTAAAGGAATTACAACCTCACAGATAAAGACCCCCCTTACCCTCTCATTTACTCGGCAGGTCATTCCATATTTTTTTTAAGGTTTATTTATTTTAGAGAGAGAGAAAGAGAAAGTGTAGGAAGTGTGGGAGCACAGGAAGAGGAAAGAATTTCTAGCACACTCCCTGCTGAGTGCAGAGCCCCATGAAAGTCTCAATTCCTTTACCTTGAGTTCATGACCTTAGCAGACAAGAGTCAGACGCTTAACCCGCTGAGCCACCCACGCGCCCCTCAGCAGGTCATTCTAATAAGCACCGAAAGTGGAACTCCCTGTTGAAGGTAGGTCGTCTTCCCACGCACATCAGCTTTCCCAATTACAGTCCCCCAGGCCCCAAACAAAAGCCATGCTACACCACAGTCAAAATTAGCACTCTACCTTCAGTTATTAGAAACTTGGAAAAAGCAACATACTTAGCGGTCACAGGTTCTCCCTACTTGCTAATTCACCATAAGACTTCACACATTTCGACTCGGTTTTCTCTCCCTGCCTGCTGGGAAGTGGATTCCTACCAATGGACTCATCAGAGGGGAGCGAGTCCACAGAGCACCACTTTCGTACAAAGGTCTGAAACATTCAGATTTGCTTTTTAGAAGTTCAACTGCACATCTCCCACACTCTAACCCAATTCCTCCCTGGAGAACCCCTGACAAAGATGTAAAATTAGAAAAACACATCAATGAATTGGACCAGTGACACCCCAGAAAGTCAAAATAGATCAAATCTTTCTGTCAGTCTCTCGCCTTAATTACAGCACCACGGTTGCTCATTATCCATCTTTCTTTGCAGGCTGTGTAAGCAGACAGATCGCAGAACACTTAACAATTGTAGGGGTTATGGGGCTCTGAAAGATACACCCTTGGGACTCTATGAAGTGTGTTTTAAGCAATGGTGAGCATAAACTCAGCCTATAGAGTTATTTGGGTGAAAGTTACCACATAAATGCAGCTCATTATCATTATCATTAAACAACTGTTCAGGATGAGCAAAGCTCTGTCTCTGCACCCTCTCCTTCCCATAGTAAATAAAATGTCTGAATTGGTCCCTGCCTATTGATAGAAAAAAAAAAATTCCAGCTCAGGAGGAAATTTTGACACTTGGTTTTTCAAGTCTAGGTCATTAATAGGCAAAGTACTTTACTCTCCACTTTACAAGTGCTCTGAAATTCTCAGGCCAGGTTCTGATCCACATCCTTATTTCTCTTCACAAATAAGACACACTTCACATCTAACAACTCTAAGTTACTCACCCTGTTGATGCTCTGAGGTTAGGTGCACATTGCGGACGCCAAAGGAGCAGATGAACGAGGAGGCACTAGGGTCCACGGAGAAGACAGGGTGGAGGCAGGCACAAACAGCAGCAGGTCTCATCAGTTGGCTTCAAATAAAACCTCAGAACTACTGATGAACAACAGCAACACCTGGAGAACGTGGAGTAGGTCATGCCACGTAATCAAGGGAAATCCGAACACCTGTAATAAGGGCACATGTTACATTCTGACTGGGGAGATGATGATTCTTAAATTAATATGCATTAGGATCACCTGGAGGAGTTGCACAAAAGAGATTTCTGGGCCTAGGATTACTGAAGCAGTACGTAAAGGCTGGATCCAAGAAGTTTCTTTTCTTAGATGCTAGTACTACTGGTTTGGGGGAGACATAGGTGGAGGGTATGGGGCCAGACCTCACAAGGAGAGAGCAGGACTGGACGGAGTCCACTGCTGCCCTTGCTAAACTTCAGTGTTACACGTCCCCTCTCTGGGCCTCAGCTGAGACATGTGAACTAGACCCGAGCTTCTTGAGGTCCATTTCTTTCCATTTGCAACTCAATGACCAGGATGCCAGTGAAATGCACATTCTTGGACCCCAGCTTAGCTATCAGAGTCCTGGGGCTGGTGCCTAGGCATCTGTAGTTTAACCATCATCCCAGCTGCTACTTACCCTCCTTAAAGTTTGAGCAATGCTAAACTATATAACTTCTGGTGCTCCTAGCAGCTCAGAAATACCATAAACTCTGATAATAAAGAAAAAATTCATTTTCTGCTCGTGAGGAGACAATAATCATCACCTCCATGTATAAATAACCCCCGGGGCTTAAAATCCAGACAGATTATTTTAAAAAGAATAAACCAAATCCTGGCTGTATATTCAATTTACCTGTATTGCACCTAAAACAAAACACATGCACAGATTCTAGTTTAAACCCACAGTTTTGGAATCAGAGTAAAGGCAAAAGAGGTAAGAAGATCTGAGGGAAAAAGCAATAGACTCTCAATCACTCTCTTCCATTTTCTTATTATTTCTCAAAATTCTTATAACTGGTATTAGTCAGAGGTCTCCAGAGAAAGAACCAACAAGTGTGTCAGAGTGTGTGTGTGTGTGTGTGTGTCTACAGACAGGAAGGTTAAGGGATTGGCTCACACAATTATGAAGGCTGACAAGACCAAAATCTGCAGCAGCAGGCGGGAGTCTCAGGGAAGAACAGACACTGACAGTTCAAGTCTAAAGGCCATCTCTAGCAGAATCCCTTCTTATTCAGGGGAGGTCAGTCTTGGTTTTGTTAAGGCCTTCAACTAATAGCATGTAGACAACTCACATCATGAAGGGCAATCTGCTTCACTCATAATTTACCCATTTCAATGTTAATTTCATCTAAAAAACACCCTCACAGAAACATCCAGAATAATATTTGACCAAATAGCTTGGCACCGGGGCCTAACCAAGTTGACGCACAAAATAAAGCATCATTTCACCCTCTAACCTACTATGTATTATATATCTTCATGATATTTCTCATCTGCTTGACATGAATGGAATGAAAGTGAGCTCCTCTGGGGTAGTGTTGGTCTGTTTTGTTCATTAATGTATCCCCAGAGTCAGGACAAATGCTTCATGCTTTGTAGGCACAGAATAAATATGTATGGAATAAATCTTTATCATCATCATTATGATGATCGTCATCTTCCTTCAATGTCACATGGTTACTTTTGGAAAAAGCAAAACTGAAACCCCAATATATTACCTTCCTATCCAATGCTCTTTCCATTTCTATAATGAAAAATCTATCTTCAAAATGATCTATAAGCCCTAGGATTCTCCCAAATAATGTGAGTGCTTTTTTTTCATTGAACAGGGTCTATGTTCTTTAAAATCCACAGATTACCCTTGGGCTTGGCTATGGGTGTCCTCTCTCTTTTTCCAGATAGGGCCTGAGGGCTTTTCTTCAGCATGGTGAAGGAGCATCCCCATCCTCCTATTACCAACTAAAAGCTAGAGCTCAGCTGACCAGAACGTTGATAATAATGTTAATTGGAAATTATTTATAGCTTTAAGATCCCTTTTATATCTTGACTGTCTGAGTTACAAGATTCCTATTGCCAAGATTCACAGTGACAGGCTATAGCTCATTTAGTTTCTTTACCTCCTCCATTCACCATCTCAGATTCATGGCCCTGAACTTACCAGTTATTTATGAATAATTCCTGGGCATGGCCCTCAGTGGTAGAGGAAGAGTGTTGGATTCAGAGTGCTTTGGATATTCATAACCTGTGCAAGATGTTTCAATAAATGACTGCCCAATCCTGTCAAAGAGAAACTGAATGAAAATTGATACACCCTTTTGGAAACCAACTGGCAATAACGTGTGTCAAGAAATTTAACAACAATCTTATTCTTTGACCCAGTAATTCCACTTTAGAGAATCTATCCTAAATGCTAAGAAAGATTTATGCTCAAAGATGTCCATCATGATATTTGCACTAATAGCAAACATTGGTAACAACTTAAATACCTAACATAGGGTTTCATTTAAATCACAGCCAGTAAATAAAATAAAAGAAAAAAAATAAAAAAGAATAAAAGACATTTTAAATATTGTTTGCAACATGGAAATAAAATTCTTCATTATGTTTAGTAAAAATTCAGTACACAAAATTATTTTGTAAAATATAATCCAATATAAAATTAAAGAAAAAATAATGTTAAGATGGAATAGAGGGGGCAAAAAAGACAATATTATCACTGGTTTTATTTGGTTAAAGAAATTATGAGTGATTTCCAGGTTTTAAATATAATGCATATATATAACTTTTTTACTCCCATTCTGAGTAAGGACACAGTGCTAGTTATTAATTTTCAGGGGACAAATTTTATTAATTTTTAATCTCCTTTACCCACAGCCAAGGCCAAGATTAATATGTTACTCTTTGCTTCTCTTAGCTGTTGTGTGCTTTTTCTTTTTCCTTGTCCATTCTCTCACTACATAGCCCTTGTATAGAGTGACAATGTAATTCATTGTCTAAATCTTCATATTTCTGAGAGGGAAGCAGATGCTATTAGCAATACTGCAGACACAACAGGCATGAACTAGGACTGTCCTAGGTGAAGGAGGTCACCCTCCATTGAGACTTTTCATTTCACCAGCTGAGAATTAGGATGGGGTCTCATGATCAAATACCCACCAGATATAGTTGTAAGGCCTTCTTTCCTGCCATTGGTTTGACTGCTGGAACCCAAGGTTAAGGCTCCCAGTGTCCCCAAAGTCAGCTGCTGTGCCAGCCTTAATTCTTTGGTTTAATAGTCTGGATTCCTGCCTTGATTTTGTTTTTAGATCCTGTGTATTTTCCTCGAGGTCTGCAAAGTCTGTGTATTTAAAGAAACTTCTTACATTTTATCGAGATCTTTGGTATATTATAGTAGAAGTTCCCCTCTTCCTCACCACCACCCAACTTTCTAGTCCACAAATTGCCAGAATTCTGAAAAGGTCAATTAATGGTTATTAAATCTCTTGGGGAACTTTTGGAATATTTGTTTCCCAAGCTTGTCTCCAGAGTCAGAGGGTAATGCATGGACATTGCATAGTCCATGAGCAGGAATCATTGCTGAAGTCACAAAGCCTGGCACTTTGGCACAAAATATACAATAAGTGTTTATAGTATATGTAGTATAAAAGAGGAAGTGAATGAATGAATGAACAATCATTTACAAAATCACATGATGTTTTATTGTGCTTTACAACAATATCATACTTTCTTTCTAGCTCAAAAAGTATGTAACTCTATTATTCAACCTCAAAATAATTTAAATAGTTGCACTAGATTATCTTACCTGATTTTAGTCCTAATTAGAGAATAAGTACTTAAGTTGGTTTTTTTTGTTTGTTTGTTTGTTTTTTTTAACCTAGTATACTTAATTCAATGTGGGTCTTTTGAAAAGGTCAATTTACAAAAGAGCTGATGGAGAGAGAAGATAAAACTGTCTTTGTCCAAAGACAGAATGAAACACACTTCCTATTAGCAAACTAAGCAGATCACTTTCAGAAAATATTAGCTCAACTCTCCTGGAGACATTTTATTGTGGTGGAAAAATGTGGACTAAGATAGTGGGTTTGACAGTGAATTCTTTCATAAATATCACTGAGAGGTAGGGTTAAATCGAGACAGAAACTCAGGTCTCTCAGCTCCCTGTTAGATATTGTTGCCATGGCTGATTCACACCACTTTTCCTTAGCTAAGTACTCTGCCTGCTTCTCAAAATCCTTCTCATCTGTATCTTTACTCCTACTCCTTCTCAATATGGCCTTTAAACAACAAAAAAAATCTCTTCCTTTATCCACAGTTTTCCTAGTTTCTTTCACTTAAATTCTTGGAACTCTGGGTGTGGTACATGAACAATGACTTTTGGAAAACTGAAAAGAAATAAAATAAACGAAAAAAAAAAACCCCTCAAATTCTTGATCTTTATTATAAGACATTTCTATTACAATCTTTACTCCCTTCAAATAAAACCAAAACTCAAACTCTGTGCTTTTTATTTATAGGCAAATATAAACACATAAAAGAATCCATTAGATCTTATTTTAAATTCAGTTTGTTCAAAAAATATTTGTTTAAAATGTACAATTGTCAGACATTATGGTAGCATCCTAAATATGAAAGGGCACAAGAAGGGTATTTTGTCTCATGGAATTTACTGTCTACCTCGAGGGAGGTTGGGGTAGGAGGGAAGGGAATAGAGAGACAAGACAGAAAACTATGGAATTACAATGCAATTAACAAATGTTATCAGCTCAGTCTGACAAACACAAATGTAAAGAAGCTGTTTTCCAAAGATCGGAGGAAACCCAATGAAGAATAGTATAGTACCCTGGAGCTAGGAAGATCAGGGAGCTCTTAAGATCAACCCCTATGTCTGAAGGTGCAAGAGAAAAGAGAATAGCTGTGTGGAGAGAGCTCCCTGACAGAAGCTACAGCCTTGGGTAGAGACACATGTACAACCCACTGCAGCCCACCCTCTCCCTCACTCTCCTCTCATTCCACTCATTTCTTTCCAGGCAAAACCAAACTGGAAACTGCAGGGCAAGGAGCCCAAAGATCAGCTCTTCTGTGGCACACATCTGGATGATAAAGCGTGAAAGTCGGTCTGAAGGGGAAAATTGAAGAGACCCAGCACACTAACGAAGGGTTCTGTTATACTCCTTACAATGGCTCTTAAACATACAGTTGAAGGGCCAGTGGAGGAGATGCTCACTAGAGGAGGCAGAATCTCAGGTGGAATCTGAAAATTGGGATCACTTACTCAGAAAGAGTGTAGGAGGTGTCCGCACAGAGGAAGTAGCCTGTGGTGGAGGACCTCTATGCACAAGAGAGTGTGAGCTATGCAAGGAGCTAAAGGAAGCCCACCTTGGGTAGAATTGAGAAAATGGGCAGGAGACTGAAAGGAGTTGAGTTGAAGAGGTAAGTCAGTGGGAAGCCACCAGAGTGTTTCACACAATGAAACAGTATGGCTGACCTTATATTAAGGGAGAACTGAAACTCAAATGGAAAAAGTCTGGAAATTACAGACCCCAAATCATCACATTGTGTTGTAGCTTGAGAAATAGTCCATTCCTTCATGAGGACTCTTCTAACTTCTGTACTAATCCATTTTGTGTAGATAAGGTACTTAGTTCTAGGAGAACAGTGTACATCTTTAAATTCTGGCTTCTCAAAGGGCACCTCACTACCATTTGTGCACAGCCTACATCCTCCCTGGGGACTTGCAGCTCTCAAGGGCTAGGCTCCTGTAATTGGATGATTCCTTAATCTTAAAGTGGGCTTTGGGAAGAAAAGTACCATGAAGTCAAATAAAAACCCACAGAGTAGGAAATCCCTGCCCTAGTTTTTGAGCTTGTACTTTGTTCATGAAACAGCTCTTGAGTGTCTCTATCAGATGAGAAAGTGGCTGTGATTTCATTGTCATGCAAAGTTACATTTCTCTTGTTCAAAAGCAGGTCCCCTGTAGGAGAAGAATGAAAAACCCAAATTTTGAAACTCCAACCATCGGGGATTGCCTACTATAGCTGGAGAACTGAATTTTCCCTCCTCCTTTGTCCCTATGCTAATTTGCCAAAGTAAAATGCCTTTCTACAGTCTTTGAATGCACAGCCATCTAATAATGCCCATAATAGCCATCTAATAATTCCTTATTTGGAAGTGTGTCAGAAAGTGGTGGTGAGAGTGAACCAAAGCAGGAGTAAGGTGACCTGGGCTCTGAGGAGTGACAGATCCTCTCTGTCAGAAAACTTCTCCAGTCACCCCAGAAAAAACATTTAATTTCTCTAGGCTTCTGTCTGCCCATGTATCATATCAATAGTTTATTAATTCATTCACTCATTCAACAATATATATTGGATGAAGCTATGTGAATACAGCAATGACCAAAAGAGACAAAATTCTCTGTTGCTTTCATGAAGAGTGTATGGTAGTGAGGGAAGCAGGCAATGATCAAAGTAGATCAAAGTACAATACATAGTATTTTAGATGGTGGCAAGTGCTGTGGAATAGATATAGCAAGGAAGTGGTAGGTGAGGTTCAATTTTAAATAGAATAGACAATTGATAGGCAAGTTCTCACTGAGGAGACGATATTGGAATAAAGGCCTAAAGCAGACAAGGTGTTGAATGGTATGAAAATGTGGATAAAGAGAGGTCTAAGCAAAGGCAAGAGCCAGTAAAAAGGCCCTGAAACAGGAGTATGTTAGGCATGATTGGGAAACAGCCTGGAGACCAGTGTGGCTGGAGCAGACAGGTGGGATACTAGGAAATGACATCAAAGAGCGAATCGGGAGCTGGTAGAGCAAGCCTCATAGACCATAGTAAGAATTGTCTCTAACACTTAGCAAGTAGCTAAGACATAGGATCTCTTGATTTTTTTAAACATAATTATTTTATTTTTATTTACTTATTTATTTTTTATTAACATATAATGTAGTATTTGTTTCAGGGGTACAGGTCTGTAATTCATCAGTCTTACACAATTCATAGCTTTCACCATAGCACATATCATCCCCAGTGTCCAGATCTCAGGATCTATTGACTTTTGTATTACTTTTGAGTTCTCCTGAAACAAAGAAGGTTGGAATGAATCCTTACCACCTCCCACTCTGCACAGGGAAGAAGGTAGGACTGATTTTCCCAGGCTTTGGCATCCCTGGACAATGTTTTATAAATGGGAATGGTTCCTGAACTTCCAAGTCTGGTTCCCATGTACCTAATCATGGCTGGTTAGTATGTCTCCCTCTGGTGTTCAAACTGGCAGTTCTCCCACTGTGTATTCTGCCCTTGTGGCTGGACTCGGGGACTGCTCTGAGGGCACAATTCTGTCAAAGTCTTGGTGGAAGAGATGGGTTGGGAAGGGAGAAGTAGGCCCTAATCAGAATCAGATATAGGGTTCATTCTCACAATTCATTTTTCTAGACCACTCTGTCTTTGGTAGATTATTGGGTTGCCATTGTGGATGTTCAAAATACTGTTACTTTTATTAACTGAACCAGTGACACTTCTGTGTATTCTACATTGGTCTAGAATTATGAGAAAGGATAAATTCCAATATTTGTTCCACCTTTAAATTCTCTGGACTTCATTACAAAGGATTCACAGTTCACAAATGTTAGAGGAGAGGAATATTGTTTATACGTCTTGAAAACCTTGAAGCACATATTAAAGTTCAGCCCTGAGTGTGGTTTTGTGCTGATATGAAAACAGTTTTAATTATAAAATCAGGAAACCTGCATTCTAGCCTTAGTTCTGCAACTAATCCATTGTAAATCATTTAGATGGTCACTGTACTTTATTTCTCTCATCTGTAAAAAGGAGAAAGTTCCTACTTTACCCTGCTCACTTTGCTGACTTTCTGAGAGGATTAATTTAGTAGTATTTGTGAAAATGATTTGGAAGAATAAAACAATTACACAATGTTGATATACACATTAATACTTTTACTATTATTGCCATTATTAAGAGTAATACTTTCCATTTGCCCATGGGTATATTGAGTGTAGTTGGATTATCAAATCCTCAAAGCCAAAGCCCAACAAAACTCAAACCCCACCTCCCTGAGAGAGTCTCCCTAAGTTGTCACCAATGATGCTAACAATAGTAATAATAGCAACACAAAAATCATGTAGAAGAGAGATACTGAATTTGAGTTTCTGTCCAGTTTGGGGAATAGACTTGCACACCATTTAGGGTACAACATAAGATGCTCTGCAAGCCAGTTGAATTGTACACCATAAAAATAAATGCTCTGGGGGTTTCAAAGAGAGAACAATGAGGTTTGGAATGGGGAGGCATGCTTCCTCCTCTCATTCCTTCTTGGGAAACAGAGGCAACTTTTTAATGAAAATGCTTCCCATTAGTCATCTCAGCGTGGCCTCAGTAGGAAGTTTCAGCAGCTGAAAGAAGATAACAGTTTTAGAGGAGGTAAAAGGACCCATTGCCATCAACCATCAACATGGCTGTTTTTTTTTCAAGGAAACAAGGGTAAGAGAAGGGTCAGTCACCAAGGATGAATGACAGCCATTTCAAATCCATGTTTCCTCAATATTGTTAAATTATATTGGGTGAGATTAGTTCTTTTTCCTTTGATCCCTATTGTCTTATTTTTTTTTCTAATGTATTTTCTTGTTTCACAAGCAACATATGATCATTGTTGAGATATCAGAATAAAAACATACAAGCAAAAAGATGAAAATTAAATATTATATTATTCTGTCAGCTAGAAATTGTTATTGTTACCCTTTAATATACAGTCGACCATTGAACACCGTAAATCTGAATTACACAGTCCACCTTTATGAGGATTTTTAGGTATAGTACAGTACTGTAAATGTATTTTCTCTTTCTTATTTCTTAATAGCATTTTCTTTTTTCTAGCTTATTTTGTGATACGAATACAGTATTTTATTATGTATTATATAGGATGTATATGTATTATATATGTATTATATAGGATTCCTACATAATACTATATAACAGTATTCCTATCATATAGGAATACATATATGTATTATACATGTATTATATTATAAAGGAATTCATGGCTCCTTTATTCCTCTAACCTGGTGGGGGTTTGGGGGACCATTGTTCTGTGTTGCCTGTATTGATGCTGGAAGCTGTATGACATAATCAGTGCTTGTGTTATTAGCAAATCTTCCAGTCAACAGTAGGCTATCAGTTGTTAAGTTTTTGGGAAGTCATAATTTATACACAGATTTCTGACTGTACTGGGGTTGGAACCCCAAACCCTGTACTGTTCAAGGGTATACTATATATGTTCCAGACTCCTTTTTGATGTATATATAGCCAGCTGGTTCCATTTTATTTTTCAAAAATGTGTATTTTTTGAAATCTATTTTCCACTTAAAATAAGTATTAACTTGCTCCTACTAATTAAATGTATTTCTATAATAGCATGTGTACCGTTATGTCCATGAATTTGTGTAAATGAACTAAAATGTACTTAACTGATACTCTATCGATAAATACCTATATCTCTTCATTTTTTTTGCTGTAATTAGCTGTGTAATAAACATCCCCATAGCCAATTTATTAAACAATTGTGTTTAGTTCGTCAGGATAAAATTCTAAAAGTAGAATCACTATTATAACAGGAATGAATTACTTTATATTACTCAAGTACAAGACGTAACCTGTATCTTTGTTTTTTTAAATCAACCCAGCCCTGAATTCCCACTAGCTTCAATATTCATCAGTCTCCCTGTTGCTCTACTTCCTTAAGTCATAAAATTTCCTAGGCTTCAAGTATTCCAGAAAAAAGGGATCAAGGCTGCTGTCATTTTGAGTGATTTAATATTGCCATCATCATTCCTCTTGGTTCTCACAGTTGCAATCAATAGCTAGTCTCCCATTCGCTTTAGCACACTCACTTTGGGGTCTACTTGGGTCCCCCTTTAACCAGTAGACAAGGAAGTAGGTAACAGATATTCAGAAAGGAATTTCCCCATAATGTGGTCAAAGGCCCTTTAAAGCACACCTGGGACAAAAGGCATGGAATTCATGGTTCCTTTATTCCTCTAACCTGGTGGGGGATTGGGGGGCCCTTGTTCTGTGTTTGCCTGCATTGATACTGGAAGCTGCTCCACTCCCCTGTATGCTTTTCTGGAGTGTTTTCTTTGTATTGCATGTTTGCCGGTAGATCTGTAGTAAACCGAAGGATGAGACTGGGATTAGGATTGAGCTGTCAGCCTCCCCAGTCTTGGAGAACAGCCCAGTTCCCAAGGTCAAGGTGATGAGTGTCCATGCAGGTATCACCCATCAGATGTAATACAATGTCAAGGATAGACACTGAGAGATTCAGGTCTCTGCTCCAGAAGCCTACAAAAACCTGTCTTCTATCAGAACCCCACAGTGTACCACTAATCAACCCCTCTCCCCAAAGAATAAGGCTACCCATTTTCTGCTTCTGTTCCCAGATGATAAAACTTCAAAGGTCTCCTTGGGCATTCAAAACCTTCATGCCATTTTTTTGTAGTTTTCTTACTGGGATTAGACATTTTTTTTCTCCGCCGCACTTCTGTTGTCATTCCCACCCCTGGTTTTAAGTGGCCTATAAAAAGTTGTTTAACTCTACACTTCAAGTAAAAGAAAACAAAAAAACAGTGGAAGAAAAATGCCAACTAATACCTCTAGAATTTCATCACACATATATTTTAAGAGAGGGAACCCTCCCACACTGTTGGTGGGATTGTAAGCTCATGCAGCCACCTTGAAAAACAGTATGGAGTTACCTTAAAAAGTTGAAATAGAGCTAACCTAAGACCTAGCAATTGCACTACTGGGTATTTGCCCCTAAGATACATATGTAACGACCCAAAAGGACACCTGCTCCTCAATGCTTATAGCAGCAATGCCCACAACAGATAAACTATGGAAAGAGCCCAGATGTCCACTGACAGATTAACGGATAAAGAAGATGTGATATATTCATTCATATATATATATATATATATACATATATACATACACACACACACACATATATATACAATACATATATACATATACACATATATATTCATATACATATATATGTATATGAATACACACACACACACATGCACACAATGAAATACTACTCAACCAGCAAAAAATCTGAAATCTTGCTATTTGCAATGACATGGATGGAACTAGAGGGTATTATATTAAATAAAATAAGTCAAACAGAGAAAGACAATTATCAGATGATCTCACTCATGTGGAATTTAAGAAACAGGGCATCACAGAGGAAGGGGGAGAAAAATAAAATGACAAAATCAAAGAGGGAGACAAACCATAAGAAACTCTTAATCATAGGAAACAAACAGGGCTGCTGGAGGGGAGGTGGGTGGGGAATGGGGTAACTGGGTGATGGACATTAAGAAGGGCACATGATGTAATAAGCACCAGGTATTATATAAGACTGATGAATCACTGACCTCTACCTCTAAAACTAATAATACACGATAAGTTAATTAATTTAATTTAAATAAAATTTAAAAAAGAATTCAATGCATATTTGCCCTATTTATGGACATCTTACCCATCTATAAAGATAAACTGACATCTCTCCATAGGAAGTTTTATCCTTGTATGATTCCTGTAACCACAAATGTTTTCAGTCTAGGTGATTTGACTCTGCAGAGGACAGCTGGTACATCTGGAAATACTTTTGTGACAACTGAGAACAGAAACTACAGGTAGCTGGTGAGTAGAGGCCAAGAATGCCACTAAACATCCTATGATGAGCACGGAAACCCACTAGGAAGGAAGAAAGGAAGGAAGGAAGGAAGGAAGGAAGGAAGGAAGGAAGGAAGGAAGGAAGGAAGGAAAAAGAAAAGAAAAGAGAAAGAAAGAAAGACAGGCAAAACAACAATTGTCTGGCACAAAAGGTCAGTAGTATTAAGGTTGAGAAACCCTGCTCTAAATTATTATTGTGTGTTTGATATTTCATTAATGCTTGAAGTCCATATATTGTTTTCTAAGGTCCTGAGGGTGAGGAGGGACTGGTCTGAGAAAATTATATTATCATCACCTACAGCTTCTGTCCTCACATCTTATATGTAGCCAGCTTTCAGTGATTGCCAACTGCCTAGAAAATCCCCCAGCAAAAATACAAAATAATAAGAGGGATGCCTTGAAACAAATTGTGTCTTCCTAAAGCCCATTCTTCAGTTTTTTCCAATTCTGACTACACCATATAACCCTCTGGGAGCTCTCAAAAAATGTATTTTTTTGTTTTTTTGTTTTTTTGTTTTTTTAAAGATTTATTTATTTATTTATTTGACAGAGAGAGAGATCACAACTAGACAGAGAGGCAGGCAGAGAGAGAGAGAGAGGGAAGCAGGCTCCCCGCCGAGCAGAGAGCCTGATGCAGGACTCGATCCCAGGAACCTGAGATCATGACCTGAGCCGAAGGCAGTGGCTTAACCCACTGAGCCACCCAGGCGCCCCTGTTTTTTTGTATTTTTAAAAATGATGTATTTAAGGGGCACCTGGGTGGCTCAGTGGGTTAAGGCTCTGCCATGATCTCAGGGTCCTGGGATTGAGCCCTGCATCGGGCTCTCTGCTCAGCAGGGAGCCTGCGTCCCCTCTCTCTCTCTGCCTTGCTCTCTGTCTACTTGTAATCTCTGTATCTCTGTCAAATAAATAAATAAAATCTTTTAAAAACTGATTTATTTAATTACTTTACAGAAAGAGAGAGAGCAAGGGGAGGGCAGAAAAGCAGACTCCATGCTGAGCAGGGAGCCCAGGTTGGGACTTGTCCCAAGACCTGAGATCAGAATCTGAGTTAAAATCAAGAGTCAGATGCTTAACTGACTGAACTACCCAGGCACCCCTCAAAAAATATCTTAACCCAGCCCTCACCTCCAGGCCAGCTGAATCAGAAACTTGTCATGGGCCTGGACATGAATATTTTTTAAAAATTTCTGTGTGGCTATAATGTGCAGCCAGAGTCGAGAATCCCTCTTTACACTTTCAGGGTCTTCCCCTCTGCCTTCACCTACCATCTCTCAACCTATGTTTAAACTCACTAATGCTATCATTATTCATGAAGAGATACAAAAGAAAAAGAGAAGCGTTCTAAGCCTTACTCCTCTTAGATGAATTTGCTTTAAAAATAAGGATCAAACTCTTTAAGCTACTGCCTCAGGCTCTGATACGGTGTGGTTAAGGCCTCATCTTCGAGTCCAGGAAGCATTCCAGTGTTGGAAGCCATTTCTACTACTTTTCACACTGCATCTTTCCTCCTGACACTGAAATTGGCTCCCTACTTAGGTGGCAACACATTATACCCATCAGTGTTCAGACCTGCTCAACAACCTATTTAACTACTCTGAGTTTTGAAGCTATAAAAGGCTGGATTCAAATCATAGACTGTACTTTTCTTCCATTTCCTTGCAGGCCACTTGTGAAGATTAAGTTCCATCACATGAGTAAAGGAGAACATCCAGGTCTGTGTCTTGTCAATAATGGTAATTTTCCCCACTCTCTGTGGCACTCTTTTTCCCCCTTTGTTCCTCACTTTTTTTTTTTTCCATCCATTTTTCCAACCCATATTCCTTGAGTACCTACTCTGAGACGTGCACTATTCTAAGGGCAACAAGACAAAGTTCCTAGTCTCACAGCTCTTGCATTTTAGTGGGGTTCGGGAACAGAACACTGATAGTACACAGGAAGCAAAGGGTAAGCAGGATAATGTCAGATAATGATTAATTCTATAAAGGAAAGAATCCTAAGTTAAGGGCTAGAAGGTGACATGTTGTAGGGTTGTGTGCTTTGGATGGTTGGTCAAGAGTGGCCTGAATGATGAGGCATCACATGAATTAAGGACTGAATGAGAATGAGCCTTTTTTGAAGGTCTGGAGAAAGGACACTGCAGACAGTGCCAACAGGAAGATCAAAGGCTCTCAGGATGGAAACAACCTTAGAGTTTTCAAGGGAGATAGAAGACAAGTCTGTATGACTAGGACTCAGTAAATATGGGATGATGCTAGAAACTGGGATTGCAGAGAGCCAGATGGTGAAGATCTTATAAGCCACATGAGAGTCTGTGTTTTATTTTACACATAAGGAAACCATTGTAAGCAGAGATAACACTGTCTCACTTACATTACAAGAGATCGCTTCAACTGCACCTTGACAAGGAAATGTTAGGGTGCAGGAGTGGCTCCAGGATGTCCAGGAGACTGTGAATATAGTCCTGGTAGGGGATTCATGGTAGCATGGATGTCCAGTTCCCTTTCTGAAAGGAAATTAAGCTCAATGCCTAAATAAAGACAGGAAATTATCTAGATCTGTGGAAAACAGACATCCAGATTCTGAGGTCACCAAATTTGGCAATAAATCCTATTGTATATGGGAAGTGGCAAGTGGATGTGGTGAGGATGCAAAGGATGATCTCTGTTAGATATGGACAGGGCAGGATAACTGAACTGGGACATGAACACTTAATCGCAGGCTCTTAAAGTTATACATCACCTAGAATATTACGCCCAACTTTTCCTCCCACTGCATAACCAGGAAGACTGAGTCTCAGAGAATTGACTTGCCTAAGGTCACATAGTCAGCTGGCGCCAGAACACACCTCCCCCAACTACTACCTGAGGACTTTTTTTTTTTTTTTTACTAAGATCACCTTCTGGCATCATAATAACCTATTTCAATATAAAACCTATGATGACCTAGAGGGAGATGGCACCCTAATATTCCCTCATTCACTTGCCCCATAATTCTTGGATCATGGTGGTTAGGCTCCTATTATTCAGAGGAGGGGGACCCCCTGTCTCCTCCAGGGTGGCTGCCTCTCCGTTCAGGTGTTCTCTTAGAAACAGAATCCCTGCCTGGTGCAAGTGTAGATTGCATCCTTTTCCACCCACCTGCTTTTCCTTTCCTGACTCACTGCTTCTGGCCTGCTGGGAACTGAGCGGGGGCGAAGGTGTTGCCTTCGCTGTGCCTCTGCTGGCTTCCTACTTGCTATAGCTTCCAGATAGACCCAGTTTCAGCCAAGGGAGTAAATCTTTCATCAGTGTGATGCTAACAGGCAGCTATGGGATGGGAAGGCACCAAGAAAGCAATCATGGAATGAGATGAA
Organism: Lontra canadensis; assembly: GCF_010015895.1. Lineage (NCBI taxonomy): Eukaryota > Metazoa > Chordata > Mammalia > Carnivora > Mustelidae > Lontra > Lontra canadensis. The sequence continues at coordinate 18,766,767 of NW_022630999.1, forward strand.
GTAGTCAAGATTACTGATGAAAATAATTCCTTTCAATACCCACAGCTGTGCCTTCCTTGGACAAAGGAATTCTTGAGTGTCCTCTGAGATGAAGAGACTCCTTTTATGCATGTAACATTTGGCAGTTTCCAGTACTTTTCCACATGATGTGTGACTTTCTGACATCTATAGCTTTACCTCTGCCCGCGAATAAATTACCCTTTCCCTGTTATGTGGCTTCTCTTTTCCTTATACAAAATTCAACTTTGTTATTTATCACAGTATTTTGAAATTATATTTCTCTTACTTCCAATTTGGTATGTATTTCTAGTGTGTGTAGAAACTATGGCTTCTTTATCTCAATATTAACACTCCTTAGCAGAATGCCTGACACATAAGTATACCCAATAAATGTCTGTTGACTTAAGTAATCTCTACACCCGGTGTGGGGCTCGGACCCATGACCCCAAGATTGAGTGTCACATACTCCCTCCAACTGAGCCAGCCAGGCTCCCCTAAATATGTGGTGACAGATTTCTAAGAGTTGACCTCAGGATATAAGCCTTGACATTCAAAAGATATTCCAGAGATCCAGCTTCAACAACACACAGCAGTTTGTTGAAATGAGGACTCTCAGCCCCTGCCCAGGTCTAATGATTCCAAGTCTCATCTTAACAAAATCCACAAGTCATTCATATGCATATCAAAATTTGAGAAGTACTCCATCTGAACCAGCTCCATCTTGAAGAAGGGAAAACTGAGGCCCAGGAAAAGGAATGGTTATATCTCAGTTCATAGTCTATCAGTGGCAAAATTGCAAGCAAGACTTGGTTCTTAACGTCAGTGTTTAATGCTATTGTTACTTTCCAGTCTGCTCTGTTTTACAGTCCCCGGAGTCTCACTCATGGTGATTAGGAATTGGTACAGCCTTAAAAATGAGAGCTCAAAGGCCACAGAGTAATAATTTTATAGCTTAGTATCCATTGTCTCCCATAAACAGATTCCTACATTGTATAATCTGAGGAACCCATGCACACCCTTAGCTTAAATCTATTATCTCTATCTCATGCAGGGTCAGAAATGTCCCCATTAGAAATTAAGTATTTGGTCCTCAGATGTAAATATTCTTGAGGGAGGCAATGATTGAAAGCCTTGTCATTCACTACCTTAGTAGGGATTATCTGATCCCTAGCTAAGAGGGAACTGGTGCTCGAAGAGCACATGCTTAGGAATGGATAGACCCAGGTTCTACTGGGTGACTTTGGGCAATATGGTACTCACTGGTCTGTTCAGTAAGTATTTTAAGTTCTTCTTAGAGTATGAAACTGATGGAACCTTTCACTGTGGTTGTTTCAAAAGTACATCTCACCCCCAAGCACTTGGTTTAAGTGAACTTTTATCAGATTGCCCCAGTAGAGCTTGTCTTAACCTGCTTCTCAATTGGCTGAGATGGTTCTGCTCATCTTGTCCACAGCAAATTAGCCTTAAGCCTCAAAGTCCTAATACTAGGTTGCCATCCCCATCTTCCAGGAGACCCACTATCAGTCTCCAACAACTTACTAGCAGCTGAGCCCTAGAGAAAAAGCAGATCTCCAGACTCCCAACCCAGTGCTCTTTTCCTAAGTGACTTCTGAAGACCAAGATCTATTCTCAGAGAAATCTGCCTGCTGATTATCCATGGGACACAAAAATAAATCTAACTACAGAAAACAGCTGTTAGCAAATTCTTTCATCAGAGTCTTGATGAAAGTTCTATTATGAATGATCATAATGTATTAACTAGAATCAGATTCTGAGCCTTCCCAGGAACTCTCATCCCCCCACAATATTGATTGAAGCTGGGTTCCTGCTAAGAAATGCAAGTGAAATTTGAGCACATCATTGCTTCCTGGCAGGCAGTAAAGGCCGTAATAAATTAAGATGAGCTCAGTCCCAACAGATGACTTTAGACCAATATAAATGTAAATAGGTTCCTCATGTCTAAATGTGCTAAATGTTATCTCCTTTGATGGACACTGGCTAGAGTTTGGTATAGACACCCAGATGTAGCTTTAGATATGCACTCATGCAAAGGCAACAAAATATGTGATGCTGGTCTCAGTTCCCTCTGTGGTTTATTCATTCCATATTTAACACTGATTATGTGCAAATCACTGAGCAAGTATTGTACAGTTGGAATAGCAGTAAATCAAAGATCAACTCTACCCTCAAAAAGCATCATGTCTTTTTAGAAATCAGATAAAAATATGTACAGATAACAAAGAGAGGGTGGTGAAAAGCTCTTTATAAATTTAACTGTATTTGTTCTTCTAAGTTGGGTGCAAGTATGTACATTTGAGCAAAGAAGAGGTGAAATGGAAGTAGAGGGAGAGTACTCTGGAATTCCTAATAAAAATTTCACTTCAGGAGCAAATGCCAACAAAATATGAGCTATTATTGTTAATATGGCTCCACTCTAGCCATAGGATCTCAAATATGAAATCTACATATAAAAATATATCTTGGAGGCACCTGGACGGCTCAATTGGTTAACCATTGAACTTTTTGTTTTGGCTCAGGTCATGATCTCAGGGTCATGAGACTGAGCCACAGGTGGGGCTCCACACTCAGCTCAGAGCCTGCTTTAGATTTTCTCCCTCTCTCTCTCCCCCTTGGCCCCTTCCTTCACTCATGCTCTCTCTCACTCTCTCTCTCTCTCTCTCTCAAATAAAGAAATAAAAATAAAAAAAAATTAACACCTAGAGCTCATCTATCATTCAGTACAAAATTCTTTCTAGGCTAGGGTAATAGCTTCATCCAATAAAATGTTACCAGCCTTAATGTTCTCATTATCTGATCAGATCACTCAACTTCTGCAAAAGGTTTAAAACGTATCCTTTTGGATGGGGCATGTGGGTGGTTTAGTTAGATGGGCATCTGACTTCTGATTTTGGTTCAGGTCTTGATCTCAGTGTCATGGGATCAAACCCCATGGCAGGCTCTATGTTCACCAGGGAGTCTGCTTGGGATTTTCTCTCTCTCTCCCTCTGCTCCTCCCTCTCTGGTCTCACTTTAAACAAAGAAACAAACAAATAAAATATTTAAAAATAAAATATATCCCATTTTAAATACAAACTGGTGCAGCCATTGTAGAAAACAGTATGGAGCTTCTTCAAACAACTAAAAATAGAACTACCTTATGATTGAAAATCCCACTATTGGTTATTTACCTAAAGAATATGAAAACACTAATTCAGAAAAATATGCATCTGTGTGTTTACTGCAATATTATTTATAATAGCCATGAAATGGAAATGACTTAAGTGTCCATCAATAGATAGTAGATGAATGGATAAAGATGGTGTGTGTGTGTGTGTGTGTGTGTGTGTGTGTGTGTGTGAGTGAATATTAGTCAGCCATTAACCCACTGAGCCACCCAGGCGCCCCCTATTAGTCAGCCATTAAAAGAATGAAATCCTGCCATCTACAACAACAGGGATAGATCTAGAGGGTTTAATGCTAAATGACATGAATCAGTCAGAGAATGACAAATATCTTATCATTTCACTGATAGGTAGAATTTAAGAAACTAAACAAATGAACAAAGAAAAAAGAGACAAACCAAAAAATCAGACTCTTAACTATAAAGAACAAGCTGATGGCTATCAGAGGGGAGATAGGTGGGGGAGATGGGTGAAATAGGTAATAAGAATTAAGAATACATTTACTATGACAAGCAGTGAATAATGTATAGAATTATTAAATCGCTATACTGTGCACCAGAAACTAATATAACACTGTATGTTTCTTTTTTTTAAGATTTTATTTATTTATTTCAGAGACAGAGATCACAAGTAGGCAGAGAGGCAGGCAGAGAGAGAAAGGGGGAAGCAGGCTCCCCGCTGAGCAGAGAGCCCAATGCAGAGCTCAAACCCAGGACCCTGGGATCCTGACCTGAGCCGAAGGCAGAGGCTTAACCCACTGAGACACGCAGGCACCCCTATAACACTGTATGCTAACTGTACTGGAATTAAAATTAAAATAAAAAACAAAAACTAAAAATAAAACAAAGGGGAAATTTTTTAAAAATGAAAATTTTTTTTTAAAAAGTATCCCTTCAAGGCGCCTGGGTGGCTCAGTGGGTTAAGCCTCTGCCTTCGACTCAGGTCATGATCTCAGTCTCTCTGCTTGGCAGGGAGACTGCTTCCTCCTCTCTCTCTTCCTGCCTCTCTGCCTACTTGTGATCTCTCTCTGTCAAATAAATAAATAAAATCTTTAAAAAAAAAAAAGTATCCCTTCAGCTGCCAACATAAAAAAAATCCATGCTCAGGCTATGCTTCCTGCCTGGAATACTATTTCTTTAGTCTTTATATGCTGAACATTTACCCTGGTTCCAGGCCTCATACACTGGCATCTCTAAAAGGCTTTCCAGTGATTCCAGTATATGCTAGCAACATGACTTTAGGCAATTTGTGTATCTTGTTTCCCGGTTTCCTGATATATAAAAATAGGTAATATGGTATCTACTTCATACTCATATGGTGATGCCTGAATGTAATAAAATATGTAAAGCACTCAATGCACTACATGATACATAATGGGCATTTAAAAGGGATAGTTTAAACAGCAGCAACCATATTATTGTCATTATTTTTATTGTCATTTTATTAGTACTGCTACTTTTCTGTTCTCCCACTGGAGTTTATACTTCTAATATAGCCATTGCACATCCAGTGGGCCTTGGGTTATATCCACAATCTTTCACTGAGTTGTGAGAGAGCCAGATGCCATGTCATATTCATTTCTTTCTTCAACATTGCCCAGTGCCAAGCATAGCATTACACTCAGCACAGACTTGATGGATGACTGTTAAATCTTACTGAACACACATATTATATTTGTCATATAAGTTACAACTTATATTCAAGAAGAGGCTAATGGCAGCATTAGTCTGAAGGATTAGATAATGTTTCACAGTCTAAATTGAGTCAGACAGAAGAAAATGTATTTTCATCAATGCTGAAGACTTAAATTTACAAGGTTAACCAAGAAAAATATAACCATGTGATGTGTGTATCCTTGTGTATTTCTTCCTTCTCCTTATTTGAGTTATTTGCCTTCTCTCGAATCCCCACTTTGTGCCTACATCTCAGTGAGAACTAAGGTATAATTGTGGCTAAAAGGAGAAAGAGGGGCGCCTGGGTGGCTCAGTGGTTTAAATCTCTGCTTTTGGCTCAGATCATGATCTCAGGGTCCTGGGATTGAGCCCTGCATGGGGCTCTCTGCTCAGCTGGGAGCCTGCTTTCCCCTCTCTCTGCCTGCCTCTCTGCCTACTTGTGATCTCTCTCTCTCTCTCTGTCAAATAAATAAAAAATTTTTTAAAAAATTAAAAAAAATAAAAGGAGAAAGAATGTTAATACCCAGGATGCAGTGAATGAAAAACTCCCATACTCTGCTACTAAGAAAATAATTTAGTGCCCCCTTATATTCAGTGGTATATATTAAAGTTTTAAATAAGCACAGTCTTTGACCCAGACATTCTGTTACCAAGAATTTATTCTAAGGAAATCATCAGAAATGTGAATAAGGAAGATTACATAAGAATACTAACTAAATTAGAAATAAACTAAGTCTTCAAAATTATGGGATGAGTTACATAAATTATGGCACATCCACATAGTAGAATATTGTACAATTGTACAATTATCATATGATGTGGAAAAAGAACATGGAGAAATGTTTGACATAATTGAGAAATTATTAAATTGAGCTACAAAGCTTTATGTTCTTTATACTGGTGTTCCTTTTATTGGTTGATAGATATGTAGATAAGTAGATAGAAGCCCCCGTAATTCGCAAAAATAATGGAGATTATATTAAAGTTTTAGAGGACAAGAACAAGAAATTAGGCCTTGAAGCCAACTTTACACTAATCTATCAAAAAAAGAAGTAGAAGTGCCAGATGACATAATTATTGATTTTAAAATCATATGCTAAAAGGGTATAGTCATGTATTTGATAAGTATAATGCATATTCATAGCTATGTAAATACTCAATATATTTCTTTGTATGATACTGCATCAAGTGAGAGAAGGTGGAGAAGTATTTGTTAATTTTGAAGGATGAGTTTAAGCAGGTGTGACCTAAAAATGCTGACTCAGAGGCTTTGGGAAAGCACCCCAGGGCAAAAAGCCGTTTACTTCAAGAGAAGCTAAAAAGGAGATTGAGAGATCAAATCTCAATCAAGAGGCAGCCCATACACATTAAGATACTATAGCCAGAGAAAGCAAACCATGGTTTTAAGTAAGAATCCCAAGTCTGGTCATAGAAACAGATGCCAGATTGTGGGCTTTGTCTGCCATTGCATTGGTTTTCATGAGAACAACTCCCCAGCAAGAAGCATGGTAGCAACTGCCTTTTTTGATGATGGTTAAAGATTTCCCAGGCAATAATAAGGAGAGTAGCTGGCATCATTAGAGTAAATGAAGAGAGTCCTTGTGAGTCCCAACTTCCAATCTCTTGATCGCTTGTGGAGGCAAAGGCAAAAGATGAAGTGATGGGGACCTAGAGATAAATTTTACCTGCTTCAGGATTTCCCTGCTGCTAATCTGAAGAAATATGGAAGATGTAGTTTGGTGGCAATATACTCCAGTGCAAAGAAAAGTCATGCCTTGATTCCACTTACAAAGGCTACATTCAGATTATAATTCTCTGAAAAACTTTTTTTTTTAAAGTTTTGTTTTGTTTTTGTTTTCTTCTGCTTTCTCAATGGCTATCTACCAGAATGGGCTGCCTCATAGCTCATGTGCTTGGTAGATCAAGTAGGCTTTTGCCTATCATCCGTTCCAGGGAGGATTCTATCCCTCAGTGGGAGCTCAGACTGGGAGACACTGGGAGAGCTCTTTTCACTCAAAAATCAGCCCACAAGAAACTTTGTATCAATGAGTATTTTTTTATTTTTTCTAAGTAGTCTCTCTGCACAAGTATCTTTGTGTGGGTTCCCCACATTGCTGGGGTAGTGAAAACAGAGGTGCCCCAGCTTTCTTATTAAAGGAACATTGTGCACATAATTAAACTCAACAGATGAGAAACACAAGACCACAGCTAAGAGTGTTGGCCTGGTGCCCAGGCTTCTTAAGAAAGCTGTAGTGAGAAGAGATTATTAGGGAAGACTAGGAGTCTCCTAGGAACAGCCATTTGTAATAGAGACTTTTTCATTTTCTTTTTTTTTTTTTTTGGCTTTTGAGCAAATCTCAGTGGTTATGATAGTTACTGTCTAAGCCTTGGCTTCCTCCCCCAATACTCATGTTGATTAAGTGGAAGATTCCAACTGAAAGCTAAAATTTTTATTTTCCCAGACATGCTCACAAAAAAAAAGTGAAAATACATTATACTTGAGAAATCACTATGAATTCCTAAGGATTCAGTTAGTGGATAGGGCTTTGGTTTTTGGTCAAGCATATGCAGGTTCAGGTCCTAGCTTCACCACTTATTTTTCTATATGATCTTAGGCAAATTCCTTTATATATCAACCTCCTCGACTATAAAATTAGGATAATGGTATTTACTCTTCAGGATAATTGCAAAGATTAAGCACATTTAAGGTTGGTTATGTTTACAGAAACATCATAGATTGTCATAGACTTTTCTCTCACTCGTTCTGCTGCTCTCAGATATTACCACCTACTTAGAAAGACAAATCTTGGTCACTTTGAAATTTTAACAAAAAGGAAGGACCATTAAGGAGTTGCAAAGAAATGCCAATGACTTTAAGTACTGTGTGACAGAATGCTTACACAGTGTCAACATCACAATTAGTGTAGCAGGTGCTTCTTCTCCCCATGTCCCTCTTGAGCCTTAGCATTTGAGTGCATACCAGCTTAGCTTTCTAAACATGACTCCACATTTCTTTGGCTGCATCTTTTGCTAGCCTCCACTCACCTGCCTGGCAGGCCAGAAGTGCTGGAGATTAATACTTCCAGAAGCCTCTCAACCAATCCTAGAAGATAATTGGTAGGTGCCAGTGGCTCTCAAATTTAAAGGGCATCAAAATCACCTGAAGAGGTCTTTGTTAAGTCACATATAGCTGCGTCAAACCCTGGAGATTCCAATTCAGTAGGTATGGGGTGAACTTAAAATTCTGCATTTTTAATAAGTTCCCAAGTGATGCTGATACTGTTGTTCTTGGGACTAAGAACCACTGTGGTGCAGGTACCCTTCTGTCCTCGCTCCTCAAGGGGGTAATCCTGAAGTCCATTGTTTGCATGAGGTACATTAGTCTGCTTGGGCTGCTATAACAAAATACCATGGACTGGGTAGTTTAAACAACAGAAATTTATTTTCTCAGTTCTGGGAACTAGAAGACTAAGGTCAGGGTGTCAGCAGGTTTGGTACCTCATGAGGTCTCTGTCCTGGGCCTGTAGATGGCTGCTTTCTTGCAATGTCCTCACATGGTGTTTGCTTTGTGCATGTGCTTCCCAGGTATCTCTTCCTCTCCTTGTAAAAATCCCAATCTAATTGTATTAGAGCCCCAACTTTATGATCTCATTGAACTTTAATTGCCCTTTTAAAGGCTCTATCTTCAAATATAACCACATTGGCCCTGAGGGCTTCCATATACGAACTATGAGGAGACACAAATTAGTCCACAACACTGGCTCTCAGAACTCTCCAGGCAATTAAGTTCCAGCTATTGAAAACACACACTTTGCCTTCTTTTCTTTGTTTCAGCTACTCACTTTCCCACTGGTGTTTCCTGAAATTATGTTCCAAATAAATTACTTGTGCTCCAGTCCTTATCTCATAAGATGATTCTATGACAGACCAAATTCAAACAATGTACATAATTAGAAGTCAAGAAATAAAGTGTAATTCTAGGTTTGTTGCTAACTAATCTTAGAGTGCTGAGTGATTGGATCTAAGTATCAGTTTCATCATATATTAAATATATCTATCACTCTCAGCTTTGACTAACTTCACTGGACAATGTGAGGATATGTATCACTTCTGACTCTTCAGCTATAAGTAACAGAAAACTATCTTAACTTAGGCAATAAAGGGTCACTCACTAGTGGAAGGTTAACAGGGAACTTACATAGGATAGGAACAAAACTTTTCCATGTATGCAGACACTACTTGACCTCCTTGCCTATGGAAGGATGCTCATGTAGCAGGGGATCATATGAAAGCAAAACCAAGATGATGAACCTCAAGAGGGAAATTATACAAAGGTACAAATAAACTGAATATGTTGTAGATGTGGGATACTGTTGAGGTAGGTACCATCTAAATTAATAAGTATCCCCATCAACCAAGCTTGGAGGACTACCACTTTTGAAGTATGTGCCTCCAGTTTCATGGAGTTCCATGTCAAGCAAGCTGCTGACATTCTCAATGGAGAAACCAGGGAAAATAGAAATGCATCATGCAGATGATAGTTGTTGAATATCATTCAGTACCATCTTGGTGTATCTCTGCACCCACGTTCTTTTTTTTTTTTTTTAATCATATAATCAGTACAGAAAGTTCAATCATATTGTTTTCAAGGCTGATTATGCAAAATACTTGTTTCTTAACAAAGCATAAGCTAAAGGTATTTTTTACTGCATTATATCACTTGCATTTTTAAAAGTTTCTATTACAATTCTAATTAGTTAACATACAAAGTAATAATAGTTTCAGGTGTACAATATAGTGATTTAAAACTTCTATACAACACCCAGTGCTCATCACAAGTGCATTCCTTAATCCTCCTCATCTATTTAATTCATCCCCCCACCCGCCTCCACTCTGATAACCATCAGTTTGTTCTCTAAGTTTCTTGGTTTGCCACCCTCTTTCTTTTTCTCTTTGTTCATTTGTTTCATTTCTTAAATTCCAAATACAAGTGAAATAATATGGTATTTGTCTTTCTCTGACTTACTTTGCTTAGTATAACACTCTCTAGCACCATTGATGTTATTGCAAATGGCTAGATATCATTCTATTTTAGGGCTGAGTAATATTTGATTGTATATATACGACCTCTTCTCTATCCATTCATCAGTCATTGAACACTTGGGTTGTTTCCATAATTTGACATATAGTTGTGGATTCATTTCTGGGTTCTCTATCCTGTTATATTGATCTGTGTTTATTTTTATGCCAATACTATACTATCTTGATGCCTACAGCTTTGCAATATAACTAAAGTAAGGAACTGTGATGTCTCCAGCTTTGTTTTTCTTTTTCAGGATTGCTTTGGCTATTCAGGGTCTTTTGTGATTCCATACAAATTTTAGAATTGTTTGTTCTGGGAATCTCGACAAGATGGCAAGGAGTAGCAGACTGAAATGACATATGGTTGCAGGAGTTCAGCTAGATAGTTATCAAACCATTCTGAACACCTAAAAACTTAACAGGAGATCGAAGAGAAGAAGAACAGCAATTCTAGGAACTGAAAATCGACCACTTTCTGAAAGGTAGGACGTGTGGAGAAGTGAATCCCAAGCAACTGGAAGATAGACTGCAGGGGGAGGGGTTGGCTCCCGGCAAGTGGTGGAGAAACGGAACACAAAATAAGAAATTTTAGAAGTCTAGTCCACTGAGGAACATCACTCCAAGGCTAACGGGGGTGGAGCCCTCGTGGGGACAGTGTGGTCTCAGGTCCTGCGGGGTCACAGAAAGACTGGGGGTGTCTGAAGTATGGCAGAGCTCCCAGGTATCAGAGCGGGGAAACTGACTACAGATACAGGACCAAGGACTGAGCTTTTAGCTCAGGGTTACCTTAAACCTTGATCCGTGGCACTGTCGGGCCACAGCTCTTCAAGCAGGGACACCACAAGTGGCAGATCTGGGGAGACTGACCTTCCTCCTCCAGAAGAGCAGTGCAGCAGGAATCTGCTGGGTTTGGAGCCCCAAACGAAGCTGTGCAACAGGGATAGAAATGCTCGGTCACAGGCCTCATGAGCTCAGAGAGCAGCTGGAGACCAGGGAGATGGGAGTGATTGACCACTTTCCTCTGAGGAAGCACTGAGGAGTAGGGCCCTGAGCTCTTGGCTCCTCCAGGCCAGAGATTGGGAGGCCTCCATTTTCATTCGCATCCTCCAGAGCTCTACGGAAAGCATTCAGGGAACAAAAGTTACCGAGAGCAAACCCAAGCAGATTGCTTAGCCTGGCCCTTGGTAAGCACAGTGCAATTCCGCCTCAGGCAAAGACACTTGAGAGTCACTGAAACAGGCCCCTCCCGCAGAAGATCAGCAAGAACATCCAGTCAGGACCAAGCTCACTGATCAAGGAGAACAGTGGAATTCCAGAGCTACGGGAAAAACAATGCAAGTAATTCATGGTTTTCTCCCCATGATCCTTTAGTCTTTCAAGTTAAATTAATTTTTTTAAATTTTATTTTTCCTTATTCCAATCTTTTAAACAGTTCCTCTTTCCTCTTTTAATGTTTTTTACTAGGTTATCTTAACAACAACTTCTAAAAAAAATTTTTTTAAACCTTCATTATTATACTCATATTTTATCCTTCATTGTATTCAACCTTACTTTTTGTATACATATAGGGTTTTTTTTTTCCCTAGAAAATGTTGGGATACAATTTCTTCTAATAGATCAAAATATATCCTAAATCTAGCACAAGGCTTTGTTGTAGTCTCCAGCCTGAGCACATTCTCTCATCTTTTTTTCCTTTTTTTCTTTTTCCAACCAACTTATCTTATCAATTCCTTTTTTAGAATTTTTAAAAATTTTCATCTTTATAGTCATATTCCATCTCTTCATTGTGTTTACCCTTATTTTTGTATAAATATATAATTTTTTTCTTTTTTTAAGATTTTGGGAGTTAGTTTCTTCTAAGAGACCAAAATATACCCAAGATCAAGTGTGCAGCTCTGTTCTATTCACCAACTAATATATATGTATGTATACATATATACATACATATATATTTCTTATTTTTTTTAATTTCTTTTGACCCATTTCTTCTCCCCCTGGTTTGCGGTCCCTTCTGATTTGGTTAGCATACATTTTTCTGGGGTATTTGCCACCCTCTTACTATTTTATTCTCTCATTCATATGTTCATATCTGGAGAAAATGACAAGGCAGAAAAACTCACCACAAAAAGAAAAAAAAAGTGGCAGTACCAACGGCTAGGGACCTAATCAATATAGACATTGGTAATATGTCAGATCTAGAGTTCAGAATGATGATTCTCAAGGTGCTTGCTGGGATAAAAAAAGCCATGGAAGATATTAGAGAAACCCTGTCTGGAGAAATAAAATCCCCCTCTGGAGAAATAAAAGATCTAAAATCTAACCAAGCTGAAATTAAAAAAAAAAAAAAGCTATTGATGAGGTACAATTAAAAATGGAGGCTCTTGATGCTAGGATGAATGAGTCAGAAGAGAGAATTAGTGATATAGAAGACCAAATGATGGAGAATAAAGAAGCTGAGCAAAAGAGAGACAAACAACAACTACTGGACCACAAGTAATTCGAGAGATAACTGATGCCATAAGATGAAACAATATTAGAATATCAGAATAATTGGGATTCCAGAAGACGAAGAAAGAGAGAGGGGGAAGAAGGTATATTGGAGCAAATTACAGTAGAGAATTTCCCTAATATAAGCATCAAAATCGAGGAGGCACAAAGAACCCTCCTTAAAATCAATAAAAATAGGTCCATATCCTGTCATCAAATAATAAAACTTACAAGTCTTAGTGACAAAGAGAAAATCCTGAAAGCAGCTCTGGACAAGAAGTCTGTAACATACAATGGTAGAAATATTAGATTGGCCGCAGACTTATCCACAGAGACCTGGCAGGCCAGAAAGAACTGGCATGATACATTCAGAGGATGAAATGAGAAAAACCTGTAGCCAAGAATACTATATCGAGCTAGGCTATCATTGAAAATAGGAGGGGACATAAAAAGCTTCCAGAACAAACACAAACTAAAGAATTTGCAAACACCAAACCAGCCCTACAGGAAATATTGAAAGGGGTCCTCTAAGCAAAGACAGAGCCTAAAAGTAGAAAACCAGGAAAGAACAGAGACCATATACAGTAACAGTCACCTTACAAGCAATACAATGGCACTAAATACATATCTTTCAACAGTTACCCTGAATGTAAATGGGCTAAATGCCCCAATCAAAAGACAGAGAGTATCAGAATGGATAAAACAAACAAACAAAAAACCAAACAAACAAACAAACAAAACCCACTACTGATATGCTATCTACAAGAAACTCATTTTAGACCCAAAGAAACCTCCAGATTTAAAGTGAGGGGGTGGAATACAATTTACCATGCTAATGGATATCAAAAGAAAGCTGGGGTAGCAATCCTTTTATCAGATGAATTAGATTTTCAGCCAAAGATTATAATAAGAGATGAGGAAGGACACTATATCATACTCAAAGGATTTGTCCAACAAGAAGATTTAACAATTTTAAATATCTATGCCCCTAACATGGGAGCAGCCAAATATATAAACCAAATAAAAACAAAATAAAAGAAACACATCAACAATAATACAATAATAGTAGGGGACTTTAACACCCCCCTCACTGAAATGGACAGATTATCCAAGCAAAAGATCAACAAGGAAATTAAGGCCTTCAATGACACACTGGACCAGATGGACATCACAGATATATTCAGAACATTCCATCCCAAAGCAACAGAATACACATTCTTCTCTAGTGCACATGGAACATTTCCCAGAATTGATCACATCCTGGGTCACAAATCAGGTCTCAACTGGTACCAAAAGACTAGGATCATTCCCTGCATATTTTCAGACCACAATGCTCTGAAGATAGAAGTCAATCACAAGAGAAAAGTTGCAAAGAATTCAAATACATGGAGGCTAAGGCGCATCCTACTAATGAATGAATGGGTCAACCAGGAAACTAAAGAATAATTGAAGAAATTCATGGAAACAAATGATAATAAAAACACAACTGTTCAAAATATGTGGGACACAGCAAAGGCGGTCCTGAGAGGAAAGTATATGGCAATACAAGCCTTTCTCAAGAAACAAGAATGGTCTCAAGTACACAAACTAAACCTACACCTAAAGGAGCTGGAGAAAAAACAATGAAGAAAGCCTAAACCCAGCAGGAAAAGGGAAATAACAAAGATCAGAGCTGAAATCAATGAAATAGGAACCAAAAGAACAGTAGAACAAATCAATGAAACTAGGAGCTGGTTCTTTAAAAGAATTAATAAGATTGATAAGCCCCTAGCCAGACTTATCAAAAAGAAAAAAGAGAAAGGACCCAAATAAATAAAATCATGAATGAAAGAGGAGAGATCAAAACTGACACAAAGAAATACAAACAATTATAAGAATATATTATGAGCAACAATACGCCAGCAAATTTGACAATCTGGAAGAAATGGAGGCATTCCTAGAGACCTATAAATTACCACAACTGAACCAGGAAGAAACAGAAATCCTGAACAGACCCATAACCACTAAGGAGATTGAAGCATTCATCAAACATCTCCCCCCCAAAAAAGAGCCCAGGCCAGATGGCTTCCCAGGAGAATTCTACCAAACATTTAAAGAAGAATTAATACCTATACTCCTGAAACTGTTCCAAAACATAGAAATGAAAGTAAAACTTCCAAACTCATTTTATGAGGCCAGCATTACCTTGACCCTAAAACCAGACAGACTCCTTCAAAAAAGAGAATTACAGACCAATATCCTTGATGAACACAGATGCGAAAATTCTCACCAAAATACTAGCCAATAGGATCCAACAGTACATTAAAAGGATCATTCACCACATCCAAGTGGGATTTATTCCTGGGCTGCAAGTTTGGCTCAACATCCACGAATCAATCAATGTGATACATACATTAATCAAAGAAAGAAAAAGAACCATATGATACCGTTAATAGTTGCTGAAAAAGCATTTAACAAAGCACAGCATCCTTTCTTGATCAAATGTCTTCACAGTGTAGAAATAGAGGATACATACCTCAATATCATCAAAGCCATCTATGAAAAACCCATGGTAAATATCATTTTCAATTAGGAAAAACCGAGAGCTTTTCCCCTAAGGTCAGGAACGTGGCAGGGATGTCCATTATCACCACTGCTATTCAACATAGTACTAGAAGTCCTAGCCTCAGCAATCAGACAATGAAGAGAAATAAAAGACATCCCAATCAGCAAAGAAGAACTCAAACTCTCACTCCTTGCAGATGCTATGATACTTTATGTGGAAAACCCAAAAGACTCCACTCCAAACCTGCTAGAACTTGTACAGGAATTCAGTAAAGTGTCAGGATATAAAATCAATGCACAGAAATAAGTTGCATTTCTTATACACCAATAACACCAATAACAAGACAGAATAACAAGACAGAAGAAAGAGAAATTAAGAAGTTGATCTCATTTTATAATTGCACCCAAAACCATAAGACACCCAGGAATAAATCTAACCAAAGAGGCAAAGAATCTGTAATCAGAAAACTATAAAGTACTCATGAAAGAACTTGAGGAAGACACAAAGAAATGGAAATACGTTCCATGTTCATGCATTGGAAGAACAAATATTGTGAAAATGTCTATGCTACCTAAAGCAATCTACAAGTTTAATGCAATCCCTAGGAAAATGCAATCAACTTTTTTTTTCAAAGAAATGGAACAAATAATCCTAAAATTCATATGGAACCAGAAAATGCCTTGAATAGCCAGAGAATGAAAAAGAAAGCCAAAATTGGTGGCATCACAATTCCAGACTTTAAGCTTTATTACAAAGCTATAATCCTTAAGACAGTATAGTGCTGGCACAAAAACAGAACAGAATAGAGAGCCCAGAAATAGTCCCTCAACTCCATGGTCAACTAATCTTTGACAAAGCAGGAAAGAATGTCCAATAGAAAAAAGACAGTCTCTTCAACAAATGGTGTTGGGAAAATTGGACATCCACATGCAGAAGAATAAAACTGGACCATTTCCTTACAGCACACACAAAAATAGACTCAAAATGGATGAAAGACATCAATGTGAGACAGGAATCCATCAAAATCCTTGAGGAGAACACAGGCCGCAACCTCTTTGACCTCAGCTGCAGCAACTTCTTCCTAGAAACATCACCAAAGGAAAGGGAAGCAAGGCCAAAAGTGAACTATTGGGACTTCATCAATATCAAAAGCTTTTGCACAGCAAAGGAAACAGTCAACAAAACCAAAAGACAACTGACAGAATGGGAGAAGATATTTGCAAATGACATATCAGATAAAGGGCTAGTATCCAAAATGTATAAAGAACTTATCAAACTCAACACCCAAAGAACAAATACTCCAATCAAGAAATGGGCAGAGGACATGAACAGACATTTCTGCAAAGAAGACATCCAGAGGGCCAACAGACACATGAAAAAGTGCTCCACCTCACTTGGCATCAGGGAAATACAAATCAAAACCACAATGAGATATCACCTCACACCCATCAGAATGGCTAAAATTAACAAGTCTGGAAATGACAGATTTTGGAGTGGATGCAGAGTAAGGGGAACCCTCCTACACTGTTGGTGGGAATGCAAGCTGGTGCAGCCGCTCTCTAAAACATCATGGAAGTTCCTCAGAACATTGAAAATAGAGCTACCCTACAACCCAGCAATCACAGTATTGGGTATTTCCCCTAAAGATACAAATATAGTGATCCAAAGGGGCACGTGCACCCAAATGTTTATAGCACCAATGTCCACAATAGCCAAACTATGGAAAGAACCTAGATGTCCTTCAACAGATGAATGGATAAAGAAGATGTGAGATATATATATAGATATAGATATATCTATATATATATATATATATTATATATATATAACATATATATATATATATATATATATATATATATATATATATATATATAGTGCAGCCATCAAAAGAAATGAAATCTTGCCATTTACAATGACTTGGATGGAACTAGAGGGTATTATGCTGAGCGAAATAAGTCAATCAGAGAAAGACAAGTGTCATATATCTCCCTGATATGAGGAAGTTGAGAGGCAGAGTGGGGGGTTTGGGGAGTAGGGAAGGAAAAAATGAAACAAAATGGGATCGGGAGGGAGACAAACCATTAGAGACTCTTAATCTCACAAAACAAACTGAGGGTTGCTGGGGGGAGGGGGGTATGGAGAAGGTGGTTGGGTTATGGACATTGGGGAGGGTATATGCTATGGTGAGTGCTTTGAAGTGTGTAAGCCTGACATTTCACAGGCCTGTACCCCTGGAACAAATAATACATTATATGTTAATATAAATAAGTAATAAAAAAGAATTGTTTTATAAGTAATTAAAAAAAAAAAAGAAATGCTGCTGGTATTTGATAGGGTTTGCTTTAAGTGCACAGATTGCTTTGGGTAGTATAGACATTTTAACAATATTTGTTCTTCCAATCCATGAGCATGGAAAGTTTTTCCATTTCTTTATGTCCTCTTCAATTCATTTTTTTTTAAAGATTTTTATTTATTTATTTTTGATAGAGATTACAAGTAGTCAGAGAGGCAGGCAGAGAGAGAGAGAGGAGGAAGCAGGTTCCCCGCTGAGCAGAGAGCCCAATGCGGGGCTCGATCCCAGGACTCTGGGATCGTGACCTCAGCCAAAGGCAGAGGCCTTAACCCACTGAGCCACCCAGGCGCCCCTTCAATTCATTTTTTAAGTGTTCTACAGTTTTCAGAGTACAGAGATTTACCTTTTTTTTTTTTTAAGATTTTATTTATTTGACAGACAGAGATCACAAGTAGGCAGAGAG
The DNA here is from genome assembly GCF_010015895.1 of Lontra canadensis. Classification (NCBI taxonomy): domain Eukaryota; kingdom Metazoa; phylum Chordata; class Mammalia; order Carnivora; family Mustelidae; genus Lontra; species Lontra canadensis. The sequence continues at coordinate 18,784,495 of NW_022630999.1, forward strand.
GCAGCAGAGAGAGAGAGAGGAGGAAGCAGGCTCTCCGCGGAGCAGAGAGCCCGATGCGGGGCTCGATCCCAGGACCCTGGGATCATGACCTGAGCTGAAGGCAGAGGCTTTAACCCACTGAGCCACCCAGGCGCCCCGAGATTTACCTTTTTAGTTAGGTTTATGCCTAGGTATCTTATTGTTTTGGTGTGATTGCAAATCAGATCAATAACCTAATTTCTATTTCTGCTGCCTCATTACTGGTGTATAGAAATCCATTCATGATATAAACCCTCAACAAAGTAGGTTTAGAGGGAACATATCTCAATATAATAAAGGCCATATATGAAAAACCCTCAGCTAATATCATCCTAAATGTGGATAGAGTGTTTCCTCTATGGTCAGGAACATGACAGAAATGTCCACTCTCACCACTGTTATTCAACATGGAACTAGATGTCATAGCCACAGCAATTGGACAACAAAAAGAAATAAAAGGCATACAAATTGGCAAGGAAGAAGTCAAACTTTTACTATTTGCAGATGGCATGATGCTCTAAGTAGAAAACCTGAACGACTTCACCAAAGATTGCCAGAACTAATAGACAAATTCAGCAAATTTGCTGGGCATAAAATCAATGTGCAGAAATCTGTTACAATTCTATACACAAATAATGAAGCAGCAGAAAAAGAAATCAAGGAATCAATCCTATTGCAATTGCACCAAACCCATTTTTTAACCTAACTAAAGAGGTAAAAGATCTGCACTCTGAAAACTATAGACTATTTATAAAAGTAATTCAAGAGGACACAAAGAAAGTGAAAAACATTCCATGCTCATGATTAGAAGAACAAACATTTTTAAAATGTCTATACTACCCAAAGCAATCTGTGCATTTAATGCAATTCCTGTCAAAATACCACCAACATTTTTTTACAGAGCTAGAACAAACAATTCTAAACTTTGTATGGAACCCACACAGAACACCACAAATAGCCAAGCAATCCTGAAGAGAAATAAAGCTGGAGGCATCACAGTTCCAGACTTCGAGCTATATTATAAAGCTGTAGGCATCAAGACAGTATGGTGCTGGCAGAAAAAAACAGATATATATAGATCAATGGAACATGATAGAAAACCCAGAAATGAACCCACAACTATATGGTCAACAAATCTTTGACAAAGCAGGAAAGAATATCCCATGGAAAAAAAAGATGCCATCTTCAACAAATAGGGTTGGAAAAACTGGACAGTAACATGCAAAAGAATGAAACTGGACCACTTTCTTAGACTATACACAAAAATAAATTCAAAATGGATGAAATACCTAAATGTGAGACAGGGAACCATCAAAATCCTAGAGGAGAACACAGGCAGAAACCTCTTTGTCCTCAGCCATAGCAACTTCTTAATAGACAAATCACCATAGGCAAGGGAAACAAAAGCAAAAGGAAGTTTTGGGACTTAATCAAGATAAAAAGATTCTTCACAATGAAGGAAAAAAATCAACAAAACTAAAAGCAACCCACAGAATGGGCTTTGCAAATGACATATCAGATAAAGGGATTCAAAATCTATAAAGAATTAATCAAACTCAACACCTAAAAAACAAATAATCCAGTTAAGAAATAGGCAGATGACATGAATTGACACTTTTCCAAAGAAGACATCCAGATGGCTAACAGACACATGAAAAGATGTTCAATATCAATCATCATTAGAGAAATTCAAATCAAAACCACGATGAGCTACCAACTCACTCATGTCAGAATGGCTAAAATTAATAACACAGGAAACAAAAGGTGTTGTCGAGGATATGGAAAAAGTAGAACCCTCTTACATTGTTGGTGGAAATGCAAACTGGTGTAACCACTCTAGAGAATAGTATGGAGGTTCCTCAAAGAGTTAAAAATAGAACTACCTTATAATCCAGCAATTGCACTGCTAGGTATTTAACCAAAGGATACAAACTACAGATTTGAAGGGTTACATGCACCCTTATGTATATAGAAGTACTGTCAACAAGAGCCAAACTATGGAGAAAGCACGAATGTCCATCGGCTGATGAATGGATAAGAATACATGTATACATGTATAATGGAATATTACTCATCCATTTCCAATGGCATGGATGGAGCTAGAAAATATTATGCTAAGTGAAATTAGTCAGCCAGTGAAAGACAAATACCATATGATTTCACTGAATCATATTTAGAAAGAATTTAGAAAGAAAACAGATGAAGGGAAAAAATCAAAGGAGAGAGGGAAACAAACCATAAGAGACACTTAACAGTAGAGAAAAAACTGAGGGTTGATGAAGGGAGGTGGGTGGGGGATGGACTAGATGGGTGATGGCCATTAAAGAGGGCCCTTGGGATGAGCACTGGGTATTGTATGCACAGGATGAATCACTGAATTCTAGTCCAAGACCAAATACTGGATTGTATGTTCACTAAATAAAATTTAAATAAAATTAATAAAATAAAATCATATAGTTTTTTTCTGGCTTGCTGATAGATCTGCTGCCAGTGTAATTTTTCTACCTTTGTAGGTTGCTTACCCAAGCTTCTATCAGTATTTTCTCTTTGTCTCTGAGATTTGCAAGTTTCACTATTATGTATCACGGCATTGACCTATTTTTATTGATTTTTGTGGGGGTGGTTCTCCGTGCCTCCTGGACTTGGATGCCTGTTTCCTTCCCCAGATTAGGGAAGTTCTATACTTTGTTCCAATATACCTTCTGACCCTCTCTCTCTTTCCTCTACTTCTGGGATCCCAATTACTCTAATATTGTTTCACTTGATGGTATCATCTATCTCTCAAATTCTCCCCTCATGATCCAGTAGCTGTTTTTCTCTCTTTTCCTCATTTTCATTATTCTCCATCATTTTGTCTTCCATATCACTAATTCTCTCTTCTGCCTCATTTATCCTAGCATGGAGCCTCCATTTTTTATTACATCTCATTAATAGCCTTTTTACTTTGACTTGATTAGATTTTAGTTATTTTATTTCTCTAAAAAGAGATTCTCTTATGTCCTTTATGGTTTGTTTGTTTTTTTAAGCCTAGCTAGTATCTTTATAATTGTTATTCTGAACTCTAGTTCTTACATTGTACTTATGTCCACGCTGACTAGGTCCCTGGCATTCAGTACTGCACCTTGTTCTCCTTTTGGAGGTGAGATCTTCCATCTTGTCATTCTGTCCAGAGAATAGATCAACAAGAGAACAAAATATTAAAATGTCAAAAACAACCCCAGAGAAATATACACTAAACACATCCAAAAACAACCAGAACTGAAAGAAAAAATAAAAAAAAAAAAAAGACAATATAGGTAGGTGGATAGAATAGATAGAACAAAGCAGGACAGCGACCTGCAGAAGAATGAAACTGGACCATTTCCTTATACCATACACAAAAAATAGACTCAAAATGGAAGAAAGATCTAAGTGTGAGATAGGAATCCATCAAAATCCTAGAGAAAAACATAGGCAGCAACCTCTATGATCTTGGCCTTAGCAACTTCTAGCTAGAAACGTCTCTGAAAACAAGGGCAACAAAGGCAAAAATGAACTTTTGGGACTTCAGCAAGATAAAACCTTCTGCACAGCAAAGGAAATAGTCAAAAAACAAAACAAACAAACAAACAAAAACAACCATCAGAATGGGAGAAGGTATTTGCAAATGTCTTATCAGATAAAGGGCTAGTATCCAAAATCTATAAAGAACATATCAAACTCAACACCCAAAGAACAAATAATACAATCAAGAAATGGGCAGAAGACATGAACTGACATTTCTCTAAAGAAGGCATCCAAATGGCTAACAGAGACATGAAAAAGTGCTCCACATCACTTGTCATCAGGGAAATACAAATCAAAACCACAGTGAGATACCACCTCACACCAGTCAGAATGGCTAAAATTAACAAGTCAGGAAATGACTGATGTTGGCAAGGATGCAGAGAAAAGGGAACCCTCTTACACTAGGAATTCAAGCTGGTGCAGCCACTCTGGAAAGCAGTATGGAGATTCCTCAAAAAAGTTGAAAATAGAGCTACCCTATAACCCAGAAATTGCACTAGTAGGGACTTACCCCAAAAATACAAATGTAGTGCACCCCAATGTTTATAGCAACAATGTCCATAATAGCCAAACTATGGAAAGAGCCCAGATGTCCTTCAACAGAGGAATGGATAAAGAAAATACACACACACACACACACACACACACACACACACACAATGGAATACTACTCAGCTATCAAACAAAAGGAAATATTGCCATTTGCAACAACACAGGTGGACCTAGAGGGTATTATGCTAAGTGAAATAAATCAATCAGACAAAGACAATTATATGACTTCACTGATATATGGAATTTAAGAAACAAAACAGAGGATCATAGGGAAAGAGGAAAAAATAAAACAAGATGAAATTATAGAGGGAGACAAACCATAAGAGACTCTTAATCCTAGGAAACAAATTGAGGATTGCTGGAGGGAGGGTGTGGGGGGATGGGGTAGCTGGGTGATGGACATTAAGGAGGGCTCATGATGTAATGAGCACTGGGTATTATATAAGACTGATGAATCACTGACCTCTACCCTGAAACTAATAATACATTATATGTTAATTAATTGAATTTAAATTTTAAAAAATTTTAAGTATATACTCATGTACTAATGTAAAAGATTGTTATTGTCTTCCTGCTATTGTCCATAATTATTTACTATAGCATCTGAGAGTTTTGGCAAAGAAACTCATCAGGAAGACTGAAAAAGGTATTGAATTAGGAGTTTGATTAAATTCCTTTGTAAGGAGGTCTAGCAAAGGTCTACCTCTTTGTCCTCAGCCATAGCAACTTCTTAATGGACAAATCACCATAGGCAAGGGAAACATTACATTCCATAATCCTATGAAGAGGCTAGGGACAGGTGCAAATAATACCAATCATCTGATATTTTCTATAGAGCTTGACTTGGTGACTATAGTATTGAAGTTGGCTAGGAGCAGGTGTGCTACATTATGTCTTTGGTTTAGTCAGAACCTTTTTATGTGACTTGGGCATATCCCTTCTTCTTCCTAAACCTCCACTTCCCCATTCCTAAAAAGAGGATTGGATTATATCTTCACAGCTTGAATCTCATGTTTCACAACTGAAAGCTAACTGAACAATAAGCAGCCCTATTGCAGAGTCAGGGAGTCAATATACCATACTGAGTTCCCATGGAGCCGAAGTCTGGGCTGGGTAGCCCAAGAGACCTGAGAGAGATAGAGAGAGAGAGCAGCAGCAGGTGGCCACCACTGTTAAGAAACACCACGGACTCCCATGGATAATACCTGGGCTTTGAGAATCGAATTCTGCCCCCTGGATGGAAGCCCATTCAATATTTCCATCAAGCAGTAATTACCCGAGTGGAGGCTGTACCATAGGTTGGTCCCAATCACTTAGAATAAAATACCAAATAGAATGAAAAAGGAAGCAGAGGGGAGGTAAAACTGCACCTCTATATTCACCTCCTTCTCAACTACAATGATCTTGAGAGTGCCTTCCTTTGCCACAAAACTGCAGAAAAAATTTTTCTCCATAAAAAAGGTGTGTGGGTGAGGGAGGTGAGAAATTATCACATGTTAGCCTTTCTAGATATTCTACTGATTTGTCTGAGACTTGTGCTTCTATGACAGTAAATCAGATAGAGCTAATAATGACAATGCCAGCGTGTGAAGATCTGTAGCCTGAAAGGACAGTGACAACGTTTAAGAATTCGTTCTCAAGAGCTGTGGCTACAGCCTCATAATATCAGGCAGGGCAAATTATGGATCCCAGGGGGAAACTCAAGTTTCTGGAAACATTCCCTCAGAACAGCTTCGAGGCAGCAGGAGAAAGGACTCAGGATGGTAGGGGGAGAGCAGGTTATTTCATCTGATTCACCTGCAGTAGGACAGGGCCACTCAAAACCATTCCATGAACATGACTTTCACAAAAACAAACTCCAGAGTTCCCTGACTAAAATGGAGGAACAGGGACCAAATCTGCCCTCCTACATGAAAATACTAAGTACGCTCTAATAAATGAAATGCATAAAATAATGGTTTCAAGACCCTGGCTACCAGGCAGTGAGACAATAAATGAATACATTGAACTCTGTCATTATCCCAGGTTCTTCTACTGAAAGAGAACACTTTCCCATCACCTCACAAATCTACAGATTCAGAGACAGCAAATGATTGTGGGAAGTGACACCAAGAACTCCTCTCAACTTTGCATTGTTATTTAAATAAGTTTCCCAAATGGAAAAATGTTCTCAACAGCAAGAGTTGGGGTAGACCTTCTGTTCTTGTCTGTAGCACATTGCATTTTCCAAAGTAATCCACACAAAAATCTTCCACCCCACATATTCTTCTTATAATGTGACCTCAACATTTCTTTAAGAGATAATCTGTTCTCTCTCTTTGAATCTGGATGGGATTGTAAGTACAATGGAAATGATGCTGCAAGTTTTCTGATGTTAAGCTATGAAGGGTATTAGAGATTTTTCCTTGCTCTCCCTCTTAGGACTTGTACCTGGGAGCACTGAGAGAGCAGATAAGAAGTCCAGCCAACCTGAAGTTGTCATGCTAGAGAAATCACATGGCGAGACTATATAGTGAGAGAGGAGACCCACACATTCCAGTCCCCAGCTCCTTGCCCCTTCCCAGTAGAGGCACCAGAGAGAAAAGTGAGCAAGCCTTTTGTTGCTTTCACCTCCCAGATTTTAAGCTACCCAGCTGAATCCAAGTGGGGCATAGATGGGCAGTCTCTACTGAGCCCTACCCATACTGCTGATTCATGAGAAAATAAATGCTATTTTTAGCTATTAAATTCTGTGTTGGTTTGTTAGGTAGCTGAAACATTTTCCAACCTCCTCTTGTTTAGGAGGGCAGGCGTAGATAAGTTCAATGATCTTTTGGGGATGAGGGTAATGATCAGGATGATGGGGTGGCCATTCTGGCATCTCTTTCACATTATTAGTCTAGGAGATTAACCATGTTGTAAGGTCAGAGCATTTCATCATAACTGCTTTTGAAATCTGGTTCAAGGCAGTGATTCCGTTCTGCCCTATTAGGCAAAAATTAAACAGAAGAGGAAGTACTCCTGGTGGGCAGTGTGGGAATAAAAGAATCATTTGATCTGCTCCTAGTACAGTTTCTAAAGATGTGTGCTATTTTAAAAACCAATAAATCATTTTAAATAATGCAAAGGTTGAGAAGATTAGGACTTCTGTATATACTTAGAGAATTGAGAGCCCATGCCTTTTCTTCTTGTGGGATAATATTACCTAGAATGAATTCATTTGCTTGTCATAAGAGGTCATTTACAAACCAACTCAAAACACTTTCAAGCTAAATCTAAAAGTAGTAAAAAGATATGTTATCTGACATTTCATTAATTTGAAATTTCTGAAAACCAAAACTTCTTCTATCCCCCAATTCAATTTTTCAAGATACTAACTGGTAGCAATTTTCACAGTTAATGTGAATAATCAGATGAATTTCTTGGAATTAGAATACACCCTAGTAAGGAATTGTTATGTATTACCCCTATCAAATTTAGGGGCAAAATAAATTAATCTCTGCCTCACAGAGATTAATCACAAGCCTTTTGTTGCAAATCTCAACTTTTACATAGGATAATTTAGAATGGAAATAACATGGGTTAGCATTTAGTACACTCTCAACTAAAAGTCTGAAACTTACAGTTAGAAGAATTATGGGTTTCTTAACTTGGAGATGAGCAATGGACCATGAGAACATTTTCACTATGCGAAAAGCTGTTACGTGAAAAAGTAAGCTGAGAGGATCTGTGATGCTATGAGTGCACTGTCAGAAGGATACTACAAGGAACTTTACTTTGGATTAATAACAATAATAATAATAATACAGTTGCAATAATAATAACAAATTCTCTGATAATTACATCTATTCAACAAAGAAATACGCTCCCTGTTGCTAGTGTATTTAAGTAAAAACTAATCAATGGCATGTCAGAGCCAAGCAGAAACTAAATGAAACTACATTCCCCAATAGAATTTAAGTGCCATGAGATCAAGGATCATGAGCAAGCATTCTGTCTTATCAAATGGCTTAACTACACTGCCTGGCACAGTGCCAGGCCTATATATCACTCTCAATAAGTAACTTTGCACTGACGAATGAACACAATGCAGAGTAGTTGTGTTAAGTGACCCATCCTAAAGGACAAATACCATTATTCTACCCTTCCCTTTGTAAAATCCTGAGGAAAAGAGTATTTGAGCAACTGATTCAACTTGCCCAACCACATGCAAACAGCTGATGCGACACACACGAGCTGACAAAGCAGAAGTTATTCTTTGGATTCCAACTTGAGACATTTTTTGCATGTATTTTAAAGCACTAATCTAGCTGTCCAAAATGCCTTTGTTCCAATAGAATAATAATCAAATTTTAGTTCAACAGCTGTGTGCAATGCATATTTAAAAAGAACATTTTTTGAATTGCTCCCATTTTCATTTTTCCATACTGCTCAGTTTTTCAGTGTTGATGACATTAAAACCATAGTTGAAAAGAGTAGAAACAAAGAACAAAGTGAATACCCACTAATCTCCCAGGACATATTGGTTAGGTATGAGAGCTTTTCTCTTTAGTGTTAAAAGGGTTGTCCTAATCTGGACAGAAGGTCAGCAAAGTTTATCATAATGGCCCAGACAGTAAATATTTAGGCTTTGTAGACCATATAGTTTCTACTGAATTTCTCCCCTCAGCATAAAAGCAGCCACAGATGATAGTTAAATGATTGAATATGGCTACTCCAGTAAGATTTTCTTTTCAAAAGTAAGTGGCAGACAGGATTTGGCCTGTGAGCCATAGTTTGATGACCCCTTTTTAGACCATGTATTTTGCTTATATGGTGCCTTATTTTCACATAGGTCCAAGCCATATATTGTTTCATTTGAGCCTCAACGGGGAGTTTGAGACAGCAAGTATTTTATTTTTTTAAAGATTTTATTTATTTATTTGACAGAGAGAGAGAGATCACAAGTAGGCAGAGAGGCAGGCAGAGGCAGAGGCAGGCTCCCTGCTGAGCAGAGAGCCCGATGCTGGGCTTGATCCCAGGACCCTGAGATCATGACCCAAGCCAAAGGCAGAGGCTTAATCCCCTGAGCCACCCAGGTGCCCTGAGACAGCAAGTATTTTAAACCCAATTTTGGAAAGCAAAGTGCTAAGGTTCAGAAAGCTACAACTACTTGAACAGGGTCACAGAGAAAGTTGTTTATAGGGTCAGAACTAGAACTATGGTCTGTGAACATCTATTCTGCCAGCTGTTAAGCCACAATATCTTATTTTCCTCATATCTACTCATAGACAAGTATTTGGCCACACATATAACATGATTTAAAAGGACTGAAATATAGTTCCCACACTGGTATGACCTTGTGCTCAGATTTTCACCAGCAGAAATTTATTTCTCTGAGTAAAGACACAATCTACTTTGAAAGAGAAAATTTCTTTTAGATGATGTATTATTAGGGCATTGTCAGAGCAGGAGACAGAAACTCAACTGAAACTGGCTTAGGCAGAAATAAAAAGGCTGGGGATTTATTGGCTAACTTAACTGGGAAGTTTAGGGATATACTGGCATCAGACACAGCTGGATCCAGGGTGTAGTCTCTTCCCACTTGATTGTCCCACTGTTCTCCATATTGGTGTCACCCTCAAGAAGGTACTCACCATGTAGTGTCCCTCAATATTTCCATGCTTAGACCTTTGTAGCTCTAAGAAAATGGAAAGGAAGGCTGTCTTCCTCAGCAGTGTCAACCAGAGGCTTAGGGTTATCTCTTTTGTCCCAAGTTGGATCATATGCCCATCCCTGGGAAATCAATCAATCCAAACAATCTAGATGAAAGCCATGTGTTGATTGGCTTATGCATCATGACTCATTGGCCCCTGCAGAGATGGAATCCCAAGGATATGGACTGAGGGCTTGGGCAGTGTAGCTTCTGAAATGAAAACTGGGTTTTCTGTTGTCAGAAGAAAGTAGAATGGATTCTGACAGCAAAAAGTACAGGTGTTCACTATAAAGGAGCAAAACACAATTTATATTACAACTATATTCATTAATCAGTACTATCCAGTACAAAATAACCCCACAGAAATTCATCATTCAGTTGTTTTGCAAACCTTGAGACAAGTTAATTTTGAGGAGAGAGGTGATAAAACCAATCCAGCCCTTAGGCATGGGGAAAAAGTGATGCTTAGATTCACATGCCTCAATGGTTCTCTGCATAAAAATTTGTGCCATGTTGGTTTTCAAGTTGAGCTTCTCTGGAATGCAGTATGAATTGGCCTCCCCAAGTTTATCCACACCTCAACTTTCTCTTGCCTTTCTGTACTACAAAAGACAGAAAACTAAAATTCTTGATTTCTTGCTGTCACTTGCAAAGGTGAACAATGAGATTGAGAAAATATTCCTGGAAAGGGCTTATATAAACACAAACACTTGCTAGCAATAGATGTTTTTTATTCCTTCTTCCTGCCTGGAAGATGTAAATGAGGCCCAGGGATGCAGCAGCTATCTTGTAACCATGAGGCAACATACATGAAGACAAACAATCATAGAACTATTATAGAAGCCCTGGACCTCTCAACTTCCTGTAGCATGAGATAATTAACTTCCTTTGTTAACACCACTGAAGTCAGGTTTTCTGTTTTCTTGCAGTTGAATGTACTCCTGTCTCATGTTCTCCAAATGAATCTAATGTTGCTTAGGATACTAAGAAACTGGGAAGAAACACGTCCAAGCAGCATCCCCCATATACTACACATTAATAGATCACTCATAAACTTGAACATTTGGTTTACCCTGTTGGAGGGCTATTACTACCAAGTTTTTACTATTTCCTTCCAAATGTTTAGAGAGACCCCTGGGAACTCTTATAGCCATATGGACCAAGACCTGAAAGGAAATACACCAGTTTTCTGTTTACGTTTACACTGGGACATGATATTTACTTAGTTAGCCACTTTCCTTGGAAAGTCATGCTATAAAACTGCAAAACTCTTTCCAAAAGAAATATGTTGACTTTTTCTTCCACAATTGTACCTAAATGATACTTGGGAAATGCTAGGAGGCATAGTAGATAAACATTTTAATCTACATTAAGTTTCCCAAAATATGCAAGAATTTAAGTCCAGAAAGACAAAAAGATATAAAAGTTTCAAGATAACATAGGTAAGGATTTGCATAGAGAAAATTTTCTATAATTTCTTCAGTAGAGGACAACAGAAAAGATTTCTCTAAATAGAAAGTGAACAAAACGAAGTAAAAGAAGAAGTTTTTACTTAAACAAAGTTTTTACCATAAAAGAAGATTTTACTGTAATTATAATCTACCCTTCACCAAGAGGCAAGAAAAACAGCACAAGGTGCTCTTTCTTCCTGGGGAGACAGTTTCAACTCTTTTCTGATGGTATAAATCCTCTTCATGTTTTATCCAAACCAACACTTCTCCATAAACTATTCTCCATTAGAGAGATCTTAGTTAAAATTATCTAAAATATAACTAATCATTTAAAATAAAATCTAACAACAACAAAAAGCTTTGTGTTGATCTTATTATTTCACCACTTCCCACAACTGTAAAACATTCTCTGTTATATGATGTCGGGTTTTCAGCTTGTGTTTCCTTTTTTGTCCCCAGTATTCTTAAGTTTTATTTCACATCTCTATCTCAATTCTCTTCCAATACAAAGGAAAAAGCTGAATTCTCCACAGGACTTTAGGTACAGTAATTTTCTCCCTAATCTCAATTTTCTCCTCTGTTAACAAAGGAACTTGAATTGTCATTAAGTGGATTTCAAATGATTTTTTAGTTAAGAAAGCTTTATTTGGAAAAATATTTCCCAGAAGTCCAATATTCAAAAGAAACAATGCATAACCAGCCTGATTGGACATGGTGTGTGACCTGGACACCTCTCCCAAAATATAAGAAGGACCCCTAGGGATCTCCCGTATCCTCTAAGATTCTGTAGAGCACTGTTTGAAAAGAATTGATTTATGACATCTTGGTTCCCTTCCAGCTCAGTTTTGTTCCCATGATTCCATTCTATTGTTCTGGCATTCTTACTCTTAGTTTGATGAGATGCGTAGTACTCAACCTAAATATACATCTTTCAGTTTCTGTTTATCTCCCCATTTATTCAGGAAACATTTTCAGAGCAGGGATAATATCTTATTTACTTATCTTCTATGTTTATTCAACAAATTTTTGACCCCACATCTGTCCCTAGCATCATATGAGGATTGAATAAGCTAGGAATAAACGAGGTGACAATACTTGGAACGGTGTTGTAAGCCCAACATTCTGTGCTCATGTCATCTCACAGTGCCAAAGACCCAAGGCACTCATCAAATTGCTTCACAAGATTTTGTTCACCTATAAACCTCCACATGTGAAATATATCCAAATATGCATTTTCCTCTGGTGGATTCCTGGAAATCTGTCCATAAATTTGAGAGGTGTTCACCACAGAATAATGGCTAGCATGTATAGGCAGTCCCCCATGGATGAGAATTCAGATACAAGACCTCATTTGGTCCTCACAGCAATGCTGGAGGGCAAACCAGGCAGCTACCATTTTTCCATTGGCCAGGAAAGGAAGTCCTAGAGAGATTTATAGTGATTCCTATAAGACGGTAGAATTGAGCCTTGAAGTTGATTTCCTGGTACATAGACACCTTGCCCAGCTCTTTCTATTAATTCACACTGACATCTAGGGGGAAAATAAAAGTTGTATCCCCTTACTCCTTTGGTCTAAATGGATAGGAGAGCAGGTTGTTCAAGAAAAAATCCTAATTAAAGAATATATGAAGAAAATTTTATTAATGTTTGCACATTTTTTGATGTAGTACATTAGTGGACAGTGTGTATAATAGTTACAGAAATAGATTGGGAAGTCAGACTGCCTCGGGTCCACTTGTGTTTCTCCTATTGACCAGCTGCATAATCTTAGCAAGTGGATTGGTCTTTGCCTGCCTTAGTTTCCACACCAGTAATATGAGGATAATAACATATACATCGGGATTGCTGTGAGAATCATGAGTTCATATAACTAAAGTGTTTAGATGAGTGTTTAATCCATAGTAAATGCTAAATAAGTCTTTATTATTATCCCACTATTCAATGACTACAGAAGTATACAGAGCCAAACAAGAAAGCCTCCTCCTCTACATCTTCAATACCTACCCATATGGAATCTCAGCCAACTGTATTATGTATGTCCTTTCCATAGATTTTCATACATATATAAACACATATACATTTATACACTGCAAAAACAGTATCATATCATATGTATTTTTAGTAATGCATTTTTCCATATATATATATATATATATATATATATATGTATAGAGATATATCTATATTAGCATGTAGTGTTTTGATTCTATTCTCTTAAATGGTTGTCTGTTACTGAATAGAATTAATTCAAACATGATTTATTCAATCAATTACCTACTGATAAAACTTTAGATTGTGTCCTCTTATATTACAAACAACATGGTAATAAACTTACTTGGACATTCTGCACTCAAGATAGAGTCTGGTGTGAGCTGAATTATGTCTCCTCCCTCCAAATTCATATAGTGAAGTCTTCAGCCCCCATACCTAAGATATGACTGTATTTGGAGACAAGGTATTTTATTTTTTTAAATATTTTTCTTAATTATTTATTAGAGAGAGAGAGCATGAGAGGAGAGAGCTCAGTGGGAGAAGACTCCCCACCGGGCAGGGAGCCCAATGTAGGATTCAATCCCAGGACTCCAGGATCATGACCTGGGCCGCCCAACCAATTGAGCCACCTAGGCACCCAAGACAGGGTATTTTAATTAGACCTTTCTGGTTGGAGACCACAGAGTTAAGTTTTATAGAGTAATTCAGTTAAAATGAGGTCATTATGGTGGTCCCTAATCCATTACAAATGGTATCCTTATAAGAAGAGAAAACTGAGATGCAAACACACATGGAGGAAGGACCACGTGAAGACAAAGAGAGAAAGGCCTTAGAAGAAACCAGCCCTGCTGATCCCTTGGCTTGAGACTTCCAGCCTCCAAGAACTGTGGGAAAATAAATTCCTGTTGTTCAAGCTACCCAGACTATGTATATTGGTACAATAGCCCTAAAAAACTTAATATTCACTTCTAAAAATGAAGTTCTGGGGGCAAATTCTGTCACATTGCTTTTCTGATCATTTCTCAATCCCTTCAACAGTGTAAAATACTGCTCATTCCCCTATATGTATACTCAGCAACACATTAAGGTATTATAAAATGTCAAACATTCTCAGACTCACTTCTAACACTCAGGATGCAGTTTGCTGAAAAGAAATGCTAAAGGGTAAATGACAAAGAAAACATATATATGTATATTATATGTATATATAATGTATATGGTATTATTATTATCATGATTATTTTAGTGGAGAATCTGCTGTTAGCCCCACCACCATCTATTCATTTTCCAAACAATTGTCAAAAATCTCAGTGCAACTCTTACATGTCCACTGCAGCATTATTCATAATAGTTAAGGTATAGAAACAACCTAAATATGTGTCAATGGATGAATAGATAGAGAAAAAAACACACACACACACACACACGCACACACACAATGGAGTATTATTCAACCTTAGAAAAGAAGGAAATCCTATTTTTTGCAAAATGTAGATGAACCCAAAGAATATCATGCTAAGTGAAACAAGCCAGACATATGAAGAAAAATCCTGCATGATCTCACTTATATAATGAACATAAAATTGTCAAAATCATAGACATGGAGAGTAGAATGGTGGTTACCAGGTCTTGATAGGGTAAATGGGGGAGATGCTGGCTAAAGGACAGAAAGTTTCAGTTACCCAAGACAAATAAATTCAGAAAATCTAATGTACAGCATGGTGACTGTAGTTAACAAGACTATATTGTATACTTGAAATTTGCTAAGAAACTAGATCCTGGGGTGCCTGGGTGGCTCAGTGGGTTAAGCCTCTTCCTTCAGCTTAGGTCATGATCTCAGGGTCCTGGGATCGAGCCCTGCATCAGGCTCTTTGCTCAGCAGGGAGCCTGCTTCCTTCTCTCTCTCTGCCTGCCTCTCTGCCTACTTGTGATATCTGTCAAATAAATAAATAAAATGTTTAAAAAAATAAAAAAGAAACTAGATCTTAACTGTTCTCACCACAAAAGAGGAAGAGAGAGAGAGACAGTAAGAGAAAGGAAGGGAGGAAGAAAGGAAGAAAGTTTCTATGAGAGATGGTTAATCAGATGTGTTCCTGAGGTTTCACCCTAATCCTTCATCTTATTCTTACTTTCACCTGAATTCCTATAAATCTTTTATGTGTTCTTACCACCTCTGGTCTTTCCTCCATTCCAATTCATCTAGCACATCACTAGTGATTTTAATACTTTTGTTAGCATAAAAGTAAATGTCAGAAAGGTTAAGATTAAATGATCCTTAATTCAAATTAGTGGGCTCTGATATAGTCACATCTTCCTAAAACATAACTGCAGGCGGTCCTAACATCCATCACTTGTTTCTTAAGTGAGAGCTTCCAGTTGGTGTGCCTGGGTCTTGATCCCTCAGCCTTGGGGTGGAACTGTTGCCTTGGGCCAATTAACTTCATCTAATTACCCCAGTGTGTGTATAAATATGTTAATATTTTATGTGTTACAACATTAAAGAGGTTAAAAAGCACTGGCTTGAGTCACTCCCACTTGGTATTTTATAAAGCAGCTAAATATAAAATCTTACATTTGTTTTATATGTCCAGTATATTTTTTAGAAAATTAGTGAGTAGGAAGAATAAATGTCTTGAAAAGATCTGGTAAGAATATGTGTGTGTTTTTTAATTATCATAACAAAAAGTTCAAAGGGAATGTGCACATTCTTCCAATGGCCAGCCAGTCTTCTTAATCAGCCAGCCCTAGGAATTCCTCATCTCAATAATAGAATTCCCATGTTTGTTCAAGGTTTGGCCATCCCACGCATACAAATGATATGATACTGATTTCCAACTCTTTTAGAGTAGCTTATACCTGGTCCAAGAGGCCAGATGAAGAACAGACAGCATTTCATATTCTGTTACCTCCATATTCTCTCTCTTTGGTCTATAGACAGATACACAAACTTGAGTCTAGCCTAGAAGTTAAGAGCAAAACATGGAGTTTTGATATTACTGTATAAGACTGAAAGGGATGCCTGCATGATATAAAATGAGGAGAATAAAAGGCCTATATGACTAGATATACCTCCCATGTAAATGAACAGTAATGTTTAAAACTGTCATCGGGAAAAAAAAAAAAAAAAACAACTGTCATCGGTAGGAAGGACTAACAATGTTATATTTGGGTAGATTTTTTACCAGGTAAGTTGCCATTAATTACAGTATGGGTTAGTACACTTATGTCAAATAAGAGGATAGTCTCAGAGAGGAGGCAGGGTGGTGGAAGTGTAGGGGACCTAGTTTCATCTGGGCCCTTGAATTTAGCTGGATAACTATCAAATCATTCTGGACACACATGAATTCAGCCTGAGATGTAAGAAAATATATATTTGAAAAAAAAAATATCTGGAACTCTACAAGTAGAAAGGCAACTGTTTTTTGCAAGGTAATATGTTCAAAGACATGGATCTATGAGGAGAGATCAGAAGATTGATGGAAGGAGAAGGGAGCCTCTATAAACCTGCCACAGGAAAATGATATAGCCCCTGAGCACAAAACTGGAACCCTTAGAAATCTGCTCCAGTGAGAGATATCCCTGTCTAAAAAGGGATCAGGGAATGAAAAGGGCAGAATTCTAGGTAGGTCAGTGTGGTCTCAGGATCCCAGGAGTCACAGAAAGAATAGGAGTGCCTGAACAGATAGAGTGCCCGAGCAGTAGAGCAGGGAAACATCATAGTCAGCAAGCCCAGGAGGGGATCTCAGCTCGGGTTGCCATAAACTGTAAGCCAGGCCAGTTGGGTGGCTGTTCTTCCCCTGAGCACCCTGAAAGGGCCAATCACACTGACTGTTGGCCATCCCCTGACAGGGGTGGAATAGGCATGCCCATGACCAGATAACCACTCTCAGGGCAGCGGCTCTGGAAAAGACAGTGGGGTGACACTCAGCCGGCCCCCAGGAGAGGCAGAGTGGGTATGTGCACATGTCTGTTACCAATCTCCACCCCAGGACACACAAAGGGTAGTGATGCAAGTCCCTCAGACTCTGTCCAGGAAGATTGCTATGGGCTTGCACTGCAAGAGTCTGTGGAGTTTGACACACAGAAAGGTGAAGATTGTCTGTCCTGGAGGGTTTGCTGAAGAGGGGGGACTTTGACCTTTTAGCTCTGGGGCTGGAGATTTGCATGGCATTTTTATTCTGATCCTCTAAAGAGGTGTGGAAAGTCTTTAGGAACAAAAGCCACACAGAGAAGCAGCTTACACTGACCCCAGCACCCTGGTAAGGGGTGGTGCAACTCTGCCCAGGAAAAGACACGTGAGAAGCCTCTCCCCTAGAACACAAACATGAAGAACAGGTGCAAACTAGGTTACAGACCCCACAAAACTGTAAAACTCCAGCACCAGGGGAAAATAGTATATAGAGCTCCATGATTTTTTTTCTCATGATTCATTTATCTTTCAGTCTAAAATTTTCCATTTCTTTTTTTCCCATTTCAACTAGTTTCTTATTTTAGCAACTCTACGTTTTTAAGCCACTTTTTAACTTTTATTTTTTACAACTACATTTTATAGATATATGCTAAATTTTGGGCCTTTTTTCACTCTATGCAATTTTATATCTATAAGTTTTGCTTTCTTTGCAATTTTGGGATGTAGTGTCTTCTACCACACAGACCAAAATTCAACCAGGAACAAGTGTATTACCTTGCTTTGTCCACCCTGTGAGATACAGTCTCTCTTCACCCTCATTTTTTTTCTCTTTTTCTTTTTTGTTCTGTTTTGCTTTGTTTTTGTTTTCTTTTCTGTTTTGGTTTCTGACCACTTCTGATTTGTCTAGTGTGCATTTTGCTTGTGTGATGGTTGATATTTTGGACTCTGCTCACTCCATCACCCAATCTTCTCTGGGAAAAATGACTAGAAGGAGTAATTCACAACAAAAGAAAGGACCAGAGGTAATGTTCTCTGCCACAGCTCTAATCGATATGGATATAAGTAAGATACCAGAGATGGAATTCAGGATAGCAATTATAAAGTTAATAGCTGGGCTTGAAAAAAAGCGTAAAAGACACTAGAGAAACTCTAAGTGCAGAAATGTGATCTAATCAGGCCAACCTTAAAAATGCTATAACTGAGATGCAGTCTAAATTGGATGCTCTAACAGCGAGGGTGAATGAGGCAGAAGAGAGAATAAGCAGGCTAATAGAAAGGGAGAAATTTGAGGAAAAGGGGAAAAAAACAACTAATAGCCCATGAAGAAAGACTTTAAGAAATTAATGATGGCCTGAAACAAACCAGTGTCAGAATTATTAGTGTGCCTCAGGGGAAAAAGAGAGAGGGAGAGGGTCAGAAGGTATATTTGAGCTGAGGACTTCTCTAATCTGGGGAAGAAAACAAGCATTCATGTCCAAAAGGCAGAGAATACCCCTCCCAAAGTCAATAAAAATCAATCGACACCCCAACATATAATAATGAAGCTTGTAACTTTTAGAGAAAAAGAGAATCCTGAGAGCAGCTTGAGACAGGGGGTTCCTTAACTACAGAAGGAGGAGTATCAGATTAACATCAGACCTATCCACAGAAACCTGGCAGGCCAGAAAGAGCTGGAATGATATATTCAGGGTATTAAATAAGAAGAACACACAGCCAAGAATACTTTATCCAGCAAGGCTGCCATTCAGAAAGGAGGGGAGATAAAGAGCTTCCAGGGCAGACAGAAACTGAAAGAATATATGACCACTAAGCCAGCTCTGCAAGAAATATTACAGAGGATACTGTAAGCAAAGAGAGAGCCCAAGAATAACTTACACCAGAAAGGAACAGAGACAATCTACAGAAACAGGGACTTTACAGGAAATAACAATGGTACTAAATTCATATCTTTCAATAGTTACTCTGAATGTAAATGGGCTAAATGCTCCAATCAAAAAACATGGGGTATCAGATTGGATGAAAAAGCAAGACCCATTCACATATTGTCTACAAGAGACTCATTTTATTTTATTTTTTTTTAATTTTCCCCCTCTCCCTCTGTCCCTCCCACTGCTCGTAAACACTCTCTCTTTCTCTCTCTCAAATAAATACAAACATTATTTTTAAAAAAGAAAGAAAAAGAAACAAAAAGCCCCTAGAGAGAAGAGAGAGGGTGAAAGGAATGTGGGTGGGTCTTTGTTTTGGGTGGCCAAAGCCCCCAGAAGCAGACCCTGACCCAAAAATTGGAGGGCAAGAAGTTTATATGGCAAGTGGTCCCAAGAAGACCCTGTTTAGAGTAGAGATGTGAGGTAGGAAGGCTGGAGCCAGAGCAGGGTGTGCTAACGAGCAGATTTCAGCAGTGAGCCAAGAGACTCGTTTTTGAAGTAAAGATACCTCCAGGCTGAAAATGAGGGGGTCAAGAAATATTTACTATAGTAAAGGACCTCGAAAGAAAGCTGGGGTAGCAATCCTCATATCAAACAAATTCGATTTCAAACTAAGACTATAGTAAGAGATGTAGAGGGACACTGCAGCATACTTAAAGGGTGAATCCAACAAGAAGATCTAATGATTGTAAATATTTTTCATTATATGGCCTTTATTATATCAAGATATGTTCCTTCTAAACCTACTTTGTTGAGGAGTTATATCATGAATGGATTTCTATACACCAATAATGAAGCAGCAGAAAGAGAAATTAAGTAACCAACCCCATTTACAATTGCACCAAAAAGCACAAGATACCGAAGAAAAAACCTAACCAAAGAGGTAAAGAATCTGTATCCTAAAAACTACAGAAAACTTATGAAAGAAATTGAGGAAGACAAAAAGAGATGGAAAAACATTTCATGCTCATGGATTGGAAAAATAAACATTGGCAAAATATCTGTGCTATCCAAAACAATCTACACATTCAAAGCAATCCAATCAAAATACTATTGACATTTCTGGCAGAGCTGGAATAAATCCTAAAATTTGTATGGAACCAGAAAAGACCCTGGATAGCCATGGGAATGTTGAAAAAGAAAACCAAAGCTGGGAGCACCACAATGCCTGACTTTGAGCTATACTACAAAGCTGTGATCATCAAGACAGCATGGTACTAGCACAAAAAAAAAAACAGACCTGTAGATCAATGGAACAGAATAGAGAGCCCAGAAATGGACCCTCAACTCTATTTTCAACTAATCTTTGACAAAGCAGGAAAGAATATCCAATGGAAAAAGGACAACCTCCTCAATAAATGGTGCTTGGAAAACTGGACAGCTACATGCAGAAGAATAAAACTAGACCATTCTCCTCTACCACACAATAAATAAATAAATAAATAAATAAACAAACAAACAAACTCAAAATGGATGAAAGACCTAAATGTGAGACAGGAATCCATCAAAATCCTAGAGGAAATCACAGGCAGTAGCCTCTTTGACCTCAGCAGCAGCAACTTCTTGCTAGACACATCTCCAAAGCAAGGGAAACAAAAGCAAAAATGAACTTTTGGGACTTCAGCAAAATAAAAAGCTCCTGAACAGTGAAGGATACTGTCAACAAAACTAAAAGGCATCCTGCAGAATGGAAGGAGATATTTGCAAATGACATTATCCAATAAAGGGCTGGTATTCAAGATCTATAAATAAGTAATCAAACTCAAGATGGAAAAACCACATACTCCAGTCAAGAATTGGGCAGAAGACATGAACAGACATTTCTTCAAAGAAGACATACAAATGGCTAACAGACGCATGAAAAAATGCTCCACATCACTAGTCATCAGGGAAATACAATTCAAAACCACAATAAATTACCACCTCACACCAGTTAGAATGGCTAAAATTAACAAGACAAGAAACAACAAGTGTTGGCAAAGATGTGGAGGAAGGAGAAGCCACCTATACTGTTGGTGGGAATGCAAGCTGGTACAGCCACTCTGAAAAACAGTATGGAGGTCTTTTAAGAATTTAAAAACACAGCTATCCCATGATCCAGGAATTGTACTACTGGGCACTTGCCCCAAAGATACAGATGTAGTGAAAAGAAGGGGTACTACATCCCAATGTTCCTAGTGGCAATGGCCGCAGGAGCCAAACTGTGTAAGAAGATGAAATGTCCTTCAACAGCTGACTAGATAAAGATCTGGTTCATATATACAATGGAGTATTGCTCAGTGATCAGAAAGAATGAACACCTTACGTACATCAACGTGGATGGAACTGGAGGGTATTACGCTAAGTGAAATTAGTCAGAGAAAGACAATTACATATGGTTTCCCTCATATATGGAATATAAGAAAGTGTGCAGAGGATTATAGTAGAAGGTAGGGAAAACTGAATGGGAAGAAATCAGAGAGGGAGACAAACCATGAGGGACTCTTGACTATAGGGAAAAAACTGAGGGTTGCTGGAGGGGAGGATCCCCCCACAGGGGGTTGGGTAACTTGATGGTGGTCATTAAGGAGGGCACATGATGTGATGGGTACTGAGTGTTATAGGCAACTGAGGAATTATTGAACGCTGTATCAGAAACTAATGATGTACTATATGTTGGCTAATTGAATTTAAATTAAAAAACAGATTTAAAAAATTCTTTCAAAGAAAGAAAAGAAAAGAGAGAATAGTCTTTAGTGTCCTGCCACACAGCCTTGTCCTCAATCGAGCCCCAGTAAATATTTTTATGTCTGAGTTGGATAGGGACATTAATTGCATTTGAACTGGATTTGTGTGTTCTATAAAGCTGGAAGGAACAATATTTTGTATGATCATTTTAGAATCTTGTAAGTTCTCAATGTGTTGCAATAATGGAAAGAATTTTAAGACTTGAAATTTTTTAGGGATAAATATAGATTTCTAGGGAATTGACTAAATGATTACTTAGGTATCTTTCAAACCCTGAAATACTTTTTGAGCCCAAAAGCAGATGGCCCTCCTTATACAAAATGAAACTAGGCTCCAGAAGATGCCATTCCCAGGCACTGCAGTGGAATTGCAATTCTCCCTACCCCCACCTGTACAGTAGAGCAGCCCTTGAGTGTTACCAAGTTCATGCAAATCTGTCTGTCTTCACAGTTATTGTCTGGTCAAAGTCATCATCATCTCTCTCCTGAGCTGCAACAGCTCATGAAAGATCTCCCATCTTCAATTGTAACCCCCTAAAGTTTATCCTTTAAACCAAGATATATAAACATATATAAACCAGGATAACCTTTTACAATGTATAAATGTTTATATCATATTTCTTCTTAAATGCCCCCCTAATGGTTTTTCAATATTAGAATTTTTTTTTTCCTTTTTAAATCTTGATAATGGCCTTGAAACCCTGCAAGGTCATCACCTCTATTCCCACCTCAATCAGGCCTGTCTTACCCCATGTTCACTCTGTTCCCACCACACTGGTTTTCTTTCTTTAAAAAAAAAAAAAAAGTGCTAAGCTGGGTTCTAACTCTTGATCATTGACTCGGCCCGTCTCTCTGTCTAGAACATCATTCTCTCAAATTTTACAAAATGAGTTCAAACGCATCATTTTTTTCTTTTTTCTTTATTATTTATAGCAGTTATGCTACTCTTATATTTAATCAATTTATTTTACTATGTCTTTATTTTATCTTTCTTGTTGTAATTTAAACTCTATGAAAGCTAGGAATTCATAATGCTCTACTGAATCCCCAATGTCTAGATAGAATGATGTCTGGTCCAGAGTGGGAATTCAATGCATACTTAAAGGAAGGAAGAGAAGGAAGAAGGAAGTGAAAGAAGATTGAAGAAGAAAAAGAAGGAAGATTGAAGAAGGAAGGAAAGAATAAAGGGAGGAAAGAAAAGAGGAAGGGAGGGAGGGAGGAAGGGAAGAAGGAAAAGTAGAAATTACATGTTAAAAATATCTTTAGAACTAGCTATATGCCTGATTATATAAGAACAATAACTGTATGATAGCAAATTTATAATCATAAAGGTACACCCACCCTTCAAAAACAGAAGAGAATAGAGAATTGAGCTATTTATCTTTTACAGAACAGAACATTAGTTGTCTTTTAACAAGGTATTTTCTAGATTAATTTGTCATTCAGAGGTAAAGTCCAATTAATCAAGTTCCTACTAATGAGACTTGAATTTTCACTGTAAGAATAAAATTAAAAATTATTATAAACAGTTATGGAAAATCAAACTATAGAGGGCTACCTCTTTGCCTTCCAATAAATAAACAAATATATACTATGCACATTCCCTACCTACCACTCGAGGGATCTGGTGTGTCAGACATCGGCAAATTTCAGGTAAGGGTGTTACCAGTTTCTCTTTACTAAATGGTGCCTGATTTAGTCTTGAAGTGGAAACCTCCCTCCAAAGAAAGGCCAGGGATTAGTATCAGTAAAAGAAGAAGAAGAAGAAAAAAAAAAGGAGACAGATTTGACGTTTTCATAAAGAAAATGTGGGAAGTACTTGTTCTCCCATTAAAAATGGTATTTTAGTGGCTTGCTCCTCTGAGGAAGAATGTTCTGTACCTTGTCTGTGTCTTCTCAAGTTGAGGCAAAAGCAGTGATTTTTAGCTTCAGGTATAAATAATTGTATGACATCCTCTGTAATCTGTATGGCTGCTATGCTCCTACTCAGCAAATAGTCCTTATTTTAATAAGCCATAGTGACCATGCTAAGGAGGAAAAAAGAAAGCTTTGATTGTTCAGAATATCATAATTTTATTGTGTCTCTATAAAGGGTTTTGCCATCAATTATCCCAATCCTGTGTCCACTTGAATTCCTTAGTTGCCTAGTATTTCTTTTCCCTGAATGAGAAACATGTGTGGTTACTTTCATTTCTGCTCATGCCATACACATTTTGAAATGCAGCACTACACAAGGGGTGGGGACTTATGCTTATCTTTCTTGTCTTAGTCTGTACCCAGTACCCATTTATTTTAAATGAGCACAGTCCTCGGTACTGACTAGGACAAGATAGGAAACTTGACCCCCAGTTGAGGACCATTAACCTCTGCTGACTCCCCTTACCTATCGAACCTTCTATCACTCCTTCCCCAACACACCCCCTGACCCAAACCATCACATTTGTCTCTTCTCTACTTCCTACACATGTCAAAAGACAGTAAGGAGTTTTGTATAATAATGTTTCAGCATCATACAGACCTGGGTTATTCTAGCATCACAATTCATTAACTGTAGGATCTTAAACAAGTTACTTAATCCTTTTTGGTTCTTCACAGGTAAAACAAGGTTAGTATCAGTTCCTCCTCAAGAGATCATTATGAAGATACATTCTGTATTATAGTCCAATGATACATACCAAGCATAATATATTTTTAGTTCTCAATGCATTTGAGTACTATGAAGATAAATTTGTCCCATACATCATATCTTTATCCACAGCCTGAAGTGAGAGTCCTCTCCGTTGACTTCCATTCACCATCCAATTCAAACTTGACTTATATCTCAAGACCCTCATTGGCATTTCCGTCCCATGAAGAATTCTAGCAGCTATTTCAATGTATACTGATTAGTGCCATTTTCAAACTACAGCGGAACTCATACTACATAATTTAAAACCTTATTACGTATTAACATATTTTCCATTTGCTGTGTCTATGCAAGGTTTCAAACCTCCTAACAGCATACAAATTCCATGATGATATGGAGATAATATATTGTTGTGGACTATAATAGATGTTGAATAGATAGATGTCAATAGATTGAAGTCACCCACATGTGTGAGGAAAGTCAACCTCTAATTATAGCTAAGTAGCCACAGGAGCACCCTGTGCAGGAGCAGCTGGAAGGATAAGATCAACTTATTCCTTTAGATCTTTTCATGCGCATGGATGCCAATCTGCATGAAATATAAATGAATTCTCAGCAAGAGTGAGTTCGTCTAGGAGGCTGACATTTTCTCCCGTGTTTGACGAGAGTGAGAGTTCCAGGAACCCGGGGTGAATAAATGGCCACTGCCATACCCCTTCACAGGACGTTCTGGCTGTTAGCTAGGATCTCACCTGGCTTTGAACTCAGCATGAACCCAATTCTCAGATCTATTGTCGAAATCCTGACTTTGAAATTAACCATTTATTCTATGACCTTGACTGTACTAAGTCACAGAATTGACTTAAGTGAAATGGAAATCTTAACCATATAACCATCTAAGCCATGAGGCTGAGTTAGAAAATGTGGCTTCTTTTGGTACCTACAGCAAGAGGCTTGCTATATCTGTGCCAAACTCACTTATAGTAGGTGTTCAATAAATGTTTAATGAACTAGATTCTTCATCTCTATATCCAGTGGTTTTGGATAAACCATTCTAGCTTTAGTTTTCCTATCTATAATTAGTCTCTCTAGTTTTAGTTTTCCTATCTATAATATGAAAAGTTGAATCATCACAAAGAGGTTCCAAACTAAGTGCTAGCATTTCATAGAGGTGTCCTAAGGCCCACTCTGGAAATTGGAGACTGGTCAGGAAATACTAAGTAACCAGAACTCTGAACCTGCCATTCTCAATTCAGTCAGAACATCATCCTTTTGTTATTATTGCTGTTGCTGTTCCATAGTTTTGTTCTCTGCTTAAGGTTTCATCTGAATAAAGGAGTCAGCTTCCTAAAATAAACAAAAACTTTCAAATCACTGAACTAGACAATCTTTAAGGTCTTTCCAACCATTTTACGTGATCTATGATCTTCATTATGGATAAACAAGAGGAAATGAGGAGAAAAAACACTTGAAGAGGGATTTAGGTTATATTCAGCAACGAGTTTAACTGTAAAGTATTAGGGCTTTTGACGGAATAAGGAAATTAGGCAATTCCTCTCCCTAAATAATTTAAAATTTGACCAAAAGCTCTCATTGTAAATAGACATTCTGGGGGGAGAAAGATCAATTTCACTTAACCAATGAACATTAACACCACACTGAGTATAATCCTGTATTGGACAAGTTAGAGGAAATAACGTGACTCAGATATGGTTTCTGTCCTCAGGATGTTCACAATCCAATATGGGACCTGACGCACCTAAAATAATTAACTGGAATAAAATTAGGAAATTATAAATGTCATACAAGATAGATGGGGAAGTACAGCAGAGTGTAAAGGTATATCCAAGCAGGAAAAATTAATTTTGATGAGAAATATCAGAAGATACTTCACTGAGAAAGTAGCTTTTGCAAAACAGGAGAAACTTGGAAACATGGATGCAGAGGAAAGGTCATTCAGGTTGAGAAAAATACAATCAACTAATGACCTACGGAGAGAAATAGCTCTATCCAGTACACAGCAAGAAGATATTTTGTTGGAGAAATCCATTCTCATTTCTGCTCCACATCAAATATTTCTAGTTCTTTGTCTGGGCAACAGGTATAAGTGCCCTTCCCAGGCTTCTTAGAGGTAGCCATGTCACTTTCCTCAACCACAGAGATTTGAGTAAAAACTGGGTTTGCTATGTTTTATTTTTCCTACCTTGGCAGTAGTGGAGTGCAGAGTTGGTGCCTTCTTCAGACCAGTTCCCTGCCAATTATGCAGATCAAGGACCTCAGCCAATGCTTAAGAGACATAAACCATTGTTGCTTTAAGGCACTAAAATTTAGAAGTTTTTTGTTATCACAGTGCAGTAGAAAGAGTTCTAAGATGGCCTCCAGGAATCCTTGCTGCTGGTATCCACACATTTGTGTAATCCCTCTCTTGCACAGTGACCCACTTCTAACCAATGGAATAAAGCAAAAGCAATGGATAAAATCACTCTTATCATTACATCATGTGATGTTAAGACTCCATCTTTAGCAGATTCTCCGGCTTTTTTTTTTTTTTTTAAATAAAATAAGATTTTATTTTTTGACAGAGAGGTCACAAGTAGGCAGAGGCAGGCAGAGAGAGAAGAGGGGAAGCAGGTGCCCCACTGAGCAGAGAGCCTGATGCAGGGCTCCATCCCAGGACCCTGAGATCATGACCTGAGCTGAAGACAGAGGATTAACCCCACTGAGCCACCCAGACGCCCCACCCTCTGGCTTTTGAGAAGAAATCTTCCATGGTATAAGAAGGCCATGTGACAAGGAATTGTGGGCCCCTTTAGGAGCTAAGAGTGACTGCTAGCTGACAGCTGCAGGAAAGACAGGAACTCCTTTCCCTACAACTGCAAGGAATTGAATTCTTCCAATATCCATCCAAGCCTGGAAGATGCCCCAAAGCTCCAGGAGAAGTTGCAGTCCAGCCTGTATCTAGACTGTAGCTTGTGATACCTTGAGCAGAGGATCCAGTTAAAACTATGTCCAGTTTCCTGACCTACAGAAACTGTGAGATAATAAATACATATCTCTTTCAGCTGTTATGTTTGTGGTAATTTGTTAAACAGCAGTAGAAAACTAAGGCACAGAACATAAACTGGCCTCTCCTGATTCATACAAAAATGATGGGAATTAAGTCTAGACAAATACTTGAGATCTCTTCTCCAGAAGTCCTTAAATGCTTAGCTAGTGAGTCTGATCTTTTCTGTGGACACCAAGAGCCTTTGAAGGTGTCTGAACAGAAGGACAGCTTGGTTGGAACAGCGCATTCAGAGAAGTGATTTGCAAGCATATGGATGGAAAGATAAAATGTGAACAAAGATGGCCATTTATAAATTTTTTAGATATCGAGGAATCAAGTAAATATAGAATATTAGGTTCTCTTATCATATTATTCACATGTAGAAAGTAATCTGTTCAAAGGAATAACGTTGGCATTCTTCTCTATATCAAATATGATGGTATTTCTACCTGTAATTCTCCTTTAGCATGATTAAAATACCTCAAGTCAGCCCCTGGAGTTAAAATGACAAATGTACCCAGTTGCACGCCTCCATCTTGTCACCAGGGGACTGTTCCATTTGTTAATAGGCATTGCTTTTTGCCAGAATCTCATTTTCAGCCCAGAGTAAATTGCCTTTCATCTACACCAAAATTTGAAGCATGTACAAAAGTGGTTTATGTTTTATTTACCGCTTGTTCTGGCAGGGAGATGGGTTTAGGAGAGCTTAGATTCACTTTCTCAAGGCATGTGGGCTGCAATATGAAACTGTACTGCAGTCTTTTATTTTCCGTGCTATAATGCTCATGGGGACAAAGCTATTTGGCTTATGGGAATCCCAATATAACAAGTACTTCCAGATATGTATCCAAACCCTCACACAAGATTTTTTTTTGTTTTTTTTTTTTGGCTGGTGAAATTCCCAATTCCCTTTCAAAGAAGTATAACCTGGCTGATCTTGAGTTTCCCAGACTTCAAAGGTCACTCTTCCCTTTGAAATAATAGCATGGGCATTTGTTTTTCTCCAGCACACTGTTCATTCTTCCTCCTTTGTATTTCTGCTGAAAAGACACCCACAGCCACACTCCTAGTCTATACGGTTTGGGTGGGACATTATGATTAACTTGAGGGTGACTCAGGTCTAAGCTGAAAAGTTATCATCTTCCTGAGGCCAACTTAAAGTGGGCTACACAGAGGGAAACTCAGGCCCTTTGAAGAAACTACTAAAAAAGGAGTTCCTTCTTCTCACCCTACTTGAATAAGGATGTGAACCCAGAACTGTTGCTGCCATCTTGCCACTATACAGATCTGCAAAACTAGTTAAGAGAGGGAGGATGGAAGGTCTCCAGGTCCTTAAGACAGTGTTTGAGCCTTTAACACCAGCACAACCCAAAGTCAGTTGTACCCCTATGTTTAGTGGTTCTTATTTATCTGAGCCAGTAAGTGCCTTTTTAGTCTAATTAACTGCTAGTTGAGTTTTCTTATACTTGCAACTAAGCCATTACCCCACAGATTTCCAGAAGTCTATTTTTCTACCAACATCTTTCTTCTCACATCTCAAATGATTTCTGCCAATATCTGAGGAATACACACTGGGCATTTGTCCCTTCTGCCAATGAACTTTGGTTTTGCCCACAGTTGTTTCAGAATTGTATGTATCAGCTCTTGGCCTCTCAGATACATGTCTACTCCCAGTTGCTTCTGCTATCCCATAATGCTTTCCTCTAAATGTGCACACATCGTGTCCCATTAATCTCCAAAGAGAAAAATCCAGGCAATAAGCTATCACAGTAGTTGATGGTGTTATCTCCCAAGGTCTGACATAGAATAGTCAATTCACAGACCACACACAGACAGTATACTAGGGTAAGACAGACTGAAGACTATTATTTTGTACTCTACTTCATTGATTAAAATCACAAGATTACTACCAGACTACCTTGTGCTCTATCAGCAGAAACTGAAGATTTTTTTTTAAAGCAACAATAAAAAAATAAATAACCTCATTAATTGGTACTTCACCAATTAGTTAGGTACTTCACCAATTGGTTAGGGAACTAACCAGTTATACACAAAAAGTTGGTAAGGTACATAAATCAACTGCTATCATCCATCCATCTATCTATCTATCTATCATCTATGTGCGTGTGTTAATAATGAGAAGAGATCCTGGAGAAAGACTGTTAGATGCTTACCCAAAAACCCCTCCCACCCCTTCCTTGCTGACAGAAACACTCTACATACACAAACACATGTGAACACACACACACACACACACACACACACACACACACACACAGTAGACAATGCCAAGTCCTTAAATTCTTAGCTTCCTCTATTGGAAGCAAATTTTACCTGGCTAATCTAGTCAATGGAGGCTGAGGAGAGCTGAGAGTTCTGAGAAATATTCTCTCTCTTCTCTTAAAAAAAGAGGCTGACTGAAGAGAAACCATCCCTTTTCTGCAAACGGAATCTATTGTGAGACTATGAAGCCTGGAGCTGCAGCATCCAACTCGCAGTCCTGGCATGACTGAGCTAACGAGGAAAGTCACCATCTAACAGAGGCAAAGAGGAGAGGACGGTTTGGTCCTAATAACACTGATGACTCAACAGGATTGGTATGGGACTACTCTGGTTCTGTACTTTTTATGTAAAATAGGAAACATCTCTATTGTTTAAACCATGTGCATTTACTCTATTCACCATGGCTTAAAAGTGCCTTGGCTCATGGAAATGTAAAAGACCAACCAGAGATATTGAGAGACCAATCTGAAATGAAAAAGAAAAAAATGTGTTTAGAGAATGCGTTAATCTACAAAATTAGGCCAACTATGGAAGTGTATACATATATGGCAAATAGATTTAATGCAGAGTGCTATGAAGAAAGAAACTGGGAGTGTTCATAAAGAATACTAGATTTGGAGGGAGATTACCTGTAATTAGGCTCTATTCTTTCCAGTTACAGTGGGGTATTTTGCAAGACACATAACCACTTTGGGATCCTGTATTTAACTTTTAAAACAGAGAGAATAACACAAACATTATCTCCTTTTTGTGTGTGTGTGTTTTTGGTGATGGTCCTGGTGATGTTGTGTATATGGGTATTTATGGGGCACCAGATAAAAATACAAGTGATGCTTGAATGCAGAGCTTGAACTCACAACCCTGAGATCAAGATCTGAACTGAGATCAGGAATCAGACACTCAGTAGAAAAGCCACCCAGGTGCCCCCAAAATATTTTTAAATGTGAATCTCAAATACATGAGACAGTTGATGAGGAGGCAGGGGCCATTGCCTTCATCATAATCTCCTCCTCATCACCACGTGTTAGTTATTGGTACTCCAACCAGATCCCCTTACCTGGCCTACATATCCATTTTCTAATGCTGATAGCATTGGCTACTAATAGCTCACAGCTGCCCCCTTCTCTGGAGCTTTGCCCTTAGCTGACAGGACTTAACAGAAATTCATGCTCCTTCAGCAGGTGGCCTATAGCCACTGATCGCCTGATAAGGAAAGTCCAAAGAGTGGCTTTACTCTGTAATACAGTTCACCCTCCAGAGCACCCCAGGGGAGCCACTGAAGCTAAACCCCAGGTGAAAACCGCATTGTGGCTTGACTTCTTCCCTTTTTCTCCCCTGCTTCCTTCACTCCATTATAGGTTCCTGATGGAAGCATAGCCTCTGTGTATCACATGCACAAGAATCCCCATTTCAGGATCTGGTTTTAGGAAAATTTCCCTAAGACACTTCTCAAATATACCCAGAGATGGCATTCAGAAAGTAGGCAGGAAAGGGGTAGGGAACAAATATCTTCAAGTTACAGAGGAAAGCTTAGATGGTCCCTAAAATTGATAGAACCAAACACTAATGTATAACTCTATCATTTTAAAGTTAGAAAAAGGAGCAATAGAAGAAATCAAAATAGTAATATGATTATCAAACACTGGGAGGAAACAAGAGGGTAGGAAGAAAGAATAATGGAACAAATCTTCAATTCTTACCTAATGGTAAGAGGGAATAAAGAGATATTGCCTACTCTTGATGAATCAAGAAATGGTGGACATGCATATTACTTAGATATTTGGGTACCCTCAGAAAAAAAGAAAAACAGAAATAGTAAAGAGAGGTTTCCTCCAAGAAATGTGTTAAGAAACAGAAAAGGGGAAGCAGGGGTCTGTAGCTTCTTATCATTAACTCTCATATACAATTTGGCATTTTGCCTTATACATGTACCTGTATGTCCAAACACACGTACACACACACATGCACACACAAACAAAACAGCAATTTTTCCTGAAATTGGCTGTAATATATCCCCTAATCAATATACATAAAAGTACTAGCTAAGATTTTGAGCTAAAACTTTACACAGTCTGATTTAATCCTCAGAGACACCCTACAGGTTAGTTACTATTGTTATCCCCATATTAAAGGCTGAAGACTGAGGCTCATGGAGGTTAAGTAACTTTCCCAAGGTCATGAAGCTAGCATTTCAGGCTAGAAACGAGGTTCAAAACTGAAGATCCGCATCCTTAACTTCTGGGCAACACTACTTCCTGGACCATTTACAGTGTCCAACCCTGTTCTGGGGAAAGGCCTACCCTGAAACTACCACCACTTGGACTCTACCCAATGATTTTATCGAGAATGGTGGTGTTCATTTCTTCAGGTGTAATAATGAAAAAGAATGAGTTTTAAAACAGCTCATGCACACCCAAATGTCAGTATGCAAATACTTTACTGTGTTTGAATTCATACAGTATGACTATTCTAGTTGATGAACTGAGTAACTTGTAACTTTCTATTAGTCACTGAATTCCTGGCTTTTCAGATGTGTTACACAGCTTTGGTTAGCTTGCATATAGACTATTAAGTGGTTCCATGCAAGCATCAAATAATACTCTTAAAAATTTTTAATCATCATCTATCGATAATACTAGACATACATCATGTGAATTTTTCCAATTAGTTGCCTGTGTGTACATTTAAAAAAGAAAATTGTATTCCTAATTAAATCCTACTAAAAGGTTCCTTTTTTTCGCTTTGGTAAGAACTACGAGTACCCCCCAAATAAATCTTGTCTTTCATTTTGTACATTCACTTTCATTTTTCTCTAGCTGAGATGCCATAAAAACCACTCAGCTCAACATTAGAAATTGAAAATGATGTTGGAGCATGATAATGGCTAAGAATAAGAAGAGAATATCCTGGAATCATAGTCATTCTTGCAAACAAACAAACAAACAAAAAAAAGATAATTTACTGCTCTGCAAAGGCCCACAGCTGGCTTAGTTGATGCTTTTTTTACTTTTCTCAAAAAAATAAAAAAATATGAAGAACTGAACATTATGAATGTCTGAGCATCTTCCAGCCCTTCTCTGGGAAAATTTGGACAGGGTCTTCTTCGCCACTTAAGGAAGAACAGCCCCAACTGTAAGTTTTCATGAGGTAAACAAGCAGAGTGCATTCTGCATACCAAACTTCAGGACTTACCCACCCCAGCTAAGCATTCTGAGAGCACCCAAAAGCCCCTGATGATCTGGTTCTCTCTTCCAGCCTGACTTCACCTCCTACTTCTCTTCTTTTGCTCACTGGGCTCTAGTCACACACTCTTTCTTTTCATCAAACCCCAAGCTATCTACTGCTTTTGCTATTGCTTTCCTCCAGCTTGGAGGGCTGGGTTCTTCGCATATTCTGGGTACATCTTAAGTATTAACTCCTCAGAGAGACTTCCCAGGACTCCTCTGAGGTATCCAGGCTCCTCTCACACACATACTCTCTATCTCATTCCTCTTTTTTATTTTCTTCCCAAACTTTCAAAAAATATGTTCTTAAAGTCTAGAGATTACCTTTATTTATTTGGCCCAGATAATATATTCTTGGGTCAGGACATAGACTCTGGGTGGAGAGTCAGAGACCTGGTTTCCCAGTAAATGTCTGCAGTGCAGGAAGGTTTCACTTATAAATTGGGGGACTTGGAATATGAGACCCAAAACTATCCATCACCACACAGTTCACTGTTTATTCTGATATGATTTTACTAGTCCCTTGTCTTCATCAACACAAATAAAGTATTCCAGAAAATTTTGCCCAAAAAGATAAAAGTTGCAAATAACTCAATTGTGTTTCCAATAAGTTTCTGAAAGATCCATCAATTCTTCAATAGGAAATATTTGGTGACTGTTCTCCACGACTTTTAATCCCTGGCCTCAAAATCCTGCCATCTTATGTTCACCAATTCTAAACTATTGTATCATGATTCTCATCCAATCCTATCAAGACTTCCCTGTTCCCTTCAAGGACCCTCCTTAAACAAGACTTCAAGGTCTCCACAAATACCTTGACTGCTCTTGGCCTCTGAGATGTAATCAAGACTGTCTAGGTAGGCAGTGTTTTCTCTTACCACAGTTATTGATAATCTCAGTTTTGACTGATCAACAGGTTGTTCTGAAGGTATTTGGGAAAGTCTGCACTGGGCTGTATAGTTTACATTAAATCTGCACTGGGCTGTATAGTTTACATTAAATCTTTCCCATCCTTAGCATTTCTATAAATTGAAGAGGTTGGACTAGATAATCATTCAAAGACCTTCCAGCTTTGATATTCTTTAAGAGCCTTTCGGAAGATAATCCCTTTCCCTCTTTGTGGTCTCTTTCCAAGCAGAGAGCTTCTTAAAGAAAAAGACAATCGCCTCCTGTGGTTGTCAGAAAGCAGATTCGGGTCAGGTTCTTGGGGTGGCAGGGAGTTCAATGGATCAGTTTTCAAAAGCTAGCTTTATACTTTGCTTCTGCTTGTCACCTCCGGAGGGAGGAGGTGACCATTGTCTGCATTTGTCTTGCTATACAAAAAAGGACCTAAGTGGGAGGGTAGAAACAGGAGCTGCCTCCTCGGCCAAGAGCCACACTTGATGCCTGAATGGAGCTTCCTCCTGAGGATACCTCTTCTCATCCCCGTGGGGGAGACCCTTGGCTGCAGCCACAGCAGAGAGTAGCTAATTGTCTCCAGTGCTCCCTTGACTGCACAAACAGAATCACAAAGCCTTGTGAAGGTGAGAGCTGAACTGACCCCATGTGTCTTTGAACAATGCTAAGATGGATGATGAATGGGTCTTTGGGAAACATAACAAAGATGATGATTTATATTCATGATGGGCTAATCCCAGAGGGGCTTCTGGAATGGGCATATAGCACAGTTCTTTGATCTTTCAGAGTGTGAACTGAGTGAAAATGATTTGAGAAGCCATTCCCTATGAGGTCCAGAGACAAGAGGGTTGGGCTCTGTATAAAGATAATTTTCTTTTCAATTAAACTTCAGATTTGAAAAGTTGAAAGAAGGGCAAAGTAAGTACCCAAATATAATTAAACCAATTGAGGAGGGGGGGGGATACAAAAAACTCCTTTGCATTTGCAAATGCATGTTTTTACTATCATATTAGTAGTAGTAGTAGTTTGAATTAAGTAACCAAATATATTTTAAACAGCATAAGAACTTGTTTGACTATCTAATTCAACCCTTATTCAATCTAGTCTGGGAGGATAAGTACTTGGTTCTTTGATGCTAATATAAGATAAGCCTATCTCCATGTCCCCACCACTAACCCCATTCCTCTATTCTATTTTTTCCCACATCTCTTAATATGTCCCCTTGGTATATTTCTAGATGTGACAGTTGGGTGTTTTAACTCTCTCAGTTCCTGTCACAGGAGGAATCAAGTCAAGAGGTCCTTTCATCTGTAAAACGGGAGTACAAATAGCTGTGCCCGGGAGCTTTCTAAAGATTCTGTTCAAGAATGGGTGTGAGAGATCCTGACATAATGCTTTACGCAGAGTTCCACTCATTGAAAGTTTCCTTTATCCCTCCCTCCTCTCTTTCTTCTTTACCTGAATGAAAGATAATGCAGGAATCTGCCACATGGAGGAAGGCTTGACAGAGTTCCCTTTGCCACAGTGTGGTAATCAGCCTTTCTATGCTCTCCTAATGATCACACACCTTCACCTACTTATAAAGAGCATGTGGGTTTAAAAGGGGGGAAAGGCAGTGCATCAAAATCAAATTACTCTGCGTGATTACCTTTTCTCCCACTCTGAAAAAAAATTGAGTTTTCATTTAACCTGTTTTCATTCAGCCAGCATCTTGAGCATTGTTGCAAATTAACACAGTTAACAATAGGAAAGAAGTGTGCAGCCAAGGCTCTGAATAATCTCACTACATATCTCTCAACAATTAAGTGCATTAATTAAGCCCCTGTATCAGAGGGGATGTTGGTGAAGCAGCTCAAATTCAGTTACATCTTTCAGTGCTTCCTGTTCACTCAAGGTTTGGGATAACTCTTCATTGCTCATCAAAGGGTTTGGGATAATTACCAACAACATGGTCCTGGATTGTTCTGCATGAATGACTTTCAAAATCCCAGATGTTCTTCTTTACTTCTCTTTGCAGCAAGAAGGACTTCAGTGTTGTGGTTCGTAGTTCAGTTTCAGAGATCAGAAAACACCTGGGCTCACATGTTGGCTTACCCATTTACCAGATTTCTGACATCACCCTGCCTCAGTTTATCTGTCCCAAGTGAGCAATAGAAGTTTCAATTCCATGATGTTGTTGGAAGATTAACTGACCTGATGAAGAGTAGGCAACAGCTCAGGTATGTAGTAAATGCTCAATAAACCTTATCTTGTAGTGGAAGTAGTAGTAGCAATAGTAGTAGTAGCAAGCTATGTGGTATATCAGTAGAGCAAGGAGCTGGTCAATGGAAAACTTGGGCTCTGATCCTGGCCCCTATTAGTTTTGACCTCTATGTCTCAACTCTTCTTTGCGGTGTAAAATTGTTATGCAAAACTGTTATAAGAATTAACTGTTATAATAGATGCAAATGCACTTTGTAAACTATAGAAATGTACGCAATTAATGTCATAGCATTAATCTGTGAAGGTCATTGTTTTTTTCAAGTCTATTAAGAGGGTGGTTGCAAAAGCACCTAAAAAGGACAAACTGCTGTTTATCACTATAGTTCCTATAAAGCTCTTCGATTACAAGAAACCAAAACCAAACAAGCTGCTCATACAAACATGAAGTTTATGGAGAGAATAAAGTAAAACACATCATGGGTATCCATTCTCTTATTAAACATATATTTATTGATGGGGCACCTGGGTGGCTCAGTCGGTTAAGCATCTGCCTTTGGCTTGGGTCCTGATCTCAGGGGAGAGAGACCCAGTGGGGTCTCTCAGTGGGAAGCCTGCTTCTCCTTCCACCCCTTCCCCTGCTCTCTCTCTCTCTGTCAAATAAAAAACAAAAATCTTAAACATATATTTATTGAACACTTTGTTCTAAAAACTGTACTGGATGTTGTATATGTTAAAATGAGTTAAGTCCTTGACTAAAGTAGTTAGCATATTTGAGACTATAAAAAGAAAAGCAGGGTGGGACACAAGCAAATACATGGTAAACAAAAAAGTTCATGTGTATTTACAAATTCAAAAAAGAAACTGATGGTACATATGTAATGAATAGGGTATAATTACAGACAGGACATGGGACATGGTGCGATACTACAGAGGGGAAAGTTTTAAGCCAATACATGAAGTTAGAGCTCAAGGAAAGCTTTGCATGTAAAGGGAATGCATCTTCTTATAAGTCTATAAGGCAGGAAAAAGCTTGGCAAACTCAAGAAATGAGAGATATCCAGTGTGTCAGGGGCTTGGTTCAGGGTAAATGGCTTAGGTCTGGGCAGGAGACACAAATCCAGTCATTTGTTCGTTCAGCCATTCATTTAGCACATACTTACTGTCTACTTTGTGTCAGGCCCTGCTCTGAACCAAACAGATGAGGTCTACCCAAGGTGACTGACCACCCCCCCCTTCAAATAAGGAATTAGACAGTTTTTTAAAAATGAATAAATAAAAACTTAAGATATACCAGCATATAAATAATGTTGAACTGAGATCAGCTAGAGATATGTCAGTCCATTCAGACTGCTAGAACAGGATACCACAGACTGAGTGGCTTATAAACAACAGATATTTATTCCTCACAGTACTAGAAGCTAGTAAGTCCAAGATCAACATTCAGTGTCTGGTGAGAGCTTGCTTTCACCAGCAAGCTCACAACTGTCTCCTCTATGTGTTCTCACAAGGTGAAAAGGGTGAGGAAGTTCTCCAAGTCTCTTCTATAAGGGCACTAATTGCCTCCCAAAGGCCCCAGCTCGATATACCACCATTTTGGGGATTAGATTTCAATAGGAGTGGGGGGCAAACACAAACATTGAGTCCAAAACAGGAAATGTGAATAGAGAAGAGAAGGGAAATTTTAGTGGAGTCCAAGGAACTCCACATTTTGAGATCAGGTGTAGGAAAAGAAACCAACAAAGAAGGCGAAGAGAAGTGTTCAGAGGGGTAAGAAAATAAGAGGAGTGAATGATGCCACAGATATTTAGAAAGAGGAGGGGTAGGGGGAGGAGGAGAGGGAGGAGAAGGGGGAAGGGGAAAGGGAGGGAAGGAGCTGGGGGAAGGAGAAGAAGAAGAGGAAGAAGGTGGTCAAGGAATGAGTGATGGAAGACAGCAAAGCACGGACAACCAGTCTGCCCAACTCCAGGGACTGGAAGGTCAAGAATGAATAATTTTTGTTTTGCTGGGAGGCTGAATGGTTATTTCCACTGCTTACTTCTACAACTTTTGTCTACTTTCCTATTTCTATTAGCAGATTGACTTCCCCAGGTGACTCCTGGCTACCATATGTTCCTCCAGAACTTAGGTTTGCCTGACCTTTGTGTGTGTCTTCTGATACCTCCATTCAGCTCCAGTTCTGTGTGAGATTTAGTTCCAGTGCTGACATCATCATCCACAGACCCAGCTTCTCATTATTGCAGCTCAGAACGTCTGGGAGTCAGAATCTGATGGTTCGTCTCAGATTAGTTGTTGGCTTTTACTCTATCCATCTGAGACCAACGTAAGGGTATTCTCATAGGGTAGCTGATGCTATCTAGCTAACTCCTCTCCCTTCTGCAGGGCTATGGGTAGGAAGAGCAAATAATTTTAAAGAATAGAGTACAACCTGCACAGGTACTGCAGTATGGGCTACTCTAACAATGTACCCTGTTACATGACATTCTCTTAAATTATTAGTAGATGCATCTGTGTCTACTAACATGATCATGATTGTCATTGCCAGTCAAACCACACTGAAGGTGCAGTCTAGGCACCATATCAAGGGATGACAGATACAAATACTCAAATACTGACAGCAACACACATGAAGTAAAATAATGCAGGAGTAAGACAGTAAAGAACAGTGGAGACTGTGGCAAAGAAGTCAGCCCCTCATCATGTCCGGCTGATGATTATAGTGCAGGAATGTGGGCTTGGTATTTGCCAGATCTTCTGATATTTCAAAATGTTTCAAGAAATGTAGATTATAATGCAAAAATGCCAATTCTAAAATATTGGCAAAAAACAACAACAACAAAGCAACCTGACCACTGCTATGGATGGCAGACAAAATAAGACTTCAGGTGGAATCCAGCCATAGGCTGTTTGAACTTTCTGCTCTAAATCCTTCACTGGGGAAATTACAGAAGCTCCTGAAAATCCACTTATGAAAATGTTCAATTGTTACTATTATTGTTGTAATAAAAAGTAAGATATTGTTCTGGGAACCATCCCAAGTATTCTAAATATGAAATCTCATTATACCTTTACAAGAACTGTAAGACAGAGGTAGATATCCTTTTTACACTAGAGGGTAAAGAAGATTAGAAAGCTGAAGTGACCTGTTCAAGGTCACCCACTTAGTTAAGCAAATTTGAATTATGATGAAGCAAGAAACCAAGCTACGGTTATCTCACTCCAAAGCCTATGCTTATTACCCAAATTACTTAGGTTTCATTAAGTAATGTTATGATGTCTTACCTCTCTAAGAGAGTCCCTCTCTAAGGCTCCAGAATTTTTTTTTTTTTTAAGATCTTACTTATTTGAGAGAGGGAGAGTGCACCTGTGCCTGTGGGGAGGGGCACAGGGGGAGGGAGAGGAAGAGGGAAAGAATCCCAAACAGACTTCATGAGGAACAGGGCACCTGAGGAGGAGCTATATTCAGGACCTTGAGATCATGACCTGAGCCAAAGCCAAAAAGTCCACGGTTAACGGACAACCACCCAGGTGCCCCTCAGGACTTTTTAAATCATGATGTTGAGGCTTGTATGATCCTTCAGTTCTTTCCAGGTTCAGAGCAGTCATGCCAGTCAAGGGATCCTCTGTGTAATGAGCCATTCTCACCACCAGCCTCCTTTCTTAAGGATCCCCTAGAATCCCCATCATGGGGAAATCTCCCCAAATGATTATGAGCACCAGTGGTTTCAAAAAAGAAACACGTTAAGTATGATAATCACCACAAAATCCCCAGTTCCTTCATTTATTCTTTACAAATGGCGGGGGGGGGGGTGCGGATGTCTATAAAAGAAGGGGGCAGGGATTGTGGCATGAAATGAGAAGGAAGTGATTCATATACACGTGAATGTATGATTCAGACAGAAGCTGACAGATGCTTAGAAAATCCTTCAGAAAATGGGCAAAATCATAAAGTCCCAGGCACATTTGTTTAAAAATCTAAAGCACTGCACTTCAGAGACTCAAGAAAATATGTCAGCAGGAAAGGTAGTGGGAAGGTTCAGAAGACATGTCCCCCCCAGAGCTGGTCCATCTGCCCTTTGTCCTGATTCTGGGATGCTGGCTCCAATTTTGCCTCTGATGTAGCCCATCAGTAATTAAATCATTGTCCTGGCTCTCTGTTGCTAAAAAGGACTGGGGTTTAAAATAGAACTCCTGCTGGGCAGAGTCTTGTGGGATTGAGTTTTTTATCCAGTTCTGATAAGCTTTCTGCCACCTACCGCTTGCCTCCCCTCCCCTCACAGTTTATTAAATGGGGAGTTGGTTCCTTGGAGCTCCGTGGTATAGCTCAGGACACTGAGTCATCTAGCAGAGCTAAAACACATTCCTAGGATATTTGGAGGGAAGGAATAAATTTAACCTTTTCACTGGACTGGTGTGTAAAGTGAGGCCCAGTAAAGAATATGAGAGCTACATTGTGTCAGTAACAAAAAGAACCTTACACTCTGAATAAGTCCATAGTCTTCCCAATTTTTCAAACTGCCTCACACATAAATAAGGAGACAAAGACTCTTACTGCAACATGATCCTTCATGAATACTCTGTTTTCCCCTAGGCTAACAATAATTAGTAATTACATTAACCACAGAGTACTTACTATGTGCTTAGTTAAGATCATGATAGTGATATTATATCTCATTCAATCGTCTCAGAAAATGCTCACATTTCCATTTTTGCAGATGAAGACTCTGAAGCCCAGGGTGGCTCAGTAACACATCTTAGGACAGATCCAAGGTTTGAATCTGGGTCTCTTAAATGTTCAGGCTGTCCTCTTATCCCTACATCATGTCAAGGCTGACAAGTAACATTTTCTTGTCTCTCTCCTTGTTCTGCGTGACAGAGAGCCTTGCTATAAAAGTGTGAATTGCCCTGACCAGCAGAATCAGTATCTCTTGGGAGTTTATTAAAAATACAAAAACTCAAGGCCCCTTGAATCAGAATCTGCATTTTCATAGAATGTCCAGGGAAGGCAGAGTTAACACAATGACATTTCAGAAGCTTTGGTAGCTAGAAATGTCTTTCAAGAGCAGTGAGTTCAATACCCTGATTTTCTAGAGAAGAAACTGGGGCTTAAAGAGTGATTCACTGGGCCCACCTTCTAGATCCTTGAATACTCAATTCAGTGCATTTTCTTTGAGCAATAATACTGAGTGGAGAATGAAGATGGGATGTTTTCCCTTCATACTGATGTGGGAAACAAAGGCAGAAGAAAAGTTATTCAATTTCTTTACTACCTAAAGCCCACTGACAAGTCCTTGAAACAGGCAGAGTGACATTCCTCTAGGGACTCCGCTGCCTCCACCTTAATACTTCGCTAAGAGCAAAAGGCAATCCTAGCCTGGCTGCCCCCCAAACCCAACCAGGATTCTGTAAGTCTACTTTAACACATAAAAATTCCTTTGGAAACTTCCTTTATCTCTAAACCCTCCAAGATACGTGCTGGCAATCATCCCCAAGCATATGGCCCACCGATATACATCTGAAGGGTCTCATGACTTAAGGTTTTATTAGACGATAATAAATGACCTTTTCCCAACAACAGCTAGCCCCTCAAGGTCCTGGAAATCTTCTTTCCAAAATTCCTTAGAGACTTACGCTCTCCTTGACCCCCTCCCAACTTGCAAGTATATAATCAGCCACCCCTCCTAACCCCTGGGCTTAACCAACTGAGCCACCCAGCAGCTCTTTCTGTCCATGGGTCCTGTCTCCATGCTTTAATAAACCACCTTTATGCACCAAAGACATCTGAAGAATTCTTTCTTGGTCATAGGCTCTAGACTTCACCCCACTGAACCTCACTTATACTCTAAAACTTCATCAACATCCTCTCAGCGCCCCCCCAGATGCTAGGTAAGGGGCAGACTGCTAGAGTTCCTCATCTCTAAATCACTCTTTCAAAAGAGACCAACAGAATTATATGTAGTTCAGGGTCATTATCATATTCCATTTCTTATATTCTTATTAAATTCAGGCCCAGTTAAGATTAAAAAAAAAAACTATATTCAGAGAGTTGATATTTTTCCTCTTGTTAAATTGAACTGTGGGAGGTATCATATGCTGAACTGGTACATTTCAAAAGACAAAAACCCTAATGTTTTAAGGAGTGTTTTTCCCCATTAACATGTTGCTAAGCAACATTTTTACAATATCAGCAGCTCTATAACTACAAACTGAATGAATGTCTGGAAATGGAGAAAAAAATCAGAAAAGCAAAGAAAGAGAATTTATCCCTTCTGTTAGTGTACATATAATTCCTGTGTTACTGGAGTTGCAGTGATCTCAAATATGTTAAAGCAGAAATAAGCGAGCACTTTCTCCGCAATGAGCTAACAATAATCATGTGATATTCATGAGAGTTATCCCCTATTTTTGATAATAAAATATTCATTAATTTTCATATTAAGAAAACTTCAAAAAATACAAAAATAGAAGAGTATAATGAACTCCCATATACCCATCAACCAGCTTTAACAATTTTCAACTCATGGCCAATCTTGTTTTATCTATTTCTTCTCCTATTTCCCACTTATTTGAAGCAAATACCAGACATCATAACATTTCATCTGTAAATATTTCAGTATTTATCTTGGAAAGGCAAGGTCTCCCTCCCTTTTTTTTTTAAAGCAAAAGCCCAATATAATTATCACATCTCAATCAGAAGTTAATAATCATTCTTTAATGTTATCGAATATCTGATGTATCTGATGTTCCAATTTCCAATTATTTCATGTTTTCTCTTTTAACCATTTCAATGAGGATACCAATAAGGTCCATATGTTGACTGGCTAATGTGTGCCTTAAATTCACTTTAATATATAAGCTCCTTTCCATCTGACTTTTTTCCTTCAACTTAATTTAATAAAGGAATTAGATCATTTGCCCTGTAAAGATTCCTCAAGTTTGTATTTCACTGCTTCTATCTTTGTGCTTCTGGCAAATTGTTTGGATCTAAAGGCTTGATCAGACTGAGGATTGATTTTTTTTTTTTTTTTTTTTTGGCAAGACTAATTTGTAAGTGATATTATATTCTTGTTTCAGGAGGCATATAACATCTGGTTACCTTTTTGTAATGTTAGTAGACTTTTGTGATATATAATGTGATCCATTAATTCACTACAGATTGCAAATAATGTTCTTCTCTTATTAGCTATAACGTTTCTATGTAGAAAAATTTG
Organism: Lontra canadensis; assembly: GCF_010015895.1. NCBI lineage: Eukaryota > Metazoa > Chordata > Mammalia > Carnivora > Mustelidae > Lontra > Lontra canadensis. The sequence continues at coordinate 18,827,775 of NW_022630999.1, forward strand.
CCTTCACCATCCATTTGTGTACCACGTGATGTGCTTCATATGGGAAAGGAAGGATAAATGCTTGATTCTTACCTGCTATTTACCAGTTGTCAAAATGATGGGCTTACTAGCACCTGCCAATGGTGAACAGTTAGGATTTATTTGTTTTGCTACCATCATAGATAAGACATTGTTCAGTCATTTGCAATTATTTGTTGGTGTTTAATTGGTCCTTTAATTGGCCAGGGAGAACTTATTCAAGTTGACTGGAGTCCTTTTTCAGTGTTACCAAGTGGGAAAAACCAAAACACAAGTATGATGTTTTCTTTGATTTTTTTTTTTTTAAGATTTCGTTTATTGATTTGAGAGAAAGAGAGCACAAGCAGGGGAAGGGCAGAGACATAGAGAGAAACAGGCTCCCTGGTAAGCAGGAGCCCCATGGGGGCTTGAGTGGGGCTTGATCCCCTGGGATCATGACCTGAATCAAAGGCAGGTGTTTAACCAACTGAGACATCCAGGTGCCCCACAATGTTTTTGGAGCAGTTCTTTAACAAGAGATAATAGATAATACTTAAAGTTAAAAAGAAAAACAGTTCTTTTTCTATTTCTTTTATAAATATCTGATCTTTTTAAACATTCAGTCTTCATGGTGGTCGATTTTGATAAGGTACATTCTTCTTTAAAATGACTCATTTCACTTAGCTTTTCAAACTTAATTGCGTAGAGTTGTGCAAAATAATCTCTATTGACTTTAAAGTTCCTTGGTTTTGAAGATTATTTCCTCTTGTCAATTCTAATTTTATACGCATGTGTTCTCTTTTTTGTCCTACTGAAGTTAGCTAGTAGTTTGCCTACATTTATTTATTTATTTTTATTTTTAAAGAGTCAGCTTTTGGTGCACCGGGGTGGCTCAGTCCTTAAGCTTGTGCCTTTGGCTCAGATCAAGATCCCAGTGTCTAGGGATGGATCCCGCATTGGGCTCCCTGCTCAGCAGGAAGCCTGCTTTTCCCTCTCTCCCTCCCCCTGCTTGTGTTCCCTCTCTCCCTATGTCTTTCTCTGTCAAATAAATAAGTAAATGAATAAATAATCTAAAAAAAAATCAGTTTTTGGGTTTACTTACTAATTCTACTTATTCTCTGTTTTCCAGTGGTATTTCCTTTGCTTTCTTTTTGCTTTGCATTGTTTTTCTTTTCTAGCACTTGAGTCTTTAATCCACTTACCTTCAGAATTTAATTTTTAATGTTATGGTTACTTAATGCTGTCAAATTCCCTCTGATTTTATCTGTATACCATAGGTTCTGATTTTGTATTTTCAAGAAATTCTGTGATTCAAGCATCCTTTAGTAACAGGGGCTTGTGTTTTCTTTTTGATTTCTAAGTAAAAGGCCTTTATGGTTTTCTTTTTTTTTTTTTTTTATACCTTGTTTTAGCACTTTGAAAATGGAGGATTCTCTTCATATTATTCCTATTCTTTGGAATTCATCTAAGACTTTCTTTATGGCCGATAATATGATCAATTTTTGTGAACATTACATGTACTCTTGACAAGATATATTCTCTAGTAGGTGAGTTTACAGTTCAGTTACTGCCTTGTCAGGATAACAATATCATGACCTCCTCTTCTTTTTTATTTGCATTTGCTGGGTCCAAATTTTTCCCCACTTGAATCTCTTTATTTAGATATGTTTGCTGTATATAGCAGCATTTCCCTGTACCAAACTGTCAGAAAATTTTTCATCTTTCGTTTTTTTTTTTTAAGATTTTATTTATTTATTTGACAGACAGAGAGATCACAAGACAAGTAGGCAGAGAGGCAGGCAGAGAGAGGGGTGGGAAGCAGGCTCCCGGCTGAGCAGAGAGCCTGACTCCGGGCTCGATCCCAGGCACCTGAGATCATGACCTGAGCCGGGCAGAGGTTTAACCCACTGAGCCACCAAGGCGCCCCTCTTCTTTATTTCTTAATAGATTGGTAAGTTCAGTTAAATTTATTTATGTGGTTGATAGTTTTGGCTGATATATTTTATGCACGTAGATTTTTAAAATGTGATGTATTTCTTTTGCTTTCTTTGTATGTATTTTTTGCTCTTACGAAAGTGTGCATTCTTGTTTTGTTGATTACTTATATGCTTTTGCTATTATACCTTTATGTAATACCCTTAGATCTTTCTTACCCTTATTTCATCTCTGTTATTTCTCAATGATGAGCAATATTGAATTTTCTAGCAATTTCCTCTCCCTTCATTCTCATCTAGCATCTAATGAGAAAGACTATTCTTTTACTCCTAGTTAATAACAAGAAAACAATTAGCAAGCATATTTTCCATATGCTCATGACATTTTCTCCCCATTTTTGGGAGTTATATTTATAATGTTAAATATTTTCTCCCTTACAACCATCACTTATTATTAGTTCTATAAAAATATATAATAATGCTTACCATAAGTCTTTATACAAATGTCTTCAGGGTGCCTGGGGGGCTCAGTTGGTTAAGCATCTGCCTTTGGCTCAGGTCATGATTCCAGGGTCCAGGGATCGAGTCCCACATCAGGCTTTCTGCTTCTCCCTCTGTCTTCAGTTCCCCCTGTTTGTGCTCTGTCAAATAAATAAATAAAATATTTTTAAAAAGGTCTATTAAATGTCTTCCTAGGCCTTTTGGTTTTGTAAAATTTATCTTCCAGTGCATTTCTCAGCAAAGTCCTATGGAAACAATATTTCCTGAGTTTAGTGTGCTGATAACAGAATGTTTGTGGCTCCATAACTAAAAGCTAGTTTGGCTGGATATAAAATCTACACTTTAAAATTTTGTGTCTTTGAGAACCAAAGTTTTCTATTAGAAAATCTGAAACAAATGCAGTTTTCTTTCCTTCATGAGTGAGCATGTACCCAAAGATTGACTTTACATTTTGGGTGTTTTTGTTTTTGTTTTGGTAAAACTCAGTAGATCTAAAATATTTTTGAGTCACTCTGTGTTGATTTTCCAAGTACAAAGTGTGTTTTTTTAAGATGAAGTTTCAAGTTTTGTTCTTATTTCAAGAAAATGTTCTTTGTAGCTTTCAGCTTTTTTTTCATTGCTTCAGAGTTACTATAGGGCATCCATGTTAGATAATCTTTACCTATCTCTTGTATTTCCCATTTTCCCTCAAATTCTTTTTTCTCTTTACCTCTTTTCAAAATTTCCTTAATTTTCTTCCTTTCAACTTCCACTTTCCATTACATTATCTATGCTGTTTATTTGCTCTTATGTGCCTTCTAGTTTAGTCCTCATTTCTGATATGTTCTTTACTTATAATTCATCCCTATACTGTATCACCTTATCTTTTTATTTTAAAAAATTTTCATTCCGATTTATGTTGTTCTTATATTTTTAGTGCCACTTTATTTCTTTTAGCTCATTGAGTGTAGAGATGTTTTTCTGCTCTTTTTTCTCCTTTATTCTTATAATTCGATCAGGATTTGAACACTATTCTTTCCCCATTGCTCACCATATGATTACTTTTCCTAAACTTTTAGGAAAGAAGACTGAACTGGGATTCCTTTTCTAGGTTTATTGATCAGAGCTCCTTCTTCTGCTGTCTTTGCAGCACGTGCAAACACATGCACACACAACACACACACACACACACACACACACACACTCCCTGATAATCTTGTATTTTCCAAATCTTCTTCTTCTGTTGCCCTTCCCCAATTTTATTTCAACCTTCTTTTTCTTGTGTCCCCAACAGACCCAATCTAATCCATTTGGATTCCACCCCTAGTAGTTTTCCTCAGTCCTGTAAGGGAGCTTCAGTTGGGCAGTTGTGAGAATTCTTTAGTCTCATTATGTTTTGGTCTTCTCTGACCTTACCATCAATCCCCTGTGCTCACTCTTAAATTGGAGTGTGCAAAGAATCCCTTGATGTTTTCTCTTCTTCTTAATCTACCATGCTTTCCAGTGGTTTCTTACCAGTGGTTTTAGAATTCTCCTGTTCTCAGTTTCATCCAACACTCTATCACTTCCCTCTGTTTCCCTCTGAATAGATTCTAATATGGCACACAGGATTTTTGTAACTGTTGGCAGTTTGTACCCAGCCTTCCATACTTTGCATTTATTGTAGGTATGATTGATGAATGTTTGGTTTTGATACCCTACCTCTCTGTTTCTATAGGAATATTTGGAGATAAGTTTAAAAGTACAACATCATTATAATTTTCCTCAGGATAATTTTAAATTGTCTAGCAATACAATGTCTGATCCTTCTTTTCCATGTTACAGTAGATCCTGATATGGAATTATAAGGTTGTGAGAGTGTTAGGAATCATTTTATCCCTCCACATTTTATCTCCTTACAAATGCTTTTATACCTAATGATTTGACAGCCTTCTGGGAAACTCATTCTATTGACAATAATCTGTATTGATTAAAAGGCACTTTTTAGGTTGAAATTAAATTTGGGTCATTACTTCACATTTGGATAACTCTAGGCATATTTTTCTGGGTTGTTCACTTGAGGGAAGCATATTAAGAATAAGAAAACAACTATTAAGAGTGTAAGACAAATGAAGGAATCTAATTCTCATGTGCATTAATTAATGTTACAATTTTCTGGCAATATCTGTATTCTAACCCTGGTTAGATTCATCTTAAATATAGAATAATGTGAGCCAAAAGTTAGTGAGCATTTACAATATGTTATTCACTGTCCTAAGTATGTTGTGGTTTTAACTATAATTTGTTCCACACAATATTCTTAAAACATTTTATTATTATTCCTACTTTACTCGAGTGGAAACTGAAGTGCAAAGAATTTAAGTTACATGCTCAAGATCACAGAGTTTGTAAGTAGTAGAGCCAACTCAAGTAATTCAAACTCAAGTAATCTTATTCCAAAACTCACTATCTCAATAATTGTGTAAATATTTTTGCCATGAAGTTTACCTTTATATGCTGGATCAGAATCTTATGCTTATCCCTACAAGTTAGTTATAAATAATAAACCATGTACAAGGAGGAGCAACATGGTGGAGGAGTAGGAGACCTAAATATCCTCAGGTCCCAGGAGTTTAGCTACATAGTTATCAAGCCATTCTGAACACCTACAAACTCAACAGGAGATCGAAGAGAAGAAAAGAAGCAATTCTGGGAACAGAAAAACTGCCACTTTCTGGGAGGTAGGATGTGTGGAGAACTGAATCTGAAGTGATATGCGGGAAAACAGACTGCAGAGGGAGGGGCTGGCTCCTGGCAAGCAGTAGAGTGGGAGAATACAAAACTGGAACTTTTAGAAGTCTGCTCTACTGAGGGACGTTGCTCCAGAGGTTAAGTGGGGAGTCGAGCCCTTGCAGGGACAGTGTGGTCTCAGGACTCGCAGGGTCACAAAAAGACCAGGGGTGTCTGAGTGTGGCAGAGCTCCCAGGTATCAGAGCAGGGAAGCCAGGTGAAGAGACAGAGCCAAGGAGGGGACTTTCAGCACGGGGTTACCTTAAATTGTGATCCAGAGCACAGTCGGACCATTGCTCTTTGAGCAGTGACCCCACAAGTGGCAGATCTGGGGAGACCCCCCTTCCTCCCCTGGGAGGAACAGCACAGGAGCATACTACAGGAATGTGCTGGGTTTGGAGACGCCAAACAGTGCATGCCCCAGAGATAGAAACATTTGGTCACAAGCTGGGTGAGCACAAAGCATGGCCAGAGACCAGAGAGATGGGAGTGATTCACTGCTTTTCTCTGAGGGCACAGTGAGAAGTGGTGCCCCAAGCTCTCAGCTACTATCAGGCTGGAGATTGGGAGGCCGCCATCTTCATTCTGTTCTCCAAAACTGTACAGAAAGTGCTCAGGGAACAAAAGCTACTGAGAGCAAAACAAAGCAGATAACACCTTGCCCCTGGCAAAGGGTGGTGCAACTCCACCTCCAGGCAAAGACATTTTCAGTACTAGAGGCCCCTCCTCAAGAAGATCAAAAAGAACATCCAGCCAAGACCAAATTCACTGATTAATGAGAACTGTGAAACTCCAGATCTAGGGGAAAGCAACACAGAATTCATGGCTTTTTTCCCATGATACTTCAGCCTTCAAAGTTAAATGTTTTTAATTTTATTTTTTTCATATTCTATTTTTCTAAATTTTTCCTCATTCCTATGTTAATGTTTTTTAACTATTTTATCTTATTAATACCTTTTTAAAAATCTTTTTAAATTGTTCACTGTTATAGTCATATTATTTTTTAAATTATTTTTATTAACATACAATGTATTATTTGCCCCAAGGGTACAATGTTAATCATCAGGCTTATGCAATTCACAGCAATCACATACCTTCCCTAATGTCCATAACCCAACCACCCTATCCCTACCACCCCACCACCCAGCAACCCTCAGTTTGTTTTGTGAGATTAAGCATCTGTTTCGGTTTGTCTCCCTCCCAATTGCATCTTGTTTCGTTTTTTCCTTCCTATAGTCATATTCTATACCTTCATTGTATTTAACCTTATTTTTTGTATACATACAGGTTTTTCTTTCTTTAAAATTTTTGATGAAGTTTCTTCTAATAGACCAAAATATACCCTGAATCTAGTAAATGGCTTTGTTCTATGCCCCAGCCTAAACACATTCTGTCCTTTTTTTTCTTTTCTTTTTTCAACCAACATCTTATCAATTTATTTTTAGAATATTTTAAAATTTTCATCTTTACAGTCATATTCCACCCCTTCATTCTGTTTCCCCTTATTTTTCTCTGTGTGCATATATATATATATATATATATATATATAGATCGATAGATAAATCGATCTATATATATCTCTCTTTCCTTAAAATTTTGGGAGGTAATTTCTACTAACAGACTAAAATACATCCAAAATCAAGTGTACAGCTCTGTTCTATTCACCGCTCTATTATAAATACAAATATAAAAATAAAAATAAAAATTAAAAAAAAAAAAAAATATATATATATATATATATATATATATATATATATACTCTTTTTCCTTTTTTTCCTCCTTTCTTCTCCCCCTGGTTTCGCTCTCTTCTGATTTGGTTAGTGTATATTTTTCTGGGGTCATTGCTACCCTTTTAGTATTTCCTTCTCTCATTCCTCTATTCTTATCTGGATAAAATGACATGGCAGAAAAGCTCACCATTAAAAAAAAAAAAAAGAACAATAGGCAGTACCGATGTAAAGGGACCTAATCATTACAGACATTAGTAATATGTCAGACCTAGATTTTAGAATGACAATCACCAAGGTGCTAGCTGGGCTCAAAAAAGGCACAGAAGATACTAGAGAATCCCCTTTTGGAGAAACTAAAGAACTAAAATCTAACCAAGTTGAAATCAACAATGCTATTAATGAGGTGCAATAAAAAATGGAGGTTCTTACTGCTAGGATAAATGAGGCAGAAGTGAGAATTAGTGATATAGAGGTACAAATGACGGAGAATAAAGAAACTGAGCAAAAGAGAGATAAACAACTACTGGACAAGAGGAAAATTTGAGAGATAACTGGTACCAGAAGATGAAAAGATATTAGAATAATTGGGATCCCAGAGGAAGAAGAAAGAGAAAGAGGGGCAGAAGGTATACTGGAGCAAATTGTAGTAGAGAATTTCCCTAATTTGGAGATGGGAACAAGCATCAAAATCCAGGAGGCACAGAGAATCCCCCTCAAAATCAATAAAAATAGGCCCACACCCCATCGTCTAATAGTAGAACTTACAAGTCTTAGTAACAAAGAGAAAATCCTGAAAGCAGCTTGGGGCAAGAGGTGTGTATCATACAACAGTAGAAATAATAGATTGGCAGCAGACCTATCCACAGATATCTGGCAGGCCAGAAAGGACTGGCATGATATATTCAGAGCATGAAAGGAGAAAAATATGCAGCCAAGAATACTATATCCAGCTAGGCTATCACTAAAAACAGAAGGATAAAAAGCTTCCAGGACAAACACAAACTAAAGAATTTGCAAACACCATACCAGCCCTATAGGAAATATTGAAAGGGGTCCTAAGGAAAGGAGAGCCTAAAAGTAAAATACCAGAAAGGAACAGAGACCATATACAGTAACAGTCACCATACAGGCAATACAATGGCACTAAATTCATACCGTTCAGTAGTTACCCAAAACATAAATGGGCTAAATACCTCAATCAAAAGACACAGGGTATTAAAATGGATAAAACACAAGACCCACCAATACGTATCTGCAAGAAACTCATTTTAGACCCAAATACAACCCTAAATTTAAAGTGAGAGGGTAGAAAACAATTTACTATGTTAATGAACGTCAAAAGAAAGCTGGGGTGGCAATCCTTAGATAAATTAGATTTTCAGCCAAAGACTACCATAAGAGATGAGGATGGACACTATACCATACTTAAAAGGTCTGTCCAACAAGAATATCTAAAAATTTTAAACATCTATGCCCCTAACATGGGAGCAGCCAACTATATAAACCAACTAAAAACAAAATCAAAGAAACACATCAACAATAATAATAGTAGGGGACTTTAACACACTCCTCACTGAAGTGGAGAGATCATCTAAGCAGAAGATCAACAAGGAAATAAAGGCTTTAAAGGACACACTGGGCCAGATGGACATCACAGACATATTCAGAACATTCCATCCCAAAACAACAGAATACACATTCTTCTCTAGTGCACATGGAACATTCTCCAGAACAGATCACATCCTGGGACACAAATCAGGTCTCAACTGGTACCAAAAGACTGGGATAATTTCCTGCATATTTTCACACCACAGTGCTTTGAAACTAGAATTCAGCCACAAGAGGGAAGTTGGAAATAACTCAAATACATGGAAGCTAAAGAGCATCCTACTAAAGAATGAATGGGTCAACCAGGAAATTAAATAAGAATTGAAAAAATTCATGGAAATAAATGAAAATGAAAACACAACTGTTCAAAATCTTTGGGACACAGCAAAGGTGGTCCTGAGTGGAAAGTATATAGTGATACAAGCCTTTCTCAAGAAACAAGAAAGGTCTTAAGTACACAACCTAACCCTATACCTAAAGGAGGTGGAGAAAGAACAGCAAAGAAAGCCTAAACCCAGAAGGAGAAGAGAAATAATAAAGATCAGAGTAGAAATCAATGAAACAGAAACCAAAAGAACAGTAGAATAAATCAATGAAACTAGGTACTGATTCTTTGAAAGAATAAGACTGAAAAACCCCTCGCCAGACTATCAAAAAGAAAAGATAAAGAACCCAAATTAATAAAATCATGAATGAAAGAGGAGAGATCACAACCAATACCAAAGAAATACAAACAATTTTAAGAACATATTATAAGCAACTACATACCAGGAAATTTGACAATCTGGAAGAAATGGATGCATTCCTAGAGATCTATAAACTACCACAACTGAACCAGGAAGAAATAGAAATCCTGAACAAACCCATAACCAGTAAGGAGATTGAAGCAGTCATCAAACATCTCCCAACAAACAAGAGCCCAGGGCCAGATGGCATCCCAGGAGAATTCTACCAAACATTTAAAGAAGAATTAATACCCATTCTCCTGAAACTTTTCTAAACAAGTAGAAATGGAAGGAAAACTTCCAAACTAATTTTATAAGGCCAGCATTACCCTGATCCCAAAACCAGACAGAGGCTCCATCAAAAAGTAGAGTTACAGACCAATATCCTTGATGAACACCATTGCAAAAATTCTCACCAAAATACTAGCCAAAAGGATCCCACAGTACATTAAAAGGATTATTCACCAAGTGGGATTTATTCCTGGGGAGCAAGTTTGATTCAACATCCACAAATCAATCAATGTTATAAAATACATAAATCAAAAAAAGTAGAAGAACCATGTGATACTGTCAATGGATGCTGAAAAAGCATTTGACAAAGTACAACATCTTTTCTTGATCAAAACTCTTCACACTGTATGCATAGAGGGTACATACCTAATAATATCAAAGCCATCTATGAAAAATCCACAGTGAAAAAAACTGAGAGCTTTTCTGCTAAGGTCAGGAACACGGTAGGGATGTCCACTATCACCACTGCTATTCAACATAGTACTAGAAGTCCTACTTCAGCAATCAGACAACAAAAAGAAATAAAAGGCATCCGAATCAGCAAAGAAGTCAAATTCTCACTGTTTGCAGATGATATGACACTTTATGTGGGAAACCCAAAAGACCCCACTCTGAAACTGCTGGAACTCATATAGGAATTCAGCAAAGTGTCAGGATATAAAATCAATGCACAACAACCAGTTGCATTTCTAAATACCAACAGCAAGACAGAAGAAAGAGAAATAAGGAATCGATCCCATTTATAATTGCACCCAAAACCATAAGATACCTAGGAATAAACCTAACCAAAGAGGCAAAGAATCTATATTCAGAAAACTATAAAGTACTCATGAAAGAAATGGAGGAGCAGAAAAACATTTCATGCTCATGGATTAGAAAAACAAATATTGTGAAAATGTCTATGCTACTTAAAGCAATCTATACATTTAATGCAATCCCTATGAAAATACCATTAATTTTTTTTCAAAGAAATGGAACAAATAATCCTAAAATTTATATGGAATAAGAAAAGACCTGGAATGGCCAGAGGAATGTTGAAATAGAAAATCAAAGTTGGCGGCATCAGAATTCCAGACTTCAAGCTCTATTACAAAGCTATCATCATCAAGACAGTATGGTACTGGCACAAAAACAGACACATAGATCAATGGAACAGAATAGAGAGCCCAGAAATGAACCCTCAACTTTATGGTCTACGGATCCTCAACAAAGCAGGAAAGAATGTCCAATGGAGAAAAGACAGTCTCTTCAACAAATAGTGTTGGGAAAATTGGACAGCCACACACAAAAAATGAAACTGGACCATTTCCTTATACCACATACAAAAATGAACTCAAAATGGATGAAAGACCTCAATGTGAGACAGGAATCCATCAAAATCCTTGAGGAAAAACAGGCAGCAACCTCTTTGACCTCAGCCGCAGCAACTTATTCCTAGAGACATCGACAAAGGCAAGGGAAGCAAGGGCAAAAATGAACTATTGGGACTTCATCAAGATCAAAAGCTTTTGCACAGCAAAGGAAACAGTCAACAAAACCAAGAGACAACTGACAGAATGGGAGAAGATATTCACAAATGGCATATCAGATAAAGGGCTAGTATCTAAAATCTATAAGGAACTTATCAAACTCAACACCCAAAGAACAAATAATCCAATCAGAAATGGGCAGAAGACATGAACAGGCATTTCTGCAAAGAAGACATCCGAATGGCCAACAGACACATGAAAAAGTGCTCCACATCACTCAGCATCAAGGAAATACAAATCAAAACCACAGTGAGATACCACCTAACACCAGTCAGAATGGATAAAATTAAGCAGTCGGGAAAAGACAGGTATTGGAGAGGATGCGGAGAAAGGGGAACCCTCCTACACTTTTGGTGGGAATGCAAGCTGGGGCAGCCATTCTGGAAAACAGCATGGAGGTTCCTCAAAACATTGAGAATAGAGCTACCCTATGACCCAGCAATTTCACCACTGGGTATTTACCCTAAAGATAAAAATGTAGTGATTCGAAGGGGCGTGTTCACCCGAATGTTTATAGCAGCAATGTCCACAATAGCCAAACTATGGAAAGAACATAGATGTCCTTCAATAGATGAATGTATAAAGATGATGTGGTATAGATCTATAGATCTATACCACATCATCTTTATATATATATCTATATCTATAGATATATATATGTATCTCATACAATGGAATACTATGCAGACATCAAAAAAACCCCAAATCTTGTCATTTGCAATGATGTGGATGGAACTAGAGGGTATTATGTTAAGTGAAATAAGTCAGTCAGAGAAAGAGAATGAATATATGATCCTCTGATATGAGGAATTTCAGAGGCATTGTGGGGGGTTGTGGGGGGCAGGGAGGGAAAAAATGAAACAAGATGTGATCAGGAGGGAGGAAAACCATAAGAGACTCTTAATCTCAGGAAACAAACTGAGGGTTCGTGTGGCGTGTGGAGGAGGGATAGGATTGCTGGGTTATGGATATTAGGGAGGGCATTTGCAATGATGAGTGCTGTGAATTGTGTAGGACTCATGATTCACAGACCTGTACCCCTGGGGCAAATAATACATTATATGTTAATAAAAAATTTTAAAAATTAAAAAAAAAAACAAATAATAAATAAAACATGCTTCTCAGACTTCCAAGTTTGATTATAATTATAAATACTACTTTATTAGTTCTCGTAAGTTATGGATCAGAGGGAATGTTTTATGGGTATAAAATATTATTTCCTCTAATGGTCATTGTATTTTTTCAAAAAGCATTGTTTCTACAAAGTAGAGAGCTTCTAGAGGGTTCTTATCCTCAGAACTTCTTATTTATTACTATTAACCCCTTCAGCAACTACCCCTTTGTGTTGCTATAGCTGTTATCATTTGAAAGTTTACCATTTTTCTGAAAACATAAGTTATTTAGATAATTACACAATTTAATCTTTATAAGAACACACTGAGGCAGGTGGTATTATTATCCTAATTTTACCAAGAGGAAATGGAATTCATACAAGTTTTTAAAAATTGTCCCATATGGGGTACCTGGGTAGCATAGTCAGTTGAGCAGCTCACTCTTGGTTTGCACTGAAGTGGTTGTGAGACTGACCCCTGCTTGGAGCCCTGTACTGGGCTCCATGCTCAGCATGGAGTCTACTTAGAGTTTCTCACTCCCTCTCCCTTTGCCCCTTCCCCACTGTGTGCAAGTGTGTGCACACACACGCCCTCTCTCCAGTAAATAAATAAATCTTTTTTTTAAATTGCCCCATATCATACTTCTAATAAAGCAGGCTGAACCTCAGTCTGTTGAGTTCTGGAATCAGATCTCTTCACACTTACCTTAAACTGCCCTATGTTGTATCATGCAGTAGTGTGTTTGTAACTGCACAGTATTATTAGCCTTATTTTTAGATGAAAATACTGGCCCATACAAGTGATGTCATTCACCCAAAGTCACAGAGCACTGCGAGGAAGTAGATGCATTCTGAGTTTTGGAGACTTACTATAACTTTGCTTATTGCAATGCAGTATTATTCAACCACAAGAAAGAAGGGCATTCTGCCATTTACAACACTGATGGATCTTGAGCAAATTATAGTAAGTGAGAGAAGCTGGGCAGAGAAAGACAGTTGCTGTATGATATCACTTATATGAAGAATCTAAAAAAGCCAAACCTGTAAAAACAACAAATGGAGATTACCAGGAACTAGGAGATGGGGGGGAGTACAGCTGTTATTTAAGGTATACACTTGCAACAAATAATAAGCATGTCCTAAAGATATAATGCACATATAGTCAATATAGACAACAAAATTGTATTAAAATCCTCAAACTTGCCATGAGACTAGAATTTTAATGATTCCTGCCACTAAAAAAAGAAAAATATTATGTAACATGACAGAGATAATAATTATTGCTACAGTGGCTTTTACAATATAACAATGTATCAAATCAACATGTTGCACACCTTAAATTTCTAGAATATTATAGGTCAAATGTATTTAAATTAAAAAATAAAACAAGAAAAAATAGCCTTCTTGATCAAAAAATTTATCACTTTTCACCTCCTCTCCCTTCTTACTCAATGTCAGCTTATTTATTCAACTTAGCCAAAAGGCAGAGACTTTAAAGCAGGTTTCAAAGTCAAATGTTTATGAGGTCCAGAGGGATCATAAATGAGTGCCAACAGGCTAATGAGGACTTCAACAAACATCCTAGAAAAGGGGAAGCTACCGTCTGTCTCTAGCCTATAGTTGCAAAATGAAACATTGAACATGTATAAGTTCTACTTATACATGAACCTCTCAGTCTGTCAAATCTTGCAGTTTTTTCATGCAAAACCATGGTTTTCAAATACAGAAATCTGGATTTGATTATTAAATCCTCACTTTTAGATGACTGACAACTAATTCAAAAAAAGTTTAATTCTATGTTGCCTAACACAAAGTCCTACAATCATATGTCTCACTGGCTCTTATCATATTCCTTAAGGAAATATATCTGGATGGACACCTGGGTGGCTCAGACAGTTAAGTGGCTGCCTTCAGCTCAGGTCATGATCCTAGGGTCCTGTGATCGAGTCCCACATTGGGCTCCTTGCTCAGCGGGGAGCCTGCTTCTCCCTCTGCCTGCTACCCTGCCTGCTTATGTTCTCCCTTTCTGACAAATAAATAAATGTTAAAAAAAAAAAAAGAAATATATCTGGATGTCTTTTTCATAAGCAAAAGAAAGAAAACAGGATGAGAAGACAGTGGTGTAACCAAAGATTTTCAGTCTTTTATTGTATCCTTTATATGCCAGGCCTCGTGCTGGCTGATGAGGATATACTGGGAATAAATCAGGCAGCATTTCTTACCTTAGTGAAGTTCAGAGACTAGGGTGACAAATAGACAAGTAAACATAAATTACTACAAGGTGAAGCAAGTCTTAGGAGGAGAAAATTCAGGGTGCTGTGGAAGTCCACTCAAGGGCCATAGAACTCAGACCTGGAAGGAGTCCCAGCTGGGACTTAAAGAACAGGTAGAATTACTAAGTACATTCCAGGCATGTTGCTTGTTTTATTTGCATCATATTCTGTGGTTAAATTTGATGATGATGATGATGATACTGATTGATGAGGAGGAGGACAATGATGACGATGACAATGATGATGATGATGACGACGACAATGGGATGGGGATGCACCTTCTACACATGATAAAACTTCAGGAGCTTGCTCAGGATTACATTGCTAGTAAGTGGCCAACCCAGGATTCAAATTAGATTCAAGTGCATCTGACTCCAGAATCCAAGCCCTTTCACAATGATACGAAGGTTCCTATTTACTGAGCACTTACTATGTGTTCATGACTATTTTAAGTGTTCTGTATGGGTGGATTCTTCATTTATTTCTCATGATGATCTTACCAGATACTGTTATTATTTAGGTTTTCTGGATTAGAGCACTCTGGATAAGGCTTAGAGAGGGTCAACACTTTTCTTATAGTGTTAGGCAACTGGTAAATTTAAGACCTGGGATTAGAACCAAGTGAGGACTGCTCTTAACCATGGGGGCAAGCATGGACTGCAGGGAGAGGGTGGTGAGTAGTCTAGGTAGAAGGAGTCTCATATACACAGACATGGAGGTAGAAGAGAATATGACCCATTGGAGGGACTTTTTAAAATTCAGCATGGCTGGACCTCACAGGAGAAAGTTATGAAACAGATGGGTATTCACCTTGGATACAAAACTGAGAGTTTAGAGGACTTGATAATGCCTTTTTTTTTTTTTTTTTTTTTTTCCTAGTAAGAGCCTGGAGAGCTTCACTGTCAGATGGGAATAGCTGATGGGACACCAGTTCCAGCTTAATTCCATCTGTTGATGTACCTAGGAAAATTATCTTTCTGTCCCTGATGGGCAGGGTTGTCGGATACCAAAATACTTGTAAATTGGAGTCTGATTTCTAAGAGTTCAGGTTAGCAAAGGCATTATTTCCTAACAAAGAGGCTCTTGATTTTCAGCTAATTCCATTTGTCTAGTGCTTCCTCCTATCATACCACCTCCTTCTCCAGAAAACATTTAGTCTCCCAAATTGAAAGCACCATTGTGGAAGGCAGGGTTTTCATCCAGGAAATTTTGAAACATAATGCTCCAGCTCCAATTGACAACACCAAGAGCTTGTCAGCATGTGATCCATTTGGGGAATTTTTTTTCTTCTTTATGCAGCATTTAAAAATGTAAAAGAAGAGCCCAATGGAGAGTGAGGAGGAAGAAAAAAGCTTATTCCTCCTTGCATAGTAAAGGAGAGACACAAGACTTGTTTAAAAAGGATAAAGCAAATTTTTCCCACTATGTGTGGTTTTTATTTTTCAAGAACTACATGTGATGTTTCCATAAAGATAGGAAAACAGGTGGTTACCACCCAGGGATTAGATAACCAGGTGTCCAGCCCTACCTGTGCCTTTGATCTGCTTGGTAATGTTTAAAAAGTCAGTTCACCTCTTACAGCTGTTTTCTTATTTTGTATTCTATGTGGCTGCCTTTTGGGGGAGCTGGATTTATTTCTGATGCATCATTGTTGCTTTCCACCTGGGTGTGTAACACTGCTGAAACAGAGTATCTCTAAGGTCAACCTCAAATACTCAGTGACTCCAGAACATCAGCAGAGAAGAAATAGTCTATGGCTATTTGGGGAAAAAAAATTTTAGATCAAAAGGGGAAAAAATTCTATAAAATTTTGAATTTCTGGCCATAGTACACACTGAACATTCAATTAATTAAGTTATTATCTAGCTGTTTGGCATGGAGCCTTTATTTATAGACCAATTTCTCCTAAAGGTAGAGTGAATCAAAGGCTCCAATTTAATCATGACAAACCTGAGTATTCCTACTTAAAAATTCTCAGCTGAGCTTCAAGGAAGGCAGTATGTCTTCCTAAGTAATAGGGAGCCAAGTTGAGAAAACAGGAGGCGACAGAGCTGGGTTGGGTCTGCATAAAGCATGCTGATTGTCTATGATTATGCAACTTATCTTTCTGGTTGCCTGAGGATACATGGATGGTCTGCCTCATTACCTAATTCCTATGATGTCGTGGATGAAGTATCAACACTCAAAGGATGCACAAGGTGATGTGATAAGCCCTTTTCTTTAAATCCACTCATTTAAGATGTATAATAACCTTATGAAGGAGGTATTATTTTTCATATTTTTTAGGTAAGGAAATCAAAACTTTCAGAAGCTAAATTCCTTTTCCAGCTGAGTAATTAAATAGTGAAGCCATTTATTCTCTTATTCAATAACTATTTATTGAGTACTTACTATGGGCTCGGACACCCTCTCTGGCCCTTGGAATACATCAATGAATAAAAGTAACAATGATCCCTATTCTCAAACAGGGAAACAGATAAACCATAAGAAGCAAAAACAACAAATAAGCAATCAAGTAGCATATTAAGAAAGTGATAAATGCTAATTTTTTTTTTTTTTTTTTAAGAAGTAGATTCAAGAGGGTCTGCCAGTGCTGAAAGAAGCCAGATGCTGGGTCAATTGTAGCAACTGTAGAATAATGCTGAGAGGAATCTGGGAAAATAAAACAAACAAACAAAAACAGCAAAAAGTAGCCTCTTCAAACTTTCCTGCCATCTGAGTCTGAATCAGTTTGAAAGTAAAGTATAAGGCCTGGGATGCAGAGAGCTTATTTAGGAGATGATCCCAGGAAGCAGGTATGAGGAAGTGGGACAAATGAGATGGGAAAGGAAAAAAAAAAAAAAAAAAAAAAAAGCCAAAATGGATCCATTATAAAGGTTGTTGATTTTAGGCAATGGGGACTAGAATGTTCCTATGAGAAGTATTAAGAATTTCTCTTAGGATTCATTCTATGAAGGCTAGGAGACTGGAGTATTTAGCCAATTCCACTGGTTGAGAGCTTTCTGTAAGGGTGTTACCTCACCTGAATTTCTGTGCTGCCCCTGTATGCAGGCTGAGTCCTTTGGCTTGGGAGAGAAGACAGAGAAATAAGAGCTAAAAGGCAATGACAATAAAACACTGTCCTCAGGCAGGGTGCTGCTTGCCAAACTGCAGCTGAAATAAGAGGTGGGTCAAGGTCATAGGGGGCAAAGTACCCAAAGAATCTGTTATACCTACCTTCTATTCTCTCTCAAGACACTATTTGGAAAAATCTAAGGGAAGTCAGGGGCAAGAGAATCTCAAAAATGTAATTTTCCATGTGACCAAGACTATCATCAATGAGCAGAATTTCAGAGTAGATTTTGGGTTGAGAGCCATTAGGTAAATAACCAGCAGAAGAATCAAGTGGAGTGTTGAGTAGACCACTGGATGTAAAAATCAGGAGAGAGGTCTCCATAGATACACGCCAGAATATAAATGGTGTTTAAAGCCAAAATGGGATGACAGCAACATGGAGAGATAGAAAGAATATGTACGATGAGCATCCCATCATTAAGTGGTTGGGAAGAAATGGAGGAACCAGCAAAGGATATTAAGGAATGATAAGGGGGGGGGGGCAGCGCCTGGGTGGCTCAGTGGGTTAAAGCCTCTGCCTTTGGCTCAGGTCATGATCCCAGGGTTCTGGGATTAAGCCCTGCATCAGGCTCTCTGCTCCACAGGGAGCCTTCTTCCTCCTCTTTGTCTGCCTGCCTCTCTGCCTACTTGTGATCTCTGTCTGTCAAATAAATAAATAAAATCTTTAAATTAAAAAAAAAAAAAAAGGAATGATAAGGGGAATAGAAGAAACATGGGGAGGGTTGCATCCTGAGGTAGGTGGGAAGTTGGATTTAGCCAGGCTCTTTTTTGCCAAGCCATGGAAAGGGAGCGGAGAATCAAGGAACTGATTGTAATAACTAATATAGGACAAGAAGGGGAGTGAGGACATCAAGGGAAAGCGAGAGCGTGAGAATTTTGCAGGACCAAAGAATGGAGAACCTAGTAGTGTTAAAGGATTATGGGGTCAGTATTGGAGGCAGTGAGTTAGAAAGACAGAAGGGCTTGTCAGGGAGAGGGGTGTATAGAATGAACATGATGGAGGGTTTGAAGTAACTGATCATACACTGAACTTAGGAAATTTTCCAGAAATCAATTCATTTAATTTTAATTTGGCTTGCACTTTCTTAATAATTGCCTCCATTCTGGCCTATGTCCACTCCGCACATTTAGACTCAATATAAATCAGCAAAGCTACTAACACACCTATGTAAAGCAATGTTAGATGGGAAGATACAGGAGGGAAATCTCATTTATTTTGTTGTGCATCAAGATTGAGAAAATTTCATGCTGATTTTTATCTAAGTCCTTCTTATTCCCTCTAATGACCTTCAATAAGTACCAGGGGAATTGTGTGGTTCCCAGCTGATGAATGATTTTACAATGGGTTCAAAATGCTTCCTTTGAAGAGGAAGCCAGTTTCAAGGCTCCAAAAGGATGAACATGCTGCTGCTTTTGATAATTCAGGGACGCGTGGTTCTGTTGCAAACTGGTGTTAAGTTAAAGATGAAAAAAGCAGATCTTGTTGTTTTCCTCCAGCTTTTATTGCAACAGCCTCCTAAATGGTTTCTCCTTCTGTAGTGCCTTCCCCCATGGCAGCCCATCAAGCTCGAAACTTCCTAAGGGGCAGTTTTGCCCATGTGATTTCCTTCTACTGAAGCTTTCAGTAGTTCCCAGTGATTGAAGGGTAAAATTTGAATGTCTTCATTTGACTATTTAAGGTGATTCATGGTTAATTACAGTCTTTTCTTGTTTAATCATAACTTGCTTAACACTTTCTAAATTTCACTCAAATTAAGTACCTGCCATTCTCAATTTATGACCAATATTTTCCTAATTTCATGACGTCTCACTTTTTTTTTTTTCCATCTGCTAAGAAGGCCCTTTTCTCTGCCTCTTCAAATATCTAATTTCAATGTACCTTTTGAAAGCCAGGGATAGTTTTCCCTCCTCCCTATGCTTCTGTGATCATCTCAGCTGGACGTGACCTCTCTCTCCTCAGATGGCCCTTTGTTAGGCACACCATACTGCTTCTGTGACACATGATTTAGGGATAAATTCCTTTATTTATAGGTCACAGACTTTCTATAAAATCAAGGACACTTTCCATTTATTCCAAGCCTCAAGAAAAGGGAAGAAATGGGTTGGTGCTGACAAAGGCCAAAAGCCATGAGCAGGGGGTGTGAGGAATCTAAGTCCCAGCAAGGAAGGATGGGGGAAAGCTAGGATCCTTGATGATGCTGAACAGCTTGGAGGCTCACTAGGTAAAGATCTCTTCCTTAATTATGGAAGCAATTTGTTTAGTCAATACTATGGAATGAATAGCACATTCTAGACAGAAAACAAACAGAGATATGTCATTTACAAATATCTTCTTCCATTCAGTCGGTTGTCTTTTGGTTTTGTTAGCTCTTTCCTTTGTTGTACAAAAGCTTTTTATCTTGACGGAGTCCCAGTAGTTCATTTTTGCCCTTGCTTCCCTTGCCTTTGGGGAAACTGCTGTTGCTGAGGTCGAAGAGGTTGCTGCCTGTGTTCTCCTCAAAGATTTTGATGGAAGGCTAGTATTGCCAATCTATAAAGAATTTATCAAATTCAACACCCAAAGAACAAATAATCTAGTCAAGAAATGGGCAGAAGACATGAACAGGCATTTCTGCAAAGAAGGCATCCAAATGGCCAACAGACACATGAAAAAGTGCTCCACATCACTCAGCATCAAGGAAATACAAATCAAAACCACAGTGAGATACCACCTCACACAAGTCAGAATGGCTAAAATTAACCAGTCAGGAAAAGACAGGTATTGGAGAGGATGCAGAGAAAAGGGAACCTCCTATACTGTTGGTGGGAATGCAAGCTGGGGCAGCTACTCTGGAAAACAGTATGGAGGTTCCTCATAACATTGAAAATAGAGCTACCCTATGACCCAGCAATTGTACCACTGGGTATTTACCCTAAAGTAAAATGTAGTACCTAAAATGTAGTGATCCAAAGGGGCATATGCATCTGAAAGCTTATAGCAGCAATGTCCACAATAGCCAAATTATGGAAAGAACCTAGATGTCCATCAACAGATGAATGTATAAAGAAGATGTGGTCTATATATACAATGGAACACTGTGCAGCCATCAAAAAACCCAAGCAACTTGCCATTTGCAATGACGTGGATGGAACCAGAGGGTATTATGCTAAGCGAAACAAGTCAGTCAGAGAAAGACAATTATCATATGATCTCAATGATATGAGGACTTGAGAGGCAGGGCAGGTGGTCATGGGGGAAGGGAGGGAGAAATGAAACAAGATGGGACCAGGGAGGGAGACAAAACCCTAAGAGATTCTTAATCTCAAGAAACAAACTGAGGGTTTCTGGAAGGGAGGGGATGGGAGGGATCGGGTGGCTGGGTGATAGACACTTGGGAGGATATGTGCTTTGGTGAGTGCCGTGAATTGTATAAGACTGGTGTTTCACAGTATATACCCCTGAAACAAATAGTACATTATACATTAATTAAAAAAAAAAAAGCAGAGAAACAAATATGATCCCTGACATCAAAAGATAAACTATGAACAGGTGGAAGGTTGGACGGGGTCCCAGGGATCCACAAGACCATACCTTCAGTTTTCACCTCCTAGTGAATCCTCAGAGAAGGCTAACAGAACACAGATAAGTTGTCATAGTCACAATATTAGTGTAACACAGCAAAACACTACAAATCAAAATTAGTAAAGATAAAAGGTACATAGGAAAGAGTCCAGGAGGAACCAGGTACAAGCTTCTAGATATCTTCTCCCAGTGGAGGCACACAGACAGTGAGTAATTCTCCCAGGAACAATGTTTGACAATATGCATGAAGCCTTGCCAACCAGAGAAGCTCACCTGTGCCTTGGTGTCCAGAGTGGAGGCCATTCCCACAGGTGTGGGGCACCTGTGTATATGACCTTAGCTACTTATTCTTCATCACTCCTCCTCTAAAGGACAAACTGATACATCATGGCCAGAGCCCCAGGTGAATAAAAATGGGCATTTATCATAATTCACATTATTAGCATCAACTATCTGGCATGATGCAAGTCTCCATGTATATAAGGGCACCCTTATCAGGCAGGATAATCCCAGGGTTTAGAGTCTATATTCCAGAAGCTAATCAAGGATGAATTCCAGGAGCAGCCCAGGCCTGCCAAATTAACCTGTTACTGCATAGGTAGGATTCTACTTCCCTAGTCATAAAACAAAGATATTGGACAAAGTCATTGGTCCCCAAGATTTGTGGGCATAGGTGCAGATAGAGTGGAAGTTGCATAGCAGAATTCCCAATGCAGTAGGTCTACAGTGAAATCTGGGCCACTGTAAGAATTCCTTCCCTTGATTCTGAGATTTACTCTTTGGTCTAGGACCACTGAACATAGGTAGTTAGGAGACCAACTTCTGGAACCAGATTACCTCATTTTGAATCTTATCTCTGCTACTTACTGGCTGCTTTACTTCAGGCAAGTCACTTACACAACTCTGTCTCAGTTTCCTCATCTCTAAAGTGAGGATAATAATAGTACTCACCTTTTGAGATTTTTTTTTTTAATTAAAGGAGTAATACACATTTAGAGCAGTGCCTGGCCAATAGAAAGAATTATATAAATATTATTATTATTATCACAAAGAACATTTCCTACCCTAATATTTTAGCATTATGGGAATCATTAATACAGCAGAAATGTACTCCAGAGATTCCTTCCCCTCATACAATTAATGTTTTCCATTTTTCTTTTGTCTGTCAATTATGCTCAGAATTGGAGGGCTAGATAACAAGAGGTGATGGCCAGCATCCTTACAGTTAAGTACTTGCTTAGCAACCATTGATCATGATTAGTTCCCAAGAGGACTGCTCATCTTTTGCAATTGATGCCCCACTATAATTCAACATGTGTAATAAACTCTTTCAAGATCACTGGTTTCATGGGTTTAAAGATAGCTAACAGCTCTGGTTTAAAGCAATCCCCTCTTGACCAAAAACCACTCCAATATTTTAGGATTTAGTAGCTATACACATGCAAGTTAACCTACAGACAGCATACAGAGATGGGTTAACCTTAACCGATGAATGCTAGGGCTGACATGTTGCTTAATACACTTTAGATGAATTATTTCATACACACACAAGAGGTCTCATTCTCAAAAAGCATGCCCATGACATTTTGGACTTCTTGAAGAAGTGGTTTCCAAACCTTTTTACTGAATATCATGTCAGTGAAAATTTTATTCATATATATGCTTTTACTCTGGCATATGTGTATTTGTAAATTATATATGAGGACTTCTATTTTAATATATAACTATAAAATATTTTAAATGTTTAGGTGATAAACAATATTAAAAGAGATATTATAATTTAAAATAAGATTTAAACATTTATTGTTGGTATAAAATGTGACAGAGTAATTCTTTATTACTTCTTTAACACAACTGGCTTAACCTTTTGAAACCAATTTGAGGCTTTCAGGGTGCCTGGGTGGCTCAGTCATTAAGCAACTGCCTTCAACTCAGGTCATCCGGCTCCCTGCACAGTGAGAAACCTGCTTCTCCTTCTCCCATTCCCTCTGCTTCTGTTTCCTCTCTCGCTGTGTCTCTGTCAAATTAATAAATAAAATCTTTAGGAAAAAAAAATTTGAAGTTTTGGTTCTAAGGTTCAGGTCGTATTTTTACTTATGCCTATCCTTAAGTTTAGGAGCTGAAAATGATCCTCACAAAGACTTGATTCTCCATAATTTTATTAACTGAGACAGTTCAAATCATACCACCTGAATTTATTCTGGGGTATCTACTCAGAGGCAGAGGCTATCTATAATTAGTGTATTTATAAAATGAGATTCCTTTCTTTCTTTTTCTTCCCACAGTTTATAATAATGAATATCAAAAATCCCCCTTGATATCCATCCCTGACGTCAAATACCTATGAACCACATTTCACATTTTCCCTGTTGCGTTTAATCCCCAGTGAACAAAAACCTAGGTTCTTAAAACACAGTTTTGACTCTCTCTTTTCTTCACTGTATGGTGGATAAGTCTGGGCAACATACCAATCTCAGATTCACTGCATTCTACAGTAGGAAAGAAGAGGGGATACACTTCTAGGAGCGCACAACACCTGACAAAAGACAATGTGTTCTCATATAATGACAAATACCTGCACCAGTCTGGGAAGCAGACAAGACTACTCAGCTCAAAACACTGTAGAATATATATTTTCATATTCTAGATAGCGATTCCTAAAGTGTGTTCCTGGGACCAGCATAAGCATCACCTGGAAACCTGGTAGAAGTGCAAATTCTCAGGCTCTACCCCAGACCTACTGAGTAAACTGAGGTGCAACCAAGCCATCTGTGTTTCAGCAGCCCTCCCAGTGATTCTGAGGCACGCCGAGGTTTCAGAACCATTGCATCAGTCTGTCTTCATGTTCCATACACTTATTTTTAAAATTTCTGCTACTTGTGACAACTCCCCACTATCACTTGCTATTCTCCCGAGGTACTTCACACATAGGGCAAAGCTCAAGATGGAAGACAATTGTTTTTAAGGCTCCCCAAGTAATTCTCGATATGCATTCAAGGTAAAAGAAGAAGGCCACATTAAAATCATCTTCCCACTTTTTATGGGACTCTAAGAAGTCCTGCATATGGCCACTACCTATCCTCTAAACTTCCCTTTGGTCCTTTGTGTTGCCAATGTTTTACTAATAAGTCTCTGTGCTTAAATTAGGCAGATTAAGTTTCTTTTGTTTGTAATCCATAAAACCACCCTAATAGCAATAGTTTTTGACCAACAATCTGGGGGCTTTTATAAAGGGCAAGGCAGAAAAAGAAAGACCCAAGTACAATGGTTAGAAAAATCAATTTTGAGACATAGTTAGAATTTAAGTCTAACTTGACATGCTGAATTCTAAGCGTTATTCTTTTTTCTCAACAAACTTCTTAGCTTCTCTGCTTGTTCTTGGCTGATGGAAACAGGCAAACACAATGAATTACTAAATTCACGACTGGGTCCTTGAATGCAAGAACTGTATAAAGAAAAACACAGAGTGCCCATATACCTCAAATGTAGAAGGCCTTAGGGAAGGGACCAAAATCAATCTTCAACAAGTGGGGAAAAAAATTAAGGTGAAAACATCTATAGAAAACAGATGTCAGTGTATTCATCATGCTGATTCTTTTAAGAGTGGCCACGATCTACAAGAGAATGAGGAAAGCTTATAGCAAAAGATTTCTAAAAATACCTAGAACATTTATTTGGATTTTTTAAGCAGACCACCTGCTGTTTTATAAGTAATTATTTGTGCTTTAGCAATGAAAGGCAGTTATACTGTCAGCAGGGAAGGTCTCAATTATACCCCCTTCTTGGTATTGAATGTGAGGTTCTCCTTGGAAGCCAAAAAAGAAAAAAAAAGAAAAAAAGAAAAAAATTACAAATGTTCCCACCAGATGTTCACTTTGAAATCTAAGGGAGATCTCCCAATTATCCTTCTTTCATTAATGAAGCTGTAGAATGTTAGCATATGGTTTTACAAGCAGGAGGCCATGCAGAAGGTACCAGAGTGTCAGGAACATTTCCATAATAAGTACAATATTGAAGCTGTGTTGGGGAGGTTGACCAGGGAGCTGACCTCCTAGACTCATCCATGTCTTTGGATTTTATCACCACACCAGTCCAAGATTTTCTACACTGGCTCAGTTAAATTAGAAATCAGCCCCCAAAATCATACTTGATTTGCTCTGGCATTTTCTATACCATGATAAGACATACATTAATCATGTTTTTTTAAAACCAGAGTGTGTGCTTCCCTTTCAAGAAATAATCTCTGCAGATGAATATGGAAAAATTCCCCTTGCAGATTCTGATTACACACATACAAAGCAGCACCTCATATTGCTGGGGAAGAAAAGAGTGATGCACTTCAAAAAAAAAAAAATTAATACCAAGGGAATTACTCTTAGTACATTTGATGTATTTCCATTTCTTTGAGATTGGTGTTGGGGTTAGTTGATAGTCTACAACTATTAATTCAACTTACAGTTACCTAACTGATATTTTAGGAATGCTGTAAGATATAAACATTCACAGCCAGATAGATGTACTTTTTCTGCATTCTTTCCAACAGGATTTATTTTAAAACATCACTTGATGGTACATCTCTACAGGGACACAAGGTTTTGCTTTTAGAAAATAAAAGATTGATGGATAACCAACATAATAATAATAACAACAATAAATTTTTATTTATTTATTTTAGAGAGAGAGTGGGGAGGGGCAGAAAGAGGGGGAGAGAGAATCTGAAGCAGACTCCACACTGAGCAGAGCCCATTGCGGGGCTCCATCTCACAACCCCTGAGATCATGACCTGAGCCAAAGTCAAGAGTTGGACACTTACCCAAATGAGCTAACCAGGTGCCCCAGGAGCAACACATT
This sequence comes from Lontra canadensis, assembly GCF_010015895.1. Taxonomy (NCBI): domain Eukaryota; kingdom Metazoa; phylum Chordata; class Mammalia; order Carnivora; family Mustelidae; genus Lontra; species Lontra canadensis. Next base: position 18,853,749 of record NW_022630999.1, read on the forward strand.
TCAAATTAATGTTCTCAGAATAAGTTTTCATTAAGATTTCAAAAGGTGGTTGGGGGATGCCTGGGTGGCTCAGTCAGTTAAGCTGCTGCCTTCGGCTCAGGTCATGATCTCAGGGTCCTGGGATCGAGTCGCACATCGGGCGACTCGAGGAGGGGAGCCTGCTTCTCCCTCTGCCTCTACCTGCCACTCTGCCTGCCTGTACTCTCTCTATCTCTCTGAAATAAATAAATAAAATCTTAAAAAAAAAAATTTCAAAAGGTGGTTTTCTCAAGTTAAATACCAATTGATTTTAAAAAGCATCTCTATATGGGCTAATTGAACATAATTTTAAAAAAGCGTATTAGCTGAGGAATAACAAAAAAAAAAGATAATTTATCCAGATCTGGTATATAATGATTAATCTATAGTATGTTTCTATTATCAATTATGTTTGAAAATAACATAAATGAAAGAAAATTGTCTTTGAACTAGGAAAGGACACAGATTTTAGATCTGACAGAAGAGATTCTGGTGACTTGCCGGAAGAATATTTCCAAAATTTTATCAGCACCTAAACTTCTGGTAAAATGGGATCTTAGCTTTACCTATGGCTTTAAAAATACTTAAGAAGTGCTTTTGTTGTTTGTGCACTTTTTGTTTTATTTTGCTTTGTTCTTTTCTTTTGTGGTTTGTGTGTGTATGCATGTGTATGTGTGTGTATGTTTGTGTGGTTTGTGTGAGAGACCAAAAGAACCCCCAGACTAAAAATGTATTCTATCTAGGGAATCGGGAAACCGAAAGCTAACCAGCTAGTTTCGCTTCTGTACTTGCTTTCCGCGGGCGGGGGCTAACCAGCCAGTTCTGCTTCTGTTTGATTGCTTAACGCGCGCGCGGGCCCCCGAAAACCAATCAGCTAACATCAAATATGCCTTTTTCAAATGTTCAAAATGTCAACCAATTGGCTCAGCCCCACCCAAAACTTGTTTGTACCTGTCTATAAAAACCCTGAACTTACCCAGCCCGGACCTCTAAGCGTCACCGGCAATGAGTGAACGGAGGTCCGGGTTCAAACCTGCAATAAACGACCCTTGCCGCTTGGCTTTGATTCACGTCTCTGGTGGTCTTTTAAGGTGGGCATATTACTCATCCGGCATTGCATTTGGGGGCTTGTCCGGGATACCCCCCCCCTTTTCAAGCCCACCAGACAACTAGTCAACGGGTCGCTGGAAACCGATCGGTAAGAAAGCCGGCTTTGTTCCTGTGTTCTGGTTTTTTTTGTGCTTTGTTCCTGTGTTCTGTTTTTGCGCTTTGTCCTTTCTGCGTTCTATATCTGGGTTCGAGTCCCAGATCGAGGACTGGCAAATAAGTCCCTGGCGGACGTGCTATAGGGCTGCCAGTGGGCCGACGGAGATGTCCCTCCTTGCCCAGCAGGGGCCTCTCAGGGATCGTGGGTTCGAGTCCCACCTCGGGGGCCATCAAAAGTGTAGTACGTCTCCATGTTGTGTTGTTAATTATGTATTCCGTGTTCCTTGTGCCAGTTACCTAAGTTACAACAGTAGAAATGAAGCTTTTATTCTATTAAAGGGGAGGGTGTCCAACCTGTTTGAATATGAGGAGTGCCTTACTCACTGTGTGAGTGTGTCTGTATGGCTCCACAGCTTAGGCTACGGAGTCTGAGTGGGCTGCACCCTGAGTCTCGCAGGGCATCATATGGCATAACGGTCATCTACTCCACGGAGTAGCCTGGTCCAGGGTTTATATGGACAGACCTTAGCTAAGACGCTCCTAAGTTCCCGCGAGGGACGCGAGCAGGACAGCACCTGAGAGATCCCCCTCCCTTTGTCTGCGACTTTGTGCACGATGAGAGGGGAGAAAGACACTGGTATCTAAAAGTTGCATTCGGACTAAACCAGGTTTAGTAACATGGGACTAAATGAATGTTATGTCTTCTAATGTTTTGTCTTAAACATTGCTGGTTCTCTAACGTTTGCCCCTCCAGGTTGGAGGAAACTTTTTCCCAAATTATTCGTGTCTCCTAACCTGTTTCACTTTTAGATTCACCCTGGCAGACGAAGGAGAAGAATTCCTACTCCCGCTGTCCGAGGATGGAACTCGCCTAGCCCCTACCTTCAGCCCCCCGAAGGCCATTATCCATCCCTTCAGGCTGACCGATTGGGAGAGTTCATCCTCACCCCACCCTTTCGAATTCTTCACTTGCTCGGTAGTCTCGCAACCCTTGCACCAGTGCCTCTGTCGCTTCCTGCCTATTCTAGGCGCCTTTCTCCTCGTTTCAACTATTTTCTTAATCTAGGAGCTACCTGGTCAAATGGGGCAAACCCACAGTACCCCACTCTCCCTCCTCTTGGCTAATTTCAGGGACGTTCGGGCGAGAGGCAATGACCTGAGCCTGGATATCCGGAGATCTAGACTCATCACTTTTTGCCGCTCCGAATGGCCAACCTACGGGGTGGGATGGCCCAACTGAAGGCACCTTCTGTCTACCTGTAATCCTCAAGATCAAGGCCCAAGTTCTCCTACCTGGGAAAGAGGGACACCCAGACCAAGCCCCCTACATCCTGGTCTGGCAAGATTTAGTGGGAAATCCCCCTCCCTGGTTGTCCCACTTCCTGTCCTCAGGAAGTTGCAAGATGCTTGCAGCCCGACCCTCGGAATCCCCCAGACTTTGAAACCCGTCTGTGCCCCCTCCACCTGTCCTCCCTGATAGCCAAGACTTACTCAGTTTAGACCCACCCCCTTACCACCTCCTCCCACGAGGCCCCAGGTTGCCCCGATGCCAATGGCCGCACCTGCTCCACCCCAGGCGGGAACGGAGGGTCGAGAGGCGGTGGCCGCAGCCCCTGTCACCCACGGAGGGACCGACGGGCCTGCCGGGCACACTAAAGGGCACTCTCAAAGGGAGAACCCTCCCCGGCCGCCGGACTCAACTGTTGCTTTACCCCTCCGGGAGATTGCCCCCCCCTGATGATACTGGCAATCCCCGACTCCAGTATTGGCCCTTTTCAACCAGCGATCTGTATAACTGGAAAATTCAGAATGCGCGATTTTCAGATAACCCGAAAGATCTTATAGCTCTCCTAGACAGCATCATGTTCAAACACCAGCCCACCTGGGATGACTGCCAGCAGCTCTTGCGTATTCTGTTTACCACCGAGGAAAGAGAGAGGATCCAGGTGGAGGCGAGAAAGCTGGTCCCTGGGGACGATGGCCGGCCAACGGTCAATCCAGACCTCATTAATGTGGGTTTCCCCTTGACCAGGCCTGACTGGCACTACAATGCGGCAGAAGGTAGGAGACGACTGCTCATTTATCGCCAGACTCTAATGGCGGGTCTCAGGGCTGCTGCTCGCAAGCCCACCAATTTGGCCAAAGTGTATGCAGTGATGCAAGGTAAGACAGAGAGCCTGGCAGCATTCCTAGAGAGATTGATGGAAGCCTTTAGACAGTACACCCCCATGGATCCCGAGGCCCCTGAGAATCAGGCAGCAGTAGTTATGTCCTTTGTAAACCAGGCGGCCCCTGACATTAAAAGAAAACTCCAAAAATTAGAGGATCTAGAAGGCAAGCAGGTTCAGGATCTGCTCCGCATAGCACAGTGGGTCTACAACAACCAGGACACCCCAGAGGATAAACAACTTAAAGCAACAAAGGAGATGACCAAAGTCCTGGCTACCTTCGCCCAAAAGGAGTCTACCCCTCAAGGGGAATCCCAAATAGCCCGACAACCCAGACGTCCCCTAGATAAAGACCAATGAGCAAATTGCAGGGAGGGACACTGGGCATGTGACTGCCCTAAAAGGAACCCTCCGTGGGCTAAGCTGCAACCATGGGAGCCAAAGCCCAATCCCATTCTGTTTACCCGGAACTCTGACTAGGGGGGATAGGGTTCGGATCCCCTCCCTGAGCCCAGGGTAACCCTACGAGTGGAGGGGAACCCCATACAGTTCCTGGTTGACACCGGAGCCCAACACTCGGTGTTGACCAAACCCCATGGAAAGATTTCAGATAAGTCCTCCTGGGTCCAGGGAGCCACTGGGACTAAAAGATACCCCTGGACCACTCAATGGACAGTGGACTTGGGCACAGGGAAAGTGACTCACTCTTTCCTGGTCATCCCTGATAGCCCCTGCCCCTTGTTGGGGAGAGACTTGCTCACCAAAATGGGAGCGCACGTTTACTTCCAACCCAGCGGTCCCACGGTGACCGACTCTCAGAACCTGCCATTATCGATACTTACAGTGCGTTTGGAAGATGAGTATCGGCTCCACCAAACAGTACCCCCTCAGGAACAAAATATCGAGTCCTGGCTTCTCCGGTTCCCTGAAGCCTGGGCGGAAACAGGAGGTGTGGGACTAGCTAAGCACCGACCGGCCCTCTTTATAGAACTTAAACCTGGGGCCGACCCCGTCCTGGTCAAACAGTACCCCATGTCCACTGAGGCTAAATCGGGTATCACCCCTCACATCCATCGCCTCCTGAACTCAGGGGTGCTACGCCCCTGCCACTCGGCTTGGAACACACCACTGCTGCCAGTACGTAAGCCCAATGGCGGAACTACCGGCCTGTACAAGACCTGAGGGAAGTTAACAAGCGGGTTATGGACATACACCCTACCGTCCCTAACCCCTACACTCTCCTCAGTGCCCTGAGGCCTAACAAGAAATGGTACACTGTTCTCGACCTGAAGGATGCCTTTTTCAGTCTGCCCTTGGCACCCAAAAGCCAAGATCTCTTTGCGTTCGAATGGACAGACCCTGAGAAAGGCATAAATGGGCAGTTGACATGGACTCGTCTCCCGCAAGGATTCAAGAACTCGCCCACCCTGTTTGATGAGGCCCTCCATGAGGATCTGAGTACAAGAGACAAAATCCTAATATAATGCTCTTGCAGTATGTAGATGATCTCTTAATAGCTGTGGAGACTCAACAGGCCTGCCTTCAAGGAACCGAAAACCTCCTTCAGACACTGGGTGACCTAGGGTACCAGGCCTCAGCAAAAAAGGCCCAGATCTGTAAGCCTGAGGTAGTGTACCTGGGATACCTGCTAAGAGGGGGACAAAGATGGCTCACCGATGCCCACAAGGACACTGTGCTCCGCATCCCCCGAACTACCTCGTCACGCCAGGTAAGGGAGTTCCTGGGGACAGCAGGATACTGCCGACTATGGATACCGGGCTTCGCCGAGATGGCCAAGCCCCTGTACATAGCCTCCAAGAACCAGCAGAACTTTGAATGGACAGAGGAGGCAGAGCGAGCCTTCCAACAGATAAAGGAGGCCCTCCTCTCAGCACCGGCTCTGGGACTGCCAGACATTTCCAAACCGTTCCACTTATATGTGGATGAGCATAATGGGGTGGCAAAGGCAGTATTGACCCAACACTTAGGCCCCTGGCCTAGACCCGTAGCATATCTCTCAAAGAAATTAGACCCAGTGGCAGCAGGGTGGCCCCCTTGCCTTCGAATGATAGCGGCCACCACCTTGATGGTGAAAGACGCCAATAAGTTGTCAATGGGTCAGGAATTGCATGTGGCCACCCCTCACGCTGTTGAGGGCGTCCTTAAACAACCTCTGGACCAATGGATGAGTAATGTTCGCATGGTCCACTACCAAGGACTGCTGGTAAACCCCCTGAGAATAACTTATACTCCCCCTCGGGCTCTAAACCCTGCATCACTGTTACCCGACCCAGACCTAGACAACCCCCTCCATGACTGCGCCGACATATTGGCCCAGGTTCACGGGCTGAAGGAAGACCTGCAGGACTACCCCCTGAGGGATGCCGAGGTCGTTTGGTTCACTGATGGCAGCAGTTTCGTCCACGAAGGACAGAGGCATGCAGGGGTCGCGGTCACATCTGAAACAGAAGTTATCTGGGCGGAAGCATTGCCTCCGGGCACCTCAGCACAGAAGGCTGAGTTAATCACCCTGACCCAGGCCCTTAAGTTGGGGCAAGGCCTCCGGATGACTGTATACACAGACAGCCGATATGCCTTTGCCAAGGCCCACATTCATGGAGCAATTTACAGGGAGAGGGGGCTACTCACCACCAAAGGGAAAGACATTAAAAACAGGGACAAAATTCTGGCCCTACTAACAGCCATCTGGGCCCCCAAGAAGCTAGCCATAGTACATTGCCCTGGTCATCAGAAACCAAACGATCCAGTCTCCCGGGGAAACAATTTTGCTGACCAGACTGCTCGCCAGATAGCCTACAGGAACATTCCAGTGCCACCCATACAGCTACCCAACCCGGGGCCCCGAGAACTGCCGCCTTGCCCCAAGTACTCTGAGGAAGACATCAACTGGATGAGTAAACTCCCGATGCCTCAGGTCAAGGATGGTTGGTGGCGGGATGCTAAGGACAACATCATCCTCCCCGAGGCCCTGGGACAGGCAGTCTTAGAGCAGATTCATCACACGACTCATTTGGGCTGCAGAAGACTCCAGGACCTTATGAGGCAATCCAGGTTGACCATCAAAAACATCACTGAAAAAGCCGAAAGAATTGCCTCAGGTTGTACAGTCTGCCGGCTTCAGAACGCTTACCCACGTCCCGCTGTGATCGGATCCCGAGAAAGAGGGACCCTGCCGGGGGCCTACTGGGAGATAGATTTTACAGAGGTAAAGCCTGGAAAATATGGCTATAAGTACTTACTGGTGTTTGTAGATACCTTTTCAGGATGGACTGAGGCTTTCCCAACCAAGCATGAAACAGCGCAGGTTGTAGTGAAGAAACTACTTGAGGATATTCTGCCCAGGTATGGCTTTCCTGTTATGTTGGGATCAGATAATGGGCCAGCCTTCGTCTCTAAGGTAAGTCAGGGCCTGGCTTCCGTACTCAGGGTTAATTGGAAATTACATTGTGCATATAGACCCCAGAGCTCAGGACAGGTAGAAAGGATGAATAGAACCCTAAAAGAGACGCTTGCTAAATTGACCATGGAGACTGGTGCTAACTGGGTGGCTCTACTCCCCTACGCTCTGTATCGGGTATGCAAAACCCCATACAAACTGGGGCTCACGCCATATGAAATTATGTATGGCAGACCTCCTCCTATCATACCCAAACTCAAAACCGATCTCATTGAGTTGGACCAGGATAACTCCCTCTTATTTTCCCTCCAAGCCCTGCAGTGGGTCCACAAAAGAATTTGGCCTAAACTGAAGGATTTATATGAGACAGGCCCACCATCCGCATCCCACCAACACTGCCCGGGGGATTGGGTCCTCGTCAAGCGACACCGGCCTGAGACTCTCGAGCCCAGATGGAAAGGGCCTTACCAGATCATCCTGACCACCCCTACAGCTGTTAAAGTAGACAACATAGCCGCCTGGATCCACCACACTCACGTCAAACCAGTCGACCCCCTGTCGGATCTCGTTGGGAAACCTAACCCGGACGCCAATTGGACGGTTGACCGCAGTAAGGACAATCCCCTAAAGCTCACCCTGCGCCGAAACCCTCCCCCTCAGTAACCGACATGGGGGACTTATTCGCAGTTCTGATCTTATTCTCATTGCCTTGGACCCCTATGACCAATCCCCATGCCCCAGCCACTCTAACCTGGCAGATCATTAATAGTGTAGGACTAACAGTTTGGAATATATCACACACTGCCACTCCCTACACATGGTGGCCTAACTTATACCTGGACATTTGTAAAATAGCCTTGGGGGCCCCAGCAAACTGGGACATAGCGGACCAGTGGGACATCCAGAAGCCACCCACAATACCTGCCAGCGGAGGGTTACATGGTCACGCAATCTACGGTTGCGGAAATCCTCAATGCAGATATAAGTTAAGGAAACTAACCTTCTATGTATGTCCCAGTCCCAGGAACCTTCAACAGAGGGGAAGAACATATAAATGTGGGCGGGTGAGCGATTTCTACTGTTATAGTTGGAGTTGCGAAACCACTGGTGACACTTATTGGAAACCCACTTCTACCTGGGATTTTATAACTGTGAAGGCAAATTACTCCCATGTAGTATCAAACAGAGTTGGAGCCGAGAGCCCTTGCCAGAACAAATGGTGCAACCCACTAAAAATTTCCTTCACCGAAACAGGAAGAAAACAATTAAACTGGGTTAGGGGATACTCGTGGGGCCTCAGATTCTTTAAAGAACACTACGACGACGGCCTAACATTCACTATAAAACTGTCCATAGACACCCCCAGAGCCGTAATAGGGCCCAACCCTATTCTCGCCCCACCAGTTGTCACACAGGGCCCCCGCAAGAGCCCCGCCACTCCCAGGGCAACCTCGACAGACCTCACCCCATACCTCAAAAATCAGGCCATAACCACCATAAGCCCTATGCCAATGGACAACCGCACTCGTCTAACCCAACTGGTTCAGTATGCCTTTCAAGTCTTAAACTATACTAATCCTAACACTACAGAATCCTGCTGGTTGTGCTATGATGTGTCCCCCCCTTTTTATGAGGGTCTGGCCATCTCTGGAAGCTATAATAGCTCCAACTCGGCCTCTATGTGCCGGTAGTTGAGCCACAACCATCACCTAACACTGGCGGCCATAAGAGGAAAGGGAACCTGTATAGGGCTGGTCCCGCCGGCACATTCACACCTCTGCAACCAGACTATAACTGTAAATACCACAAATGAATACCTAATACCACCCCAAGATGCCTGGTGGGCCTGCGCTACTGGAATTACCCCATGCATTCATCCATCAGCGCTGAACCGAACCAATGACTATCATGTTCTGGTTCACCTTGTCCCTCGCCTAATCTACCACCCTTATGAGGACATGATCTCATACTGGGAGGGAGGATCACATAGAACTAAGAGGGAACCCGTGAGCCTGACCCTTGCGCTAATACTGGGCCTAGGGCTAGGAACTGCCGGGGTGGCTACCGGAGCCTCAGCCTTAATCTCACAACACCACCATTATCAAGGCTTACGAGAAGCCATTGATGCAGACACACAAGAGCTAGAATTATCCATCTCTAAACTTCAGGAGTCTGTCAGCTCATTATCAGAGGTGGTCCTTCAAAATAGACGGGGACTAGACCTCCTGTTCCTCCAACAAGGAGGCTTATGCGCCGCCCTTAAGGAAGAGTGTTGTTTCTATGTTGATCATTCAGGGATAGTTAAAGACTTGATGGCTAAGGTACGGGAAGGATTAGCAAAGCGGAAAAAGGAGCGGGAATTAGGACAAGGCTGGTTTCAGTCATGGTTTAACTCATCCCCTTGGCTGACTACCTTGATATCCTCCCTGCTAGGACCCCTCTGTATCTTACTCCTCTTACTGACTTTTGGCCCATGTATCTTAAATCTCTGGTAGCCTTTGTCAATCAATGCCTCCAGACAGTACAAGTCATGCTCTTAAGACAGCAGTATCAGCCCCTAGACCTGCGCGACAACAACGATTATACTAATGACCACTAAGGACCCAAGATTGGCTCCTCAGGTACTTGAGACAGGGGGGAATGAGAGACCAAAAGAACCCCCAGACTAAAAACTTAATCTATCTAGGGAATCGGGAAACCGAAAGCTAACCAGCTAGTTTCGCTTCTGTACGAACGCTTGCTTTTCGCACGCGCGGGCTAACCAGCCAGTTCTGCTTCTGTTTGATTGCTTAATGCACGCGGGCCCCCTAAAACCAATCAGCTAACATCAAATATGCCTTTTTCAAATGTTCAAAATGTCAACCAATTGGCTCAGCCCCACCCAAAACTTGTTTGTACCTGTCTATAAAAACCCTGAACTTACCCAGCCTGGGACCTCTAAGCGTCACCCACAACGAGTGAGCAGAGGTCCGGGTTCGAACCTGCAATAAACGACCCTTGCTGCTTGGCTTTGACTCACATCTCTGGTGGTCTTTTAAGGTGGGCGTATTACTCATCCGGCATTGCAGTGTGGTAGATCCTGACAGGGAAAAAGGGGACCTAATAACTGAATATTAAACATTAAAGAAACAAAAGTAAGTTTCGTTTATGTGGATTTATACCGAATTTGGACAAATAAACACATTAATACTTAAATTCATATTCTGTTGGTCAGACATGATAAAGGAAATTGTTTTATTAAAACTAGCATTAAGGGCGCCTGGGTGGCTCAGTGGGTTAAGCCGCTGCCTTTGGCTCAGGTCATGATCTCAGGGTCCTGGGATCGAGTCCTGCTTCGGGCTCTCTGCTCAGCAGGGAGCCTGCTTCCCTCTCTCTCTCTCCATCTGCTTGTGATCTCTCTCTGTCAAATAAATAAATAAAATCTTAAAAAAAAAAATAAAATAAAACTAGCATTAAGGGAAAAAACAAAACAAAACAAAACTAAGCATTAGAAAGAGCCTGGCAGTGCATACTGCAAGGCAGATCAGGGTCAAGGGAAAATGGAGGGTGATAGATCAGTTAGGGAGCTACCAGAGTCCCAAGAGCAGATAATAGAGGCAAGTGTAGGACAAATGGTAGTGAATGTGGCAGGGGGAGGGGGGAGACTATGGTATCAAGAGGCAGTCACTCCAAAGTCAGGAGTTCCCAGACACTTGCAAAACAAGGTATTCTTTGTTAACGACAAAAAAATTGTTCACCTGACATGATAGTACTATCTATACAGAATTTGTTAATAAAGAAAATCTATCCACCTACTTCATGGTTATATGCCCAATACATGGTGGGATCTCTTAAATATAGCAAGCACTTAATGTGAACATAAATATTAATATAAATACAATACATACATGTGTATTCATCTCAATAGTATGTACTTAGATTTGAAAACAGTACTATGAACACATCTGGGACAATTATCTGGTTTTCAGACAATGATTCCTGTGCATATGGATTTGATGACTCCTTGGAAATCTTCTGCAGCTCATTCTCTACCTCTCTCTCCCAAATGTCTACAGTTCATAAATTGGAAGCCAGTAATTTAAAGGAATGGTATACAGAATAGTCATGCTTAGGATTTCCAGGTCTTGACTTTGACAGATTTTACCATTACCTTCTAAAATACTCTAATTCCTCAAGTAAATTTCTCAGTATGTTATAGACCTTACTTTGCTCATGTATAACATGATGATAACAACTGTACCAACTATGGATTTAAGAACACAATGACAATGTATATAAAGTGCTTAGCACAGCACCTGGCATAAGGTAAAAGCTTTTTAATATTAGCTGTTTTTATACCTCTTTTTCCTCCTTGGAGAATGAGGCTTTTAAAAGAGAGTGATGGAGGGAGAGATCTGGATGGCTTTGTAAGGCTCATTCCCTACACACCATTTTTGGGTAGCTTTGTAGAAGTGAGCTAAGCAGATCTGAGTTAACTCTCAAAATTTCACCTTTCTAACAAGTGCACTTCCCTAACCAGAAAGCTCCATTATTACACAGTTGCAGTGGTGTGCCAGGAAAGTACCCTTCCAAAAAAAAAAAAAATCATCCCCATTTTGTAGTGTTTGTCAATTTTTGATGTTTAAATACTATCACCATGGTCAATACCAAGCTAATAAAGTGAAGTCATGAAGGCACTACTGGGAAGAGGTGGGTACAATCAGCTTCTATGAGGCCATATAAGCCTGCTCCAGTCTGCTGCTAAAACAGTCATGTAGATGTTCCCAGTCCCTCTGGCTCTTTGAATACATAGAGTATCATGCCATAGCCCCTCTCTGTTAGAACACTGGCCATGATGCCTTCAGAATAGTTATGGCTAGCCCAAGCCATGGGATATGACATTTCTAGAGATTGTACACACTATTCTACTTCTCCTTTAAGTTTTCCCACAAGAAATCCTATATTCTATTTGTACCACTTGGTGCTAGTGGCGTGTGACCATGACCCCTTTGCACGGCAGAAGTAAAGCCTGACCCAAAGAACATTAGAGTTTCAAACATCAAAGTCATATATTTGGAGGTTACAGAGATGAAGCATCTCAATCACAGCAAGTACATGAACGCCTGCTTTTACTTTTCACAAGTTTAAGACCTTACAATCTGGAAGCTTATGAAACATTTCTACAGGAGAATCTGGTTTTCTGTTATAAATCATCTTGGCATCTTGGTTTCCCATATTGAAAATGACCTAAAGACCCTTATAAGATCTAACATTCCTGAACGCTGACCGATATTCAAAGCATTGCCCAAGCCTGTTAAACCCTTTTCCTAAAGAACAACTTTATTTCAAACATACAAAAATTAAACAGAGAACTATAAAGGGTGAGACAAGGAAATCTTTCTGTTGTTCTTATCACTGATTAAATGCATTTGCGAAGAACAGCTTTTAAGAAAAATTACTAGCTTTTTGTACAAACTTCTGGTTTGTACAAACTTGCTCTTCAAATACAAACTTGAAATGCAGGGTAGTAAAAAACTGTCAAACACAGAATTTTGTTGTGCATAAATCTATACCTTAGCTGATACTCATTAAATGGGTCCTTCACCGTTAGCAAGTATGTTCTGCCTGGGCACACACACTTTTAATTCGTTCAACTCAATGGTTTTCATTCGCTGCAAGTGATTGCCTTTGGCTATGGGCTTATTTCAAAAGGGCTTAGGGGTATGTTTCTCCTCTGATTTAACTCTAAACATATTCCAAGTTTCCTAACAGGTTAAATTTTCTCTCATCTCCTTTGGATGCTGCACCTCTACAGGCCCATTCCCTCCCATTGTGTTTTCAAATGTCCCTCAGGGAATGAAGACAATGGAGGACTGTGTGCAACAGGGCATAGAGAACTGGGCTTTCAACAGAACAAAGTTAATCAGAGTATCAGAAACCTGAGAGAAGATGGTTTGAAACTAAATGACCTCTAATGCCCTGGGTGGCTCTTATAATCTGTATCTCCACAGTTTAAGCATATGGAACAGACACAGAAAGAATTCTGTACAATCCACCTCCCTAGATAACTGTACATGTAAAGTATTACAATACCCTAGGTACAAGGGAAAGGAAAACAAGTAACTAGTTTAGATGTTTAATAAGTGTTGGGCATTCGGGTCCCTGGGTAGCTCAATTGGTAAGTGTCTGCCCTCAGCTCAGGTCATGATCCCAGGTCCCTGGGATTGAGTCCTGCACTGGGTTCCCTGCTCAGCAGAGAGCCTGCTGACTCTGCCTGCTGCTTTGGCTGCTTGTTCTCTCTCATTCTCTTAAAAAAAAAAAAAAAAAGTGCCAGGCATTACCTTTAAAAGCAGTATCTTATTCAATCTTCATTATAGGCCACAAGAGCTAATATTCCCACTTTACTGGTGAGAACACTGAGGGTGAGGGGACTACATATTTGTCCACATTTTTGCAGCTTACAAGTGTCAGGCTTGCAAAAAGTGCCCTGGTCTAAAACCACAGGCTGTGTTTTCGACCACTCTATGTATACCTCCATTCAGTACTCACAAAGTCATGGAAATCTGATTAACATTGGCTAATCAAATACTTTTTCCACAACTTGAATAGAGTATATTGTTATTAGAATCATTACCTGTGATTGATCCTCAATAAATAATAATCAAATTCAATCTTATATTTCTTTAATGCCCCTTTCTTACACAGGATTAAAAAAAATTGCATATCAAGGAAGCTTATGAATGGAGATATGCAGACGAGATTTAAAAAAAAAAAACAAATACCTGGAAGCATATTATAGTGCAAATAATTGGTCCTAATTTTTTGTGTCCTTAGGTTATACTTTTGTAGAGTAAGCATATTGCTTTATGTTTCCTCCAAACAATAGGCTAGAACAATGCTGAGATATCACATTTTCTGGGCAGTTGAATGGTTATATAACATTGTCCTCCCCTTCCAATGACAATAGTGAATGTTTACTGGATAGATTCCCCTGCATTATCTCCTTTTACCCTCACCCCAATCCTATGGGGTAGCTGCTGTAACTGTACCCACTTTCAGAAGAGAAAACAAATTCAAGCTGTCTCACACAACAAACTAAAGATCTACCCAGGATTGAAATCTTGGTTCTCTTATTCTAGGTCCTACTTGTGTTCTACTCCATTACTCATAACTCCAAATTCAAAATATTCACACACTTGTAACCATGTAATGAGTTTTGGTTTCTACTTGATTATTATTCTCATTCCTTTCTTTGAAGCTTTTATTATACTTTTCCTGGTCTACAAAAATAGTGAAGCTAAAATATACTAAAATTGACCAGGTTCTTCCAACCTTATCCCCAGTTCTAAATTAGAATATTTTCTTCCTGGAGGGAGGTCATACAAAATGGGAACAGAGCTTTCCAGATTAGAACACAGTGAGCCTAGGGTTGAATCCTATTATAGCCCAACACCTTGGAATAGAATGTCTTCCACAGTCAAGCTGTTCTGCCTTTCAGTGGCTGGCTGAAATACTTGAAAGTCACCAAGAGAAAAAGATATTTGTATTTCAGATAAAGGAGGGGCAAAATGATAGTGCTGAACTGCAGACAGCTTGGCTGAAGACTTCAGTTGCCTAGTTGTTTGTTGGGTGGTCACAATATATTCTATTTTCTTTATGTATTCATCTGTATGTAATAATACACATAATATTCATTGACTATTTATTCTATGTTATCTACAGTGCCACAGAATTTCTTTATGTTAACTCAATTCTCAGTAAAAAAACAAAAACAAAAAAAAGGAGGTAGATACCATTATTAATATTTCCATTTTATAGACAAGCAAACTGAGACAAGGCAATATAACCAAAAGGCTCTTGGGCAAAGAGTAGAAATACTTACAAACTCACTTCATTCTCTTACTCTCAATTTCCACATCTGAAACATAGAATTAATAACAATCTCAGTAAGATCCTGGGTATTATGAGATCTACAAAATAAATCTATCATACCTTTAGTTTCAAGAAGCTTAGAGTTTCATTTTAGACAAAAATAGAGAAAGATAAATTTCACTCTAAAATAAAAAGTGATGTAATATGTCATCAGAAATCAAAATGCATGGAAAAGACAGAAGGCGCTGAGTACTGTTTTACACTCCTTGAGATGTAAGGGCTCTGAGTTCTGTAGTAAAGTAAACTGATAATCTTTGCTCAGTTTAGACTTTCCCCAAGTATTTGATGGATGGGGTTGAGGTGAGGAGGTTCCAAACCCAATCTAGAGTAATGGCCTCCTAGATAAGATATAGGAAGGAAGCTGCAATATCTAAGCATCTATTCTTTTCAGAAATTACTTCCAAAGCTCAGTAAGTAAATTAAATAAACTAAAGGGGAATTGTAGAAAGGGAGAGAGAGAAGAAGAAAGAGAGAGGCAAAGAGTGAGAGAGAGATAGAGAGAGAGAGATAGAAGGGGAGGAGGGAAAGGAGGAGGGTAGGGAGAGAGGAAATGTCTTTCTGATAAAGTTTAAGACTGTCAGTTGAAGGGTCAGGAAGAACAAGTTGATATGGGGAAAAATATTTGATCTTGGCTATGAAGGGTGTGTCACTGGGGACCAGTCATGCAGAAAGGGGTGGTGGAGAGCACTCCAACTATAAAAAAGCACAGCTTTCCATTTCTATTTATTCCTATGCAACATGGTTTGCTCTAACTTGCTGTGCCTCTCTAATGATGCTACAATGCACATGTCTTTATTAACAAGCATACAGAATAATCTTATGCCCGGCTCCTGATAGGAACCCAGAAAACAAGCCACGGAGATCCAAGAGAGTAAAAGACATAGACTGCCAGCTCCTAAACTGATGTTGTCAGCATGAGGCTGAGGCTGACGGAAAGTCATTATTCTCCTATTACTGGGCTTCTGGGATCAATTAATTCAATATTTCACAGGGACCCTAGACAAGAAATAGGAGGGAACCTGCAATTAAGCATCTATTCTTTTCAAAGATCCCTTCTGAAGCTCAGTAGCTAAACTAAGAAAACTAGAAGGGAACTGTAATGAAAGAAAGGAAAGGTGCTTCTGATAAAGCTTATGATCGTAGTTAATTAGAATCTAGATCCACACTAGAATACTGAAGAAGAGAGCAAAACCTATTCAGAAAAATCAGCCCCCTGTTCCCTCAGCTCTGAATTAAGTGTCCAAGGCCAGTATTTCAACATGGTACTAACATTAATTCACTCTGAAATTTATGAAGGTATCGCATAGCATCAATTTGCTTATTCGTGAATTGTGTGAGTTTGGTTGCAAATCCCCATGGATTGTTTGGAGGGAAATGAGATCATGTATACCGACTCTGAAGGCTCTGATGGGATGGCGTGACTAATTCAAGAAATAAAAGAACAGCCTGGATATTTCAGGGTACATTCCAGAAATGTACTTTTTAACCAATAATTATTCTCTCAATGACTCTCCTATCATTTGGTTAGCCACTGTCTAGTTTCTTCCCTTATTTTGGCTATGCCTGCACAAGCAAAATTAAGTGGCGCTACAGAGACACTTGCTCCTCAGACATTGTAAGTAGGTTCCTGGTTGACTGGTGCAGGCAAGCATTGCCCATCTATGGAGAATGTAGAAACCATATGTGGGTGTGGCATTCAGGTAGTGCTGTCTGATGTGGGCACAAAACTGAGGTAGTGAAGACCTACATGCCAGCTATATGCCCCCTCTGCTGTACTTCTGTTTATTAAGTCCTCCTATTCAGACAATTATATGTTGCAAATTAAGACCACTGAGGTCATTTACTGTCTTCTCTGAGTTAAATATCCTTCCACTTTCCACCTAAATTTGCAGTATTCTCCTTCATGTCTTGGTTTACAAACCACACAAATCTCTAATATCCTACCCTTGCTCTGTACTCTCCTGACTGCCAGTATTGGAGCTCTTCTTTCATTAATATTAACAACTAACATTTACTGGATGGTTATTGTATGCCAAGTTTTTTTCATAATTGCTTTACATGTACCATCTTATTTCATTCTTATAGTCAAAAACCCCACAAGGATCCCCATTTCACACAAAGAACAACAAAGACTTATACACATACAACTTGCTGCAGGAAACACCAGGAGTAAGTTCCAGTCTAGAATCCCCTCCCTGCCATGTCCATTTGCCCAATCCTATCTAACTATCCCTTGCTCATGAAGCCTTTCTTGGTGTTCCCAGTCCCAAGAAACCTTTCCTCTTGATGACCACTACAGCAATCCATCTGTTCTACTTCCATGACGCTTCTCCTACTTAACCCTAAAATACGCAGATTGGTTCAAGAATATTTACAAGCAGTGAACGATGCTAGGCACTGGGTATTCAAAGGTGAGTAAGAGTGTGTGCCACTGAGTAACTCAGAGTCAAGTAAGATACACATGTCAAAAGATAAAGGAATATGGTATAATATATAGTATTTCATACACTCACACACAATGCAATTAAAATCCCTAGGAGTAGCAGTTGGAAGAACAGGTCATCTGAGCTAAATATTGACAAAAAGGAAACAGAACGGCTAGGTTTTTGGTTCGAGCAGCTGAGTCAAAGACGGTATCATTCATCGATACATGGCATCCAGTATGGTAGGATAGGGCTGGGTCATAAGCTTATTTGGGGATGTGTTAGGTGTTTGGCATTTAGGGGGCATTTAAATGTGACCATCCATTCGATATTTGGACATGGTCAGGTAAAAAGTCTAAGGAAGTTCTAGCATGTGAGGGACAGAAGCAGGTGGCTTCATCCAATCACCAGCAGGAGGCAAAAAGCAGTATTGCTGACTCTCATTTGACACATTTCTCCTTTTGATAAAGATATAAACTCCATGATCTACCTCCTTCCACCAGGAGCTTCTTCTCTGCCGCTTCTAAAGGGTTTGCCTGCTCCTCTATCTCATTTGGACATTAGCATTATAAATTGAAATCAGTGAAGGATAGCAGAGAAACACAAACTTTTAAGGGTCAGGCAGAGGGAAGTGAGCCCCCAGGGGACAGAGAAGGTAGGGCCAGAATAGAACGAAGTAAGCCAGAAGAGAGTTGTAACGGAAACAAAGGTAGAAAGCAACTCAAGAAGAAGAAAGTAGTCAATGAACTACGTAAAATGGCAAGATCAGAATATATATGTGAATCCGCTATGAAGTGTTTTCTCAGGGAGAAAGAATGTAGTACTGGATTTAAGTGTGGGAATACAGTAAGTGATGAAAATAAGTAACAGTAACAATAAAAATAATAAAAACATTAACAATAATGTATTGTAGAGTTCAAAGTATAATAGAATTAAAATATATTTCCCCTTTTTATGATTATGTGGTAAGTTGCATTAATTGATTTTAAATTTTTAACTGATTTCACTGAAGTTGTGTGTGCGTGTGTGTGTGTGTATGTGTGTAGGAGAGAGAGAGGGAGTGTGAGAGAAGACAGAAGTTTTATAGACCGATTCTAAAACATTATAGAAATTCAAAAATAGAAGAAGAACCAGTACTATTTAGAAAGAACAAATTTGGAAGACTTTTTCTCTAAAAAATTCAATTTACTACAAAGTAACAGTAATAATGACAATGCTATATTAGCACAAGGATAGAAATAAAGAGAACAACAGAATGAAATGGAATAAATAAAATGGAATAAAAAGTGTTCAGAAACAGACTTATACATATGGTCACATAGATGACAAAGGGGACAGATACTATAGTGAATTAGGGAAACTATGGTCTTTTCAATTAATTATGCTAAATAAGTTGAATATACATTGGGAAAAAGATATATCCAAAGTCCCACTTTATCCTGTATGCAAAAATTAATCTAGGTAGAATGTTCATTTAAACAGAAAAAATAAAACCCCAAGCTTTTAGAAGAGATCACAGGAAATTATCTTTATGACCTTGTGGTGGCTGGGGAAGGCTTCTTATATAAGACTATTTCAAAACTTAAGAATTCCTCTCATCAGAAAAGAAAACACCATAGAGTGAAAAGTCAAACAATAGAGTGGGAGAATACATCTGCAATACACTTATCTAACAAGGACTCACAACCAGAATACACAAACTCCTAAAAATCAACAGAAAAACAGAAATGGCCAAATGGGCACTTCACCAAAAAGGATATCCAAGTGATATGAAAAGGAGTTCAATTTCATTATTAAAAGAAATATAAATTAATACTACGATAGATACAATGAGATACTACAATGAGATACCAGAAAGGCTAAAGTGAAAAAATAATAATAAGAAGAAGAAGAATTGTCAGAGATGGGAGCAGCAGGAACACTCAGTGTTTATCTAATATAACCACTTTGATAATATATACGTATATTTAAAATACAAAGTGCATATCTTACTACCCTTCTAAATACATGCTCTACAAAATGCCTAAAGATGTGCACCAAAGGCTACATATTATTCACAGCAGCATTAATCCTAGTAGCCAAAACTGCAAGTGACCCATATGCCAAAAGTCCATCAACAGTGGACTGGATAAATAAAGTGTGTTGTAATCATACAATAGGTAATACCCAGAAATAAACATGAAGTAACTGCGACTGTACTCAGAGATCCATCTCAAATATAATATGAAGCCCAAGAAGCCACATACGAAAAAGTACGTTCTGTGTGTTTCCTTTTCTTATAAAGTTCGAAAACCGTTAAAACTAAAATTGAAATGTAGGAATAATGGCTCAGAGTGGGCTTGACGGAGGCTTCTGGGCTCTTGGTAATAGTCTGTGTTCTGGTCTGGTTGCTGGTTTCATGAATGTATTCATCTTTACAAATCATGATGCTGTTCACTTATGATCTATGCACTTTTTTGTATGTTTATTTCCAATTAATAAAAGAAAAAAAACCTTTAGTTTGATGAACTTGCCTAGGTAAAGGAGAACAAAAACCTTGACAACCAGCAATATTTATAGCCCAAGTGGAGGAGGAGACATTCAGTGAAAGGCAGCAGGAAGAGACAAAGATCTACGATCTAAGTCTAATTCATTTTGGCTTTCAGCTACTGAACCCACAGCAACGCTTTCATTCAATTATTCGTGGACCAATTCAAACAAACGCTATTGAGCGCTGACCCTGTACCAACCACGGTGCCAAACTTGGGGCACAGAACAGTCACCAAAAAGAAGTGAATGCTGCTTTCAAGGAGCCATGTGCTTTGTACATTGTACATTAAATTATTTTAGGTACACAAATGAGTGAATGAATAAATAAAAAGCAATCTTGGGGGCTTGGAAGTCCTGTTAATTGGTAGACTTTTCCTTTTTATTTATAATCTAAGGACATAACCACAGGCTCCCCATAGCCAGATGTCAATGTCTAGATTTCTGCAGTGGAACTGGGTTTTGTGATTCCTGATTCCCTTACATGGTTATGAAATGCACGGTTACCCAACTCTTCAAATTCTGTCTGGTTTTGTTCTTTACGGGATCTTCAAAATATAAAATATTAAATTTCTCTCCGAAAGAACATGGGGAAAAAAAAACAGAATTCAAACTAAATATTATATAGTAGTTCTCTGTATTCCTTTATCCATAGAAATCTCAATTTTGAGATGAAAGAGTGTGAGGTTGTGCTTCATGAATACAAATATGGACAATTACAATAAACTCCAAAACATCCATTTTTTTACCATTGTATTTTCCCCTATTCACTTGATGAGAAATACATTTTCCTATATTTTCCAAGCTTATGACTTCTTAAGAACTCCTTCAACATGTTTTCCCAGAGTATTCAAGAGAAAAATGTGTTAGCATTTGCATATATGTGTTAATACACAAACAGCAATCTACAGAGATCCTGCTCAGAGGTTAAAGAAATACACAATGAGGGTTCAGTAATTAGCATCATCATTATGCTTTGTGGTTTACAAATTATCCTACCACCTTTAGAGCACTTTCACAACTATTCTCTTTCATTTCTTATATGATGCCGCAGGAAAGGTATTTTTATCTGCATTGCACACACACACACAAACAAAGCACACAAAGGCCCGCCATTGAGAGATGGGATACCTGGTTCCAGGTTGCCTGAGTGGCACAGATGGCAACAGAATCCTTAGTTTTCAGTCTCTAACTCCAGAGCTTTTTCCTACTTACCCCATGTAGTACAAATCTGTCACAGGCTGAGTTTTCTGGAAAGCAGACTCTGAAACAATTAAATGTGCAGCATATTTATTGGGGGAGTATCCTGCAGTTAACACCTGTGAAAGGGAAGGAAACAGGGTTCCACAGAGAGAGATGAGCTCGGCCAGCCCACAGGGAACTCAGGAAATAAAAAGGCACACGTTCCTCTGAAATGGACAGGCTTTTATATCCCAACCTCGATCAGCCATTGGATGTGGGCCACCTAGGAAGGTGGGGCACCTGGGCGAGCCGTGAGGTTGGATGGGGTACTGTCTAGAGCTGCTGGGATCCCTGATGGGGCTAGCAGCTGAGGGCTGTTCGCTGACAGCATTCCCCAGGAGCCTGGGCCACGTGTCTTCCTTAAAGACATTTTTTTTTTTCTTTTTTCACCAGATCTTACCAGGGATCACCTAACTCAACCAACGTTTTTCTGGTCTTCTTAACTGTCCAACAGGGACGGCCTGTTGATTCCTAAAAACTCCAGAACTTGTCCCTAGGAACATGTCTCTGGAACACAAATGGACGTGCAAATCTAAGGAAACATGGACCTAAGTTTATCATTTTTGCTCTCCTTTTTAAGCCCAAAGTTGCCAGAAACAGAGAGAAAACCTCTCATTTTGGTACACATTCATGGAACAAGCTGCCTGGCTTATTTATATTTTGATGGACAATAAGTTTCTGTCCCAAGGGGTGAGAGATACTCAATCTTGAAGGCATTCTGGAAGACTTAAAATCCAGATCACATGATAGAGTGACCTTCCCCAAATTAACTGTGGTAGCTTTAATAGTTAGTCTCAGTTAATTTCGTCTCCCCAAAATCTTATTATAGTTTCGAAGTGTAGTACCTCTTTATCCAGCAGGCTTTATACTTTCCCCATGGAGAGTAATAGCCTTCTTCTATTTGTCTCGCCCTTGTCCATGACTTCTGCTAGAAAACACTGGCTGCCATCATTATCATCAGCCTCACCATTATCACAACTAACCGTTATTAAGAGTTTTCGGCATTGTAGAATTCATGTGTGTTACCCCACCCAGCTCTCATGACAATAGTAGGACTGAATAAATACAGTAGAAAGACAACACATATTAGAATGGTTTGAACATTTGGAAATATGGGAGGGGCAACTGGAAGACCATGCTTGACTCACCCCAGGACAGACCTCAGTCACATCCCTCACCCCAACCTGACCATTTAACTTGCTGTAATTGGATAAAAAACTGTTTGGTGCACATTATTTAACATCATATTATGGGTTGATTGATAATACAGAAAATATCAGCTCTAATAAGTATGTGTAATAAGAATTTTGGTTATGTCACCAGAGAGAAACTGAAATCTAAGAAACATGAAATCGCCTGCTTTTAGGGAAAGGGAGAGATTTTGAGGAATGAACTAGAAAGTGAAACCATAATGCGCTGATGAAACAAACCCATTCCACTGGAAGTGAGCATGTGGAAGGGCTCCCCCCAAACAGCCCTGTGAATACTGCTCAGTATTCCTGAAAACAGAGAGATTTATTTATTAGAGGATTCCTTTCCTGTTAATTGGGACACTAACTTCTCAAAAGTACCTGTTAAATCTAAGTATCTGCCTTCTCTCTTTTCTCTAAGCATCTGAGTAACTCAGTTTTCAAAGAAGTATTGATATTATTGCTAATAAAACTGCTCTCTACCAGAACCCTTTATTATTCCTTATTTTCTGGTTCTACTTGGCAGAAAACGATTGCTGCCTTAATAGGGAAATAAGAAGCTCTGCACAAAAGTCAGAAATGATTTTCAAAATTAAAATAGGGGGGAAAAAGGGAAAGGGGGCTGACATTAACAGAGCACCTCAAATATGCCAGGCACTAGGGCGGCTCTTTGCATACATTGTCAGTTACCATAAAAACTCTGTGAAGAATGCATTGTCATTCCTAGTTTCAGCTGAGCCTTCAAAGAAGCTGAAAGATACAATTAATGACTGAGTGAACAGAAACAGGCACTTCCCTATTTCTCCCTCAAAACACATATATAATGGTTTTGCCCCATATCTTTCTGGTCCTCAAACCCAGGTATTCTTGATGTTCCACATATCTGAGGAAGCAAAGACTTTGAACCCAAATTTCTTCATCTTTCCCCCATATTTTTCATTCACTCAAACTAATTCCAGATCATCAAAGGTCCCTTCTGTTCTCAAAGTAGGGTGTCCATAAATCTCCACTTTTTTCCAACTATTATTTCAAAGTTGCTTGAAATTTCCATTACCTGAAAAGTCTCTTCCAGCTGGAAAGTAAAGAACAAGAACAATAACTCCAGACTATAAACTTTTATTAGCAATTTGATGTCAAAATAGAAAAAAAAAAAAAAAGAAAAGAAAAAATTATTCCCTTCAGAAAATTCTAAGCAATTTTTCTTAAAGTATTGCTTCTGCTCATTCTTTCTCCCCACTCCTTCCGGGGTCCCATTTCTACCTATGTTAAATTGACTCTTTTCACTGTGTTCCCATGTCCCTTATGCTCTTTTTTGCACTAGCATCCTTTTGTCTGTTTCAGAGATATTTTCTTCTTTCTTTCACTTCTCTACTCTGCCAAATATACCCAAATAATACTGTGCTATTAATTTTAGACACTGTTATTTCTATTTCTCCCTTTTTATAGATATTTATTCTTTTTGTAGATATCAGTTTCCTATGGAAATTTTCCATCTTGTCTTTTAATGTCTTGAGCATATTAGATACAGTTATTTTAAATTCATATTCTTAATATCTGAATTTATTGTGGTCCTGGTATGTTCTCAGAGTCCTTGGTCAATACTTATCTTTTGACACCCAGTGATTTTTTTTTTATTTGATTGCCCACTGCTTAGTACCTCTCCAATATCTTTAACAGATTTGGGGGGTACAACTTTTCCAGTATTCTCAGTGGAAGTCTGTGTTTCAAATAAGAACACGGCTGGAAGTAGGAATTTTCACATATAAATCTGAATCTGTTTAATCCTGGAGGAATAAATCAGTATAGCACAGTGGGTAAAAGCTCACACTCCAGAATCTGATTGCCCCAGGTCTGCATCTGAGTGGCACCATTTATTAACTGTGTCACTGATCAAGCAGCTTGAATTTTTGGAGTCATATTCTCTAACTGTGAAATGGGGAACTTGAGGCACCCTTCTCAAACGATTGTTATGGGACTGAAACGGGACAGCACATGTATAACGTTCGTGAATAGCATACAGTTAGCGCTCAATAAACCTGAGGTGGTATCTCAACTGCTTGAATTATACCACTTGCTGCCACGATTTCTACCACATAAAAATTCAAGTATATTTACAAGCTTCATTTGTACTGTCTAGGAATTCTGTAAGACGTAATAACAGAGTTATACCTACTCTCAGTCACAGAGAGAGTAAGCCTTCGATCATCTAAGTGCCTGAGAAAAGGGATGACACGACTAAGACATAGCAGATCTGACATCCACACACTGGTTCCTCTGAACTCAAAGTGTGACTTTTTTTCTATAAAAACATTTCTAGAACAGTAATGTTTAGGGTCTGTCCGACTAAATGTCCTAGTGTAAGTGACACATGTCCTATTTAAATTCAGACTTAAAGTTTATCTCATCTTATATCATAATTTTATAAATGGGAAATCTAAAGCTGAGAGGGTAAAGATCTAGGTCTAGTTTGCACAGCTAGAAATGGGCGGAGCTGCACATGGTGCACGTGGAACAAAGCCCCAGGTTTTTCTCTACTTTAGCTAGCTCCTTTTTTTTTTTTTTTTAAGATTTTACATATTTATTTGACACAGAGAGAACACAAGCAGGAGGAGCAGGAGAGGGAGAAGCAGATCCCCCACTGAGCAGGGAGCCTGATGTGGGGCTTGATCCCAGGACCCTGGGATCATGACCTGAGCCAAAGGCAGGCACTTAACCCACTGAGCCACCCAGGTGCCCTTAGCTAGCTCCTTCTATGTCAAAAATATTTGCTTAGCAATAGCTATGATTCTGACCCTGAAACATCATTAGTAATAGCAATACATTCCCCCCCTCCATAAAGTAGTCAAGTAGCAGAGAGAGGATCTTATCCCTAATGCTGATGCTTTATTATTATATTATACCAGCATAAGCATTTTATCATGAAATTTAAAAATTTAAGGTAGCATCATCTGCTCAGCCTGGAGGTAGAGTCAAGATGGATGTTTATGATATGTTCAATTTAATTGCTGGCTTACTGTGTGCGGTTTGGACTCTTATAAATCAATTCAAGTAATGCCAGTTTCTCATGAGTCCCAGAGTTGTTTGTTTTGCTTTTCCTTTTTCCCCCAATTCCATAGAGTATCCAGTAACTATCCACGGATCAAATAACAGCATCAACCTTTATTAGAAATGCTGACTGATTTGCAATAACATGGATGGACCTAGAGGGTATTATGTTAAGTGAACTAAGTCAGACAGAGAAAGACAAATACCATATGATTTCATTTTATAGGTGGATTCTAAAAAGCAAAGCAAACAAACAAACAGAAACAGATTCACAGATACAGAGAACAAACTAGTGGTTGCCAGAGGGGAGGGAAGTAGGGAATAGGTGAAATAGGTTAAGGGAATTAAAAGGTACACATTTCCAGTTATAAAATAAATAAGTCACAGAGATGTAAGGTACAGCATAGAGAATAGTCAAGAATATTGTAATAACTTTGTATGATGACGGATGGTGACTAGACTTACTGTGATCATTTCATAAAGTATAAAAATATCAAATTATTGTGTTGTACAGCTGAAGCTAATATGATACTGTATGTCAATTAAAATTCAACAAAAGGAAAGAAATACCAACCAAAAATATTCTCTTCAGAGTTCCCTTTGGGTGCTTAGATGTTAAAATAAGAATACCCAACTTTTGTAGCAACATGGACGGGACTGGAAGAGATTATGCTGAGTGAAATAAGTCAAGCAGAGAGAGTTAATTATCATATGGTTTCACTTATTTGTGGAGCATAACAAATAGCATGGAGGACAAGGGGAGATGGAGAGAAGGGAGCTGAGGGAAATTGGAAGGGGAGGTGAACCATGAGAGACTATGGACTCTGAAAAACAATCTGAGGGTTTTGAAGGGGCGGGGGGTGGGAGGTTGGGGGAACCAGGTGGTGGGTATTAGAGGGGGCACGGATTGCATGGAGCACTGGGTGTGGTACAAAAACAATGAATACTGTTACACTGAAAAGAAATAATAATAATAAAAAAATATTGCGGCATGTATCACTCATTGAGAAAGCAATTATTGAGCTTCAGAAGCCCTAGGGAAGGGACTCCTCTATGTAGATCAACATGTTCACTCCTAGACAACAACAGTTCAGAACAGCTCAGAGGGATCATGTGAAAGTATGCCTGCTTCTACAGGAAACTCGGAGTGGAGTTCATGAAGAGGCCATTTCCCCCAAAGAATCTCTTGTGTTAGGAGGAACATAAAAGCAATAGATCTCTTGTGCCACTCTTCTCTGCATCTTGTCCTGTGCTGAGTCGCCCAAGTTGCTCAGGTTTGTGGAATCCTGGATGAAAGGAACATATTTGGTCTTTAATGATTTTTGTCTTGACTATGCTGCCATTTTCCCCTTTTTAAAACAACTTCCTTTCTTCTTTTTTTTCCCTCTCCTAATCAGATACATTTTCCTAAGTGCACACACCTGTGGAGTGAATCATGTTTATGGAATTCCAATTAAATAGTCCCATTTCTTCTCAATAGCATCCTTTACCAGTTCCAACTTGCATGTAGTTTGTGAATGAGTCAAGGCCAACCTGACCTTGGATTTTTCACCTCTCCCACCTTCAACATTCTCCACAGCTTTAATTCAGAGGCTATAAATTTAGAAAGTCAATTTTTGGTACCTCTATACCTTCTCTCTGTTCTCTTCCACTTCTAGTCCCCATCTTACTTTTCAATACTTTCTTCAAGAATTTCAACACTATTATAATCATCCCATCTATTTTCCCATAGGAAACAGAGTGGATCAACCTATAACCCTAAATTTAAAGGGTTTTAAAATTTAAAAAAGATTTAAAATTAAAATTAAATTAAATTTTTAAAATTTTAAAATTTAAAAAAGATTTAAAATTTAAATTAAATTAAATTTTTTAAATTTTAAAATTAAAATTAATTTAATTTTTAAAATTAAAAAAAGATTTAAAATATTCACTCAGAGTAAGATTTAGATTTTCAAAGAGAACCAGAGACTGAAAATCTTAGCCCCAAAGACTGAGTTACCTGAATTTTTGGGTAGAGGTAGGTATTTGGGATGGACGATCCTTCTTAATTTCCCTCAAATCACATTTAATTTGTCTCCAGAAAAATGTGACTAATGTCACATCAAAGAGGAAAGTATAATTTTCTATCCTATCAGTTGCAGAAATAGTAAGCCCATTGTGTCCCTCTGCCCTAAGTATTCTGTGGAAAGAATACGTTGTCTTTATTTGTGGAGAAGTACACCTTGTCCCAAAGGGCACAAATTTCTCAAGGTAAAAAGTAACAAAAGGATAAGCTGAGGGACTGAGGAAAAAAAAAAAAAAGCTACGTTATGATTTGTAAGACCTTTAAAAATAATAAAAATAACAGATTTATTGAGATAAAATTCATATACCATACACTTTATCCATTTAAGATATATACTCCAATGGCTTTTAGCATATTTACAAAGTTATGCAATCATCACCATAATCTCATTAGAACATTTTCGTTGACCCATAAAGAAATATTGTACCCATTAGTTGTCACTCCCTAATTCACAATCCATGACAATTAGTCCCCAACGGCAGTTCTAGAGGTGATCCTTGTATGTGTCATATTTGTCCACTTATTTTGAAGGCCCAAAAGCTGGAGAAAGGGCTCTGGCAGGGACTCCAACAATGACAATCTTTGCCTACCACAGGGCTGTATTGAACACTAGTAGCTGAAACCAAAGACACACTGAATTACCTGCTGGTGGTGCGTGGTCACTCACTGAGGCTGTCCAAGTCCAGAAAGCAGCTCAGTACCAAAGCTTAGCTTAGAACCCAGGTGTTCCTGATTCCCAGCTTGAGGCTTTTCCACCATCACACTGAGCTGCCAAAGGTGCTGAAAATAGTTTCTACCCCAAATCTAACATCAAATTCCTCTCAAACATGTATGCAGGTTTTCCCTGAAAACCTCACCTCTGCACATGTAGAAAAGAGACAGAAATACACAACAGAGTACAATCAGTTACATCGTGGGCCTCCACTGAAAAGTGGAAGGCTTATGTCCGGGAAGGATAAAGGGGCAACTAGAAATCCTAGGGAGGCCAAAGACTCATTTCTGACTTCACACATTGAGTGAGACCTGCCTCTGAGGCAGGTGGGGGCTGCATTATTTCCAGGATTAATTGCTCTGGGCTTCAGTGACAGTCTTCATGCCTCAGTGACTCCGACCACATAGAAAAAAAGAGTCCTTATTGGTCTTTTTTGTTAAAAATTGCTGACTAGGCTCTCACATTCTGCAGGTCTGAGACCAACATAGCATAATTGAAAAGAAGAGTCTATAAGTAAAAGTTTAGGTCCGAAGGTATTGTAATGGAAAAGTGATGGACCTACAAAGAAAAGTAGGACAGGTATGTCTTTTCTCTTATAATAATAGGAAGCTTTATGGTTACTTCTGCATAAAAAAAATAATAATAAAACAAAACAAATTGCTTCGTCCAATTCTTTGAAAATACCTAATTGAGGCAGAGAGTATAGTAGAAAGGCTTATCAGGGGTATATGAAACAACAAACAAACAAAAGTCTGTTTCAACCATCGTGACCCTGGAAAAATGTTTCTTTTATATAAGCTCATTTCCTCTTCTGATTACATTATGCATCGTATAACTGTTTTGAAAAATAGACAGTAAGAGGTGTGTAGAGTTGTGTAACATCGCTTGGAACATAGCAAGTAGCTATTATTATGAACAATATTCAACCCCCTCCTTCCCGCTACAATTTATCCTCATGTTCTCTCCCCACAACCCTTTTGACTAAGGGTCTGAAAACTTAGTTTATATATATTTGTCATAGTGACTAAAAGGGAGTTTCTCTTTACTCCTCCCAATGACATTCACAGATACCTAGGGACAATGAAAAATATAATGAAGTTCTGGGGCGCCTGGGTGGCTCAGTGGGTTAAAGCCTCTGCCTTTGGCTCAGGTCATGATCTCAGGGTCCTGGGATGGAGCCCCGCATTGGGCTCTCTGCTCAGCGGGGAGCCTGCTTCCTCCTCTTTTTCTCTGTCTGTCTCTCTGCCTACTTGTGATCTCTGTCTGTCAAATAAATAAATAAAATCTTTTAAAAATAAATAAATAAATAAATAAAAATAAAAACACCATGACTATGAATGTGAAGAAAAGGGACAGAATTTAAGTGTGTGTGTGTATATATATATATATATATATATGTATGTTATGAAGTTCTTATCCAACGGTGGAATTTTGACAGTAAGTCATCCATGGGAAAAGCTATTAAGGGACGTATGCTGGCTCCTGAAATTACTATAGCAAAGAGAATACCTCTCTGTTTGATGTGTCAGAGGTAGACCAAAGACATGGTAAGTGTGCTTGTTGCAGGCATCAGTGGTCATGTGGAATACTGTACGACAGGCCTTCCTAACAGCCAAGTTCCAATTATATCCACATTGGTTAGGAGTTTTCAGCAGACTCCGGGTAAATTGTTTAACTCTGTTGGACTTCAGTTTCTCTGCCTGTCTAATGGGTTGAACTGGCTTTTTCCCCAAATAAGGAGGGATGTATAATTCTCTGTCACATTCAGTGACTAGATAGGGAGGGCTGGGTGAGAGCACTTGGCTTACAGGATGCAGGAGATGGAGAAAAAGGAGCACAGCAAGATATCCAGCATTGAAGTCGGGATTAAGGAAAGTAAACAGTGCTAGTAAAGAGAGTCTAGAGAAACTCTCAGAGGCTGGATGTGCATTTGATGGGTTAATGAGGCATTTCCTAGGTACATGAAATAAACTGCTGCGGACTCTGAACTGTCACAGGAACTCTGTCTCGCCTGTTCATCTCAGAGAGTTGTTCTGCAATTCAAATAAAATAATCTGTGTGATGACAATTTGAATGTCAGCAGTATTATTATTGCAACTTTATGAGAAAATTTCCTTTTTTATACCAGAGAAAGACTATGTTCTCACCATTAAAGGATAAATCACATTTCACAGCGATTTGATGCCTCCATGATTCAAAGTTAACATAAAGGCAAACAAATGAGTTATTAAATGGTCACCGGTCAGCAAATATGGGCATAAAGAACACCATGGTTATCGATAAGAGCCCGATATTGGAGACCTGGCTGCTGTGCCACTTGGCAACTATGTGTCCTCAGGCACGTAGTATAACTTTAGTTGCCTCATATGGAGAAAAGAAACAAGGATAATTATGCCTGCCTCATTAGTAGCAGTGGATATTTATTAATATATAAATTAGATATATATAAAGGGACCTTCCAACAAAATTACATGGAAACACTCTGTAAATGGAAATGTGATGTAAAAATGTTATAATAGGTAAAACTTAACCTCTTCTAAATTTCACCAGCCTTAAACGCACCAGAGATTTTTGCCCTGCTGTTGTACATCCTTCTGATAAATCTGTCCCATGGCCACCCCTAACCACTTACCCGCCCCACACACACATCAATCTGTCTCTAAAGTCAGAAGAGTCCTCAGAGAACAAGTGGATGAAACATGTAGGTGGCCTGGACCTCACCCATTTGATCCACATCTATGGAGGATACACCAGAAGCTTTGTTTTAATAGAAATTAATAGGTTTCTGGGAGCTGACCTGAGATGGGGTACTTTGCCCCCAGATGGCAGCAGACTGACTGGATGACTTCACCTCCTCAGGCTGTAACTGCACTAAGAGCAACTCGCATTAAGCCAATTTCAGAAGAATTGCTTTCTTCTCTATTATCTTTTTTCTTCTTATTAAGAACAGGCTCTCCTCAGCTGACATTCTGCAGTAGGAGGAAGACAAGTGACATCCAAAGGCTCATAGCCAAGTGTTTGATTGGAACATTGATACTGAATGTGTCTTCTCAGAGCTGCCATGCCCAAATTACCCACGCCCCCACCCTTTTGGCATATGGGCATTTTGCAGTGAACACCAACTTGGTATCCTGGCTCATCCTTAATGATCCATCTTATGGCAACATTTAGAGCTGTACTTAAATGTCCCGGATATATTAATAATAAAAATTGTCCTAAAAATTTCCCCAAGTTTAATCAGGTTTTATTTATTTCATCTTAATTGTTTTTATTAATATGAACAAATTTAGAGCCAGGCAGAAAATACAGGCACTTGTTCCTTTACTGGATTAGGGCTTAATTTTATTTTCATTGTGTCTTTTTTAAGTTGCACAATTAATGCATACAATAGTATAGACTCAGATAATATAAAAAGCAAAGGAAAAGAGGAAGCTTTCCTTACTATCCCACTGTTTGAGATGTAAGGAAAGAATGTTTTTCAAGAAACAAGGAAAAAGTTATATAAGAAATTACAATTGAAGTTAGAAACAAAATTAAACATAATTGGAATTAGAACCAAACAGGGAAAGAACAGTCCTTAGTAGTTCAGGTCAATTTGAGTAAAGTGTGTACTCTGACCAATTAGGGTAAAGGGACCTTCCAACAAAATTACTAATTAGATTTTTATGCTAACTAATAATAGGTAAAGTAGAAAGTTACAAAAAGTATAACTGAATAGGGTTAAAGAGGTATTATTTTTTGCCAGGCATCTGCAGAGAATGCCTAGAAAAAAGCAAACTATGATATTTCTTACTAGATCTATCCAATGTTCATTAAATCCTTAGTAAAGTTCATTTAATTTAGTTATTTATAAATATCTACATATTTTATCTTTGGTTTAAATATTAGAAATGTGTTATTTTCTTGCAGTATCGGTGTTCAACAAAATGTAGAATGCCCCTTCTTATCCTTTTCCTGTTTTTGAGGGTTGGGTGGGTAGGGGATATTAATCACCTTTGCAAACATAGTCTCAAAATCCATGTTCAAGGTGAATGCTCTATGTGTTCACCAGCCTTTATGAACTGATTGATCTGTTATAAATCAATTTCTTTCCCTACATGAGACTGATCAGGTAACTGATTTTTACTTGGTTTCCATGTCAGGTTTAGGCTTATTAATTTTTGGTCTTCATTTACATTTTGAAACAAGGATGACAATTATTAGGATCTCCTTGCTTTTTTTAAATTATTGAATAAATTTGACAGATAAAATTGTGTAAATTTAAGGTGTATAGTGTGTTATTTCAATACATTTATATACTGTAATATGATTGCTATTGTAGCAATATTTATCACATTTCATAATTATAGTACAATACTGTTATCTATATTCACTATACTGTACATTAGATCTCTATGGCTTATTTACTACAAATGGCAGGTTGTACCCTTAAATAACATCAATCTCTTTCCCTTATCTCCATCCCTTTGTAACCATCATTTTATTCTCTATTTTTCGCAAGTTTTACCTTTTAAGATTATGCATATAAATGATAAACAATATTTGTCTTTCTCTGTCTGAATTATCTTACTTAGCATAATGTATTCAAGGTACATCCATGGTGTAAATGGCAGGATATCTTCCTTTCTCATGGCTGAATATTCCACTGTGTGTGTGTGTGTGTGTGTGTACACACACCCTGAGAGAGATATATATATATATATACACATATATATACACATATATATGTGTATATATATATATATATATATACACATATATATGTGTGTATATATATATATAAATATCAATGGATTAATGGACAAAAGATGTCATACATATACATATACACATACATACATTTGAGTTGTTTCCATATTTCGGCTATTGTGAATACACTGCAATAAACATGGGAGTGTTTATGTCTCTTCAAAATCCTGTTTTCATTTCCTTTGGGTATATACCCAAAATGAAATTCCTGGATCATAAAGCAAATCAATTTGTATCTTTTTTTGGAATTCATAGTGTTTTCCATAGTGGTTGAACCAATTTACATCACTACCAACACTGAATAAGGGCTGCATTTTCCCCACATCCTCACGAGCACCTGTTGTTTCTTGTCTTCTTGATCACAGTCATTCTAACAGGTGTGAGGTGATAGCTCATTGTGGTCTTAATTTACATTCTCTCGATGATTAGTAATGTTGAACTTCTTTTTGTGTGCCTGTGGCTATCTGGTTTCAAACTGTACTGCAAAGCCACAGTAATAAAAATAGTATGGTACAGGCACAAAAATAGATTTATAAACCAATGAAGCAGAATAGAAAACCCAGAATTAAGATCTGGCAGATACAGTCAACTAGCACTTGACAAGAAAGCCAAGAATACACAATACGCAAGACCGAAATGATAGTCTTTTCAACAAATTGTGCTGGAAAATTGGAAAAACACACACATAACAATGAAATTAGACTTCGATCTTAACACAACTCACAAAAATTAACTCAAAATCCATCAAAGACTTAAACATAAGACCCGATACTGTAAAACTCCTAGAAGAAAAGATAGAAAAGAATTCCTCAATATTGGTCTTGGCAATGGTTTTTTGGATATGACACCAAAAAAATACAAACAAGAAAAGATCAACAAATGGGATTACATCAAACTCAAAAGTTTCTGAACAGCAAAAGAAACAATTAGCAAAATGAAAAGACAACCTACAGAATGGGAGAATTTTGTAAACTTTTAAGGGTAATATCCAAAAAAAGGATTTCCTTGGTTTTATCTGTACCCACTTAGTTTAGTCTCCAAGTCAGAAGTTCAGTGCCATAGATAGAGAATCCCAAACAAGGGGTGTTGTTAACCTTACAAAACAAGAATATAAAATGATCCACATTTTCAAGGAGCTTACAGTACTCTTTAAGAGACCACAATTATTCATGAAGAAAAAAAAAAAAAACAAGAAAAAAAGAGAAAGAAAAGAGTAAAGAAAAAGAATCAACCCATAGTTATAATTCTGTAAAATAGAAAGGGACACAGGGGAACTGGTAATATCCAATTACTGGGGTTTTAGTCAAGTTATTTCCACTCCCTGGGCAGCATTTTTCCCTTTTTTACATAAATTAGATTACACTAATGATTTCCAGGTGGGTATACTCTCAATCTAGTGAAATTTCAAAAAAATCAAATTTAGATGACCAAGATAGGATCCGTAGCCTTTGGTTTTGTCAAGTAAAGAATTGAAAATAACTTCTATCAATCAGCATTATTTCATTAAAAAAAAGGATATTTTAACACCAGAAAAAGGAATAATCACAGAATAAAGAACGGCTTTTTCCAAAATGGGAGACTGCATTTACTTACTCAAAAGATAAATATTGAAGGCTCATTGTGTGCTATGCTGCTCCTGGGGGTAAGGAAATACTGGTGAAGAAGCAGACAAGTCTTAATGGAGATCCCATGAAGGAGATTAGGAAGTGGCAACTTTTGCAATCTACCCATTGTACTGATTTATTTATTCATTTCACCAGGAACTAGTGGAAACATGCAAATACACATTCTTGGACCAGCACTGAGAAATCACTGGTCCAGAAGATCAGTAGTTCCCAGATTGATCCTATGGTTAATAACATTCAGAGTCTCTATCATAAATAAAAAGTCAGAACAGAGAATTACCAATGTTGGTCAGAAAAATTTAAACTCAGTGAAAGAATTTAAGAAAACAGAAAGCATTTTATTTTGATTTTAGGTTGGGGGGGGAATGAGGTAAATAAGAAATGTTCAACTTTCCTTGGAATTCATTTTTCCACTCACTGGCCAAAACAGTAATACATTCAAGATATTACTGGTTATCACCATTATGCTCA
This sequence comes from Lontra canadensis, assembly GCF_010015895.1. Classification (NCBI taxonomy): domain Eukaryota; kingdom Metazoa; phylum Chordata; class Mammalia; order Carnivora; family Mustelidae; genus Lontra; species Lontra canadensis. The sequence goes on from NW_022630999.1 coordinate 18,888,518, forward strand.
TGGTATTGGCTACTCTGGTAATGCAGCACAGGGGATAACATTCAAACTTCCACAGGATACTGATAGAAAGGGATGACATTCTATTTCTAGGAGGTAATAGAAAGCAATTTCTCTTAATTTGGGTACCTTCTTTGTCTTAGAAGATGTGGTTTTATATAAATATAAATAGTTGTGTTTAGAGAGAGAGCATGAGCTGGGGAGGAGGGTCAGAGGGTGAGAGAGAATCCCAAGCAGGCTTCACTCCCAGCACGGAAACCAAGAGAGGGCTTATTCTCATAACCCTTAGGAAGATGTGCGTATAAAGCCACTGGTGCTAACTTGTCCAACTTTTCTCCAGGTCTGAATAAGATGAGTGAATATACAGATTGCAATCACTGGCTGACTCATGTTGCCATTTGTCCACGTGATGAAGGCCCCGAGAAGTTCATTTCTTGGTTTCTGGAATAATTATTTACAATGAAGAAGAGTAAGCAAGTGATTTTCCATGGCTTTTACAGCATCATTCTCTTAGCAATGAGATAGACAAGATGGAGTTCTTGTCCCTTACCCTAAAGTTTTGGCTGAACCAGAACTAACATCCAGAATAAGTTGCTTGAGGAAAAATTAAAAGGCATATAACTAGAGAAGACACTCAAGCCTACTGAGCTGACAAGGATAAGGGTAGGAGGGAATGGAAGTGGACTTGTAGCATAAGTAAGTATAGTTGGGGCACAAATCATGTCAGCATTGAGTCATGACAGGGATGACTAAAAGACACCCAGTTGTCATTGAGAAGAACAAAGAGAAAGACAGTGTAATGATGATGCTTAAGTACAAGAACATGGTAACTAGGAAAGCCATTGACATTGACTCAGGGAACATGGAGACCTTTGTTCTAGTTCTGATTCTATGACTAATTCACTGTATGACATTGGAAAAATCACGTGCCTCCTTTCTAATTCAGTTATCTCTGCTATATGCTTTGGGTAAATTAAGTTACCCTGTTCTGTGAGATATATCTATATGCACTCAGGAAGCAATATATTTGGTGGTAAGAGTAGAGATATTGTAGTCGACCAGACTAGGGTTCAAGTCACGGACCTACCACTCACCAGCCACATAGCTAAGCCATGCTATTTACTCTTGCCTAATTATTTTAACTGGATAAATGGGAAAAAGAATAATACAAATATCATATGGTTTTGTGAGGATTAAAAAAATACACATGTAGGGGCACCTGGGTGGTTCAGTCAGTTGGGCATCCGCCTTCAGCTCAGGTCATGTTTCCAGGGTCCTGGGATGGAACCCTACTCGATGGGAGCCTGCCACTACCTCTCCTCCCCACTCATGCTCTCTTCTTGCTGTGTGTGTCTCTCTCTCAAATAAATAAAAAATCTTAAAAAAAAAAACACATGTAAAGCTCTTAGTTTAATACCAGACACATAATACCATTATTACTTGTAGCCACTACAGACTTACTTTTCAGGTTAGATCCTTACCTGGCGGCAGCTGCAGCAAAAATTCAGTATCTTCAGGCCCTTTTGCTTAACATGTGCCTATACAAAATAACAAACCCACCAACCTAATTGAAGGAAGTGAGTTCTCAGAGTTATCAACAGATATGAAAAATAACCAGCACATTTCCCCTTGGGCTTATTACTAATGCTAGTTAGTAATAAGTAATAACATATATTACTTATTAATGATATATAATAATATTATGTATAATAACATGTATATTATACTAATTATGTATAATATAATTACATATTATATTGTATATATAATATACTAATATTTACATACCCCCCCCACACACACACACAAGCAACCACATATACATCCACACACACATATACAAGTATCCACAAACTAGAGATCACATTGTTTGCCACCTTGTTCTGGCTCCCGTGTGTCGCCTGCCTTCAGTAATGTGGCTGAAGCAAAAGAGATGTTAAATGCCACAGGGCTCCACAGGGCTCCACAAGGCTAGGGAAAACAGACAAAGGCAACTTCTGTTTCATTTAACTAGTAATCTTCTCTGGCAGAAATATGAGGCAATTCCAGCGTCTTTCCTCTGGAAAGACAGGTCAATTTCCATATATTGAATATTGTATAAAATTTTTACATAGTAAAAGATATTTAATTTAACAAATATTTATGACATACTGATCATAACTGAGGCACAGTGTTTGCACTGTGCAAGTAACAGGAGTTTATAAGATATTTTCCCCTGCTCTCACTTCCCTTCATCACTCTCTACTTACACAAATATGTCCTCCCCCACCCACACACACATGCATGTGTATTTAAAAAAAGCATGAAATATGAAGTGGTTGTTCAAGTCCCCTCCCCTCCACCAGCAGTATCAATATCACCTGGGACTTTTTAGAAATGCAAATATTCAGTCCCTACTCCTGATTTTTTAGAATCAAAAACTATGGAGTTAGTTCCCAGAAATCACTGTTTTAACAAGCCCTCCAGGGGATTCTGATATACATTCACAGTTGAGAAAAATTCTCAAACAGAACTTTACACTGAATACCTCTTGCAAAGAGGAAAGTCATCAAGTCAAAGGGAAGAGAGTAAGAGAAGAACAGATAAAAGTTACAAAAACAATCAGACAATGATTAAGAAAAGGGCAATAAATACACACTCATCATAATTACTTTAAATATAAATGGACTAAATATTACAATCAAAAGATGCAGGGTGGTTGAATGGATAAAAATAAAAGTCCATCTATATGCTGCCTACAAGAGACACAACTCAGATCTAACAATTTACTTCAGATCATAAGACAAACACAGACTAAAAGTGAAGGGATGGAAAAAGAGGCTCCAAGCAAATATTTATACCTTTAATTGTTATACCTTCTTATTGGACTGATTCTGATCCCTTTATCATTATGTAATGCCCTTTGTCTCTCGTTACAGGTTTTGTTGCATTTATTTTGTCTGATATAAGGATTGTTCCCCCACTTTTCTTTGTTTCCATTTTATAAATTTTTGTGTATCCTTAACTAATTATTGTAGATATAGTTTTACTACTTTTGCCTTTTAATCTTCATACTAGATTTATAAGTGGTTGATCTATTATCTTTTTATGTTTGCCTTTACTAGTGAGATTTTTTCCATATATATGTTTATGTATAAATATATATTTTCCATATTTTATATATATATATAAAAGAGAAGGCTTAGCTATTTATATATATATATACACACACACACGTACATATTTTATATCTATATATATATAGATATATATATATATATATATGACAGCAGGCGAGGCCAAGCATGGCCACCTAAGAAAGTGGTCTGAGGCCAAACCAGAGTGCCAGATGGAATGCCCCAAATTGGGGCCCACAAGACTCTGCCTTGGGCTGGTGTAGCCCTGGGTTTCCTTTCATAAAGGAGCCATTTCCCCAACCTCCCACTGTGGTAAATGACTGATTTCCCATTTAAAAAAAAAAAAAAAAAAAAAATATATATATATATATATATATATATATATATTTATAGGCCTTCTCTTTTCTATTTAAACAAGTACCTTTAATACTTATTGCAAAACCAGTTTAGTGGTGATGAACTCCAGTTTTTGCTTGTCTGGAATACTTCACTTCTCCTTCAATTCTGAATGATAATCTTAACCAGGTAGAGTATTGTTGTTTAGGTAAGTTTTTTGTTGTTGTTTGTTTTTTTTAATTTTTATTTTTTCCCTTTCAGTAAGTACTTTGAATATATTGTGCCACTTTCTTCTGGCCTACAAAGTTTCTGCTGAAAAATAAGCTGATAGCTTTATAGGCATGCCTTTATTTACAACCAATTACTTTTTTCTTGCTGCTTTTAAGATTCTTTATCTTCACTTTTTTATATTTTAATTATAATGTATCTTGGTGTAGCTCTCTTTGGGTTCATCTTGTTTGGGACTTCCTTTCACTTAGTGAAAGGAGGAATGGACGCAGAAGATGCGGTCCATATACACAGTGGAATATTACTCAGCCATCGGAAAGGATGAATATCCAACATTTGCATCAGCATGAATGGAACTGGAGGAGATTACGCTAAGTGAAATAAGTCAAGCAGAGAAAGACAATTATCATGTGGTTTCACTTATTTGTGAAACATAAGGAATAGCATGGAGCATATAAGGTGAAGGAAGGGAAAAATGAAGGGAGCAGAAGTCAGAGGGGGAGATGAATCATGAGAGACTATGGACTCCAGGAAACAATCTGAGGGTTTTAGAGGGGAGAAGGGTGGGCAGATGGGTGAGCCCAGTGATGAGTATTAAGGAGGGCATGTATTGCATGGAGCACTGTGTGTTATACACAAACAAAGAATCATGGAACACTACATCAAAAACTAATGATGTACTGTATGGTGACTAACTTAACATAATAAAAAACTATTAAAAAATAAAACAGAAGAAATAATTATTCTTATTCAGTTGCTCATTGAAATGCCATCATCCTTAATTTTTTATTGTTCCATCTTCTGACATAACTCAACAAAATGATTTAGTTGTTGTTTTCTCTCTCTCTCTCTCTCTCTACCTGGTAATTTCATAAGCTCTAGTTGTTTCAGAAGGATAATGATTCACCTCAGGTTTGGTGGTTGCTAGATCCTTTCTCCATTAGTCTAGTGATAACCTCAGATTATACCTTCCAGATAAAAGAAGGACTTTAATAAAAAAGAAATGAGAGTGAATATTTTTCTAGAAGTGAAGCCCCCTATTTCACCATATTTTACTTAATCAATAAGTTAGATGTCAAGAGCAATTACAGCCTTGAAGGTCAAAGCTTGCTTAATTAAAAAATTGGAAGGACTTCTCCTTGTTCAACTATTTTGAAAGCACTGGAGACCTTTCAAATCCACCTGTGGAGTGTGAGGAAATGTAAGTTGTGGCCAAACAGGCTAATACTTTGCCTGGGAATTCAGACTCATGTTCCCTCCTGCTGGGCTGCACTGGCCTCTACAAAGCCTGTAAATTTGATACACAAATTGAAGTATGGCATTATGACCCAAATGAGAAACAGGTAATGTTCCAAAAGTGCTTTTGAGTGGCAGAGAACTTTAGCATTTATTAAGTTTTAGCAGGTGGGAAGCAAATGTTCCAAATATTAGATCTTCAGTGGGTCCTTTTTCCTCAGTATATTTTCATTTCTTCAGGTGTGACCCTAGAAACACCACTGTTAGAAGCTTTTTTGGAGTTTGATACAATATACTCTATGGACCTGCCCCAAATCAATGAATCAGAATCACTGGGAATGAATGGGCCCGTAGAATCTGAATTTCATTAGATCCCCTAGATGATTCTTATGCACACTAAAATTTGAGGAACTACAAATCTAGTCCTTTCCTCATTTTATCAGTGAGAAACTAGGATCCAGAGAAATGCACCAGCTCTACTAACCGCTTCAAAGTCAGAATTACAACCCATGTCTTCTCAATTTCAGATTCTTTTCCACCAACAAACCAGACTATCCAGGTAAACCCACACAACCAGGTTTTCCTATATTTAGGTTTGAGGAGCACACTTGCCCCAAAGGATTCTTCATACTATTTGTCACAATGATTAATAATATTCCTATATTCAATTTAAAGGGTCTTAGCAATCTTATATCACAATCCCGAGAGCCATTCCTCTCAATCCATTGTTATTTCTTTTGTGTCTTCTCACAATTATATTTCTATCAATAACATTTGTTGATACTTTGGATTTTAGCACACTGAGATATTCCTGAATTTAAAGGTCATTCTCTAAATATTCCTACAATGATGCTTTTTTTGTAATTTGACCCCTGCTGTCTAAATAACACAAGCACCAAGATGTAGTGGATCTTGTCATATAAATTCATGCAACACAGAACTGAAGAAAGAGTACAGACTTACGAGTCAGAATATTTGGTTCCTAATCCTTTCTCAATCACAAATTCACTTCAGGTGGGTCATTTCCCTTCCAAGCCTCTATTTCCTCATTTGTGAAAAGAAAGAACAGTTTTATAAAATAGGCCCCTTTCAATTCTTTCATTCTGTGAAGGAAAACAGGAAAACTAGGACCCTGTGCTGTCATTAGCTCATATTGTTCCTGAGGAGTGTGAACAATTAGGAGAATGCAAATGTCTCTAATTATATCAGGATGCCAAAGAAACACCTGTCAGAATATTCTATTATTCCTTTGGTGAGGAATTCCAAGAACTGCTGAGTTCTCTTTGGTTAAAGGGGCAGAAATGAATGAGCTCCTGTGGAGGGTGCTGAATAGGTCCCAGCATTTATGTAGGGGGGCAGAAGAGACTTCAGGGAAAAAAGGATCTCTAGAGGATTTAGTCCACCTATGCTTTTTCTGCAAAGGCTAAGGAGGCTAGGAAGAAACAGCCTTCTCAAAGAAGCTGAGTAGAAAATTGATTCAAAGTGCAGGAAGTTCAGCTTCAAACAAGCTGTGGCTAAACAATTCAAGCTAATTAAAGCATTCTCAAATGAATCAGGAAGAAATGCATGTGTGAGTTTGGTTTCTCTTCAATAATTCCAGTTTAAAAAAAAAAAAAAAAAGGAAAGAAAGAAGAAAAAAAGCTAATAGAAATGTGCCCTGAGCATCTAATTACCAACAGGACCTTCTGAAATGTCAATGTGTGATGAATGAAATGTGTAGACAATGAAAATGTGTAGACCTGCAGACAAGAAAGCCGGATTTGAATTTTATCTGCCATGTCTTGGTAGTGTGCTTATATGTAAATACAGTATATAAATTGCTGGATACTTCTAAGGCTTCATTTCTTTCTCATAGACTGGGATTAATAATGCCTTCCCAACCTCTCTCAAGTGGTACAAAAGGGACAAAAGTAAGAGATGGTAGGATATAGTCATATTAAACTGTTTTATTCAAGTGTAAGGATAAATAATATGGATATTACTGAGATAGTCCTAACATGGTGATGATCAGATTATTTCAACATATATAGAAATGTATGTATTTATATATTGCTGTGTTTCCTTATGTTAATAGTTTTTAATTTAGAGTTTTTATATATATGTTCTTCAGTGAGATTAATCTACAGCTTTTTTTTTCTTTTTTCTTCTTTTGTGGACAGCGAAGCAAAGTTTATTGAGTGACAGTACAGAACTCCCAAAAAGGGAGGGGTCCCAAGAGGGTTGCTTTGATCTACCACTTTTATTCTTCATAAATTCTTTGCTTGCCTAATAAAATATGTTGAGAAGAATATTCTTTTTTCTATTCACTAAAGAGTTTCTTTTGTAAGATTAAAATTACTTTTCTCCCAAAATGTTTGGAAAAATTCTCCAGTAATGCCTTTTGACTTTGGAGTTAACTTGTAGAAAGATTTTTAATTAAATATTTTATTACTTTAATTACTTTAATGAGTATAAGATTATTCAGTTTTCTTTTTTCTTCTGGGTCAAATTTGAAAGATTTTTTTTAATTTAGTGGCATAAAATCATATAACTCATTACTCTTTTAATATTGACAGCACTAAAAATGATGTTATATTTTCATAATTATTATTTGTGCCTTATCTTTTTATTTTCTTAATTTAATTTTTTTCAGTATTCCAAAATTCATTGTTTATACACCGCACCCAGTTTTCCATGCAATATATGCCCTCCATAATACTCACCACCAGGCTCACCCAACCCCCCACCCCTCTCCCTTCCAAAACCCTCAGTTTGTTTCTCAGAGTCCACAATCTCTCATGGTTTGTATCCCCCTCCAATTTTCCCCCACTCACTTCTCTCCATCTCCCAATGTCTTCCGTGTTATTCCTTATGTTCCACAAGTAAGTGAAACCATATAATAATTGACTCTCTCTACTTGATTTATTTCATTCAGCATAATCTCTTCCAGTCCCATCCATGTTGATACAAAAGTTGGGTGTTCATCCTTTCTGATGGAAGCATAATACTCCATTGTATATATGGACCACATCTTCCTTATCCATTCGTCCACTGAAGGGCATCTTGGTTCTTTCCACAGTTTGGCGACTATTGCCATTGCTGCTATGAACATTGGGGTACAGATGGGCCTTCTTTTCACTACATCTATATCTTTGGGGTAAATACCCAATGATGCAATTGCAGGGCCATAGGATAGCTCTCTTTTTAATTTCTTAAGGAATCTCCACACTGTTTTCCAAAGTGGCTGCACCAACTTGCATTCCCACCAACAGTGTAAGAGGGTTCCCCCTTTTCCACACCCTCGGCAACACTTGTTGTTTACTGTCTTGTTAATTTTGGCCATTCTAACTGGTATAAGGTGGTATCTCAGTGTGGTTTTGATTTGAATCTCCCTGATGGCTAACGATGATGAACGTTTTTTCATGTGTCTGATAGCCATTTGTACGTCTTCATTAGAGAAGTGTCTGTTCATGTCTTCTGCCCATTTTTTGATGTGATTATCTGTTTTGTGTGTGTTGAGTTTGAATTCTTTATAGATCTTGGATATCAGCCCTTTGTCTGTACTGTCATTTGCAAATATCTTCTCCCATTCTGTGGGTTGCCTCTTTGTTTTGTTGACTGTTTCCTTTGCTGTGCAGAAGCTTTTGTCTTGATGAAGTCCTAAAAGTTCATTTTCCCTTTCGTTTCCTTTGCCTTTAGAGACATATCTAGAAAGAAGTTGCTGTGGCCGATGTTGAAGAGGTTACTGCCTATGTTCTCCTCTAGGATTTTGATAGATTCCTGTCTCGAGTTGAGGACTTTTATCCATTTCAATTTACCTTGTGTATGGTGTAAGAGAATGGTCGAGTTTCATTCTTCTACACATAGCTGTCCAATTTTCCTAGCACCATTTATTGAAGAGACTGTCTTTTTTCCTGCTTTGTCAAAGATCATTTGATGATAGAATTGAGGGTCCATATCTGGGCTCTCTACTGTGTTCCACTGGTCTACGTGTCTGTTTTTGTGCCAGTACCATACTGCTTGGTGATCACAGCTTTGTAGTAAAGCTTGAAATCAGACAACGTGATGCCCCCAGTTTTGTTTTTCTTTTTCAAAATTTCCTTAGCAATTCTCTTTTTGATCAATCTCAGCAGTGGTTAATCAACTTAAGTGTTTCAAAAAAAGCAATTTTTGGATTTGTTGATTCTATTACGTCCTTGCAATCTTTTTAATTAATTTCTACTGTTATCCTCTTTCTTTTTCTTGTATTTGTTTTACATTTTTCTAACCTCATTAGGTAGATGCTTAGTTTATTTCTTTTCAGTCTTTCTTAACTTCTACTATATAAACTTTTAACTATGAATTTCCCTCTAATCACTGTTTTAGCTGTATCTGTGATTTTTGATGTGCAGTATTTTTCTTCTTAGTTGGTTAAATATATTCCAATATTCATCATGATGTTTTATTTAACCAAAAACCTATTTAAAAATATATTTCTTAATATCTACATATGTGAGTTATTATTAGAATAATTGCATTGCACTTACAGAAAATGCTCTATATAATTCCAAACATTTGGAATTTATTCAAGCTTGTTTTATGACTCAATATATGATGCATTTTTATAAATATTCTGTATGTGCTTGAAAAATAATACATGTTCTGCAGTTATTTGACTTAATGTTCTATTTACGTCCCTGAGGTCAACTTATTTTACAATATTGTTCAGATTTTCTAGATCCTTACTGATCTTTTGATTATTCTTTCAGTTACTTGTTTTATTGTCCTATTATTTTTTGTAGATCTTTATCTTATTTTTATATTTTGACTTGACATATTTTGAAAATGTGTTACTACATGCATAGAAATTTGTTTCTATGCATTGTCCTATTAGTTTTATAATTGTCCAATTAGTTTTATAAATCTTTATCTTATTTTTATATTTTCACTTTATATATTTTGAAAATGTGTTATATGCATAGAAATTAAGAATTTTTATGTGTTCCTAATGAATTAAATCTTTTAGTTTTATGAAATTCTTTTCTTTATATCTAGTAAATCTTTTTGCCTCAAGGTCTAAAATTTCCATTATTAGTATAACCATATTAGGATTCCTTTGGTGAGTGTTTCCATGCAATATATTTTCTTTTCTTTTTATTTATAACCTTTCTATACTTTTATGTTAGAATGTGTCTATTCAGAGGTGCCTGGGTGGGTTAAAGCCTCTGCGTTTGGCTCAGGTCGTGATCCCAGGGTCCTGGGATTGAGCCCCGCATGGGGCTCTCTGCTCAATGGGGAGCCTGCTTCTCCCTCTCTCTCTCTGCCTGCTGCTCTGCCTACTTATGATCTCTGTCTGTCAAATAAATAAATAAAATCTTTAAAAAAAAAAGAACGTGTCTATTCAGTTTTAGGAAAAATCCCAAATGAGTTTTTGCTTTGTTCTGTTCATTTATTCAATCTAACATATATATGTGTATATATACATATATGTGTGTGTGTATATTTATTTATTTTCACTTCTACATGGAACACTTAGCTCCATTAAATTTAATGTATATTTCTGTGTGTTTTACATTTTTCTTGCTTGTTCTGTTTCTTTTACTCTCTTTTGCTTTGTTTTGGATTTCTCAAGGATTTTTTTTTTATTTCATTTTTCCTCTGTTAGTTTGAAATTTTCACACATTTTCTATTCTTTGTGTGGTTACCATAGAAATTACCCTTGCTTCTTATTCTTCTGGTCAACAAAAAGACCTCAGCACTATTTAGCTTCATTTATCTCCTTCATTACTGATATGCTACTGCTGTTGGACACTTTAGTTGTCTATTTTTATAGATATGAGATATTATTATTGTGCATGCAGTCAGTATTCATATAGTTTTACCTACAGCTCCACAAGCTTTCACCACAAATCCCTTTGTTTCAGAGTTCCAATTATTTTGGATTTTGACAGGTAATGTGCTATATAAACCTTATATTACTTATCACCTCCAGTGGGATCTCATCAACATTTCATAATTGTGCACATTAATATTTTTGCAGATAACTGTTAACTATTTAAGTGGAGTAAAGACTATACAAGTCATTTTAGGTAGATCTACCACCAGATAAGTTCAGATCAGGTCTTGCTGATTTCAGAGGTTTGGGGATTTGGAATTGTATGTGAGAGATTGGGGGCAGACCTTATGCAGTGTCTGTTTTCAGAAGTTAAATAAATGCCATTGCTGACCTGAACTGTCAGCAAGGAGATTTTTGCATAACAGTTTTGGCCAGATTTGGGACTTTGGGGTACTGTGACTTTAACAGTGCAAGTCTACCTGTCTAGCTGACAGACATTCCTGCACCCAATACATTTATGCTGGAAAAATTGGAACAATGAAATTATGGAGTTTGTTAACATCCCATACAGCAGGTTCAGAGCAGGAAAGGTATCTGAACACAAAGTCTCAGGCTTCATGTACTCTTACTTTAAACATATTTTGACTCCTAGAGAGGAAGGAAAACATCACAGCTGGATAAACACAAGATATTCAAACTGAACAATGAAGGGCAAATGGCAGTCAAGGGACAAAAGAAAAGCTTCCTTACAGATGAATGATATGGATGGAGATCTTGAAAAGACCATTTGAAAGAGAGGAATGAATGCCTACCTCTCCTAAATGGAGATGTAAATAATCTGTTTCAGCTGGAAGGTTTCACAGCCTCATAGATTTTATGCAGAAATAAATTATTTTCAACACAGACCCAACATTTATTACACTAATTATACCATTATTCACATTCCTCTCCTAGCATGATCCAACATGAATGCATTTAAAATATGGATTTACAGAACTTCTTCCAATAAATCTCTTTTTAAAAAACCATTCGTATAGTAATGAGAAAGGCCTTATTCTGCTAGCGATTTCAAGTTCCCAAGCTCTAAAGGGGATGAAGAGTTAAATCTATCCTTGATAAGCCACCTCCACTCATAACACCAAACAATCCTAGAAGCTAAAAGTAAGTACAGTTTTTAAGATGATTTCAAAGAGACTTAGAAAAATTGTTTGCTGCCTTATATAGGAGTTCATTAACTCTGTGAATTACTTAAGCTACTAGGAGCCATTAGAAGCAGATGACTGAAAAATGAGAAAACAATGCTGAAGCAAAATATCAACGAATAAAATCACCCAGGGCTTCAAATAATGCAAGGAAATGACTGCTTTCACACATTGTTGGTGGAAGAATGGATTGCTATATCCTTTTAGAAAATTAATCTGGCAATAGCAGTACAATTAAAAATACAACTTGACATAGTAATACCATTTTGGGGAAATCTATCTTATAAAAACAAAAGGGTCACTGTGTGAGGTTCTGCATACATATATAGTGTTTATTCTTTAAAAAAGCATTTATTGAGTACATGCTGTGTGCCAATCATGAAACACAGACAAGTGCCATGGTCTTACAAAGCTTACATTCTAAGGGACACAGATAGACAATAAATGGAAAATAGATAGATGGAAAAATAGCAGGTATACCTATCAATGTTATGTAGACTCCAAATGGAGCAGTGTTGTCTATTTTTCACTTTAAATTGGTGATCAAGAAAGGGCCCTCTAAGCAGATGACACTGAAGCTGGGAAATGGCCAACAAGAATCTGATCTTAGGGGCACCTGGGTGGCTCCATGGGTTAAGCCTCTGCCTTTGGCTCAGGTCATGATTTCAGGGTCCTGGGATCAAACCCCGCATCAGGGTCTCTGCCTAGCAGAGAGCCTACTTCACCCCCCGCGCCCCCACCCCGCCTGCCCCTCTGCCTATCAGTGATCTCTCTCTGTCAAATAAACAAATGAAATCTTTTAAAAAAAAAAAAAAGAAAAAGAAAAAGAATCTGATCTTGGAAAAATTGCAGTGATGTTTATACTTGAAAAAGTGATAGCAATCTGAATTTCAGCAACAAAGGAACAGTTAGATTAATTACATTATGACGTATTACAGAGTTATTAAAATAATGTCCAATTGGCATATCAAACTTCACCACACCTTAAAATTTAACTTTTAGTCGCCCTCTTGAAAATACCTGTTCATTTGGCAGTCTGTCTCATCCAAGCTTATTGCAACTCTTCTTCCAGTTTTTAGCATAAAAGCCTTAATATCACCCTTGGCTCTACATTTTGGCTAACACCCAATATCTTGTCCCCCAGCAAATCTGAGGACTCAACCTTGAAAATATATCCAAATTCCTTCACATCATGGCACACTCACCTCCTCCATTTTGCTCCATCATTTCTCTCTGAGATTATTGCAATGGCCTTCCAACTGGGCTCCCTGCTTGTACTTCAGTCTCCACTTAGCATGGCATCCAAAGTGACCCTGTTAAATGTAAATGAGAGTGTTGTTCCCTGGATCAAAATCAGTTTCTTTCAGAGTAAAATTCAAAGCAGTCCTTAATAAAATCTTTAAGGCCTACAGGAACTGACCCCTACCATTGCTTTAACCTCACTGCCTCTTACTTTGTCTCTCAGTCACTTTACCACAGCAGACCTGGGCCCCCAGCTATTCCTTGAACACACAAGGACACTCCTGCCCCAGGAATTTGGTATTTAATCATTCCTTGCCACCAATACAACTAATTGTTAATATTACCATCCTGACTAATTACAGAGAGTAAAATACAACCCCTTACTGCTTCTAATCCTTCTTTCCTACTTTACTTTTTCCCTTACTGTGTGTCACTATCTAATAATACCATGGGTTTTACCCAGTTACATTGCGTATTATCTCTCTCCAGCATCAGAATATAAGCTCTACGAAGGTCAGGGTTTTGTTCACTCTATAACCTCAATGCTTAGACTAGTGCTTGATGCATGATAAATACTCCACAAAAATTTATTCAATCCAGGGGTACCTGGGTGGCTCAGTGGGGTAAGCCTCTGCCTTTGGCTCAGGTCATGATCCCAGGGTACTGGAATCAAGCCCCGCATCAGGCTCCTTGCTCATCAGGGAGCCCGCTTCCCCCTCTCCCTCTGCCTGCCTCTCTGCCTACTTGTGATCTCTATCTCTCTTTCAAATAAATAAATACAATCTTAAAAAAAAAATTATTCAATCCACAAAAAATATTTTTTAAATATTCAAAAGTAAATCAATATACATGTATGTATTTATGAGTATATAAAACAATATGGGATGCAAACCAGACAGTTCACATTGATTCCCTCAAGGAAGTAGAAGTAGAGGCAATGGGGCAGTTTATTAAGTTTTTTTTTTTTCCCTTAAGCATTTCTGAACTGGCGTCTTATTATAGGGGTAACATTCATGAATTTTTTGAAAAAACATTATAATTTAATTTTACATAAAGCATATTGATGTTGCCAAGAAAATGTACTTAAACCCCTCAAATCCAAAGATGAATCCATTTCTCCCTTTTATCATTAGTATCAGTATCTTAATTAGAAACACATAAATATTCAGGCATGGTACCTGTTTATACAATAAAAGATCCAAGAATTTCAGTGAATTCCGAGCTTCCCAGAAATAGAAGTCATTCTAGGCTTCCTCACTAAAAGCATAACCCCTCCATCACGACAGAGAATAAGCTAAATGAACTTTGAGCAAATCAATCCTCATCCAGATAGGGTTTTTTTTTTTTTTTTCATATTCTGATTACTTCTGGCATTAGAGAATAGTTTAAGAAGGCTGAAAATCAACAAGTGCAGTGACCATCTCTTTTTTTTTTTTTTTTGTTCAGATGAAGCAGTATGCAGAAACATAAACAAAACACAGCTAAAGGGATGTGGGGATGAACAACAGCCTCTTTGACCTCCCCAGGTGGCTTCTGAGATAGCTAAATAGAAGTTTTAAGGGTCCTTGCACTTAGAGGATTTAGAAACCCTGATGTGGCAGGGTGAAGAGCAGAGCAGTCTATTAACTCTCAAATGAAGTTGAAGGAATGTTTGAAAGAAATGAGACAAGATAACTGTCTTCAATTATTTTAAGAAGCAAGTTGACTTTTCTGTGAAGCTCCAGAGAACATCAGTAAGATTAGTGAAGGAAAGGTTTAAGAAGGCAACTTATTTGATACTAGGAAAAATAAATATCTGGAAATTATAGTTGGCCCACGATGGAATGAATGGCCAAGTGTGATAGCAAACCTCCTGTCACTAGAGGAATTCAAGCAGAGAGAAAACCTGGATAAACAACCAAATGCAATATATGGCATTACTAACCAAGTGGGAGATTAGATCATTAAAATTCCTACTAATTCTCAGGTTTCTAGGAGTCCATGTATTAGGACTCTTGGTTAAAAGTGACAAAAACTCTCCTTATGCTTAAGCTGGCACAACTGAAATGCCAAATTAGATCCTAGCTTCAGATGTGGCTCGATTCAAGGGTTTAAGGTTTTGTATCTCTTCCCTCCTTTTCTTGAATCTATTTTTGTCTTCTTTTTTGGTTTAATTTTCAGGCAGAATCACTTCACAAGCCAACAAAGGCTCCCAAAAATCACAGGCTTATACTATCCTTATACGTAGAAATCTTCAGGAGAGGAAAGACTCTCTTCTCAATGGCTCATGAGAAGTCTTGGGAAAAACTCTGACTGTTACACCTTTGGTCGCATGACTATCCCTGAAACAATCTCAGCATCCAAGCAGGCAAGACATGATGATTGGCCAGTCTGGATCATAGGCCTGCTGAGAAGAAAGAATTTCCACTCCCCTTCAAGGTCCTTCTAACCTGTCTCAGAATCAAATTGACATGAGACAGATTACCAGGATTCCCCACACAGACATGAAATTCCAAAGACTGTCAGGCAAACTGAAGTGTATGAGGCATCCAAAACTAAGGAGAATGGAATAGGAATCTAGGACTTCAAAGAGAAGGAATGGAATTCATCGGAAGATAAAAAAGAGAAAGTTTTTGGTAAGTAAATGTTCCCTGGGCCACTCAGAAGCAATGGGACAAAGAGAACTTTGATCAAACAGGTCTTTCTAAGTTTCTCCTTGTCTGCCATACCTAGTTCATGCTATAACCTAGTTATCTATGGTGATAGCTCTCTTCCTAGAACAGGTCCTCTATTCAAATTCTTTTTAGGCAGTTGAAGGGAAAGGTAAATAGCTTTTCCTGAATATGTGGGGTTTTACTGCTTTTTTAAAAGATTTATTTATCTTAAAGAGACAAAGAGAGAAAGCAAGAGAGATCAAGTTGGGGAAGGAGTAGAGGGAAACAATCTTCAAGCAGACCCCCACTGAGTGCCAGAGTCCAACATGGGACTCAGTCCCAGGACCCATTAGGTCGTAACCTGAGCTAAAACAGAGAATTTAACAAACTGAGCCACCCAGGTGCCCCCATTTGCTTTTTAATCTAAAATAATCTTCATGCCAAAGTGGTCCCTCTTGGGGTAGCCTGCCCTTGGCCCCTACAAGCCCATCCCTGTCACAGGAAAGGTAGGACCACGTAAATGACAATTCCACCAGGTGGGGGTGGACTATTTCCCTAAAGGAAAAATTTGCTCAGCAGAAAAATAACAGATGTCTATTATATTCTGAGAAAAGCACATAAAACCAAGAGATTCAATTGTTACATACATCTGACCATTCCGGTGAATTTAAAAGGAGAGACAAAGGTTAATAGTCATGCTTTTGCAGATTACAGCCAAGAAGGCATTGAGTCCCTTCACATGTGTTGGCTTAGATAGAGCTTTCCAGAATTAACGAAGAAAATCATGCTGTTTTCACCATTGCACTGCAATGGGCTGGTACTAGGATAAGGAGATGTGTGCTGTCACCAAATATGTTTCTATAACAGATGGGAATTGCTTTTTCTTGAAATAGCTACTGATGTAGGGATGTTAAGATTAGCTAGGGCAATGGCTTCCATTTGTAGGAATTTGTATTATGATAATCAACAAACCAGAAGGAACTGTTAGTCATCCTTTCCCTGTTTAGAGGCAGAGCTTTGCAAATGCAAGAGAACAATATACATGTAGGATATATGTATGTATATGTGTGTGTGTGTATTTCTCCTCTTCTATATATACATGCAGACATTTTTAGACTGTACACAAAATGAGACCACGTATTTCTGACAAAAAGGCAGAATAGCATAATGTGTACAAGCAAGGTTTGGGAACCATTCTGCCCAATTTCAGATCCTGATTCCATCACTTACTAGCTTGGGAACCTTAGGCAAAATATTGGATCTTGCCACATCTCATTTTTTCTCATCTATTATTAGTAATAGCCACAATCTCAAAGAATGAATGGATTAAATGAGTAGATAATGGAAAAGCATTTGAAGACTGACTGGGGCATCATGAGTGCCCAATAAAGTTTGTGATCATTATTATTACTGTCACCAACCAAGCATGTGGTATTTTGCAAAATGCTTATAATCTTAGGACCTCAGTTTCCACTCTTAATTGCCATGTGGGGGTTCTCATAGAAGTCTTGCATGCCATCTTACACTCTGTATGGTGTGTTTTTATTAGGGGATTTTACTTACAAACAGTCTAACAGCAGCTGAGGCAGCATTACTTATTTTTCAGAACCAGGAAAATCTGAACAACTTAAGATAACAGACAAAGAAATTGACCTAATAAAAATGGATCATTTATGTTAAAAATCCCACATATGCAACAGTTTGGAACAGATAATTCTGTAAATATGAATTTTTTAAAAAGGAGAAAGAGGGTGAAATTAGAAATTGGGCATTTAATTTCTTGAATTATATACTTATTAAATAGGGCTTGTGATGTGAATGGTATAAACATTAAAAGATGGGGATAGGGAAAAAAATGAAAACCAATTTAGCAAAAGGGGGTGAAATTAGAAATTGGGCATTTTATTTCTTAAATTATATACTTATTAAGTAGGGCTTGTGATGTGAATGGTATAAACATTCAAAGACGGGGATAGGAAAAAAATGAAAACCAATTTAGCAAAATTGCTCAGCAAGGTAAATTCATCATCACTCACTAATGGTTAATATGAATGTCTGAAAATAGGTACAACCTTATTCTGGACCCAACCACTTTATAAAGAAATAATTTAAAAATGGAAGATGATGGTTTCCAGAAGTTAAATTTCTCTGTATGTTGCCAAGTTCGCTCCTAACTTTCTTCTCGTAAAGATGCTTTGCTGGATATGAATGGAAACTTTCCCTTTTGGAATCCCCCATCTGTCACTGTATAAATTGGATTCAGAGAAAGTAATTTGGTTGCTGCAAATAGGATTTCAGTAGCACAGGTAGGCTAGGCAGTAGAACAAGGCAATTCTCAGAAACTGAGACCCAGCTTCAGGAAACTAGCCCTTTAAGGGAAGACTGGGAAGGGAAACCTAGCAAATATTTTAACTCAAAACCAAGTTATCCTCAAATAAAAAAATGCACTTCATGGATTCCCAGGAAGTGTCAGTTGTTCTTCAGCTGTCGCTAATGCTTTTTAGATGTTACGATGTCACATAATAGAGCTTAGCAGCTATGGTCGAGAAAGGACTAGGTAGGAAAAAGAAAAATAGCTAATGATGGATACACACAATGAAGAATAACCCTACCTGCTGACAGCCAGAGCAAATGATAAAAATTTATTCTGATGAGATTTCTTGCCTGCATCTGGATTTAGAACTACAGGGAAGATAAAGCTGAAAAGAATTTTAGAGGACATCTTGTTCAATCCTTCATCTCTTGTGTGAATCCCCATTACAATCTTCCTCAAAAGTAGACTTTCACCTTGACTAGAATACAGCCAATGCTATTTTCCAGGAAAAATATAACCCATTAAATATTTTGCAGTGTGGACCTGAGAAAGTTCTTTCTTAAACCGAGTATAAATTGATCTCCTAGGAATTTCCATGCATTGATCCTAGATTGATCTCTGTAGACTTTCTCCATACATTACTAAAATACATTTATTCAATAATTCAACAAGTATTTTTTGAGCCTCTCTGTCACACGTGACACACTCTTTTAAAACCTGAATAGAAGGATACAACATAAAAAAAAATGTTCTTATCCACAAGCTGCTTATAGAGACAAAAGAAAGGGATGCAATTAGTTTCAGCACAGATTGGCTTTAGCGTACAAGGTACAAGGAGATGTGAGCAAGATTTCATGATCTTAGTAGAGAAAGGAATCACTTCTTTGTAGGGTCTATAAGACAAGAGAGTAAGGACATGGTATCACAAGGGCCCTCAACAGCATGAACAAGGGCAAAGGTGAGAAGTTTGGGGGTTTGATGCCTCCTGGATGTCTATGTTGTACATTAAGATAGAGACCCTTGAAAATGTCCTGTAACTGCATATGTGTAGTGTTTGGCATTTGGACATGTGATAAATTATCATATTATAAATCTGAATTGGATGGACTTTAACTTGCCCACTTCCCTGCATGTGAGGGACAAGAGATACTCACCCAAAAAACCAAATGATGAGTTTTTTCATTCTCTACAGGTGTATAGTGTGTGTGTGTGTGTGTGTGTGTGTGTGTGTGTATCTGTCTGTCCGTCTGTCTGTCTGTGGTGTGGGAGTCTCTCACCTCATCAGTCATCTCTGGATGAACTGTAATGTCTCCTGGAGGACAGCCAAGCAGGAAAGCCCCAGATAGAGCGAGCAAGGGATATTTTGTCCTTGACTAATACAGAGACTCGTTGGCCCAAGACCAATTCCAGGTGGTAGAAATAGAACTGTGCCCACTTCAGGGGAATTAGGCAAGGTTCTGGCAGGGGCCAGGTTTGCTTCAAATTCCACCAGGAACCACCCCTTTTGAGGACTAGAAGCTTGTGTTTTAAACATGACAACTGTTATGCCTTTTGTATTTTCTATAATTATTGCCTTTTTGTTCACTGAGTATTAAAATTCTTTCTGAAAATGTCAGCGTGTCTAAACTGAGCAAAGGAAAACATGAAAACTTGTTTCAATTCATGCTTCTCCTGTTTTTAACAGGTACAGGCGCCCTGGGGCTGGATGTAGTGGAGGCCACAATACTCTAAAGAAGAAGCCTCAGAGGAAAGAGAAATTTAGGAGAAAAAAGCTGGGAGGGCTCTTAATTAGCCATCCTTCTTCACAAAGACATGGTTCTGGACTTTTTTCCATATTCTCATATTATGAGAGATTACTCAATATGTTTTTTTAATATTTTCAAAATTCAACTTTGTATTGAAAAATGCCTATGCATTGTAGAAAGTATAGAAAATGCAGGCAAGCATAAAGCAGAAAATAAAAATGATCCAGAATTCTATCATCAGAATATCGGTAATGTTCCGGTGTGTCCTTCTACATTTCTTTAACTTAAAAAATGTGTGGATTTAAAGTGGAATTAAATTGAATTTAGATTTTATTTTTTTACATATGTTCTGTTGTACCCCTTTCTCTGCTGTTTCTAAATTGTACTTCCATAGCAGCATTTTCATTCGTGGCGCAGCATTCCACAATGCACGTAAATTACACCTCGATTGTTAGGCATTTGACTTGGTCCCATGTTTATACGTTTAATGTGACATTACAAGGACTATATTTTATTTTCATCTGCAAAGAAGGGAGGGGTTGGAGGAGGGTATTTTTATAACCTAATCCTTTTCTACTCATCTAAACTTTTTACTGCAGCTTCTGAATCTATTCCAAGCATACCTTAGGGCATGAGTGGGCAAAATTTTTTATAAAGGACCGCACAGCAAATATGTTTGCCTTTGTGAGCCACATGGCCTCTATTACAACTTCTCAACGCTGCCTTTGTAACACCAACACAAAAGCAGCCATAGATAATATGTAAATGAATGGGCTGAACAGTGTTTCAATAAATCTTTATTTACACAAGCTACTAGCAGATGATTTGGTCTGTGGGTCATGCTCTGCTGACCTCTGCCTTAATGTTCAGAGTCTTATAGCTGTGCCTTATACTATCTGTCCCACCATATTATGGGCTTAATATATACCAGTGTTCCAAGCTTGGAGAATACTACAGGTGAAGTAGACACAGATTCTGCCCTTGTGGAACTTAATATTCTGTTACTTTGATCTGAGAGCAAAATTTGAATTGGAATGTCTGTGATCAGGTGATTGGGAGGCAACATTTAGGACTGTCCCCATTGCTAGGATCACAGAAACATGATGGTCATGCCCAGTAATGCTTCCTGCTACCTCAGTCATACAAACCGTACCTGGGAACCCTAAAATGCAAACGGCAAACTGGGTAAATGAGCAGAATATAGAAATCACAAAACACTAGCACATTTCTGGCAACATACTAATTGTGTAACTTTAAGCAATATCTTTAACCTCTCTATGCCTGGTAAAATAAGGAGAAAAATGGGGCTGTGAAGATTGAGGTCACATGTGGGAGATGTTTGGTCCAGTACATGGAATAAGTTTGTAATAAATGACATCTATTTTTGAGAGAGAAAAAAAATCCATCTTTGGGCCCTTATCTACAGAGTTGTCTGCAAAATTAGGTCATATTTTTCATTATTTGTTCATTAAACATATTTTATTATAATATATAGAACAAGTGACAGTATATAGAAAGATATATACTCTAGGACAAGTGATAACAAAGGAAAGAAAGAAGAATATAAAAATTGGGCCCCAGGACTGAAATATGGAGATCTGGAGTCATTCATAATAATGACCTGCTTTACTCTTTACACACTTAAAGGTATTTTGTATATACTGTGCCTGACCCAGATAATGCACCTCCACAGACCTCAGTCCCTCCTGGCCATTAAGCCTCCACTCTTTGCTCTGTTCCAGGAGCAGCTACAGTGGCAACATGTCCCATTCCCATTGTCACAAAGCCCTGGCCACATCCACCATTTCCTCGTCTTGTCCAGCCTCCCTAAGGGTGGGAGTCATGGGGCTCCTGTGCCAGGTTATATGCCCTCCAACCCTGACAATTCATGATCCTGCTTCAGAAGCTGCCAGAAGGGGCAGGTGAACCAAGTCAACAGTATAGGGGAATCCACGTCCTCTGGGGCAATTTTTTACCAATGAGAAACCGGGGACCAATGGGGAGCCAGCATACACACTGCTCTCTTCCTCTGTCTTAGACTGCTGTGACTTTTCAACCTCATGCTCTTCCAGTTAGACTTTACAAGCCTTCAGAGTATAACAGAAAGTCACTCGTTTTCTTCTGCTGGCCTCTTCCCATGCCAACAAAGACTCAGAGCCTGGGTTTGTTGAAAAACTAAGCCACGGGGCTCACGGGTGGCTCAGTTGGTTAAGTGTCTGACTCTTGGTTTCAGCTCAGGTCATGATCTCAGGTGGTAAGATCGAGCCCTAGTCAGGCTCCGTGCTCAGCACAGAGTCTGCTGAACACTCTCCCTTTCCCTTTGCCCCTCTTGTGCTCTCTCTCTCAAATAAGTAAAATCTTTTTTTTAAAAAAAAAAGGAGAAAAGAAAGAGAAAAGTCTTCCACGTGTTGTAGAGAAAAATTTTAATTCAGTCTCTCTTCTGTGTGTTCGCTTTCTACTCACACTAGTTGCTTCCTTTCTGACATTTCTGGTCATCAAATGTATGGGGTTGTTTCCCCAAGACAACAAGAAAGTCTCTCTTGGGTGTCCTACAGTTTAATTCACTTCTGACACTATCTACCTGGAATTAGTTTCAGATTACAGGTTAAGGGCTCAGTCCCGAAAGACTACCCCCACCACAGTCGGGTACCCCTTCAGACACCAGTCACAAGGCCAGGTTATCACCTGTGCTTCTGATCATAGGTTCCCACAACACCCTCTGTGAGTTTGATTAATTTGCTACAATAGCTCACAGAATTCAAGAAAACACATTTACCAGTTTATTAAAGGATTTGATAAAGGATATACATGAACAGCCAGATGAAGAAATACATAGGGTACAGTCCAGAAGGTTTCCTAGCACAGGAGCTTCTGTCTCCATGCAGTTGGGGTGCACTACTTCCCAGGTGTGCAAGTGTTCGCCAACCCTCTGACCCCTGTCCTTTTGGGTTTTCATGAAGACTTCATTATATAAGCATTGATTAAACCATTGGCCATTGTCAACTGAACTCAATCTTAAGCCCCTCTCCCCTCCCCAGAGGTATGTGGGGCTGTGCAGGGTGCAGAACTGAAAGTTCCAACCCCCTAATCTCTTGATTGGTTCCCTTTAAATTACCTAAGGGCCTTCTAAAAGTTACCTCATTAACATAATAAAGCCCACTTTACCCCTGTTATCACAAGAAATCCCAAGCTGTGAACCAGTAACTGTGGAAAAAGACCAAATGCACACTGGAAATACCTTTTGGTCATCTAAATGGCCAATAGGTATTTCTTATAAATCACAATATTGCACTGGGAGTGCTCCCTCTAGGAACACTAAGGAAGGACTTGGTCTGCAAGCCTTTGTGGTCCCATCTGATGTCAGCCAGCCTCTGGCCCAGGATGACTTCTAACCCATCCTTCTGGAGATACTGCTTCATTGTGATCCAGAGGCTGACACCAAGCCTTTCCATCTGTGGCTGGTGGAAAGCTGCACACCCTGTTTGAAGACTAGGGTGCAATGCAAGAGTGCTGGGTTTTGTATGAACACTAATACCTACTAGATGGGTGACCACTCAAGCCTCAGTTTCTTTTTCCATACAATGGGGATAATCATGTAACCACTCTCAGTGCCCCAGCAAGCCCATGTGCTCCCAGCTCTCCCAGACAGTTCCTGGACTCTCCCATGGCTCCCTGCACCTCTGCGTGGTGGGGTTCTATGGACAGCAGCAAGCAGCTAGGCCAGAGTGCAGGGCACACTGAGTGTGCCAGAGAGTTAATAACTGGAACAGTCTGAACCAGTGAGGGACAGGAGTTAGTGAACACACACCTCAGCTTCCTTGTGTCCTGTGTAGGTCAATTCTGAGATGGTGCTTCACAGTCTCTCAGAGAGTTCCCCAGCAAGACTGAATCCCACTTACCCACACAGGGTAACCCACTTATATACATCCCCCTTCCTAGCCTCCCTCCCTCCCTTCCTTATCTCCCTTTCCCACCCCCTCACTGAGCTACCTGGGAAGGACTCCCCCAATATATTTATTTGCATCAAAACCTTTGCCTCAGGTCCAATTCAGCAAGAACTATAGAGTTCTTGCCTATCTCAGAGAATAGTTAAAAATAACAAAAAGGAAAGTCATAGAGCTCCATTGCTAAGCTCCAGGAGAGTTGGGACTGTTTGGCTCACTACTGAATACCTAGTACTCAGCACAGTATCTGGCAGATAGCAGATTCTGAATGCATATGTCCTGAATTAATTAATTAATTAATCAGCTACTCTGAACTCACCTGTTGGTGTTAATGAAAAATTTATATCATTTGACACATTTATCATGCTCAATAGATGTCAGGGCTTCATTCCTTTTCCTATGTCCACTTTTTTTCTCTCCTAGGTCTGTTTCTGGAGGTTTGGGAGTGGCTGAACAGAACCCAGGGTCCTTCGGGTGTCTCCTGCTGTATACCGCCCCCATCTCCCACAACTCCAGCCTCTAAGAAATTTTTAATATATTCATCATTATCTGTTACTTTTCTGCTTTGAATTGTTCTGCTCTTCATACCCACCTTAGAATGTAATATAATCAATTAACAACTACAGCAAAATGCAGTTACATTTGGTGCCAATCAATGCCTTAGGGGGACTCCATGATTTAAAAAAAAAACAAAAAACAAAACATAATGGACTCCTGACTTCCCCCCTCCACCCCAAAATGTGCAGTCAAGTAGGTGACTCCTTATATGCTGGTGGGGGGTAGAAAGAAAGAAATTGTATCAAGTATTTGGAAGAAACATGAAGTTTAATGCACTATTTCCTTAGACCTGGCTTTCTGGTAGGCTGGAAGTAGTCACAATATAGCTGGAATAAGAATTCCATGGTTTGCCAAAGGACAAGACTACCTTGCAGAGTTCATGCCTGCATTCCCCAGTGTTAGGCAGCGCTTCCAAAAATAATAATAAACCAACCAATGAAACAAATAAAGCCTTTCCCAGAAAGCTGTAGTGCTTATAGATTGGTATGTCAGAAAGCATCTACCATCTGAGAAATCCAGAGGGAGGGACCTTTGCATCTGGCCTTCTCAGTTTACAGTAAGTCACTTGAGACACAGAGATTGCTGCCTGCTAGAGACCACATGGCACATCAGCAGCAGAACAAAGGCCAGCTCCTCAACCTTCTGGTTCTTTCTAATGCTTCTCCACCACGCTACCTCCTCAGCTCTTGACAACAGGGCAAAAATAGCTTCATGGGAAATATGTGTGGGGGTATGTATGTAAGTGAGTGTTCATGGTTTATTTTTCAGGGTTTATGTCATTTATGCCAGGTTTCCAAGGATATTATGTTCGTAAGAGATCAGCTGCACATTTTCCCTAAACTAAAAGCTTTCTTAATCATGTATGCCTCATCCTATTTTCCCTGTTTTACATTTTAGGGATCATGAATATATTAAATATAGAGCTTTTTACTGGTTATGTCTTTTTCTGGGTCTGTTTTTCCCATCAATAAGATGAGGAAGTTGAACAAATGTAGTCACTGGTGTGTCTTTTAAATGGAAAATTCTGTGATCCCAGTGGCTTCGGTGGTAGTTACTTAGCAGCATGGGATTTTCTTGTCCACTGTTGTTACCCAGTGTCCAACATATTTCTCTATACAACTTCTCCTTAACATAAGATACACAGGAAAGTCAGTAAGTGCTTGTTAAGGGGATGAAAGGAGAGATGGGAGAGTGGAGGACTGAAAGAACCCACCTTCAGTAGTGAAGTTCTTATATTGACATTATCTGTAATTATAAATGATACTGACATAGTCCAACAGAGAACCTCAATAATTTATATATGTGAAACCTAGAATCTTAGACCCACAAGTTTTAAGTTAGTCATTATATTAATCTACACATTAATTCATTCATTCACATATTTGTATTCCACATCTTTCAGTTACACTCCCTTCCATTCACTCATTCATTATTGATCTAATCAATGTACTCAGTTAACATTTATTGAGCACTATTCCTTCACCAAATTCGCCTACTTCTTAAATTATTCACATTCTAAATTAGACCAAAAAAAAGCACAATGAAAACTTAAATTCATTTGAAAAGAAAAGGTAAATAAATCTGCTTTCATCAGTCCTTTGTATATTATGTAAGCCAACATATAACAATGAAGCTACTAATCAATGTCTATCATCACTGTTTATAATAAAATGCTATTATTTATGTATAAAACATCCAACAAACATAGACATTCTGGACTAGAACCAAGCATATGGAAGAAAATTTTAGGTCACGTTTAGCAAAGGCTTTTTAATAGTGAATGAATGAACTCTTTCTGGAGCTATTCAAGCTCAGACTGGATGAACACCCACAAGGAGATCTAGATTTATTGTTCTTAGGAGTGTTAAAGCCAGTAATGGCTTCCAGAGGCTAATAGAATAAGTTGATCCTTTCCTAAAAAAATCTATACACACACACACACACACACACACACACACACACAAAACAATTCTGCCTATAATTTCAGAGCTCATGCATTCCTTGAATTCTATTCATCAACACTAGATTAAAATCACCTGTTCTGGAAAGATTCCACATTTGGTGAGAGGCTGCAACAGTTGACCTCTGAGGTCCTTGGAGCTCTGAGAGTTCATATTTCACTATGCCATACATCTTCTATCTAAGACAAGCTTCTTTATTTTCTTCACCCCCATATTAATGCTTCTAAAATTGAGATGAGCTTACTAATCAATATGTACATTTAATGCAGTGGGATTTTTGTTTTCTGAAGACCTTTTACAAAATCAATGGTACAATCTCCTAATCAATAGCAACTTTGAAGTAGGAAAAAAAAGTGCATTATTTATCAGATGATATGCTTGGCATTGCTAAAAATAAAAGTAAAAACAAGGTTTCTGCCTTCAAAGAGTTCGCAATCAAAAATGTAGACCAATGTTTGTGAAACAGACTAATACCCCAGCAAGTAATCAATCATTTGTGAGGTGAGCATTTTTCAGAAGACACAGATGTCAATACAAGGAAGAGAAGATAATTAAAAAGGCTTGAGATGGAACAAATGGTCATGAATTGAATCTATGGAAGGGCTTGGACCTAAAACACTCTAAAATATTTAGCTCAATGGTGTGGTTGCATGATGGAAACAAAATAGTATTTAAATCTTCCAGCAATTTATTTTAGCTGTTTGCGATGAGTTATTAAAATTATCATTGAAATTATAAAAATGACTGAATGGGAAAGGATGTGAAAAATCTGGTCTCTATTTTAGAGTGTGCTAGAAATTGTTCTTCATGCAGATATGCTCTTTGTTTTGAGAGAATACTTTGATCAGTCTTTTACTTATAGATATTTTAGGTGAGTATCTACCCATTTTTTCTTAGAAAATCCTGAAACAGTGACATCATACCAAATGCTTCAGGCCAAGAATTTTGTTTCTGAATATACATATTCTGAATATACATATGTGTGTGTATGTGTATGTATATATACATATATATACATACACACACACACACACACATATATATATCATTCTTGGGGGTCACAGTTGCCTCCCTGCAAAGTTTATTATATTTTTATTAAGTGCCACATTCTTTAATCCCCATTATAAACAGGGACATATGGGTCTAGCATCAGTGGAGAAGACTGGGTTGGCCAGTTTATTAACTGGCCCCTTCAACATGGCGACAGATATGCACAATGAGGGACTGACCTTCTGGGGGGCGAGGGGAGGCATGGTCACAGCAATTAAGTTTTACAGCAGTTATTCCCAATATTTGGTTTCACTTCTCCTCAATCTCTGTACTATGATTCCCCATAATCCACAGTTTTCTTATAAAGTTTTGTCAGTGCTACAATCTGATTATTAGCTCTTGCTAACTAAGTGGGGGGCCTCCATCCTTTTCTGAGTCAAAGTAGATCACAGAGGGTGGTGTGGTATAAAGAAATGTTTTCAAGCTGTAAAAAGAGACTGATGGAGAAGTCCAGAGTGGTAACTGATTACCAGTAACTAGTGCAAGTGTGCAAATTCCCCAAAAAGACCCAGGAAGGAAGAGGGAGGGATCTGGACTTCCTGTAACCAAAGACAGGATTTAGTCGATTTTAGTCAACTGCTAAAAAGAAACATGACTCCTTGAAGACCTCTGGGCTTGGAGACAATAAGTGGGTTTTTCCTTTTTTTTTTTTTTTTTTTTTTTTTTGGTGGAGCCAGAGTCTTTAGGTTCTCCTTAATGGCTGCCAAAATATTATGAATCATTAAACTGTGTTTGAAGGACTGCAAGAATTAGACAGGAAAAAGAAGAGATTTCACAGGAAAATAAGATTTTCTCTAAATACACATTTAAAATATACTAAGAAAAACATTTTGGAATGTTGGCTACTCATCTGGTAATAGATGAGATGTAATTAGACTTTAAGACATACTACATTATGCTCCTTGGACATCATTGGCTTTTGGTTCCAGTGCTCTCCCAGCAAGTCAACAGATAATGCCGCTGTCCTAGGGATCTATTCTTTGAGGAAGGTTGCAAAGCCCAGGGCCCCTGGCTAATGAAGAGCCATTTATCATTTTTTTTTAATTTTACAGCATTAAAACATGCAGAGCATTAAAAGTGGAATTCTCCCATGAAGGTAATGAAAGAAAGACATACGAACTGTGGATTAACAAAGATGTTCATCTCAAGTAACAGTGAAAAACTGAAAACAACTGAATTATCTAATATATTGGATTTTTTTCACTAAATTACACTATCCTTTTGATGAAATATAATACAGTCATTGAAAAATATGTTGTATTAAAATGTTAATAGGGATGGAGGGGAGGAGTCAAGAAGGCAGAGGAGTAGCAGACTGAGATGACATCAGGTCACAGAAGTTCAGCTAGATAGTTAGCAAACCATTCCACACATCTACAAACCCAACAGGGGATTGATGAAAAGAAGAACAGTAATTCTAGGAACAGAAAATTGAACACTTTCTGAAAGGTAGGATGTGCAGAGAAGTGAATCCGAAGCGACAAGAAGATAGATCATGGGGGGTGGGGCTGGCTCCCAGCAAGCACTGGAGCAACAGAGCACAAAATCTGAACTTTTAAAAGTCTGCTCCACTGAGGGTCATGACTCCAGAGGCTAAGCGGGGGTGGAGACCTTGCAGGGACCTGTGGTCTCAGGTCCTGCAGGGTCACAGAAGGAGCAGGGGTGTCTGAATGTAGCAGAGCTTGCAGGTATCAGAACAGGGATGCTGGCTACAGAGAGGAGCCAAGGAGTGAGCTCTCAGCTTGGGGTTACCTTAAACTGTAATCTGCGGCATAGTGAGACCACTGCTCTTTGAGCAGGGACCCCACAAGTGGCAGATCCAGAGAGACTCACCTTCCTTCTCTGGAGGCAGGTTTGGAGACTCCAAATGGGGCTGTGTGCCAGAGACAGAAATGCTCAGACACAGGCCAGGTGAGCTTGGAGTGCGACCAGAGACCAGGGAGACGGGAGTGATTGAGCGCTTTTCTCTGATGGTGCACTGAGGAGTGGGGCCCCAAGATCTAGGCTCCTCTGGGCCAGA
Source organism: Lontra canadensis (assembly GCF_010015895.1). Classification (NCBI taxonomy): domain Eukaryota; kingdom Metazoa; phylum Chordata; class Mammalia; order Carnivora; family Mustelidae; genus Lontra; species Lontra canadensis. Next base: position 18,917,894 of record NW_022630999.1, read on the forward strand.
GATTGGGAGGCTGCCATTTTCATTCCCATCCTCCAGAGCTTGACAGAAAGTGTTCAGGGAACAAAAGCTCCCAAGAGCTAACATGAGCAGATTACTCAGCCTGGCCCCAGTAAGGACGGCGCAATTCTACCTGGGGCAAAGACATTTGAAAATCACTACAACAGGCCCCTCCCACAGAGATCAGCAAGAACATCCAGCCAAGACTAAGCTCACAGATCAAGGAGAACAGCAGAGTTCCAGAGAATGGGAAAGTAAAGCAAGGAATTCATGGCTTTCTCCCCATGATACAATAGTCTTGCAAAGTTAATTAAAATTTTTAAATTTTATTTTTCTCTTACTATAATATTTTAACATTTCCTCTTTCCTCTTTTAACGTTTTTTAACTAGTTTAACTTAGCAATACTTTGCTAAAGAAAAAAAATCTTTTTAAACCTTGATTATTATACTCATATTTTATCCTTCATTGTATCTAACTTTATTTTTTGTATACATATAGGGTTTTTTATTCTAAAAAATGTTGGGATAGAATTTCTTCTAACAGATCAAAATGTACCCTAAATCTAGCACAGGGCTTTGTTCTAGTCTCCAGCCTGAGCAAATTCTCTCCAGTTTCTTTTTCTTCCATTTTCCAACCAAATTATCTTATCGCTTACTCTTTTAGAATTTTTTTAAAAATTTTCATCTACAGTCATATTCCATGCCTTCATCATATTTACCCTTACTTTTATATATATGTAAGGTTTTCTTTCGTTAAAAATTTTGGGAGGTAATTTCTTCCAAGAAACCAAAATACACCCAAAATCAAGTATGTGGCTCTGTTCTATTTTTATTTTTATTTTTTCTGAATTTTTTTTTAAACTTCTTTTTACCACTTTCTTCTCCCCCTGATTTGAGGTCTCTTCTCATCTGGTTAGTGTACATTTTTCTGGGGTCTTTGTCACCCTTTTAGTATTTTATTCTCTCCTTCATGTATTCTTCTCTGGGTAAAATGATAAGGTGGAAAAACTCACCACAAAAAAAAATAATAATAATAATAACAAGAGGCAGTACTGATGGCTAGGGACTTAATACAGACATTGGTAATATGTCAGATTTAGAGTTCAGAATGATAATTCTCAAAGTGCTAGATGGGCTCAAAAAAGGCATGGAAGATATTAGAGAAAACTGGAGAAATAAAATCCCTTTCTGGAGAAAATAAAAGAACTAAAATCAAACAAAGCTGATATTTTTAAAAAGCTACTAATAAGGTACAATAAAAAATGGAGGCTCTTACTCCTAGGATAAATGTGGCAGAAGAGAGAACTAGTGACATAGAAGAACAAATGACAGAGAATAAAGAAGCTGAGCAAAAGAGAGACAAATACTGGACCACAAGAGGAGAATATGAGAGATAAGTTATACCATAAGATGAAACAATATTAGAATAATTGGGATTCCAGAAGAAGAAGAAAGAGAGAGGGGTAGAAGGTATACTAGAGCAAATTACTGTAGAGAATTTCCCTAATATAGCAAAGGAAACAAGTATCAAAATCCAGGAGGCACAGAGAACCCCCCTCAAAATCAATAAAAACATGTCCACACCCCGTCATCTAATAGTAAAACTTACAAGTCTTAGTGACAAAGAGAAAATCCTGAAAGCAGTCTGGGACAAGAAGTCTATAACATACAGTGGTAAAAATACTAGATTGGCAGCACACCTATCTACAGAGACTGGGCAGGTCAGAAAGAACTGGCATGATACATTCAGAGCACTAAATGAGAAAAAAATGCAGCCAAGAATACTATATCCAGCTAGGCTATCACTGAAAATAGAAGGAGAGATAAAAAGCTTCTATGAAAAACAAAAACTGAAAGAATTTCTAAACATCAAAACAGCCCTATGGGAAATATTGAAAGGGTTCCTCTAAGCAAAGAGAGAACGTAAAAACAACAGACCAGAAAAGAATAGAGACCATATACAGTAAGAGTCACCTTACAGACAATACAATGGCACTAAATTCATATCTCTCAATAGTTACCCTGAATGTAAATGGGCTAAATGCCCCAATCAAAAGACACAGGGTATCAGAATGGATAAAAAAACAAAACCCATCAATATGCTATATACAAGAAACTCATTTTAGACCCAAAGACACCCCCAGATTTATGGTGAGGGGGTGGAAAACAATTACCCATGCCAATCGATGGACATCAAAAGAAAGCTAGGGTGGCAATCCTTATATCAGATAAATTAGATTTTAAGCCAAAGACTATAATAAGAGATGAGGAAGGACACTATATCATACTCAAAGGATCTGTCCAACAAGAAGACTTAACAATTTTAAATATATATGTCCCAAACACGGGAGCAGCTAAGTATATAAACTAATTAATAACAAAATTAAAGAAACAGATTGACAATAATACTATAATAGTAGGGTACTTAAAACACCCCCCTCACTGAAATGGACAGATTATCCAAACAAAAGATCAACAAGGAAATAAAGGCCTTAAATGACACACTGGACCAGATGGACATCACAGATATATTCAGAACATTCCAACCCAAAGCAACAGAATACACATTCTTCTCCAGTGCACATGGAACATTCTCCAGAATAGATCACATCCTGGGTCACAAATCAGGTCTTGACCAATACCAAAAGATTGGGATCATTCCCTGCATACTTTCAGACCACAATGCTCTGAAACTAGAACTCAATCTACAGAAGGAAAGTTGGAAAGAACCCAAATACATAGAGGCTAAAGAGCATCCTACTAAAGAATGAATGGGTCAACCAGGAAATTAAAGAATTGAAAAAATTCAGGGAAACAAATGACAATCAAAACACAACTGTTCAAAATCTGTGGGACATAGCAAAGACAGTCCTGAGAGGAAAATATATAGCAATACAAGTCTTTCTCAAGAAACAAGAAAGGTCTCAAATACACAACCTAACCCTACACTAAAGGAGCTGAAGAACGAACAATAAACCCAGCAGGAGAAGAGAAATCATAAAGATCAGAGCACGAATCAATTAAATAGAAACCAAAAGAACAGTAGAATAGATCAACGAAACTAGGAGCTGGTTCTTTGAAAGAATTAATGAGATTGATAAACACCTGGCCAGACATATCGAAAAGAAAAGAGAAAGGACCCAAATAATAAAATCATGAATGAAAGAGGAGAGATCACAACCAACACCAAAGAAATACAAACAATTATAAGAACATATTATGAGCAACTACACGCCAGCAAATTTTGACAAGCTGGAAGAAATGGAGGCATTCCTAGAGACATATAAACTACCAAAACTGAACCAGGAAGAAATAGAAAATCTGAATAGACCCATATACAGTAAGGAGATTGAAAGAGTCATCAAAAATCTCCCAACAAACAAGACCCCAGGGCCAGATGGCTTCCCAGGGGAATTCTACCAAACATTTAAAGAAGAATTAATACCTATTCTCCTGAAACTGTTCCAAAAAATAGAAATGGAAGGAAAACATCCAAATTCATTTTATGAGGCCAGCATTACCTTGATCCCAATACCAGACAAAGACCCCATCAAAAAAGAGAATTACAGACCAACATCCTTGATGAACATAGATGTGAAAATTCTCACCAAAATTCTAACCAGTAGGATCCAATAGTACATTAAAAGGATTATTCACTATGACCAAGTGGGATTTATTCCTGGCCTGCAAAGTTGGTTTGACATCTGCAAATCACTGTGATACATTAATAAAAGAAAGAACAAGAACCATATGTTACTCTCAATAGATGTTAAAAAAGCATTTGACAAAGTACACCATCCTTTCTTGATCAAAACTCTTCACAGTGTAGGCATAGAGGGTACATGCCTCAATATCATCAAAGCCATCTATGAAAAATTCACATCAATTATCATTCTCAATGGAGAAAAACTGAGAGCTTTTCCCCTAAAGTCAGGAACACAGCAGGGCTGTCCACTATCACCACTACTAGTCAACAGAGTACTAGAAGTACTAACCTCACCAATCAGACAACAAAAAGAAATTAAAGGCATCCGAATTGGCAAAGAAGAATCACTCTTTGCAGATGATAAGATACTTTATGTGGGAAACCTAAAAGACTCCACTCCAAAACATCTAGAACTCATACAGAAATTCAGTAAAGTGTCAGGATATAAAATAAATGCACATAAATCAGCTGCATTTCTATACACCAACAGCAAGACAGAAGAAAGAGAAGTTAAGGAGTTGATCCCATTTACAACTGCACCCAAAACCATAAGATACATAGGAATAAACCTAACCAAAGAGGCAAAGAATCTATACTCAGTAAAGTATAAAGTACTCATGAAAGAAATTGAGGAAAACACAAAGAAATGGAAAAATGTTCCATGCTCATGGATTGGAAGAACAAATATTGTGAAAATGTATATGCTATCTAAAGCAATCTACATGTTTAATGCAATCCCTATCAAAATACCATCAATTTTTTTCAAATAAATGGAACAAATAATCGTAACATTTATATGGAACCAGAAAAGACCCTGAAGAGCCAGAGGAATGTTGAAATAGGAAATCAAAGTTGGCTGATATCGAAGAGGTTACTGCCTATGTTCTCCTCTAGGATTCTGATGGATTCCTGTCTCACATTGAGGTCTTTTATCCATTTCGAGTTTATCTTTGTGTATGGTGTAAGAGAATGGTCGAGTTTCATTCTTCTACATATAGCTGTCCAGTTTTCCCAGCACCATTTATTGAAGAGACTGTCTTTTTTCCACTGTATATTTTTTCCTGTTTTGTCAAAGATTATTTGACCATAGAGTTGAGGGTCCATATCTGGGCTCTCTACTCTGTTCCACTGGTCTATGTGTCTGTTTTTATGCCAGTACCATGCTGTCTTGGTGATCACAGCTCTGTAGTAAAGCTTGAAATCAGGTAACGTGATGCCACCAGTTTTATTTTTGTTTTTCAACATTTCCTTAGCGATTCGGGGTCTCTTCTGATTCCAAACAAATTTTAGGATTATTTGCTCCAGCTCTTTGAAAAATACCAGTGGAATTTTGATCGGAATGGCATTAAAAGTATAGATTGCGCTAGGCAGTACAGACATTTTAACAATGTTTATTCTTCCGATCCAAAAGCATGGAATGGTCTTCCATCTTTTTGTGTCTTCTTCAATTTTTTTCATGAGCGTTCTGTAGTTCCTCGAGTACAGATCCTTTACCTGTCTGGTTAGGTTTATTCCCAGGTATCTTATGGTTCTTGGTGCTATAGTAAATGGAATCAATTCTCTAATTTCCCTTTCTGTATTTTTATTGTTAGTGTATAAGAAAGCCACTGATTTCTGTACATTGACTTTGTATCCTGCCACGTTATGGATTGCTGTATGAGTTCTAGTAGTTTGGGGGTGGAGTCTTTTGGTTTTTCCATATAAAGAATCATGTCATCTGTGAAGAGAGAGAGTTTGACTTCTTCATTGCCAAGCTGGAAACCTTTTATCTCTCTTTGTTGTCTGATTGCTGTTGCTAGGACTTCTAATACTATGTTGAACAAGAGTGGTGAGAGTTGGTGGGAATGCAAGTTGGTGCAGCCACTTTGGAGAACAGTGTGGAGATTCCTCAAGAAATTAAAAATAGAGCTTCCCTATGACCCTGCAATGGCACTACTGGGTATTTACCCCAAAGATACAGATGTAGTGAAAAGAAGGGCCATCCGTACCCCAATGTTTATAGCAGCAATGGCCACGGTCGCCAAACTGTGGAAAGAACTAAGATGCCCTTCAACGGACGAATGGATAAGGAAGATGTGGTCCATATACACTATGGAATATTATGCCTCCATCAGAAAGGATGAATACCCAACTTTTGTAGCAATATGGATGGGACTGGAAGAGATTATGCTGAGTGAAATAACTCAAGCAGAGACAGTCAATTATCGTATGGTTTCACTGATTTGTGGAGCATAACAAATAGCACGGAGGACAAGGGGAGATGGAGAGTAGAAGGGAGTTGAGGGAAATTGGAAGGGGAGGTAAACCATGAGAGACTATGGACTCTGAAAAACAATCTGAGGGTTTTGAAGGGGCGGAGGGTGGGAGGTTGGGGGAACCAGGTGGTGGGTATTGGAGAGGGCACGGATTGCATGGAGCACTGGGTGTGGTGCAAAAACAATGAATACTGTTACACTGAAAAGAAATTAAAAAAATAAAAGAAAAAGAAAAAAGAAAAAAAAGAAAATCAAAGTCAGTGGCATCAGAATTCCAGACGTCAAGCTTTATTACAAAGCTATCATCATCAAGACAGTATGGTACTGGTACAAAAACAGACACACAGATCAATGGAACAAAATAGAGAGCTCAAAAATAGACCCTCAACTCTATGGTCAATGAATCTTCCACAAAGCAGGAAAGAATGTCCAATGGAAAAAAGACAGTCTCTTTAACAAATGGTGTTGGGAAAACTGGACAGCCACATGCAGAAGAATGAAACTGGATCATTTCCTTAAACCACATACAAAAATTGATTCAAAATGGATGAAAGACCTCAATGTGAGATAGGAATCCATCAAAATCCTTGAGAAAACAGAGGCAGCTACCTCTTCGACCTCAGCTGCAGCAACTTTTTCCTAGAATCATCACCAAAGGCAAGGGAAGCAAGGGCAAAACAAACTATTGGGACTTCATCAAGATCAAAAGCTTTGGCACAGCAAAGGAAACAGTCAACAAAACCAAAAGTCAACTGACAGAATGGGAGGATATTTGCAAATGACATATCAGATAAAAATCTAGTATTCAAAATCTTTAAAGAACTTATCAAACTCAACACCCAAAGAACAAACAATCCAATCAAGAAATGGGCAGAGGATGGGTGCCTGGGTGGCTCAGTTGGTTAAGCAACAGCCTTCAGCTCAGATCATGATCCTGGAGTCCTGGAATCAAGTCCCTTGTCAGGCTCCCAGCTCCACAGGGAGTCTGCTTCTCCCCACTCATGCTCTCTCTCACTGTCTCTCTCTCAAATAAATAAATAAAAATCTTAACCAAAAAAAAAAAAAAAAAAAGAATAAAACAAAGAAAGAAAGAAAAAAAGAAAGAAAGAAAGAGGCCAAGGACATGAACAGACATTTCTGCAAAGAAGACATCCAGATGGCCAACAGACACATGAAAAAGTGTTCCACATCACGCGGCATCAGGGAAATACAAATCAAAACCACAATGAGATACCACCTCACACCAGTCAGAATGGTTAAAATTAACAAGTCAGGTAACAACAGATGTTGGCAAGGATGCAGAGATAGGGGAACCCTCCTATACTGTTGGTGGGAATGCTGGCTGGTGAAGCCACTCTGGAAAACAGCATGGAGGTTCCTCAAAAAAATTGAAAATGGAGCTACCTTATGACCCAGCAATCGCACTACTGGGTATTTACCCTAAAGATACAAATGTAGTGATCCGAAGGGGCACATATACCTGAATGTTTATAGCAGCAATGTCCCCAATAGCCAAACTATGGAAAGAGCCTAGATGTCCATCAACAGATGAATGGATAAAGAAGATGTGGTATACATATACAATGGAATACCATGCAGCCACCCAAAGAAATGAAAGCTTCCCATTTGCAACGACGTGGATGGAACTAGATGGTATTATGCTGAGCAAAATAAGTTAATCAGAGAAAGACAATTATCATATGATCTCCCTGATATGAGCAATTTGAGAGGCAAAGTAGAGGATTTGGGGGGTAAGGAAGGAAAAAATGAAACAAGATGAGATCAGGAGGGAGACAAACCATAAGAGACTCTTAATCTCACAAAACAAACTGAGGGTTGCTGGAGAGAGGAGGGGAAGGGAGAGGGTAGCGGGTTATGGACACTGGGGAGGGTATGTGCTATGGTGAGTACTATTAAGTGTGTAAGCCTGACAATTCACAGACCTGTACCCCTGGGGCTAAAATACATTATATGTTAATTTAAAAAATAATATAAAATAATGAAAAAAAGAAAAAGCAAAAAAAAAGTTAATAGGGACTATCATTAATAATAATGTTGTTGACAGTTCTGGATGGTTTGGTTTCCTTTTATTTTGGCTTATCTGTTTCTACACTTTCTGGAATGATCATGATATTTAATTTCTGTGGCAAGCAAAATGTAAAAGTTGTTAAAATCGAGGTAGAGGAGACTACTTGTAATCATGGTAAAGCCATTCCATATTGCTAAATAAAAAAGGAAGCTATGAAATAATTTATAGGATAACACCACCTAAAATTGCTTTATATACAGAAAAATATTTAAAGATCATATAGTAGAATATTGATAGGTAGTTATAATTACTGTATTTTTATTCTTCTTTTGTTAAAATTTTCAAGTTTTCTCCAGTGAGCATAAATTAAGTTTTTTAAGTTATTAAAAATTAAGAGGTGTTAAATTTCACTCTGAGGACATTTCTGCCTTAATAAGTAGTCCTTTATAAGGATTGGGTATCCATATTTGGCTGTCCTATTTAGCCCTTCGCAATGTTTCAGAAACTGTCAACCATTATTTATGGAAAAAAGCACTCTCTTTGACCCACTGAAAGGCCTAATTTGGCTTCCATGATATGGCCCTTATGGTGTTATCTCATTTTGGTAATGTGTATGTATGTACACACATATACATATAATGTACACACATATATAATACACACAAGGACAGATGTTACTTTGATTCTTCTAATAAGCCTCTAGGTGTTCAGCAATTTAGCAAAGAGAGGTCTCCAAATCTGTTGGTGGTTATGGTCTCCAAGAGCAACACAAGGTCAGAATAACAGATTAGATTACATAGACTATAGGTAAAATCAACAGTTGCCCAAATTTGGAAAAGTGGTGTCTATGAGTGTGAATGTTTTTTTCTTTTTTAGAAATCTAGTTTTTTTTTTAAGATTTTATTTATTTATTTGACAGACAATTTCTGAGGTTTAGAAATGGATTATTTATTTTTCTCTTCAGCAGTAGACTTTGGTAGAGGCTTGCAATAAAGGAACACATGATTGGATTATTTTTGTTGACCCAATTCAACACTCAATATTGAAACTTTTGAACCTATATTGACTACCTGCTTGGATAACTTCCTTATAAGGTTATTATGTACAACTTTAATGAATAAATGACTTCAGAAATAATGAATTAACCTCGGTTTCTAATATTGACTTATAAGATTATTTTTCTTTTTTTTAAGGTTTTATTTATTCATTTATTTGAGAGAGAGATCACAAGTAGGCAGAGAGGCAGGCAGAGAGAGAGGGGGAAGCAGGCTCACCGCTGAGCAGAGAGCCCAATGAGGGGCTCGATCCCAGGACCCTGGGATCATGACCTGCGCCAAGGGCAGAGGCTTTAACTCACTGAGCCACCCAGGCACCCCTGAGTGTGAAATTTTTACAATAATCAGCTTTAGTATGCATAGAGCCAATCTCCTCCAAGGGCCCCCACTACTGCTCCAGCCCAGGTCAGGGTCCTTCCCATTCCCCCTGTCCTTTCCTCAGCTCCTGCAACTCTCTTCCCCAGATAAGCCCACTCTCTCCTTCTCTTCACTATGAGAGCCCAACCATTTTGTCAGGTGACTCAAGACAACACTGAGGGGATCGTGGGGATACTATGCAGACAACAGATGGCACCCTGCACGGGGCAGGTTGAGGGGAATTTAATAATGTACTTTCTACCATGTTGGAGGTCGGGTTTGGGAAAACTAACAGGACACAGCACATGTGGTAGCCAAGACTGATGGCAGCAGGGAAGCTTGCAGCAAGATCCCCAGTCTGTGGGACCTAAGGTTTATTGACTCACTCACTTTATTAACTTTAGTAAAAAGAATACAGAGTTGCAAACATGACACCCATGATGTAAATGAATGTTTTCAAATGAGAAAAAACCAAACACAATAACTTCCAAGCGTAAACAAAGCTCACGGCTACTACGAAACTGCAAAAGCTAGGAAACTAGCATCATTGTATCAGTCAACTGCTGGATGAAATGCTATAATTACTTTTCCTAAATTTTTGGCAGGGAGTTATTTTCTTTTTAAGATAGATTTATTTGTTTGTTTGTTTGTTTGTTTATTTATTTAAGAGAGAAAGAGAGAACCAGTGGGGGAGGTGAGCAGAGGGAAAGGGAGAGAATCTCAGGCAGACTCCCTGCTGAGCAGGAACCCAGTGCAGGGCTCAACAAGAGGCTTGATCTCCTGACCTCAAGAGCATGACCTGAGCTGAAGTCCAGATCCAGACACTTAACCAACTGAGCCATCCAAGTGCCCCAGCTGTGTGTTCTTGGATTACCTTCTCAAATGACAGTGATTTGCTTCATAATTTGTTACTGGTAATGACACCTAAATTGTCATGATTTAAATCAAAATTGAAAAAACCGATAGGTTCCTTTTTCTTATGTACTTCAGTACCCAAACTTATTTTCAGTACCAAAACATGTAAATGTTTAGAATTATATTGAAATTATTATGGGAAAGTGTTTACCAAGTTTCTTCTACATATGCTCTCTACAATGTGGAAGATTTTTCCACAGACTCCCATTGGCTCTCTCTATTTCAAGTTCTCCTCCAGGACCTAGTCATTTCTGCCATCAAGCTTTACAGGACATGTCACAATTCAACCTCTGGCCGTATGTTTCCTTATGGTGATGCCAGATGAACCGGCACAATGAATTATAGGAGTGTTTTTGGAAGCCATTCCTTTACTAAGTTAACTACCCATAACTATTCATAGAAGTGACTCTGAGCCATGTAACAATGATATCGCATTAAATTCAAACTAAATGTAAGCCCTGGTTTCCCTTAGTTAGACCCTGATATTCCCAGGGCCACTCCACATCACCTGATGCAAAGAGAATTGTAAACAGAGGGAAGGTGGAGTAGGAAGAGAAGAGGCTTATTCAATATGAATTGAAATGACTGCAGCTCTTTTCTATTGGTGTAAAGTAAATGATCACAAACTTAGCATTTAGTAGCTCACAATTCTATAAGGCAAAAGTTCTCTGGATTCTCTGTTCAGAATATCACAAGGCTGAAATCTAAGTGTTGGGCTGAGTCCTAACCTAGAGGCTCTGGGGAAAAATCTGCTTCCAAGTTTAATGGTTGTTAGCAGAATTTTGTATCTTGCAACAAGAAGAACCGAAGTCCTTGTTGCCTCAAAGACTGTCAACCGGGAGTCTTCATTACTTCCTTAAAGTTGCCTACATGCCTTCTCCTGGGACCCCCTCCACCTTCAAATCAGGAATGTGTGCAAATCCTATTCAAATCCTGCTCCTGCCTTAAACCTTCCAGGCTTCTTTTTCTGCCACCCCTTGGAGAAAGCCCAAAACCTGTAAGGGCCCAGATGCTTAGATCACAATCATCCAGAAAATTTCCTTACCTTTTCTTTTTTTAAGAATCATCTACAAAAAGCTCACAGTGAATATCATTCTCAATAGGAAAAGGCTGAGAGCCTTCCCCTTAAGATCAGGAACATGACAAGGATGCCCACTCTTGCCACTACTGTTCAATGTAGTAGTAGAAGTCCTAGCAACAGCAATCTGACAACAAAAAGAAATAAAAGATATTTAAATTTGCAAGGAAGAAGTCAAACTCTCTCTTCACAGATGACATGATACTTTATGTGGAAAACCCAAAAGACTTCACCCCCAAAATATTAGAACTCATACAGCAATTTAGTAATGTGGCCGGATACAAAGGTCACTGCACAGAAATCAGTTGCTTTCCTATACATTAACAATGTAACTGTAGAAAGAGAAATTAGCGAATTGATTCCATTTACAATAGCACCAAAAACACATGATAACTTGGAATAAACCTAACCAAAGAGGTAAAGATCTACACACTAGAAACTACAGAACACTTACGAAGGAAATTGAAGAAGACACAAAAAGATGCAAAACCTTTCATGCTCCTGGATCAGAAGAATAAACATTGTTAAAATGTCTATGCTGCCCAGAGCAATCTATACCTTTAACACCATCGTGAACAATCCTAAAATTTGTATGGAACCAGAAAAGACCCCGAATCACCAAGGAAATGTTGAAAAAGAAAAACAAAGCTGGAAGCATCACATTGCCTGATTTCAAGCTATATTACAAAGCTGTGATCACCAAGACAACACAGTACTGGCACAAAAAAAGACGTATAGATCAATGAAACAGAACAGAGAGCCCAGATATGGACCTTCAACTCTGTGGTCAGCTTATCTTTGACAAATAAGGAAAAAATATCCAATGGGGGGAAAAAAAAAGTCTCTTCAAAAAATGGTTCTATGAAAATTGTACAGTCACATCCAGAAGAATGAAAGTGAACCATTCTCTTACACCATACACAAAGATAAACTCAAAATGGATATAAGACCTCAATGTGAGACAGGAATCCATCAAAACCCTAGAGGAAAACATAGGTAGTAACCTCTTCAACATCAGCCACAGCAACATCTTTCAAGACACATCTCCAAAGTCAAGGGAAACAAAAGCAAAAATGAACTTTTGGGACTTCAGCAAGTTAAAAAGCTTCCGCACAGCAAAGAAAACAGTCAACAAGCAAAGAGGCAACCCACAAAGTGGGGAAAGATATTTGTAAATGACACTACAGATAAAGGGCCGATATCCGAGACCTATAAAGAACTTCTCAAACTCAACATAAAAAAAAATGTTAAAAATGGGCAGAAGACATGAACAGACACTTCTCCGAAGAAGACATACAAATGGGTAACAGACTCATGAAAAAATGTTCATCATCATTAGCCATCAGGGAAATTCAAATCAAAACCACATTTAAGATACCACCTTATTCCAGTCAGAATGGCAAAAATTGACAAGGCAAGAAACAACAAATGTTGAAGAGGTTGTAGAGAAAGGGGAACCCTTTTATACTGTTGGTGGGAATGCAAGTTGGTACAGCCACTTTGGAAAACAGTGTGGAGGTTCCTCAAAAATTTAAAAATAGAGTTACCCTCTGATCCATCAATTATCCAAAGATACAGACGTAGTGAAAAAAAGGGCAATATATACCACAATGTTCATAGCAGCAATGTCCATGATAGCCAAACAGTGGAAGGAGGTGAGATGCCTTTCAACAGATGAACGGTTAGAGATGTGGTCCATACATACAATGGAATATTACTCATGACTCATATTACTCATTATTCATATTACTCATGACTAACATAACATGATTTTTTAAAAAAGAAATCAAAAGAAAAGATTTTATTTATTTGTTTATTTATTTATTTATTTGAGAGAGAGAGCACAAGTGCTGGGAGGGCTAAGGAAGAGGGAGAAGCAGACTCCATGCATAGCACAGAGACCATAGTGGAGCTTGATTCCAGGACCCTGGGATCATGACCTGAACTGAAGGCAGACACTTAACCAACTGAGCCACCCAAGCACCCCCAAAATTCCTTATCTTAACATCAACAGTGCCATATGATATAACAATAATAGGAGCCATATCTCATCATATTCACAGTTTCCAGGGATTAGGACACACCACTTAGGGATCATTTTTAGAATTCTGACTACTATAAGATCTTATTCTACCAAAAACACATGACCATATTAATACATTATTAGCATTCTTACCCAGGTGTGGAAGAGCAAGTGAAGGCCACTGACACTCAATGCTGAAGCCATCTCTGAGCTTGCTACCCATTCAGGGAGAAGGAGAAGGCACAGTCACTGGAACCCAGAGAGTACACAGTGCTTTAATAGAGGAAGACAGCCAACTTACAGTGACTTGGCATGAAGGGAGGCCTAAGGAATAAGTACACCAATCTCACTGCTGGATCTAGTATCGGTTTCTTCTGTTTGCCAAGTCCACTGAAAATCAGAAAACAAAAGAGCCCAATGAATGCAGTCCATGCATCTCAGGCTCTCTGGGCTCACAGGAAGGTAGAAAAGTCAGAAAACAGATCTGGAGGGCAAAATGAAGACATCCATCCCATTGATGGATCTCTTTCTCTAGCACCTTAGTGTTTATTGACTGATGTTGTGGTGTTGGCACTCACTTGTACCCTTCCTTCTAGTACTTGAATTACTTATAGGTGCATAGTGACATCCCCACTTCTAGATGGTAAATTGCATAAGAGAAGAACGCATAACTTCTCCTTTACTTCCACAACCTACAACACAAAGAACAACATTTAGTTGAGCTCCTTAACAGAAGGGTCTATGCAAGCTGATCATTAAAGTCTTAACTGTCAGCACTGTTTGTGGCACATAATTAAGGATATGATTTATCATCCAAATTGGGACACTTCTGAGAGTAGAAATGGATGCTCTTTATAATTATACTGGATCAAAAGATTATTAGCTGAAGGTGTCCCAGGCAAGGCAGGATATACGGTTGCCCAAAACATAGTAGGTGTTTGTTAAACACATTGATTAGTAAATGAATGAAATGGTGAATGGAAAGTTTTACTAGAATATTCTATTATCTCCCTTGTGTCTCCTTGTTCTATGCAATCTACTTATATTCTATCTTCTACTCTCTTGACTTTATTATCACTTATTTATCTATGTGTCTGACCTCTCTCTGGAGACCTAGACTGGAATTTCTTTAGGACCAAAATATCTTCAAATCCAACATGTCTACAACTGAGGCTACTACTTTCTCCTATTTATACTGTATCCTGTCTTTCCCATCTTTATAAATAACACCATCAACTCTCAGTCCCCAGAGTGATATTGCACAACCCAATACCTTATCCCAGCAACTTCCATTCAATCAGTTGTCACATTTTCTAATTTTTTTCTCTTCCATGTCATTTCCTTCTATCCCATTCTCTCCACATCACTGTTACTACCCTGTCCAGGTCTCTATCAGACTTCCATTGCGCTACTTACTTCTTACTACTACTATTGTGCTATTTTGTACTGGTCTTCCACTTCCAATCTCTCACTTTTTCAGTCTGTGACTCCATCTCTAGAATTATCTCCCCACAATACAAATGGGATTATATCACAAAGCTTTTTTTGATGGAAGGAATACTTGCAAAATATAATCAAGACTCCTTGGATTGACATTCAAAGACTCCCGTAATCTGGCTCAATCCTACCTTGCCAGCTTCATCTAACACTACTCTCCTGCAGATATCCTGTCACCAGACTTTGCCTAATGTGCATTCACACTTTGGGGCATCTCCAACCATAAGGGATTCCTAACTTTCTTTTTAATAGTATGTTGGTGCTGATTTCTAGTGTTTGACAATTCCATTGTGTAAGTATTCTCACTGTGGCCCATTTCCAGTTACCAACTGATTGTTACTGGATACAGGGTTGGGAAGGGATGTGCACATTCTGTTCCCATGATTCAGCTTCAACACATCACTACTCCTTTTGTTTGCATTTAGAAATCTTACACATCCGCAAAGGGCCAGGTCAAGTGACTACATCTTCTAGAAGATCCCTATGACTTCACCCTCAATTCCCAACTCTGGCCCTCTTGACTCAACTTGGACCCATTGATAGTACATTTTTTATTCTACCTTAAAGCCTAGAAAGCAAGTTGGCTGACAATAAGCCTCATCTAGAATGCATGAGTGACTGCCTCACTGATACATTGTATTTTACATTTCTCAAGTCCATGTTCTTCATTAGCAGCAGCTGTGCTTTAGATTTAGGACTATTTAGCTATTTAGTATGGTTGTGCTTTTATGACTCCATGAAGAAATCCTTAAGACACAACATCAACAGCATTTCTTTCTTTCATTTAGTGTAAAAGAGTCAAGGGGTCATGAGGTACCATGAGGACAAAGAACTTGGCTTTCAGACTCATGGGATCCTACTGACTCAGTAACTTGGAATCACAGCAGTGGCCATAGTGATATTGAACCCAGGCCATAAAAATAGTTTTTCCCTTTTGCCATACGTTTCCTGACATCAAGAGGCATGTGTGAAGCAGACATGTATTACTTTTGCTCCCATGATTCCAGAGCATAATTAGGTAATATTTATGGTTAAGGTGAGACAGAGAACCTGAAGGACTCCATAAAAATATGTGTTTTGCTCGTTTTCATATTTCTATTCTTGCTAGGACCCACACACCCCACCCCACTTTACATATGCCTTGTAATGCAAATAGCATATGTCCTCCTTGAAAAGGACAAGGAGTTAATGACTTCTGTAAAACAGATAAAAAAGGAAAGACCAGGTGAGATGATTGGAGGAAACTATCATATGCATATTCCAGACCACTGATTCTAGACATCTCAGCACCAAGACCCCTGGCTTCAGGGAATGAGTGACTTATGATGGACATATGGCCCTGTCCTTGTTCTGACCAGTTCCTGGATGCCTGGGAGGATATTTGCACCAGACCACAATCATCAATAAAACCCCAAGATCCTGGCGTGGTTGGGTGGTTCAGTTGGTTAAGGGTCTGACTCTTGATTTTGGCTCAGCTCCTGATCTCAGGGTTGTGAGAAGAAGCCCCACATTCGGCTCCACGCTGGATGTGGAACCTGCTTAAAATTCTCTCTCTCCCTCTCCCTCTGCACCCCCTCTAAAAGAATTAAAAGAAAAAAGACCCCAAGCAAAGATGAGACTCATGCTCCTTCTCCTTTCCGCAGCTCCCAGACCCTCCATCTGTATCCCTTTCTCTATGTCTTCAATAGACTCTGTTTTTGACTCCTGCTGGGTTTACCTTTGAGTTCCATCCTGCATAAAGCCAAGGACCCTGCTGTTTGGTCCTACAGGATCCCCTCTGGGTCCTCTGACCCAGCCTACCTATATCAAAGTACAGGTGCTATCTGCAGGTTTTAAAATTATTTTTTCCTCAATGACCTCTTTATCACTCTGGCTGTCTTTAGCTGTGTGTTAGATAACTTTGTTTGGACCACATAACTATTCCCTTTCTGCATTTAGTGACTTCTTTAAAACCAACCTTCAAAAACTGAGCTGAACTATCAGACTTCATCATAAAGACTCCCTCTTCACTCAATGAGTTGTATGTATATACTATGGTCATCTTAATCCCACTGAGAGGAGCAGGACACATGGGGAGAAAAATCTCTTATTGGATCAAATACGGTTCAAGTGGGGATAAAGTAGAGATTTTTTTTTAATCAGTACTTTCCTGCCTTCATACCACTCTAAGCTAGCTGCAGGTTCTTCTCAATAGACAGAAGGGCATCTTCCTGATATAATATTCCTGATGAAGGTTTATTTTCCTGGCCAGGAGTGCCCTCAATATACCACCTGCCCCTGCTATTGAACTGTTGTCAAAAAATAAATGGCTCCAAATCACTACTGCTTTGAAATCAAAATCATTTTTGGAAGACACCCTCCAGCACCTCACAACATTGAGCTGGCTCCATGCTAACAATTCCAAAAGCAGATCAATTCATTTGATTATTTTACTACATCTCACTGGTTTATCTCCGAGAGTTCACCATGGTGTCAAAGTTTCAAAGTTTGGTGTTATTAAAATGTGCTATGGAGGCATTTTTAAATGATTTTGCTGGGTAATGGGAAATATCTCCTGGGAAAATATTCTATGCCAGTGGAAGGAAAGAAGGAAGGGAGGGACGAGTCAAGGAAAAAAGAAATAAAAATAGGAACAAAAAATGAAGAATAAAAAAAGACACTATCTGTATGCCTTTCTCCTTCTTAGATTTAGAGATTGTGTCTCATTCATTAGAAGGCGGGACACACAGTAGATGCTTAATAGTATTTTTAGTATACTCCTTTAACTACTCTTTCCCCTAGGTCTTTTCTCCCAAGGTTTGCTCCTGATGGAAGGAATAGCTCTTAGATTTACATACCCAACCATGAGTCCTCAGGGCTTTGACAATGACCCAGCCATTGTTGCTTTATTCTATTAAAGCAAAAAAGCAATTTCCATTTGTTTAATTTTTTCCATGTCCCAGGAATTTCTCTGTATCTTTTATGGGGCATATCATTTAATTTCCACAACTACCCTTTTTTTTTTTTAAGATTTTATTTATTTGACATACAGAGATCACAAGTAGGCAGAGAGGCAGGCAGAGAGAGAGAGAAGAGAAGCAGGCTCCCTGCTGAGCAGAGAGCCCAATGTGGGGCTCAATCCCAGGACCCTGGGATCGTGACCTGAGCCGAAAGCAGAGGCTTTAACCCACTGAGCCACCCAGGTGCCCCTCCACAACTACCTTTTGAAGTATTGTTTATATCTCACAGATGAGAAACCCAATATCAAAGCAGTTCAGAAATTTCCCCTCCCACCCCCACCCAAAAAAAGAAAATTGCCAAAGATCACATTGGTAAGAAGTGGAATCAGAATTTTAACTCAGGGGGCTCCTGGGTGGCTCAGTGGGTTAAGCACCTGCCTTTCGCTCAGGTTATGATCTCAGGGTTCTGGGATTGAGCCCCACATCAGGCTCCCTGCTTGGCAAGGAGTCTGCTTTTCTCTCTCCCTCTGCCCCTTCCTCTGCTGCTCATGTTCTCTCTCTCCCTCTCAAATAAATAAGTAAAATATTTTTTAAAAGCTTTTCAAGTTAGAACAACCTAAGCCCCCTACACACTGTTTTGTAGGTAATACTTCAATATATTACAATGTACAGTGTTTGATATTTACCAAAATAAATAAATAAATAAATAAATAAATAAATAAATAAAAAATTCTGAAGCATTAACTTGCTTCCCTCAGAGTCTGGAAAAGGAAGACCAAACCGAACCCAGGATAGAGTGACTTAGGTTCAGTTCACTTCAGTTTATATTGGATCAGGGCATTAACCAAGACAGAACAATGAGAGCTTAGGAATGTAGGATTCAGTTTCAGACATATCTGGCTTGAGGCCCTTCACCACCAATTTATTCATTAAGTATTTATTGAGCAACTCCTTCCTGCTGGTTCTGGTCTGAGTGCTGGAAACTGAACAAAGGCTGAAAAAATCCTGCTTTAGAGAAGGATGCACTCTCTTTGGGGAAGAAAATGATAGCTGGGTAGATAAGAGATAAAATAAATTAGGTCATTTCAAATAGTGAGAGAAATGATGAAAGAATAAAGGGAAATCATGTGATAGAGTGAAAGGGGAGATGACCTTGAATGTGATCAAGGAGGGCTTCTATGAGGAGGTGACAGCTGAGCTTAATCTTGTGTGAGAACAGTAGCCAGACACATGAAGACCTGAAGAAAGAGAAGATCAAACAGGAAACAGCATGTGCAAAGGCTTTGAAGTGGGAAAGAAATTGAATGTCTGAGGAATAGCCCCTTCGTACCCAAAGGAATTTGGGCAAGTTAGTACATTTCTCTGGGCCTTATTTTCCTCACTCCTGCAAATGACAATAACACTTCCTTTATAGGACCTGGCAAATGGGAGGCACTCAGTAAATGTTGAATAAATGACATTGACTCCACTCTTTGTTCATTTTGCCCATTGCTCAACATCGTGTTTAAACAGGCCATCTGGGCAATTTGCCATTCCCAGGGTTATCTCTTCCTTCCACAAATTAAACAAAACAAACAAACAAACAAACCAAAAAAACCCAAGTTGCATTTACTTGAAAGCCTTACTCAAAGCAGTTATCCAGGTGCAAAGTCAAGCTCAGCCAGGGCATCTGGGTTTGCCTCTCTGTCCTTGATCTGACAGTCTGGATTTGTTCCCTGAATATTTGCTGTCTTAACATGCCTCTCTCCAGATGCAGGGCATTAAATTCTGAATCAGCTCCCCGCACCTTCCTGTCAGAGGTTGTCATTTGCAGAGCAGGTGACGGAAGGACTGAGTGATAGATGGCAGTCCCTTCAGAGCCCGTCAGCTTCATTCTCAAAGCAGGCACTGAAAAATGGAAGGCTGATGCCAAGCCACAGGGCTCAGGGACGAAGAATAAGCAAGTGCCTCTCCCAAAGGCTAAGATAATGAGAATCCTCTGGTCAGTATCACATTGCAGTCTAAGTAGGACACAATAACCCTGATTACAATGTTAGTAACAATAGGCTGTATCCACTGAGTACTTACTCAACAGCCCTGGCCCATTAATAATTTTTTTTTTCCTCCATCCATTCAGGAACTATTTGCTAAGCACCAAGTGTGTGCCAACAACACCAGAAGGTTCCAAGTTACAGAAATGAACAAGACAAAGGCCCTTACCTTGATGAGACTTACATTTAAAAGAGGGACACCGACAACAAACAAACAATATACTATGAGGCCAGGTGGTAAAGGCTTAGAAAGGAAGGCAGGCAGAGAAATTGATTAGGTGGTACAGAAACAGAGGAGGCAACTTTAGATGAGATGGGTGGTCAGGGCAGGCATCCAAGAAGGGAGCCCCCTGAGCAGATAACAGCCACAGCAGAGTTCAGCCACAGAAGTGTTTGCAAGAGAGTTCCAGAGAGGGCTGGGAGGAAACCAGAGCTCTGTAGCAGGGGAAAGGAGGGATGTGCTGCTCAAAACATGACAGCCTCAGTCATTTCCTACCTAGAGAGCACTCCTGCCCTGTGACAGGTTTCTCAACCTTAGCACTAGTGACATTTGGAGTGGTTTAAGTCTTTGTGCGGTGGGCTGTCCTGTGTGTGGTAAGGTGCTTGGTAGCATCTCTGATCTCTACCCACTAGAGGCCAGTAGCTCCTGCCCATTTATAACATCCAAGGTTGACTTTCCCAGAACCTCGCCTGCCCTCTGCATCATTTCTCCAACTCTTTGCAGGTGTTTTTAGCCCTAGGTCACGTTCTTCAGATCGACCTCGCAGTTGTGTAAAGAGCCCTTGATGTTAGGGAATCCTATTGTATGTATATTTTAGGATGTGCATGGAAGAGGATGTGCAAGAATCTAGCAGACCTGACTAAGGTTTTAGGGCCCCTTTCTTGTATGGTCCCATCCCACAGTTCTATCCGTACTTTTGTACCCATTTTGTACTCATAATTTTTTACCCATTTTCTTAAAGTGGATCCCACAAATAAAAGCTGAAGACCCCACAACACATGACTCCTTTGAATATTCTCTGAGCATAACTCTGTGCAAATGAGACCATAAATGTGGTAGATGTTGCATTTCACTTGCCTCTCCCATCACTCAACCCTTACTGCCTTGCTCTAAGTTCCTGGAATGTGTCATTTTTTTAAAGTGGTGGTGGTGGGGAGATTTGTCTTCCCCATTAGAGTATGTTATAAAGGAAGAGACATACCCGTCTTATTTTTCTTTGTATCAAGCACATTACCTGGAACAGGGAGGGTGTTTAACAATAAATTTTTATTGAATACATAAAACAAGGAAACCTAACATGTATTAAGAAATTGCCAATCAGCTGCTTTCAAAGTGTTGTCTCCTCCTCTGCAGCAGCCTCTGGGAACTAATTAGAAAAATGCAAAAACTCGGGCCCTGCCCCAAACCTACCTTATCAAAAACCCTGGGACTGGGGCCCACTAGTCTGTTTTCACAAGCCCTCTGGGCGACTCTGATGCCACTAAAAATTTTAGCACTAACTTGACAGACAGTGGCAGAAACCTGTAAAATGTTACCTGATATAATTCTCAAAGAGAAATTCCCTGAGGTTGAATATTATTACTATCCCCATTTTATAGATTTGGAGAGTGAGACTCAAACAACATTATTTCCCCAAAGGACAACCTAGTAAGCAAGCAGAAAAGCGGAGATTTCAATGCTAGAATGTCTGATTTCAAAACCCACCTTCTTTCCCCTAGAACACATTTATTCTGGTGGGAGCTCTAAAATAATTGATGCTAAATACCTTTACAGAACAAACAAAAACCCTCGATGACTCTAAAACAGTGTTATTACCAGCAAAAGTAATAACCATCATCATAAGGAATACTTCTTGGCGTATTTCTGTTGTGTGCAGCCCTGAGGACAGTGACATCCTGCTCTATGGCTTTTTGGAGACCCAAAAGGGTTAATCCAACTCCCAAAAGCCCTGACTTCCTCCCAATGAGTCACTGGGCACAGAGGAGACCAGGTACGTGGGTGTAATCACACACACACAGCATAGCAGGCTTGCCTGCACGTGTGCCTCCCTGTTGCGAGTGAAATGAAAATAGAAATGGAAAGCAAAACCCCTTCCCTTGCTGCCTGTCTCTCCCTGTCACCTGTCATAAATCTTCAAGACCAGCATTCTGTGGGCAAATGAGATTCTCCCAACCCATCGCATGTGGCTTTCGGAACACTGGTCTAATGTCTAGCAGCGCTCTTTCTGTGAATGCTTTGTGTCATGTATGGATATTAGCATCAGCCACCCAAGTCTGTGTTGGAGGAAGAAAAATACAAAGAAAAGCAGAAAAAGTAGAATAACTGGCTATTTATATCAGCTCTGTCGGAAGTGATGACAGGTATAATTACTGAGTAGAAATTACAGGGCTGATTCCAGTGGCGTTCCTCCCGCTGTTTTAGGGAAGATAAAAGATTGAAAGTGTTCCTGACATCTCTTCAAAGAGAGGATGCTCTGGCATTCACTTCCATTTATTTTGAGATTGATTAAAAGCAATTTCCTGTTGTTCATGGTTGAACCAAAGGGCTTTCCTGGTCCCCTAGATTCAGTGAACCCTCTTTGAGGGGACAGCCCCTTGTTAAGCTCTGTCTTCCCATCAGCTCCCTGCCCCAGGTCCAGTACTGTGCTCCAGGGTCC
The DNA here is from genome assembly GCF_010015895.1 of Lontra canadensis. Classification (NCBI taxonomy): domain Eukaryota; kingdom Metazoa; phylum Chordata; class Mammalia; order Carnivora; family Mustelidae; genus Lontra; species Lontra canadensis. The sequence continues at coordinate 18,940,432 of NW_022630999.1, forward strand.
TTCACGTCGAGAGGAAAACAAGCTACTGAATAAATGCACATAAAGATGTGACTGATGTAATTGACCATAATCCCAGGGGTATTTGCAGTCAAAGAACATAAGGTAAAACCCTGTGCTATTAGAACAGGAAGGGGACTAAAAATCCCCTAAATCAGTGATTTCCAAACAAAATCAATGATCAGGGGTCCCTTTAGATACGTAACTTTCCCCAGAACCCACTCAGGCCTAATGAGCCAGGCTCTCTAGGGGTCAGATACACGGATGTATAATGTTATAAGGCTCCTACATCATTTTGGTTTAGATAGGTTTCGTAATCACTGATCGCCTCCAAACACCTTAATTTTTAGGGGTAGGAAATTAATGGAAAAGGGGAAACCAGGGTGTGGCAGAGTGAGGCACTTGGCTAAAAGTTTTAAAACCTCAGCAACCAAGACGAATAATATTTTAATGCAATATTTTTAAAAATCAAAAGTAATGCCAATAATCCACGGTAAGCAAAACATTAGTTTTCAGTGAAGACAGGATCAGATACTACTGATGTATCCTTTGTGTTCAGGTTTTCATATGGCTTAGCATGAGCCATTTTTGAAACTATTACTTTAAAATACCACTTATCTTGATTACTGAATTTTTCAATGCCACTTTAAATTTTGCACCCAAGGGGGAACGCCTTGCTCACCTCAACCTACATTTTGGCAAGAACCGAACCTTGATGACTATGAGAACATATACAATCTCTAGAAGTTAGTTTTTTGGCCAGTTTTAGTTTCTGTGTATACATTTTGCTTTGTTTCTTTTCTCCTCCTCCTCCTCTTTCCTCCTCCTCCTTCGTCCTCCTTCTTCCTCCTCCTCCCCCTCCCCCCTCCTCTTATTCTTCTTTTTAATCAAATTATCTACCAGCATTTTAAAGTAGAGAGATTTAACATATTAAAAAATTACATTTTATTGTGAAAAATCAGAGTTGTTTGTTTGATTTTTAATAGACCAAAACCTCCTCGTGACATCGATTGGCAAGAACTGAGTGGTTGCTGCCCCCTTTCAGACGATGCAAGGACCATGGGCCACAGTCAACAGTGACAGATATCATTTCACCTTTTATGTGTCCTGACTGGTCTCTGCAGGCATTTTTATTTTTGTGATCCCCAATAGAGCAGACAACCACATAAAGAACCACCATGGCTGGGGCAAGGTCTCTCTGAGAGGGACCATAACCCCAGCCTGGTTCCTTCATCTCTGCTCTTAGTCCCATTTGCAAGCTTAATCTTCCCCAGCATCTGGGACCAATATTTTCAAGTGGGGGAAATCAGAGACATATAAGTAAGGCAGATACTGGGCTGATTCTGCTTCAGACTGGTCTCTTCCCTTAAATGACTTCTACATTAAACTTTCCCACTCAGCCTTTTTGTTTTCTGGCAATGAAGACCCAGCTTTGACCCTTCTCCTGGACCATGAGTCCTCACCTTTCCTCCTGCACCTGAGACCTCATTATGCCAGGCACTGGTATGGGTATTCCTGTCATTGTGGAGATGGCAGATTGGGCCCTGGCCCTGTAGCCTGCTGACCAACATTTATGGAGTGTTTTTGGTGGGCAAGACACTGGTGCCAAGTAATTTACAACACAGACAGAATCACTACCTTCACAGCTTTTGATCTAGTAGAGTCCACAATGAATACACAGACCCCTCACCATAGTGACATTGACTACATTTTCCAACAAGCTCTCTTACCAATTTCCTCAAGGTTACAAACTCAAATGCTAAAAGGAGCAGGGCATTGCAAAGATGAATGAAGGAGATTCCCTAAAAATGAAAGAAGGCATTAGGCACTGTGGAGAAATCGAGAGTATTTTCCCGATTGGATGGCATCCTGATTCATATTTTTTAAAACACGTATGGAGGCTGAGCAAAACTCATCTGCTGACAGAATTTTGCTTCTGGATCACCTGTGTGCAACCCCCGCCTAGAGGCTTAACAGACTTCTTCCTGCAGCTTTGCTGTGCTTCCTCTGACCCTCCTCTGCTGATTCTCCTAATCTCCCCCGGGCTCTAGGCAGGCAGCCCTTATGTCCATAGACCAAGTCTCCAAGCTAACTAACTAACCAACTCCATTTACCTGTCAGTGTCCTTAAACTGTTTTTGGTCATGGATCCCTGTGCCAAGATAATGAAGTCTCCAGGCCCATTCTCAGAATCCTGTTTTTAACACCTAAGTTAAAATACCTATGATTACACAGCACAATATGTATGAAATGCAGATTTAAAATATTAAAAAGTATTTGAAAACAGTAGTATATGTGCTCCTATACTGATGCATTCAATGACAAGCTCCGGCAGGATGTCTAGCACTGCCATAATTTCAAAAGACGAAGAAAAAAATATTAAGATATCTACAATAACTATAATACAGTATGAAAAATGCCTGATTTTTACGGAGGACAAAGTCGCAGGTACTGCCAATCTTACTGCAGTCTGTGTTTATATTTACAGTGAAGGAAATCTCAGTTACAATAATGAAAATAAAGCTGTAGTATTTTTGCCAGCCAAGTTCATGAGGGCCGAGAATTCTATGTGAGGACCCTTTCGGAATCACGGAAAAGAAACTCTGACCTGGAACAACTCTCCCCAAAGAGCACGGCGAGGCTCTGCAGGTCTTCAAGGCACCTCTACTGTCAGGAACACAGAAAAACGCTAACTCCATTTTGCATTGAATTAGACTAGAAGTGCCCAATGGGATGTTAAAGGAGGTGGCCACAGCATTCTTAAACACTGCTGGCAGGAGTGTAGAATGGTACAACATGATCATTAGGCTACGTATTTTAAAAGCCTTGGAAAAGTGCAAATGCCCTTTGACCCAGAAATTCTGCTTCTCCAAGGTATCCTAAGGGGGCACCTGGGTGGCTCAGTGGTTTGGGGCCTATGCCTTCGGCTCGGATCATGGTCCCAGTAACCTGGGATGGAGCCCTGCGTTGGGCTCTCTGCTCAGCAGGGAGCCTGCTTCCTCCTCTTTTTCTGCCTGCCTCTCTGCCTGCTTGTGATCTCTGTCTGTCAAGTAAATAAATAAATAAAGGTTTCCTAAGGAATGATTGAGACACGTATGCAAAGCTCTGAGCACAAGGATCTTCACACCCAGCTGTGCAAGAAATAATATACATCCAATAGAAAATGATGCAGATCCATGATTACTGACATGAAAAGATGACAAATACAAGCAAAAGCAGCATGGGCATGTAAAAATAATTGCATATGCATGCATTCACACAGAAAAAAAGCTTGGGAGGATATACACTAATTCTCTCAGTGGTGATTTCTGGCAATTCAATATTGATTTGGCATACTCATGTCCTTCTTTTATCCCCCACAATGTATCGTAGGATAATGTATCATTGGTGTAAATAAACAAATAAAAGAAGGGGACAGAAATGTCACCACATTGAGAATTTATTTATTCTGTTTGAGAAGATACTTCCCGGGGAGAATTTCTGTGCTTACATATTCTTACTCATTCAAAAACCAGGTGACAGGGTGGTTCAGTGGGTTAAGCCGCTGCCTTCGGCTCAGGTCATGATCTCAGAGTCCTGGGATCGAGCCCCGTATCGGGCTCTCTGCTCAGCAGGGAGCCTGCTTCCTCCTCTCTCTCTGCCTGCCTCTCTGCCTACTTGTGATCTCTCTCTGTCAAATAAATAAATAAAATCTTTAAAAAAAAAAAAAAACAGGTGACAATCATTATTGTAAATACTAAGAAAGCAAAATTGAACAAGGCAAACAAGGTGCCTTATCTTAAGGAACTTACTTTCTAGTGCAGAAAACAGAAAATTATCCAACCAACAAATGTATAAACAACATGTATTGGGCAGAGTTAAATGTTCTGGGAAAAAGAAAACAACAACAACAACAACAACAACAATGAAACAGTTGAAAGAACTAAGGAAGAGATGGGACAAGGGAGACTTCCTAGGTTGAGGGTCAGCCTTTCTATGGCACAGCAAGAACAAGGGTGCTCTAGATCTGGACTAGGGAAGAGCATTCCCTCTATGCCAAGGGAAAAGTGAATTCAAGGCTTTAGGGCTTAGCATATTTCAACAAGATGAGTATTTGGAATACAGTGGGAGAGGCCAATAGTGGCACTGGACAACATTGGGCAAATCATTTAGGGTTCTAAGGTCCGGGTAAAGTGTTTGAAGATTCTTCTAAGTGCATGGTAGATATAATTATTAATCACAATTCTTTGTTCCATATTCAAGTAATGCAAATTTGCACCCTTGGCACAACCTCAAGGTGAAAAGGACTCCACTTCCTACCCCTTGGTTTAGCTACATGACTTGCTTTGGTCGGTGGCCTGTTGGCAGACATGACACAAGCAGGACCTTGAAATGTGCTTGTGTATTTAGATTTGTCCCTGGGCTTCTGTCATCACCATGAGAAGAATACACCTGGTATAAGCCTGCCGGCCCCCAAAAGAGTGGGAAATACAAGGAGCAAGCCTGAACCCAAACTGCAGGTGGGAGTCAAGTTCAGCTCAGTCAAATGGAGATCCACGGGGCGATCCATCCAACTCAAAGACACAAGAACGAGAAAAACTGGCTGTTCCCAGTCACTGAACTTCAGCGGTTTAGTAGTTTGTTATGAAACATTATTGTGGCAATAGTGAAACAAAGAGCAAAGGGAAGGCACTGAAGGCCATTAAGCAGAGGTTTGGCAGGACTGATTTATATTGTAAAAATTATTTTGGCTACTGTGTGGAGGGTGGATTGAAGAGGTAAGGGTAGAAGTAGGGAGACCAACTAGGGGCTGAATATATTTGTTTTGGTGAGAGATGATGATGGTATCATTTATTGCAATGACAATGAACAGGGGTGGGAAAAGTCTAGGATAGCAGGAGGGGGTTTAAATCAACACAGGTGTTCTGTTAGCCAAAATACAGTAGCATAATGAAAAAAAAATGTTCTGAATAGATGTTAAGTCCTAAAAAATAAATAAATATCAATACAGGTGAAGTTTCAAACCCATAAATAGCATCTAGGTAGAGGGGGCCAGTAGTAAGCGAGTGACTAGAAAAGTCAGGGTACACATAGAAGTCTGGGAGTAACTTGCTCAAAGGAGGATTTAGGACAGGTGATTTGTCCTAGGAAGTGGTGTTCCACCTGGAGTGAGACCATGCCTCTAGAGCTTTGTTTAAGCCTTGTTCTTTGCTTTTACTTAAATATGATTACTCAGAGAATTAGACATCTCTTTCAGAGCATCCTAATCTCATATCGCTCAAATCCCCTTCTTCTTTTTTTTTTTTAAGATTTTATTTATTTGACAGATAGAGATCACAAGTAGGCAGAGAGGCAGGCAGAGAGAGAGGGAAGCAGGCTCCCTGCTGAACAGAGAGCCCAATGTGGGGCTTGATCCCAGGACCCTGGGACCATGACCTGAGCCGAAAGCAGAGGCTTAAACCCACTGAGCCACCCATGTGCCCCTCAAATCCCCATCGGAGTACAGCTTCCCAACAACCTTGTTAGAAAGCAGATCTGAGGAAAGAGGATGCCATTACTGTGGTCAGAGAAGTAAGAAGGCACATGCACCTTGGAACTCTTCTCTCTCTCTCTTTTTTTAAAGATTTATTTATTTTATTTTAGATGGGGTTGGGTGGGGAGGGCAGAAGGAGAGGGAGAGAATCCAAAGAAGACTCCCTGCTGAGCACAGAGCCTGATGCAGGGCTTGATCCCACATCCCTGAGATCATGACCTCAGCTGAAACCAATGCTGGACACTCAACCAACTGAGCCACCCAGGCACCCTACACCTTGGAACTCTTACAGTTATTACTCCAACCTCCTATATAACATAGCAACTTTTCCCCAAAATGCCACCCACAAAACACAATTCCTACAAGACATGAAGAACATTATTTGGAAATAACAAAGCTTTCTTCCTTTTCTCACAGAGCATCTCACAATCCTCACATTCTGCAAGATGTACTGTGGGAAATGTAAATCACAATACTTTTCCTCATTACCCACCACACTCAATGCAATTGAGTCCCTCAATGAAATCGACTCTTATTGACAGGCAGTCACTATTGGGTTGAAGACCTAACCTTACTAGAGAGCCTCCTCTCAGAAATGTCTAGTTGCTAGTCCCTTCCCCTGGAACTGAGATAACCTCCTCGAATTCTTCACTCATTGACAGTGGTGCTTTCCATGGAGGCATAAAGAACTAAGCCCCTTCATTATCCATGGGAGTTGCTTCTGTGTTTGAATGGAGTCTTGGGTCCACCCTCCTTCTAAAGTCTCCTCTGCTGAGAGCTGAACTATGGCATTGCCTTCAATCATTTTGCACATACCCAGCCTCTGACAGGTCTGCATCAGAAAGCCCATATCCCTCGCATCATCTTGTCTTTCATTGTTTACATACCTCAGGTTCCAAATATCACAAGAACAGGTATTATCAGGTATATTTTCATCTACACTCTACCATGTCTAGATAATGCCCTCCACACAGGACAATGTGAATGAATTGAATTAACATATTTGAAGACAGCTATTATGTTGTTTCTAAGTCTGCTCAAGATGAACTTCTAAGTTCACTCAACATAGGTTCTTTGGAGAAAGTTCACATTAAAGAACTGAAACGAAGCTGATATTTCACTTTGATGAGATGTGAGAACTCGAATGGAAATCCTAAAAGCTTAGCACACTGTGTAAGTCCCTGAAAAAGGGATTGGGGGTGGAGATCCAGGAAATATTCTGTTCTTTCAATTACTCTCTTCTCTTTGGTTCTACTAGGAATCATGTTGGTTTGTTACCTAGCAACACGGAGCTTATCACTGGGCAATTTACAACCATTTCTCATTTGTCATCATTTGTCTAATCAGATCTGATCATAAATAAAATCTGCACACAATCAACTGACTTCTGTTTGTAATTAGAATCCATCTCCATCAGGGGAGGGATGTTAATAGTTTTGCACCTTGCATGTGTTGATTTATTTGTGCCTTTTGTCATTTTCTAACATGCTACCCCTCACCATCTTACATGATTCAATCTGTCTTGATTCCTTTCAGCAAAATTCCACCTTTTGTTGTGAGTCGCTATCAATCCAGGTGTCTTTGGATGAAATTTATAGGTCATCTCTGCTCATTTATTCTGAGCATATCATCTATGCAAGGTGACTTAATTTTGGAATATACTGCTTATGTTTAACACAGTGTCTTGCTTCCTTTTTATCATACCAAATAGCTTTGCCTACTTAAGTCAATGCCACAAACATTTCTCATTATGAATTGTAGTGGGCATGAATTATTTTGTGTGTCTGCCATTACTCTCTTCTTTATCTGTTAACAGCAACCCCATTCCTTTGGGGATTCCAACTCCCAAATGACGATTTGGGTTGCAGAGCTGAATACTATAAAACTCTGGTCATAGAAATAGATGTTTAAAAAAGGAACAAAAAATACTAGCTCTTACACCCCCATATCCCAGTCACAGCATTTGGTCAAGGATTGGTTCATGACACAAGCCAGACCAATCTTTTGGGAATTCTCCATGTGAAGCTGACAAAAAAAAGTCCTTTTTCCCTTTATTTCTCTAAAATAAAATAGTAGCCCAGTGTTTCCTGTGGACATTTGCCTTCCATGTGGAGAAGTCCCATCTGCAAAGAATAGAGAAGAACAAAGAGGAGAGCCTGAGGGTTACAGAGGTAGGCAATTGAAACAGAAATAGAGAGAAAGAGAAAAGAAGGAAAGAAGAGCACAGGACAGAGAGAAAGAGAGAATGTTGATAGCATTTAAGTCCCTGGTTGTAGTTCCTAAGACTGAAGAGTCACCCTCACATCTTTGATCATGTGAGCTCTCCCAGGAGCAGTAGCCTTCTATTAAAGTCATATTCAAGTTGGATTTCTCTTAATTGCAACACATATAAGTGACTTACACAACTATATGATTCATAATCCCGAAGAATTGGAAAGTACTTAATTTAAAATGTTTTTGCACATTCATCACTTGTTGTATCCTAACAACAATGCTTGAATCCTTGGAAAAAGTTAAAGGAAAGTACACTGTACCCTTTTCACAGATGAGCAAACAGAGTTGCCCCCAAGATGCCTCGTTATTTGGATATCTAGCTAGGCAAGGACAGGATGTCTGACTCTCAGATCCATGCTCTGCACAACATACAGTTACCTCCCTGCACCATATCAGGTCTGGCAGCCACAAAGCAGAGAGTAAGAGTAGCTGGGGATCTACAGAGAAACACATGGTACAGTCACTGGCTTGGCACTCCAGAAACTCACCTGAATGGACTGCATCCTAGGTTGGGATCATTAGAAACAAAGGGGTTCAGGTAAGAAGGAAAGTAAGAGGACATTCCAGGTGCCAGAAACAATGTGAGCAAAGGTACAGAAGCAGAGTAGACACAGTGTGTTGTAAGGGACACCGCGAACACATCTGCCTTGAGGGGAGGGTGTTTGTTGATTTTACTTTCTAAATACAGCTTGGACCCTAGTTCTCCCCTTCTCCACCGCCACCATTCTGATCCTTTCCTCTGTCAGCTGGATGATTGAACTGGCCCCTAACTATTCTCTCCATTTCCTTTTCTGCATTACAATCTATTCTCCACATTGCAGCCCTGAGGGATCACTGAAAACAAGTATCTGATCAGGTCACTCTCCCATGTAAAACTAAGCAACAATCTCACACTATTCGCAAAATGCAGACCTCATCCTTCACATGGGCCACTGGGTGTCATAGCCCTTCCAGCCTCAGAGGATACCCTGCTGTGTCTCCTTCCCACACACTCCAGCTACAGCAAAGGTCTACCTCTTCCCTCTGGCAGTAGGGCATTTGCACTTGTTGATTTCTCTCCCTAATGCTGTTCTCTCTCTCTCTCTCTTTATCCTTCTTCCTTCCTTCCTTCATTTATTCAAAGAATAATAATTGAGTGTACCTTATGAACCAGAGAGGCAGCTTTAGGATAGCTATGAAGAATACAGATCATGGAACTGGACTTCTAAGTGTTGAAACTTAGTTCTGATACTTAACACTGGGTGATCTTCAGCAAGTTACTCAAATTCCCTCTGTCTCCATTTTATCATAATTGTAACTACCTTGTGTGGTTGAGGATCAAGAGCGTATCATGAGGCATATATCTAGGTCTAACATAGGAAGGGCTATTATGGGTATTTGCACTAATAATGACTGCAGCCCAACTTGACTAACTTTCAGGGAATCAGAGTAGATGTTATGATCACAGAGAAGGCTTTTCTAAACCCAAGGACTGAGCTGCTCACTGAACTTGCTCGGCTCTTCACTTTGTTGTACTCATCTGCTTTAACCCATTTCCTTGTTGGATTATAAATCCTAAGAAGGCAAGAATCACATCTAGTTTGTATACTGTCTATTTTTTTAAAAAAAGATTTTTCTTTATTTATTTGACAGAGAGAGATCACAAGTAGGCAGAGAGGCAGGCAGAGAGAGAGGGGGAAGCAGGATCCCCACTGTGCAGAGCCCGATTCAGGACTCAATCCCAGGACCCTGAGATCATGACTTGAGCTGAAGGCAGAGGCTTAACCCACTGAGCCACCCAGGCGCCCAAGTTTGTATACCATCTTAAGGAAAGGTCCTAATACAATGGTTCAGAGTAGGAATTAAATGATTATTTTTAAGAAAATCAAGGTCACAACAGTGACTGCTGTGAAAGGAAAAATGAATTGGCATTTCAGCTGTATGAAATAGGGGAGCAAATGATCTGTGCCTTTCTCAGGTTGGAAAAGATACAGGGACTCTTTCCCTTGGGGAGTGTTTTATTCGTAGCCCCTGCATTGTAAGTGATCTTGCCAGCCCCAGTTATCACCTGAATCAGCAATGACCTGAACAGCTTCTGAGATGTTTCCCTCGCCTGCTGGGGACATCCTGGGTCAACCGGTGACTCATGATAATAGAAGGGATGTGACAATGCCTCCACTGACACCAAGACCTTAAAAGGTATTACAAAAGAGATATGAAAACCAGGCCAAAGCATTAGGGCCTATGCTCACAGGAAGGGCCAGGCAGGTTTTTAAATGTCAGAACAAAGGATTATCACTGTTTCCAGACAAAGGGTGCAGCAGCCTAAAAGATGAGAAAAAAAAGAAAAAAAGCTTTCAAATGGGACTTGGGGAGCACAGATCACCCGGTAGAAAACATGCAGGAAGATTCACGTGGCTCCTGCTCCCATGCCCTACAGTCAGGATGGAACCCATTAAAACTTCAACTCAATTATAACCATTTTATGCATGAAATGTGGCCCAGACCAAAAGACTTTGGTGACAGGAGAGTATGTCTCTCTGCATATACTACTGAAAATGCCCTGATTAGAAGCAAATACGTCTGATGACTTCCCTTATCTGCTTGCATAGCATTCCTTAATTAGATAGGAATTTGTTAGGTGCCTATTATGCCATGTGGGGGTGCTAGAGATGGAAAGGTGAGGTCACATCCCTTGAGAAGGTCACATTATCACTGGGACATATGAAGTGACGGAAGCCCACCCTGGCCCTAAGTTCTGGCCATGAATGACTTCAAACAAACATTGGACAATTAGTAACTTAAAATGACCAGGATAGTTTAGCATAAAGTACTGAGAAGTCTCCCAGGGGAGAGACTAAGGTAAACAACATATAAAAAGCCTTGGCCTGTAGAGAAGATGGGCAATTCTTCTTTTACTTTTTTTAAAGATTTATTTATTTATCTGGGGGGGCAGAGGGAGGCAGAGGGAGAGCGAGAGAGAGAACCTCCAGCAGACTCCTCAAACCCTCAACCCTGAGATCATGACCTGAGCCAAAATCAAGAGTCAGAGGCTTAACCTACAGAGCCACCCAGGATGGATGATTCTCAACAGAGTATGCATCTTCTTCCAACATCCTTTTGTCACTCAGCTCACCATGACCTCATGAATGAGTCCTTAGGGAGAGAAGCGGGAATACTGCCAAATGTAACTAAAGCAGAGTTTCACTAAAACTCTATGAGTAGTTGAAGCACAAGGCAATACTGCCTTTGTACCCATGTCTCTGAAGGACACTAGAGGCCACTTCTATCTCAGCCTTGGCTTGGTTTAGGACATTGAGAGCATCAGAGATCACAGATCCTTGGCACCTCTGGAGAGCTAGAGCGCCTCCGGTAAGATACTCAGTGGACACTGCTGCAGTAAAGTAGGGTACTGGCATCAGGCAAAGGGGAAGGGGCTGTGGACAGTTCTGTGCTGGTAAATGGTTACCAAGTGGCTCTCTAGGAGAAGAAAATATGTTATGTGTGGATGCAGCTGTGTGTGTGTGTGTGTACGGTATACATACATAAGTTTCATATAAATTTTACTGATATTAAGAATGTATAACATATTGGGGCACCTGGGCGGCTCAGTGGGTTAAGCCTCTGCCTTCGGCTCAAGTCATGATCTCAGGGTCCTGGGATCAAGCCCCGCATCGGGCTCTCTGCTCAGTGGGAGCCTGCCTCCCCCTCTCTCTTTGCCTGCATCTCTGCCTACTCGTGATCCCTTTCTCTGTCAAATAAATTAATAAATCTTTAAAAAAAAAAAAGAATGTAAAACATACAATTTACAATAATAAAACATACAATGTTCTTTATTATAAATTCATGTAACAAATTAATTTTCACAGGGTACTTTCTAGATTTTTGTGGAACTCTTGTACCTATAACCAACCTATGGTTGTGATTAACAAATGAGCATAGATCTGACCTGAATGCTAGTTGGCAATTTCCTTATGCTAATGAGTAGGAGGAAAGTGAATCAAGCAAGACTCATCTCAGAACTTCATTGATTCATCAATAATGACTTCAATGAATTAGGTAATAGTTTTTGCATATTGGAAGGATATCTCCTCGGTGTTCTATTCACAATGCAGTGGCTGCACACACACCACACCTCTAAATACAATCTGTATTATTGACATTTTCTTTATCATTTTCCTAAGTCTAGGCACCCAACAAAACAGGTAGTTAAGCCCTGATTTGTCGAGTTTGCCAGTTTCCAGGGTATAAATACTCCCAATATGGCCAACATTCTAGCTACCAAACATGATGTCCCTGAGTTGGAAAAGAGGTGTGCCGCATGCCTTTATATCATATAATGTAATTACACAATCAACATACATGTCCTCAGGAGCATAGATGTCAAAAAATAATTGTGCAATGATGAGCTTTACTTATTAACTCTGCTTTTAATATATTTTTGTGAATTTATATTATTTTATTTTTAATAATGGCTGTTTCACAATCAGCTTGCAAAATTCCTGGAAAGTTAACAGTCTGCTCCAGTCCGAGTCAGCTCTGGCACCTAGCATACGTGTGTCAGACATGGCAGACATGCTCCACTCAGACTTCCTTCGAAAAAAGACTCACTGCAGACTATGAGGAGTGTACTTTGTTCAGAGCCTTAAAGATCTGCCTCTGTTTTCAAGCCAAGGGCATGCTATTCTTGGGGTGGGTCGTTGCAAATGACTGAGCAATAATGGGATAAGCCCAGCCATTTCTGTACAACACGGGGCTCCTCTGATAGGCAATCGTTGCTCCTGAGCTAGCCCTTGGACCAACCGAAACTTTGTCTGCCTGGCCTACATTCTGACATCTCCCCCTATCCTCTCCTGTATCCTCTCTCTCCTGTCAGGTGTGCTATACCCACAGAAACTCTTAGACTCCCAACTCTATCTCATTGTCTACCTCCCAGGAAACCCAACCCAACAAAGCACCGGTGTCAGAGGGAAAGTAGTTTCATGTATTATCAGAGAATGGGTACCTCAACAAGTGGAGGTGACCAAAGAGGACAGAGTCACAGAGGAAGTGGTGGCACCCATCAGGTGAAAACTGACTAGAACCATTCACAAGCACAAGGGAAATACAGCTCACAACAGGGTCTCTAAACAGTAAGTACAATTTGGCAGAGGACTGGTAAACCTGAGAAAACAAGGCCGAGAAACGAGTTAACATCTTTTTCTATTAATAGATATCCTATCACTCCATTTCCAAATGGAATAGCCAGCCAGGGAGAGCGCAGGTAATCATAACGCAATGTGATAATTGATCTATTGGAGGTATGAATCAGTTTCCTTCAAAACAGAAAAGGCAAGCCATCCAGTTAATTGAAGAGCCAGGGAAGGCTTCACAGAAGAGGTGCTATTTGAGCTGGATCCTGAATACTAAGCAGGATCTGGATAAGCAACTGATTTACTGGGAGAACTTAATGGGTAGGGGGTAGATTGGAGCAAAGATATGATTACTGATTCACTCAACAGTATTTGAATTATTTCCAAGAGCAGATACTCACTTCAATGAAACATCAACACATTTTCCTGACCTCCCTTAGGATTAGGATTGTAAACAACTCTGGGTGGGGAGTGGGGCATGCAGTGCGCTGGGGGGGGTGTCAGCCTGAAACAATGGGCAATTAAGCTAGTTCTTAAAGAGATCAACCGCATGGCTGGTCCTAGAGTCCCATTAGACATGTTTTCTGACTTTGCTAGAGTGAAAAACACTCTAGGCAGGAATTTGAGGAACTATGTTCCAGTCCTTGGCTTTTGTCTATCTCCCCACCTATAAAACAGAGTTGATAATCCAGGACTCCCTTAACTCAACAAAGCTTTTGTTAGGACCCAGTGGGGTAAGAGTCAGGAAAATGCTTTAAAAAATATTAAAGCATGGGGCACCTGGGTGGCTCAGTGGGTTAAAGCCTCTGCCTTCGGCTCAGGTCACGATCCCAGGGTCCTGGGATCAAGCCCCGCCTCGGGCTCTCTGCTCAGCGGGGAGCCTGCTTCCCCCTCTCTCTCTGCCTGCCTCTCTGCCTACTTGTGATCTCTGTCTGTCAAATAAATAAATAAATTTAAAAAAAAAAAAAAATATTAAAGCATGACAGCTCCTCAGCCAAGCCTTAACTGAATCACTCCTCATCCTCCATCCCAAGCCTAGGGCAGGTCCCTCTGTTACAGAGAGTCTCAGCTCTCTGCAGTTTTCCATCATAGCATCTGTGTGCACCTGTGATTATTTCTTTAATAATGGGTTCTTCCAATAAATGTGCTAGGGGGATACCACAGCAAGCACCGCTCATTTTGTCCCCAGTGCCTAACAAAACACCTGGAGCAGGGTAAGGTCTCAGTGTTTGTTGAATGAATGGATTATCTATTGTGCCTTTCAGTTAAGTTTCATTTCACCTTTTCACTGCTGAGAAACTGACCCCAACTGTGAACTACTTAAAAGCAGGCTCCTGTGTTTTGTTATCAGCATTCTCAATCTCTAGCCCACTCCCTGCCACCTACTAGGTACTAATAAATATTTAATTGATAGATAGCTTACATATAACTTCCAGGTACAGCCTTTTGAATGTGGCAGAAACTCAATAATTCATTGCACATTAAATAAATATGAAAATACCTGTCTTTGCTTATACGCCTGCTATAAATATTTATCCCTAGGTTGTAACTAGTAAACATTTTTTAAAAAAACTATTCTACCTCCTCCGAAACATTAAAGTAGTAGCACTGGGTAGTAGAAATGTCTGGGGCTTGAGAATCTTAACAGACTTCTTTTATTTGATCAAGATATTAGCACTGTGGCCCAAGAAGAATGACTTAGCTCTCCAGGCCTCAGTTTCCTCATCTGTGGAATTGAAATATTATTTCATAAAGAGTAGATGAGATAAAGTACATGAAGGACATTGTACAACCTTTGCTGATGGTAGGTTGTCAACAAGTGCCAACTTCCTTTTCTCCAGGGGTCTCTATTCTCCCTTCATTGGTAGGTCAGGTTTCCAAACTTCTCTCCCAAGGCTAAAAGGGGAATTGAGTAGCTCTTCTTCTCTAAGGTTCAGTCTTTGGCTTTATCTCAATAGGTGCTCTGCCAGGTCACCTCTCTGACCCCCAGCTTTAGCATGGAAGAATGGAAAGAACTCTAGGCTGGGACTCCACCAAGGCTCTGGTTCAGATCCTGGCACTGACTAGCTGTGTATCCATCCATTCATTCATTCACTGTTGTTAGATACTCTGACACTCTTCTCAGTAGTTGGAAATATATTAGAGGCAAAAATGGGCAAAATCCCTGCCCTAATGGAGAGCTTACAAATGTTCTGTCAGTAGGAAACACTGACCCCCAAAAATGAACATAACAAAGCAAAGTATGTAGTACATTAGGAGATAATGAGTCCTATGAAACAAATAAAAAGTTGAGCACGGCGAAGGAGAACAGAGAGTGCTGGGGTAGGACAGGCCAGGTTACAGCATTAAATAGGCTCATTAAGGAAGTGAGAGTTGAGCAAAGACTTGAAAAAAGTGGAAAGCCATTCAGTGGATATCGGGGTCAGGAGCATGGAGCCAAGAGAATACCTGGAGTAGTACCAGATGGGAGGTGTTTCCAAAACATAAAGAGAGCAAAGTAGCTAGTTTGGAGTGAGCAAAGACAGAAGGAAGAGGTAAGGAGGGGACAGTAAGTACTAAAGACCCTTAAGAATTTGGGCTTTAATCTGAGTGGAATGGCTTTGCTGGCCATGTGGAAAAGAATTCAGACTAGATTCTTCCTGCGATACTTCCTGGCTCTTAAATTCGAGGATTTTCTTACCATTTTGGTCCTAAGAGCTGTAACAGGCAAATCATGGTAAACCAGACAAATATATAAAACTGTATTCTAATTGACTGGCACAGACAGAATTTATGTATAATTTTACCTCTTGACTAAAACTAAGATATCATAAGACAATGATGCAGGACTCAGGCATTGTCTGTATTTAGACAGACCAGTTGTTAAATACCACACCTACCACTTGTGCTGGCACTTGTGCTTAACTTGCCTGGCCTCAATATCCTCATCTTGAAAGTGGACATAATTGAGGTTCCTACCTCATCAATTTA
This sequence comes from Lontra canadensis, assembly GCF_010015895.1. NCBI lineage: Eukaryota > Metazoa > Chordata > Mammalia > Carnivora > Mustelidae > Lontra > Lontra canadensis. The sequence goes on from NW_022630999.1 coordinate 18,956,295, forward strand.
TTCTGAGATCAAATAAGATGATGTGCCAAGTTCTTAGCACAGTATCGGACATGTAGTAAACACTCAATAAATTTCACTATTTTTTAAAATTTCATATTAAAAGGTATTAACAAATATTTGAGTTGAATTTCGAAAGCTTTTTTGAAAGGAATTTTAGTGCTATTTTTACCTCTTGTATATCATCAAATATGTATTTCTGAATTTCTTCTAGAAAAATACCTTTTAATGTTTATTATGTGCAGGGCACAGATGTGTGGATGAGCAAGATAGAGTCTCTGTTTGACAGAGACATAAGTGGAAGAGGCAGATATCTGTAAAATTTACTTTTATTCAAATCAGACTATTATAACTGTTATAATAGAAGGGCCACACACAATAACAGAATGGATAAGGAGAGATTAATTCCAACTGAAGCTATATGGGATGGTTTCATGGAGGAGATGAGAATGTGAGCAGGTTGGTAATTATGTCTCATATCAACCTATGGACCAATGACACTGTAAATAGTCTTCCTTCCCTTCCAGATGGCACTAGTAAATTATGAACTCACTGACATATAAAAGTGTTACAAGTTTATGGACACCTTGACTCTATTGTTCCTGGCAAAAGTGACTTCCCATAAGCGACACTGTGTCCTAATGACCACAGTGGTAAAGCTGTATTGAGAAGCTAAATTCAATTCACATTATTGTCTACCAGGGGAAGAGCAGAGGAATTTTCAGTAGGAAGGAAGGAAGGAAGGAAGGTAGGAAGGAATGAATGAATTACCATTAATGCCATTTAATACCTTTTAAATGGGCATTAGGATGGAAAGGAGTGTGTGATCACTCTCAACTTCATGGTCAATAGAGTATAATTACCCAAGAAAGTTATTTCCAAATGGATCTTTGCCCCCTCACTCTTTTCCTTCCAGATCCACTAATTCAGCTGTTGGATAGTCTGAGGCAAACTGCTCTTCTTGGTAAGTAACTACACATTTCTGTTCCTGCTGGGAAACTATGAGATGCTTGGGAAAGATTTCACAGAAAGCTATCAATTCACACATACATTTTCCAGGAGTTGGTCCAAAGAGAGCTTGGATATTTCTAGAACTATAAGACACTTCACTAATAGAACATACCGGGTGTTCCCAAAGGAACAAATGAAACTTTAAAATATTCTTCCCTTGCCACTCCCCTTTGCCTTCTTCTACTCTCAAGCTGCATGAATAAATGGCCACAACAATACATTTTAAATCAGCTATAAATTTCTAGATTTTTTTAATTCACATTCTTATACTGAACTATTGTAAAGTCTCATATTTTGTGTAGCAAGGCCATGGTCCATAGCATATCCTAAGATATGCTATGGACATGTGTGTTAGACATGAGAAAAGTGACCCAGGGTGTTTAATGATGTCATTTACAAATATATTCATAAATACTTGCACGAAATAATATGGTATCTATGATTTACTTCAAAATAATGGGGGAGTATGTAGAGGTAAGATGAAACAAAACTGGCTCTGAGTACACATAACAGAAACACAAAGCTCATTATACTATGTTACTTGTACAATGTTTTACATGTTTCATTATTCTTTAGAAAGAAAGAGGCTTAAGGCCAATGATCTTAATGAATTTGAAGAGGGACCCGGTGATCTCAAAGAATGGGATGTTTGAATGGGAGAACAGGCATTTGGCACTTAAGATATCAGAGATGGAGGAAGGACAGATACCATGGCAGTGTGATGTTGAGCTGGAGGGAAGGTAAAACTTGATGGAAGGAGATAAAGGAGCTATGAAGCTGAGGTTTTTAATGGTCATTAAGAAATGACCAATGGGGGACGCCTGGGTGGCTCAGTTGGTTAAGCGGCTGCCTTCGGCTCAGGTCACGATCCCAGCGTCCTGGGATCGAGTCCCACATCAGGCTCCTTGCTCGGCAGGGAGCCTGCTTCTCCCTCTGCTTCTGCCTGCCTCTCTGTCTGCCTGTGCTCGCTCACTCTCTCTCCCTCTGTCTCTGACAAATAAAAAAAAAAAGAAATGACCAATGGGATTATTCATGTGGCGTTGGATGCATAGTCTTGTCTCACCCATCTTGGTCTTTAACTCTATTGCTCATCAGAGAGTAGACAGGGAACCAAGGACATAAGAGGGTGGGTTGGGAGGAAATATGAAGATAGAAACCATAAAAACAAACATCTTAGACCAGCTCCTGCCCCAAACAGCATACTAATTAATTCTTTAGATCATGCTATAGGAGGTGTGCTTATCATACTTCAGAATGCCAGACAGAACAAGATAGAGAATTCACAGAATGATAGAAGCAACATCCTCATATCTTAATATGTCAGAATAGTGAGCTGAATATAGCTAGATAAAATGAAACAAATAAATGTGAAGTCCTATCCTGGAGTCCAAACACCAATGGCATAAATACAAGGTGGGAGATACAGAACTTAGGAACAGCCCATGTGAATACAATTAGGGAGATTTAATAGGCAATAAATGCCATATAAACAATGTGACGAGGCTGACAAAGAGAAAAGTTAATGCTTTTAAGTGGGCATTAGAAGAAATGGAATATTTAAATTGAAAGACTGATAGACCTATCTGTATTGGCCAGGCCTGACTTGGAATGTCAGGTTCATTCATTGCTCAGGACACAAACCAAGTACATTCAGAGCAAAGTACAGAATGAAAAAGGGGTCTAAAACCCTGTCCTTGAGAAATGACTGAAGGAGCTAAGAGTGTTGAAGTAAGATGATTCACTTGGGCTGTGCACACCCTCTGAAGTGCTGGACCATAGAAGAAAAACAAGCATTGTTCAAGATAGCTCCAAGAGGTGGTACTGAGTAACGTGAGTATGTTCTAGGGGATCAGATTGGAGGTCAATAAGAAGAAACTCCTTCTAAAGACCAGAATTTTCCATAGATTGAAAGCCCTGTCATGTGTGTAATTGAGTTAGAGCCATGCTGTGCAACCGAGTCACATGGTCCCCTGTGGCTATTGAGCCCTTAAAATGTGGTCAGTCCAAATTGAGATGTGCTGTCATTATAAAACATGCACCAGATTCTGAAGACTTTCAATGAAAAAAGAAATATAAAATAGCAAATTAATCTCAACAATTTGCATTGATACATTGATAATATTTAAGGTATATTAGGCTAAATAAAACATCAAAATAAATTTCACCTATTAACTTTTCAGTTTTTAGTATTACCCATGTGACTCACATTCATGGACTATTCTCCTACTAGACAACAAACACTGTTAGAGAAACAGTTAGTGAGGAGGGGAATGAAGGTTGAGCTAGACTTTAAAGGACCTCAATAATCTATAATTTAGCAGAAGTCTTTCTGTAAATTTAGGACTCAAGGTTATCGTCATCACCAAGATCAGCCTCTAGCTAGCTGCGTTACCTTAGGAAAGTGACTTAACCACTCTAAACCTCACATTCCGTTCTGAAAATGATAAAGCTGGACAATCTCTGAGGTATTGCCTGAGGTCTTGCTGACATTTTAGGACCTCTGTCCAGCCCAGGTCTAGACATCCCAGTAATAAGAAGTATCCCCTCGGGGCGCCTGGGTGGCTCAGTGGGTTAAAGCCTCTGCCTTCGGCTCAGGTCATGATCCCAGGGTCCTGGGATCGAGCCCCGCATTGGGCTCTCTGCTCAGCGGGGAGCCTGCTTCCCCTCTCTCTCTGCCTGCCTCTGATCTCTGTCTGTCAAATAAATAAATAAATCTTAAAAAAAAAAATCCCTTCTTCTCCTGTGTCATCCCTCATTTGTTCCATGATTGTTAAAAAAAAAAAAAAAAGAAGTATCCCCTCCACCGATTTAGGCAGGCACCCCTTCAACCAGTTGCTTCATAGTTCTGTCCATTTCAAAAGCCATAGAAAGAATCTAGTGTTCGAAATCAGATACAACTGAAATAGATTTGTGACCCGACCACATCATTAATAGCTTCATAATTATCATTAATGTCTTCATGCCCAAAACAATTTTCTAGCTACTATGTGTGCACTTACATTGTGCAAGGGGCTCTGATGTATTACCCCATTTAAACATCACAGATTTTTTTTAAGCTAAAGGCTATTACTATCTTTATATAACCAAGGAGGTAACTAGGCCTTAAACCTATTTGTATAATCTTGGGTATGTCATTTTACCTCTCTAAGCTGCAGCAAGATGGCATAATATTATCAATCACTACAGTATACTTAGGCATGGTATAAGCTATAGTAAGGATTAAGTAAAATAATGCGTGTGAAGTTCTTCTAGAGTGGTAGATTTACAATAGGTAGCCAATATGTGCTAGAGGCCTGCCCCTGTTAATCTCTTCCACTATGAACCCTATATACCGTCCAAATGCAGCCCCAGTCACATGCTTTCCACAGAGCATCACGCTTTCCCCCAGCAAGAGGTAAGGTCAACCCCTTCTGAACAAACATGGCTCTACATCTGATCATTTCTTATCAACCTCATCATTTCCAACCTTGCTCTAAAATCACATGCATAGGGATGCCTGGGTGGCTCAGTGGGTAAAAGCCTCTGCTCGGGTCATGGTCTTGGGGTCCTGAGATTGAGCCCCACATCGGGCTCTCTGCTCAGCAGGCAGCCTGCTTCCCTCTCACTCTCTGCCTGCCTCTCTGCCTACTTGTGATCTGTCTGTCAAATAAATAAACTCTTTAAAAAAATAAGTAAAAAATATTAAAAATAAATTAAAATCACATGCATATACCGTATATCTCCCCTATCAAACTATAAAGCTCTTGAGTGGGAGCTCTCTATCAGATTTATATAAACATTCAGTCTAGTGTGTGGCAGAGAGTAGATTTTTAATAAATATTAATTGAATTAAAGCTACTATTTATTGACAGTTTATTGGTGCCAACCACTGCACAAAGTCTAAGTTCTTTACATGCAAATCTGATTTCTCACAACCTAAAAGGGTACTACTTTTACTCATTTTACAGATGAGGACAGTGAGTCTTCAGGGTAGCTGGCCAATATCACACTAATTTTAAATGGTGGAGCCAGGTTTTGAATTCTGGCTGGCTGGCTGGCACCAAAGCCCAGGGTCTCAACCATTACAAAGAAAAAAGATGGATGGATGGATGGATGGATGGATGGAACAAACGGTGGATAGAAACACAACATCTGCATCCTCTGAATCAAAGTTCAAGATTTCCTTCCAATCTTAGATTTTCCTTATGGATATTAAACCTCCTACTTCCAACGCCATCATCCCAACACATGACTGGGGAGTTCAGCAGAGAGGAAAAAGAAGCACATTTCACCATTTTAAAGATTCATAATGAGCTAAAAGGCCAAGTCAAAATCAATTTATTATTCACCAAAGTCTCAGGTCCCTGCCTGTTTTATTCTCCTGAATAAAACATACCTTCTCAAGTGTACGAGCTGCCAGCAGCCCAGAAAAAAAAAAGGGAGCAAGTAATACATATTTACATAATTAGGAAGAAGAAAAACATTCAAGCAGGTTTCCTTTTTAACGTTTATGTTTATCTGAGTCTCCAGCTCAGGAAAATGTTTGCCTAGTGTAGAGAGCATGTGTATTTTTCACCTGATAGCAGGATTTTATGATCAGGATTTTTCTTTTTTTTTTTTCACTTGGAGCTACAAAGCCAGAATTTAGCAGCTACCCTACCGCAGACTGCGCCCACCAACAGAAGGAACCCTCGGTCACCTGTAACACCTGGGGTTCTTTAGCCATCCAATGGCCAGCCCCAGCACAGTGATAGTTCAGCTGCATCCCTGGCATATGTTGGGATCAAGCCTTGCGGCTTTGAAAGTGACAGTGATTGTAATTTATTACCTGTACTGATTCACAAAACGTGGCTTCTTGTACAAATAAGCAGACATTTTTCCATTGTGCAGTGCAATGGATAAATTGTTTTGCATAAAAACCGTACTTTTAAAACTAATTGAGGTGAGCTTTGCAGATGTATGCATTATGCATGTACAAATAATACATCCTTAGGAAAAAAAAGCCCCAGATGGGTTCTGTTTAACTTTAAAACCGTGTTTTATTAATGCATTTTCTGAGAAGGAGATTAAGTCAATGACCCTACTCCCACTAAACCCAGGGCATTCAGGCAAAATAAAATCCAGGCTTCTTACTCTATTTTCTACCCCCTCCCTGAAAGCAATGGCATTTCATTTTCCAACAGAGCCCTTTGTTTTTAATTCATAATGCCATATTTTAATCCAATCAATGCACATTAGCTAAAACTAATGTAAATGTCATTGCTACTCTTTCCTCCAACCATTTTTTAAAATTTGCTATAGCTCAACATAGCACAATCTCTCCACCTCAGATTAATACATATTGGACAGCTTTTCTTTATTTCTTTTTCCTTCTCAGCAGAGTATTATTGAACAACGCTCCAGGACATTTTATGGCAACAAATGAAACAGATTATCTTTGAATATGAGGGAGCATTTGGAAGGGCCAACCTTTTTCACCCAAGGCTTTACTACTTCTCTTCAGTATTCTTGCTACAGACAGATTTGGTCCTACATGGCCCCCACTCTCTAGGTTCTCTGCCTTTGTTTCTTCTATTCTGGATGTCCCTTTCCCCATATCCAAAGTCTGCTTATTTAAGGTTTCTATCAAGTGCCCCTCTTTCAGGAAGCCTTTTCTGATTCTACACTCACCTTGTCCTGAGCAGAGGGATTCTTTCTTTTTCTAAGTGCTGGAGGTGCTTCATATGCACTTTCCTTGGGGATCTGGGAATAGTTCACCTTGAATCCTATTTGTTGATGTCAGTAATATTGCCCGGGTAGACTGCAAACTCCTAGAGGGTAGGAACCAATAAATGACATATTTTATCTCTTGTGTTAGTTAACACAATGCCTGCACATAGTGAATGCTAATAAATATCTAGAAAAATAAGAAAGAAAGAAAGAAGAAAGTGGGGAAGTAGTGAGGAACATTATAGACAAAAGAAGAAGGAAGTAGGGAGAAAGGGAGGGAGAGAGAGAGATTGGGAAGGAAAGAGGAAGGAAGGACACTGAAGGAAAGATGGAGTAGGAGGACGGAATGGTAACAGACAACAAAGCTTCTGAGGTTACCGACTACTATAGTACATAGTACTGAGACATCGAAGTCAATTATACTTTTGTAGGGGAGTAGCTGGAGCTCTAGAAGAACTTTTCACCTCCTGGATAAGCCTAGGGGATATGCTTTGTCCCCAAGATATGCTAAGGACAATGGTTTTCAAAATTCACTGTGCAAAAGAACCACTTGGAGAGCTTAATAAACTATTAATCCTCTGCAACCTTGACCTTATGTAACTTCCAAGAGATTCTGAGTTGGCAGGATTGGTAAGGGTAACAGGGGTCTACATTTCTGACATGATCCCAGATGATCCCAAAGTAGGTGTTGGAGATTATGTTTTGTGCAACCCTAGCCTAGAAATATTGCCAGGTTCTGTTCTTCTGGAGCTGGCTCTGGTCATTGATTATCACTGTTCATTACCTCAACCAGGTGATACATTAGCTGATTCCATAGCTGAGCTATGCTGAGATTTGTTCTTGATCCTCAGAACCAATAAAACATCTCTAGATTTAGGTTCCCTGTCTTTTTATTTCCTAAGATATTAGTACCACCACCCCCACCACCACCACCACCACTGCTACTACTACTACTTTTATTATTATTATTATTATTATTATTATTATTTCAGAGTTTTGTTCTTTGTCTTGCCTAGAGCCTTTGTCTCTTCTGACACCCATCTGTATGGCTAATGTTATGCTGATTCCTAACTTCCTTAGATCAGCATACATGTGCTTGTTGTCCCCTTTGCCCTGTACCACTGGTTATAATCCAGGTGTTTGGACTCCCACTTTCATATCCAGTCCCTGTCCATAGCCATCTCATCTATAGGCATCCATGCCCCTGAGCTGCCATGTGAGTGGAAACCAGAGCACTTTTATTCTTATATCATCACAAATGGTGGGACAGAATGACTAATTATGGTATAACAGGCCACTGGACCCCTTATCAAGAGCCTGGGTTCCAATCGTAATTTTATGCATTGTCCATGAGATGATAATAAAGTTTTACTCTCAGGGTATTCATTCATTACAGAAAAATAATCATTTCCCACAAAACTTTTAACAATATTGGGCTTTGGAGTATATAGAGCTAGATTCAAAACTCAGTTCCATCACCTACTGGCCATGTGACGTGGGCAAGTCATTTATCTTCTAAGTCTCAGTTTCACTGCCTATATAATGAGGCTAATGATGCCAATACCTACATCCAGGAGTGGTTATAAATGTGCCAGTGACTGAATGAGCCAATGACTGCAAAGGGAAGAGCTCTGTGCATGGCACATGGTGAATCCTCTGCAATGGCAGTTCGGGTGATTGATGATGGAAGGATGTTGCTGCAGTCCCCATCATTGCTACCATCATCAGTTTCAGGTATTCCATTTGTCCAGTTAGCACTGAGGTATGTACTCTACTTAGCTGTTTATTGGGTCTCAGCTAGAATGCTAGTTTCTGGGAATTAAGAGGGAGACAAGCATGGTGTAAGGCCTGAAATTAAGGTTCAAAATTATTCATTTCCTTGACATCTGATAAAACCAGGAGGGCCTCAAGTGGCCTAAACCACAAGTCCCTCTTCCTATGGGGCTCCCACAGATAGGGTGCCCTAGGCAAGCAACCCTCCATATCATGGAGACCAGGTACCATTCCTGATGATCCCTAATAATCAGCAAGTTTCAGTCCCTGGATAGCCCACAGAATTATTCAAACAAGCCAATCACGTCCTCTCCCAGAAGCTAGGGTCACCCCACCCTCTTATACTAGAAAATGTTTCTCCACAGCCCCTGGTGGTTCTCTCTGCTCCTGAGCACAACCCCTGCATGGCCCTGCATGGCAGGCCACATCCTTCACTAATCAACTGCTGATGCCTGGTGTCACATGCCATGTGTTCCATCATCCCCACAACCCTCAGGTGGGAATACTTCCCTCACCAATGTGGTGAAGAGGAGATAAATAAAACAATTATTTGTGTAAATAGACCTTTAAATCCACTGGATGAGTGATCAATGGGGAGTTATAAACTGTTCAAGGAAAATAAGAAACTCTGGGTGGAAGGGTACAAGATAGTAGATTTCACAGATAAAGTAGTATCTGGCTCAACTCAGAAGTCTCACATGAAACCTTAAACAGAGGATTATCCTATAGCATCATGCTAAGGCCCCTCATCGCCATTCTTAGCCAGGATCCCATTGATAAGAGGGTATCTGTGGGCCCTTATCTAACCTATTGTGTCCTCTGTGCTTGAAGTAGGGCTCTGCACTACAGAATTGCTTATGCTCAGTATTGTTCTGGTTCTGTTTATTTTTTAAGGGTTCCTTTTAAGCTACTCTAATTGTATACTATATGTTTGAGTTTTCTTTGCTACAATAGAGTAGTTGCCAACACCTGTTTTTCTCTTGTGCTTGTCTCTGCTCTACAAACAATATGTTCAGCCTTTATCTAGAGCAGATGAGCCCCTAAACCATCCATCCAGGGCCAGATCTTTGCCAAAGTAGAAATAAGCACTTCTTGGGAACTTTATTTACTGTATTAAAATATATAGAGAGATTAACATTAAAATTACTGTGTATTTTAAGTAAAGACAACATTTACTATTAGAATGATTATTGTGCTTCAGGCACTACTAAGGATGTTACTTACATTATCTTGTTTAATTTTTCTACAACATTGCAAGGTATTATAAAAAATAAGTTTTCCCAGGTAAGAAAATTGAGATTCATGGATGCTAGGTGACTCATTCAAGGTCACATAATGGCTATCCATAAATCAAGCATTTAACTTCAGGTTTACTTGTCTCTAAATTTATGCTCAGAACCTCTATGCGCTTCTTTTTTTTTTTAATTTAAATTCAATTAGCCAAAATATAGTACATCATTAGTTTCAGATGTAGTGTTCAATGATTTATCAGTTGTGTATAACACCCAGCGCTCATCACATCATGCACCCTCCTTAATGCCCATAACCCAGTTACCCTAACCCCCCACCTACCTCCCCTTTTGCAACCCTCAATTTGTTTCCCAGAGCCAATATTGTCTCATGGTTTGTCTCCCTCTCTAATTTCTTCCCATTCAGTTTTCCCTCCCTACCCCTATGATCCTCTGTGCTGTTTCTTATATTATACATATAAGTGAAACCATATAATTGTCTTTCTCTGACTGACTGATTTCACTTAGCATAATACCCTCTAGTTCTATCCATGTCGATGAAAATGTTAGGTACTCATCCTTTCTGATTGCTAATATTCCATTGTATATAATCTTCTTCATCCATTCATCTGTTGAAGGACATCTCAGCTCCCCCTATAGTTTGGCTACTGTGGACATCGCTGCTATGAACATTGGGATGCAGTACCCCTTCTTTTCACTACATCTGTATCTTTGGGGTAAGTGCCCAGTAGTGCAATTGCTGGATTGCAGGGTAGCTCTATTTTTAAGTTCTGGAGGAACCTCCATACTGTTTCCCAGAATGACTACACCAGTTTGCATTCCATCCAAACAATGTAGGAGGATTCCCCTTTCTTCACATTCTTGCCAACATTTGTTGTTACCTGTCTTATTAATTTTCATCATTCTAACTGGTGTAAGGTGGTATCTCATTGTGGTTTTGATTTGGGTTTCTCTAATGAGAAGTGATGTGGAGCATTTTTTCATGTGTCTGTTAGCCATTTGTATGTCTTCTTTGGAGAAATACCTGTTCATGTCTTCTGCTGATTTCTTGACCACATTTTTTTTTGTTCGTTTTTTGGGTGTTGAGTTTGAAGTTCTTTATAGATCTTGGATACCAGCTCTTTATCTGATACGTCATTTGCAAATATTTTCTCCCATTCTATAGGTTGCCTTTTAGTTTTGTTGAGTGTTTCCTTTGCTGTGCAGAAGTTTTTATCTTGATGAAGTCCCAACAGTTCATTTTTGCTTTTGTTTCCCTTGCCTTTAGAGATGTGTCTTGCAAGAAGTTGCTGTGGCCAAAGTCGAAGAGGTTACTGCCTGTGTTCTCGTCTAGGATTTTGATGGATTCCTGTGTCACTTTTAGGTCTTTTATCCGTTTTGAGTATATCTTTGTGTATGGTGTAAGACAATGGTCCAGTTTCATTCTTATGCATGTGTGCATCCAATTTTCCCAGCACCATTTGTTAAAGAGACTTTTTCCCACTGGACATTCTTTCTTGCTTTGTTTAAGATTAGTTGACCATAGAGCTGGGGGTCGATTTCTGGGTCCTCTATTCTGTTCCATTGCTCTATATGTCTGTTTTTGTGCCAGTACCATGCTGTCTTGACGATCTTTTGATCTTACATTTATTGTCCCCAGTTGAAGCAGGTAGGCCAAACAAGTGGCAATGAGTTATTCTGAAAGGGTAAGCCAATGCTGCCTATTGAAATCTTCATCCCTTAGCAGAAATAAGCAAGTTCTTGAAAGACCATTGGGTAGTAACAAGTACTACCACATCTTTGTTTCCATAAATGCAAACTGGTTTTGTCTTTAGTCAAATCAAATGACATATTTAGACATAAGATGAGTAGCAAACATATAAGCCTTCTAACCAGATGAAACATAAGGGTCCATAGCTAGATTCTTGCTATCTTTCTAAACCTCTGAAATGAGATTTTCATCCTCCGAGGCTCTACACATTAGTTGTATAAGAACTTGGATGAATATTTCTTCTGGGGGCACAAAAGAGAAGGAGTGGCCTAAATAATGTGAGAAGAAAAAAGAAATGGCTTCTACGTCCTTAGCTGAGACTCTGAATCACCCAGAGATTTGGTTGTAACCTCTCCCAGAGACCGAATTACAATAAACCCTACAACTTAGATGTGGTCATTTACAGTAGCTGACAAGAAGATTAAAAAAGCTACTGATTGTGGAGAAAGCCATGTGGTGCTTGAAATGGGGTATCTTACAAGGCCTTAGACATTTTTCCCTCCTATACTATTCTAGGTCAAATTTAAGATCATTTTCGCTTGTGATAGCAGAGAAGAGATTTCAACAAGCTTTTATGGAAGTGGTACAGAGAGATTTCTACTCCTGAGAAGTGGGATTCCATTTCCTGCCCTCTTCCCTTTGAGCAGTTTGGTCAGGTAAAGTTTATTTTAGAAAATCGTGTTTTCTGAAAGTAGTCCACGGGCTTAAGAAAAATACCACCTGTTGATATGGATTTGGATGGAGAGATACTCCTGTTTATGTCTCTCTGCAATGACTGACTCCCTCTTTTCCAAAGATGCTACACTATCTGGGAGAACAAGCATAAATTCCCAGTAGATTGGATATTGAATCTAATGTCAAGTTTAATAAAGTAGGTGAATTTTAGCTGGAAGGTTGCTTTATTGAGAAATCTCAGTCTAGAAGAAATCATTATTCCTTTAATCAATTACTCATTGAATCATAAAGTGTTGAAACTTATGGGGAAGATAAAGAGCATCTAGACCAGACAGAGGGCTTTACCTAGAGGCCATGGATAGGCTTCAGAGGCCTCATTAACAATGAGATATTATACACAGATTCATTTATGCTCATGTGTAAATATTGGTTACATTAGTTTTTTCTCCAGAAAAGAAGGTATAAAACTTGTACTAGTGTTTTTAAAGGGCTCAGAATGTTCAAGGACCACTAATACTCAGGGAGGTCAGCTGACTTACAGAAGATCACATGGCTAGAGAAAAACAGAATTGCTAGACACAAGGTCTTCTGATTCCTAATTGAGTGCCAGCATGCTTCTTCTGACTTATCAGCAATGCTGGGATTCCTCCTCCAGTCTATATTTGAGTTGGAGCATATAACTGAGGTGTGAGGAAACAAAAAATATAAAATATGTTGCTCAAGAGTGGGAGGTTTATATGTTGAGTGCATATATATCAAAACAACCAGAACTATGCAAGAGTGCTCAGATGTAAAATTTTTGAATAGAGGGGTATCTTAGTTTAGCCCCCTAAAAAAACCTCCAGGGAAGAATTTGGACATGAATAGCTGTAACGTGTTGGTGATTCCAGGAAGCACTATGAGGAGCTGGGGAGTGAGACAGAGAAGGAAAAAAGTCAGTAATTAATTTTCTCACTAAAGAGATAACACTGCAAGACCTTGAGCATCTCTGGCTTAGAATTATTCCACCAGAGAGCAGGGAAGCAAGATACTTCTCTTATAACTCCCATCCTTCATCAGTTGAGGGTTTTTCTTGATGAGAAAACAGATAGAGATAGATAGAGAGATAGAGAGATACAGGAATTGTATTTAGACGTGGTCTACTAGTAACCCCCAGAGTAGACTAAGGGGATATGGGACAGGATTTCACATCTGCCAAAATGTATTACAGCAGTTAAATGAAGAATGTTATATCTTTGAACTATTGTCAGATCATAACATTTTAGTGATAAAATACATCTCAGAAGTCATTCACTGCTACAACCCCTTCTTTTATAATCCTTGCAAAGTTATGACTCTTCCCTTAATATCACTTAAAATAGCAATCTCTGTTACTCCTTTCAGTTTTAGGAAACACATTATATGCCAATATAGTGGGTTTTTTTTTTAACTTTGTCTTTATTTGTTGTTGTTTTGGTTTTGTTTTGCTTCAGAGTCATTCCTATACACTACTGATTTCATTTATATGGACTGAAAATCTATTGGTGTCTCCCCCAGTGGCCAACTTCTCCAGTGAATCTATATGAAATTTTTGAAGATATCTTCCAAGTAGTAACCTATGGGAGCCAGCCTCCAAGATGACCCCCAATGATCCCTGACTCTTTTATGCCCTTGTATTATCCCTATGTATAACCACCTTCCACACTGCATAGGGAAAACTTACATATCTGATATAATACCACGGAAATGACAGAATGTGACTTCCACAACTAGTTCATAAAAGTCATTGCAGTTTCCATCTTTTTCTCTTGGACTACTCAACTCTGGGGAAAACCAGCTGCCATGTCGTGAGGATACTCAAGAAGCCCTACAGAGAGGTCTACATGGTGGAAAAATGAGTCTTCCTGCCAAAAGCCATGTGAGTGAGCTATTTTGGAAGTAGATCCTCCACTGCCAGCCAAGGCTTCAGATGACTGTAGTCATCGCCAACATTTTTTGTGAAACTTCATGAAAGACCCTGAGCCAGAAACACCCAGCTATGCTGCTCCCAGATTCCTGACCCTCAGAAACTATGTAGGATGATAAATAGCTATTGTTTTAAACCTCTGCATTTTGGGGGTAATTTGTTACACAGCTCAAATATCTAGTACTTAGCTTTTTTGGTATTGAAAAATAGCTACCCCCAAACTTCTATTCTGATTAAACATCCCCTTTCCTTTCAATCTTCTTTTGTGTTATGGTTTCCTGCTTTTTGGTTCATTATGAGACAATTCCTGTACATCAATATCCTTTTTAGGTGTCCATCTGCCTTAAATCTCATTTCTGAAAGTGACAGAAACCCAAATTCAACCAGTTTATGCAGAAGAAGGGAGATATGTTGTCTGATGTAATCAAATTCCCAGACAGGAAAAAGAGGATCAGGTCTTAGAGACAGCTAGAAACAAAGACTTCAGTGCCACATGGGTTCTTCCTCTCTCTTTTCTGCTTTTTATCCTAGGTTTTGACTTCATTCTCAAATCTAAAGTCCCCAGAAATATATAATCATTCTTATGTAGTTTTCATACTCAGAGCTGTGTAGCCAGAAACCAAAGTCCTTCCCTGCCAGACAATTTCAGTTAAAAAAAAAAATCTCAGGGAAGAATTGCAATTGGTCTGACATAGAGTGTGTTCCTAACCCTAGACCACTGTGATGGACAGCACTTTATAATACCCAGGGGAATCATCTATGCATCCCTGCGGCTGGCAGCACATTGGGAGGAGGCTTATGAGAGGGAGGAAGGAGCAAATGAGTCTAAAATGAAGGTGACTTACTGGCAGAGGTAAGAATAAGAAAACTCTGCTTCTTAACTCGATGTTATGTCCCGATGTGTTTGGACTAGTGTGGAATGGACAGAGATTATTTCCTGCTAGTCAGATGAGTACATCTTATATAATAAATATGATAAAGTGATCAGGAATAAGTTCTCTGGAACAAAAGGAAATAGTCTACAGCTTGATGGGTGACAGTAAGAAAATCCGTTTTTATTTAGATTCAAGGGTTCACTGACACAGGAGACAGTGAGGGTAGAGAAATTGATGCAAAAGTAGAAAGGCTGATTAGACAGAGGAGTACTAGACTTCTAGGACAGAGTTGTGGGACAGGATACTC
Source organism: Lontra canadensis (assembly GCF_010015895.1). Classification (NCBI taxonomy): domain Eukaryota; kingdom Metazoa; phylum Chordata; class Mammalia; order Carnivora; family Mustelidae; genus Lontra; species Lontra canadensis. The sequence goes on from NW_022630999.1 coordinate 18,971,566, forward strand.
AAAGCCATGACTTCTTTTTTTTTTTTTTAAGATTTTATTTATTTATTTGATGGACAAAGATCACAAGAAGGCAGAGAGGCAGGCAAAAAGAGAGGGGGAAGCAGGCTCCCTGTTGAGCAGGGAGCCGGATGCGGGGCTCAATCCCAGAACCCTGAGATCATGACCTGAGCCGAAGGCAGAGGATTAACCCACTGAGCCACCCAGGTGCCCCAAAGCCATGACTTCTAAACAGCAATATGGTGAGGCACTGGGGTCATGGTTCTCTGTAAAGTAGTTTGCAAACTCCATCCCAAATATTCATGACTGTCAGTGAATAAACTACCAAAGTTAATAAATTATTTCCTTTTTTATGCACCAAGCCAGATTTATAGTCCTCCTTACAATAACAGCCCTCTCATTAGAATCCATCCAAGAGGCAGTACAGTCTAATGGTTAGAAAGATGGTCACCTGAGCACACAGCCTGGATTCTAATCTTAGATCTGTTGCTTATTAGAGGTACGATCTTGGTCAAGTTCTTTAACCTCTTGTGCCTCAATTGTGCCTCATCACAGAATTTGGGATCATTATAATAATATCTCGTGTGAATGTTTTGAATTAAATGTGTTAATATATACACAGTTCTTATAATTGCATCTAGCACATAGTAAGTGAAATATTAGTATTGTCATTACTATTTTTATCATTATTCTTGAGTTAAAGAGAGAAGTCTATATTTAAATCCCTCTCCCCTCAAAACTGTACATACCCTGATGGGAATGTGTTACCCATTTGAGTATCATCTGCTCTATATATTAAGGAAGAAGAAGGCTTGCAAGCTGTCATTCTAAGCAATCAGTGGGCTGGAGGATAGTAAGAAAGTGGCAAGGCCAAGTGAGTTGGAATGATTTGTGGGACGTTCTGGCTAGAAATAGAGACCCCAGCAACCATCTTGCCATGTGTTAAAGTTTGTACTGATTGCATATGTCTTCAAATAATGCAAGAGCAAATATATCCCAGTGCACTTCCACAAGAAATGAGCATTCATCTGCGGGTTGTTGGTTTTCCGATTGCAGTAGCAGAGATTTAAGCCATATTTAGGACCCAACATATCCATCATAAAAGCTAATCTTTCCTAATGCCCATTTTTATCCAAGTACAGTGCATAATTAAATGCTAGCACTGAGAAGCACTGTATTTAGAAAAGAACAAGGCAAGATCATCGACCACAGCTATTTATATACTCCTCCAGCTCAAATATTTCAGACTGTGCATGCTTGCTACTGACATTGCTTATTTTTTAAATCCTTTTTTTTAAACAGTATAAATCATATTTTTGAAAGATGTGGCAACTGGATCATTACATCATATAATCACAAAGCTTTAAAATGTAAGCAATGCCTAAAGATCACTCAGCACACCTTTCTGAGAATCTGTCTGCCATGTATTTTGAAGATACCTGTCCCAAATCACAGAATGACTTAGGGAAACAGTAACATTATGACATGCTAATTGTACTTGATTGGAAAGGAATACGTGGACTGAGCCTCAGAATCCTTCTCAACACAATGACCCAGGTATTCATTTCAAATCAATTAAAGTTAGCATGAACTTTTTAATCTGTTTACCATCACCTAATGATGGCTGAGCGAAATACAAGCCAGGATGCCCAATTTCCATATCAACCTGACTATACCATTCAAATTCTTCAGCTATATTCAAACCAGATTTGTCTACCTCCATACCACTTGTTGACTGTTCCATGAAGGATCAGTCCATCTCAGGATACATTAGCAAAACCCTTTCCAGGACCTGGTCAGTGATACCCTCCTATCCTGCAAATGAGGCATACATTCCTATACCATACAAGGCATCCTTTTAAAGCACACAATTCAATGGGTTTAGTATATTCACACAGTTGTACAATATGATCACTATCTAATTCCAGAACATTTTCGTAAACCCAAAAACATGCCTCATACCCATTAATAATCATCCCTCATTCCTCCCTCCCCTAGCCCCACTGCAGCCCCTGGGAACCATTAATTTATTTTCCAGCTCTATGAATTGCCTATTCTGGACATTTCAGGCAAACAGAATCCTATAATATGTAGTCATTTTTCACTTAGCTTCTTTCACTTAGTATTATGATTTCAAGGCTTATCCATGTTGTTGTATGTATTAGTATTTTATTTCTTTTTTATAGATAGATAATACTCCACTGTATGATAGGCCACATTTTCTTTACCCATTCAACAACTGATGGACATCTGAATTGTTCCCATTTTTTACTATTATGACCAATACTGCCATCAATATTCATGTACAAATTTTTATATGGCAAATGTTTTTAATTCTCTTGGGTATATACCTAGGAATGCAATTACTGGGTCATATGGTAATGCTATATTTAAACTTGAGGAACTGCCAAACTGTTTTCCAAAGTAGCTATAAAACTCTATATTCATACCAGTAATAGTATAAAGAGCATCCACTCTTAACTTTCCACATCCTCACTAGCACTTTCTATTGTCTGTCTTTAGACTATAACCATCCTAGAGGATGTGAATGGTATCTCCTTGTGGTTTGATTTGAGCTGCATTTCCCTAATAACAAACGATGTTGAGCATCTTTTCACATGCCTGTTGGCCATTTGTACATCTTCTTTGGAGCTATCTATTCAGATTCTTTGTCCATTTTTTCACTGGGGTATCTTTTTATTATTGACTTGTAAGAGTTCTTACATTTATAATTACATAATCCTTATCAGATATACGTTCTGCAAATATTTTCTCCCACTTACTGAGTTGCTTTTCCACTTTCTTGATAGTGTTCTTGATGTATAAAAAGCTTCAATTGTTATGATGTCTAGTATATCTATTTTTTCTTTGGTTGCTTCTAATAATTACGTTCTATCTAAATAGCCATCATCTAATCTAAGGCCATCAAAATGTATGCCTATGTTTTCTTCTAAGAGTTTATAGTTTTAGCTTTTACATCTGTGACTTTGATACACTAAATGAATTTCAACAGAATACAGAAATGTTGTCTCTATGCAGCTCCATTCCCTCTCCCCTCTTGTAAAATTGTCATATAAATTACAACTTCATGCACTGGGTGGCCATCAACACAGATTTATACCTTTTGCCTTAAGCAGCTGTCTTTTGATTTTAAATTATAGAAGGAAAAAAGTTACAACTAATGCATTTATGCTGTCTTATATTGATGTAATTACATGTGGATTCAAGTTACTGTCTAATGTCCTTTCATTTCAGTTTGAAGGAATTTTCTTTCTTTTTTCTTTTTCTTTCTTTCTTTCTTTTTTTTTTTTTTAGAATTTCTTGCAGGCCAGTTCCATTGAAAATTAATTATCTGGGAGTATCTTAACTTCTCCCTCATTTTTGAAGGAGAGTTTTGCCAGATTTAAGCATTCTTTGTTGACAGACTCTTCCAGCACTCTATGTCGTCTTAAGAAATGAATTTCTTCCCCTTCCCAAAGGTTTCTTTTGTTGATGTTTTGTTGTTGCTGATGATGTTCTTGTTTGGTTGTCTGTTTCTATAGTGACTTTTCTGATCTAGTTCTCTGAAGCCTGTATTTGTTGGGTGGCCACTGAAATCTCTGTTCAGTGACCGCAGTGCTAAACTGATGCTTAGGTGGAAATTTCCTTAAATGAATCAAACCAACAAGTGTCCCAGCCTTTGCTGAGGAATACTGTGCTGCGTACAGTGGGGCACACCCTCAACACTCAGCCAGGAAGCTCACAACCATATTTTAGTCTTCACTTCCTCTTACACATAGCCTCAAGGTCAGCCAGAGCTGGAGCTCGAGCTCTTCTCAGATCATCCCTGAACATGTATGTAGTCGTAGGCATGCACAAAGCTCCATATGTGTGGCCTTCTAGGTTCCTGGTAATATGTCAGAGACTTTTAAAGCCCTCTATAAACATCTCAATCCTTAACTTTTGTTTTTAAGATTTTTGGTTAGCTTATTATTTGTCCCAACTGTTACTCACCACCTCATGCCTGTGCAATGATTTAAAAAAAAAAAAAAAAAAAAAAAGGCCTCTAATTGTTTTTAACCAGCACTCTCAGCATAAAGGCTATTCACACTGGGTGAGCTCCAAGTCAGGTCTAATAAAGTCAGTCTTGCAAGTCAGTTCTTCCAAGAAACCACTAGAGAGGGAAAATGATAATTATTTTTAGAATGGGGCTTTGAAAGAACTATGTTCTGTCTCCTCTAGTGGCTATCAGTTGCTGGTTTTCATTGTCATTGCATTCTGTTCCTTTTCAACACTAATGCAGAGCTAGGGGAGGGATGAGAAGAGGCAAATTAAAATGCCACACAGCTTACTATTCTTACCAGTTTTCAGCCATTTTGTAAATAAATGATCCTCAGATTTCTATAGTCTTTGGTTAGTTTCCAGAGTTCTGGAAAAGTTCATGCTGGCAATTTTCCCCCATATTCTTGCTGCTTTTATGGACAAGAGGATTTTCAGAAGTCCTTATTCCTCTGTTTTCTCTGATAAAACAAATTATATTCATGTTTGTTTTCTATACATTATAGTTTGTATAGATTATAAAGATTTATAGAGTTAGAAGTACTTATCATGTCTTATAAGGCCCTACATGATCTGACCCTCTGCTTATCTCTTAGAAGTTATCTCTTACTCAGCTTTCCCTCACTCGCTATGAACTGAATGGTTCACATGGCTCTCATTCTGTTCTTCAAACACCCTAAGCCATTACCTCATCATTGTCTTTGCTTTTGGTTTTCTCTCTGCCTGAAGTTCTCTTCCCCTGGAAGAAACTGCTCATCCTTCCAGTCTCACCTGAGACATCAACTCACAAGAAAGCCCATCTATGACCACCTTTTCTGAAAGAGCGCTGCCTCCACCAATGGCTACAGCCCTCTCACCTCCAGCTAATTTCAATCTCATCAGAATCTAGTTGTTTCACTGTCTTTGTTGAGTTCTACAATTATTATGTTTATATTTTACTTATTTTGTTTCTTATAGTAGAACAGAAAACTGCATGAAAATAGCGACTTTGTTGGTCCTCTGCATTCCTATATCCCTTTGACCTGCACAATTACTAGCACACAGTAGGTGCATAAGAGTAGATAGTTGTGGGGTGCCTGGGTAGCTCAATGGGTTAAAGCCTCTGCCTTTGGGTCCTGGGATTGAGCCCCATGTTGGGCTCTGCTCAGCAGGGGGCCCGCTTCCTCCTCTCTCTCTCTCTCTCTCTCTCTCTCTGCCTATTTGTGATCTCTGATGTCAGGTCAATAAGTAAAATATTTAAAAAAAAAAGAGTAGATAGTTGAAGAAGTAATAGTTGAATAATATGCTACTTAGAATTCTACTTATCATCAGTAACATTCCTGGATTTGGGATCCCAGAGGTATGCTTTATCTTCACTTTAATTCCAAGGACAACCCAACCAAAATATGGTGTGGAGTCAATTACACTAGGAAGTTAACTAGAAGCACCTTGAATTTCTTCTACTGGAAAATGCTTGATAGGGAAGAAAGAATCCCTGTCTAAGGGTTAGAATACATTCCTCATTGTAGCTGTGGCACAAAACAAAACTGCATTTTTATCTCAGCCTCCATTTTCCTCATGTGTAAGACCACAAGTTCAAATCAGGTGATCTCATGGTGTCATCCAACCTCTACCCTCCAGCTCCTGGCATCTCACAATGTACCCTATTCCCAATTAGAGAGAAAACTGTTTACATTTCAGAAAGCAAAACTGATTTCAAATACTACACAATGAAAGAATAAATATGAAACACTAGGGTACCACTTTAACACAATCTTTTTTATGTCCATAATGATACTTTAATGTTTTTTTTACTAGGGACATTTTGAGGTTTATAGTGCTAGAATAAAACATAATCTTTCATCTGGTTAACCAATTTATGGCTACTGTATTCAAAAGTACTCTAAAATGCCACTGGGATTAAAGTTACTGAGCCTGGGTTTTTGCTTTTTGTTTTTTGTTTTGTTTTTCTATTTTAAATGAAGTCAGTCGTGAACTGAATTCACCAAATGATAAAAGAAATTTGAGCTTGATCTTCATATGGGCTGCACAGTAAACTGGAATATTTCTCTGGCTTTCAGCAGCTCTGGCTCTTATCTCAAAAGACTACTCTGAAGTTAGGAACTTTATAGGGCTCTTACGTCAAGAGTATACAGTAAAGGGGGAAATCAACAAATGGCAAGGAAATTTCCATCTCTGAAGTAGAAGAAAGGATACTTACAAAACGCTGGTTTTTTTCTAGATCTGTATAACAAAATGTGGGTACTTAAGATAGAGGCCAGATGGGTGAATCAAGTGAATAATGTATGTATATTTTTGGAAGTTTTAATTTCTCAGCCATCCCTCCCATGGACTGAAATTTCCCTGTGTGCATAGCACAGTGCTTTTTATAAAAGAGGCAACATGCATATAAGTTAAATGGGGATTTAGTCATCATGTAGTCTAATCCAAAGCAAGAAAAACCCACCTTCTGCAGATTTCGGCCAGAGAGCTGGCGAGTGCTCCCTCACCCAGACTTAGTCTCTTCTTTCTGGAGCACTTGTAATGTCCCGCATGGTTACTATGTTTCTCTGCAGTGGAAGCAGTGGGCTACGGGACCCAGCCAGGTTTAGGTTGAGGGATAAAAGGAGAGCATGGCAACACTGTACACAGGATGACCTTTTTTTGTGGTAACATCTGGTCTGTCCAACTAGGTTAATGAAGTCTTCAGGGAACTTTTACATTAGTCTAGAGCAAAGTTTCTTATCCTTGGTGCTACTGACATTTGGAACCAGAAAATTCTTTGCTGGGCGGGGGGCACGGTCTGTCTGGTACATTGAAGACTGCTTAACAACATCCCTTGCCTCTATATACAAATGACCAGTAGCATCTCCACCCCCCCACCCCACACACACACATTTTGACAATCAAGAATGCCTCTAGATATTGCCAAATGTTGTGGTGAAGAAAAAAATTGCCTCTGTGGAGAGTTACTAGTCTAGGAGTATGTTCCTTTAATATGAGGAAAACTGTTTAAACAAAGAACAAAACTGTCAAATATGCCAATAACCAGCTTAAAAAGGACACATCTGTTCAACAGTACTCTTTTTGGACCAATATGATATTTTATCCATTCAACAATTATTCTTGTATCTATATTAGAAGTACATTTCTAGCATAATAACGGCCACTTTCTGAACAAATTATCTATGCTCAGTAGTTATGTACTTTCACTCATTTAAAATTCACAAGAACCCTATAAGATATGCAGACTAATAGTAGTAGAATCTGAATTTGAATTCATATTTTTTTCTTCTCCTAGGTCTTTAGTCCCTTATTCACTGCTGGCAGATCTCATAACTTCAGAAAGTTTTTGAACAACAGAACATAGTGGCCAAGAGTACAAGTTCTGTGGGAAGCAGATGGCGGAGGAGGCAGCGACTGAGATAGCATTAGGTCCCAGGAGTTCAGCTAGATAGTTATCAAACCATTCTGAACACCTACAAACTCAACAGGAGATAGAAGGGAAGAAGAGCAGCAATTCTAGGAAAAGAAAATCAACCACTTTCAGGAAGATAGGATGTGTGAAGAAGTGAATCCGAACCAACAGGATGATAAACCACGGTGGGGAGGGGCCAGCTCCCGGCAAGTGGTGGAGCAGCGGAGCACAAAATCAGAACTTTTAGAAGTCTGCTCCACTGACCGAGATCACTCCAGAAGCTAAGCAGGGGTGGAGCCTTCATGAGGACAGTGTGCTCTCAGGACCCGCAGGGTCACAGAAAGACCAGGGGGTGCATGAATGGGGCAGAGCTGCCAGGTATCGGAGTCAGGAAGATGGCTGCAGAGATGGAGCTGAGGAAGGGCTCTCAGCTCAGGGTTACCTTAAACTGTGATCTGAGGCACAGTCAGGCCACTGCTTTTCAGGCAGGGATCCCACAAGTGGCAGATCCAGGGAGACTCACCTTCCTCCCCCGCGGGGAGTGCCACAGGAGTGTGCTGCAGGAATCTGCTGGGTTTCGAGACTCCAAACATGGCCATGTGCCAGAGATACAAATGCTTGGTCACAGGCTGGCTGAACACAGAGTGCAGCCAGAGACTAGGGAGACGGGAGGGACTAAGTGCTTTTCTCGGAGGGTGCACTGAGGAATGAGGCCGCGAGCTCCCCGCTCCACCGGGCCATAGATTGGGAGACCACCATTTTCATTCTCCTCATACAAAGCTGTACGGAAAGCATTCAGGGAATGAAAGCTCCCCAGAGCGACCCAAGCAGATTACTCAACACAGCCCTGGCAAGGGCGGTCCAGTTCCACCTCGGGCAAAGACATGTGAGAATCACTGCAACAGGCCCCACCCCCAGAAGATCAGCAAGAACATCCAACCAAGACCAAGATTACTGATCAAGGAGAACTGTGGAGCTCCAGAGCTAGGGGAAAGCAACACCCAGAATTCATGGCTTTTTTTCCATGTTCCTTTAAGTCTTGCAAAGTTAAATTTTTTTTTTTTAAAGATTTTATTTATTTATTAGTTAGAGAGAGAGAGAGCATGAGCACAGGCAGACAGAGTGGTAGGCAGAGGCAGAGGGAGAAGCAGGCTCCCCGCTGAGCAAGGAGCCCGATGTGGGACTCGATCCCAGGACGCTGGGATCATGACCTGAGCCGAAGGCAGCCGCTTAACCAACTGAGCCACCCAGGCGTCCCGCAAAGTTAAATTTTTTTAATTTTATTTTTTTCTTACTCTTATTTTGTTTTAACTTTTACTCTTTCTTAATGTTTTTTAAGTATTTTACCTTATCAATAACTTTTTAAAAATATCTTTTTAAATTTTCATTGTTATAGTCATATTTTATCCCTTCATTGTATTTAACCTTATTTTTTGTATGCATATAGGTTTTTTTTTTTCCTTTAAAATTCTGGGATATAATTTCTTTTAATAGATCTAAATACACCCTAAATCTAGCTCAAGCCTGATCACATTCTCTCCTTTTTTCCCTTCTTTTCCCAACCAACTTATCTTATCAATTCCTTTTTTAGAATCTTTTAAAATTTTCATCTTTACAGTCATATTCCATCCCTTCATCGTGTTTACCCTTATTTTTGTATATATATAAGTTTTTCTTTAAAATTATGGGAGGTAGTTTCTTCTAAGAGACCAGAATACACCCAAAATCAAGTGGGTGGCTCTGTTCTATTCACCAGTCTATTCACCCATATCATATACATACACACACACACACACACACACACACACACACACACATATATATACATATACATATATAGATACATATTCCCCCATTCTCCCCCCCCCCCGGCTTTGGGTCTCTTCTGATTTGGTTAGTGTAATTTTTCTGGGGTCTTTGCAACCCTTTTAGTATTTTACCCTCCATTCATATATTCTTATCTGGATAAAATGACAAGGTAGAAAAACTCACAACAAAAAAAAGAACAAGAGGCAGTACTGATGGCTAGGGACCTAATCAATACAGACATTGATAATATGTCAGAACTAGAGTTCAGAATGATGATTATCAAGGTGCTGGCTGGGCTTGAAAAAGGCATGGAAGATATTAGAGAATCCCTTTCTGAAGAAATAAAAGAACTAAAATCTAACCAAGTTGAAATCAAACAAGCTATTAATGAGATGCAATAAAAAATGGAGGCTCTTAGAGCTAGGATAAATGAGGCAGAAGAGAGAAGTGGTGATATATAAGACCAAATTATGGAAAAAAGAAGCTGAGCAAAAGAGAGAAAAACAACTACTAGACCACAAGGGGAGAATTCGAGAGATAAGTAATACCATAAGATGAAATAATATTAGAATAATTGGGATCCCAGAAGAAGAAAGAGAGAGGGGGGCAGAAGGTATATTGGAGCAAATTATAAAAGAGAATTTCCCTAATTTGGCAAAAGGAACAAGCATCAAAATCCAGGAAGCACAGAGAACCCCATTCAAAATTATTAAAAATAGGTCCACACTCCATCATCTAATAGTAAAACTTACAAGTCTTAGTGACAAAGAGAAAATCCTGAAAGCAGCTTGGGACAAGAGGTCTGTAACATACAATGGTATAAATACCAGATTGACAGCAGACTTATCCACAGAGCCCTGGCCAGCCAAAAAAAGACTGGCATGATATGTTCAGAGCATGAAATAAGAAAAATATGCAGCCAAGAATACCATATCCAGCTAGGCTCTCATTGAAAATAGAAGGAGAGATAAAAAGCTTCCAGGACAAATAAAGATTAAAAGAATTTGTAAACATCAAACCAGCCCTGCAGGAAATAATGAAAAAGGTCCTCTAAGCAAAGACAGAGCCTAAAAGTAATAGACCAGAGGCAACAGAGACCATATACAGTAACAGTCACCTTACAAGTAATATAATGGCACTAAATTCATATCTTTCAAAAGTTACCTGAACGTAAATGTGTTAATGCCCCAATCAAAAGACACAGGATTAATCAGAATGAATTAAATGGATTAATCAGAATGGATTTAAAAAAAAAAAAAACAAGATCCATCGATATGCTGTCTAAAAGAAACTCATTTTAGACACCTCCAGATTTAAAGTGAGGAGTAGAAAACAATTTACCATGCTAATGGACATCAAAAGAAAGCTGAGGTGACAATCCTTATATAAGATAAATTAGATTTTAAGCCAAAGACTACAATAAGAGATGAGGAAGGACACTATATCACACTTAAAGGGTTTATCCAACAAGATCTAATAATGTTAAATACCTATGTCCCTAACAATGGAGCATCAAATTACATAAACCAATTAATAACAAAATCAAAGAAACACATCAACAATAATACAATAATACCAGGGGACTTTAACACAACCCTCACTGAAATGGACAGATCATATAAGTAAAAGATTAGCAAGGAAATAAAGGCTTTAAAGGACACACTGGACCAGATGGACATCACAGATATATTCAGAACATTCCATCCCAAAGCAACAGAATACACATTCTTCTCTATTGCACATGGAACATTCTCCAGAATAAATCATATTCTGGGTCACAAATCATGTGTCAACTGGTACCAATACTGCAATCCTTCCCTTCATATTTTCAGACCACAATGCTCTGAATCTAGAACTCAATCACAACAGGAAAGTTGGAAAGAACTCAAATACATGGAGGCTAAAGAGCATCCTACTTCAGAATGAATGGGTCAACCAGGAAATTAAATAAGAATTGAAAAAAAATTCATGGAAACAAATGAGAATGAAAACACAACTGTTCAGAATCTGTGGGACACAGCAAAGGCAGTCATGAGCAGAAAGTATACAGCAATACAAGCCTTTCTCAAGAAACAAGAAAGGTCTCAAGTACACAACCGAACCCTACACCTAAAGGAGCTGCATAAAGAACAATGAAGAAAGCCTAAACCCAGCAGGAGAAGAGAAATCATAAAGATCAGACCAGAAATCAATAAAATAGAAACCAAAAGAACGATAGAAAAAAATCGATGAGGGGCACCTGGGTGGCTCAGTGGGTTAAGCCACCGCCTTCGGCTCAGGTCATGATCTCAGGGTCCTGGGATCGAGTCCCGCATCGGGCTCTCTGCTCAGCAGGGAGCCTGCTTCCCTCTCTCTCTCTCTCTCTCTCTGCCTGCCTCTCTGTCTACTTGTGATCTCTCTCTGTCAAATCAATAAATAAAATCTTTAAAAAAAAAAAAAGAAAGAAAAAAATCGATGAAACTAGGAGCTGGTTCTTTGAAAGAATTAGTAAGATTGATAGACCACTGGCCAGACTTATCAAAAAGAAAAGAGAAAGGACCCAAATTAATAAAATCATGAATGAAAGAGGAGAAATCAGAAGCAACACCAAAGAAATACAATTATAAGAACAAATTATAAACAACTATATGCCAGCAAACTTGACAATCTGGAAGAAATGGAGGCGTTCCTAGAGACATATAAACTACCAAAACTGAACCAGGAAGAAATATAAAATCTGAACAGACCCATATACAGTAAGGAGATTGAAACAGTCATCAAAAATCTCCCAAAAAACAAGAGCCCAGGGCCAGACGGCTTCCCAGGGGAATTCTACCAAACATTTAAAGAAGAATTAATACCTATTCTTCTGAAACTGTTCCAAAACATAGAAATGGAAAGAAAACTTCCAAATCATTTTATAAGGCCAGTATTACCCTGATCCCAAAACCAAAGACCCCATCAAAAAGTACAATTACAGACCAATATCCTTAATGAACACAGATATGAAAATTCTCACCAAAATACTAGTCAGTAGGATCCAACAGTACATTAAAAGGATTATTCACCATGACCAAGTGGGATTTGTTCCTGGGCTGCAAGGATGGTTCAACATTCACAAACCAATCAATGTGATACAATACATTAATCATTAATCAGTACAGACAAAAAGTTGATATCCAGGATCTATAAAGAACTCCTCAAACTCAACACACACAAAACAGATAATCATATAAAAAATGGGCAGAAGACATGAACAGACACTTCTCCAATGAAGACATACAAATGGCTATCAGACACATGAAAAAATGTTCATCATCACTACCCATCAGGGAGATTCAAATTAAAACCACATTGAGATAACACCTTACACCAGTTAGAATGGTCAAAATTAGCAAGACAGGAAACAACATGTGTTGGAGAGGAAGTGGAGAAAGGGGAACCCTCTTACACTGTTGGTGGGAATGCAAGGTGGTGCAGCCTCTTTGGAGAACAGTGTGGAGATTCCTCAAGAAATTTAAAATAGAACTTCCCTATGACCCTGCAATTGCACTACTGGGTATTTACCCCAAAGATACAGATGTAGTGAAAAGAAGGGCCATCTGTACCCCAATGTTTATAGCAGCAATGGCCACGGCCGCCAAACTGTGGAAAGAACCAAGATGCCCTTCAACGGACGAATGGATAAAGAAGATGTGGTCCATATACACTATGGAATATTATGCCTCCATCAGAAAGGATGAATACCCAACTTTTGTAGCAACATGGACAGGACTGGAAGAGATTATGCTGAGTGAAATAAGTCAAGCAGAGACAGTCAATTATCATATGGTTTCACTGATTTGTGGAGCATAACAAATAGCATGGAGGACAAGGGGAGATGGAGAGGAGAAGGGAGTTGAGGGAAATTGGAAGGGGAGGTGAACCATGAGAGACTATGGACTCTGAAAAACAATCTGAGGGTTTTGAAGGGGCGGGGGGTGGGAGGTTGGGGGAACCAGGTGGTGGGTATTGGAGAGGGCACAGATTGCATGGAGCACTGGGTGTGGTGCAAAAACAATGAATACTGTTACCCTGAAAATAAATTTAAAAAATTTAAAAAAAAGAGAAGAATGACATTATGTACAGATAATTAGATGATATCAGAAACAATGGAAGCTTGGGAGCAGTGGAATGGAATCCTCAAAGTAGAGGAAAAAAAACCCTGTCAAGCAAAAATATTATACTCAGTAAAAATGTCTTTTAAAAATGAAGAGGCAGGGGCACCTGGGTGGCTCAGTGGGTTAAGCCTCTGCCTTCGGCTCAGGTCATGATCTCAGGGTCCTGGTATCCAGTCCTGCATGGGGCTCTCTGCTTGGCAGGGAGCCTGCTTACCCCCCTCTCTCTCTGCCTGCCTCTCTGCCTACTTGTGATCTCTCTCTCTCTGTGTCAAATAAATAAATAAAATCTTAAAAAAATACATTAATCAAAGAAAGAACAAGAACCATATGATAGTCTCAATAGATGCTGAAAAAGCATTTAACAAAGTACAACATTATTTCTTCACAGTGTAGGCATAGAGGATACATACCTCAATACCATCAAAGCCATCTATGAAAAACTCACAGCAAATACCATTCTCAATGGGGAAAAACTGAGAGCTTTTCCCCTAAAGACAGGAACCTGGCAGGGATGTCCACTACCACCACTGCTATTCAACATAGTACTAGAAGTCCGAGCCTCACCAATCAGACAACAAAAAGAAATTAAAGGCATCCAAATCGGCAAAGAAGAAGTCAAGCACTCACTCTCTGGAGATGATATGACACTTTATGGGGAAAACCCAAAAGACTCCACTCCAAAACTTCTAGAACTCATACAGGAATTCAGTAAAGTGTCAGATTATAAAACCAATGCACAGAAATCAGTTGCATTTCTATACACCATCAGCAAGACAGAAGAAAGAGAAATTAAGGAGTTGACCCCATTTACAATTGCACCCAAAAGCATAAGATACATAGGAATAAACCTAACCAATGAGGCAAGGAATCTGTACTCAGAAAACTATAAAGTACTCATAAAAGAAATGGAGGGACACAAAGAAATGGAAAAATGTTCCATGCTCATGGATTAGAAGAACAAACAAATATTGTGAAAATGTCTATGACACCTAGAGCAATCTACAAATTTAATGCAATCCCTAAAATATCATCAACTTTTCTCAAAGAAATGGAAAAAATAATCCTAAAATTTATATGGAACCAGAAAAGACCTTGAATAGCCAAAGGAATGTTGAAATAGAAAACCAAAGTCGGTGGCATCAGAATTCCAGACTTCAAGCTCTATTACAAAGCTATCATCATCAAGACAGTTTGGTATTGGCACAAAAACAGACACATACATCAATGGAACAGAATTGAGAACCCAGAACTCGATGGTCAACTATGTTCGACAAAGCAAGAAAGAATGTCCAATGGAAAAAAAGACAGTCTCTTCAATAAATGGTGTTAGGAAAACTGGACAGCCACATGCAGAAGAATGAAACTGGATCATTTCCTTACACCACACACAAAAACACACTCAAAATGGATGAAAGACCTCAATGTGAAACAGGAATCTATCAAAATCCTTGAGGAGAACACATGCAGCAACCTCTTCGACTCTAGTCGCAGCAGCTTCTTCCTAGAGACATCATCAAAGGCAAGGGAAGCAAGGACAAAAATGAACTACTGGGACTTCATCAAGATCAAAAGCTTTGGCACAGCAAAGGGAACAGTCAATAAAACCAAGACACCTGGCAGAATGGAAGAAGATATTTGCAAATGACGTATCAGATAAAGGGCTAGTATCAAAGTCTATACAGAACTTATCAAACTGAACCCCCCAAAAACAAATATTCTAATCAAGAAATGGGCAGAAGACATGAACAGACATTTTGGGAAAGAAGACCTCCAAACTGCCAAGAGACACATGAAAGAGTGCTCAACATCATGCGGCATCAGGGAAATACAAATCAAAACCACAATGAGATACCACCTCACACCAGTCCGAATGGTTAAAATTAACAAGTCAAGAAATGGCAGACGTTGGCGAGGATGTGGAGAAAGGGGAACTGTCCTACACTTTTGGTGGGAATGCGTGCTGGTGCAGCTACTCTGGAAAACAGCAGGGAGGTTCCTCAAGAAGTGGTAAATAGAGCTACCCTATGACCCAAGAATCACCTTACTGGGTATTTATCCAACAGATATAAATGTAGTGATCCGAAGGGCCATGTGAACTCAACTGTTTATAGCAGCAATGTCCACAACAGCCAAACTATGGAAAGAACCTAGATGTCCATTGACAGATGAATGTATAAAGAAGATGTGAGAGATATATATACAATGGAATACTATACAGCCATCAAAAGAAATGAAATCTTGCCATTTGCAATGACGTGGATGGAACTAGAGAGTATTATGCTGAGTGAAATAAGTCAATCAGAGAAAGACAATTATCATATGATCTCTCTGATAGGAGGAATTTGAGAGGCAGTGCAGGGGGTTGTGGGAGGTAGGGAAGGGAAAAAATGAAATGAGATGACAAACCATAAGAGACTCTCAATCTCAGGAAACAAACTGAGGGTCTGGGGGGTGGGGGGATAGGGAGAGGGTGGTTGGGTTATGGACATTGGGGAGGGTATGTGCTATGGTGAGTGCTGTGAAGTGTGTAAGCCTGATGATTCACAGACCTATATCCCTGGGGCAAATAATATGTTATATGTTAATAAAAATAATTTTAAAAAAAAGAAGAGTACAAGTTCTGGGAAGAAACTGCCCAGATTAGAATCTTATCTCAACTAATACTTAGTGTACACATTTAAGCAAGTTACTTAAACTCTCTGAGCTCAGATTTTACTTTATAAAATGCACCTTTCTCAGGAGATTGCTATGAAGATTAAATGAAAGAATGTATACAAATGTTTGCAAATTCCTGACACATAGAAAGAGCACTCCTAGAGACAGAAAGAGCACTTTCTATGTGTCAGGGTTCAAACTCACCTGCCTAGCAGAACTAGAATGTAATATACAAAAATAAAGTAAACCTAGGCATGTCATTAGCCAGGGGTGAGGACTGTGGTGTACTACATAGGATAACATCTTGTCTAACGATTTTACAGCCAATTTTTAAAGAAATAGGTATAAGCTAATAACTGATATTGGCAGAATGGATTAGGATCATGAGCCCTTAGTTTGCTGGTGAGGTAATTTTGAAGCCCAGAAAAGAAGAGGAGTCTTCTAGGGTAGTATTGCCTCTTGGTGGTAGGGTTTGACATGGACTCTATACCCCATTTTATTTTTGGTCAGGTCATGCTGCTGTCCTGGTTCTATCTTTTCCCATTCCCTGAAAAACATCTCTTGCTTTTATTTCTATAAATGACTTCTGATTTCCTCACAAGCTGACAAAAATTATTCATATAAGGACTCTGAGCAGTGTTTGTGGGCATGGGTTTACTCCTATCAGGGCACTCAAGCATTTAAATTGCTCCCCACTGGGTGTCAGAAACCACCAGAGGCAGATTGCAGAGTGTTCCAGCATGAGGATTACAGTTTTCTTCAGGGATGAAAAGGGCCAAGACTTATGGATAAATGAAACCACCAATTAGATTCCCTCGAAACTGTATTTAATTTAGAGCCCTTAAAACAAACAAGGATTGTTGTATTTTAAATATCTGATTTTTTTAAAGGCTAACATCCTTTAAACTAGTTCTTGCTTTTGATCCTTAGGCAACTGGTTGGTAGGAAAGAAGGGGCAACTTTGTATTTGAGTATCATACATCTTTGAAATACAAAGACATCATAGCAGTATAGAAAAATCCCTGACACTGTGCCTAAATTTTTCTACTAGTTTATTATGTTGCACTTTATTCCATTTCATTCTCTCTCTCTCTCTCTCTCTCACACACACACACACACACACACACACACACACACACACATACCCATACCAGTACTTGGTATTATGTAGGCACTCAATAAATATACATACTTTCAAATTTACAGAATAATGTTGAGAACTGAAAATGATGACAAGTATGCACTTTTTTACAAATAGCCCACTCTACTTGTTCTTTGTTTGAACTCATAATCTTCTCTCTCTCTTCTCTTAATTTTCTCCTTGTAACTTCTAGCTACTGATCCTGGGACTGACCTCACAGGTTATGTAAAGAAGAGCTTCCAACTCTTTTCCAAGCGCTTAAACACTGTTTCATGATTCCCCAGTTTCTTTTATGATACAAATATCTTTTTCTTTCCTCTAGGACGTGGCTTCAAGTTCCTATAATATACTGATCTCTCCTCTTGAGCTATCCAAAAACTTGTTTGTTTTTGTTTAAATTCTGTGGCAGAGACTTCTGGTTGGCTCTCAATGTCCATATACCATTTCTGAGATAATGGGAGCACATAACTCCCATTTAAAGACTACATTTCCCAGGCTTCTTTGCATCAGATAGGACTATATGGCTGCTGTGGACAATAAGATGTGTGTGAAGTGATAGGTACTACTTTTTTTTTTCTTTTCTCACTTACATTCCACTTCATAGAGATAGTCACACATGGAACCAAACACATTTTACATGGCTTTGCTCAATCACAATAACAATTGTTTTGGGATTTCTTCTAACAAAGATGACTCTAAATTTGAATGCATCAAATACTAGTATCAAAAATGAATTCCAGGGGCGCCTGAGTGGCTCAGGCATTAAGCGTCTGCCTTCGGTTCTTGTCATGATCCCAGGGTCCTGGAATCGAGCCCCACATCAGGTTCCCTGCTCAGCAGGAAGCCTGCTTCTCCCTCTCCCACTCCCTCTGCTTGAGTTCCCTTTCTCGTTGTGTCTCTCTCTGACAAATAAATAAAATATTTTAAAAAACAAGAATTCCATTTTAAAATATGGGTATGGTCCCTTTTTGTGTTTTTTTTTTTTTCCTTTCAAGGTGTGTGTGTGTGTGTGTGTGTGTGTGGTTATTTTTTCAGTTCCAAGATTCATTGTTTATGCACCATACCCAGTGCTCCATCCAATACATGCCCTTCTTAATAACCACCACCAGGCTCATATACCTCCCCCTTCTTCCTCCCCTCCAAAACCCTCCATTTGTTTCTCAGACTCCACAGTCTCTCATGGTTTGTCTCCCCCTCCAATTTCCCCCAATTCACTTTTCCTTTCCTTATTTCTGAGTCATGACCTTAAAGGGAGCTCTTCTCCCTCCCTCTTTGCATCCTTGGGCTTAGGGACACAGGAGGGGGTCACATCTTAGGGATGGCAAGACAACAAATTAAGAACATAAACATATATACTATAACCGTAGTATTAAAAACTTACAGATAAGGTGAAATAAGGCTCACAGGTAAGAAGGTGGGTGGGGTTCCTGGATGATCTGGCCAGCCATACCCTTGACTACCCACCTTTAAACAATTACATGATAGAGAAATACACCACCATATTTCAGTGACTATTGAGTCAAGACGTTCACATGCATCTGTGTCTACAGTTTACTCATAGTGCCAGTTCCCTGTGGTTTGGTACCAGAGGTAAAGTTCAACAGATCAAAATACCGAGACTATATGACACTGATTTAGCATAGGAGTAGTAAATGGAGAAGATGTAAATGTTCTACCCTAAAGCCGATTGCTCTTATTATACCACATGGTATCTTTCGAAGGCAGACAGGTGTTCTTTGAGACTGAAGTTTGATACTCAAACCTCATTATATTTCTCTAAGTCAGCCTGCCCTCATTTCTGTCTGTTGTGATCCCTAATCTGCCATTTAATGCAGTTTTCCTCCCACCTCAGGCTCAGGCTTTCACAATGTGGTAAGTATGCCTCATGAATTTATTTTGTGTTTAACAGAAAGCCCAGCCATACTACTTCATGGCATATCATCAGGGATTTCTCTCAAGTTTGATATCTATCTATTCATCAAATTTTGGAGGACAATTATTTAATTGCATCCAAAGGGAAAATCCCCTTAAGTGTTCATTCATATAACAGTATTTTTTTCCAGATTTATTTATTTATATGAGAGAGAGAATGAGTGGGAGGGACAGAGGGAGAGGGAGAGAGAATCTCAAGCTAACTCTGTGCTGAGTACAGAGCCCAACTCCAGACCGGATCTCATGTCCTGAGATCATAGCCTCATCCCAAACCGAGTCAAATGCTTAATCAACTAGGGCACCAGCCAGGTGCCCCAATATATGACAGAATCTTTTTTTTTTAAGATTTTATTTATCTATTTGACAGAGAGAGAGTGCATAAACAGGGGGAGCAGCAAGGAGAGGGAGAAGTAGACTCCCCACTGAGCAGGAAGCCCAATGTGGGACTCCATCCTAGGACCCTGGGGTCATGACCTGAGCTGAAGGCAGATGCTTAACTGAGCCACCCAGGCGCCCCAACAGAATCTTTCTTAATGTTCACCCATACACACTAACATTGATAAATTATAATTAATGTAACTGAATATTAATAAGGTATGTATCTTGTATTTTTATTGTTTTTTTCCTGATGTTCTAAACCAGAATTCAGCGAACTATGGCCCATGTGCCAAATAATGACATTCTCTTGTTTTTTCAGAGAACATTTTATTAGAAAATAGCCATAACTCTTTATCTACGTATTGTCTATGGTTGCTTTTGTGCTTCAGTGGCAGCAGTTAACAGTTGCCACACAAACTATGTGGCCACAAATGCAAAAATATTTACTATCTATCCTTATGCAGAAAACATTTGCTGATCCCTGCTCCAGACCAGTGTTTCCCAACTTTTTTCCTTGTATTCCCCCAAGGAGCCCTTTGAGACATTTCCCCCGCCCACCCCAGTCATCTAGCCTCCTTGAAATTTTATTACCATAGATATCCTGTACACTCTTCATGTACTGTATGTATATTTGTGCTTTATACATAAATATAGGAAGGTTTTTTCACTCGCTAAAAACCAATTTTCTTCCCCTTGGGGGCAATATTGCCCCTGTTGAGAATGGATGCTCTAGACCAGAGTTTCTCAGTCTTAGTCTTGAGACCAAATAATTCTTGTTGCAAAAAGCTGTGTTATGTTTTGCAGGGTGTTTGGCAGCATTCCTGACCTCTACCCACTAAATACAAGTAGCTCCTCTATACGTCTGTGGCAAGCAAAAATGTCTACAGACAATGCCAAGTGTCTCATGATGGGGGGAGTGGGTGTAAAATTGTCTCCAGCTGAGAACACTTGCTCTGGGCTAATAATATCAAAAAAGAGTAGAGAGGCTAATTTATATTACTATATCCTAAACTTGGAATATTTTTCCTTGCAACATTTACAATTAACAGGAAGTATGTTACCTTGTTGTCTATCTCACCTCACTAGATGTAGGCACCATGTAAGCAGAAACTTGAGTCATTAACAATGTATCCAAATGAACATCCAGAAAAATTTATGGCTTTCCATTTATGTTTTAGGATAAATCAATAATTCTGAGTAAAACCATACTGACTGTCACTAATTATAACTTCTTGAAAACAAATCTGCAAACACTTTATTCTAAATTTTCCTCCAAAATTGACATTGTACTCATTGTTAAGACATTGCTTGAATCTCCTCATCTATCTCTAATTATCAATGACAGTTTCTATTTTAATAGGGTTCTTGAAAAACTAGTCAGTGTTTCAGTAATCTTTTTAAATAATTCTCTCAGCAAGTTTTCTTCCAAGCCAAGAAAATTGACTTTTTGGAAGTAATTCTTGCCAGTCCTTCTCATGTACTGAGGTTCCATCTCTACTAACAATAACTTCATTCTATCATTTGATTTGTAAGGATTATTCTCACTGTCAGGAAACCAAAGGAAAAAATGTGGATGGAAATGGAGTTTCTCTGTCACCAAATGACTGTCACCAGTCATTTCTTAGATTTTCTTGCTCCAAAGAAAACTATAAGTGTTTTGCTGCCCCTCAATCTCATCTTGTACAGGATTATCTAGAAAAAAAAATGGCAGACTAGACACAGATGTGTTCCTAAGAATGAAAAGGGCATAAATGAGACATTGTATTCTCTTCCTTCTGGGTTTCTGGAGGAAAGAATGAGGCAGGCAAGTTCATAAAAGGAAAGATGTGCTTAACTCTGGCTTTCTCCATAGAATCATGTGTTATTATACCAAGGAACCATTTTTAGCACATCCCTAATTCTATCACACTGCCATATAATTTGCTGGAATTTGGCTTTTATAAGATAAAAATCCAAAAGAAAAATATAATGACCTTTTAGAACTTATTAAATACTTGGAAACAAGGACAACGTATATAATTTGGGAACTGTTTAATACCAAGTTTCACCTTCTCTCAGGTAGCTCCCACTTTACCAAATAGTTCCATCACTGAGTGTCTTCTATAAGCCTATGGAGAGCATCATCTTCACCTCAGGAGAAATCTTACCCTTTAGCTTATTTCTAGGGCATCTGTGACTATGTCTATCATGATCCCACAGGGAGACCAGTGGGGCATTGGACATGCTGCATACCATCCAGACCTCAACTCCCTCTTCTGAAAGAAAAGTCATATGAAAACATAGATGTACTTTCCCTTTATATCCTGTTGTAAATAAATAAATAAATAAATAAGTTACATATGTGAGCTGCAGAACACTGGTGTTATGCTGGAAAAGTTTTTAGGGTCAGAAGATATGTGGGCACTATCTATGGATTTCTAGAGACAGAAACACCACTGATAATGTCATCCCATAGTCAAACGGCACAAAATGTCAAAGGGCCATCTTGATCATGCCTCAAATCATGACGTGGGAGATATCATAAAGTTTGCTTGACCTTCTACTCAGCCTGTTCTCTGTCCCCAAGGCCAGGGTTGGTCTCCACCATGTCTCAGCATGGGTACCCTCTTCCTCTCCTGCGTCACTTAATCAGATATTTCAACCCAGGAGGCAGTCCCAGGAGGGATGTGTAGATAAGCTCCTTGTGTTCTGGATCACCAGAAGGTGGGGCAGGGCCATCTGTTCATGCACAAGGACAGTTGTGTTCCCCATTGTCAGACACAGGATGAATTACTGTTCAAAAGCAAATTTATCTCACTGGATGAAAAATACACAGAAATTTCATGGTACCAGGAGGTTGTTGGGAGCATGACTGTAGAAAGTAATGAAGTCTGAAAGTTCGTATTGGGGTTTTGAATTGATAATACACTTATGTGCTTGGTAATAAATTTTATGTTATATACATGCAGTTCTCACTTTGCAGTTTGAATACATACAAATGTTAGTTGTCACAATTAAGTAACACCATTCTCCCAGCATGGTTCATAATACAATTATCACCATATAGTAATTGTGACTAACGGAACGGAGTGAACATTCTGCTGCTAGTTCTTCACTCTGATCACTACATAAATAACAGGTGCATGTTATGATGAGTGAGCAGTCACACCGCTTCTTTCAAAGTCTGTCAATAATTGGTCACTGTGTCCCTGTTATTCAGTTGATACACAGAAAGTATAGTGCATAGCTGTACTGCTTTCCTATTTTCAAGTGATAAGCTCATGTGACATTTTATAGGAATGGACAATCAAAAAAGGGAATTGGCCCACAATGCTAAAAGTGTAACACAGGAAAAAAAAAAAAGCCATAATGCTGGAAGTGAAATTTGAATCAGATAGTATTGGAGTTAATAGAAGAAATCACTGATCTGACTGTGGAAATGTTGACATTGCTGCCATTCAATAGACTCTAAATATGCAAATTTATGAACATTAATTGGAAAAATGTTCATGACAAAAAGGAAGATTCCCATAAAAATTGTTGCCAGCAAAAACACTTCATACTAAAGGAACTCTTAGAGATAATTCATCACACTGAAAGACAAAAGGAGAAAATCTTAAAAGTGAATCCAAAGTTAAAGAAGAGGATGACTGTTTTCCAAGGCAGAGAAAACATGTGTGCTTTTGATGGTAAATTATACCACAGGAAGAAGGCAAGAGCACTGCTCAAACTTCTCTAGATAATTTTTTTAAGTTTTTATTTAAATCCCCATTAATTAATAAACATTGTAATATTAGTTTCAGGTATACAATATAATCAAGATTAAGGTTTTTCATGAAGAAATAAAATACTTTAATACTTACTGTTTCTAATATCTTAATCATATTATACAAATATTGTTTGTATTTACTACTCTTTTATTTCTTTATATATGAATAACAAACTAAGAGTTTTAATGTTTTGACAAAAAGTTTGAGGCTTCTAACTGGCTCTTTGAAAGAATTAACAAGATTGATAAACCCCTAGCCTGACTTAACAAAAAGAAAAGAAAAAGGAATAAAATAAAACCATGAATGAAAGAGGAAAGATCACAACCAACAATGAAGAAATACAAACAATTATTAGAGAATGGCTATTAATTAGGCAATCTGGAGGAAATGGATAAATTCCTAGAAACATATAAACTACCAAAAGTGAAACAGGAAGAAACAGAAAACCTGAACAGACCCATAACCAGCAAAGAAGTTGAGGCAGTAGTCAAAAATCTCCCAACAAACAAGAGCCCAGGTCCAGACAGCTTCCGGGGGGGGGGGGGGGGATTCTACGAAACATTTAAAGAAGAATTAATACCTATTCTTCTGAAACTATTCCCAAAAAATAGAAATGAAAGGTAAACCTTCAAACCCATTTTATGAGGCCAGCATTACCTTGATCCCAAAACCGGACAAAGACCCCACTGAAAAGGAGAATTACAAATCAATATCCCTGAAGAACATGGACGTAAAAATTCTCAGGAGATACTAGCTAATAGGATCTGGCAGTACGTTAAAAGGATAATTCACCATGACTAAGTGGGATTTATTCCTGGGCTGCAAGGGTGGTTCAACAACCACAAATCAATCAATGTGATACACCACATTAATAAAAGAAAGGCTAAGAACCATATGATCCTCTCAATGGACACAGAAAAAGCATTTGACAAAATACATTATTTTTTGATAAAAACCATTCACCATGTAGGGTTAGAGGGACTATTCCTCAACTTCATAAAAGCCATATGCAAAAGATCCACAGCAAATATCATCCTCAATGGGGAATAACTGACAGCTTCTCTCCTAAAGTCAGGAACATGAAAGGGATGTCCACTCTAGCCACTGTTGTTCAACACAGTACCAGAAGTCCTAGCCTCAGCAATCACACAGAAAGAAATAAAAGGCATCAAGTAAGCAAAGAAGTCAAACCTTCATTCTTTGCAGACCACATGATACTCTACATGGAAAATTGCTAGAACTGATACAGGAATTCAACAAAGTCACAGATTATAAAATCAATGCACAAAAGTCTGTTGCATTTCTATACACTAATAATGAAGCAGCATAAAGAGAAATCAAGGAATCAATCCCATTTACAATTGCACCAAAAACAATAAGATACCTCGGAATAAACTTAAGCAAAGAAGGAAAAGATATGTATTCTGAAAACCACAGAATAGTTATGAAAGAAATTGAGGAATACATAAATAAATGGAAAGACATCCCATCCTCGTGGATTGGAAGAACAAATACCGTTAAAATGTCTATACTACCCAAAGCAATCCACACATTCAATGCAATCCCTATCAAAATACTCTCAGCATTTTTCACAGAGCTGAAACAAACAATTCTAAAATTTGCATGGAACCAGAAAAGACCCTGAATAGCCAAAGTAATGTCAAAAAAAGAAAACCAAAGCTGAAGATATCACAGTTCTGCACTTTAAGGTATATTACAAAATTGTCAACATCAAGACAGTATGGTACAGGCAAAAAAGACACATAGATCAATGGAACAGAATAGAGAATCCAGAAATGGACCCTCAACTCTATGATCAACTAATATTTGACAAAGCAGGAAAAAATATCCAATGGGAAAAGGTCTCTTCAACAAATGATGCTGGGAAAAATTGGACAGCCACATGCAGAAAAATGAAACTGGACCATTCTCTTATACCATACACAAAGATGAAATCAAAATGGATGAAAGACCAAATGTGAGATAAATTTTTATCCATAAAAATCCTAGAGAACACAGGCAGCACCTCTATGACCTTGACCACAGCAACTTCTTGCTGCGTCTCCAGAGGCAAGGGAAACAAAAGCAAAAATGAATTATTGAGACTCATCAGGATAAAAAGCTTTTGCACAACAAGGGAAACAATCAACAAAACTAAAAGGCAATCTATGGAATGGGAGAAGGTATTCACAAATGATATATCAGATAAAGGGCTAGTATCCAAAATCTATAACAAATTTATCAAACTCAACATCCTAAAAACAACAAATGCAATCAAGAAATTGGCAGAAGACATAAACAGGAATTTCTCCAAAGAAGATATACAAATGGCTAATAGACACATGAAAAAATGTTCAGCATGACTTGGCACCAGGGGAATACAATTCAAAACCACAATGAGATACCATCTCAAACCGGTCAGAATGGTGAAAATTAACAACTCAAGAAACAACAGATATTGGCAAGGCTGCAGAGAAAGGGCAATCCTATTACCTTGTTGGTAGGAATGCAAACTGGTGCAGCCATTCTGTAAAACCTCCATAAAAGTATGGAGGTTCCTCAAAATGTTAAAAATAGAACTACCCTATGACCCAGAAATCACACTACTAGATATTTATCCAAAGTATATAAAAATAGTGATTCAAAGAGGCACATGTACCCTAATAATTATAGCAACAATGCCCACAGTATAAAAAATACAGAAAGAGCCCAGATATCCATTGACAGATGAAAGGATAAAGAAGATATAGATATATAGATATATATACACACACATATATGTGTGTTAAAATGTCAAGGGGCACCTGGGTGGCTCAGTGGGTTAAGCCTCTGCCTTCGGCTCAGGTCATGATCTCAGGGTCCTGGGATCGAGCCCCGCATCAGGCTCTCTGCTCAGCAGGGAACTTGTTTCTCCTTCTCTCTCTCTCTGCCTGCCTCTCTGCCTACTTGTGACCTCTCTCTGTCAAATAAATAAATAAAATATTTTAAAAAAAAGAAGAAATGTCTATTCTACCCAAAGCAATCTACACATTCAATGCAATCCCTATCAAAATACGTACTATCAGCATTTTTCACAGAGATAGAACAAACATATGTGTGTGTGTGTGTGTGTAATATAGTTTCGTTCAGTGGAATATTACTCAGCCATCAAAAAGAAAAATCTTTAAAAAAAAGAAAGAAAGAAAAATCTTACTATTTGCAATGATGTGGATGGAACTAAAGGGTATTATGTTAAGTGAAATAAGTCAGCCAGAGAAAGACAAATACCATATGATTTCACTTGTATGTGGAATTTAAGAAACAAAACAGACGAACATAGGGGAAGGGAAGGAAAAATAAAATAAGATGAAAACACAGAGGGATAAAAACCATAAGAGAGTCTTAATCTTAGGAAACAAACAGAGTTTCTGGAGAGGAGGTGGATGGGAGCATGGGGTAACTGGGTGATGGGCATTAAGGAGGGCACAGGATGTAATGAGCTCCAGGTGTTATATGCAACTGGTGAATCACTAAATTCTACCCCTGAAACTAATACACAAGGTGTTAACTAAACTGAATTTAAATAAAAAAAAAATTTTTAAGCTCCTAGAATAATCACAATTATTACATTGGTAATTAAGATTGTTTTGCCTAGTTACAGTATACACACTCATTTTTATGGTCCTATACTATCATCTAACATGAGGACTGCATATTTTTTTTTTTTAAGGGAGAAATTAGGTGGAATGAGTCACAAAAGAAGTACATATCCATTTAGTGTCTACTGCCTATAAAATATTTGAGGAGCTGCAGGAAAGAAAAAACAATTACAGTTATTACCATACAGGACTTCAAGATCTCCTTTAAGAAGATGAGGATTTCACATAAAAGAAGTATCTACTTCGGGAGGATAATTCACACTTAAAATTTCCCTTCAAAATAAACACTCCTAAGATTGGGACCACATTTTTATTGTAAATATATGAGGGAAAAATTTTAGCCAAGAACTGATCTGAAAAAAAGAAAATTAAAATACACAAAAATAGGTATATATTTTCATTTATTAGCATTTAATTTAAAATTATAATATCCTAATTCATACAATGCATAAAATATGAACCATCTTATCAACTGGCATAATTTTTCTTTAGTTTTGTGATAGCAAAATATGTTATCCTTTGGGCACCTGGGTGGCTTAGTTGATTAAGCGACCGCCTTCGGCTCAGGTCATGATCCTGGGGTCCCAGGATCAGGGAGTCTGCTTCTCCCTCTGACCCTCCCCCCTCTCATGCTCACTCTCTCATTCTCTATCTCTCTCAAATAAATAAATAAGTCTTTTTAAAAAAATATGCTATCCTTTGTTTTATGTTGGATTCTTAAATCACAATCATAAAATGAGTAATTTTTATAAAAATAGTTCATGGTTCATCAGTTTTCTCAAGCGCCTTTCTACATCTTTTGATATTCAAGGTCTCGAAGCTCCTATGCAGTTGTGATACTTAATGTTTTTTTCTGTCTCTCACTGGCTTTATTCTGCCAGATTCTCATTTGTCTGTGGCCAATGTGTAACTCCACACCACTTTTCTAGATATATCACACAGTCTTACAGTTTGCAGACTGACTTTATACCTGCACTGTGTTATAAGTCTAAACTCTGATAATCAACAGAAAATTTTCAAAGGAAAATGACATGATGGTCTACATTGTAGTCAACAAACTTCAACCCGAAAAACAAATCTGACCCACTGCCTGTATTATTGACAGAGAGCCACGCCCATTCATGTATAGACTGTCTATGGCTGCTTTCGTACTAGAATAGTAGAGTTGAATAGTTTTGACAGAAACCATATGGCTCACAGAGCCTAAAATATTTACTGTCTGGCTCTTTACAGGAAAAATTTGCCAACCCTGGGTGTGGATTGCTGCAAACATTGAGCAGGCAGAAATGGCTGCAGGGATGCTGATTTGTTTAGGGGCCAATTAATTAGTAAAGGTTTGAGTTCATGATTTTGCTTTCATACCAACTCCTAAGGGTGGAAAAAATGCAGTAAACATCCAGCTAAGGAGAATATCTCACTATTAAAAACACGTTAAACTTTTATTAGATTTCTAGGAGTAATACAAAGTACTATAGTATTTTTTTATTTTATTTATTTATTTCTGTATTTTGGAGGAAAAAGAGCTCCCTGTGGTTGCTGAAGGGAAGGGAAGGCTCCCAGGGAGAGATGGCATGGCTACAGGACTTCAAAGCTTGTACAGGACTAAGGGTCAGAACGTTCTCTGAAAAGAGCAACTTGGATGGCCATTCTCTATAGTTATGAGCAAATGATAATAAACCACCTTGCTGAGATGACAGAGGATAGCCAGCAGAAGAGATGAATAGAGGCTGTGTCTGACTAAAATTCTTCCTGATTTCTCTGGAATTAAGGAAGTTGACAGCAGTTCCAGGAACAGGGACACAAGAATGATTGCAGCAAAATGTAATCAAGGCACCTGCCACCTGCCACTTTTAATGTTTTTAATGTGACCCACAAACTCTAGTTGTGTTCGTTGTGGCTAGTTCCTTACTATTGGTCAGATTTTGGAAGAGAACCTAAGTGAAATTCCTCTTTTTAGTATTAGGTGATTACTGAAGCTTGCCTCAAAAGCTATTCTTTCCAAAAAACCTTTGGGACCAAAGGAACAAAGCCTATGTATTCCCTTAGTGGTGGAATTTCAGGGAATGTAGCAGACCACAGAGACCTGGGGATCTCTCTCTCATCAACAAAAATTTTCATTTTCATGTAGTTACTCGGCTTTTCCGCCTTGAGTTACACATTTGGCCTATGCCAGTCTCTTTCAAATTAAGGGTCTCTTGAAATGTACAATCGGATTGCCAACTCCTGGAACCGGGCGAAGGTGTTCGTCTCCAAAAGCTTCTTCTCAGCAAGCTCTCTTTTTAATGACCAGTCCTCCTCGCCTACCCTGCTCTCCCATGAGGCCATGGGAGTGATTAGCAACGTGGGTGGCCCCAAAAGGCTCTGGAGTAGGGATTCCAGCCTTCAGATCTGCCTTAGAGTCTGTCAGCTGAGAAAAGAGGTGGCACTGTAGCCCAGCAGTAGCCTGTCAGGGGAAGGAGTGGAGCTGCTAAGGCCTGTGGTGCCTCTGGGATCCAGACTGTGCCTCAAAGGCGGCTGCCAGCCCACTGTGTGAGGCCACCCCTTCAGGGGTGGAGGCAGCGTTCCTGGCTCTACTCTGGGCTTCAAGGCCACTTAGGGATTTTAAGCTGCTTGGGGAGTGACAGCTGTCACTGCATGTGCCCAGAGGGGAACTGTGGGGGGGGGGGGGGGGGGGGGGGGGATAGGATCTGGGACTAACTGCAGGGTCTGTTCCCTGCTGCTCCAGATTTTTTTTTTTAAAGCAAATATAATTATAGACCATAGTTTTAAGAGGCTGTGGCTGCTCCCAAAGTTGCTTTCTTTCAAAAACTGTACTGTATGTTGCTGAGCAAGCATTCTAAGCTTTTTCCAGGATTCATCAGACTTGACCTATAGCCCTCCTTCATCTGCTTATTGGTCAGAGGGCCGAAAGTTTAAGGCACACATGCATCTACCCCTCCCAGGACCCTTCCAGACCCTAGGCCTTCTGCCTGTTCAGACCTGCCTGTCACACCTGCCGTCTTTCCTGCTGGTCTGAAAGCTCCTTATGGGCAGAACTGTCTTGCTCACCTTTATAGTTCCCTTATTACCCATCACTGGGATATGCTCATACTGCGTGCTGTGTGACATTGGCCAAGTCAGTTCACCACTCTAATCCTCAGGTTTCTTTCCTATAAAATGAGGGACTTGAAAGAAATGGTCCCTTAAGTCCCATGTAGTGTTTATTTAGGGCAAAATACTGCCCAATTCTGTTCCTATTGGCTGTGTTACTATATACAAGTTATTACCTTCTGAGACTATTTTCATTTTTAGGAAGGAGGATAATACCCATTCCTTATAGGCTATATGAGTATTAAGTATTTATTATTGCATAATTATTAAGAGCTAATTTCTTATATATATATATGTGTATATATATATATACACATATATATATATGTCATATATGTCATAAAGTGAAATCTATTATTTTTGCCTTAATCCAGATCAGAAAATAGGTTTAAAGAAGCAGAATAACTGGTTCAAGTTCACAGGGTTCAGAAATAGACAAGCCGACGTTTGAATCTAAGCAGTCTCCAGAGCAGCTTCTGTTGCCTTTCCTGAGTCTGCATGAGATGAGTACTTTGTAAGCCAGCATGACAATAGCAGCCAAACCATCAACCATTCTCTTTGCCAGGAACAAATGTTTTTAAGGGCACTTCAGTTCCTTTCTGTAACCTGACCTTGGCCTAACCTTCACCTTCCATGTTCAGTAAGCATGATCTATTTAGACCCACTTACTTTTTAAATGTGCATGGAACCTACCTTTACTTGTGCAGGATTTTCCATCTACAATGTCTCTTCTCATTTATGTATGAACTGCCCTGGTGGAAACCTTTTGCCTTCTTTGTAATCTCAACTCAAATGATTGTGCTTCTAGGAAAACTTGTCTTGTTGCCATTCCCTTCACTTTCCCTAAGATTTGATTCAATAATTCTCATACCGTGAAAGCTCAGCAGAGGGAGACATTGCCATAGGCTGGTAAGGACTGGGAGTACATCATGGATGGGTAGGGACTGAGGCCAGGCTAGAAAAATACTTTCGGACATTGACATAATTCCTATAGAAAAGAATTCTGCATTTTTTTATTCCTGTTAGTTGCCAAACTAATCGATATATAGGAAAAATAACATAAGGAAAAGATCACTGGGAGCAGATTTTCCAAAGCTTTGAATGCCAGGATAAGGAATCTGGACTTCATTCTGTGGTGCAACTTTGTTCTTAGTGGCTCTTAAGCCACCTGCCTCACCTGGAATGCTTGTAAATAGTGAAGGTCCTGGCTCCATTCCAGTTGTACTGAATTCTAGCAATTCACAATGTAATAAGCTCTCTAAGTGACTATAATACACCCTGAAGTTTGAGAAACTATGCTTTAGGCCTCGGTAGAATATATGAATGAGTCTTCAGGATGGAATGGCATTGGAGGACAAGGGAGGACAGGAAACAGAGGACCAACTGAGGGCTCCAACAATTGTCCTCAAAGATGATTCCACATTGACATTGATGGTTGACTCTGACCATACTTTGATTGCTAGAATCCTGTCTTATTCAATAAAAATATGTCCACAGCTTTCATTTATCTTCCCACAAGCTGTAAGGCTGTCAAGATACTGTAACATGCATGGTCTTAAGGGGTGATTTTTTTTTTTTTTTTTAAAGGGCTGGCTTTTGACTAGAACTGAAGTCTCTTGGTGACAGGACTGGACAATTTTTGAAAAGTGGCAACCAAAGGGTTAAAGCTATGCCTTTTGATTAAAAATAAAGAACAGATGTTCAGGTGTCCCAGGGCACATTGCAGCTATAATGAAACCTTTGGTTATAACGAAAATATCTAACTCATGCTTTGTATTTGACTAAATGTACATAAATGGGGCAGGGAGTATTTTGATTCTGAATTATACCGTGGGGAGCCTGGAATAGGCTGAAGGAACCCCCAGCTTTGCTGGTATCATAAAATGTATGTGGATAAAGCCAGCTCTGAATATTTCAGTAAATGCCATTCAGTGAGTGGAGAGAACAGAATCTTGATGGAGAACATGTATGACTCAGCATCATCAGTGTTTCCATGGGTTTGGTGCAGCCTGAATCTTTAGAGGACCAGAGGGGTGGGAGATGTTAAGGAGGGATTAAAGGAACAAAGGACTAGATAATAGTGTAGCTTTTCAGCTTTTCCTTTCCTTTCCATCCGACTACTTTGTCTCATTTCAGAGAAGACCTGTGATCAAATAGCAAATCATCTACCACCTACTTCCTTTCCTGTTACACACTGCATTTGAATCCCTCTAAAATCATATTTCTTTTGCAGGTATTGGCCCACACTTAAAATTGGCTAGTTATAGTCACAGAATGAAAATTTACCAAAGCTTCAAGGGCTAGAGTTTTTAGAAATAGAGCTTGGTGAAAAGTGAGTCTCTGGCTTTGTCCCACCATATTTCATTTTGTTTACCAGTACAGTATTTTTGGTCTAACCATTTCACTGGGAATAGAGAGAGATGGAGAGTGAGAGATTACCGAAAAACAACCATCTCTGTATGCGCAGCACCTAAACATCCAGTACCAATGCTTGATATATGGTAATTACTTAAGTGGTAGGAATGGAAGGTGGAAATCAAGGTATCCCAAGGAAGGCTCATTTAAAAGTCATAAATTCTGATTGAAGGCTAAGACAGGGGAAACACAAAACAAAAGTAATTTCCTCTTTATCAGCAATTACCTTAAATGTAAACTGATCAAACTTTCCAATCATAAGATAGAGATTGTCCAGCTGTAGGGTAAGGTAGCCACTTCAAGCTTTGGCACCCAGGAACATCACTTAACCTCTTTTCACCTCCTTTCCTCAACCTAAAATCAGGAGAGTAAGAGTCCTCCCTCTTAAGTCTGTTAGGAGGATGACATGAGTTAATACATGGAAAGTTTAGGAAAAGAGCTTGTCGGGTACCAAACACTGACTAAGGGCTGCTTTTGAAGAGAACGCTATTGTTATGCTAATTGAGAGAATGCTGTGTGCCCTGAACTGTGCTTGTAAGAAACAGAGAGGGAAGAATGTCTCTTTCAACAGACTGTAGTGCCTGATCAATAAAAGACTTTCAAGTATAAAAATATATTACTTAGGTTAATGTCTGTACATGAAAGTTAAAGAAAATATCAGTCTGAGGCCAAAAAGAAAAAAAATAGTGTACAATAAATTGGGGTTAATGAGAGAAAAAAGAAAATGGGGAAAAAAGGAAAAAGTATGATCTAATTATATGCTGTCTATATGAGATTCACTTTAAATCCAAAGAAACAAAAAACTGGAAGTTAAGAATAGAAAAATATATTCCAGGCAATTAATAACCACAACACAGTAGAGGTGGCTACATTAATATCAGACAAAATAGAATTTAAATCAAAGAAGTTTACAAAGGACTTTATATATGAAAAGTTTCAAAACAACAGGATGATGTAATAATGATAAATATTACATACATAATAACAAACCACCAAAATACATGAGGTAAAAATATTATTGAAGGGATGAATAAATAGTTCTATAATCATAGATGGAGACTTCAATACCCTAATCTTAATAATGGATAGAACTACCAGATAGAAGATAAGTAAGGAAACAGAGGATTTGAACAACATAATAAACCAACTACATCTAACAGATAGATATATACAGAACAACAAAATACACATTCTTCTCAAGAGCATGTGGGACAATTTCCAGGACAGACCATATGTTAGGCCATAGATTAAGTCTCAAGATACTTAAAAAGATAAATACCAGACAAAGTATATTCCCCAATCACAATGAGATGAAGTTAGAAATTAATAATAGAAGGAAAAATGGAAAATTCACAAATAAGTGAAAATTAAACAACATATTCTTCTTTTAAAAAAATATTTATTTACTTTAGAGAGAGAGTGTATGAGCAAGGTAAGGGGCAGAGGGAGAGGGTTAGAGAATCCTCAAGTAGATACTCCCTGCCGAGTGTGTAGCCAGAATAGGGGCTCAATCCCACAACCCTGAGATCATGACCTGAGCCAAAATCAAGAGTTGGCCACTTAACCAACTGACCCACCCAAGTGCCCCTAAATGACATACTCTTAAATAACCAATGGATCAAAGAAGAAATCACAAGGGAAATTAGAAAATATTTAGAGATGAATGAAAATGAGAATACAACATACTAAAATTTATGAGATGCAACAAAAGCAGTATTGGGGGGAATTTTATAGCTATAATTGCTGACATTAAAAGCAAGAAAGATCTTAAGTCATAAACCTACACTTACAAGTCAAAGAAAAGAAAGAATAATAAAAAGAAGAAAAAAATAAACCCAAAACTACCAGAAGCGAGGAAATAATGAAGATTAGCACAAAGATAAGTGAAATGGAGAATATAAAAGTAATAGCAAAAAATCAATAAAACCCAAAGTTTGTTCTTTGAAATGATAAACAAAATTGAAAAAAACTTTAACTAGAGGAAGTAGTACAAAAGAGAGAGAAGACTTAAATTACTAAAAACAGAAATGAAAGGGGGGGCACTACTATTTATTTTAAAGAAATATAAAGAGTTATAAAAGAGTATCACAAACAACTGAATACCAACAAATTAAGCAACCAAGATGAAATTTAAAAATTCCTAGAAACACAAAACCTACCAAAACTAAATCACAAGGAAAATCTTGTGATTTAAAGTCTGAATAGATTTCAAACTAGTAAGGAGAATAAAGCCATATTCAAAAATCTCCTAACAAAGAAAAGCTCTCGATCTGCTGTTTTCACTGGTGAATTCTACCAAATATTTAAAAAAGAACTAACACCAACCTTCTCAAGTTAAATGTGCAGAGGATCTAAATTGGTGTTTTTTACAAAGAAGAAATACAGATGGCGAATAGGCACATGAAAAGGTGTTCAACATCTACATCACCAATCATGAAGGAAATGCAAATGAAAACTACAATGAGATATCTACTTCATACCTGCTAGAATGGCTGTTATCAAAAATATAAGAAATTTCAGTGAGGATATGGTGAAAAGGGAACTCCAGACTATTGGTGGAAAATTAAATTGGTGCAACGACTACAGAAAACAGTATGGAGGTTTCTCAAAAAATTAAAAATAGAACTACCGTATGATCCAGCAATTCCACTTCTGGATATTTACCCAAAGGAAATGGAAACATTGATTTGAAAAGATGTATGCACCCACATGTTCAATGAACCATTTTTACACAGCCAAGATATAGAAACAACCTAAGTGTCCATCAATGGATGAATGGATAAAGAAGACACACATGACATACTACTTAGCCATAAGAAAAAACAAAATCTTGCCATTTGCAACAACATAATACCTTGAGGGTATTATGGTAAGTAAAATAAGTCAGATAGAGAAAAACAAATACTGTATCATTTTACTTAAATGTGGACTCTAAAAAAGGAAAAAAAAGAACAAACAAAATCAAATTTATAGAGGCAAATTGGTGGTTGCTAGAGGGGAGGGAGGTTGAAGAGGTGAGAAAAATGGGTGAAGAGGGTCAAGAGGTACAAATTTCTGCTTATAGGGTCCCTATAAGGCAGTTAAGGCAGTTAAGCATCTGCCTTTGGTTCAGGTCATGATCCCAGAGTCCGAGGATCAAGTCCCACGTCAGGCTCCCTGCTCACTGAGGAATCTGCTCCTCTCTCTCCCCATGGCCCTCCCTTTGCTTGTGTGCTCTCTCTCCTTTCTCTCTCACTCTCTCTCAAATAAGTAAACATGATCT
Organism: Lontra canadensis; assembly: GCF_010015895.1. Classification (NCBI taxonomy): domain Eukaryota; kingdom Metazoa; phylum Chordata; class Mammalia; order Carnivora; family Mustelidae; genus Lontra; species Lontra canadensis. The sequence goes on from NW_022630999.1 coordinate 19,007,206, forward strand.
TTCAAAAAACAAATTTTTGGTTATAAAATAAGTAAGTATGGTGATGTAATGCACAGCATGGTGACTATAGTCACTAATACTGTACTTTGTATTTGAAAGTTGCTAAGATAATAAATCTTGAAAGTTCTCATGACAAGAAAAAAACAATTTTTCAATGCTGTGTGGTGACATATGGTAACTAGGCTTATTTTGGTAATAATTTCACAATATGAAATCATTATGTTGTATACCTAAAACTAATATAATAATATATGTCAATTATACCTAAATTTAAAAAAAAAAAACCCTTTCTAAAAAAACTGAAGAGGAAGAAATATGTTCTCATTCTTTGAAAATAGGATTACCCTGTTACCAAAGCCAGACAGACATTTCAAGAACAGTAAAAACTACAGGCCACTATCTCTTATGAACACTGATGCAAAAATCCTCAACAAAATAGTAGTAAACTCAACTCAGCAATATATTAAAAGAATTACACACCATAACCAAATGGGATTTATTCCTGAATAGAAGGATGCTTAAAGATATGCAAATTGGTTGATGTAATATACCACGTTAACAGAATGAAAGAAAAAGAAACATAATTATCTCAATTGATGCAGGAAAAGCATTTGACAAAATGCAATACCCTTTCATGATAAAAACACTGAACTAGGAATGGATGAAAACTACTTAAATACAGTAAAAGCCATATATGAAAAAAACAAAGCAAACATCATACTCAACAGTGAAAGACTGAAAGCTTTTTCTCTAAGTCCAGGAACAAGGCAAAAAAGGCACTTTTTCCACTTATATTGCACATTACTGGAAGTCCTAGCCAGAGCAATTAGGCAAGAAAAACGTGGGAAAAAAGCACATCAATTAGAAAAGAAAAAGTAAAATTATGTCTGTCTACAGATCAAATGATCTTATATGTAGAAAAATCCTAAAGATTACACACACACACACACACACACACACACACACACACGTTGTTGAAACTAATGAATGTATTTATTAAAGTAATAGGATACAAAATCAACACACAAAAATCAGGACCACTTCTGTACCTTAACAATGAACAATCTGAAAAGGAAATTAAGAAATTTATTTTATTTCCAATAGCACACATACACACACACAAAAAATTAATCAAGGGGATAGAAACTTTGCACAATGGAAACTATAAAACAATGATGAAAGAAATTAGGAACACATAAACAAATGGAAACATATCCCATATTTATGGATTGTTAATTTATGGATGGTCAAAACTAACTAAAACCATCTACAGATTCGGAGCAATCATTATGAAAATCCCAGTGATATTCTTTTGCAGAAACAGAACTCATACTAAAATTCATGTAGAATACTAAGGGAGCTCGAATAGCCAGAACAACCTTAAAAAAAACAAAACTGGAGGCTTCATACTTCATAATTTCAAAACTTAATACAAGTTTAATACAGTAATCACAACAGGGTGCTACTAGAATAAAGACAGACACAGAGACTTATAGAATAAGACAGAATCTAGAAATACACCCTCACATATACAGATGAATGATTTTTGACATCAACATAAACACATATGTAGATGAATGAATTTTGACATCAACTTTGTCAAAACAGACTAAGACTATTCAATGGGGAAAGCAGAGTCTCTTCAAAGAAATGATTTTTGGAAAACTGGACACCCACATACAAAGAAAAAGAAGTTGGACCCTTGCCTAATACCATATACAAAAATTAACTCAAAATGGATCAAAGACCTGAATGAAACACCTAAAACTCTAAAACTCTTCGAACAAAACATAGGCCAAAACTTTATGACATTGGATTTGACACTATTATCTTGGATATAATGTGAAAGGCACAGGCAACAAAACAAAAAATAGACAAATTGGACTTCATGACAGTTTTTAAAAACTGTACACCAAAAGGTACCGTTATCAGAATAATAAGGCAACACACAGAACGGAAGACAATATTTGCAAATCATATCTCTGACAGGGGATTAATACCCAAATTTATAGAGCACTCCTAAAACTCAGCAACAAAATAACAAACCACCTGATTTTTAAAAAGGCAAAAAACTTAAGTAGACATTTCTCCAAAGGAGATATATATGAACAACAAACACATGAAAATATGCCCAACACCACTAATTATTAGGAAAATGCAAATCAAAACCCAATGAGATATCACCTTTTACCCTTTAGGATGGTTATTATAAAAAAAAAATAGAAAACATGTTGGAAGGATGTGGAAGCATTGAAGCCTTTGTGCATGGTTGGTGGGAATATAAAATGGTACAGTTACTGTGGAAAACAGTATGGAGGCTCCTCAAGAAGTTAAAAATAGAAAAACCATATGCTCCAACAATGCCACTTCTGGAGACATGCCCAAAAGAATTAAAAGCAGCATCCCATATTCACAGCAATATTATTCACAATGGCTAAAACATGGAAGCAATCCAAGTGTCCACTGATGAAAAGAATGGGTACACCAAATGTGGTACATATAGACAATGAAATATTCAGTCATAAAAATAAATTATGACATATGTTACAACATCTGTGAACCCTGAGGACGTTATGCTAAGTGATAAGCCAGTTAGAAAAAGACAAATCCTATACAGTTCCACTTAGATGTGGAATATGGAGTCGTCAAAATCACAGAGACAGATAGCAGAATGGTGGTTGCCAGTGACAAGGAAGAAGGTAGGAATGGAAAGTTATTATTTAAGGGGTAGAGTTTTTCCATTTTACAAGATGAAAAGAGTTCTGGAGATAGAAGGTGGTAAGTAGCACATTGTTAATATATTTAATACCATGGAAGTGTACACTTAAAAAGGGTTAAAACAGAAATTTTATGTTTGTGTATTTTACCAAAACAAAGAATTTTAAAAAAAGACACAGACGTCAATCTGAAAGAGCCCCTAATAACCAAATCTTCAGTAACATAAGCAACAGAATCATTTGAATATTATAATAGCACATTATACAAAAGTTTAAAATAAAATAGGGGTGCATGACTGGCTCAGTCAGTGAAGTGTGTCACTCTCGATCTTGGTATTGTGGATTTGAGCCCCATATTGGGTGTAGAGATTACTTAAAAACAAAATCTTTTCTAAAAAAAGCATAAAATAAAATAAATATTTGTAAGTCCATACTGATTCAAATAAGTTACTAAATAAATAAATGGGGAGAAAGAGATACATTTTCCCACCAAAGAATTACAAATAATATATGTAGATACTCCCTCCTACAAGAGGTGAACCTAGTGTCTGCTTCCCCCTAGAATATGGACCATACCTAGTGACTTGCTTCCAGAGAACAGAGTAGGGAAAGGCAAAACTGGTAACTTTGCAGTGGAGAAATCTGACAAATCTGACTTAGAAACCATCACAGACCAAAGGGCACAAAGGAGGCTGCAAGTGAATGCACTGTGGTGCCTCCCTTGCACTGGGTCCACAGACCAGAAAGGGACAATACTGAAACAGTGAAATCCACATATAGCCTGGAGTTTAGTTAATAGCTAAGGTCAGCTTCACACATTTGACCAATGTACTGTGGTAATGTAAGATGTTAACAGCGAGAGAAAGCGAGTGAGAGATACAGGAGAATTTTCTGTCCTACTTTACAGTGTTTCTGTAAATTAAAAATGATTCTAAAACAAAAAGTTCAGTTTAAAAAGATTAAATACAGTTCAGTTATTTTCCAGTGAGCATACAAGGGTATTAAGTTTACACAGAATTCAAACTGATAAATAAAAAACAAACAATTTTTTAAAGATTTATTTATTTATTTAGAGAACGGTGAGGGAAGGGCAGGGAAAGAGGGAAAATTCCAAGCAGACTCTCCTCTGAGCGGAGAGCCTGTTGCGGTGTTCTATCCCAGGACCCCGAGATCATGACCTGAGCTGAGATGAATAGTCGACTGCTTAACTGACTGACTGAGCTACCTAGGTCCCACCCAAAACTAATTTTTAAAGAGCCAAAAATGGGCAGCTAGATGGTTCCAGTTGGTTAAACATCTACCTTTGGCTCAGGTCATGATCCCAGGGTCCTGGGACGGAGCTCCACATCAGGCTCCCTGCTCAACGGGGAGTCTGCTTCTCTCTCTCCCTCTGCCTCTCTCCGCACTCCTGCTCATCCTCTCTCTCAAATAAATAAAATCTTTTTCAAAAAATAAATAATAAAAAATAATAGAGCCAAGAATTGGGGGCCTCTGGGTGGTGCAGTCAGTGGAGCATCTGACTCTTGGTTTTGGCTCAGTTCGTGATCTCAGGGTAATGAGATTGATCCCCGCATTGAGCTCTGCGCTCATCAAACGCTGCTTAAGATTTTTCTCTCCCTCTCCCTCTGCCCTTGCTCCACACATTCTGTGTCTCTTTCTCTCTCAAATAAATAAATAAATCTTAAAAAAAAAAAAAAAAGAACCCAAAATTAAACCATTAGGACTACTGACCATGAATTACATACTTCCTGCAATCTACTTGAAGAAAATACACTGTGTGAACAGAAATTTCTAAACAGTGAAACAGTGATAGCTGGATAGCTTAATTTCTAAGGTCAGGTTCATTTCCATAACAAAAGCAGGCTTCAGAAATGTTTTTAAAAGTGGAGGTTCCTAGCTTTACAACCCTAATATCTAGTATCTAATATCATTTTTGGTCTATTTTTAGTGGCTTAGTCTTATCTTTTGTCAAGAACTTAGACATGCCACACAGCCCAGTAGACCTATTAGTTATCATTATTAGCCCCAGGCATTACCTTGTCTTTCTGGTTTTGTTTGGTTCTGGTTTATGCTTCACAGTTTTTGCAGGGAGGGAAACTTTGTGACCAAGACAAGATTCATTTGTGAGAACAAAAGTAGCTCAGAAAAGAGGAAATCATGGCAGCAAAAGATGAGAGGGAAGGGAAAAGAGGGTGGGGGGAGGAAAGGCGGGGAGGGAGAGGGGAAGAGAGAGATGGAGAGGGAGAAGAAGAGGGAGATATGGAGAAAGAGGGATAGAGGGAAAAGAAGGGAGAGGGAGGAAGAGGGAGGGGAAAGGAGGGAGAGGAAGAGAGAGAAGAGGAGAGATGGAAGAAGGAAAGTCCCTTGCCTTATCTGCTACTCATTGCTGCTCTGGTAGTTCTAAGATACATTTAAACACATCAATGCACAAAATAGACCCCACTTGCTCTCAGCTACATAAGGCCATAAAGAAGAGAAAAGGCAAACTGAGAATGAAATAAAACATCAACAGCTGACAATGAAGTAAATGACTAGTTCCTAAAGCCCAGACATTTAGTGATTAATGCACTGTCACAATTGCATATGAAGCCACAAGGGTCAGTGAGGCAGAATTAGGCTCTGAGAATGCAGATGATAAGTGATGGCCCCAGCATTAAAATTACGTTTACTTTCAGAACTCACACGCTCCACTTCTAAACCAAACTATCTCTGAATACAGTAATTTTACTACCATATCTGTTGTTTCTCTTAAAATTAGGATCAACAGCCATCCTTAATCATGCAACAGGCCACACCTCATTTTTTTTTCTCTAGAAGTGCAATTGCTAGGTTAAAGGATGTGAATATTTGAATCAATACTTTGTTAAATTGCTTTCTCTGACAACTGCATCCGTTGATAACCAGCTTAGTTCTGCATTCTTATCACAACATCTCTAACATGGAGCCTTATTATCTTGGGCCCTTATTTTTCAGCCACATTAAATATCTGGTTTTCTTTTTTTTTTTTTTTCCCTTCAGATTTATTTATTTATTTGTGTGGGCAGGGGAGTAGGGGCAGAGGGAGAGGAAGAGAATCTCAAGCAGACTCCATGCTGAGGGCCAAGCCCAACTTGGGGCTTAATCCCACAACCCTGAGATCATGACCTGAGCCAAAATCAAGAGTTGGATGCGCAATGACTGAGCCACCCAGTTGCCCCTAAATATCTGTTTTTTATTTGCATGTCTTGATTACATGTGTGACTGGACTAGACTTTTTATTCTTGGGTATTGGCTGCTTTTGTTTTTATTTATATTTGTTTTTTGTTAAGTGACTTTGTTTTACGGCCCTCACTCATGGGCTCATTTATTTTCAAACAGTTATTGGATGTCTACCCCATGTCAGGTATTTTGCCAGATGCCAGGATTATATTGGTGCACAAAACAGTTTCAATTCATGCCTTATTTACAATCCAGTGGAGATAACAGACATTGTACAAATAATGAGGAATTAAATGAGAGGAGAAGGTTGCTTTGGTAGCACATATCAGGAGGACCAATTATAATTTGAAGGTTCAGGAAAGGCTTCCCTGAAAAGACACTAAAAAAAAGTATGAATAAAATCAGGTAGGTTGAAGGAAGGAGGCTACTAACAACATGTACAACATCCCTAAGATAAAGGAAAACCTTTCTATTGGCTTTAATGGGTTTGGGGGGAGGGGTTTCATTTTTCTTAATAGCTTAAAACTCTCTATATTAAGGGCATTAATCTTTAATGTCATTTGGTATAAACATCATTCATCCCTTTCCTTACATTCTAATCTGTGTTTTCACTCACAAAATTTTGTTTTCAGGGCACCTGGGTGGCTCAGTCGTTAAGCGACTGCCTTCAGCTCCGGTCATGATCCCAGTGTCCTGGGATTGAGCCCCGCATTTGGCCCCCTGCTCAGCAGGAAGCCTGCTTCTCTCCCTCTCCAACTCCCCCTGCTTGTGTTCCCTCCCTCACTGTGTCTCTCTCTGTCAAATAAATAAATAAAATCTTTACAAAAGAAAAAGAAAATTTTGTTTTCACACAGATTATAATAAATGGCTCTTGATTTCTTTTTGTGTAACTTTAATATACTTTGTAACTGTTTTTTTCCTGCTACAAAACTTAATATTGTCCAGCTAATAGATGTGTGGCATCCATTTTACTCAGCTTAATCTCTTCCTGTAGCTGAAACCATTTTCCCATTTCTTTCTCTCTACTACCACCACCAACACCGTATCTGTTAGCAATTGCTACCTAATATACCCACCTAATGCCTAGAGGCTTAAGACGCAATCATTTATTATTGCTCAGATGTCTAAGGGTTTCCTGGTTGTCTCTGCTGATCTGAGCTGGACTGACAGGGCTCACTTACACATCTGAGATCCACTCAAAGCAGTTAGGGGGTTCTAGCACAACCGCTCAGATATCCCACACCTCAGCTTGGACAGCTGGACTGATTTAGCTTTGTTGCACATGACTTTCATCCTGCAGCTGGCCAAGTGGACTCGTTCTTCTGGTGGAGGCTGAGTTCCAAAGGAATGAGCAAAAATATGCAAGGCCTAGTCATGAAACTATCCTAACGCTATTTCTGCCATATACTATTTGCTAAAGTAAATTATCAAACTAGCTATACACTCAAGTGCTAAGGAAACACATTCTACCTCTCCATGGGAGTAGCTATAAAGTGATATGATAAAGGGTACGGATAGAAGAAGTGATGAAGAATCAAAGTTATTTTTGTAATCAACTCTGTCAAATGGAATTTTTGTTTCTAGCTTAGAGTATTTCTCCTCCTTCAAAGCCCAGTTCAAACTCACTGAGTTACTTCCCATGCCATGCATCCCACTATCTGACACTTAACATCCTTTCCCCAACACTGTGCCAAATGCTTTCAGTCTCTACTTGATTTAATCCCCACAATAAAGAAGTGAGGCAGCTGCTATTATTCCTCCCATTTTGTAGTTGAGGAAACAGGTTGTGAAATAGCTTTTCCTTTTTTTTTTTTTAATTAACATATAATGCATTGTTTGTTTCAGGGTACAGGTCTGTGATTCATCAGCCTCATACAATACATAGTGCTCACCACAACACATATCCTCCCCAATGTCCATCTCCCATTCACCCCATCCTTCCCACCCTCTCCCCTCCAGCAACCCTCAATTTGTTTCCTGAGATTAAGAGCCTCTTATGGTTTGTCTCCCTCTCTGCTTTCATCTTGTGAAACAGCTTTTCTCAAGGACTCAGCCAGAAAGTCAGAGCCTACACCCAAAATCAAGTATAACACAGATGTTTACGGTTTAACCCAAGCTTTTGCCTATGTGAAAGTCTAAAGTATTTATGGAAAGCTACAAAATACATTATATTAAATCAAAATAGCCATATATCACTTTCTACTAAGTCAAATAACAATTTAAATTAGATTATATAGTATAAACAGAGGTATAGATCTATTCTAGGAATTCTCAACACTGAGAGTGTTATCCATTAATTCACTTTCTTTCTATAAATTAGAAGTAGGATAACATTATTCAGTTTTTAAGGATAGGTTCAGTCTGGTTCACAGCAGTGTAGTTAGAGAAATCCCTGCTTTCAAGGAGGCAAAGTGAGTTTTTATAGATTCACTGAACTCAGACATCAGGTCTTTGATCCTGGATCCCCTGTGCCTAGCACAGTGTGAAGGATGATAAGCATAACTGTAGAACTATAAACTCTTAGAGAACATCTTAGTACAAACTTGTATTTGATAAGAAACAGACCAAAAGAAGAGGTTTAATTGACTCCCAGCCACTTGGACAGTTGGGGATACATTCTGGACTTAGCCCCGCTCTGCCTACTCTCAGCTCCGAGCTTCCTGTCCTGTCTTTGCTTGATGTATTCGATTACTAAGGAAGAGTATTTCCTTTCCTTTAGGTTTTTGTTTTGTTTTGTTTTGTTTTCTCCAACTCATAAACTTGCCAGACTCAGTGCTCTGGGGAGTGTTAAAGCAGAATGCGCTTATTTACTTTTATTTTTTTGTACCATTTTCCTTCTTTTTTATGATCCTGGCTTCCGACTGTGTGGCAGAAACACATAAAAATTGGCATAAAAGTAGGAAAATGTGCCCCAGATGTTGTATTAACTGTGAAATAAGTTTAAATGCCTCCAAACTGGGTCTGGTCTCCTATCCTTCAGTTTCTAAAGCAGCTCATCCTTAAGCATTCTTTCTGCCTACATTATAGAGGGCCTGGTGTGGGGTAAAGACACCTCCAGCTTCCCAATAGCTTCACGGCAAATCATCATGTAGGCTCCAGCAGCTCTTTCATCAATGCGCAGAGAGGGAGCAAGAATGAGCAGAGCTCCATGTCAGTCTCAGAAAAGACAGCTGAAACCCACCTGACTATGGATTTATCATCACTGGGGCCCTAAGAGGGCCGGAGGGGCAGACTTTGGGCTAGAAGTTAGGAAATAAAAAGGTCACGCCTGGTACTTGTGCTTTCAAAGCCCCTTCTTGGCAAATTTGAGGAAGGGCAGCCCACCCTGCAATACTCCTATTAGTGTAATCTCAGGGGTGGGTCATGTTGCATTACTGCCCACCCCAAGACTCTCCCCATCCTTTCCTCCTGTCCTCAGCATGTTGCATGAGCTCTGAATCAGGGATCACAGCACCATGCTCTATAGGACCTCCACTCTTCACACCATGTCATCTCTCCCCATCCTGTCTTGCATGGGTCCACAAATGAGCTGTGCCCCTTTTCCTCCCCAGATCTGCGCACATGCTCTTCCTTCAGCCTGGGACATCCTCTTCTCCCATTTCCACTCCCAACCCCATTTCTAAGCCATGGCCTAGAAGGCTACATGACACAGGCTTTCACCCCCTGCCCTGGGTTCTGCCTGTAACCACACAACACCCTGGCACCACTTGATTATAGCTCTGCTTTGTTGTGCTGCAAGTGAGGCTGACATAAGATAATGAATGGTTGGTGCAATATGCCAAATTATGTTTTAATATATATCTCTACCACCATGCTAGGTGGTAGAGATCAGTTTAGTTGATGGTTAAGACAGCAAACCCTCTGTGCTCAATTTCTGGCTCTATCACTTATTAGTTATATAAATTTGAGAAAGCAACTTAGCCTCTGTGAAATAAGAATAATCCTATGAGCTACATCATTAGGTTATGCTAAGAATTACACACTAGCTCATGTAAAGTTCCCAGTATAGTGTCAAAGGCAGCAAATGTTAGCTATTATTATTACAGTGCTCACTGAACAAATAGGCTGAGTGAATAAAAAATGAAGCTCTCTGCTCCAGGTCTTCATGAACTTGCTGCTTAACATTGGATAAATCACCCTACCTCTCTAGGTTTTAGTTTCTTCATCAGAAATCTTAGAACACTCAGCAAAATTATCTCCAGGCAGAAGACATTGGCAGTTTTCTTTTTTTTTTTCTCCCCCCAAAACTTTTCATGTAAGCGAATAATTTGACAAATGAGAAAAACAAAGCCCAGAGAGGTAAGGTGACTTGCCAAAAATCTTGTAGAAAAATGGAAGAGCCAAATCTAAAATTTTAGCACTAACAACCCAAGGCTGATACCTTGTTTCACTAATATTATATCAGGCTTTATCTTGAGCAAAAGGAAATCTTACTTCATCTTTATCCCATCATGGTGAATGTAGGTAGGTTAAGAATCTACTCAAGATCACAAACTTTTAGAGCTACAGTGAACTTTAAATTTATTCTAATTCTATAGATGTGGCCATGAGGACTCAAAAAGCAAAGTTCATTTAAGGTTATATAGCATCATTGTGGGCTGTCTCTCATGGGCAACAAGGCTTTGATGTGCCTTTCTTGGCTCAAGGCCTCGATTTGCAAGAATATAAATTCTCACTCATATGATATGTCCTTCATTAAGAATGAGTTAAGTATAACCAACTAAGCAGATAAAATAATTTAAACTGGGGCTGTTTATACATGGCATTTGCTGCTACTAAGCATGAATTTAATAGAGAACAAACTGGTGGTTGGTTATGGGAGGAAAGGTAGGTAGGGGATGGGTGAAATAGGTGATGGGATTACAAGTACACTCATCAGGATGAGCACTGAGTAATGTATAAAAATACTGAATCATTATGTTACATACCTGAAACTAATATAATGTTGTATGTTAATTACACTTGAATTAAAAATGAATTAATTCATTTAAAAAGTATATGCACAGAGGAGCAAGATGGCAGAGTAGGAGACCAAAATATCATCCAGTCCCTGGAGTTCAGCTAGATAGTTATCAAACCATTCTGAACACCTACAAATTCAATAGGAGATAGAATAGAAGAGCAGAAACTCTAGGAACAGTAAATCAACCACTTTCCAGAAGGTAGGACTTGCAGAGAAGTGAATCCAAAGAGATAAGAAGATAGACTGGGGAGAGAGGAGCCAGCTCCTGGCAAGCGGTAGAGCAGCAGAGCACAAAATCAGAACTTTCAGAAGTCTGTTACACAGAGGTACATCGCTCCAGAGGCTAAGCATGGGATGGGGCCCCCGTGGTGACAGTATGGTCTCAGGATCTGCAGAATCACAAAAACTGGGGGTATCTGAATGTGGCAGAGCTGGCAGGTATCACAGCAGGGAAGCCAGCTGCAGATATGGAGCCGAGGAGGGGCTCTCAGCTCAGGGTTACCTTAAACTGTGATCCAAGGCACAGTCGGGCCACTGCTCTTTGAGCAGGGACCCAACAAGCAGCAGATCAGGGGAGACTTACCTTCCTCCCCTGTGAGGGGTGGCACAGGAGCACACTGCAGGAATCTGCTGGGTTTGGAGACTCCAAATGGGGCCATGAGCCAGAGATAGAAACAGTCACAGGCCGGGTGAGCATGGAGTACAGCTGGAGACCAGGGAGACGGGAGGGATTGAATGCTTTTCTCTGAGGGCGCACTGAGGGGTGGGGCCCTGAGCTCTCGACTCCTCTGAGCCAGAGATTGGGAAGCCGCCATCTTCATTCAGATCCTCCAAAGCTGTACAGAAAGCGTTCAGGGAACAAAAGCTACCAAGAGTGAACCCAAGCACATTATTTAGCCTGGCCCCTGGCAAGGGTGGTGTAATTCTGCCTCAGGCAAAGATATTTGAGAATCACTGCAACAGACCCCTCCCCCAGATCAGCAAGAACATAGAGCCAAAAACAAGTTCGCTAATCAATGAGAACTGAAGAACTCCAGAGCTAGGGGAAAGCAACACATAGAATGCATGGCTTTTTTCCCATGATCCTTTAGTCATTCAAAGTTACATATTTTAAATTTTATTTTTTTCTTATTCTATTTTTTATAATTTTTCCACTTTCTTATTTTGTTAACTATATTATCTTATCAATACCTTTTAAAAAACCTTTTTTAATTTTTATTGTGATACTCATATTTTATCCCTTTATTGTATTAAACCTTATTTTTAGTATACATATAGGTTTTTTTCTTTGAAATTGCGGGATATAATTTCTTCTAATAGATCAAAACATAAAGTAAATCTGGTGCATGGCTTTGTTCTAGGTTCCAGCCTGATCACATTCCCTCCTTTTTTTTTTCTTTTTCTTTTTCAACAAACTTCTTACCTTATCAATTCCCTTTTTAGAATCCTTTTAAATTTTCATCCTTCCAGTCATATTCCATCCCTTCATCATGTTCACCCTCATTTTTGAGTATATATATATATATATATATATATATAAGCTTTTTGTCTTTAAAATTTTGGGAGGTAGTTTCTTCTAAAAGACCAAAATACACCTAAAATCAAGTGTGTGGCTCTGTTCTGTTCACCAGTCTAATATATATATACACACATATATGTGTGTGTATACATACACACACACACACATTTTTTTCTTCTTTTTTTCCCCCTTTCTTCTCCCCAGTTTTGGATCTCTTTCTGATTGAGTTAGTGTATATTTTCCTGGGGTCATTGCTACCTTTTTAGTATTTTGTTCTCTCATTTATCTATTCTTACCCAGATAAAATCACAAAGCACAAAAACTCACCACACAAAAAAAGAAAAAGAGGCAATACCAATAGCTAGGGACCTAATCAATATGGACATTACTAATATGTCAGAACTAGAGTTCAGAATGACGATTATCAGGGTGCTAACTGGGCTCGAAAAAGGCATGGAAGATACTATAGAATCACTTTCTGGAGACATAAAAGAACTAAAATCTAACAAAGTTGAAATCAAAAAAAGCTATTAAAGAGGTGCAATAAAAAAGGAAGGCTCTTACTGCTAGGACAAATGAGGCAGAAGAGCATTAGTGATATAGAAGACCAAATGATGGAGAATAAAGAAGCTGAGCAAAAGAAGATAAGCAACTACTGGACCATAGGGGGAGAATTCTAGAAATAAGTGATACCATGAGTCAAAAAAATATTAGACTAATTGGGATCCCAGAAGAAGAAAGACAGGGGCCAGAAGGTATATTGGAGAAAATTACACCAGAGAATTTCCCTAATTTGGCAAAGGGCACAAGCATCAAAATCCAGGAGGCACAGAGAACTCCCCTCAAAATCAATAAAAATAGCCCCACACTCTGTCATCTAATACTAAAACTTAAAAGTCTCAGTACAAAGAGAAAATCCTGAAAGCAGCTCAGGACAAGAGGTCTGTAACATACAAGAGTAGAAATATTACATTGGCAGCACAATGTAATGCTGGCCTACAGTGTGTAGGTTCACGGAGACCTAGCAGGCCAGAAAGGACTATCATGATATATTCAAAGCATGAAATGAGAAAAATATGCAGCCAAGAATTCTATATCCAAATAGGCTATCATTGAAAATAGAAGGAGAGCTAAAAAGCTTCTAGGACAAACATAAAGTAAAAGAATCTGCAAACACCAAACCAGTCCTACAGGAAATATTGAAAGCATTCCCCTAAGCAAAGAAAGCCTAAAAGTAACACACCAGAAAGGAACAGAGATCATATACAGTAACAGTCACCTTACAGGCAATATAATAGCACTAAATTAATATCTTTCAGGTGCACCTGGGTGATTCAGTGGGTTAAAGCCTCTGCCTTCAGCTCAGGTCGTGATCTCAAGGTCCTGGGATTGAGCCCTGCATCAGGCTCTCTGCTCAGTGGGGAGCCTGCTTCCCCCTCTCTCTCTGCCTGCCTCCCTGCCTACTTGTGCTCTCTCTGTCAAATAAATGAATAAATCTTAAAAAAAAAAAAAAACAAGACCCATCGATATGCTGTCTAGAAGAAACTCATTTTAGACCAAAGACTCCTCTAGATTTAAAGGACAGGAGTGGAAAATAATTTACCATACTAATGGACATCAAAAGAAAGCAGGGGTGGCAATCCTTATATCAGATAAATTATATTTTAAGCCAAAGATTGTAATAATAGATGAGGAAGGACACTATATCATACTTAAAAGGTCTGTCCAACAAGAAGAGTTAACAATTTTAAATACCTATGCCCCTAATGTGGGAGCAGTCAATTATATAAACCAATTAATAACAAAATCAAAGAAACACACTGACAATAACACAATAATACAGGGGACTTTAACACCACCCTCACTGAAATGGACAGATCATCTAAGTAAAAGATTAGCAAGGAAATAAAGGCTTTAAATGACACTGGACCAGATGGACATCACAGATATATTCAGAACATTCCATCCCAAAGCAACAGAATACACATTCTTCTCCAGTGTACATGGAACATTCTCCAGAATAGATCACATCCTGGGTCACAAATCAGGTGTCAACCAGTACCAAAAGACTACAATCATTCCCTTCATATATTCAGACCACAATGCTCTGAAACTAGAATTCAATCACAAGACAAAAGTTGGAAAGAACTCAAATACATCGAGGCTAATGAGCACCCGACTTAAGAATGAAGAGGTCAACCAGAAAATTAAAGAAGAATTTTTAAAAAATCATGGAAACAAATGAAAGTGAAAACACAATTGTTCAAAATCTGTGGGACACAACAAAGGCAGACATGAGTGGAAACTATATAGCAATACAAGGCTTTCTCAAGAAACAAGAAAGGTCTCAAGTACACAACCTAATGCTACACCTAAAGGAGCTGCAGAAAGAACAACAAAGAAAGCCTAAACCCAGAAGAAGAGAAATCATAAAGGTCAGAGCAGAAATCAATGAAATAGAAACCAAAAGAACAGTAGAAAAAAAATCAACAGAACTAGGAGGTAGTTCTTTGTAAGAATTAATGAGCTTGATAAACCACTGGCCAGACTTATCAAAAGAAAAGAGAAAGGACCCAAATTAATAAAATCATGAATGAAAGAGAAGAGAGCACAACCAACACTAAAGAAATACAAACAATTATAAGAACAAATTATGAGCAACTATACGCTAGCAAATTAGACAATCTGAAAGAAATGCATGCATTCCTAGAGACCTATAAACTACCAAAACTACACCATAAAGAAACAGAAAACCTGAACAGACCCATATACAGTAAGGAGATTGAAGCACTGATCAACAATCTACCAACAAACAAGAGCCCTGGGCCAGAAAGCTTCCCAGGGGAATTCTATGAAACATTTAAAGAAGAATTACTACCTATTCTCCTGAAATTGTCCCAAAAAATAGAAATGGAAGGAAAACTTCCATACTCATTTTATGAGGCCAGCATTACCCTGATCCCAAAACCAGACAAAGACCCCATCAAAAAAGAGAATTATAGGCCAATATCATTAATGAACACAGACGCAGAAATTCTCACCAAAATACTAGCCAATAGGACCCAACTGAACACTAAAGGATTATTCACCACGACCAAGTGGGATTTATTCCTGGACTGCAAGGTTGGTTCAACATCTGTAAATCAAATCAATGTGATACAATACATGAATCAAAGAAAGAACAAGAACCATATGATACTCTCAATAGATGCTGAAAAAGCATTTGACAAAGTACAACATCCTTTCTTCATCAAAACTCTTCACAATGTAGGTGTAGAGGGTACATACCTCAATATCATCAAAGCCATGTACGAAAAACCCACAGCAAGTATCATTCTCAATGGAGAAAAACTGAGAGCTTTTCTGCTAAGGTTAGGAACACCACAGGGATGTCCACTATCACTACTACTATTCAACATAGTAATAGAAGTCCTAGCCTCAGCAATCAGACAACAAAAAGAAATTAAAGGCATCCAAATCAGCAAAGAAGAAGTCAAACTATTGCTTTTTGCAGATGGTATGACACTTTATGTGAAAAACCCAAAAGACTCCATTCCCAATCTGCTAGAACTTGTACAGGAATTCAGAAAAGTGTCAGGTTATAAAATCAATGCACAGAAATCAGTTGCATTTCTTTACACCAACAACAAGGCAGAAGAAAGGGAAATCAAGGAGTCAATCCCATTTACAATTGCACCCAAAATCATAAGATACCTAGGAATAAACCTAACCAAGGAGACAAAGATTCTGTACTCAGAAAACTATAAAGTACTCATGAAAGAAATGGAGGAAGACACAAAGAAATGGAAAAATGTTCCATGCTCATGGATTGGAAGAACAAATATTGTGAAAATGTCTATGCTACCTACAGCAATCTACACATTTAATGCAATCCCTATCAAAATACCATCAATTTTCTTCAAAGAAATGGGACAAATAATCCTAAAACTTATATGGAACCAGAAAAGACCCTGAGTAGCCAGAGGAATGTTGAAAAAGAAAGCCAAAGTTGGTGGCATCACCATTCCATTCTTCAAGCTCTAGTACAAAGCTGTCATCATCAAGACAGTATGGTACTGGCACAAAAACAGACACATACATCAATGGAACAGAACTGAGAGCCCAGAAATAGATCCTCAACTCTATGGTCAATGAATCTGCCACAAAGCAGTCAAGAATGTCCAATGGAGAAAAGACAGTCTCTTCAACAAATGGTATTGGGAAAATTGGACAGCCACATGCAGAAGAATGAAACTGGACCATTTCCTTACACCACACACAAAAACACACTCAAAATGGATGAAAGGCCTCAACGTGAGACAGGAATCCATCAGAATCCTTGAGGAGAACACAGGCAGCAACCTCTTCGACCTCAGCCGCAGCAACTTCTTCCTAGAGACATCGTCAAAGGCAAGGGAAGCAAGGGCAAAATGAATGACTGGGACTTCATCAAGATCAAAAGCTTTGGCACAGCAAAGGAAACAGTCAACAAAACCAAAATACACCTCAAAGAATGGGAGAAGATATTTGCAAATGACATATCAGATAAAGGGCTAGTATCAAAGTCTATAAAGAACTTAGCAAACTCAACACCCAAAGAACAAATAATTCAATCAAGAAATGGGCAGAAGACATGAACAGACATTTTGGGAAAGAAGACCTCCAAACTGCCGAGAGACACATGAACGAGTGCTCCGCATCACTGGGCATCACGGAAATACAAATCAAAACCACATTGAGATACCACTTCACACCAGTCCGAATGGCTAAAATTGACAAGTCAAGAAACAGCAGATGTTGGCGAGAATGTGGAGAAAGGGGAACCCTCCTACACTGTTAAGCTGGGGCAGCCACTCTGCACAACGGTATGGAGGTTCCTCAAGAAGTTGAAAATAGAGCTACCATATGACCCAGCAATCACACTACTGGGTATTTACACTAAAGATACAAATGTAGTGATCCAAAGGGGCACGTGCACCTGAATGTTTATAGCACCAATGTCCACAATGGACAAACTATGGAAAGAACCTAGATGACCATCAACAGATGAATGGATAAAGAAATGTGGCATATATATACACAATGGAATACTATAAAGTCATCAAAAGAAACAAAATCGTGCCATTTGCAATGACATGGATGGAATTAGAGGGTATTATGCTGACTGAAATAAGTCAATCAGAAAAAGACAATTATCATATGATCTCTCTGATATGAGGAATTTGAGAGACAGCACAGGGAGCCATGGAGGGTAGGGAGGGAAAACATGAAACAAGATTAGATTGGGAGGGAGACAAACCATAAAAGACTCTTAATCTCACAATACAAACTGAGTTGCTGGGGGATGGAGACGGTAGGGATAGGGTGGCTAGGTTATGGACATTGGGGAGGGTGTGTGCTGTGGTAAGTGCTGTGAAATGTATAAGCCTGATGATTCACAGACCTGTACCCCTGGGGCAAATAACACATTATATGTTAATAAAAATTAATAAATAAATAAAAAGAAATGGGTAATAACTGATTTCAAACAGAAAAATTAAAGACTGTAGAATATTTGGAAATTTTTTAAAAAGCAGGACTTTTTTTAAAAAATTAATTTTTTAAATTTAAAAAAATTTTTTTTAAATTTAAAACATTTTTTAAAAAGCAAGACTCCCATTACATGGATAATGGATAGAATTCAACAATGCTTCCATAAAACACTAATTATTTGTTTTATTCAGTGACATGTTTGAGTATTGATTATGTGCTAGGGCCTGTTCTAGATACCCGAGATACTGAAATAAATTTTCTAAAAGTTCCCTTATTTATAATAACTGATTCAAATATATTTCATCATTCATTATTTAACTTAAGATTTGGACTACTCTTTATTATTATTATTATCATTATTATTATTATTATTTTGAGCATAGTTGACACACAATGTTACATTAGTCTCAGCTGTAAAACAGAGCAATTCAATTTCTCTATAATGATGCTGTGCTCAGTACCAGTGTTGCTACCATCTATCCCCATACACCAACTATAATCCTCATGCCATGCTTTCATTCTTGTGACTTTGTAACTTCATGACTGGAAATCTGTATCTCCCACTCCCTTTCATCCATTTTGCCCATGCCCCTCCCCAACTATCATCAGGTTTTTTCTCTATATATTATAGGTATGATTCTGCTTTTTGTTTATTCATTTTTTTATTTTTTAGATCCCACATATGAGTGAAATCATATGGTATATTCATCTTTCTCAATCTGACTTGTTTCCCTTAGCAAAATACCCTCTAGATCCATCCATGTTATCACAAATGGCATGATCCCATCTCTTTTATGGCTACATAATATTCCATGCATATGTACATAAGCTACATCTTCCTTATCTATCACTAGGCACATAAGTTGTTTCTATATCAGGTTAATTTTTTTAATTCAAATTCAATTAGTCAAGGTATCAGGTTAATTTCAAATATGTGTTACCCAAATGGCTCAGCCAATGATTTTATAAACTTGGTACTTAGATATCAAGTTGTATATAGATTCCTAGTGGATAATGGGTTGGCTGATTATTCCATGGTACCAGGCTAAGATCATCAGTGCAGTCCTATTTGCTTTGGGCATTTGGTTTTGTTCTGATCTAAGCCCGCAAATGCTATCCATAGCTCTGGCCAGTTATAAGATGCTCATCCTGAGGAAGGGTGGATCTGCCTCTCACAGAGACACACTTAGCACATTCCACCCCATAGTTAATCTTAACTACGGCAATCCTCTCTTTCAGCTTAACAGACTCTAGATTGATGTGTTTTTATCAATATCTTCTCTGAAATTTGAATTGAAAGGATCTGTCGAGAGTATTTCACAAAATCTGTGTTCCAGAAATGGAGAAAGAATTGTCCAATAGCACACTCTAAATGAGACGAGTCAGATTTAAGAACGGGGTCTCCCAACTCCCTGTGATATTTTTGCTACAAATACAGTCCTCCAAGTGAACCTGAGAAATAGGCAGGAAGATGCTTTTATTTTTATAGATGGAGACAAGGAGGCCTGAGACGGGAAGTGGCTTGTCCACAGGTACATGGCTGGAAAGCAACTGAAAGGGGCCCAGAACTTAATATTCTTAACTCCAGTGATATGCTCCCCCACTGAAGATGACCTGGAGATTGTATGTAAACTCAGAAATTAGTGCCAAGGAGGTTTACTTTTAAAGTAGTGTGTTAGGTTGCAAGTATATAGGACTGGTTTCTGGATTTATCCACTTGGGTTTAAGTTTTGGCTCCTCCTCCTACTAGCCTCATGACCTCTTACCAAAGAGACTGTGAAGGAGGCCTTGAAGATACATAGAGAAACTGAAGAAGCCCCAATGAGCATGGTCTTCCAGCTGCCCCTACCAAGGTTCCAGAAATGTGAGCAAAACCATCTTTGGACCTTCCAGAATAAGCTAGCTGCCAAGTGAATAACAGAAGAATTGCCCAGCCAAGCCCCGCTCAAATTTCTGACACACAAAATCATGGGATATAATAAAATTTGATTTAAGCCATTAGGCTTAGGGCTCATTTGTTATGCACAAACAGATAATCAGAAGGCCCTTGTATTCTTAACAGCTAGTGCAATATATGACATATGGTAGACACTCAATAAATATTTTTTTAGTATTGACTGGGTAAATGCCATTGGGACAGCCTGGACAGAGAAGAATAGCTAACATTCTATACTGAATGCTTACCCTGTGCCAGATTGCTTATTAACTCTTCACAACAACTTTATGAGGGATATTTTCCCATTATCCTCATTTTGCAAATGTCAAAACTCAAGCACAAAAATCTGAAATAATACCTAGGGAGGTCACAGAGCTAGGAATAGAGAAAACAGGAATAGATTCCCAGTCATACTCTTATGCTATGCTGTCTTTAGATAGTAAATTTCAACAGATAAGAAAGTATTTGGAAGCTGCTACAGTCGAGTTGGGAATGTATATGTCATACCATGGCCAAAGAAAAATAAAATGAGCCAAACGTGCTCTAGATACACAGATATCGAGTCTGGCTTCAGTCAAGGTAATTACACTCCTTCTTCCTAAATCCCCTTGACCTTGGCCCTCAAGTCAAATCATGTAGCCTTTTGGGATGAGAGCTTTGCAGTTAGACCTGGCTTCAAATAATGATTGGGCCTTCTATTTCTTACTCAGTTTTCAACGTTGTTTTGCCTGAGTCTCAGTTTGCTAAATAAATTCAAATGGGGATAATGATACTGCTATCTAACTAGGTCATGGTGGTTGAATGGGATTCTCTGTAAGAGGAGAGTGATCTGAGAGGCATGTATTAACTGTTTAATATATGGTAACTAAAAACTGAAAATCTGAAAATTAACAATACGAATCCATGGAGGCAAGTGTTCTTCCTCTGGAGCTCATTCTCTCTTCATGCACTTGGAAAATCATCTCCCCTGGGTAGACTAATCTTATCCTGACATTCTATTGTATTAAGTCCAAAACAATGTCAAAAGAAGGAAGGCTTCAAATACCCACAGATGGGGGTTCTAGCTCTCACTTCACCCATCATTAAATCAGTAACTTCTGGGCAGTAGTCCACTGACGTTGTTTCTCGGTATATAAAGTAAATGCCATTCATGGCTGCATTAGGGTAGAGGGTGACAGTGCTCTTCACACCTCTCAAAGACCAGCACCAGGCTCATGTCTCCTCTGAAACTTCACCAATGAGCAGAGACAGCCTGCTATTCTGAACCTTTCTTTTAGCCATGCCATTCCCTTACCGAATAGATCTTTGCTGTGCACCCACTCTGGGCCAGTTGCTGGAAGTACAGTAGTCCTTGCCCAAGGTGGATTAGAACTGAGAGAAAAGCATGGTCATCAGATGTTTGCTTACCAGTATAAAGCACCTTATGCCCTCTTTCCATGTGTCTGCCTCTCCGGTCAGTTTAACAAATTCACTGGGGCAAATACCTCTTAAACCTTTCTACTTCTCTCAATTTCCAATACCACCTCCCTGGTCTGTCTTCTGCTGCATCCAAGCATACCAGGGAGACACTGGGAGGAAGTGAGCTGGGAAGGATGGGCAGGATTTTGAGGGGGGAGTCCAGGCCTGGGAAGGGAGGGGTCATGAATCAAGCATGGGACCAGAGAGGGCTGCAGCCCCACGGGAGATGACGAATCTGGGGATGTCTGGATGGCCTCAGTAGTGGGCACTGTTGTGTGCTGTCCTGTGTCTTAATGGAATGAATCCAGATTTGTAAGTCAGGGGAGGCTTTTTCAGCTGATCATTGAGAAGGTGAAGAAGAGGAAGCTGGGAGATTGGAGCCTGGCCTGTCAGAGGCAGAACAGTGGTGCAGGGAGGGTATCTGTGAATCTTACCCAAGTTCTTATGGGGAAAGGTGGGTCTTTGCACTTGTGTGATTGATAAGAGCCTTCTAACGGTCTCACTGTATGCTCCTAGGTTATCCCCCAATTCATTCTCAGTGCTGCAGTGAGTGGTATTTTTACAAGGCAACTTAGATAGGATCACCACCACCCCCCATTTTAAAGCCCTACAACCCAGTGATTCTTCTTTGCCTTTTGGAAATAGAACAAAATCTGTAACGTGGTCCAAAAGGCCTTTGTGGGTCAGCTCTCACTATGCCCTCTAGCCTTGTTCCATATTACTCTACCTCTGCCATATTCTGTACTCTGTACTCTATTCTCTGCTTCCATGGGGCTGCTCTGCCTAGAATAATAGTTTGCATTCTCTGTCACTATCAGCAACTATGAAAGCCCAATTGGACTGACTTGATAATTTTGCTGCAGGCTGGTTCTTGGCAAGAATTGGTGGTCATTTGATCAATGCTTTTTAGAACCTGAAAGTTTGAGAGCAAAACAGACCAGATCTGTCACCTTCCCCAGGCTTTTCATTGTATAAAGGAGGAAACAAAATGGGAACTGAGAAGGCATATGCCAAAGGTTACAATTGACAGAATGGGAGAAGAATAAGCATGCCAATGGAATTGATACTCTTCCTCTTCCTGGCAGGTTTAAAATAGACCCAGCATTTTCCCAGGTATGCATGCTGCTCTATAAATATCACAGAAAGGTGTTGGAGTCTGAGCCTTGGGCTGCAAGGCCTTGATTTGCAGCTCAGACACTGTCTGACAATTCCTTGCCGAGCCCACTTAAAATGGATCCCACTCACGCAGGAAGAAAAAAAATAAATGACCGATGAATGTATAAGATGCTCAAGCTCATTCCTAACCAGGGAAATGCAAATACAAGCAACAACCAGAGTGCATTTTTCACAGATCAGATTGGCAAATATTAAAAAGACGGATCATACCCAGGGTACAATCTTAAGGGTGTCAAGAAATGGTGCTTTTATAGACTGTTAGTGGAAATGTACATCAGGGAAACCTGCCGCAGAGCAATTAGCGAACGCTACCATCTTAAACATGCAACCTTTGATGGAGCAATCCCACTTGTAAAGCTCTGTCCTGTTGGAACAGTGCAGAGATGTTCATAAGTCCACACTGCAGACGACATATAACTGAAGAGTCAGAAGCAACTCACAAGTCCATTGGCAGAGAAACAAATACACTAGGGTACAGAGATTTCATGGACAGGATGTAATGGGTTTTGATAAGAAGATCTATAGGTACCAACAAGTTACAGAAAAAAAAAATTTGCAGGATGTGTAAGATGAGCTGTGTGATGCTGAGTGAAATAAGTCAAGCAGAGAAAGTCAATTATCATATGGTTTCACTTACTTGTGGAGCATAAGGAATAACATGGAGGACATGGGGAGATGGAGAGGAGAAGGGAGTTGGGGGAAATGGGAGGGGGAGATGAGACATAAGAGACTGTGGGCTCTGAGAAACAAACTGAGGATTTTGGAGGGGAGGCGAGTGGGGGATTGGGTGAGCCTGGTGGTGGGTATTATGGAGGGCACGTATTGCATGGAGCACTGGGCGTGGTACATAAACACTGAATTTTGGAACACTGAAAAGAAATTAAATTAAAAATTAAATTAAAAAGTGAGTGTTTCAGGTTATTGTATGTATTCATGTAGTTTAAAACTTTTGCAATTTTTTATTGTTATTTAAACCTTAAAGCCAGGGGTGCCTGGGTGGCTCAGTCTTTAAGCATCTGCCTTTGGCTCAGGTCATGATCCCAGGGTTCTGGGATTGAGTCCTGCATCAGGTTTCCTGGTCAGTGGGGAGTTTGCTTCTTCCTCTCCCTCTTCCTGCTGCTGTCCCTGCGTGTGCTCTCTCTCTCTCTCTGTGTGTCAAATAAACAAATAATCTTTAAAAAAATAAATAAATAAACCTTAAAGCCATAAGGGGAACAAAAGGAAGAGAAATAAAGAGGATCCCGATCACCTTCCTAATTTGGATTATATCAGATTCCTGTCTTTATAGATAGTTGGAGCTGCTGGGAACCTAAGAAAAAGACTTGACGAAACAGACCTCGTGCTTATGAGACACTGCCGTGTACAAAGGGAATCTGCTGATTTCAGCAATCAGGACATCGGGAGAGTGGCTGACTGGCATATTGGAGTTGGCTGGTGCCAAGCAAGTTGGCAGAAACATAGGCATACAGGTATGTAGCCTTCTTGTTGCTCTTTTCTCACCTCCAGATGATGGTGGTGTAGCCCATTAATACTGCTCAGGTTAAACCAGGTTTTCCTACCCCTCTGAGCACTGACTTTGCCTTCCCTGTGTTCATCTCCTTCTTATAGACCCAGACTGTCCTTACATACCACTGGAGCCATTTCTTACTGCTGCTGGAAGGAATTACCATGCATTTAGTGGCTGCAAACAACACCACCCACTGATTCAGTTACAGTTCTGGAGGTTAGTCTGAGGTGGGTCTTACAAGGACTCAAATATAGATGTCTACATTCCTTATGGAGGCCCCAGGGGAGAATCTGTTACTTGCTTTTTCCAGAAGCTAGAGCTGCCTCTATTACTTGGTCCCAGGCTGCATCTCTCTGAATTCTGCTTCCTTTGATGCATCTCTTTCTGTCACGATGGCCCTTCTGCCTCCCTCCTAAAAGGTCCCTTATGATGACCGTGGACCCACTTGAACAATCCAAGATAACCTCTCCATCTTAAAAGCTGGCCAAGATTACGTAGTCTCAGATCCAGGAATCAGGACATGGATATCATTCTGGGTACCCCCGCTCCTGATCTGTTAAGAGTCCCAGTGACTAACAATGTGACCCCTGATAAGCCACCCTTGTTTTCTCTCTCAACAAATTCAAAACTCGGAACGTGTATCTAATGTGGCTCCCTATATCAGCCCATGGGAGAAGCCAGGATAATTTGGGGGATGTCAGATCAGAGGTCTTCATGTTGTGTTAGAGAAAGGGTGTCAGAAACAATCACGGTGATGGCATGAAGTATATTCCTGATGATGTTATCAATTTTGATTCGGCTCCATTTCTAAGGAGGCATGGATTTTTGGTTCTGCTGTCATCAGCTCCTCAGCGAAGGGCCCACTGAGTTAGTCCCTTGCCTAGGCTTTATCCACACAGTCAGCACTCTTGGGTGCTCAGCACCCTGGTTTTAGCCCCTTTATATTACCCTGGATAAAGTTACACAGGTATTTTAGAAGGAATTCGATCAAGAATTATATATTAACATAAGGCACCTCCCTGCCCCCCACTCAGCAAAGTTCCCTTCATACACAAATTCAGTGATGCTGAGTGCCCTCTCCAATTACCAGTGCAGTTTCAAATGTCCCAGAAATGAGTGTGAAGATCTTGGAATACCATGACATAAATATATAGTAATGGGGAGGGGCAAGCTTGACAAATCTTTTGCTACAAATGTTGGCAGAACAATGCTGATGGGCATCCAATACCAACTTGTGGTACTATGCCCTCAATGCCCCAAATAATAACTCTTGCTGTGAATAAGATTTTAATATACAGAAGCACATTTATTATTCTATATGATCTTTGTGCCAACTCTAAATGATGGCTGGGACTCCAGCCTCCATCATACAGAGCACGGAGATGACGCTATGAGTCACTGCTCAAGTTTCACTCTCCCTAAGAGGAAAACAGAATTTGAACTTGTGACTCCTGCCCCTCCATATCCTTGTTTGAGAAGCAGGGATTTTAAAAAGCAGGAGGTTGTTTTTTGTTTTGTTTTGTTTTTGAGAAGTAAATGTTAATACTTGCAAAGTACTTAGAATACTTCTTGGCACATAAGAAGGGGTCAATGAATGCCAAACTGTCTAAATACAAAATTAGAGTTCTTTTCTATGTATCATCTCCTAACTGGATATTTCTTAAATAATACAATACAGGAAGGAGGTAGTAGTTGAGTTGTATGGGGAAGGGGTTAATAACCACTTATGTGCAGTCTTCACCCCATTTTAACACTGTGGTCTTCCACACACTCAGAACTAAAATTAGGTCTCCCTTGTTTTTGTGGTGTGGGATTTTTTTTAATTATTTTTCTTTCAGCATAGTACTCATTTCAGTTTCTAATGATTATTTGTGATCATTTGATCAGTAACTTTGCCCTCCATTCAACGCAGCTCCATGAAAGCAAAGTCTCATTCCCTTTTACTTACCATTGTACTTCCCTAGAACCTGAATGTTACCTGGTAGATGCTCAGATATGTGAATGAATGGACCAGAAAGTGAATCTAATTAGGTGGTCATGTGCCCTGCTCCCAGCTGCCTTTTCATTTCCTGATAAAATTATGGGATGGCGGGGCACCTGGGTGGCTCAGTGGGTTAAGCCTCTGCCTTCGGCTCAGGTCATGGTCTCAGGGTCCTGGGATCAAGCCTCGCATCGGGCTCTCTGCTCAGCAGGGAGCCTTCTTCCCACCCCTCCCCCTGCTTGCCTCTGTCTACTTGTGATCTCTGTCTGCCAAATAAATAAATAAAATCTTTAAAGAAAAATTATGGGATGGCAAATGTTGGGAAAATATTCCAATTCATAACTTTCTAATGTGGAACCTGAGCCATTGGGTTGATTGCCAGTTCCTAACTGAGGTCATAAAATGCATTTGCAGCCATTTACCCCTTTCTTGGAGCCTCATCAGAGCTTTTGGAATTGGCTATGGCAGTTTTTTGAGTTTGTTTTTTTTTTAAAGATTTATTTATTTATTTTGAGAGAGAGCTCAAGTGGGAGAGTCAGAGGGAGAGAGAATCTCAAGACTCCACACTGAGAGTGAATCCCAACGTGGGGCTTGATCTCAGGACCCTGAGATCACAACCTAAGCCAAATCCAAGAGTTGGATGCTTAACCAACTACACCACCCAGGTGCCCCACTATGGCGGTTTTGTTCCCTTTTCTAGAGATGATATTTAACAAAGTGCCCGAAAAGAAAAGGTCTTTTCTAAGGTCCTAAAACGAGCCCATGTCATAAATAAAACTAGACAATAGGTTGTTTTCATCTCCCATTCTAATAGTAATACACTTATTTTGATGACTTCAATATTGGTGAGTTAGGTGGTATTATTACCATTTTATAAAACAAAGAAAACAGGACAGTTGGTTCAAAAACCAGAGATTTCAACCACCATACTGTATTGCCTTCCTTTTCAGTGTGATTTTATTTCTACCACAGGATGCTGACTCCCCTGTGCCCTTTCTTAATGGTTAAAGAGTTTATTGTCTTATTCCCTATGGTATGGAGTCCTATGTGTCTTCACCATTCCTATTTTTACTATTTCTGACCTCAAGGAATAGGGTTTAGCAAAGTTGGGAAACTCTACATTCCCCAAATGACAGTAAAAAAGGAAGATGCCTTTCAATTACCATCACTTTAACTGGAGAAACCCATGCTCTTTAAAAGGGTTCATAATGAGTTTTCACAAGACAGAGGAAATTATCCAAATCATAACATGTTTTGACAGTGAAACCTGCTCACATAAACTTTGCCCTTAGCAGCTGTCAGCACAGAGCATTTAATAATCCCCACAGTATGTATGTTCAGTGGCGAGCCCTTAGGATTTGCGCCTGGAAGTGTGTGACACTATTTTCATTTTCAAACCTGCTTAGGACTTGGGGTTGAGAGGCATGGCAGAATATCACAGCATCAAAGAAGGTTAAAACCAAAAGGGAACACAGCAGATCCAGTAGAAGACAACTCCCACATCACAGCTGTATTCCTCACACTTAACACAACATCCAACACACAGACGGTACTCAGTAAATATTTGAAATCTGTTGAATGAAAAAATGAGGCCTATTTTGCAGATGGAGAGACAGAGGCTTGGACAAGAAAAGTAACTTGCCTAAAAGTCACTTGGAAAATCAGACGTAAAAGTCAGGTTTGATAAGTTGTTGTTGCTGTTGTTGTTTTGTTTTGTTTTGTTTTTTTAATGAGTCTTCTTTTTTTTTTAAGTGCAGTAATTTCTTTAGAGTTTGTATAGTGATTAAATACTGAGTACACAAAGGATTAAGTTGTGGTTCCTGATTTTTATATCCATTGAGGGAAATGAGATAGGATGGAAAGTATCAAGATAGAGAGGAATGATCATTGGATCATCCTAAAGAGTCCCCATGCCTACAGACTTCCTGGGTAAGATTTGTTGAAATCCTTTACAATATTGAAAAAGTATCAACACCTACATGCTTATCAACAGGATGACTGGAAGGTGAACTATAATCTATCCATGTCAGGGAATATTATACAACCTTTATAATTTATGACCTGATCTATAGCAGCTGAAGTAGGAAGATCACTGCAAACAATAAAGAATCGGGGAAAGCAAGTAAATTGCAAAAACAATGCATAAAGTATGCCCCCATTTATATACACCTGTTAATAAATCAGTGGTTGTAAACCTGTGGGCTGCATCTTACTTACAAATATCACATTTGGACTATAGAGCATCCCTAAAAATTTACAATTCATTACCCAGATCATAAAGTCAAAGTTTTTCACCTCAAAAAATCTGAATTTGGAGGGGCGGAGTCAAGATGGCAGAGTAGTAGTAGACTGAGATGACATCAGGTCACAGGAGTTCAGCTAGATAGCTATCAAATCATTCTGAACACATACAAACCCAACAGGAGATCGAAGAGAAGAGGAGCAGCAATTCTAGAAACAGAAAATTGACCACTTTCTGAAAGGTAGGACGTGTGAAGAAATGAATCCAAAGTGACGGGAAGATAGACTGCAGGGGGAGGGGCCAGCTCCTTGCAAGTGGCAGAGCAACAGAGCACAAAATTCAAACTTTTAAAACTCTGCTCCACTGAAGGACATCACTCCAGAGGCTAAGCGGGGCTGGAGCCCTCGTGGGGACAGCGTGGTCTCAGGCTCCACAGGGTCACAGAAGGATCAGGGGTGTCTGAGTATAGCAGAGATTGCAGGTATCAGAGCAGGGAAGCAGACTACAGAGACAGAGCCGAGGAGTGAGCTCTCAGTTTGGGATTACCTTAAACTGTGATCTGCGGCACAGTCCGGCCACCACTCTTTGAGGAGGGATCCCACAAGTGGCAGATCTGGGGAGACTCACCTTCCTTCTCTGGAGGCAGGAAACTGCTGGGTTTGGAGATTCCAAACAGAGCTGTGTGCCAGAGAGAGAAATGCTCAGTCACAGGACGGGTGAGCTCAGAGCAAGCCCGGAGACCAGGGAGACGGAAGTGATAGACCGCTTTTCTCCGAGGGTGCACTGAGGAGTGGGGCCCCAAGCTCTCGGCTCTTTTGGGCCAGAAACTGGGAGGCTGCCATTTTCATTCCCACCCTTCAGAGCTCTACGGAAAGCTTTCAGTGAACAAAACCTACCAAGACCAAAACCCCCCAGATTATTTAGCCTGGCTCCTGGCAAAGCTGGTGCAATTCCACCTAGGGCAAAGACATTTGAGAATCACTGCAACAGGTCCCTCGCCCAGAGGAGAAGCAAGAACATCCAGCCAAGACCAAGCTCACTGATCAAGGTAGCTCACTGATCAAGGAAAACTGCAGAATTCCAGAGGAGGGGAAAGCAAAGCATGGAATTCATGGCTTTCTCCCCATGATTCTTTAGACCTGCAAAGTTAATTAAAGTATTTAAATTTTATTTTTTTCTTATTCTAATTTTTTCAACTTTTCCTCTTTCCTCTTTAAGAGCTTTTAAAGTTTATCTTAACAATACCTTTCCTAAAAAAATCTTTTTAAACCTTCATTATTATATTTTATCCTTCATTGTATCTAACTCTATTTTTTGTTGACATGTAGGGTTCTTTCTTCTAAAACATTTTGGAATACAATTTCTTCTAATAGATCAAAATATACCCTAAATCCAGTACAGGGAGTTGTTCTAGTCTCCAGCCTGAGCAAATTCTCTCCACTTTCTTTTTCTTTCTTTTTCCAACCAACTTACCTTATCAATTCCTTTTTTAGAACTTTTTAAAATTCTCATCTTTATAGTCATATTCCATCCCTTCATTGTGTTTACCCTTATTTTTGTATATAAGTTTTTCTTTCTTTAAAATCTTGGGAGGTAGTTTCTTCTAAGAGACAAAATACACCCAAATCAAGTGGGTAGCTCTATTCTATTCACCAGTCTAATATATATACATATATTCTTTTTAAATTTTTTTAAATTTTTTAAACTTCTTTTTACCCATTTTCTTCGCCCCCTAATTTGGGGTCTCTTCTGATTTGGGTAGCATGCATTTTTCTGGTGTCTTTGCCACCCTTTTAGTATTTTATCCTCTCCTTCCTATATTCTTATCTGGATAAAATGACAAGGCAGAAGAAGTCACCACACACAAAAAAAAGAAAAAGAGGCAGTTCTAAAGGCTAGGGACCTAATAAATACAGACATTGGTAATATGTCAGATCATGAGTTCAGAATGATGATTCTCCAGGTGCTAGCTGGGCTCAAAAAAGGCATGGAAGATATTAGAGAAAGGCTATCTAGAAAAATAAGAGCCCCTTCTGGAAAAATAAAAGAACTAAAATCTAACCAAGCTGAAATAAAAAAGGCATTAATGAGGTGCAATAAAAAATGGAGGCTCTCACTGATAGGATAAATGAGGCAGAAGAGAGAATTAGTGATATAGAAGACCAAATGATGGAGAATAAAGAAGCTGAGCAAAAGAGACAAACAAATACTGGACCACGAGGGGAGAATTTGAGAGATAAGTGATACCGTAACACGAAAAAAATATTAGAAAAATTGGGAATCCAGAAGAAGAAGAAAGAGAGAGGGGGGCAGAAGGTATATTGGAGCAAATTACTGTAGATAATTTCCTTAATATGGCATGGCAAAGAGAACAAGCTTCAAAATCCAGGAGGCACAGAGAATCCCCCTCAAAATCAATAAAAATAGGTCCACACCCCATCATCTAATAATAAAACTGACAAGTCTCAATGACAAAGAAAAAATTCCTGAAAGCAGTCTGGGATAAGAAGTCTGTAACATATAATGATAAAAATATTAGATTGGCAGCAGAATTATCCACAGACACCTGACAGGTCAGAAAGAACTGGCATGATAGATTCAGAGCACTAAATGAGAAAAACATGCAGTCAAGAATACTATATCCAGCCAGGCTATCACTGAAAATAGAAGGAGAGATAAAAAGCTTCCAGGAGAAACAAAAACTAAAATAATTTGTAAACACCAAACCAGCCCTATAGGAAATATTGAAAGGGGTCCTCTAAGCAAAGAGAGAGCCTAAAAGTAGTAGACCAGAAAGAAACACAGACCATATACAGTAACAATCACCTTACAGGCAATACAATGGCACTAAATTCATATCTTTCAATAGTTACCATGAATGTAAATGGGCTAAATGCCCCAATCAAAAGACACAGGGTATCAGAATGGATAAAAAACAAAACCTATCAATATGCTGTCTACAAGAAACTCATTTTAGACCCAAAGTCACCTCCACATTTAAAGTGAGGGGATGGACAATTCACCAATAAAAGAAAGCTGGGGTGGCAATTCATTTATCAGATAAATTAGACTTTATCTAAGCCAAAGACTATATTAAGAGATGAGGAAGGACACTATATGATACTTAAAGGGTCTGTCCAAGAACAAAATCTAACAATTTTAAGTATCTATGCCCCTAATATGGGAGCACCCAATTATATAAACTAATTACGAACAAAATCAAAGAAACACATCAATAATAATATGAGGGGACTTTAACACCACCCTCACTGATATGGACAGATCATCTAAGTAAAAGATTAGCAAGGAAATAAAGGCTTTAAAAGACACACTGGACCAGAAGGACATCACAGACATATTCAGAATATTGCACCCCAAAGCAACAGAATACACATTCTACTCTAGTGCACATGAAACGTTCTCCAGAATAGATCATATCCTGGGTCACAAATCAAGTCTCAACTGGTAGCAAAAGATTAGGATCATTCCCTGCATATTGTCAGACCATAATGCTCTGAAACTAGAACTCAATCACAAGAGGAAATTTGGAAGGAATCCAAATACATGAAGGCTAAAGAGCAACCTACTAAAAGAAAGACTGGGTCAACCAGGAAATAAAAGAAGAATTGAAAAAATTCATGGAAACAAATGATAATGAAAACACAACTGTTCAAAATTTATGGGACATAGTAAAGGCAGTCCTGAGAGGAAAATACATAGCAATACAAACTTTTCTCAAGAAACAAGAAAGGTCTCAAATACACAACCTAACCCTATACTAAAGGAGCTGGAGAAAGAATAGCAAAGAAAGCCTAAACCCAGCAGGAGAAGAGAAATCATAAAGATCAGAGCAGAAATCAATGAAATAGAAACCAAAAGAACAGTAGAATAATCAATGAAACTAGGAGCTGGTTCTTTGAAAGAATTAATAATATTGATAACCCCCTGGCCAGATTTATCAAAAAGAAAAGAGGAAGGACCCAAATTAATAAAATCATGAATGAAAGAGGAGAAATCACAACCAACACCAAAGAAATACAAACAATTATGAGAACAAATTATGAGCAACTATAAGCCAGAAAATTAGACAATCTGGAAGAAATGGAGGCATTCATAGAGACCTATAAACTACCAAAACTGAACCAGGAAGAAATAGAAAATCTGAACATACCCATAACCAATAAGGAGATTGAAGCACTCATCAAACATCTCCCAACAAACAAGAGCCCAGGGCCATACAGCTTCCCAGGGGAATTCTACGAAACATTTAAAGAAGAATTACTACCTATTCTCCTGAAACTGTTCCAAAACATAGAAATGGAAGGAAAACTTCCAAACTCATTTTATGAGGCCAGTATTACCCTGATCCCAAAACGAGACAAAGACCCCATCAAAAAAGAGAATTACAGACTAATATCCTTAATGAACACAGATGCAAAAAATTCTCACCAAAATACTAGCCAATAGGATCCAACAGTACATTAAAAGGATTATTCACCAGGACCAAGTGGGATTTATTCCTGGGCTGCAAGGTTGGTTCATCCATCAATCAATCAATGTGATACAACACATGAATTAAAGAAAGAACAAGAACCATATGATACTCTCAATAGATGCTGAAAAAGCATTTGACAAAGTACAACATCCTTTCTTCATCAAAACTCTTCACAGCGTAGACGTAGAGGGTACATACCTCAATATCATCAAAGCCATGTACAAAAAACCCATAGCGAGTATCATTCTCAATGGAGAAAAACTGAGAGCTTTTCTGCTAAGGTCAGGAACACGGCAGGGATGTCCATTATCACTACTGCTATTCAACATAGTAATAGAAGTCCTAGCCTCAGCAATCAGACAACAAAAAGAAATTAAAGGCATCCAAATCAGCAAAGAAGAAGTCAAACTATTGTTCTTTGCTGATGGTATGACACTTCATGTGGAAAACCCAAAAGACTCCATTCCCAATCTGCTAGAACTTGTACAGGAATTCAGAGAAGTGTCAGGATATAAACTCAATGCACAGAAACCAGTTGCATTTCTTTACACCAACAACAAGGCAGAAGAAAGGGAAATCAAGAAGTCAATCCCATTTACAATTGCACCCAAAATCATAAGATACCTAGGAATAAACCTAACCAAGGAGACAAAGATTCTGTACTCAGAAAACTATAAAGTACTCATGAAAGAAATGGAGGAAGACACAAAGAAATGGAAAAATGTTCCATGCTCATGGATTGGAAGAACAAATATTGTGAAAATGTCTATGCTACCTACAGCAATCTACACATTTAATGCAATCCCTATCAAAATACCATCAATTTTCTTCAAAGAAATGGGACAAATAATCCTAAAACTTATATGGAACCAGAAAAGACCCTGAGTAGCCAGAGGAATGTTGAAAAAGAAAGCCAAAGTTGGTGGCATCACCATTCCATTCTTCAAGCTCTAGTACAAAGCTGTCATCATCAAGACAGTATGGTACTGGCACAAAAACAGACACATACATCAATGGAACAGAACTGAGAGCCCAGAAATAGATCCTCAACTCTATGGTCAATGAATCTGCCACAAAGCAGTCAAGAATGTCCAATGGAGAAAAGACAGTCTCTTCAACAAATGGTATTGGGAAAATTGGACAGCCACATGCAGAAGAATGAAACTGGACCATTTCCTTACACCACACACAAAAACACACTCAAAATGGATGAAAGGCCTCAATGTGAGACAGGAATCCATCAAAATCCTTGAGGAGAACACAGGCAGCAACCTCTTCGACCTCAGCCACAGCAACTTCTTCTTAGAGACATCGTCAAAGGCAAGGGAAGCAAGGGCAAAATGAATGACTGGGACTTCATCAAGATCAAAAGCTTTGGCACAGCAAAGGAAACAGTCAACAAAACCAAAATACACCTCAAAGAATGGGAGAAGATATTTGCAAATGACATATCAGATAAAGGGCTAGTATCAAAGTCTATAAAGAACTTAGCAAACTCAACACCCAAAGAACAAATAATCCAATCAAGAAATGGGTAGAAGACATGAACAGACATTTTGGGAAAGAAGACCTCCAAACTGCCGAGAGACACATGAACGAGTGCTCCGCATCACTGGGCATCACGGAAATACAAATCAAAACCACAGTGAGATACCACCTCACACCAGTCCGAATGGCTAAAATTGACAAGTCAAGAAACAGCAGATGTTGGCGAGGATGTGGAGAAAGGGGAACCCTCCTACACTGTTAAACTGGGGCAGCCACTCTGCACAACAGTATGGAGGTTCCTCAAAAAGTTGAAAATAGAGCTACCCTATGACCCAGCAATTGCACTACTGGATATTTACCCTAAAGATACAAATGTAGCGATCCAAAGGTGCACATGCACCTGAATGTTTATAGCACCAATGTCCACAATGGTCAAACTATGGAAAGAACCTAGATGACCATCAACAGATGAATGGATAAAGAAATGTGGCATATATATATACAATGGAATACTATAAAGCCATCAAAAGAAATGAAAGCTTGTTATTTGCAATGATGTGGATGGAACTACAGGGTATTACGCTTAGTGAAAGAAGTCAATCAGAGAAAGACAATTATCATATGATCTCCCTGATATGAGGAATTTGAGAGGCCAAGTGGAGGGTTTGGGGGGTAGGGAAGGAAAAAATGAAACAAGATTGGATCGGGAGGGAGACAAACCATAAGAGACTCTTAATCTCACAAAACAAACTGAGGCTTGCCGGGGGGAGGGGTGTAGGGAGACCATGGTTGAGTTATGGACACTGGGGAGCTTATGTGCTATGGTGAGTGCTGTGAAGTGTGTAAGCCTGACAATTCACACACCTGTACCCCTGGGGCTAATAATACATTATATGTTAATTTAAGAAAAAAGAAAGAAAGAAATTAAAGAAGACAGAAAAAGATGGAAAAACATTCCATGATCATGGGTAGGAAGAATAAACATTGTTAACATGTCTGTGCTGCCCAGAGCAATCTATACATTCAACACCATCCCAATCAAAATACCAATGGCATTTTCCAAAGTGCTAAAACAAACAATGCTAAAATTTGTCTGGAACCAGAAAAGACTCCAAATTGCCAAGGAAATGTTGAATAAGAAAAACAATCCTGGGGGCATCATGTTGCCTGATTTCAAGCTATATTACGAAGCTGTTATCATCAAGACAGCATGGTACTGGCTATTAAAAATTCTTATGTAATTTCATTTTTATGTTTACATCTCTAATCCATTTGAAGTTTTTGTAATAAAAAAAAAAAAAATTCGAATTTGTAGCCAGTCCTAAATAAGCACCTGACAATGCTGGAGGTTCCCAATTGCACACAGCAGCAATAGCTGGAATAAGTTCATGGTTGCCCCCTATAGACAGGGAAGGCACTCTGGAAGATAACCCACTCATGGGATTCATCCACCTGCCTGGCCCTTCTGGGCATTTTAGTTGTGTATCTCCCTCACTTCCCAAGAAAGAGGCAAAGAGATAGCCCAGAAGTTTGTACACTGAAAGAAAGGTAAACTGGTGAGTGTGGTATGGGGGGATGGAGTGCTGATGAGCAGGCTTTCATGATTCATTCCAAGAACATCCATGTTCCTCATTTCTCATGGACGGCAATATTGCTTCTATAAGGTAAGGAGACAAATATTTAAGTAGTGGGGAGGAAAAATACAACCGTAAGACAATATTTGGTCCTCATCTGGAAAGATGGCGATGACGTGACTATTTCAGTATGAAGGTGGGACAGAGGAGATGCTATTAGTAAAAGCTCATGTTATTTTCTTTTCACCCTGAAACCTTGCTCAACAACCCAGTCACCAGGCTCATGGCTCTTGGGAGCACAAATTAAATGCTCTGCCCAGAGAATGTGTGGAGAGTATGGCTGTGTCTGCCAGCCCCAACAAAAGCTTTTCTTCCCCTCAAAGCAAGTCCCAACAGGCTCACTCCTCTTAGGCTGCCAGGGGCTTCTTATTAGCCAAGGGAGAATTTCAGTCTCAGTTTTAGAAACTGAGAGATTATATAGAGCGGAGAATAAAACCTCTGAAAAGCAGCCTAAGTCAAGACTTGTTGGGCAGAGAAAAAGAGAAATAGAAATGTGACTTGTCTTACGGTTTTGACCTTGACTGAAGTTGCTATAGGCCTCAGTTTCCTCATCTGTAAAATGAGAAATGAACTATGTGCTATTTAACAGGTTTAAAGCTCTAAAATTGGGCTTTGGCTTCAGGATGGACCCATCTAAGAAATTAGAAATGCAGTTCAAATGGCTCAATGTTGCCTGACTTTCATGAATTTTATTAGAATTTTTATTTGGGGAGATGAATACAGTTCTCAGGACCTTCTTTCCAAAGATTGTCTGCAGCTGTTATCACAGAAATTATTGCAATTGAGATGCACTCTCCTGGCCTGTTTGAATTCTGTCACCAGGTAAAGTATATAAAAACCTGCATTTGTACAGCAATTTTTACATTTCTAAAGTGCTATCCATCTCTGTCCTAAATTTTATACTTACATCAATACTATAATGGAGGCAAGGCAGGATTTCTTAAAACCACATTTGAACAATGGAGAACCCTGGATTGAGTTTGCTCTGAGAGAAGCAGCAACAATGTACTCAAAAGGTTGCTTTAGGGTTGGGTCTATCTCTCAACGTGACTGTGAGTGCCTGGCTTTGGGTGTGTTTCTTCAGCTTCCACACCTCAATAACCTTATTTACTCACTGGGGATAAATACAGGCTTAAATGAGGCTATGTACGTGTTAGGCCGTAAAAACCAGACTTGCCTGCCAGCACTTACATGCATATAGGACTAAGTGAGGATCTGGAGAGGAGGATGAAAGAGAAGCTGTCACAGATAGCTGTCTCAGTGCCACACCCGGACAGAATCCCACAAGAAGTCTGGGGCTGGTGTGATGTACAACCGGACCATTTTGAGTCTGGCTCTGCACAGGGTGATCTTAAGTGCATTTGAAACCTTCAAAAAGAGATGTCTAAAGGGCAGAATCCTGGCTGTGCATGCTGGATGTATTTGTCTCTTTACTTGCTTCTTTGTTTTTAACACTTGGTCTAATAAGTGTAAAAATGTTGTCTCATTGAAATTATAGAACTGTCTTGGGGGTTGCCCTGAGCGACTCTTGTAGATGGAGAGTCACCCAAGACACTAATTTTGGGTCCGGTATTTCCCAAAGTAGTCAATGAATACTACTTGTCAAGATGTTAACAGAAAAAAAAAAAAAATCTGCAATAAAATAATTTAAGAAAATACAACCCCTATGCCTTTCATCTCTTCTTCCCCTACAAGATTTGACAAGAACTTATTAAAAGCTTTCAGAAGTGTGGTCCTAAGGCAAAGTTGTTTAATTTTAAACCCAAAGTCTGTCTATTCTATTGGTCCAAAGAAACTCCTTCATTTTCCCCATGTCTTTCTAACTGATAGCTGGTAAATTTGGTTTCGGGGAATAGATCTGAAAGTGTTTTTATTATCCAAATTGGAAATGGAGACCCCAGGAAGGTCCATACTTTGCCCATAATTCCTCAGTTAGTAGCCTGTCAGCATGGAACCCTGTTTTCCTCACTGTCACTACTGGTTTCTACCTGCCTTCCCTTAGAGCCTGCACTGCACCTTCTGTGGAAAGAAGCAGATGAACGACAGCCAGGTTCAACAGCCATTCTTCACCAGGCATCGAAAAGCACCTTCTGAAATTGCCTTCACCCTGCTGCCTGCTTGAGTCATCCAGAAAACATTCCAACTCATGTTTTAATAATCTGAGTTTACAGTTGTGTCACACCCATTATCGAAGGTTATCAAATCATTCTACCAACCTTAATGAATTCTTACGATGCTCCTGCAAAACAGACTAAGAGAACACCTTGCTGGTGTGACTCTCCGATGCCATGCTAAGGAGGACACTGATAACCTCGTGCCACTCGAGTCTTCCTGTCACTCCTTTTATGAGACAGGATCTTGCTTGGCTCTGCAGTTCTTCTATCTACCCACACATCCAAAATGCGCCATTCATCCCAATCAAAAAGCCATTTCTATAAAGCCCTTTAATTTTTACCATCTAAAAACCTCCTACGTGTCTACCATCAATTCTTTTCTGCCACAACCCCAGAAGTAGGCAGAGGAGCCTGGTCACCAGCAGCTTACAGAGGAGGGAAGTAGCATCTAGCAGCAATAAAGGGGCCTTCCCAAAGACTCAGCAGGCATCAGGATTCATATTCAGAGGCAGTCATTCCTTCCTTTAGCAGGTGTCTGTGAATGCCCTGTACTAGGAAGCCCCAGCTTCCCAGTCTGGGTGCCAGACCATGCAGCGTGCCCTAATACATAATTGGTCTCTGCTCTCCTGGACTTAGAACTCAGTGAACTGGACAGAAAACAGGAAATAAAACAAATTACAACTTTCTGAACTACCCTGAAGGAAACAAAGGGGAAACCTTTCTCCCTCATATGTTTGCATGTCTTGCTCCCTGACTTCATTTCCAGGCTCCGCTGGGATCTCTACTGAGCCAGGAAGAGGAAGCTAAGAAGGTTCTTGGAAGGACTGATGGGGATTTCTTTGGGACCAAAATGAGAGAATGGAGGCCTAAGGGCATTATCAATTTTAAGGCCTTGATGTTCTCCCTAGACTAATCTTTCCAGATCCTAGTTCATATCACAAGAGAGCAAATGATTTGAGACAGAGACAGACAGACAGATAAACCAACTGACCAACTAAGACCCCTGCCTGTGGCTCTCTCTCCAAGAAGGAAAGATGTATTTTCACATGTCAGTACAGAGAGTCCAAGCATCACAGCAGCAGTGGGAACATGGCATTTGAGGGGACTCTAAAGGAAAATCAATTGTGTTGTCCTCCCAACATGTAACCCTTCCAGCTTTAGTCCCTGGAAATTCACTGAGCTCCATCCCCAGTCCCAACACCACTTTCATTAGTCACATCACCATAGCAACTTTGAGGGGCTGGATCCTCAGCCACATGGCAAACTAATTGAACTGTACAACTTATTTTGCAGCTGGGGAATGTAAAAGTGAATCTTACATTTAATCATCCTCGCAGCATTGACATTCAAATCAAAAGGCTTTGTTAGGGCTCCTGGAAAATGGAGTGTCATTTTGCCAGCACAATGTTTCACTCAGAGGCACATCCTTCCCCCTTTGAAGTGCTAAATGAATGGTAAAGGGGGGGGGGGGAAGCTTTTTGGTTTAGGGGTGGGATTGGGTGGGAGGGAGGGAGGAAGGAAGGAAAAAAATTTGGATGAAGAACCTGAAAATGAAAATGCTTCTAAATCAAATTCAAGTTCAATGTAAATGCTGCTGAAAATCTTTGTCTTGTGATTTTTATTTATTTTTTTTTCTTTTAAAGAGGCAGCAACATTTATGAAAAAACCTTTGGGATCACAGACCTAGTCTGTACTCTCTGGTTCTAACATCTTCAATCATGTCACTTAACTCCTGGTAATCTAAATTTCCTTGCATGAACTGGAACTAATGAATACCCACCTGAGAGTCCTGTTCTGAGGGTAAATGGAATCTATGTAAGCATATATAAAGCATATAGAGTCACAGCTGACAGAGAGTAGACATTCTATTATTTTTCCTTCCAAAGTTTGGACTCCACTATCTAGCCCTTGGCCAACACTTAACACAGCAGGCAATGTGCCGGGTACCCTAAGCACCTTGTCTTAATCAGACACAAAATGACCTCTTAAGACACAGGTAATGTTCCCCCATTTTACAAATACAAAAACTGAGTCTTAGGTTAATCATGACTGAAAATTATCCACAATTTGGAAATGAGGGAAAAGGGTAACTTGTGTGCTTTCAATACTGGAGCACACTGGATAAACTGAGGTTTATCTGACTCTGAAGATAAATCTTCCTTTGTTCGACTGACCATTAATTAGGCCCAGAGTCTTTCAAGTTAGATGTCAACTTGTGGCAGATGTAGAGTTACAAATGCCTTTTGGTTGGTAAAAAGCATGTATTTGTCTAGTAGGAATGATAATCCCAGAATTAAGGTTCTACTGCCCTGCATGGGTGTCTACTACCTTTGCGTATTACTTATCTGTCCTATTTCAATGTTTTTCTATTTCAGTGACTGTATGCCAGTTCTCAGATCCTTCACTGGCTGAGCTTTAGTCATGCTGCTAATCCCTTGTTTAATAAGATAATAAATCTCTGATGTGTGCTCACTGAACATTTTTTTTTATTTTTGAAAATTATACTTCGAGAGTAATTTAAACAAGGACCACGAAACTGGGAAGGAGCCCAGTCCAGTTGGTCTGACTCTAGGGTCTAAGATTTAGCTTCCTCTGTCTCACAGAAACTAGGACTCCAATCAAAAGGTCAGGCCCAGGGGCACCTGGGTGGCTCAGTTGGTGTCTGAGTGTCTGCCTTCAGCTCAGGTCATGGTCTCAGGGTCCTGGGATGGACTCCCATGTGAGGCTTCCTGCTCAGCGGGGAGCCTGCTTCTCACTCTCCCACTGATGCTCACCCTGCTTGTGCTCACTTGCTCCCTTTCCCTCTCTGCCAAATAAAAAGAAGAAGAAGGAAGAGAAGGAGGAGGAGGAGAAAAGAAAAAAGAGAGGTAAGGC
Source organism: Lontra canadensis (assembly GCF_010015895.1). Lineage (NCBI taxonomy): Eukaryota > Metazoa > Chordata > Mammalia > Carnivora > Mustelidae > Lontra > Lontra canadensis. The sequence continues at coordinate 19,048,040 of NW_022630999.1, forward strand.
CCTGCCCTCAAGGAGCACTGAAAAAGACACTATCCGTGACATGGTCTCGCACAGAATGTAATACGGCGGACGTATGAGTAAAGGGTTCAGGGGAGGGATACTTCTGCTTCTTATTTGCAAGGGGAAGAGCCGGGAGGAAGTCCTCATAATAGAAAAAGCATTTAAGTTAGCATTGAACAGTGAGCAGATTTCCTCCTGATTTTCATCACAGATGGAAGAACAATTTCCCAAAGTCCTTGAGTATTAAGACCAAAAAAAAAAAAAAAAAGTAATGGTAACAGTGGGGTAACTATGGCTCATAGTTCTATCATTCTCACCTAACCAAGGCAAACAAGAGCCCAAGAGGTAGGGTTATCTATGTTATCTCCATTTTCATGTGAGGAAATGGAGGCACAGGCGCATAGGTAGCTTGTGCAAGGACACTGGCCTGGGGACCGCAGAGCTGGGTTTTGAGCCATGAGCTCAGGCTCCAGAGCCTATGCTCCTCTGCCTCTCTACAGCTTCTGTTCCAGTATGTTTACTAAGCCCCCAGCTCTCACCCTGGGGGTACACAGCTTCTAACCAAACCCCTAGCTGCAGGCTTGGAATTCTTCATTTTTTAAAAAAGATTTTATTTATTTCAGAGAAAGAAAGAGTTGGGAGAGGGTAAGAGGGAGAGGGGCAAACAGACTGTGTGCATGCTGAGTGCAGAGCCCTATACAGGGCTCGATTCCACGACCCAGGAGATGATGACCTGAGCAGAAATCAAGGGTCAGACACGTAACCGACTGAGCCACCCAGCACCCCATAGGCTTGGAATCTTCATTTCTGCCTGTCCTATGAGGAGCCCTTGGAAGCCCGAAACACAGTGTAAGTGACTTGTCAGCTGGGAAGAGGGGGGAAGAGGGAAATTCAGGCAAAAAGTTCTGCCTTTAAGACATTACACTGTGTGGCTAGGCTGATCACTGACTTAACTTCTAGCCCCTGTTAGTGATCCATCTGCACCTGGTCCTGGTGCTGGCTGGAGAGAAGGATAAATGACGTTCCGCAGACCATCCCTCATGGAGAGAGATGGTGCAACATGGCGCTATGTGTCACCAATGCAAGATGAGTAAGGGTACCTGAAAGTAAACAAGGATGTTGAGAAAAACTGTAGGACTTATCCTCACTTCAGACAGTCAATAATTCACTGTTTAGGCTCCATGAAGATGATTTTACTTCTACTTTATCCATTCGCTGCTCTCACCCCATCATTCCTTCAGCCCTCTTTGTATCTCTACTGTTCCATCTTAGCAGAAGATGAAAACAGGGCTGAGTCATCAATCCTACAACAGAATGGGACACAGGACTGCTCAGGGAATGAGAAAATATGAGTGTGGGGGTGCCTGGGTGACTCAGTCAGTTAAGTGATCAACTCTTGATTTCAGCTCAAGTCCTGATCTCAGGGCTGTGATATGGAGCCCTGTATGTCAGGCTCTGTGCTTAGCTCAGAGTCTGCTTAAGATTCCCTCTTCTCTGCCCGTTCCCCCATGCTCAGTTGCTTTCTCTGACTCTTAAATAAATAAATCTTAAAAAAAAAAAAAAAAAGATGGAAGGAGAAGGAAGAGAGGGAAGAAAACAGGCGTCTGGTCCAGGTCTTGCCAGAAACAAGTTGGGTGGTTGAGCAAAACCTGTTCTTTCTCTGAACTTGAACTTGCATCTCTGTAAATTGAGAGATGAGCTGAACAATGGCTCACACCACAGAACATCAGTGTGCCAGGTAGCGTACTGTCCCTGTGACACAAGTCTCTACAAGATCCTTTCCCCACTTGAAAGATGAGCAAATTGACATCCCAGTTAAGTAACTCGCACACAATCAAACATCTTGGAAATGGTAGTCTGGCCAGTAGCCTGAACTTCCTCCGAAGGTGGGGACCCTGGCACAGGTGGCCTGTATCTCCCTGCACCCATCCTACTCCCACCCGGAGGCACACATGGTCTATTCATCTCAGCTCTCTCATTCCAACTGACTGCAGGAAGACTGCAGTTATCAGTCTCTCTCACCTTATTCTTGCTACTGTCCATTCCCACCACAAAAGCTAAAGTGATCTTTGTAGGGTAAATCAGACAAGGCCACTCCCCAGATCAAGCCCTTGAGTTGCTTTCCAACACACTCATTTCTAAATGTAAGTTCTTCCCATGATCATCAAAGCCCGGCAAGATCTGGCCCCTGGCCATCCTTCCAACTTCACTTCCTGCTTCTCTATCTTTTGTTCATTCTACCTCAGTCACTCTGCCATGTCTTCTTTGCCAGAACACCAAACCTGGCTCGCACCAGCCTCGGGGTTTTTCCACCTGCTGTTTCTTCTTCCTGGAAAGATTTCCTCCCAGACATTTACCTTGTTTCTTCATTCAGACCCTGTTCAAATGATCTTTCCTCAAAGAAGTTGTTGCTGATCACCCATCTAAAGTGACACCTTTCTCCCTTCTTACTGGTCTATTTTTACACTATTTTTCTTTATTAACATTTATTACTGACTTAAAACAAGGTATGCATTTATTTACCCATTTACCTCCCTTCTCTATAATTTGGCTGTCTATAATTTTGACCATTAGGTCAAAAAGGTTTTTGTTCACTGCTGTACCTCAGTCCCTCCAACAATGCTTCACCTAAGGAGAATCCAATAAATGTGTCAAATTAATGAACAGTAACCATTATACCTTATCCTTGTTGAATATAGTAATTCATCCTGGGCTTTCACTGATATAATTTGATTTACTCAAAAATAAAGCTGATAGTAACAAGGCACCCAGGCAGCCATTCTGGGAAGAAAGGCATATTGGGATGCCATGCTCTGGACAAATGGTAGCAGTGCTCTGCGTCTTGAGTTCATCCCACCGGTTGAGGACAGAACATTAAGCTCTATCACTCTGATGCTCTCAGGCTAACCCAGAAGACTCTTCAGAGAGATGGCTATGTTTCCTCAGATCTGCTACTATCCAGGATTATTTTGTAGTTTACATACATTGCCAGTTCTCAACTACCCCCATTGCTAGAGGCATGAGAACTTGATTAAATTGGCTATTTTGTTTGGAAAAAAAGAAGAACATTAAACCCTTCAACCCTTTAGCTTATTAAAAACTCTGAAACAGCAAGCATACAATATCCTATGAAATGAGTATAATGCATCTTATTCACATGACCCTAGACACATCCTTGTGTGCCCCGTGTCCTTATGTTCGAGATTAGGAATGCTGATCTTTGAGATCTTCCAAAGTTGGTCCATCTGGAACAACTTATGAGTCTACAATCATTTCCCAGAAATGGATGTGGGCCCGCAGAGAGAAGGTGACCTGTCCTCCAGTCCTCTTGTAAATGTGTAGAAACTAAGCTAAAACCCCATTGTAATCACAATTTCTTTGTTTTTCTGCCTCTTGCCCAAACAACTTGGGGACTGGTTGTGATGAAGAGCACTAGTTGGTCCCCTGCACGGCACAAGGAGTAGATGCATTCCTGGGACTGAAGTTGATCAGAACTTAGGGGCTGTCGAAATCAGGTTCTTATCTCATAGCACTTTGTAACAGCACCACAGAGGGCATGTATCAAACTCTGTGCCCATATCTGAGTCTGGAATAAACTTCTTGAGGACAGGGACATTATCTTGCTCACATCTCCACTGTTCTTAACACAAAGCCTGGCAGATAATAGGTACTAAATCAGTGTTTATGTAACGAATGAATAAAAAACTAAGGAAGTGGAGTAACCAACTTCAACTATTCTCTTTCTATGCAGGTGGATGTTGTGTTTTCCTAACACATTAACTCCTCACCTCCATACTGGCACTAGCCCTTCAAAACCTTAATGGATGTCTCCAAGATGGTGACAAGGTCATTCCTGACTTAGCTCTCCCTCACAGAAAGAACAACTAAAAACTATTCATGGACAAGACACCACTGAAAAATCTGAGAACATGGGGGTGAGACTGAAGACCACTCCCCCTGGCACCACAGAGACCAAGTCAGGCCACATCAGAAGGGTAAGAGGAACAGCTACTGGCTGACTGGCTGGCCCCTCTCCCAGGCCTGTGCGGCACCACACTGAGAAGTCTCCCCTGAGTCTCAGTTTCCTCCCACGGGAAAAGAGAGTCCTGGGTGGATATCCTACTTCCCCAGTATTATGGACTGCTCCTTGGGAGCCCCCATTCTAGTCCTGTCCCACAAAGACTGCAGGATGGAGGGATGGAATCTGCAGGGCTTGACCACTGGGAATCCAACTATGATGAAAAAGGGAAGGGAGCCTGGCAACAGTCTGCACTCAGTGTTGGCGAACTGAGTTCCTACCTGCAGTACCCAAGCAGGTGTCCCAGCCGGTGGTTTTGCTCATCCGCAGAGCCAAAATGGTGGCACAGAATGACCAGGAAATTCAGCCAGGTAGTAGTCTGCCTGATTTCCGTCCCTGACCTAAGAGATTTGCTGGCCTTGATACCTGCTCTATACCCACCCACGCAGGAGAGCTGAGTTAAAGCCCAGCCTACTGCTTAGTGTAGTAAACCAGGAACACCTGGGAAGCTGAACTAGCGATCAGATTTGAGGTTACCTGATTGAGGGGGGAAGAGGGAACTGGATGAAGGCGGTCAAAAGGTACAACTTCCATTTATAAGATAAATAAGTACTAGGGATAGAATATAGAACATGATGACTATACTTAACACTCTGGATAGTAAATTTGAATGTTTTTAAGGGCAAATGCTAAGAGTTCTCATCATAAGGAAAAAATATTTTTTCTTTATTTTTTTGTTTCTACATGAGAAGATGGATGCTAATTAAATCTATTGTGGTAATCACTTCATAATATATGTAAGCCAAATCATTATGCTTTAAACCATAAACTTATACAGTGTTGTATGTCAATTATATCTCAATAAAACAAATGAATAAGGGACATCTGGGTGGCTCAGTGGGTTAAGCCTCTGCCTGATCTCAGGGTCCTGGGATTAAGCCCTATATGGGGCTCTCTGCTCATCAGGGAGCCTGCTTCCCCCTCTCTGCCTGCCTCTCTGCCTGTGATCTCTGTCTCTCTGTCAAATAAATAAATAAAATCTTTTTAAAAATACAAAACAACAACAACAACAAAAAATGAATAAATAATCAAACAGAAACAAAACCTTACCTTGTGGGAAAGCAGAGATTTCCTCCTCTTTGCAGGCAGAGCACTAGAAGCTCACAACAGTCTCGTCATTTTCCTAAATTGCCAAGCCAAAGTACATCAGAGTAGCACCTGGCAAGCAAGGCTGCTGGCTGTTCAGCCCAGCTGGCCCAAGCCTTTTGGGTCTTGAGTCCAGCCCCATGGATGGGGTGTGATTCCAGGCCGGACAAGCAGGTAGAAATGTAGCAGCGTGAACCTGGGAGCGCTCACTACCACGCAGGACTCAGCCCGATTCCAGAGAAGCAACAGGCCTGTCCGGCACTAGCGACCTGGCCTCCCTTCTTTCTCCCTCCCTCTTCCTTATGCCACCAGGGGTTTCAGCATCTGGGAGCCTTCTGACACTAAGAAAAGGCATCTTACAGCACTGTGCCTACTGACAATACCGAACGCCTATTTGTTGGGCCCTAATGAGGTTCCAACACGGACAACACGGGGCTCAGACTCTGAAGTCAGATAGCCTGGGCATAAATCTCAACTCCACCATGTATCTGGGGACCTCTGTTTCCTCACTGGTAAAATGGGAATGCTGACCCGCCCTGCCTCATAGAGTAGCAGTGTGGATTAGATAAAGCAAGGCATGTAAAGACACACAGAATGTGTCTGCCACATGCCCACAGCTCTCATTTCATCCTCACAACAAGCTTAGAAGGTGGACTGTGATTATCCCATTTTATAGATGAGGAAACAGCATCAGAAACACGAAGCAGCTATTCAACAGGCTTCGCTCTACTGAATACTGGCTCTCCTATGCATGCTGTTTCTCAAAGGGCACTAGCATTTTAAAGCAGGTGTCTGAGCATGTTTCTGGAGTACAACATGCAGAAAACAAACCCGTTAAATTCTCAAGGACAATTCAGAGGTCAACATTACATGGGTAGAGCAGACATTTTTAGGAGCAGGGAAGGAGTGTCCTTCCCCATTTACTGGAGGCTCAGGGCAGCCTACTGACACCCCCACCCCAGGCTGCCCAGGACACGCAAGCATTTGGCAATACCTGTTTTCCCTGGACCTTCGTCTCCCTCCATCCACAGTTCTTTCCAATTAGATGACTAAAGGACTTGCTTCGTTGCTGAGAAGGGAAGGTGCCATGCAAACACCTCTCCAGTGAAGGCAATTTCCTGAGCTTGTTTGTGTGCACTCCTCAGTACCCAACTCCCTGTTAGCCTGAAAAATGGAGCCTCCGATGATCCCTGAGGGAATCCTACCCCCACAACCCTCAGCATTGTTGAAAGTTCTCTTTCCTGGAGGGAGATTGGTCACTCCCTTTGGAAACACTGAGCAGTATTCCATTTACCTGCCTGCTTGGTTGAGATAGTTAAGGAAGCACTTTTCTAGGAAAAAATGACAAGAAAGCCTACAGAGCGTGCACCAGGAGCCTTATAAAGTCAATGAACTCAATTTTGTTCACTTTAAAGTGAAATAAACTTACCTTAACACACTGAAGCAGCCAATTCTGTCCTTCTTAGTCAGAAAGAGAACATGAGTGAAATGGCAGCCAGGGGACAAGGAAGGCAGATTTGTGGCCGGGAATTTTTTCTTGGTTTGCGCTTAAGAAAGGGAGCTTTGGGGCCGCAGCAAGGGTGGAGGGTAAGTGCTGGGTGAGTATCCTCACGTCTCATACCTCCCTCCAGCCCTGGTCAGAGCCGCCTCAGTTAAATCACCCACTCCCTCCTCAGGGCCCTCCTCTGATCCATCCATAACTCCATCTCTCAACCCTATCTCCACACCCCTCCCCTCCAAGCATTCCAGCACCGTCTCTGAACCCTAAATCACTGTCATACTCCTGCCTCTTCAAGTCCCTTCTCTGACCTCTCAATTACCACCACTCCCTGAAGTCTTACTTCACACGTACTTTTTCTAAAAACCTTCTTCCGTCCTTTAAACTGGAAAGGATCCTCTTTTCATCCTCTAGACCCAGGAAAGGAATTTATTCTTACTGTTCTTGCTGTGCTTGTTACTATCCCCCTTGCAGGTCAAGGGACTGCCCCAAGGTCATGAAGCTATTTGAGGTGAGCGGTCTTGACTTTCTGTGATTTTTTTTTGTCTGTGATCTTTGTAATGCATCAAACTTTCCCTCAAATTCTAGAAATTATGGGGGTGCCTGGGTGGCTCAGTGGGTTAAAGCCTCTGCCTTCGGCTCAGGTCATGATCCTGGGGTCCTGGGATCGAGCCCTGCATCAGGCTCCCTGCTCAGCAAGGAGCCTACTCCACTCCCCACCGCCTTCCTCTCTGCCTACTTGTGATCTCTGTCTGCCAAATAAATAAATAAAAATCTTAAAAAAAAAAAAAGTCTAGAAATTATGAAATCAAACTAGAAGCAACAGGAGTAAAATAGAAGACTTTCTTTCTTATACTAGTTGCCACAAAGGTATCCAAGAGGCAGTGCTCTAAGTCTCAAAAGCTTTGTTTCAGCAGCAATGCCTACTAGGAATGACTCAGAATGGCTAATTCGTCCACCATGTCTACCTCTGGCAAAAAAAGGTACCTTTTCTTGGACCCCAAGGAGTATCTATGAGAATGTTCATATCATTGGAAATGTAATACATATCATTGGAAATGGACATTGGATACATATCATGGGAAATGTAGTAAGACGGAGAAATTCTTATTCATTAAAATTCCTCCTAGGTATAGCAGAAGGGATTGAAAGGAATATTTTGATGCTTGGGATTAAGGGTTACATGCCCAGGGATCATGCATGGCCCATAAGAGATGTTTTCTAAACAGCCTCAAGGGACAGAGCTATTTGCCTTCTCATTATCCATTTTCCTTTTCTTCCTCCCCAAAGGACTCCTGATTTTTTCAAGTATGAACTTTTCCTCCATTTGACCATTCCTTCCCTGCCCCTGGAAGAGCATCCTGATTAGTCTAAGCCAGAGGTCACCAAACTAAGGCTCATGGACAAAATACAACCAGCCACTACTGCTCACAAGCAAAGGGTGGTTTTTACATGTTGGTGGGGGGATCAAAGAGTAGCATTTCTTGACTTGTGAAAATTATATGAAATTCAAATTTCAGTATTTTTTTTTAAAGAAAGAAAGAAAGAAAAGGTCCAAAATGGAGTCACTTGTGCTAAGCCTCATGTCAGCAAACCAAGACTTAATATCTACTCTAAATGCAGCTTCAGCCCCTTCCAGGAATGTAATCTCAACTGGTCAGTCTGGAATTTCCTGGTCAGCACTAGTGAGGTAATCCACTAGTGAGGTAATCAACCTGATAGACCTCTTTTGTCTCCTAAAGGAAGGTGACTCTGCCTGAAACAATCCACTCTCTTCCTTTAGAAGACCCCCATAAAAGCCTTCCCTTTGTGTAGCTCCTCAGCACTCCTTTCTATTTGCTAGATGGGATGTTGCCTGATTCATGAATTATTGAATAAAGCCAATTAGATCTTCAAATTTACTCAGTTGAATTGTTTTATAACAGTGTCCTTAAAGTTTTTTTAACAGTTTTGTTGATATATAATTCGTGTAATATACAATTCATCCATTCTGAGTGTATAATCCAAAGGCTTTTATTATATTCACAGGGTTGTGCAACCATGACCACAATCAATTATCCCCATGCAGTGTTTTCCCTCTGTAAACAGCTCTTCAAACTCTGAGGGTATCATTTCCAGGGAATACCAGTTCATTGGCCCATCTATTTGTCTACCTCTCCTTGGCTTTTCTTTCTTTCTTTCTCTTTCTTTCTTTCTTTCTCTTATTTGAGAGAGAGAGAGAGCACATGAACAAGAGAGCAGGGAGCAGACAGAAAGGGGCAAAGGGACAAGAGAATCTTAAACAAACTTTTGAGCACAGAGTCCAACTTGGGGCTTGATCTCACAACCCTGAGATCCTGACCTGAGCCAAAACCAGGAGTCAGACGCTTAACTGCTATACCACCCAGGTGCTCCTGTCCTTGGTTTTTCATCTAGTCTGCCCAAATTTGAGATTGCCCTTGAGTTCACTTATAAGCAAATAAAATATATAAAAGCTGCATTGCTCTGCTTGGAGGAGACAAATTCTGTTGTAGGGTGGGGGTAGAGCCTGACCTATCTGCTTGAGGGTATTCCAGAGAGCATGTTTAATAGAGTAGACAATAGAAGAAATGAAAACACAGTCTTCTTCCTCCCTCCCTTTCTGTAGTGGGCATACACTAAAGTAGTACTTTAAGAGATTTTATTGTAAAAATGTCTGCTGTGATGATGGGATTTCAGGTATGTCTTTCTTCCTTATGCTTTACTGATTTATTGCCCTTTTTGTGTTCTTTTGTTTAAATCTGAGTGTAGTTTGACAAAAATTTTTACATTAGTTTCAGGTGTACAACATCGTGATTCCACAACTTTACACGTTATGCTATGCTCACCCCAAGTGTAGCTGCCATCTGTCACCATACAATGCTATTACAATACCCTTGACTGTATTCCCTAGGTTGTACCTTTCATCCCTGTGTCTTACTCACTCCACTACTGGAAGCCTGTAGCTCCTATTCCTTTTCACCCATTTTGCCCATTTCCCTGCCGTACTCCCCTCTGGTAACCACCAGTTTGTATTTATGCGTCTATTTCTGGTTTTTTGTCTGGTTTTGTTTTATAGATTCCACACATAAGTCAAATCACATGGTATTTGTCTTTCTCTGTCTGACTTATTTCACTTAACCTAATACCCTCTAGGTCCATCCATGTTGTTGCAAATAGCAAGATCTCATTCTTTTTTTAAGGCTGTTTAATACTCCATTATATATGTATACCACATTTCCTTTATCTATTTATCTTTGGGTAGAAACTTGAATTATTTCCATATCTTGACTATTGTAAATAATACTGCAATAAAGATATCTTTTCAAATGAGTGTTTTCATTTTCTTTGAATAAATACCCAGTAGTGGAATTACTGGCTCATATACTATTTCTATTTTTAATTTTTTTGGTAACCTCCATGCTGTTTTCCACAATGGTTTTACCAGTTTGTTTCCCATCAAGAGTGCACAAATGTTCCTTTTTCTCACATCCTGTTAAGGACTATAAAGCCAACACCTGTTATTTCTTATTTTTTTGACATTGGCCATTCTGACAAATGTAAGTTGATAACTCATTGTGGTTTTGATTTGTATTTCCTTGATGACTAATGATACTGAGCACCTAAATTATCACCCTTTTATAAAGAAAATGCACATTTAAAAAAATAGAAACTTAGCTGATTTTATATTTTTTAAAATTTGTCTCATTAATATTTTCCCCAAGTTGTCCTAAAGCCTCACTTGACCAACAGTGTGATTACTCACTGTCAAAATGGGAAATCATGGAGGCCTGGGTGTCTCAGTGAGTTAAAGCCTCTGCCTCTGGCTCAGGTCATGATCCCAGAGTCCTGGGATCAAGCCCCACATCAGGCTCTCTGCTCAGCAGGGAGCCTGCTTCCTCATCTCTCTCTGCCTGCCTCTCTGCCTACTTGCGGTCTCTGTCTGTCAAATAAATAAATAAAATCTTTTTAAAAAAAATGGGAAATCATCTCATGCTCAGTGAAATAGATAGAATCAAGATATTTCTACACAAAAATGTTTTCAGTAATTGATAGAGTAGCAAGAACAAAGCAGTAGGATTTAAGGCCTTAGGATTGAAGCTTTGACCTTGTCACCAGATTGTTATGTGGCATTAGCCAGCCAATTCCCTTTTATTTAACTTCCTACTCCTCCTTGGAGCCTTGATCCCTGGCTTATTTCTTTTGAAAGCATTTCCTGAGGTCACCCAATGCTTACAGAATTCAATTAGATGTATTCCTAAAGTGCTCTAGTATATTCCTCCTTTATAGCTCTCATCTGGTTGACTTTTATAAGTTCTTTTACTGAATTCCTTAGCTATATGATAGGTTCTTTGTAGGAAAGGACTGTCTCTTTATATTAGATTCCCTGAATTTGCTATATCCTACCTACTTGATAAAATTTTTTTTAAAGATTTATTTATTTATTTGAGAGGGAAAAAGAGAGCGAGTTCACAAGCAGGAGAGAGGGGCAAAGGGAGAGAGAGAAAAGAATCTCAACCAGACTCCTTGCTAAGTGAGGAGTCCAACATGGGGCTCAGTCTTACAACCCTGAGATCATGACCTGAGCTGAAACTAAGAGCTGGACACTTAACAGACTGAGCCACTCAGGTGTCCCAATTAATGTTTTTCTTTAATGAGTTAATAACTGTCTTTCATTATTTCATTCTAAAGAATAGGACAGTTGGCGCAAACTAGAGTTTCTTCCATCTCCAAAATCACGTGATTTTTCTGTAATTGCTCAATGATCTATAATAGAAGTGTTTATGAGGGGTACCTGGGTGGCTCAGCGGGTTAAAACCTCTGCCTTCAGCTCAGGACATGATGCCAGGATCCTAGGATGGAGCCCCACGTGGGACTCTGCTCGGCGGGGAGCCTACTTCCTCCTCCTCTCTCTCTCTCTCTCTGCCTGCCTCTCTGCCTACTTGTGATCTCTGTCAAATAAATAAATAAAATCTTTAAAAAAAAGCGTTTATGAAAACCGTAATATACCACTTAGGAATTCTTTCTGATAGTGACAGATACCCCAAATAGCAATGTCTTAAATAAGACATGAGGTCACTTCTCTCTCATGTAAAAGAGAGAGATGGACAGCCAGTCATCAAGGACTCAAGATCCTATTTTTCCCTGTTCTACAACCCTTATTGAATGGCTACTCTCCTCTAGGTTGCTTCATAGTCCTTAAGGGCCACTGAAACTCCTGTCATTAAGTAAATATTCCAAACAGCTGGAAGGAAGAAAAATGAAACAAGCAAAAGGACATTGCTCTCGGGAAAACCAGCTTCCTTTCATGTTCCAACCATTGACTTGCATATGTAATTCACACCTGGGAGGGAGGCTGGGAAATACAGACTTACAACTGGACAAACTACCAGACCCCCAAAATACAGGGGTGTCCTGCTGAGGAGAAAGAGAGAATGGGTTTTGGGTAGTCAGAGGTAAATCTCTACCATGCTTGTTGGTTCCCCCCTTGATGTCAGTATCTTACAGAAGATCAGGATTGGCTCTTCAAGGTAGCCGCTCTTTGAAATTTGGTTCTTTAGGTCAACTGCTGTATGAGAGGATACAAGTGGGACACACAAATGATGGCCAATGCAGTAAGTCTGATCTTATATGGGCTAAGTATCTAATCACTGTGTTAAAAGAAATTCTTGAACTACTAAAATTATCCTTAAGAACGCCTGGGTGGCTCAGTCATTGGGCATCTGCCTTCGGCTCAGGTCATGATTTCAGGGTCCTAGGATCAAGCCCTGCATCAGGCTTCCTGCTCGGCAGGAGGCCTGCTTCCCCCACCGCCTCTCTGCCTGCCTCTCTGCCTACTTGTGATCTCTCTGTCAAATAAATAAATAAAATCGTAAAAATAAAATTAAATTAAATTAAATTATCCTTAGAAATCTTTTAGTCATCAAGATTGAGCATTTTCTCACCTGCTTTTTCCAGTGCTGAACAAAAACATTTCACCCATGAGAATCCCAGCGTATGAAGATGTTCCCACCATGAAAGCACTAGAGGGCCCAGGACCCACTCTGGCAGCACCATATGGACTTCTCCCAGTTCTGCTCTGACCCCTGGACACGCAGAAGGTGAACTGAAGACTAACATTTAAAAGGCAACCATTTTAATCTTTAGCTGTTCTCAATGAAGATAGTTTGATTCCATAAGTTAAAATTCTGTATGTGATTCCATCACACTTATTCTGATTGTTCAGGTTCAAAGTCTGATAAGACACTCCCATGTGTATGGAATGTTGCCCAGCATGTGATGGGTATGTCCTGAGCAAATGTCTAGAAACACTAGACCTTGCTCTGTTTCTCTAAGTCTGTGCTATCCTCTGGCTGTCAGACAGTCAGTCCCCACTAAGTTGTTGGCTGTAATTTGTCCTTCTAATAGGGGCCTCATGGCTTCCTAACAGTGGCACTTTGGACCTATCAGGCGGCAGAAGAGAGATTATTTTTAAGGGACGAGTATACTCATCGTCCTACACAAAATCAATCTGCTTGGTTCTATAGAGATCTTGGACTTTAAGAGAGGTTGATATTCTGGGTACTTTTTCATTTCAGTTGCTTTTATATTTTTAAGAGAATATCGAACTGTTTCCACTGTGACATTTCATAATCACAGCGTCTGGAGCAGAAAACGCCGTAATAGCAAAGCTGGAGGAACAACGGGTTTCTACATAAATCACCAAGGAGTTTGGATGACACTGCCCAGCTTGCATGCACCGCCCACTCGGAGGTCAGTGGACAGTAACCAGGACCCAAAAGACAAGGGACAAAGTCCCCAGGGAGCTTTTATGCTCTGGAAAACTCAGGCAATAATAGCAAATTATTTATGTCTTTGGATAATTTTAAAATCCTACCTCTTTCTTCTCTTTATTTTTTTTTTAAACCTGGAAGAGCTATTATTTATGGACTTGTGCCATCCTCCTTTCTGACCCTAGAACAGAAAGAAAAAAGTAGTAAGGATGAAAAGGAAACCTGAATTTAAACATGATGCATTTTCATCCCCCCAAACACACACAGAAATACGATTTGTCTATTCAAGTAAGGAGGTGTGAAAAGATCAGGGCAATGCCTAAAATCTGTCCTGAGTTCTCAGATTCTGGTCCTAGCTGTGCCAAAAATTGGCAATAACCTTGGATAGGAGAAGAGCTAATCTCTCTTCCTGTATACCTGTGCATGAAACAAGTAGCTTGGAATAAGCTCTCTTACAGAAATTGTGTTCTAGGAAAGACTATTATGTTCCATTTTGTAGCTAAATAATTTCAGGATAATCTGTGCATTCTTTTCCCCACCGTAGGGTCACACTCTCAGTACTGCATTATAGGCTGTGAGAAGAACCATGATGGCTTAAAATGAAAGGAAGTGTTTTCTGGAGTTTATTTGACCAAATACAGGTTTTTCCTCCAGCTTACATCTTAATTTCTTACAGACTTAGGTTTCTTGTGGCACACAGTTTCACAAACCCTTAAATTGATTAAAAATGATAATTAAAGACCTTGGTGGATTTAAAATATTGGCATTTTATGACTTGGTAGCACTCTATTAAGTAGCACATCGGGGCAGTTACCCTAGTGTGATAACCAATGTTCATTATGATGACCTGAACATTTTTTTAGATCCTGAAGGGCAGTCCAAGCCAATGAAGAAAGATTAAATTTATGTTCCTCATGATTTAGGACTGGGTGCCTTTTAATACTTGGACCCTTTAAACATGAGCTATGTGTGTGTGTGTGTGTGTGTGTGTGTGTGTGTGTGTACTCTTTGTGTATTCTACTAAAAGTTGAAAAACTTAAACTGTATGTATTTATGGTTGCACACACAAGGTACAGTTGAGGTCTAAATAGAATCCTGCTAAAGGGGAAAAAGTGGGCTGGCACACAAAATCCTTCCAGCAAGTTTTCACTTAGGGTTCTGATTAGAGGCATTGAGTTATATGAAAAGTTCATGGTCTGGCAATACACAGAGATACAGCTTCCAGATTTGGATCTAGGACCCTGTTACTTATCTGACCAAACCTCAGTTTCCCCATCCATAATATGGGAATAACAGGAGCTACCTCTTAGTGTTAAACAGCAAATGGAAAGCATCTGACACAGAGGAATTCTATAAAAACCTTCGGTAGGTTTCTGCCTTTCAGTACTTCCTCACGACAGGATCTACAAGCTCTGAACTTGGATTCTGTACAACCTCTAATACACAGTGCTCTTCACTGGTGGGCATTAACTGCTTTATGGATTAATTCGTTAATTATAAAATTTGATTTTGACATAAAATAGGCATTTCCTCTTGCAATGCCCCTTCCTGCTGAAGTCCATTGGCAGAAGAACCAGAATGTTCTCTTCCTCTGCCCTGTCCTAGTTTTTTCTTACAAACTTCCAATTGGCATCTCCTCTGGAGACCTCCTCTGACCACCCTGCCTAGTTCATATTCCCTTGACAGCCCTGGGTACTCCTTTTTTGGAGCTCATACCACAGTTTCTGTCTATCTGTCTCTCATTTCATGAATCAATGTTCTGTCTATTTGAGTGTAGCTGACACCCAATGTTACATGGATTTCAGGGGTGCAACACAGTGATTGGACAAGCCTATAGGCTGTGCTGTGCTCACTGTAAATGTAGCTCCCTCTGTCACCACACAACACGATTACAGTACCGTTCCCTGTATTCTCCATCCTGTGCCTTTTATCCTCCTGACTTAGTCATTCTATAACTGGAATCTCCCATTCCCCTCATTTTGTAAAGCTTTTATTAATTTCTTGTCTCCCCAACAAATCTGTATGCTACCTGAGGACAGAGGTCACAGCTGCTTTTGTCTGTCAGTTTGATCTCCTGTTCTTGGCACAGTGTTTGGTACATAGAAAATGCTGGATAAATGTTGGAGTGAATGAGCAGACCTACCCTTTCCACTTCTTCCAAAAGACCTCACTCCTAGCAGATTTTCATCGAGGCTGAACATCGTAAGTATGCCACAGCCAGAGTTCCGTATGTTCCCTGCTCCAGCTTGGGAAGAGAAAGAAATGATGGCTGAAAGGTAACATCCCAGGGGCTTTTGGTCAGGCTTGCTTATAACTGGCTCTCACTGGGACGAAAAGAAATGGAGAGCAGGTGAGCCTGGGTCAGAACTAGGCTCCATGCTGGGGTCCTTTGCTCGTTGCTGGCACAGTGCAGCTGTTTGCATAGCGTGGCTCAGTGTCCGGGTTCTCTGCCTCACTGTGGAGCCGTTGAACTTCATAGACTTCATTTCTTGTGGGTTCCTGTATGCACAAGTTCTGGCCCCCTTACGGTATCTACCCTGGAACGCTTGTGACTTAACTGTCTGTCTTCTGACCCCATCATTCCCCCAACACCCGAGTTGCCCTGGCTCTGCTCCCAGTCCCCTCAACCTGCCACCACCCATGGTACAGCATGATGGAATGACATGCTCAATATTTGCCTTTGGAAACACAGCCCATAGGCACGATATGCCTGGATTTAAATATCCAGTGTCTTTCTGCTATAGGAATTAAAGAATTGTGGTCTCCAGGGTCTCCAAACCCAAGATATGCGGTACTCAGTAGGCTCTGTGTTTTTGTCAGAGACTGTGGATGGCTCTGGTTTTATTTGTCAGCTCTTCCCCACTTGACTATGGCTCACTGACCTGTGTCCTATCCCCTTTCCCTCTACACCAGAGCATGGAGATCTTGGGAAGGGCGACTGCTAAATAAAGACCAGTGGTAGCATTTACTTAGAACAGATGGTGACAGAACCCCAGCTTTCTCTCCCTGAGCATTACTCCAGGAGAATTTTCTAGGTTTGATACAGCTGAGAAAGGATGAATTCAGCCACATTCGCTCTCTAGGCCTGTCTACAAAGAGCGTGTTAAAAACTCATTATTCATTTTTAAAAATAGAGACCTATGCAATGAATTCCACTGCTAGGCTTGTAGTGTGTGCAAGAGCATCGTATTGGAGAGAAACCAGACTAGGTGTCTGGAGATTTGCATTCTACTTCCAGCTTGAAAAAGTTACTTAATTTCTCTGGTCTTATTTCCTCATTGGTTCAGCTGCCTCTAGGCTTACTATTCCCTATTTTACTATGTGCCTAATACTATGCCTAGCTAAAATTAACATGGATAACAGCAATTTATCTAGGACTTCTGTGTACCAGATACACTTCTAAGCATTTTGAGGTATTCAAAAATTCTCTGCACAAATAATCCTGAAATGGAAAGAGGAATCCAAGCCCTTTTCAGAAACTTTTTAAAAAATATATACGTTTTCCCACATAGTGCAGGTTTGTCTCCAGTACATTCCCTGGCACTTAATAATACAGTGAGCTGCTTGAGTCCTGGGTATCACTAGATGGTAGGATTCATGTGTACATTAATTTTTGTTTTCCCAGCACCTGGCACAAATTCTAGCAGGTAAAAGATGTTCGATCAACGTAAGACTGATGACTCACCCAAACCCACTAACACATAAGCTCCACAAGGACACTGGGGCAGTGACTTTGTTTCTTGGGTTATTCTGTATTCCTCTGTGCTTAGACCTGTGCCTGGCCAAGGGAGATAGATGCTCAGCAGCCATATTAATCAATAAAAGAATGAACAGTATACGATCTGTTGACAGAGCCAAGTTTACTTTGCTTGAGGGTACAAGACGACTGGAAGGCATGAAGCAAGAGCAAACCTTGAGGGAAGGTTTAAGTTGTGAATTTCAACACCCAGCACCAGGAGCTGGGAGGGGGTCCTCACACTGCAGGGTGACACATCGTGTTTAGCGGGATGGCTTGTTCATTTCCTTTAAGGACAGCAACAATAAAGGAGAATTGGATCTCAAGCTGCTGCAAGGAATAAAAATTGATATTTCTTCTCCTTGAATAAGCAAGTCTCACTCAAAGCTTTGATTCTTTGACTATTAGAAAGCCCATGATCAGTCAGTCAGGCAAGGCCCACGTTCATGTTTATATGGGGCAGGGTAGGTGGGGGGAGTGCAAGGGAATCTGGGAAAGGCTGCTGCCACCACTCAGATGGACTCTTTGCCAGCTGTTCTGAATTGTGGCAATTGCTATAGCTCGAGGCTCCTCCTGTCCTGGCCCCCTCTTTTAATCTGCATCCTTCTATCTTTCTCATTTCACATTTGTTTTCTGCTTTGCTTGGTTCTGATGCCACAAATTAAAAACAAGCATCAGATTGTATTTTAGAGCTGCACAGCCCAATCTTCACCCTGTGACTTTCCCAATAGGATTCCTGGGGAGAAGAGTCCCCCAAGAGAAACTTCTGGGTTCAGACAACCAATAGGACCATAGCTATTAGGAGATGCTGACTGGAGTCCAGCTGCCAGAGCCTTTGGTTATGTAACAGAACGAAAGAAGTAACAAAACCAGCAATGCCCAAAGCTGTGTTGCGTATTTGGAGACTAGATCGTTGCATCTTAGGCTCTTTTGCCAATTTCTGAAAATTCGTTTTGATTGGGATATCACCTTGAAATGAAGAAGTATAACAAGACTTTCAGTGTGATTAAAAAAAAAACAACCCTTAAATGGGGAGTTAGTAGACAGGCTTTGTGCTCTGCCACTACTTCTCTAGTGACCTTGAAAAACCCACCTCACCTGGCTCTTGAAAATGGACCTTACATATTGTGTTGTACGTACTGAGCTTTAACCACATGAGGCCCAATCAACTGTAGTAGGAGAGGGAAAGAGGCTAGCACTGAGAACCCCCTGACCAAAGTCTCCACCTCCTTCAGGTGTCCATGCAAATGCCTGTCACATAGAAGATGAGGGCAAGGATCATGATCGCACCCACTGCTAACACTTGAGAATGTCCTTTGCACCACGCGCTGTGCTTAGTGCTTTCTAATCATCCTATCGTTTAATCCTTACAACACCAGCATGAGGTAAGAATGGACAGCTCCAAAATATCAGTAAAGAGATATGGTCAAAGTGGGACTCAAAAATTGACTCTCCAAACTAGGCCAGGTTCTGCTGTTTTACCCTGTACTTTTCCTTACTATCAGTTATGACAGCTCATAACTATATATTGATGTGACTTTTTCCAGTGCCTGCCTTCTCATTAGATGATAAGATTCATTAGGTCACAAGCTACAACCATTTGCTGACTGTGTTTTTGCATGCCAGAATACCTACCAGATAGTTGGGACTCCATGTAATCACTGAATGAATAACCTAGAAGTACATACCAGCACAGCAGCTGGGAAGACAAGTGCATTTGCTGGAGTATCTGAGGTCATGGGACAGAGACCAGCTCCTAGTTCAGACCATCAGTCAATTTTGGGAACTCCATTATGAGGCAGAGGGCAGTCAGTGCTAACAAGAGCCCCCAAAACAAGTGAACCTCTGAAGTGTAGACATATGTCATCCAAAAAATGACAGGTAAGTGATGGGGTCCCAGTTGCAAGACCACAATCCAAAAAAATAAGATTTCAATTCCTAGAAGGCAGAATAGTTTAGTAGGTCAAGGTATTATAGAAAAAACACAGGCCTTGGGGGTGGGAAAGATCTAGTTTTGAACCTTGGTTTGACAATTCACAGTTGTCTGGTGTTGTATCCTTCAGCTGGAAGTCTTTTTTAATATATTAAAATTACCTAAAATATGGGAATACATCACATTGTGGAAAGCCATGGTGACACTTGATAACCACCATCTCCTTGGCACTTTTAGAAGGCAGATGTGTGTTAACATTTTACACACATTAGCTCACTTACACCTCACAATTGTTCTATAACATGGGTACAATTATCTCCATTTTGCAGAGGAGGAAACTGGAAGTCAAATGCCCTTGGCTGTGTGTAGATGCAGGCAGAAGTAGAAGAAACTGGGTGGTTACAGACTATGGAGATCCAGACTAGGAGAGAGATGGCATATGTGGTATCTCCATTCCCTGCTTCCATGAAAAGACCTGATCATGATTTCCACAGTAAGAATAGGACCCTCCATCCTCCTCAAGTCTGTAGGCCAGGCTGTCAGGATCACTCTGGGAGCTGACATGCCAGATGAAATGTAGTTACCTTCCTGATTCTAGACTGTCCTCAGGTTTGCTTCTGATATCCTGATGCTACCATACAAATGTTTAGTTCAACTCCTCTATCATGGCTTAAAGAAATTTTCATAAAAGTAGAGGAAATGATAGGAAGCTTCTGGGGCAGAGCTTACCTGAGTCTGTTGGAAGGTAGTTGACAGACTTGTCTGTAGCAGTTGTCAACTTCAGAGCATTTTCTCCTTTAAGGGGACTCATTCACTTCCCTCATGTACACAGGGGCCATCCACCTCTTTCCCTTCAATGAGAAAGCCTGTATTCAGAAGGGATTCCTGTCCTCTCAGCCTGGGGTATCAATGACTGGGAATGACAAATTGTGACTCACCCATAGGGATGCTAATTGTCTCAGAGACCAAATGTTTGAAACAAAAAGAATGTTGTGAGCACTGAATGAACATTAAAAAAATATATATTTTTTAAGTAGAGGGTGGGGGATATGATGGAATCCTCAAATCCCTCTAAAACTGTGTCACTTTGGTAAACTACTTAATCTCTGTCCAAGGCTAGCTCTGTTCCAGAACAACCCTGAGTTCAAAACTTAATGCTGGGTTCTGGACACCTTGACTACAACCTTATGATTTACACAGCTTAAGGGCAGCAACTGATTTTTTTTCATTCGTTCCCAAATGAAAACAACAGCAGCACATGTTTCTGTCCATTTGATCAAAAAGAGATCTGACCTTCATAATATGTAGTTTAGCACCTGGTAATTTGAAAACCATGATCTAAGAGATGTTTGCATCAAGCAACTGTATCTTTATTTTATTCTGTCCCTTTCAACAGGGGGGTCTAGCTCCTCCCTGTCCAGCCTGGTCCCACAACTTTTCCAAGGATTAAATGCAAGATCTCAATCCAAACAGTAAAATATCTAGTTCCATGTAACAGTCAAAATTTCAAATTTAAAAGAAAAACTTCTCTCCATATGCAATGTACACCTTCTTAGGTGGAAAATTGCAAATGCTGGACTGGGGAACAGTTTGCAGATGGCTTCCAATTTCTGTCCCCACCTTGCACTTTAACTCTTCCTCCATTTGCTAAGCCAGTATGTCTGACTCTTCAGGATTGAGGGTGTAGGGTGTAGTGGAGTAGGGAAGGTCTGGCTTGACTGATACTGTTGTGAGCTGCCCTTGCACTCCCTGGGAGATGTTCACTGCTGACTGGGAGAAAGGATGGGAGTTCTGGAGAGCTTTTATTTTATTTCTTTTGAAGTTTTTATTTAAATTCCAGAGTGTTAACATATAGTGTTATATTAGTTTCAGGTGTACAATATAGCAATTCAACACCATGCTCATCACAAGTACACTCCTTAGTCCCCATCACTATTTGACTGGTGCCCTTGCCCTCCTTCACTCTGGGAACCATCAGTTTGTTCTCTATAGCTAAGAGTCCATTTCTTGGCTTGCCTCTCTCTTTTTTTCCCATTTGCAAAGTCATGGATGGAGCTAGAGAGAGTTATGCTAGGTAAAATAAGTCCATCAGTCAGTAAATGAAAAATATGATTTCACTCATATGTGGAACATAAGAAACAAATGATCACAGAGAGTTTTTATTAATGGGTATCTTGTATCTATAGATCCCTTGAAGGTTAATGCATCTCTATTTCACCTCATTACTTATATCTCCTTGCTCAGTCCCTGGGAATTGGGTACTATATTCCAAGCCTCTTTGGGGTAAGACCATTTCAGTCTTTCAGGCAGCCTTCCTGGAAATGGCTAAGGTGATCCCATTCCAATGTCTAACCTACTGGATCCACATTTGGTACACTGGAATGGTTCAGGGATCTCTTTTCCTGAAAACCTCCCTATGGGGCCACCATCTCGTCTCCACCTCTGTAATTCTTCTTTGCTCTTCCATTTAAGAGCTGGCCAACAAGTTTCTCTGGAATGATAACCAAAGAATCCACTGCAGTATCCCCTTCCCCCACTTCTCTATCCTTCAGAGTCCAAAGGAGACAAAGAAACTTTCTACATAGTCTCCTTAAAGCCCCTCTACCCAGGCTTCAGGTGCGGGGCAGGCTCCTGGCGGGGTGTCCCCCTTGATAGGCAGGAACAGGGCTCATTACCTTTTCTCTCTAAAAACCATCTTTTGGTCTCTGCTCTGTTTCTTAGCATCTCCAACTTCACAGGCTAAAGGTGCAGGGCAGGATGGGGGAGGGAGAGTAGTTGACTGGGGGTGGGGGAAATAAAACAATTTATCTGCCATCTCTCTCCTGCAAATCCTGTGCAAGGCTTACTTTCAAATGTAGTGCCTAGTTTCTTCATGCTTCAACCAAAACTCGGACATTTGAATGTCCCATTAAACCTGGGATCTTCCCCATCTAACACTCAGGATCATATTTCAATCCTGCCATTTCTTTTAGATTTGTCTTTGGAAGCATATCTTAACATGATATTTATAAAGATGAGCTAATTTCCCAAAATTATCAATGTTTCATTTGATCTCTTCCCTCATATGTCCTGCAGAACTCCCACAGGCCTCTTCATCTGATTAGGACTTGCATTTAGGGGGTAGTGGGTTCAAGGTTAAAATCCAGGCCCCTTCATCCTCAGTGACCAACTAGCTGCTTTCTACCACTACTGATGATAATACAAATAATAATAATTTTGAACATTTATTCTCTGCAGACACTGCTTTTAAGTGTAACAACTATGTTAACCCAACAACTTATACATAGATAAGGTTATGATGCCCATTATATAAATGAGGACATCTAAATAGTCAAGTCACTTACTCAAGATCACATGGTCAGTAAGGGGTAGAGCAGCTGGGTTCAGAGCCTACATCCCTAACCCTTCATAAAAGACAGCACACATCACATTCAGAGCACTTTGATATACACTATCTTGTTGGGTATCTCTCTATGGTAAGAGGGGACAAGGATTACTTTCTTTCTGGACAGATAAGTAGTACATGCCATGCAAGCTGGACAGAAGGCCAATTTGAGGTCACAATGCTAACAGGGGACAGAACCCAAATGTGAACTGAGGTCTCTCAACTCCTCATCCTGGTTCCCCACCATATTATGTGGCCTGATGTGACCCTCTGTAGCTGACAGCCCTGACACAGGAAAGAAAGTACTGCCAGGGACTTTTCCAATTATCTAGCCCAGTACTTTTCAAATTAATTTAGAGAGCCTCGAGGGGCACAGGAGGAGCAGGGAGTAAGAGAGCTTTGAACTAGAGGGAAGCCCGGCTCCAAGCTTAACTAGAGTCTCCACTTCTGTTTCATACATCAGTTTCCAGTTAAGATTTTGTTTGAGTAAAGAGATGTACTGCTGTTATTGATGTAAACTGCCAATGAACACCAACCCCCAATTTAATAAATGGAGAAACTGAGGCCCAAAGAAAATAAACTGCTGTGAAGTCACACAGCAGGTCAGTATAGAGCTGAGTCTAGAAACCAGTCAGTATCCCAGTTCTCTGGACCAGCACTTCACTCCTGGTCCCTGCTGGTCCCCTGGAGGCAGGCTGACAGCTGACATATAGGCAGCATGACTTGTCATGATACCCTGGCACTAAAACAAATTGATTATGTTTCAATTAATGATACATGCATATGTATGCCAGAAAGAAACACCCTGCCATGCATATGCATACATTATTAATTATGCAACATGCTTTCTTACATTTATACTTTCATAGCTTTTTATAGCATTAATTACTTCATTAAACTGAAGAAAAATGGAAGGGAAGGCATAAACAGGCTTTTCTGCCAGTAGGTAATCAAGTACCAAGTGGCGTGGGCTGTCTATATGTCAGTGAAACATTTTTCCAACCCCGTGCCTTTGATAGTTGACAACCTTCACTCACCTCGATTTCTCCTATGATGTCAGAGTCTGCTATGGTGTCAGGTGCTCCAAAACCCTGGATAACTGACATTCTGTCTTGCCATCTGGGTGTGCAGAGGTATTAGACTCAGAGTTTGGAGAACTGAGTTAGAACCTCACCTTGATACCAGCTAGCCCTGTGACTCTGAGCACTGCAATTCTCTTTAGCCAATCAGATGAAAGAAGATAAGCAACTGCAGGCAAGATTCCCAAGGGTCAGAAATAAGGAGGAAAGAGAATCTATGCTCTGGGAACAACCCTAACTTGCTCTCCTCTCCTATCACTCATCCCCTGGGGATCTCCAGGCCACTGTCCTTCTTTCTGTTCCCTAAATATGGCACGTTTTCTCCTTCCTCAGAAACTTCTCATACTCTGTTCCCTCTGTCTGCATCCCACTCCCACCGTGACCTTTAACTGGTTTTACTTCCATTAGACCTTCAGATCTCTCATAAGCCCCTGACTTAAATCCTCCTGGTATAAACCTCCTTCACTTCTCCTATTATAAAAACACACTACAGGATTTATTGCAATTATTCAGTATCTACGTGGTAGACCCAGCCTCTCTGATGGCAAGAACTATGTCCAGTCCTTGACTGTATCACTTGAGCCCAAGTGCTCAAATATTTTAAAGGACTGATTTCTAAAAAGAGCAGATATTATATGAATCTGTTTATATGAAATTCTAAGAAATGCAAACTAATCTATAACAAAAGAACAAGGCATCTGGGACGAGGAGAAGAGAAAAAGATTACAAACATACACTAGGAGACTTTTAAAAGTAATAGATGTATTCATCGCCTGGAATACATCTGACGGTTTCACAGGTGTATACAGGTATCAAAATCATCAAATTGCTTACTTTAAATATCTGCCACCTATTGTCTGTAACTCAGTAAAGCTTTAAAAATATTAAAGCACAAATAAATAAATAAATAAATAAAAATGCCACTATAGGAAAAAAAAGAAAAGACTGGTATTACAGAGGCCAAAAAAAGGTCAGAGTTAAAAATGGGCACCAGATTGGAATGTTTTGAGGTACCTGGGGTAAAATCTGTAGATGGAAACTGAATAGTGGTGAGCAGGCTTTCTAGTTGGCTCTTCTTCTGTCTAATCCCTCCCATAGGACGGGGCATCCTTCCCTAGCCTAGTGGCTCCCTACACTGTGTATTAATCTGATAAGGACATTTTGCTTGCAAGGAACAGAAATCACCCTGTGCTAGCTTAGACAGAAAGAGGGAAATTATTATAAGAATTCACTCATATGTGGAATACAAGAAACAGCACCAAGGATCATAGGGGAAGGGAGGGAAAACTGAATGGGAAGTAATCAGTGAGGGAGATGAACCATGAGTGACTCTTAACTCTAGGAAACAAATTGAGTGTTGCTGGAGGGGAGAGGGGTGGCGGGATGGAATAAATGGTTGATGGGCATTAGGGAGGGTACATGATGTGATGAGCACTGGGTGTTATAGGCAACTGATCTACATCTGAAACTAATGATGTACCATATGTTGGCTAATTGAGTTTAAATTAAAAAGAAAACAAAAGGATACAGGGGGTGCTTGGGTGGCTCAGTCGGTTAAGTGTCTGCCTTCCACTCAGGCCACAATCTTGGGGTCCTGGGATCAAGCCCCACAACTGGCTCCTGCTCAGCGGGGAACCTGCTTCTCCCCCTGCTCTTACTCCCAGCTCATGAATTCTCTCTCTCAAATTAAAAAAAAAAAAAAAAAAAAGAATACGGGAATGTCTGAGAAAACTCCAAGGAATGTTAATCCTAGACATTAGGAAAAGCCTGGAATAAAGATCTGAAATGCTTGCAGAAAGCAAGGCACAGCTTGATCTCTCATTCTTAACTCTTCTTAGAACTTCTGCTTCCTCCTCTCTCTCTGCAGATTAGATTTTAGGACTCCTCAGCTGACTCAAAAAGCATAAGGAAACACCATGGCTCGTGTGAGGTGACAGCCCCCCAGCACAGATGAGCCATCACCTTTACAGCACAATACAGATGTTCTGAAAGGGTGACTGTGACTGGCCCAGCCAAGATGGGGCCCACCTTGCCTGCTCAACTCGGTGAGGAGAATCACTGAGAGGACACACAGCTGCTTGGGATTCACTTCCTGGCTGGGTGGAAATGGGAGATTTCTTAGAGAAAGGGAGACATGGTGATTTGGGAAGACATTCTAAAACTCTCTATTAAAGGTTGTTGTTGGGATCAACCCGATGTACACAATGGGGATTAGAATCCCCAATTCTCAGATACCACACTTGAGCCCAGAAAAGTCAATTCATCTCTCCAAAGCCACATAAGTACAAGGCAGAATGCAAGGCCCACAGACCTTTGACTGGGAGCCCCACCACCTTTACTAGAACACCAGATGGTTTTCCCGAAGCAATCCTGCTCTCAGGAGATTCTACATTGTATATGAACCCATGTGTAAATGAATGAAAATAGCTTAAGGCATATCCCAGCACTTTTAAGAGGAGAAAATGGGGGGGGGGGGCAGATGGATTTTTCTTTTAGCAGGAAGCGAAGCCCCAAGCTGAAGAATACTTACTAATGGTGATATTTAAGTCATCCTTTAGTGCATATGTGTATTTAAAGGACACCAGAACCTTCTGAAGCCCAGGAACTACATTGCACACATGACAATAGATGCACTAATTTTGAACCAGCTGCTTTTTCTCTTCACCTTCAAGGTCTTAGAGGAGAAGAGAGTGTATTTAGTAAAGCATTATCCGAAAGAGTTTTGACTCTACAGATGCTTGCAACTTTTTGAAGCAGAATGTATCAGAAATCTACTAAGAATACTAATAATACAAATTTACTAAGAATACAAACTTTTTTTTAGTGCTTGTTTCAGGCCAATCCATCCAAACAAAGAAGCACAAACACTCCAAGCAGTCGAGAAATAAACAACCATTTTCCTGTGTGCTCACCTCAGGTGAACCAAAACCAGAAGCCAGAGTGATGTAAGAGCCAGGAAACCAACAATAGATCCTGGAGTGGAAACAAGTTGAACAAGCTGAAACAAACTTCTCCCAACCTGGCCTCAAAGAACCAGATTTGTCCATTCCACTCACTGGGTCAGGGTGTCCTTGGGCTTATTTGATACATAGCTCAGTCCTGTGTGCCTGGTGGTAGGAAATTGGTGTGTGAGATAATTTAGACAAGGTTTCTACTCTCAGAACTACAACAATCAAATAGAAAGAGCAGATGTGGAGGCAGACACAAAGTACAGGAAAGTGTGTTATCCTAAGAGAGATGTGTACACTCAAATATTTCAGATTTTTCATGCCTCAAACTGAATCCCCTCTTCTGTGTCCACCTAGAATTGCCTTCCTTTATCCGCAATGACACTACTGTCCCTTTAGTTGTTCAGATAATGGGGATTATCTTTGAATTCCTCGCCTTCAGCTCTCATATCACAGCAATCATGAGTTAAATTGAATTTTGCGTTCAAAATGTATTTTGTAGCTGCCCACTTCCATTCAGCCCCCTTCTGAGTTATCCTTTCATGTTACACCTTCTCTTTATCTGCGGGCGGTAGACATTTCCTCCTATTTCTACCTGCATTTCCATTTACTCCTTCTAAACTCATCCTAAACTCTACTGCCAAAGTGATCTTTACAATGAAAATCTGAGAATATTACTAAGAAGCTGACTTTGGTCCTCCTGTCTTTAGACTCAAGATCAAAATCCCTGAGCCTGCAAAGCATTCACTGATTGGCCTTTGACCTGGCTTACCTCTAGAGCCTCACCTCCTGCTACTCACTTCCTTTGTCTCTCCCCTCAGGGGTACAGATCACCTTCTGAGCCCTGAGCAAGCTCTGTTCTCGCTCACATGAGGGCATGTGCACAAGCTATATCTACTGACTGAACTGTGGCCTGTCCACACCTGCTGCTCATTTCCTGGGTGAATCTAGGTTAGGTTCCCCAATGTACATTGCTCCTTCGTAACATTCACTCCAGTTGGAAATTCATTATTTAACATCCTTTTCCACTAAACTGTTAATCCCCTGAGGACAGAGACTGTCTGTTTCACTTACTGCTGCGTTTAACTTTTGGCCCCGTACCTGACACTCAGTATGTATTTGTTGAGTGGAGCCCAAGAACTCAAATGAAGAGTCAGAAAAGTGAGAACAGAGGCACCCGGCTGGCTCAGGTGGAGGAGCTTACAACTATTTATCTTGGGGGCATGAGCCTGAGCCCCTCACTGGGTATAGAGATTACTAAGAAAAATTTTTTAAAAATAAATTTAGGGGGCGCCTGGGTGGCTCAGTGGGTTAAGCTGCTGCCTTCGGCTCAGGTCATGATCCCAGGGTCCTGGGATCGAGCCCCGCATCGGGCTCTCTGCACAGCAGGGAGCCTGCTTCCCTTCCTCTCTCTGCCTGCCTCACTGCCTACTTGTGATCTCTGCCTGTCAAATAAATAAATAAAATCTTTAAAAAATAAATAAATAAATAAATAAAATAAAAATAAATAAAAATAAATTTAGAAGGAAAAAAAAAGAAAAGAAAGAAAAGTGAAAAATAAGGTCTATATGTGGAGGGCTCCAAATGCCAAGCAAAAGTGAGAAAACTTGTGACCCAAAACATGTTTGCAAAGGCTTCCCCTCACCCCTTTGACAGCTGTTCTTTTTCATTGCCCCTGGTGTGAGACCTCCTCGCTTCCACCTTGACCCTTAGGTGACAGTAAGGTAAGGGGTCCCTTACCCCTGCCACCTTGAGGACGTTGAAGGTACTTTCTTCATCTCTGTAGCCTCAATATTTGGCACGAGGCCAGCTACAGAGTGATGCAAATGTCAAACAGCTTAGGCTAGGTTACACTTTATTGGAAAAATGACACCCAAATCTCAATAATGGCTCATTTCTTGCTCAAAGTGCACTGCAAGTATAGCTGGGTCTCCGAGACAGCTGGCTTCCATGTCTTGGTCAGGTAAAACTACTGTTATGTTAACGCATGTTTCCAAGCTCAACATGGCAGGTGACAGTGAGATTGGCAGATCAAATTCTGGCAAATAAATGTTCCCTTCTGTTCACTTCTGCCCAAACCATATTAGCCAAAGCAATTCACATGCCTAACATCAAGGAGGAGCCATATATATGTGAGTGCATGTATGTGTTTGTGTGTACACATACATGTCATTTCTTCCTCCATTTTTCTAGAAATAGAGGTGAATGGGTTTCAGTAAACAGTACTAACACCAGTACTGAATAAAGAATTCAATTAAAAATAGGTAGCAAGGGTGCCTGGGTGGCTCAGTGGGTTAAGCCTCTGCCTTCGGCTCAGGTCATGATCTTGGGGTCCTGTGATCGAGTCCCGCATCAGGTTCTTTGCTCGGCGGAGAGCCTGCTTCCCCCTCTCTCTCTGCCTACTTGTGATTTCTCTCTGTGTGTGTCAAATAAATAAATAAAATCTTAAAAAATATATATATAGGTAGCAGTGAGTGGTCCTTGCTCTGGAGGAGATGCAGAGCATCTGGTAAGGAATGCCATTTTGACGCCAGTGTCCCAGGATCTCTGGCTCTGAATGATGCCCTGTCACTTCAGGCAACGGTCATCCAGTACTCTAGCCCGCAGTTCCCTAACCTCCTCCTCTCTAAGGGTCCTGTACTTCCTCATCTACTCACTATCATAGTCATAACCTAGACCTCAACAATTCCTCTCATTTCAAATCCCCCCACATCTCAATTTCAAGCACATCTACCACCTCCTATTTTTCCAGCACATTCCTTAGATTCCCTATCTCCAGCCATCTTTCAAATCCACCTGCATTTTCCATACACTGGTCTTCTTGTTATAGGACTGGTAGGGTCTAAGCTGCAAAACAGTATGCTGGTGTGGTTTTGTCTTAGCTGTCCCAGCTCCCTATTTTCTTGTTGGGGACCCTGGCCCTGACTACCTAAGTGTCCAACTAACTCCTAACACTCTTGCATTTGTACTGTTCTTAGTCCCTTGCCCTATGGCTTCAACTGCTTCCCTACCTAGCTTAAATCATACAGTCAATCATTATATTAATTCTCTTTGACATCTCTCAGTTCCCCTTCCCATGTCCTGAACCCCCCAATGCATATTCTTCATCACATTCACCTGCGTAAGCTATAATCCTGGTTGAAAGGAACTCTTCACCACTCAGGGGCGGAACTTGTACATGGCCACAAAATAAACCCAACCATAATTACCGGCTTTTCTTTAAACTTGTGATCACTAGGTAAGTTCTTAACGCTGCCTAGAAATCCTGCTACATTTCCCCGGTCCACTCTCCTTCCCACTCTCCCTGATAATTATTTCACACTTCCTCGTTTCTTCTCAAACCCCCAACACCTTCTCCATTTTACTCACAGCTCCTGACCTCGCTACTTGACAAAAATGAAATTTTCAGAAAAGAACATCATGAACCTCTCACCTAAGCAGGGACTTGATTCCAGGGCAGCTTGCCTCTCTCTCCTGTGCCACTCCCCCTCCTTGGTGGAGTTATTAGCATGTGGACAAGCTGTTATAACTCCTGGCTTCCCCCTTGTCAATATCACCCTTTTCCTAGCTCTCCTGAAGCAACCTTCCCTGAAAGACATAGGGAAAATGACCACCTTCAATTTTTCTCCTTCTGTTCATCCCGCACCAACAAGATTTTCTTCTCAAATATTTTGCAAAAAACTCTTCTCACTAAAGTTAACAGTGAACAACCCCCCACCGATCCCCCCCGACCCCCGCACAGTGAAACCCAGTGGCCACTTCTCAGTCTTAACACTGCATGTCATCCCCACCAGCAGCATGAGACATGGGGCTTCCTCCTTTTCTCTTTGCAGAACTTTCTTCACTGGCTTTCCAGGATGCCACACTCACCCAGTTTCCTCGCACACTTCTGGGGGCTTTCTTTGCCTCTTGGGCTGCATTATATCCATCCTCCTGAGAACTGAATGTTGAAGTGCTCCAGGGCTCAGTCCCTGAATGGCTTCTCTTTTATATCTATGCTTACTCCCTAGATGATTTCATCAAGTCTCCTTGCTTTAAATATCATCCTTATGCAGCCAAGTGCATAACCCCAGCCTAGATTTCTCTCGTAGACTCCAGAGTCACATAGTTAACTTCCTGCTTGACATCTCCCCTTGAATGTTTATTAGGCATTTTAAATTAGACATATGTCTAAAAATGAGCTCATGAAATCACTCCCTCCCCCCCCAAAAAAAAATGCTTTATTAATGGCAATTCCCTCCCTCTAGTTGCCTTGGTATAATTCTTAACTCCTCTCATTCTTTGCTTCCAGTTTTTGCAAATCTTATCTGTTCTACCTTCAGAATATATCCAGAACTCAGTTACTTTTCATCGAATTCTGTTACCACCCTGATCCACCATCGACTTTTGATCATTGCAACAGGACTTTAACCAATTGCTGAGCTTCTGCCCTTGTCTCCCATGTTAGCCTATTTTCAACACACCAGACTGACCAGTGTCACGTGGCACAGGCCCTTTTCCATGACTTCTTATTTTAGTCAAAATAAAAATCTCGGTCCTTACTTTGACTCACAAAGCTGCGCATGGGCTGGACCCCGCTTTCTCCTCTGACCTCATACCTTAATCCTTTCCTCTTCATCCTCTCCAGGTCAGCCACACCAGCTTCCCTGTCATTCCCCCACAGTCCAGACATGCCCCCATCTCTAAGCCCCTCCACTTATCTCCCTTCTGCCTGGGATGCCTTCTCCTGGGTATGTGCATGACTAGCTCCTTCACCTCCTTTGGGTTTTTATTCAAAAGTCATCTTTACAGTAAGATTTCCCTTGGCCACTCTACCTAAAATTTCACCCTACCCATGATACTTTATATGCCCTTAACTTGCATAATTTTTAGCCCTAAAATGCATCACTATTTAACACACTCTAGACTACCCTATTGATCTTGGTTATTGCCCTTCTACCAGATTAAAAGTTCCATAAAGGCAGGAATATTTGTCTACTTTGTTCACTGTTGTTTTCCCAGCTGCTAAAACAAGTGTCTGGCATAAATGAGCCTCTCAACATGCATTTGTTGCATGAATCAATTATTTTCAGGAATGTTCTTTGGGTACACAGGCAGACTGTATCCTAGAAAGGATAGGCTGGCCCAGCAGAAAGAACACTGCCCTAAGAGTCTAAGAGACAAGGAATTTAGTTCCTGTTCTCTTGCTAATTTGCTGTGTGTCCTTGGGCAAATCTGCAGAGGTCTATTTTCTTGTCTTGTACCATGAGTGAATGGGCTGGATGATTTTCTATGCTCCATTCAGCTCATGAAGTAGCAGAATGTAAAGGCTGAAGTAATAGGAGAGTTATTGGTTGCATGGATTTAGATTTAACGAGAAGATTGATGCTCTAGGACTTTTCAGTCTTTTGGGTCTGTGGCTTATAGTAGGTACATCAAAAATTCATTAGGATGTCAACCCCTGGTTTTCTTCTTCAGCTGGCTGTATGCACAGACCAACTTGGAAATCCCAGGCCACCCCACTTGAGCCTTGGATCTTGGTTAGCTTTGTTACCTCTCTAAATCTTTGCTTCCTCTCTACACCTTGTGTCTGATCTTAGCCTATGAAGTGATCGAGAGAAGAGTCAGAGTTCAGACTAGGGCTCTTAAACTTCAACTGCGTAGCCACCCAGGCTGCCTCTTCCATGAAGGTGGAGGTGGTTATTTAAAATATGACTGCGAGGGGCTGCCTGGGTGGCTCAGTGGGTTAAGCCTCTGCCTTTAGCTTGGGCCATGATCTCAGGGTCCTGGGATCGAGTCCCACATCAGGATCTCTGCTAGGCTTCCTCCTCTCTCTCCCTCTCTCTCTACTTGTGATCTCTCTCTGTCAAATAAATAAAAAATCTAAAAAATAAAAATAATAATAATAAAATAAAATAAAATATGACTGTGATTTGTGTGCTGCAGCCCTTTTCAACAGGGAACACTAAGTAAATGTTATCCATTCACCACATCATACTGTGTCATTTTTGAGTTTTGCATCGATCGCCTAGCAGACCTTGGCTGTTATTATGGCCTCGGATTAAGAAGGGGTCATGAGAACACTGTGGAAAGCTATTCTTGTAGCCACTCCACAAATATCACTAATGACCAGTAATGGAAATTGAGTTGAATCTGGGCTTCAGAATCTCCTCTCCTACTGGCTAGGTACCTACATGAACTTCAACATGGAACACAACTGCTCTCAACCTCCGTTTCTTATGCCAGACTTGAAAGTCATTCTTGACACCCCTGTCTCGTTCCCTTATGCCCTAAATTTGTCAGTCACCAAATTCCCTTGGTTAAATTTGCATCCTGAATATCTTTAGACTCCACCCACTCTGTCCTTTCTCTCTTGGACTTCTGTTCACTCTAAGCATGATGTTACTTTCTTCCTTAGCTTTCCCTTGCCCTTAGGCTGAAGTCCCACAACATGAAGAATGACTACAGAGAGCATCTGAGCTGACCTCCACTGCTCATCAATCTTACCTCAGGGCTTTTGAGCTCTCTGGTCTTTGACTTCTCTCTGTCTGGAATGTTCTTCTCTCAAGTCTCTTCACTAGTTTACTGATGTTCATGCTTCAGGTCCCTATTTCCATATTATTTTCTCACAGGAACCTCTGAGAAAATTAAGTCTCCTTTTTGTAAACTTTTGTGGCACATATCACAAATATAATTAAACACACACTTTCCTGTTATTAATTCTCTAGTTTGTCACTCCCATTCGATGGAAAGCTTTATGAAGGCAGGAATCTATCAGTCTTATTGACCATTGTCTGTCTACTCAATATATTCAATGCTTGGCCTACATTACTGTCTTGAATGGATTCTTGGATAACTGAAGGGATAAAATGAAGGTGATATCACTTCTCTCATACGGTTGTGAGGATTCAGTGAATTAATGCCCACAATACTCTTAGCACAGTGCCTAGCACATAGTCACATATCAGTGAAGTGTAACTATTTCTTGAATAGTAATGTGGACACTAGTCATAAAGTGCATGGTTAAGGCCAAATACTGGGGAACTTGAGGAAAGGGAAAAAGCCATCAGGATAAAAAGAGTTAGGAAAATCTGATCTTTTTTCTACCCTGTTTTGCTGACTTTAGGGCTTGGTGCTAAAGTCGTAACTGTGCTGCCCCAATCTAAATACAGTCCACGCTCGTTCCTTTCAGCAGTGACCCTCAGTGCTATTGCACAATTCTTTATTGCCATTCCCAATTGACAGCCTATAGCTGTCCTAATAGATGATCTGTTCTGCTTAAGCTCCCAAATAGAACCACTTCCCATATACCAGCTGATGTTTGTGCCTTCTGCTTATCTGAGTCCATGGAAAACCAGAACACATCCCTCCAACTGTTGTTGCCAGTGTCCACTCTTCTATCTCTGAGGATATTTTATTTCCATTTACTAAAGCAGAATTAACATGAGATAGGAAACCACCAAAATCCTAGGGAAGAACATAGGCAGAAATTTCTTTGACCTCAGCTGTAGTAACGTCTTACCAGATATGTCACCACAGCAAGGGAAATGAAAGCAAAAATGAACTATTGGGATGTCATCAAGATAAAAAGCTTCTGCACAGCAAAGGAAACAATCAATAAAACTAAAAGGCATCCTAAAGAATGGGAAAAGATATTTGCAAATGACATATCTGATAAAGTGTTAGTATCCAAACTCTACAAAGAGCTTATCAAATGCAACACCCTAAAAACAAATAACCTTGTTAAGAAATGGGCAGAAGACATGGATAGACACTTCCAAAAAAGACATCCAGATGGCTAACAGACACATGAAAAGATGCTCAACATCTCTCTCATCAGGGAAATTCAAAACCCTAATGAGATACCATCTCACACCTGTCAGGATGGTTAAATTTAACAACACAAGAAATAACAGGTGTTAGTGAGGATGTGGAGATAGGGGAACCCTCTTGTACTGTTGGTGGGAATGAAAACTGGTGCAGCCACTCTAGAGAACAGTATGAAGGTTCCTCAAAATGTTAAAACTAGAACTCCCCTACTCTTCAGCAATTACACTACAAAGTATTTACCCAAAGGATACAAAAATATGAATTCAAAGGGATACACGCACTCCAACATTTATAGCAGCATTATCTACAACAGCCAAACTGTAGAGAGAGCCCAAATGTCCATCAACTGATGAATGGATAAAGAAGATGTGGTATATATGTACAATGGAATATTACTCAGCCATCAAAAAGAACAAACTCTTGCCACTTGCAACGACGTGGATGGAGCTATGGTGTATTCGGCTAAGTGAAATAAGTTAGTCAGAAAAGACAAATACCCTATGATTTCACTCATATGTGGAATTTAAGAAAGAATACAGATGAACATATGGGAAGGGGGGAAAAAAACAAAATGGAGAGGGGGAAACAAGCCATAAGAGACTCTTAACAGAGAACATACTGAAGATTGATGGAGGGAGGTGGATGGGGGATGTGCTAGATAGGCAATGGGGATTAAGGAGGGCACTGTTATGAAGAGCACTGGGTGTTGTATGTAAGTGATGAATCACTGAATTCTACTCCGGAAACCAATATTGCACTGTATGTTAACTACCTAAAATTTAAGGATAATAATAAATAAATAGATACATTATAAGATCATTGGACAGGAAATAAAATAATCTAATGTTTCCTTTCAAACATGTATTTCTGATGTAGAGTGGGATACTGAAAAATGAATGATTTGGTCTTCAAAGTTAGTGATCTGAATTTGATCAGTACCTAAAGAAAAAGAAAAAAAATGTATTTTTTCTTCCCTCATTTCAAAGCTTGATGGTGTAAGTAAGAAACAGAAGTTTATCCTGGGATGCCTGGGTGGCTCAGCCAGTTAAGCACCTGCCTTTGGCTCACGTCATGATCCCAGGGTCGTGGGATTAAGTCCCACGTCGGGCTTCTTACTTGGCAGGGAGCCTCCTTCTCCCTTGCCTGCTCTGCCTGCCACTCTCCTTCCTTGTGCTCTCTCTCTCTGACAAATAAATAAATAAAATCTTTCAAAAAAAGAAATAGAAGTTTATCCTGCTGCAGAATTAGTGAACTCTTGTAAAACTCACATGATCAAAGTCTTTAAATCTCATGGAATTCCAGATCTTCAGAAGGTTTTAGAAGTTTAGAAAAGATTGAAGCCTTGGGTCAATGGGCTGAATATACCACTTGCTATTAGACTGACCAAAGTTATTTCACTAAGATCTCTCTATTAACCCAGCAAAATATAAGCATCCCTCTGAGAACTGCCTGTTTCTCCCCACTGGGAAGAGTATACCTCACACTTAAAACAATAAAAATAAAAAACAACCACAATATCATGATCACATGTAAAAAATCCACAAAAGGTTTAAAAAAACATCAAATATTCTATCAGGGCTCAAATATCCCACATGATTCTAAAATTCCTTTTATTTAAATCATTATCCAAACAAAGTCTGAACATTGCATTTGGTTGACATGTCTGCTGAATCTTCTGTGAGCTATAAGCTTTTGTTCCCATCTATTTTTGCTTCTTCTGCAATTTATTTCTTGAAGACACTAATAATTTGTTCTGGAGAGATTTCCATATTCTGGATTTTACTGATTGCATCTCCATGTCTGTTCTCTTGAATCTTGCATTTGTCTTCCTCCATTTGACACTTATTTCAGTAGATAAATGTGTTCAATATTTCCACACTCCACCCCCAACAAAAGGAATACAAAGTATATCCATGATAAGACACATAGGCTATGATCTCATTCAAATAAATGTATATATGTGAATGTCTACATATTGTTAACCTTAAAAATAAAACTGTCAGTTATTTCAACAGCAAAAGATGTGTTTATTAGGGAATAGCAGAGAATTGCAATATGCGACAAGCAAGTTCTAGCAAAACTATAGGTAAGTCCAACAAACAAAAGAGAGGAACCTTATTCTACAGAGAAGGAAGAAATTGGGAGGGGTTGTTTTGAACAAAAGTCCATTGGAGAGAAGCAAGAGTCCAGTTGATGACAGTTTCTCATTGGGTGATTTGCAGGGATAGTTGATTTCTTATAGGAATTGCAACATACACCTTTCCCTGTCGGGGCTGGTACTTGATGATTCTTTCCTGTTGAGATTCTTCTGTTATGAGTCTGTAATTGACAGTTTTTCCTATAATTGACATTGAGTGTAGGGCTCCCCCTACCAGCCCTGCCTCTAGTATCCTGAGTCCCCTTTAGAGAGATTTCCCTTCATTAAATTTCACAGTATGTATAAAGAGATGTGGAAACAAGTAGCCACAGAAGTGTTGATAGTGCTTGTCTCAGTGGGTAAGGTTTTTAGTGGATTTGAACTTTTACACTTTTATGTGTTAACATTTGCTGTAATGAGTAGGTATTTACATAATCTTAATGTGTGGGTATCTTTTTAAAATGAGGAAAATGGACAAAAATCCTATCATACTTCCTCTCCATTCCTGATCTATTTCACACGTTCTCTTTAATTGAGTTCTATTTCTCTTTCATGAGTTCACTTTCTTGAATAAATTATTGAGACTCACTGACTTTACATTTTTTCATTAATCAACAAATGTTTTTGAATATTTGTTAAATCCAGATACAAAGATTTAAAGCTCTGGGCTGTCCTACCCAAGTGTGTTAATAAGTAAACCTGAAGGAGCTGAGGTAGTCCTTCAGTCCTGATGGCTCCAGTTGTACCTGATGAATTTCAAAATAAAGTCCAAATGCTACATTATAATATACAAAGGTGGTCCTGGTCTGACCCCTGTGTAACTCGCTACAGCTACAGCTCATCCTTTTCCATTCCAAACATTCTGAAATACTCTAGCTCTTTTTTAAAAAAGATTTATTTGTTTATTTATTTGAGGGGGGGAGGGGCAGAGGGAGAGGGAAAAATCTCAAGCAGATTTCCCACTGAGCAGGCAGCCGGATCCAAAATCCATCTCAGGACCCCAAGACCATGACCTGAGCTGAAACCAGGAGCCTGATGCTCAACTGACAGCTACCCGGTGATCTTGAACTACTCTAGCTTCTTGGACTTACCATGATTTCTCTTGGGTCTAAGACTTTGCTCACACTGATCTTTCTGTTGGGAAAAGTATTTCCTTTTTTACCAACTCACATTCCCCATTTCACATGGCTGACTCCAATTCATCTGTCATCCTTTAAAATTCATCTTAGAGGGGCATCTGGGTGGCTCAGTAATTAAGTCTCTGCCTTTGGCTCAGGTCATGACCTCAGAGTCCTGGGATGGAGCCTCACATTGGGCTCCCTGCTCAGCAGGAAGCCTGCTTCTCCTTCTCCCATACTGCTTGTGTTTCCTCTCTTGCTTTCAGATAAATAAATAAAATCTTTAAATAATAAATAAATACATACATACATAAATAAAACTCATCTTGGATTTTACCTCCTCTAGAAAGCCTTCCCTGAGCTGATTCCTTCACATTCCATGCATGCTTCTATCATGATACAATGAATTGCCACATGTGCTATTGGTTTGTACATTTAAGCACGAGACTGTGAGCTGCAGGAGGGGAGGGAACCCTGTTCTAGCTCATTCCTTCATATCCTCACACTGCCATGACCTACACATATTCCATAAGTAGACTTAAATGCATGAATGACAGGCCACTTACTTAATGATAGTTGCTTTCTTGAGAACTACCATTGTACTATGCGTCATCAAATCCAGGGGCTCCTTCTCAGCCCAGCCTCCTCCATAGCCCTTACACCACTGTCCACATTTTCCTTCTCAGAAATCCTCTGTTCTTTGGTTTCCATGACAACATATTCTTCTTGTCCTCTTCTAGATCCTGTAATCTCTCCTTTAACATATCTGTTTCTTCCTTAGACCCTAAAGTATTGATAGTTTCTAAGGTTCTGTCTTTAGGTTTTGTCCCTCTTCACCCCACATCCTCCCTTGGAAAACCTGGCCAACTAGATGCTCCCCAAGACTCAGAGGCTCACTGTGACTTTTGATCCTGAATTCCTGACCTAGCTTTCTCATGGCCAAATTTCCACAAAGATGTACTGTAGGATGGTGAGCTTAGCATTTCTAAAAGATTACTCCTCTTTCTGGCAATTTCTCCCCCATCTCCAGCAGGTGCACATGTGTGAGTGTGTGCACACACAATCATACACACAAACACACACACACCTTTTTCACTTTGATTATCATTCCTGTACTTCTACTATCTTGGGCCTAAAACACAACCATATAATTTTTCACCCTTCTTTTTCTGACTTCAGTAAATTGAAAATGTTTGCCAATTCTGCCCTGTCAAAGTCTAATATCACAACTCCTTTCCTTGAATGAAAAAAATTAATATGAACATTTCAACCACATAAAATTCAGAAAATACTGCAACAACATTTCTGCTGTACCAGAGTCATTTTTTTTCTTCAAAAACTAAAATGTAATTACAGCTAAAACAACCCTTATATTGTCCAATTCCCTTCCCCATCTCTAATGTAACTGTCCACCTGAAATTGGTTTATATTTTTTCTGTACAATGTAATTAAATAATTTTAAAAGCAAGGAATTTATTAAACTTGAAAAATAAAAGGCTGTACATGAAAGAAGAGAGTATTCATAATATCCCACTTGGTTTGGAAATGATATTTCTATAGCCATAATACAAACAGTAGATGTGGGGAGATAGGAGTGATGAGTGGTAGAGAAGTTGTACAAAAATCAAATTCTAATTTAACACTTCCCTTTTTCTCCCTCTTCTATTGCCCTAATTCTGGAATTCACCTAGTTAATTCTAATTGCAATGACTTTCTAACTGGCTCCTGCCTAGGTCTCCTGGATTCTCTTTCTAAAGCACAGCATGGTCTAGAAAACTTCTGCTCAAAAGCCTTCAATGACTCCCTTTATGCTTGTCTTCGATAATCTATCCTCTATCTTTCAAAGTTATCTCCCTGTAAACCAGAGGTGCTCAACCTTGGCACTAATGACATTTGGGGCTAGGTGATTTTGTTGTTGGAGGATCGTCTGTGCATTCAAGGATGTTGAGCATCATCCTTGCTCTCTGTCCCTATGTGCTAGTAGGAAAACTTCTCTTCAAGTTACAACAATCAGAAATGTCTCCAGATATTGCCAAAAATCCCCCAGGGGGCAAAACTACCCCCTCAACTACTGCTGCTCACTAGCCAGTGAACTCTACTGCTTTAAGCCCTGCCCCTCACCCACATGTTGAATTCACCCCTCCCCCCCACATATATCTTAGACTCAAGCTATAATGAATTGCTTGTTTTCCTTTGACTCCCCACATTACGATCATTACCAGGTCTGGGACAGAATCTGTGGAGGCTGAGTTTTGCCTTAACTAAAAGCAACATTTAAGCGGAGGCTAGACTTAAAGTTCAGAAAAACAAAGCTATTTACTGCTAGAGAAGAGGGTACACCCTGGTAGGGAGAGAACAGCTTAAATATTTTCTTCTCAGAAATTCCCATGAAAGTGGGTGGTACAACTCAGTAAGAAGCAAGAACGGGGAATGGGAGGCTGTGAGAAGGGAAGAGGTTACAAGGGTTGTACGCATTGGTCCTAATAGGGAACATGGGAGTCTTTACTGTGGGTCAGACACTCTGCTACAGTTACTAATCTCAAAACTCTGATGTTCACACTATCACTGCCACCCTACAGTAAAAACAAAAACAAAAACAATGACTGCAAAGATGACCTGATTTTCCCAAGGCTCCACAGTTTGTGATGAGCAGAGCTGGCATTCAGACGCAGGGACTTTGGCTCTCCAGCCTGAGACGGCACCCATGATATCATACTCTCTCTTAGGAAGAAGTGCTTTCTTGAGCTCAGCTTTCTCAGCCTAAAGCAAAGGGGAGTTTGGCCTGGATGGGCCTCCCCGCAAGGGATTCAAGAATTCAGAACCAGTTCTCCCACACGTTCCCAAGCATGCAGGGTTAAGTGTGATACAGATTCATTTTGATGCTAAGTTCTAGAAGGTTTGGGTTAGCAGCTCTGTCAAGGATGTCCTCAGGCAGCCTCAAATGTCTATAGTGTCTCCACTGCCCTCCTGCTTGGTGTGAAAGGGTCTTCTCTTTCAGGATCCAAAGATTCCTCTTTGAACCTTCCCATTAGCTTCCTGCACTGGCTTTGGACCTTCCTGTTTGCTCACTGGTATTTATCTCCCATACTGCACAGACATCTCCATGTCCTCCCCAGATGTGTTTTATTTTCCCCAGTAAAGAAAACAGGCTAGATGCTGCTTTTCACCTAGTTAAGTGGTGGCGCAAAGAAAATGCCAGTAAAGCTTAGCTAACATAACCATGGACTGCGTGTCAGCGGTTGATGAGGCACTGCGCCAAATACATGCCCTGTCTCCTGTGGTCCTCACAAATCCCTCAGAGGTATGTTTGTCCCCATTTTAAGGATAGGCAAAAGGAGGCT
This sequence comes from Lontra canadensis, assembly GCF_010015895.1. NCBI lineage: Eukaryota > Metazoa > Chordata > Mammalia > Carnivora > Mustelidae > Lontra > Lontra canadensis. The sequence continues at coordinate 19,088,958 of NW_022630999.1, forward strand.
CAGAGAGCTAAAGTACCTTGCCCAGGGTCACGTCCTAACAAGCCTCCCGCTAGTCTTCCAATCCAAGTATTACAACTCCGGAGCTCATATTCTAAATATCAGCGGGGTGAAAAGTTAATAAACCTGTGGGTTACATTTAGCCAACATGGCTTGGACACCTCCCCTCACAGACTAACTTCTGGGCCATCTCCATAACGGTCAAAGTGTCCCCAAGAAATAATGTTGGTTACCTGTTGCTGCCACTCACTCCAGAGGCAGAAGTCATGAGGAAGTCACAAGCCCCCTCGTCATTCTTCCTGAAAACCTGTCCATTTCTTGCTTCAAAGCTCCCGCCCCTGAAGCGGCCACCCCTTCCGGTTCCGGAACTGTGCGCCTGCGTTGCCTCAGCTCCTCCCTGAGGGAGCACGCAGGAGCCAGACTTGAGGGGAAAGGCCGTGAAGTGCTAGAACTGCCCGGGTCCCTGAGTGCGGAACAGTGGCGCCACCCTGCCCGCGCCGCTCATCCTCATCCCGTGACGGCGGCAGCGACGGGCGCTGGACAGGGACCCAGGACTGGGACACCCTGGAGGCGGGTCCAGGCTGCAGCTTCAGAGTTTGCTTCCTGTGTCTTCCCCCACCGCGCCTCGATGCTCCACCGAGGGAACATGCGGGAACTGAACAGGTGTGCCCTCCCACCGTGGCCAAGCCTTTCTAGGGGCTTTTGTTGTTGTTGTTTAAGTAGGCTCCACACCCAGCGTGGAGCCGGACCCCAAGATCAAGACCTAAGCTGGAGATCAAGAGTCCAGCCCTTGACTGAGCCATCCGGGCGCCTCTCTAGTGGCTCTTGAAGACGAAATAGTTCAGGCATCTGATGCCCCACGAGCCGGTATGGCGTCCCATCCCTCCTCACCACCACCGCCGCCAACCACCTGCTTGCCTTATTCTCTCTGTTATCATTGTGTTTGGACTCAGAATGGAAGAAGCGCTTCTCTTGTACTCTGGCTGCTTCCTGCATGCAGTCCCATGGCACGGAGAGCAAGGGGCTTTGCTTCCCAATCAGTCCCCTGAGGCCCTCATTTTCAGGGCTCTAATCCTGGGCCAAGTCATTCTGCTCCCTGCACGGAGGTCACCGCACCTAGCAATGAGCCAGCTGCCCCTTGGACTTCCCTGAGGAGGGATGGCTTCAGAACTTTGGAGGCTGAAGGTAAGTCTGAGGGGCCTTTGGGATGCCCATGCAGGGATGACAATGCAGGAGGGGCTGGTCAGTTTTAGAGGGTGCAAGAGGAGGTTAGCTCTTCCTACTGGGGGGTCGGCAGCAGGGGGTCCACAAGGAGGAGGAAGTGTTCTATAGCAGAAGGACCCTCTGATACTGCAAAGGGTTCATGGAGAAAGTGATGTGGGAAACAGAGGCAGAAGAAAAATTATTAAATTTCCCTACCCACTGACAAGTCCTTACAACAGGCAGAGTGACATTCCTCTAGGGTCTCCATTACCTCCACCTGGAGGCTTTGCTAAAGGCAAAGGGCAATCCTAGCCTGACCGACCCCTACCCCCAACCAGGATCCTGAAGTCTACTTTAACAATTCCTCCAGAAACTTCATCTCTAAGCCCTCCAAGGTACATGTTGACAAACATTCCCAAGCATATGGCCCACTGATAGACATCTAAAGGGTCTTACCATTAATGAATAACCTTTTTCCCGACAACAGCTAGCTCCTCAAGGTCCTGGAAGCCTTGCTTCCAAAATTCCTTAGAGACTTGTGTCATCCCTAACCCCCTCCCAACTTGCAGGTAAATAATGGACCATTCCTCACAGTCCCAGGGCAGCAGCTCTTTCTGCCCACAGGTCCTGTCCCCGTGCTTTAATAAACCACCATTTTGCACCAAAGATGTCTCAAGAATTCTTTCTTGGTCTTCGGCTCCAGACCTCACCCCACTGAATCTCACTTATATTCTAAGACTTCATCAAAAGTATGATGCTATTCTGTGTCTCCCCCACCCCCAGAGCTTTCCAGCCTTAGATTGTAGTGCCTTGCTTGACCATCAAAGACACACAAATGACCACAGCTCTCTAAGAATGTGGGAGAGGAGCACAGCTGTGGTGAAGTAGAGGGTTCCCTGAGACCCACAGTGAGAGAACTTTGAAGCAGAGGGCTGGATGTCTGATGTCCAGGAGAACCTACACCCCAGGCCACAGATCTTCACCGTCTCTGCTTCTCAAGATGCCATCCCTGCCAAAAGTTACTGCAGGAACCCTGAATAGTTGTGCATATCCATTTCAGAAGGAACGCAGAAATCTGTACAGCTGCCTTTTAGACTCTGCCACCCCAGATCTGCCTCTGTTCTGATGTCTCACTTGTCCCCTTTATTAGGACATCCTGATAACCCAGGACAGGGCTACCATTTTGTGAGGGGACTGATCATCACGCCCCTGCGGCACATCCATTCTGGGGGTGCACTGGCCATGGGAACCCATCTTGGCTGGGCAGACTAAATGGTGCAGCTGGTAGGGGGTATACCATCCTAGCATGTCTTGGTCTGACCGTAGAGAGTTGAGGTTGGAGAAGTACATGCTCATATTTAACTTCCAGGGCTAAACCAGGCACCAGTGGTTGGCACTGAATGAGGGCAGTTACTGCAGGATGTTCCCAGACATTATCTGCCCTGGTGAAGCACTTTGCTGCCTATTTTGTCCCTCTGGGGTCAAAGGACCAAACTGCTCCCACGAGCCTTGGTACCTGCTGGTGTGAGGAAGATGACCCTAGAGACCACACCCATTGAAAGAACTCTTAAGTTCTAAATAGTTGGCCACATGATTTGAAGTCTTACTCCTGGTTTGAGTTCAGGGAGTACATTTTTTCTTTCAGGTAGAAAGTTACAAATAATGGTTAGTTTTTCCATAGAAAATGTTATAAATGAATAGTGGTTAGTTTCTCAGGTGAGCCCACCAAAGCCGGGTGGACATTACTATAGCTGAAATGCTATACATTTGCTCTAAAAATAATAGAAGGCAATATTGTAGATTCAGGTTTTTTTTTTTAAGTGATATCATATAGTCCATGAGCTTCATAGCATCACTGACCCTGCCTGAGAGCCTCATTGGAAGAGTTACAGGAATCACTGCCTTTTGCCTGATATCAACGGCAGAGGGAAGGTGGAGAGGGGAGCATCATGGGAAACAGAAACTGGCGGTGTTAAATAGGAGGAAATGATCTGACTTGAGACCTGGTTCTACCAGGTACTGGTTGTGTATCCTTAGTTAGTGCTTTAGCTTCTTGAGTTAGTCTCATTACTTATTAAAAAAAAAAGAACTGCTAATATTGTTTCTACAGGGTTTGCTGAGGGAAAACATGGAGCTGAATTGTGAATGGCAGAGGCTTTGAAGACTAATAGACCAAGGTGTGCCTTGTATAATGGGGCTCACCACAATACTATGGGTTGTTAAGAGGACTGAGTGGTATAATGTGTATTAAGTACTCAGCACAGTGTGCTGCATGTGATGGCAAGTGGTGACTGCCATTAATGACATTATGTTACTGTCCTCCCTCTCCCCATGGAGGTGGATTCCCTTCTGTCATGTGTGCCTCCCTCTCTTCTGGTCTTGAAGAGCTAAGTTGCCATTTCGGTTTGGCTTAAGGAATAGGAAAGACGGTGGAGCAGTGTGACCAGCTCAAGTTGGCAGGTATTAAGTTGGGTCACTGAGGATGTCAGTCTACTCCAGTAGCATCATAGGATGAAAGGAGAATGAGAATAGGGGACGGGGAGTTCTGGGACTGCTTTATCTAAAGGGCCCATAAAAGGGATAAACAGAGAAGTGAAGGAGATAAATCCATAGTGAGGAGTAGAGGAGGGGGTGGTTAAGTCTTCTTTAGGGGATCTCTATTAAGGACACTGGGGAAGTTCATACAAACTTTAGCCTGTGTTTATTCTCTTGATTCTTGCCACTATCCAACTGTCAGGCAACAAGCAGGCCAACTGTTTGACCCTCCTTGTCTGTTTTGCTGAAATATCATCTCAGAAGTATCTGGTGGAAGAATTACCACATGAGCAGTGGGCTAGTGGGCAGATCATGTTCTCCAGGGACTCCCATCTGCCTCTTCTAAAAGATCAGTCTAACTTAGGCCCCTTTTCTTGTGTTTCTGTGGGCTGTAATTTGATCACCATTTCTTGAACCCCTTTAGATGAGCCTTGTGTCAGATCTCTCTCACTGTGACAGGACATGAACAATATTCTCCTGCAGGAGAGCTTGGATTTCAAGTTACTGGTCTGCCACTGTCTGCTGGAGGGCCCAGGGCTAATGACTTAACCTTTCTGAAAGCCTATTCTATTTGTAAAATGAAGGTACTGGGCTCCATTGTCTCAAAATTTCCTTCCAGTTCTAACATTTCAGCTGTTTCTCTTCCACATAAGAGATGTCCCACTCTTAGCTTTTTTTTTTTCCCCCTTCTGCATGATTTTGTCTGTCTTAGAGTAATAAAGTAGAGGCTAGAGGTTAGGTAAGCAGCAAAATTTAATACTAGGAGTATGACAGTCAATTAGAACCATTTATGTTTCGAGTCTCCTGAAAACTGATTGAAATCCCCCTTTGGCTGTGGGGGTGGGTAGGGACTATGATAAGCACCATAATTACTGCTGGGCCTCAAAGAAGGTTACTGGATATGGGGAGAGAAACAATGATTCATTTTCTTTCTCAAGGCACATATGCTTTATGAAGCAAACCCCAGTTTTGTTCATGCTTTCTGAATGGCTGTTTTGGGCCCCTTCCTGATAATTCTGTGGCTGAGCTATTACAGAAATGTGTTTTGAGTATGAGGACTCAACTTGGCCAGGTCACCTCTTGGCCATCATGTGTTCTGGGGCAAGCTCTTTACCTTTCTGGAAGTATAGTGCACATTGTCAAGGGCCTGTGCAGTGCAAATTGGCCAAATGGATGAGCATGGTCCTTGAGATAGTGTAGGATGATGGTTAGGAGAACCAGCCTTGGAAAACAGGCAGATACAGATTGAAACCCAGCTCTGCCTCTAAATAGCTGTATAAGTTTGGCAAGTAACTTAGTCACCCCAACCCTCCCTTCTCCACCTGTAATGAACTTGTAAATGGAATTATAAGGTTCCTACTTTACGGGGTTCCTGGGAACATCACATGACATGTGGCAGATACATAGCCTGGCACATAGTAAATACTCAAAACTAATTAATTCTCATTATATTTTAGGTTTGATTCATGCCCCCTACGGGGCTGAAAATCAAGTAGGAGAGGCGGAGTTAAATATCAGTTAAAAGCAATAACTGATAAGTAACACAGATATTCAGGGATGCCCAGATGAGTGGGGGAAAGCATTGTGGGGAAGATGAGAAATGAACGGGGTCTGAAAACATCAGAATGTAAGGGCCACCCATTCATTCTTCCACTACGTTTTGGAGAACTTACTTCTGTTAGAGACTATCCTAAGTACTGAATTCAAAAAGGTACATTCTAATAATGAGCCAAATGATAAATAAATATATGGTATATTTAGGTAGTAATAAACACTGCAAATAAAAATGCAGCAGAGTAAGGGAAACAAAAGTCATGGCAGGAGGTGGGGGTCCTATTTGGGATAAAGTAAATAAAAAAACTTTTGAACAGAAGCCTGTATGGAACAAGAGAGGAAGTGATGTGCAGTTCTGAGGGGGGAGCTTTCTGGGCAGAAAGAAGAGCAAGTGCAAAGGTCCTGAGTGCATCCAAAGAATGATGAGAATGCTAATGCAACTGGAGTAGAGTGAGCAAGGGAAGAAGAGTCTAGCAAATGGGATTGAAGAGGCAGCCAGCAGCCAGATTTTGGATTTTATTCTAAGAATGATGTGACGCTCCTGGATATATAAGAGCTGGGGAGTGACAAAATCTGACTTCTGTTTTTAAAAGTTTCACTCTGGCTGCTGTACAGAGAACAAATTATGTTGCCATGGTGGTTAGCAGGGTGGAGGAGGTAGAGAAGGAGTGGAAATGAAGTGTTGGAAAAGATTGCCATGATCAGATGCGAGGCGAGGGGGGGAACGAATGGAGAGGTGGTGGGAAGTGGTAGATTCTGCTTGTGTTTTGACAGCCCAGCCCATGAAGTTTGCTGATGGTTTGGATGTGGGGTCCTCAGCTTGACCCGGTGAACGTAGCTGTCACTGAGGGAGATGGGAGGGCAGGAGAAATAGCAGTGTGTGTGTCCCTGGTAGACAGGTGTTGTAGGGTGTGGGGAAGTGACATAGAGGTAACGGGAGACTGGCAAACTGAACTATAGGAGAAGATGGCAGAAGTAGCCTAGAACCACTGGGAAGGCTTCCAGGGCCAGAATGCATCTGAACTCCAACCACTGGGCAAAAACAATGACATTTCCCATTCCCTGCAGTAACAGCTGGCAAAGTCCTGACTGTGTATTTGGATCTTTGCAGGCCCTTGGCATCCAGCGTGTCATTAATCCTCACTCTAGCCTCATGAAGTAGGCCCCCTTACAACCCGTGTTTCGTAGACAAGACACAGAGACAAAGGGGTGGAATGGCTCACCCAAAAGGATGCATGCAGTGAGAATATGCTGAGTCTGGCAGTCTTGATCAGGGCCTCCCAGGAGAGCCATGGGAAGTGCAGCCCCTTGGACAAGTGTCCTGGAGTGCATTGCCCAGGCCACCTTTCTAAAGGCATTGCTGTTCCGGAGGAATAATCAGTGCCTCGATTTCTACCAATAACGATGGTGCTACAATGAGAGCTTCCCCCTGGAATAGACCTTTTTTTTTTTTTTTCCCGGGCATTGATCCTGCCCCAGGGTGTTTTCCAGAACTTGCACCGCTCCCTAATTACCTAGTAATGCTGAGGGCTTATGAAAATGCTGTCATTTGTTTGAGAAGGGGAGGGAAGACTGAAAGAAGAAAAAAAAAAAAAAAAAGAAAGAAAATGCTCTTAAACCTGGCAGAACTCCAGGCTGGGTAATTACATTCTTCGGGGTGGTGTTCTCACCACACACAGTCTGTGGAGTATTTTGGGAGCTTTCTGTAGGAATTGTGCTAAAAACATGAAAAATATTATCATTATTATTTTCTTCTACGTCTTTTAAAACGGGGTCTTTATAAAGCCACGGAGGCAGCCTCTCTCTGATTGCGTTTTTGCCAATTTGTTAGCTGTCAGCGATCTGTTCTCAGATCATAAATTTGACGGCTTCCCCCCCTCCTTGAATTGTTTCGCACTAGAAGCCTAAAATCTTCAAGCCAGAAGAGACCTTGGTACAGCCCCCACATTTTACAGATTGAGAAGCGAGCCCAGGGGAGGGGAAGGAACCTGCTGATCGCCACTGTTGCAGGCAGGGAGCACAGGTCCTCCCAGACCCATCCCTTGTCCTTTTTCTTTCCCGCTAGGTCCCTGCCCTCAAATGGACTCTCCGTGTCAGAGCCAGAACAGTCTATAGCCATCACCTAATGTAGTCAACTCATTTTACAGGTGGGGGAACAGAGGCCCAGAGATGAAGTGGACTTGTCCTCCAAGGTGATATTGGATGGGTGTTTGGACCCTTAAGCCTTGCCTTCCGTTGACCGAGGACTGGCACTCTGTGGTCTGTGGGCCAGCTCAAGCTCAGAGACGTTTTCCTCTGCCCCAACCCTTTTGGTGCCCCTTGCAGGGAAGGTATACTTAATATTTTAAAAAAATCCTTACTTAGGGGCGCCTGGGTGGCTCAGTGGGTTAAGCCTCTGTCTTCGGCTCAGGTCATGATCTCAGGGTCCTGGGATTGAGCCCCGCATTGGGCTCTCTGCTCAGCGGGGAGCCTGCTTCCCTTCCTTTCTCTCTCTGCCTGCCTCTCTGCCCACTTGTGATCTCTGTCTGTCAAATAAATAAAATCTTAAAAAAAAAAATCCTTATTTCTGCTTTCTCTTAAAACAACAACAACAACAACAACAAAACAGACTATTTGGCCACAACTGGCCTATGGTTCCTTACAAGAACTGGCTGGCATTGAGGCCTTGGAACTACCCTTTGAAAGGTTGTATACCTTCTAGTTCTCTTTGTCCTCACTGTTCTCTCCCCAGCATGGTTCATTTCATTCATTTTCTTGCTTGGCCCAAAGAGGCATTTGTATCTGAAATCCCCACCCAACACCCCACTCCTTGATTTGTAGTGTAAAACCAAAGCCAAAAAAATAAATCTTAGACTATTTTGGCTATATGGTAATGAAACATAAAGAATGCCAAAGAGGGACGCCTGGGTGGCTCAGCCGGTTAAGTGGCTGCCTTTGATTAGGGTCATGATCCCAGGGATCAAGTCCCACATCAGGCTCCTTGCTCAGCAGGGAACCTCTTTCTCCCTCTGCCTGCTGCTCCCCCTGCTTGTGGCTCTCCCTCTGACCAATAAATAAATCAAATCTTTAAAAAAATTAAAAAAGAATGCCAAAGAGATGAACTACAATAGGTCAAATTGATCCTAGGGGTAGATGCCATGCCATCTCTAGGGCAGTTTGAACAGCATTACAAGGCCTGTCTACAGCCTGGAGTCTCTTCAGCAGATACACATCTGTTTGAACTTGGGGGAACACTCATTTTCAGGTGTCCTATTTTAAATGTGAAAAGTCTTGAAAGAAGATGACTCTAATCTCTTTCTAATGTAGTATGATGAAGGGAAAGACTAGGACTGGGGCCCAGCATCTAGTCCCAGGCATGCCAGCTGCTATGTACCCTAAGAAAGGTGTTTCAATCTCAGAACTATTGCTATTTTGGGCCAGACAGTTCTTTGTTGTCGGGGGAGGTCCTGTGCTTTGCAGGATATTTGACAGTATCCCTGGGCCATCACAAGATGTCAGCAGCACCTGGCCCATTATGAGAACCAAACATGTCTCCAGACATTGCCAAGTATCATCTGGGGGAGAAAATCACTGCCAGTTGAGACCCGCTGTCTTAAGCTGAACTTCTAGGCGCTTGTGAGTCTTACTGAATCTGTAAGAAGTTTTTAATTCCTGTCCTGTAGGTTTGGGGGTGGGGATCAAATGGTATGATGGATATACAAGTGAATGTAAATCCCAGTGTGTGACATACTGGTACAGGGTTTGGTTGCCATCAATCATCACCGACTATGAACAGTCCAGCCTTCCAAGCCTGATACTGGGGATGGCAAACAGGCTTCAGAACTAATGGGGGACACAGCACAGTATACTAATGACAGATGACCTCAGAATAGGCTATTAAGGCAAGGTATGGTATGTCGTCCCAGCCTTTGAGGCTGAGGAAATGAGGAAATCCCCTTCCACTCGTGGCCAGTATTTTCTTTCTCATGTACATTCCTGGTCATATAACTACTGTCCTAAAAATGTACCATTGTTCCCCAGTGCCTGAGAGAAATTCCGTGGCCTCCAACCCCTGACCCTGACTACTAGGTTTCACATTCCCCATTCTCTCCTCCCAGTCTGCAGCACAGGCTCCAGGCTCCCAGAGTATACAGTGTCCTCTCCTGCCTCCAGCCTTTGCAGATGCTCTTCCCTTGGATCCTGTGTCTTCCCTCCGCCCTCCCTTTCTGCCTTTTGAAGCCTTGCCGGCTCCCCATGGTTGCTTCCTTCTTTGCTCCCCCAGACTTGTGTTTACATCTCTATCAGAGCTCATGTCATGGTCTGTTTTCGATGACAGATGGCAGGATTCATCTATCTTCCTCCTCTACTACATTCACCGGCCTGGAGGCAGAAACTGTGCCATATTCCCTTTCCATATCCCCCAGCCCATGATACCCTATGGGGTACAGAGTAGGTTCTCCACCCATATTTGAAGAGAATTTTAAAGATAAACAGTTGAACCTAAACATAATTTGACCTAGATGCTCAAGCTTGAAATATGTAAGCTCCATGTTTATTTAATCCTTGAACAACTATGTATTTAATAGACCAAGGGGAGCCATTGACCATATTTGAACAAAGCAATGACATAGTTAGAGCTATATTTTAGGAAAACCTGTCTGACTATAGGATTTCTAATGATCATAGAAATTGCATGGTTTTGACTCCCTAAAGCCCCCTTCCCCCAAAGTAAGCAAAACAAATCTTAACTATTACAGGTAGGCGTTGAGGTTTTGCTAATTAATCCTTGTAAAGGACTTTGAGATCTTCCCCTGAAAGGTGACAGAGAAGTGTGAAGCTTTCAGTGACAGCCTAATTATTATTATTACCAGGCACAAAGCTCGGGGAACTTAAAAGATCCCCAGGTACCATTCAAAATAGCAAGAGACAAAAATATGCAAATGGAGAAATTATAAGAAGGAATCCTGGCATTACAGACTCCTAATGTTATCAGGGACCTTAGAGGTCTTTCCTGATCTGTTCTCTCACCTTCTCAAGGGGATGCTTATACTCCCTCTAGAATGTTCTTGCTCAGTACTTTCTGTCATTAGAGCCTGAGGGTTAAGATCTTGGGCCTCAGGGTAGAATTTCCTGTGTTCAAATCCTCATTCTCTTCCTTGTTAGTAATGGCAACTTGGGGAAATTATTAGGTCTCAGTTTCTTTATCTGTAAAATGGGGGTGAGATTATCTACTACAGGCATCATTGTACAATTAAGTGATGTGTGCACAGCCTGGCACACAGTAAACAAATAAACACTTGTGTTAAAAACCATTTGAGCTAATTAATAGATGTGCAGGTGCATAGGAAATTAGAAAGCATCTGACCTCCAAGTTGTTCCTGGTTCTGGAGCTCCATCAAACATGGTGAGCTGTTTCTTGCAAATCCCAGCCCTCATAGCGTCACGTGAGTGTGCGTAATTGAGCAATCCTGGCAAAGGAAGTGAGGAGCCTTGGGAAGAAATGGCCTAGTCAAATGCCAAAGCAAAATCAGGTCTGTTCTTCTTTCTAACTATAGAGAGGTAGAACTCTCCTTTTCCTGTGCCATCATCTGTTGAGTGGGAGTTCTGATCAGGGCTGTGGGTCAACTGGTAATGCCCAGAACATTCAAGTTCATAGGATGGACCCTATGTTGGTCCTGAGGGTCCAGGCCCCATCTTAGTAGGTCTGTATTTTTATGATTTAGTCTACAGAGCCTCCAGATTTTCATTTGTAAAATAAGGGTGGTGGCTACTTCACAGGGCTGGTGTGAGGAAAGAGTGAGGTCACACTGTGAAGTTGCTTCAGAAACTGCAAAGTGCTCTGTGATGGTTCGTGACTGTCACTTGGCAGCCCACACTACTTCCCTGAACACAGTTGTTCTCTCTACAGGTTATTTCGGTGGAGGCTCCAGTCCAGGAGGGTCTATGGACTTCTCGTTTACATGGACATGACCAGCATCCAGAGAAAACTGAAAGAAGCCTGAATCTTCTCACTAGAATCCCTGCAAAATGACTCATGTAATTGCTCTAAGCATCCTTAGCCTTTGTTGTACACCCACACAATTCTGATGCTGTAGACTCCTACAGCAGGGAAACTGGGAAGGGGACCCATTTTACATGCCCAGGATCCGGAAGAGACCACCAATTCCTCCTGTAAAAGCAGACAGGGACCACCAAATGTCCAAGCCAAGGCACCTGCCAATCACTCCAGACCCCCTGGTTTGCCTCTCTGTTATTCCTATTAGGGAGGAAAAGGCTTTATTTTCCTTTAAAGCTCCTAGGAGGGATTTCTAGGGTCTTCCCCCTCAGGAATTAGTTGTAGGAATAATTGGGCCAGTGGAGTGCAGGAGATATATCCAGCACAGCCTGTGTGCTCCTAGAAGAAGTGACCTAGATCAAGCAGCGGATGGATGGAGGACTATTGTGGGGACCCCCTGCCACCTGCTGACTTGCAGCTGAACCCACATTTCCAGTAGCATCTGTAGGGCTGGGAGTTGGGGGAGGGGGCAGAGAGAGCTGGGGGAGGGGAGGGGGAGAGAGGGGGGGTTGTTCCTTTCAGGACCAGGCTCCCTGTATCATCCCCCAGCCCCAGCCCCCACCACCACCCATCTGCACACACAGAGAGGAGGAGAAGGTGAGGACTGGGAGACAGGGGGTGGTAGGCAGAGGAGGTCAGCCCTGGAACTTGAGCTGTCTTGGTGGGTATTAGCGCCGCCTGAGCTCGCAGCCTGTGTGAGTGTGAGGGGGAGAGCGAGAGCAAGGGAGGGAGAGAGAGGCAGGCTGCGAGAGGAGAGGGGGAGCAAGCGCTCCGCCAGCATGAGGACGGGCTTCTCTTTTCCGTGCTCAGTTAATCTGGCTGTCAGTTGGTGTTAACGCTGCCGTTTAAGTGCTCTGATTCCAAGGGAAACAGACAAACCTCCCAGAAGGAAAGAAGGAAGCAAGCAAGCAAGGCAGGAACTGCAGGAGGAAAAGAAAAAGCAGAACAGAGAGAGGAATCAAGGGAAGGGGGGGAAATACCAAATCTATGACTGGACCTGAGCTTCTTTTTCGCCAATGCAAAAAGGAATATGCAGCACATTTTTGCCTTCTTCTGCACCGGTTTCCTAGGCGCGGTAGTAGGTGCCAATTTCCCCAACAATATCCAGATCGGTGAGTGAGAGGGGCAGCCTGGGGAGGGACTTTCTGGGTCTGGAATGGGTTTTTTTTGGCGGGGGGGTGTCTGTGTCCCTCAAACCCCCTGCTATGGACTGTGCTTGGATAGAAAGCTGGTGATGATGGAAGGCAGACTTGGACTGCCAGCAGGGGAGGGGGCTTCTCTTGATCAGATGAGGAGCAAAGGGAAGTGTGCACACACATATTTACACATACAAACACAGCTTCACACACACCACTCACACTCTAGGCATGAGCATGTGAAATGGAGGAACCACTGCTTTGAAAGAAAGAAAATTCAGGCTGTAGCGAGGAGGAAAGGGGTAGTGGGTGTTTAAAGGAGTTCACTCCATTGCTTGATAGATGGTGCCTGATTTTATTTATTTATATAAATATGTGTGGTGTATTTCTGTGTGTGATGAGGTATTAAATATGCACATATGTATTTAACTGACTGAGGCAATGATTTCCTGGCTGGAGGAGGGGAAAGAGACCCTCTGAAAGGAGTGAAGGGCGCTGGGTTTATCGCAGCCCCTGAAATAATGCCAGGAGGCCCCCACTCTAAGTCGAGGGGGGGGCTCTCATTCCTGCACTGGACGCCCCCAGCTGCCTTCTCTCTGCTATCTGCCATGCTGGGCTGGTGGTCCCCAGTCCTCCAATCCCGGAACTTCTTAGCCTGTCTTTATTCCTGCCCTTGCCCCCACCTCATAGATGTGCCATCCACAGACATCGTCTACCTTTTACACATACACTAGCACACACAGACACATGTTTCCCCTCCCTCCTCTTAGCTGTCCCCATCCTTAGGCTCTATCTTCTCAACTTAGAGGCAGGTTTCAACATGCTGCCTGCCTTTTTGTTCCCCTTTTCCCCCTCCTGATTGTCATGCTTCTAAAAGGACCCCTCACCGTCCCTGTATTTCTGGGGCAGCTGACAGATACTGCTCCTTTTAATAACAACGGGTGAGAGCAAAACAAACAGGAACAATAACACCAGTAACAATGCGTGTCCACAAGGGCTCGGGGCTTCAGTGTGACCAGCGTGCCAGCACTGTGTGTGTCCTGGAATAGAGCTAGCTGCTTTGCTTGGAGGCATTTTGGTTGGTCTGGGTTCTGTTTTCTCTCCCCCACAGGGACATAGCTCCACTAGGGAAAGTTGCTATTACTGGTACTTTGTATTCTTTGTGTGAGTGTGTTGGGGGGGGATAGGATATGGTGCAAGTCCTATTCTGCTGGGCACACATGTGCCGCAGTACCAGGCTCTCCCGGCCTCTCCAGCATGCCTGCTCCAAGGGTGGTTGGAACAGCCATGGAGTAACTTGCTTTGTTTCCTGACACCTGTTAAACTATATTCTGAAGTGTGTCTGTGTATATGTGTTAGTGCCTTACACGCAAAACAAAACTTCCTGCCTCCGGAGACACTTCCCTTGAAGCCCCATCTGTGCCGCCTACCTCCCCACCCCCACCCCCCTCTTTCATTCATTACGGAGGAGGCAGGGGACAGGGACGTGTTTGGGGTGTGGTCACCTGGTGGGGGGAGGGTGGGTGGAGCGTCAGAATCCAGCAGGAGTTTTTTGTTTTTACTCTTTAAAATGGTGGCATATTAACATGTGTAAATCACTTGCTCTTCTGTGGAGAAGATTTTGTTTATGTGGGAACTTGCGCATGGCCTGTACGTTGCTGGTTGGAAACGCTTGTCTTGAGATGTGTGGACTTGCTCTCTCTAAGTGTATTTGTGTACAGCACTGTGGGTATGAACGCGGGGAGGTGGTTTGTGTTTTGGGTACGCATATGGGATATGTGTTTGCCCCCATGTATCTCTGCAGATTTTTCATCATATTTAGTTCCAACTTGTTTGTTCAACTGGTAAGACCATTGTTTGTTTTCAAATAAAAGGCTGAAACATTACATTGTAGAACAAATGCTGAGAATATGACCGCCATCAGGTAGTATTTAATTCTACTTGTACGATTGCTAATAAAAGCCTCACAGTCCATTTATTGGTTCTTAAACACAAACACATACCCACTGTATAAGAAGTTGTAAGTACATTACGTTGGGACTGTGATTCCTGCCGAATCTGAGATAAACTTCTCTGTAAACATTCATTATAGTTCAGTCTCTGGAAATAGCTGATTCGAATCCGTAGAAATGGAATTTAATTCATTTTACATTGTCCACAGTAAATACAAAGGTAAGCCATGTACTCTTGCTTCTTGGAACTAGAGCCCCAACAGGCACCTTTGTTATGCTTTTCACTAGAATAGAATGTTCATACCCTCTTGACATTCTTAAACCCCCACACCTTTGAAGTCCAGGATTCTACCATGCAAATAGACACCATGGCAATCTCTTATGTAACAAGCCATTCCTAGGTAGCTGGGATCATGAGTGTCAGAGAAGAAGCAAAATACTGTTTGTAAAAATTCAGGTTTTTCAGAAGAAATGAATAATATATCTCAGAGGTGACAGAATAGTTAAATTGCATGCAGGTCTTGCCAGGTCAGAGACCAAAAGTGTCAAAGTGAAGGGTTACAGTGCTGAAGAAGCCCACAGGGTCCCAGAGCTAGATTTCCCCCTGCAACATTTGTTAGTACTACTTCCTGTAAGTCTCTGTAATGAGGAATGGGTCCGATAGAGGAAAGATTAGGTGCAGCGAAGGTTTACGTGCACACAGAGCTTAGGCTGCCTGGATGGTTATAGGGGGAGGAGGAAGAGAAACGCAGTTATCCTGTTTTCTCTGACCTCATCTGGGTTGAGGAGTGAACAACGAAATATTTGGGCGGAGTGATAGAGGCCCTTGTCATATCCAAGTTCATCAGTGGAAGTTGAAGCCTCCATGTCCACTTGAGTCTCTCTGAACTCCCCTCCCCACCACTGAAGGCTACAAGTAGTGAGTTTGGCACGGGGAGAAGAAAAGGGCCCATCTGGGGTGGGGTGTTGGGGGATTAAACCTGTCTCTATCCCAGATACCATGTTGCCTTTTCTTTCCTCATAGGGGGATTATTTCCAAACCAGCAGTCACAGGAACATGCCGCTTTTAGATTTGCTTTGTCACAACTCACAGAGCCCCCAAAGCTGCTCCCCCAGATTGATATTGTGAACATCAGCGACAGCTTTGAGATGACCTATAGATGTAAGTAATCGCTGCTATTCCTGACATTTCTTTCTGCGATCGACCAATGAAAGGAGAGCGTGCGAGTAGGTGGTAGTGTTGCAAAAAACCACTTGAGTTGTCATTCGTCTTCATAAGAGAAAGCCCTCCAAGAAAAATTTCCAGGGCCTTTTGAGTGATTCTATCAGTTGGTATTTTAGATCCTGGAATGCTTTAGAAAATGGGACTGCTTTTTCACTGTCAGCTAACTTTAAATGCCAGGACGATGGGTGCTTGGGTTGACTGCCTCTTCCCTACCTTGCAGAGGTTTTCTTCTTCAGCTGGGAGAGTTTCACACATAAGAAACTTTGGAGAGATAGAGAATTAAAGATACGGACTTGGGAAATGCAGTTTAAAATGCTTACGCCTCTCCAGTGCACAAGTTAAAAGGAGAAAATATACCCGTGGCTGATTAGAAAGGATATGTGACAAGTTGTCTCTCTGGTTCCCCACTTTGGGAAATGACCTGAACTTTTGTAAAGTTGGTGCCTTGATTATTTCCAAAATGCTTTGAAGTGATTGATGCTTAAGACATAGTTTGTTGGATGGCCTTTGAGAGGTGATCTCAAAGAGAAGGAAGAGAGAAGTCTCTGACATATGAATTGAATGCAGAGGAAAATGTGGGCAACAAATACCATTTTGAGTTTTTCTCACAACTAGGACTGAAAAGGAGATCTGTGTGGTTCCATGATTGCAATTTGATGACAGATGGAGGCATAAAAATTAATCAGTAGAGACACTTTCCCTTCAGGGATTAAACTCAAGTAGGAATTTCTGGCATGGAGGTGTGAGCTGAATGGCCAAGAACAACTGGAGACCCAAATCTGGGTTAAACTGGCACCATAGGCTTTGTGTGCCCCTATGGACTTGGTGACTCCTACTGAGCTTTGCACAAAGACATAGATCACATTTCCTTCATCTCTTTCCCACATTCCCTCACGGTGGGCTCTTAGTGGGTTGAACTGAATGTGCATTATGCATTGAAAGCTCATATGGAGAATTTGGAATTTTCCCTATTCCTAAGACCACTCATAAGACAATGTTCATACAAATTCCAAGAATTATAATTATACCAGATTCCACTTATTGAGGATTTACTGTGTGTTAGGAACTATGTTAAGTATTTTAGAGACAATTATATTAGCATTTATTATCACTTATTGAGCACCACAACGGCCCTTGCAATGCACTATTTTTCATGTGTTAGCTGATTTAATCCCCACAGGCATCATAGGGGGCACTATGTTACCTTCTTTTTAGGAAACTGAGGCTGCACCAAGTTACATAACTTGCCCAGGGTTGTCCAGGATAAATGGTGGTCCTGTGACCCCCCACAGTCCATGTTCCTGGCACTGTGACAGGTACACTGTTATTTATGGTAGCCTGATCGATCTGCTTAGATTACCCAAGAAGCAAAAGGAAGTTTTCAGAGACTTTTAAGGCAGTGACTTGATCAAGCACCTAAGGAGAGAACCTTATAGTGCTTCGAATTATAGCTGTGATTTTACACAGGAGTGACCCATTGAATAAATAAAATAGCAGTTTTGCATTTTGGTAACGCTGAGGTTGAAAATTTTGTCTACGGTGTTATTCACTATCCTTAAAAAAGAGCTGGAGTTTAATTGTGAAGTATGTGTGCTGTGAAACCGTCTCCCTGGAAAGCTGAATAATGTTGAGGAGGTAACCTTCCTTCCTTTTGATATAGCTTAGAGTAAAGCCTTTGAAGGGAGGATTTGGGTGTGGTCATCAACATATCTAAAACCCGCCTATAATTATGCATAATATTTTGCACTTATATGCATAGGCTAATTTGTTTACTGAGGAGAGGCTCCACAGCTTCTGTCATACTCCATAGCTTTTGTCATCTCTCAAAGGGGCCCCTTACTCCAGAAGGATTACTTGCTTAAGGAATCAGGAAAAATAAGTGGCTGGTGTGTGCATTCACTCATAGTGCTGAGAATGGTCTACAGCAGAGTTTGGTGGAATGAGATGTTAACTGCTGTCCTAGTGTCAAGATGTTGACTGGCAGGACAAGATAATAAAAGACAGAAAAAAAAAAAAAAGGAGGAAATGTTCTGAGGCCAAAGGTGGTGCTTCTGTATTGTTACCTTAACTACCTAACATTTGATCTGGAATAGGGTTGTTGGCCATTTACTGGGGAGATTGAAATAGGATACACATCCTATTTCATGTCATCCATGGTGGTTAGTGATCCTGAAGTGAAGGGATCTAGGTTCTTAAACTTGATTCCTGCCATGCACCGTTGCACAGGTTTCTATTAATTTGGCCATCCTTTAAATGTTTCTTCTATACTGTGAACTGAGATGGACCCTGGGAAAAGAAAAGATAAAAGGACCTTGCTTTCAAGTAGCTTATGGTGCAGTGGGTAATGTTGCTGTGGGGATTGTATGAGAAGCACTAATGCTATCTTGTGCTTAGCTCTCTATTTTTTTCTCTTTAGCTCCAAGATCAGAGCCAGTACTAGGCAATTTGCATGGCAGTGCTAGCATTGTAATTCCCAGCCTGCCTGGAAGATTGTCTGTTAACTTTTATAGGAGCCCAGGAAACCTTCTGGAGCTATGTTCTCTGTGGTCTTTTGATTTGGGAAAACTGTACATCTGTCCTGATTGGAATTAAGTAAAACATGTCAGAGGAAGTAGACAGGTTTTTAGTAGGCTACACTAATTAATCATTTATGAAAAACCAAGAAAAGCATCTTATTCAGGTGAAATCTGAATCTGGTGAAATTTTGAAATCTGGACTAGTAGTTAAATTAAGTGCCTCAGTTTTACCTCCAGAAAATAACTAAATACTTGTTTTTCTTTCTTTCTTTTTTTTTGAATTTTATTTATTTATTTATTTATTTAGAGAGTGTGCATAGGGCAGAGGGGCAGAGTAAGAGAGGGAGAGAGAATCTCAAGCAGAGTCCCTGCTGATCATGGAGCCCTACAGAGGGCTTGATCTGAGGACTCTGAGATCATGACCCAAGCTGAAATCAAGAGTAGGACACCCAACTGACTGAACCAACCCGGCGCCTCCCTAAGTATTTGTTTTTTGTAATGTTTGCTGTCATTTGGTTCTTTTCCTGCCCATTTTGCTATTCACTATCCCTCCACCAGAGGGTAGAGAAGGGAAGGGAGAGGAAGTGTAAGGAGAACTATTCCTGCTGGAAATGTTGGCATGAGAGGATTACAAAGGGAAAGTGATGCTTGTACGGTAGGGGATGCGGGGAACATGGAAGAGGAGCACTGCTAACACCAGTGGCCAGATGAGAGTTTTGTATGTTCTTTGCATTTGAGCTTTCTTGCTTTCCTTGTCCGCGGTCATTAAGGGATAAAGTCACTGAATCAGCAAATGCCTTACATTTTCCTCTCAGCACTCATCCAAGCCTAGAGGGGCAGGAGTTGAGGAGACTGTCCATAGAGACTGTAGTTAACTGACCAGCTATTCAGTTTAGCTTGGTGCCTTTGTGGTAGGTAGGGATAAAGGGAGAGGTGAGATGCAAATTGGGGTTTCTATTGGATGTCTAAGGAGCAGTCACAACTTAATTCTTACCTTCCCATTCATTCATGCTGCACATATACGCTGAATGCCTAACTTCATGCCCAGTACTGTACCAGGTGCTAGGAATATAATGGCCAAAAAAGAAAACACAGTCTTTTTCCTAGTGGGGGTTACAGTTTAGCCAGGAGGACCTCAATCTTCAGTGCATAGAAAATTCAACCAGAGAGCGTATTTAAAGCAAGACTCAGAGATGGACTCTGGACCTCTGAGTAAGAATATTCAAGAGCCAACACTGGGGGGATTCCATAGTAGTTAGTATGGGGATCACACTTTGAGAAACTCTTTAATCCAAAAAGCTTTCCATTCCCTTAGCAAGTGTGTTTGAGCCCTTAATCAAGCCCAGACATGGTGTTAAGCACTAGAAGTACAGGCAAAAGTAAGACGTGTTCCCTGCCCTGTAGGACTTTATCCCTAGTGAGGCTGACTGTCCTGTAAAGAGAAAATTACAATGTCGTATTGGAGATGCCCTGAGGAGTCGATGTGGCCTCCCAGAGGGTGGTGGCAGAATTGAGTCTCAGTGATAAATAGCAGCTTTCCAGGAAGACAAGGTAAGGGGGACAGAAAGGGGGTGAGGCAAGTGTGTTCTGGCAGAGGGAATGACAAGTACAAAGGTAAAGGGGATAACTTTACTGTATTTCTCTCTTGCTCTGGCCTCTTGTGGCAGTCCAGGCTGGACCTCTCATCCATTTATCTAATACTGCAGAAGGGGTCACCTAATGGCCATCTGTAAGTAGGTGCAGCACAATATTTAAAAATCATGGAATTTCACATCAAAATTTGGGTACCTTAGGTCTCTTTGATATTTTAAAAGATGTGGCAGTATTGGCTCTCACATCTATATAGCCCCAATTTGCCAGGATAGAGGTGGGGGTACTCCATCTAGATGGTTACTTTCCCAACCAGCCCATTTCTCTTATTTTATTTAGCTTGCCTGTCCCTTGGAAGTACTGTTTTCAAGCCCCAGTTGGTTTGTCCTGCATTGTTGCCTTGATGTGTGTCTATAAGTCAACTTCACCACCAGAATGTGAAACACTGTCCAGAAAGGTCATGTATATCTATGGTTCAGTGTTGCTGACAACACCCAGCAAAGGGCTCTACCCCTAATACAAATGAACCAATATCTCCAGAAGCCAAGGAATCACACAGCACAAAGGTGCTCAGAGCTAGAGCGCCTGGGTGGGTCAATTGGTTAAGCTTCCAAGTCTTGGTTTCTTCTCAGGTCCTGGTGTCAGGGTTGTGGGATCAAGCCCCGCATTGGATTCCACACTCAGCATGGGGTCTACTGGAGATTCTTTCCTTCCCCATTCCCCCTGCACCTCCCTACTCCTGCTCACTTGCTCTCTCTGTCTCAAATAAATAAATAAAATCTTAAAAACAAACAAACAAACAAACAAACAAGATTCTGAGAGCCTACGTGGCAGTCAGGTGGAGGCTAATTGCCTAACTATAGTGGGCTTCCCTCTGTTATAGACCCACTCACGAAGCCCAAGGGGGATTTAGCCAGACTTTAGGCATGGATAGCAGACAGATGGCATCTTAGCTCTTGCCTAAGAGTCCCTCATCATTTTTAGAGTTGCAGGCTAATAGTCCAGTGAATTTAAAATGCACAGTGCTTTTTAAAAAATGGCATAAAAATCTAGATTTCTGGCTTCTTTAAAAAAAAAACTTGGGGCATCAGGCAGCCCCGGACCTATATTCCTGCTCAGCTTCTCTTGTCTAGAGCTGAGAAGTGCTGTCCTCTTTCTTTTTTTCTTTCCTTTAAGATTTTACTTTTTTGAGAGAGAGAGACAACATGAGCAGGGGGAGAGGCAGAGAGAGAGGGACAAGCAGACTCCCCCCTGAGCAGGGAGCGCTCCATGGGGCTCTATTCCAGGACTCTGAGATCATGACCTGAGCTGAAGTCAGTTGCTTAACTGACTAAGCCACCCAGGTACCCCAGTGCTGTCCTCCTTAGGCATAAGGCATAAACTCTCAAGTTCACCAAAGTCTTCAGCACTCCCTGTTGTACATGTGGTCAGTGTAACAAAATTACACTGCTTCCCAGGCATGGAAGCAAGCCAGTCTGCTCACACCTAATTTATATCCTTCAGTACATGTCATTTCATTATTTCATTCTAATCATATCTCTTCTTCACTCTATAACTAATAGTGGAGGACACAAAAGGTATGTAACTTCTGTTCTCAAAAAAATCTGTATGTAGTAATGAAGAGAATAGAAGGCTGGTTCTGGGTAAACAAAGATGATCTCAGAGACCTACCATGTGACAGACCCTTCACATAGGTTGTCCTTGAGTTTTATAACAATCCTGAAAGATCATTAGCCCCATTTTGTACATGATGCTCTGGAGACTGAGCCAAGTAAGGGCCTTCCCCATATTCTAGAGTGGAGAAGGACTGAGCCAGTATTTGTAGTCAGCTTTGGGGACTCCAAAACTCGGTGGGTTTTCCCGCTTCCAAAATGCATGACTCTAGGGACACAGAAAAGAAAAAGAGCAGTAAGGGAGTCCAACACAAGAAGTGCCCCAGTGAAGTTTATGATTCAGGGTTAAGAGCTAAGTCTTCTGAGGCAGATCATGGCTGTGCACAAGCAAGACTCCTGGGGAGGTTGAGGCAGCCCTGAAAGGTGGAGCATGTGTTTGTGGTTGGGAGGTGTAGAGTTCAGAGTTGGTCTCCTGCATCCACCCTGTGCTCTCAGTTAAATGGTAGATGTCTGCCTATCTCCAGTTGATGTTACAAATCTGAGTGTGGCTTTTCCATCTTCACCCATGCCTTCACTTTAAGACAAGTAGTCATCAACATGTGTCTGTTTTTCACTCTGGGTTTTTTAAAAAAGTAATATTGATAACATAAGCTTCTTTGTGTCAGGGTTTATGAACATTTCTTCTTCTGACTACTTTGAAGACTCTGCTGAGATCAGTGAGACTACTGCTCTCCTTCTCAGACACTCAAGATAATGGTTAAGATTTATTCATTTGTTCAATCCTTCAAAACGTTGTTATTGCCCTCCATGAGCCTATGTACCATTACTGCCCCCTTCCACACCCTAGCAGACAGCAGTCATTGACTACAAAATTCTTTCCCAATGAATATAGACATGTCCTGAAATTATTTTTCTTTTTTCTTTCTTTGTCCTTCCTTTCTTCCTCCCTCCCTCCTGCTTGCTTGCTGGTTTGCTTTCTTCTTCCTTCCTTCTTCCCTTCCTTCCTCCCTCTTCCTCTCCTCTCTTCTCCCCTTTTCTCCTCTCCTCTCCCCTCCCCTTCCCTTTCCTTTCTTTTCTTTTTTCTTTCTCATCATAGCATTCTAGGCAGCTACTACAAATTGCTCAGAGTCGAAGTTGATGCAAAAGATAAAATCCATTCACCACTACAAGACATCACACGAGGAATAGAGGAAAATAAAATGCATTAGGCATTGATTCTCTCTTAAGGTGCTCAGTTCTTAAAGGGGAAATAGGCATGCACAAAACACCTGATAAAATGGAGAGGTTTTCTCTCTCTTTCTTTCCTCACATCTCCCCCCCGCCCAAAAAACACACCAAGTTTTAAGCAGTGAAA
Organism: Lontra canadensis; assembly: GCF_010015895.1. Lineage (NCBI taxonomy): Eukaryota > Metazoa > Chordata > Mammalia > Carnivora > Mustelidae > Lontra > Lontra canadensis. Next base: position 19,111,667 of record NW_022630999.1, read on the forward strand.
AGTATGTGAATTGGGATTTGAAGACATGGGTTCAAATTCTGGACTATCTATCCCCAGGAAACATTCCCGTATGTGACTTTGGAAAAGCACCACCACCCCAACCTTACTTATAAAATAAAGCTCTTATCATTTCTGAGAGTCCCTCTAGGGCTGTATTTCTATGGTGAGAGTGTATGAAAACTCAGGGACAAACTGTTTAGAAAAGAAGCTCTTGTATCAGCCACTAGTTCGACTGAGAATCTAAGGAAAGCTCTGAACTTTCCCCCAGCACATTACACATCCAGGCTACATTTTGTAAACCAGGGCAAGAGTACTAAGCCTCCAAAGGGTCTCAGGTGCATTCATTCAATATTCAACAAGTATTTATGGAGTGCTTACTACCGTGAACGAAAACAGAAGGCAGCCCTGTGCTCATGCAGCTTACCAGCTAGTGAGAGATGGAGATATTAGTCAAATGATTGTACAGATGGATATATCATCATAGACTGTGATAAAGATGTGAAAGAAGGGGCCATGATTCAATGGAAGCATAGTACAAAGGAATCAGCTCTGGGAAGAAGGATGAATAGGTGTTTGAACTGAGAACTAAAGGCTTTTAGCGATGTGATGCTTGGAAAAGAAGGCATATTCTAGAAGCTTCCTGAGCAGAAGCATGAGAGGAAGGGAAATGAAGGGTGTTGGGGCCTGGAAAGGATGGCAAGGGCGAGGCCTTGTGGGCCCTGTTACAGATTTTGATTTTTAGCCTAAGAGCTGTGGGAAACCCACTGAAGGGTTTCAAGCAGAGAAGTGTCATGTTCAGATTTCTGTTTTCTCACCAGGAATCAGATGCTCGAGAGCACTTTGCCACTTTCATGTTCCCTGAAGACTTTCTGCTTATGTAGCAATGATCTTTGTGTCTTTACTCCTGTTGCCAATTTGGGATAAAGTCTGGCAGATGGGCAGAGGGCTGGGGACAGACGCTGGGGGGAAGGGGAGGCTGATGACTGGGTGTAGGGTTAAGTTGTCATGTGTGCTCTGTGGTGTGCTCGTGTGTGTGCTCATGGGAACTGGAGGCTGATCCAGCACAGGGCTGGTAAGCTTGGGCTTGCAAGTGAGGAGTCAGCTGGAGTCCCCACTTAACTTCATCAGCAGGAACCTTGATGTGCAGTCAAACCAGCAGCTCAATGCTGTTTCCTCCACTTGCAGCTACAAACCTTTCCTTCCATGTTCCCCTGTTGAAATTCTGTCCTTCCGGTTAGTTCTAGCCCTTGTATCACCTTCTCCAGGAAGCCTTCCTTGCTTTCCCATGTTCACACCCACCTCCTCTGCTCCTTGGCCCTTTGTATCTTCCCCAGAGCAGTTGTCATACGTAGCACTGGGTTTTAGTCCCCAGGACCCTTGTCTTACCTGACTAAGCAACTTGAGAGCAGTGGCTGCATTTTCTTGAGCTGCCTATCACAGTGTCCACCACAGAAAAGCATTCAGCAATGCTAGTTGAATGGATGAATGAATGAATGAACGACTGAATGCTTAGCTGTGTATTATGTAACATGGGGGCAGTGATGAGAAAAAGCCTGAATTACTGCCATTTATGGGAGTTGTGCTTTAATATTATGAGTTTTGAGAGTTCCAATAGGCTGCATTGTAAATTCCTGTGGAAGGCTGTTAAAACTAGAAAGTGTTGCTAGAAAGTGATAGTTGTAAGCCGAATCAAAAGCTCAATCTGGCTCCTTTTGGACTATTGTCAGAAAGGGTCCTAGATAGATATAAGACTCCACTTTCTAGATCAAGGATTTCTGGCTCAAGGCCTGCTGTGCCACTGAGGCCTTGTATGGTCTGGATAAGTCAATTCTGTTTCTCTGAAACCTCAGTTTCTTTCCAGTGAAGGAAATAATTCTCTCAAGGACATGTGGTTATTATGAGAAGGACCAAATGATAGCTGATTTCAAATCAACTTTCCACTCCATGCAATGCCATTAGACAGCTCCTTTCATTCTCCATTTTCCCCAGGTAAGAAACCAGAGTTCTCAGAGTGGGTGGGGGTGGCGGGGGGCGATAGCCTCTGTGTATCTGGTTTTATCCCTAGACATCTACAAGCTGAGAGGGCTTTCCTGGTTCCACTGGTGGCTGTGTCTGCTGCTGTTGTGGACCTGTAGTTTCCCTCCCCCAGCAGTAGCTCTGCTCCCCTGCTATCAGGGCTTGCTGCTTTGGTCACACAGCCCTCTGTGCTTTCAAGTGGCCTGTGCTGCTCTGTGGCACCTGCAATCGGGGTGCGCCGTGCACTGAGGATCCTGGACAGCTCTTCCCACTCTGACAGCTCTTGTGACTTTGGTGTGTCACAGCTTGCTGTCCAAAGAGCACATGGAAGCCCAAGGTCATGGGAGGTCCAGATCACAGAGGATGCGGGCAAAATTGGGGTTAATGAGGCAGTTGGAGGCTAATGAAACTGATACCCAATGGCTAAGGCTGTTTCTGTGTGTGCATGATGTAGAATCTCTAGGATGGGAAAGAACTGTTTAAGAACAGCATTTTTTTGTGTACAAAAGTGATATGTGTATTGTAGAAAACCATGGGGACATAGACACCAAACAAAATTTGTGTAATTACAGTACTAAGGATAAACTTCCCATCTCTCTTCTGAACATATCAACTTAAAAATTAAGAATAGATTGGTATTACTAACTTACAACATGATTTTTTTTATCCAGTGTTACATATGCTACTTTGAATATTACACATTTATTTTTAATGCCTTTCTAAAAGCATATTATACGTATGTACAACTTACATATCTACAATTTATTTCATTTGTCTCCTTTTATTGAATGTCTAGTTTATTTCCAAATATTTTCCTATAAACAATGCTATGATGGTCATCCCAATAAAAGTTTAATCATTTGTATGTATTATTCTGATTTTAAGAGCATTATAGACCACTAGGACAATTTCTAATGAGATTTAATAGAATAGTATATACAGAAATTGAAATAATTTGTTCAGCATTGGTATTGACTTATTGTATGGTCTTGAGAAATCTTTGTGCCCACTTTTGCTTCCAGATGTATACTATGAGGTTATAATACCAGATTCTCAGGGTTATTAGAGTAATGTCATTACTCCTAAGAAAGAGCTTCGAAAAATGAGAAGTGCTAGGGAAATGCAGGGTAATATAATTAACTAGGCTTCTTATCTATTAACATAAATGAACCACAAGTATAAAGTGACTAATTAATCCTTAGTGTTTTTCTATGAGGGTGGTCATTATCTATGAATGAATCTATTTTGTGGATGGGAAGAACTGAAGCCTCAAGGAAGCTGAGTTTACCCGGGGTCCAAATATGCAACAATGCAAAATATGAAAGTATGTCTTCTCACTTATGATTCAGTCCCCAAGACTGGACTAAATATGTGGGCCAATGTCTTTTGCTTGAGAAGTTACTGCTTCTAGAGAGAAAGGGCAATCCCATTTGGGCGGTGAGCAGTCAAGACTCTTGGTGGCAAGTGACAGAAACCTAACCAATGGGTAGTTTTGATTTTGTATACAGGTAGATTCAGGGGCTTGAATAATGAATGTCATGAGGACTGAGATATACCCCTGAATTTTAATCTCAGCTTTTCACTAAATCAGCTTTATTCTCAGATCTATCTGTCCCTAATATATGCCAGATCCCAATTGTTAGATCCCAGCACAACTAGCCTTTACCTGCCCATTTGAAGATCCAGTGGAAAGGGAACTTCTCTTTTTCCCAACCATTCCCATCAGAAAAAAATCCCGGGCCTGATGTCATTGAATAAAAATCAGGACTCATACTCATTTCTAAATGTGACACGGTGACCAGGATATTGTTATCTTTTGGTTGGTCTAGGTCTAGTCACATGTTCATTCTTAGAGCTTGGGGTGGTAAGAAGGACCAGGTGGATTGTTAGTTTCAGTCAGCCCTTATGCCTGACTATAGGGACAGTGGGAAGGATTAATTCCCCAAAGGAAATCAGTGTGCTATTCCTTAGTAGGCAAAATAATAATAATAATAATAATAAATTTTTAAAAATCCAGATGTTCTCCTTTGGTACCTCTCCGCAGAAAGGAAAATTTGGAGAAGCTGGGACTACACAAAGTGTTGATATGCTGAGACACAAAAGAGCCACCAATGAGAGAGGAGCATACAGTGGATGCCGGTGGGTAAGGCAAGATCAGAAGTCAGTGTAGGCAAAAGGTTTGAAATCCAGGCAGATTCATGAGTTAAAGCTGAGGAGATTTTGATAATTCCTCCTGAGCCAGGAGCAAACCTGTGTTCATGGAACAGTTTTTCAAATGTGTAGTCCACCCAAAATGGTGTGGTGGGGGGGTGTCTTTTCAGATTACTCTTTGACTTTCAGATTACTCTTTGACATTCATATTACTCTTTGACAAAATGTTGGAGCTTTTCCCTAAGATACCTGGTGATTTTGAGACACCCATACTCTTTCCCAGTGACCAAGACATTTCCTGCTCTATCAGACACTCAAGCTATTGTGCACAAACTCTTTAACAGTCCTGGTAGGAATCTTGGCTGCAAATCTGATGAGCCCACACCACCAGATGGTAGGTTCTTCTAATTGGTTCCATCTCTCCTAGTTTTTGGCAGGAATGAAGGCTTTCCTATGCCTGAAGAGGGGGACAGAGAGAGCCAGGATGAAATGAAGGAGGTTAAACAGGCAGAGTTCTTAAGCTAGTTTCTGTTCAAGGAGAACAGGGTGGTATGGTTCTTTCTTGTCAGGTCATGGATTCACAGTGGACTGAAATCCTAAAACTAATGTGATGAGACACAGGATTCTAAGGATTAGAAAGTGGTTTGCTTAGCTAGAAAGGTCAGCTGATCTAGGGGAGGGATTTCACTTATTCAGTTAGGGATATTTATGGAGCATTGTGATAGATTCAGTTATTATTTGGTAATTATTCATCTCTTCCCCCAACTCTTTGGGAAGAGTATATCTCCCTGCTCCATTAATGTTATGTTTGGTCATGTAAGTGGCTTTTACAACTGGGATATTGTTAGGCAGGTTTCAAGCAGAAGCCATGGGGTGGGGGAACCACATGCCTCAGAGAGCCTGCTGGTCCCAGAAGAAAGAAAACTACAAAACACAGAGGTGCTGCAGTCAACGCACAAGCTAAAGTGTGAAGCGGAGCTGTCCCAGCTGACCTGCAGACCTGTGAACGTGCTAGTAAATGCTCATTGTTATATACATTAAATTTGGGGATGCTTTGTTGTGTAGCAATATCTGACCAGTACAAGCAACCACTGTATATTCCACATCCACATGTTACTAGGCACTGAGGGAACACTGCATAATGATAGATTTGGTGATAGATAGATAGATATAATGATAGATAGATATGCCTCCATGAGGCATAGGTTCTATAGGGACATAGGCAATAAGTACATTAACAAATAAGAAGAATAATAGAAATTGTTACTATGGGTATAAAGAAAATAGAATGTGGTGACAAATCTCTATGGTAGAAGAGAATACCTACTTTAACTGGTCAAGAAGACCTCTCTAAAGGAGGTGACTTCTGAGCTCAAATATGAAAGTTAGAAATGAGACAGCCAGACAAGGTATGACACCCTGCGGAATGTGAAAAACCAGCCACGTGGGTAAGAGAATTGAGAATTCTGGTCGAGGCAGTGGGGAATGAGGGACCCTGAAAACGTTCCTTGCAAATTCGGTCACTCAGTTGTTCTTGGGCAGATGCTGGTTTCTCTGCACCACATTATATATGCAAGTCAAGGAAGGGCTGACAATGGGGCACTTGCTACCATGGCAAGAGAGCCACAGGCTGTGGAAGCCACTGAGTATAACAGAAGCAGATAGTAAGGTTCCCAGGGCATTCCTACCAGAGAGGTCATGGAATTGCCTATCCTTTCTGTCTTGGTTCCAGAATAGTGATTATTGCTGTTGCTTCTAAGGATGGCAGGAGTGTGTGTGTGTGTGTGTGTGTGTGTGTGTGTGTGTGTGTGTGTTTTCTTTCACAGGGGAGAGAAACGAACTAAATGGTTTCTAGATCCTTTCCAAGTCTGTGATTATAAAACTTAAGGATTCTGAGATTTAAATTATGTGTGAAGGAAATGTTAAATCGAAGTACTTCATCTTAGCTTGGTGCCAAACTCCATTTGTTAATTGAGGTGGTTAATTAGGGCAGAGTCTCTCTCGAGCAAGCAGGATAAGCTCCAGCCATCCCAAACCTATCCAGTAAAGCCTATGGAGGTGCCACAGCTACAAGAGAGTGCAGAAAACACCTAATGTGAGCCCTCCATTTAATCTGTACTCCAGACACTAAAAAGCAGGAGTCTTTGGGGGGGGGGAGGATCATAAAGGCCCACGTGAAGTCTAGAAACCAGGTATTTATTAACTTTGGAAAAATTACTTAAGCTATACTTACTGTCTTTTTTTCTTGCTCCAAGATCATTCTGAATACCTTCAAATATGGTTTCTGCTCCAACTATTCTGATGAACCAGGTCCTCTAGGGTTATTATGTATTCTTATCAACCCTTCCAGCTGTATTATGTTTTTGTTTGTGAGAGCTGAACACCAATGGAAATCTTCACAGCTCTCCTTAAGACCTTAGCTTTGTGATGCTGTGTTCTCCCCCCCCCAGCACCGCTGGGGCTCTCTCTGATCCCTTCTGCTCCTTTTTTAGCCTCTACGTTCTGGGTTCAGTATATAAAAAATAGAACTTGGCATCTTTTCTGCCAAACCCATTGCTTTTCCCTCACTTTAGTTCTCTTGAGTTACTCAAGCTCAAAATGTCAGTGTCTGACTCCTCCAGACTGTCCTCTCTCCATCCAGTACACGTGATGTGCTGTTTTGGCCACCGCTTTGACTCTAGACTCTGCCCACATTTTTTTTTCTTTTCTCATCAGATTCTGTCTTTAGCTTTCTAACTAGTCTCTGTGCTATGATCCACTTGCCACGCAGCAGGTAGATCAATGTCTTGAAGACTGTTTCTAATAGTGAAACTTCTCTGTCCTAAAAAAAATTGTCGACGGCTTCCCATCTTGTTTTAAGTTCAAACTGAGCCCAGAATATGAGTCTTTCAATAACACGGTCTCAGTTTGCCTACCTTGGAAAACTTATCTAACAGTCCACACTCTATGTTCCAGCCAATATACCCTACCCAGTGTTGCCACAAACATGCCTCTCAGTCTCTCAATGCTCTGCTTTTGTTCATGCTTCTGCTTCCACCTAGCAATGATCTTCCCACCAACTGAGAATACTTCATTTATTTATTCAACTAGTATTTACTGAACACCACTCTTTATTAGACCCCAGGGATGTGGCAGAGAGAAAAAAAAAAAAAAGCAAAATCCTTGCACTCCTGGGGATTACATTCTGATGAACAAATAAAGAAATGTAATGGTTTCATATAGTTGGTTAATGCCACAAACATAGCCAAACAGAGTCATGGAACAGACAGTCGGCTACAGAGCTAATTTAAGTAGGTGGTCAGGGTAGGTGTCTCTGAAGGAGTGATGTTTTAACTGTGCCTTGTTTTAACCAATAAAACTTCCTGCAATGATGGGAGACGTTCTATCTCTGTGCTGTCAGATATGATAGCCACTAGCCAGATGTGCCTGTTAAACATTTGAAATGTGGCTAGTATGACTAAGGAACTAAATCTTTAATGTTATTTAGTTAATTTAAATTTAAATAGCCACATGTGGGTAATGGCTATGAGATGAGTATAGATTTCAGCACTAGAACTTTCTAGACATAAAAAGTAGTAAATGTAAAGGCTTTAAAGTAAAAGTGAGTTTGCAGATTCAAAGAACAAAAAGATCAGTGGGCTAAAGCATACTAGAAAAGAGTTTAACAGGCTATTTTGTAGGCCACCTACAAGAAATTGAGATTGATTTTAAATAATAAAAATTACTTAGTGGGGTTTAACCTTAGGAGTAAGTGCATGATATGATTTTATATTTTTAAAAGTTGTTCCTTTCTAGAGAAGGGGAAAGTGATAAACTGACATGAAAATGGTGTGTATCAGTAAGTTATTGCTGCATAACAAATAACATCAAAATCCTAGTCACTTATACTAAACCTTTAAAAACAACAACAATATTCTTCAGATTGACTATGAATCACGTGTTCTAGGCTGAACTCCAGGAGGCTTTAGACCTGTCTTGTGTGTCTTTGTTTTGGGAGTGAGGGTGAAGGGGTAGCAGCTACAAAAAAAACCCCACAAAAAGACAAAAAAAAAAAACACCTGATTCTTGTGGAGGGTCACTGGAGCACAAGAAGCTAAGCCTTATCATACAAGTATAATTAAAATCTCTGCTTGTGTCAAATCATTTGTTATTCCCTCGGTTCAAGCAATGCATTTGGCCAGACCTAACACTCTTGGGGCAGAAAAATATACTCTACCATCTAAGAGGGATTATAAGTCACATGGCAAAGGATGTGGATATGTAGTTCTATAATAATAACCCAGTGCACCACAGAAGGGCCAGAGGGAGAATAGCTAAGAGGCTTCTGTGACAATCTACATGACAGATGATGGTGGTTTGAATCAAGGTTTAGCAGAGGAAAAGAGGTAGATTTGTAATTTATTTTAAAGGTGTTAACAACAGTACTTGGTTATGGATTGAATGTACAGTATACTGTAAAGAAACTAGATCTGTCTTTCCCTCTCTTTTCCTTCCTTCCTTCCTTCCTTCCTTCCTTCCTTCCTTCCTTCCTTCCTTTCTTTTCCTTCCTTCCTTCCTTCCTTCCAGAGAGAGAGAGAGCCAACACATACCTGTGTATGAGCTGGGGGAAGGGGCAGAGGAAGAGGGAAAATGAGAATCTAAAGCAAGTTGCATGCCCAGTGTGAAGCCTGATACAGGGCTTGATCCCACTACCCTGAGATCATGATCTTAGCCAAAATCAAGAATCAGACACAACCAAATGAGCCACCCAGGGGCTCCCAGATCTACTTTCTAAGGTGCTTCTCAAATATGACTACTCTTCTATGAAATTGTTTCTCATTCCTTCAATTATAACTGATCTCTTCTTCCCTTATTTTACTAGCTCCCTTTTTTTATTCTTTTGTACTGCTTTTTTTTTTAAAGATTTTATTTATTTATTTGCCAGATAGAGAGAGAGAGAGAGAACACAGGCAGGCAGAGTGGCAGCAGAGGCAGATGGAGAAGCAGGCTCCCCACTGAGCAAGGAGCCCAATGTGGGATTTGATCCCAGGATGCTGGGATCATGACCTGAGCCAAAGGCAGCTGCTTAACCAACTGAGCCACCCAGGCGTCCCTGTTTTGTACTGCTTTTATTGGTCCCTTTGAATTTATACCTTCTTTATATGGGGAAAAAGTCATATCTACTATAAGACCCTGAGCTCTTCGGTGGGGGTGGGGGCAAGTTTATTTGTATTTGCAAGACAAATTCTCAGGGTAGCTTTCCAATAAATACTTCCTGTGACCATAATGGTTAAGAACAAAGACTTTGGATACACTTTCGTAATTTTGAGTCCTGTGTGATCTTTGCAAGTGACTTAACCTGTCAGAGCCTTTGTTTTTTATTTTGTCAAGTGGCAGTAATAATACACTTTTAGAGCTGTTTTAAGGCTTGGAGGAGATAAATGCAGAAAGTGCTTAGCATAGGGCCTGGCACAGTAAGTGCCCCCCAAATGGGAGCCATTATTGTTTATTCAACTTAATAGTGATAACAAGCTTTTTTGGAAATGTCCTCCAGAGTTTTCATCAGAATATCCAGTGTTCTTGTTGCAATGAGGGACATGGAGAATAAAAGTGCTCTGGATAGGATTTTGTAATTTAGTTAGGAAATATCTAGATCTAAAACTTCTTTGATCTGAAAATGACAGCAACAACAAAACCCCAAAATAGAGCCACTTTGCTACTTGTTTCCTTTTACCATCTGCCAAGATGATTCCTTTTAGTTCTCCAGGTCTTGCTAGAGTCAGCTGCCTTAAAATAATAAAATAAAATTTAAATCTGGTCCTGCACTTACTTGGGAACAAGAAAGCGAAATACTTTAAATATATAGCTAGTCGCTGCTGGAGTGAAATATAGGGCAATGTTGACGAAAATGTTGGAGGGATGAACTGCTCTGGGAAAGTGAGTTTTAAGATAAAACAGTGGATTAATAAAAACCTGACTTTTTTTTTTTAAACATCTGTAATTTGAGACAGTTTCTGAAATGTATTCTTCTGCCTTCCTGCCTTTGGAAGATGACTGTGTTGATCCTAGTTTAAGACTGCCTTGATCATGAGTATCTGTTCAGTCCAGGGGGCATTGTGATCATGGACTGCCCAGCACCGTAGATGAGAATGGAAGAAATCAACAAAACGGAGCTCATGAACAAAGCAGAGAGTTAACATGATGAGTCTGAAGATCTAGAGGGAGGTTTCTGGGGACCCTGGAAGATACATTCAAAGAAGTGGGCCACTTTCAGTTTAGAGAATGCTTTGAAGTCCACAAAAAGGTATTTCAGAGACAGAATAATACAGTTTCATAGCTGATACACGAAAGGTTCCCTTTTTACATGAATAAAAAGTTTTATTCAGCATTAACTAGAATAACTGTCCATCAGAATAAAGTTACCTGATGTCAAATGATATGGAAAATCCACATTTCTACATGATAAGACCCCCAAGGGTTAGTTTTTCAAGGGCTTTAGGAACCCTGCTAGTCTGTGCTTCCTGTTACAACTCTGATGTTCCGAGGCTGCTGGTAGGTGTAGGGGTTGGGGGTGGGCCAGAAATTCAATAATGCTGGATTAAAACAAAGTGGGGAGATTCTATTCTTTTGGATTTTGATTCCCTTCTACTGATATGGTTTATTCATTTCTCAGAGGGTGATAGAGTGTTTCCCAAATACAGCAGTCCCCCTTTGTAGTGAATTACCTATTAAAATCTTGCAGGACTCAATGCCTAGTCTGGTCCTCTGTTTTACATATGGTGAAGTGAAGGCCTGGAGAGGACAAAGGCCTTTGTCTGCATTGAGTTAGTCTCTGGGTCATGATTCTAACACAGGGCTTCTGACCACCCAAGCAAGGCCTTATTCCTCTCTTCCCAGCTTCCTATCAATTTTTGGAGCCAGTTCTCCAAACAGTTTTACCCAGAACAAGGAATTGCCGGTGATTTCAGAAAGAACTGGCAGACTCCAGGGAAGCACTTGCCAAATTGGCCCAGGCCAGCCTTGCTGCTGTGCTCCCTTTTCTCAGCCCTGCAAAGCCAGTTCTGGGCAACTTACATTTAGGAAGAATATCTAGGAATAACACCCAGCCTCTGCACTACTATTAATAAATAAATAAATAAGCCATGCAAGTTTTAAAAATTAGGCAAGTTGAAGCAAATTAGTTTTTTTTTTTTTTAAAGATTTTATTTATTTGTCAGAGAGAGAGGGAGAGAGAGCGAGCACAGGCAGACAGAATGGCAGGCAGAGGCAGAGGGAGAAGCAGGCTCCCCGCTGAGCAAGGAGCCCGATGTGGGACTCGATCCCAGGACGCTAGGATCATGACCTGAGCCTAAGGCAGCTGCTTAACCAACTGAGCCACCCAGGCATCCCGAAGCAAATTAGTTTTGATGCAACCTGTGAAGTTAGTATCAAAAATAAAAGTCATTGGGGTACCTGGGTGGCTCAGTGGGTTAAGCCTCTGCCTTCAGCTCGGGTCATGATCTCGGGGTCCTGGGATGGAGCCCTGTATCAGGCTCTCTGCTCGGTGGGGAGCCTGCTTCCCACTCTCTCTCTGCCCGCCTGTGATCTCTCTCTGTCAAATCAATAAATACAATCTTTAAAAATAAATAAATGAATAAATAAAATTCAGGCTTCATACAGAGGTTGACCGTGCTGACATATAGTGGAGAGGGTTTCAGGACTAGAGGTGGAGTCTGCCCTAGGCCTTTACCTGATGGAAACAAGTCCATTCTTACAGGTATTATGAAGAAATCCCATGACTGGGCCTATTCCATCATGGGTGATTGGACTTGGGACTCCACAGGCCAGTCACAGGAATGGTGTTGCCATACTTAAAGACCATATTCAGATAGTCAAGGGTCTGGAAAGCATTTCCAGTGTGGACTGGTGGGAGGCTGTGAGAAAGTCAGTCTTGGGCTGAATATGGCCCAGTCTTCACCCCTAAACATCTAAATGCCCATTTTTGAAAAAGGATTGTGTTTGTTCTCTGTGGCTTAGGAGGCTAAACAAAGACCAATGAATGGGAGGTTTGGTTTGACAGATCTTGGCTCAGTCTGGCGGAGGCCATTCTAAGAGTATGGACTGGCTAGCAGGGGAGAAGATTCTCTTTATCTGATTCTGGGCATCTCCCAATCAGCATGGCTACTGGAAACCTGGCCCCTTTTTCAGAAACACCTTCCCATCTTCACGCCGATGACCCAGGGCCTGTGGTATCACTTTAAGGAAGTCACTGGTTGGTTTCAGACTTGCCCTTTGTAGCCAATAAAGGCATATCTTTCTGTGTACAGACTAATTCCATGAACTGATGCTAGACTGCATTGTGTCCCTTCAAAATTCATAGGTTGAATTCCTAACCCCAATGCGATGGTATTTGGAGATGGGGTCTTTGGAAGAAAATTAGGTCTAGATGAGGTCCATAAAGGTAGGGCCTTTATGAAGAGTTTGGTACCCTTATAAGGAGAGATTGCAGAGAGCTGGGGTGCATCCTCCCCCCCCACATGCATGAACACACACACGTGAACACAGGTGCGCACACACACACACACACACACACACACGGAAAGCCATATGAGCACACAGTGAAATGGCAGACATTAGCAAGCCAACATGAGGGCTCTCACCAGAATCCAATCATGTTGGCACTCTAATTTCAGAACTCTAGCCTCTAGGACTGTGAAAAAATAAATTTCTGTTTTTTAAGCCACCCAGCCTGTGGTATTTTGTTATGGCAGCCCAAACTGACTAATAGATCTGGTTAATTGAGGTGTTTCCTCCATAATAAGTGGAAGTACTTCAGTGGTTGATAGGAAGCAAATGGAAGCTTAGGCAAAAGGATTGGGGAGGGGTGCATTGGACAGCTAGAGGGATTCTTGTAAACTAGACCTAGGATTTGACAGTTCTGCTGAGGGCTGGCTCTGTGCCCAACCTCCTCCCACTTCTCTTCATCTCACTAGACCAAGAAAATACGCACATCTGTTATCCACAAATACTCTGAATTCCCCCGCCAACGCAGATCCCCAGGAAAACCTAACACAAGCAGAGCAGTGGAGGAGATGCACAGGATATTTGGTGTTTCTCAGGGGGAGGGCTGATTTTTTTCTGACATCTTCTATATTGGTCTCTTAATTTGTCCATAGCCAGTGAGCCACATGATGGTCCAGAGGAAAGATGGAAATGGGACAGTGGGGCTCAAGCCTCAGCTCTGTCACTGATTAGCCATATTGTCTTGGGTAACTCACAGATTCTCTCTTTTTCTCAGTTCCCCTCCATGACCCTGACCACCCTCCCAGCCTCAGTTTTATTCCTGTTCAGCAGAGACCATAGGGAGTAGTGACAGTGAATCCACACTTTGATGTCAGATAGCTCACGAACTCAACACCTGCCTTCTCTCACCTGTGAAACTCTGGGTGAAATTATGTAATAAATCTGAGTTTCAAGTTTATAGCTGTCAAATAGGGTTAATAACATTCCCTATCACCCATGAAAAGAACAGTCCCTTTACACGCACATAATTAAAAATTGCCTGTGAAGCTTTCACTGCACAGCCTATCATGCCAAGTAAACATTAGCTCTCTCTTGCTCCAACACTGTGGAAAAACTTGCAGTAGCCCACAAAACGCCCGGCTCTTATGGACCTCTGGGCCTTGGCTATGCTGGTCTGAGAAATTCCTAGTTGCCTTTTAATCCCCAGTTGAACAGTGAACTCAGGGTAGGGTTTTCTGGCTGTGTGGTAGTGAGCCGCACGCTCCCAAGGGAGCAGTGCTGTGCCTTCTCCAGCCATTATGACTGACAGCCCATCATGTTGTGATGAGTTTCTTACAAGACTTCTTCTTGCTGGATCTCAGACCTCTCCAGAGCAAGGTCAATGTCTTTTTTAGCCGGGTTTTAAACAAAACTGGCATAGCCTTCATTAAGCATTAAGTATTTCAAGGATGGCCATTGGTTGGTTGAAGGAACGGGTTAATGGTTTATTAGATGAATGGGAATCCACCATATCCACTTCTGAGACATCAACATGTAACCATTTCTTTTGTTTTCCCATCAGTTAAATAACTATTTATGAGCATATGTCTGTAAGCCTCATGCTTATAGTCTTAGGGTTAAAAGACATGTTCACCATTTATGGGAACCAATCACACGAATCTTACTTGATCCCCACAGCAGCGCTTGCTGGGAAAGAGCAGATGTTGGTCTGATTTTACTGATGAACAAACAAGGGTCCGTCCAGAAAAGTTCAAGTTGATCCTAAAAGGTCACAGAGCACCCAGCAGTATAACGATCTGGATTTGAGTCCTCTGTACCCTGCTGACCTGCTGTGTGACCTCAGCTCAAGATCTTCCTTCTCTGGAGTGTGGACCAGCCTCCGGGGTCCTTTCTACCTCTGGAAGCATGTAAGCTAGAAAGCCTGTTAGCTGGGAAAACAACAAGGCTGGCAGCTTCCAGACTGGCCTCCGTGAAGGAGCACTGTGTCTCTACTTTGAACATCTCAAAGCACTTGTGCAGCGTGGGGGAGTGTGGTGATGAGGCTGATGGATCCTCTCTTAACTGGCACTTGCAGCGTTCCCATGCCAACTGAAAGGAAGAAAAAAACTAGAAAACAAAAACCAAGCATAAAAAATGAGCATGGTCTATCCTGATGAAAAAATATCCTACTGATGGCAGTGTTCAGTTATGAGAAGCTAATTAATGGGAACTTCAGGTTGGTGTAATTGGCTGGATCTTAGGATTGGGGATAAAGGAAGAGATTAGGTATAAGAGATGCAGGAACCTGGAGGGAAGCAGGCTCTGGGTCGACTTCCCTTATTTGTCACCTCCATCCAAGAATGCACTGTCCTCAGCAACCCCAGAAACCACATAGGCTCGGAAGAAACCCTCAGCTTTTGTTCTGGTCTTGTCACTTCCACCGGCACCAGGAGGCCCAAAGCAGCAAGACAGCATCTTTCTCTTAATATTCAACTGAATTTGTTTTCAGTTTCCTGCCAGCATCCCAGATCCCCAGAGTGCCCGCATGGCTTTATTTTGTCATCTGCTGCCTGGTGACTGGCTGTTCTGCTAATGTCTCCCCCTCCACCCCCCGAGACTTGCTTCCCCCTTGTCTTGCTGGGAGCAGGACATCTGGGCTTCTGGGATAGTAACCACCAGTGCTGGCCTGCAGAGCTTCAGAAATCAGGGCAAGGACCATCGAGGAGCCTTGGAAAGGCCCCTGAGCCCTAAGAAAGGGAGGGATGGAATTAGGCAGACAGGGATGAGATGTGAGCAGATGGAAGCTAAGTAGCTGTGGCAGTTCCTTATAAAGAAATCACAGCTGGAGATGCGTTCATTAAGTCCCCATCGCGGTCCCCTGCTCCTCTTGCATGTACCCCTACAGCTCGTTCATCAGCGAGTATCTCAGTGCTAGCTACAAAATATATTTATATTTTTTCCCTATCTCCACTGCCACCTCATATTTCTTACCAACACGATTTCTTTTGCATGTTCCTGCATCAAGCTCCTAACTTACCTTCTTGTCTCCTCCTAGGCTGTGGACCACTCAGAAACTAATGCGACTTTATTTAAAGTATTGAGCTGAACATGTCATTCCCAGCTTCAAAAAGTGCTGCCTCCATCCCCGGGCCTACCAGGCCCTACAGGAACCCGCCCCTCTCCAATCTTACCGCTGATAGCTCTCTCCTGATGCTAGATTCCTGCCTTCCAGGCCAAGCTGCTTCCTGTCTCTGGGCCATGGCTTGGGTGCGTCCCTCCCCTTAGGTCTCATCTGGTAGGCCCAGGCTCATTATGCCCCTCTCAGCTCACATCTGACTTCCTCAGGGAGCACTCACCTGAGCACTCTACCTGAACTAAAACCCTGCTTGCCCTTGATTTCAGCACTTTTTATTTCCTTCAAAGCATCTTTTGTAATTAGTAACTACTTCGCCTATTTGCTTGTTGCATTATTTAATGTCTCTCTCACCCACTCAGTATAAGCACTGCTGCGAGAGAACAGAATCTGCTTGTTGTTCATTGTATCCTCAGGGGCTAACTGGGGCCTGGCACAGGGAAAGTGCTCAGTAAACATTTATCAGTTGTATGAATAAATGACAGAGTGAATGAATGAGTTTCTATGGTTTTCTCTTTGTTTCAATCCTGGCATTGAACTCAGCCCTGGGGATACGGACATGAATGAGACAGGACCGTAGTTCCGAAGCTGCTTACAGTCTAATGAGGGAAACAGAGATGCCGAATAGTTTCAAGGTAAAAGGTGTAATAACACATACATGCACAATCATAACAATGACAGTGGCTGACCTTGAACCCTTACTGTGTGCTCAGCACTGTGCAAACTATTTTGCATGTATTTTTCATAGAACTTCCAGAAGAACTCTCTTGTTATTATCACATTTAAACTATGTAACAACCCATTTGACAGATGCGGAAATGGAGATACAAAGAGATTAAGTGGGACCCTAACTCCTGAGGCTAGTGATTCTGGAAGTGTGTTTCTCCTGGACCAAAAGTAACTTTATCACCTGGTGTCTTGTTAGAAATGTCCCTTCTCAGACCCCACTCATGACCTCTTGAATCAGCACCTTTGTGGTGGGGCCCAGAAATCTTGCTTTTTTCTGGGATAATTAATCAGCATGGATCAAGATTTTTCCTCTAATAATTCAGTCTCAGCTCACAGTCTGTAAGTGTGGGTTCCTTTTGGATCCAGAGTTCAAGAAGCCACATTATAACCCGAACTGAGTCAGTTACCTTGCTTGACCCTGACCCCCAAAACCTACAGCAGTAAAACATTGCCTGGATGAGCAGCCTCTGTGAAGACAGCTGACCTGCGATGGAGTCTGTGACCCCATTAACCTGGAGATACGTGCTTCACCAGGCAAAGAGAAGGGAACAAAGCCCAAGACAGGGGAACCATCATAAGAAGCTGTCTTCCAAATGCAGTCGACTGGCTGTTTAGCAAAACTTGTTAGACTTATTGCCATGGGCTAAAGGTCACTATGTAATCACAGTAATTAGTAAAAATAATAATACCATAAATTTCGATGACACTTTTAACATTTTCAGGGCATTTTCACATCTATTTTCTCTTTTAATAATCTGTTCAGGCACACAAAGCAGAAAAGAACTGGAAGGACTCTCAGCCTGTCTGCCAGGGGTGAGGGAGAGAAGGAGTTGTGTCTGAGGTCTCATGGCCTGTTGGTTTAGTAGTGATAACAGCTAACAGGCATGGAGAGCCTGTGAGGGCCAGGCTCTGTGCTACATGTGCCAAGTTCAGTTTTGTTTACAAACCCCTAGATCTGAGGCTTCCAGATGCCCATCGGGTCTAAGTAAGATTTCTCTTCTTCCACCGCACTCTGAACTTCTTACACCTCTCCAGTCACTCATTCTTTCAACCTTTAACTTATATGCCACCCAGAGGTAAGGGGACAGAGGTGACCGTGCCTGCCCACAAGTTGCTAGCTTTCTCTGAGGGGCCCTGAGTGATGCGGTGCCACCCACACTGGACCTTGCAGGACAAAGGCGAATTACAGTTGACCCTTGAATGACACAGGTTTGAGCTACCTGGTCCACCTGGGCGTGGATGTTTTTCGATAAATACAGTACAGCCCTCTAAATGTATTTCCTCTTCCTTATAATCATCTTAACAACATTTTCTTTCTTTCCAGCTTATTTTAGTGTAAGAATACTGTATAAAATACCTATGTGTGTTAATCGACTCCTCATGTAGTCAGTAAGGCCTCCAGTCAACGGGATGTTATTAGTGGCTGAGTTGTGGGGGAGTCAGAAGTCCTACGTGGAGTTTTGACTGTGTGGGCCATCAGCACCCCTAGCCCCCTGTATTGTTCAAGGGTCAGCTGTATTTATCAATTCAAAAGGTGCCAGATCCAAGATTCTCAGCTGTCCTCTGAGGTTTGAGCTTGGTGCATAAGAAGAATGGATAATTCGTTTCTGACCAAAAGCACAACATGGAGCCAGCTATGAAGGGGGCTGCAGTCAAAAAGAACACCTTCAAAACTGTCTTCACAGGAGCCCGTGAATGTGGAAGGGATGGTAGGGAAGGCATGCCCAAGCCAGAGGATCGAAAGATGGGGGTCTTTCTAGATCTAGATCTAGGGCCAGAACCTCCATACTTCCATCCCTTACAGACTCTGTGACTTTCGGCAAACTTCTCTACCTGTCAGGCACTCTGCTTTGTTCTCTCTGCAATAAGGACTAGAATTCCTGACTTTCCTGCTTCACAGCAATCTTTGAAAATCAAGTGTGAGAATTAGCAATAGTAATAATATTAATGGCTAACATCGATTGAGCAATTATATGTATTACTCACTTTCACTAGCTTCTTTCATTGCATTCTCAAGGCATCTTAGGAGGCAGGTACTACTTTAGAGTCCAAAATATAGGTCATCAAAAGAGAGCTTTAGTAACTTACTAAGGTCACCTCTCAAGAAATGATAGAGCAAGGATTTGGACTCAGGTGAGGTTGATCCCAGAACTTAGTACTATTAAATCAATGCACCAGAGTTCCAGATTGACTGGGAAATCATAAAGCTCTGCAGATGTAAGTTATGATGATGAAATGGGTAGAATGCAAAGCGGGAACAAAAGTTAGGGCCTGGGATCAGAAGCTGTTAACGCGACCTTCGGGGGTTGGTGGGGAAGTGCTTCCAGATCCAAGATGCTCCAGGGAATTGACACAGTACCACTGCAGGCTAAGCAGGCAGCAGACCCTAGATGGTGAGTCAGAGTTAAAGAGTCCGAGTCAACCTCCAGGAAGAAGGGTTCATGCAGGGTGATTTAATACATGCCATACACTGCACAAAGCATCGGGAACTAAAGAAAGAGACACTGGAGGCAGAGGGGTTATCAGACAGCTGGAGTTTCCAGAGGCCTCTGATTTTTTGCTGCAGTTCCAAAGGTGCATTTCATTTAACTCCATCCGCAGCCAGCTGGTAGTCTGGGGGGGTGCCTTTGGTAGGGCTACAGTGTCTATCTCTGACTCAGTAGGTGAGAAGAACTAGATCTCTCTGGGGAAAAAAAAAAAAAGGCAGAAACTCCATCTTGCAGCTCTCCCCTGAGCCCGGATAAGGACCAGCTTCAGTGTTGACCTGCTGACGGCCGTTTGGGAGTAAGCAGCTGATTGTTTTTCTGCAGAATTTTGAACAGTTTAGATGTGTCCCTGTTGATCAAAACTAAAGACAATAAGGAAAATAACATGACAGCTCATGTTTATTGTACTCGATTCAAGGAGTCATTTTAAAGTGTATTTTAGGGTCGAGGAACTTTTGTAAGTCCCCCCTCTCCCATCATGTCAAAGATATTACAGTGCACCCTCACCACACATTAAATCTAATTTACATTAGTTGAGTGGTGGCACTGTGGACTAGTTGACATAATAACAAATTTTATAGACTGCTAAATATTTATTAATTGGATATTGCAGTTTGCTTTTAATATTTTAGGGCCAATGTATTTGTTTTTCTGGTGAGAAGTACTTTGTAGGCCCTTCAAAAGATCAAAGGCCCCCAACACTGTGCTTATCATGTCGAATGGAAAACATGAGTCTATAATTATTGTGGGCTGGGAGTTCAGTGGTTCTACGCACTGCCAGTGGATAAGCCCGGGGACTCTGCAACTGAACTGCCTTGACTTTGAATTCTGGCCCCACTGCTTATTAGCTGTGTGATCCCTGGCAAGTGCTATAATCCTATGTGTACCTCAGCTTCCTTATTTGCAAAGTAGTTATTATAAGGACTAACCCAGATAACACACGCTGCCTATAACGTAGCATGGAAAGTTGTGGTTCTTTGTACAGTGTCCCTGCGAGGTAGCCACTGTGTTTATTCCCATTTTGAACAGGAAGTCAGTGAGGTTGAAAGGTTGTAACACACAAAATTTGGTAAATGGTGGAGTGAGGATTTTGAGCACAGGTGGTCTGATATTCTTAATCAGTAAGAGTTTATATCAGGATGGGCGAAGTTATACTACAGTAGCAATGACTGCCATATTGCCCTGGGCCAATATAATGTGAGTTTATTTCTTACTATGCTGCAAGTCAGTACAGGATAGCAAAAAGGCATTGTTCCTCAAATTCACCCAGGGACCCAACCTAGAGAGTCACCTTCCTGACAAATGCTTCCATGATCACTGTGGCAGGGAAATAGATGTGACAGGCACAGGCTCTTAAAGCTTCATCGCAGACATACTACTACTACATACATAGACACTACTTCCCCTCATGGTTCATTAGACCAAAAAAAACCACAAAACTGGACTGAGCTTCAAAAGAGAGGCAGGGAGGAGGCAATCATACCATATCATTAGAAGGACAACTAGGGAGTTGTGAACAACCCTAATGTCACCTAATGTCAGAGGGAATTTTGTGGGATCAAACTAACCTATTTAAATTATTATGAACAGGGCCTAGAACACAGTAAGAAATCTTTGAGTGCTAGGTATTAACTCTCCTGAATTAAGGAATTGTCTCCTGTGATAACTATTTCATAAAAATATTTTCCATCTGATTCTCTTGATCCTGGTCCTCCCTCTTCCACTGACCCATCTTGCAGTCCACTATTATGAGCCATTTTACTCTCCACATCTGTCTCTTTTCATGCCATCTTCCAGTGAATCCCTGTTGTCTTATGGAACAAAGTTCAGACACCCAAGCCTAATACTAAAGGGAACCCATCCTCTAGTTCCAACCTCCTTTGGACTTTCTCTTCATGATATGTTGGCTCTGATTAGCTCAGAAGACCAATTCAGTTCCCTACATTAGTCTTGCATATTCCTAGCTCATGCTTTAATATGTACCATTCCTTGTTGTATGATCTCCCCTTTGGGGATGCTTCTTCCCTTTCTGAATTCTTAGATCCTTTATGAAACATTTTGCCACTGCCTCCAAGAAGCCTCCCCCTCCACCACAGCCTGCAGTGATTTCATTCAGGGCTAAACATCCTCAGTATTCCTGAACTGCACTACTCATTTGGCACTGAACTCAGACTGCTTTGAACTTTTTTCCCTTTTATCTTTTTATGCTCCTGTCTTGGTTGTTGTGGAAAGGACACAGAATACAACATCAGACAGATGTTGGTCTAAATCTCAAGATGTTGGTCTAAATCTCTCAAGGCCTTGAGACCCTGTGTAGGTCAGCCACTGCCCCGAGCTTCCTTCTCCTTTTCTGCGACATGACAGTGATTATGCCTACTTCACAAGGATGTTATAAGGAGAGAAGCAAAAATGAGGTGGAGTGCCCAGCGTGTAGCAGGTGACTGTTGTCATAATCCCTGATTCCCTGTTCTCCTAGAACACGACATGTAATAGGCAGTTCAGTGAGTATTTGTTGAACGAATGAATAATCACCAGCAACTCTTACCACTTGCCAGTTGTCTCCAAAAACTGTAAGTTCTTTGAAGACAGGGAACCTCGGAAAGTAAGTGCTCTTTGGGAAAGAAATCCTAGGCAACAGTTCTCAAACTTAAGTTGCAGGAGAAGCAAGGAAGATTATTCAAAATGCTGATTGTTGAGCTCGAAAGTTACTAAATCAGAATTCCTGATATAGAGTCTAAAAACATGCATTATAATGAACTTCCTAAGTGATAGTGATTCTACCGTAGACCTTGTCTGGTAAGAGGGTACAGATCCTTCCAGATAGGTGTCTGCCAGAGGGATGGTCCTCTCTGGAGTAGCCTGCCTGCATAGCTAATTCATTTAATTCTAGAGTATTCTTTTAAAAATCAATTCATTAGAATTGGATGAATTTGTGTCCACTTAATTGGTATAGTGTGTGCTTTTCTAAATAGTACTAGGCTTGAAGTGAAGATGGCAACAATTCTTTAGGGTAGAGTTCTCTGATAATATTTGACTTTGTCTTTGTACCCAGTGCCTTCTTTTTTAAAAATATTTTGTTCATTATTTGACAGAGAGAGACACAGCAAGAGAAGGAACATAAGCATGAGGAGTGGGAGAGGGAGAAGCAGGGTTCCCAGAAAGCAGGAAGCCCAGTGTGGGGCTCGATCCCAGGACTCTGGGATCATGACCTGAGCTGAAGGCAGATGCAGAATGACTTAGACACCCAGGCATCCCTACCCAGAGCCTTTTGATTAGCATCTAGCTTAGGGATCTTTACATTGGTGGCCAACAACCTTTGTTGATCCATTGAAAAAAATATATTTGTAATTCCAGTAGACCTATAAGATTCTATAGGTCTCTAGAGGATAGTATTGTCCTTGAAGTCAAAGATCACCCATTAAACCCATCTGGTGGTTGATAGAAGTCCCGGGGTAATCTTTGCTATCTTTTGGCAGAGCTCTTCTTGGATAAATACTGAAGAGACACATTCGGTCTTAGCGATGTCAGTTTAGGCTCTCTCAAGGATGCGACTATTTACTTAACAGAGGTACAGCCCATGGGACATACATCACCTATTGAATTCCAGAGCTTAGCAGTTTATTGGAAGCGTACACTATGCTTTCACACAGAAGAGCCAACTTATCCAGTTGGCAAGATGATTTACCTTCTACTTTCTTCTCAGTCTGGTGCACTGGTTCTCAACTGGGGGTGATTCTGCCTTCTTCCCCTCCCCCAGGGTGCATGTGGCAATGTCTGGGACAGTTCTGATTGTCACAACTCAAGGGAGAGGAGAGACTACTGGCATCTAGGTAGGAGCATTGGATGCTGCTGAATATTCAGTTATGTGCAGGACAAACCCCTACAACAAAAAATTATCTGGTCCAAAATGTCCTTTGTACTGAGATTGAGAAACCCTGGTCTAGTTCCTCTCACTGGCCAAGTGCTAAGCTCTGGTTCCCTCTGATAGTTCACGGAACAGAACCTAGATGGGCTCTTTGGAGTATTCCTTATGCAGAATCAACTCCAGCTGGCTTTCCTCCAAGGGAAGGCAAGGGTTGGGGGATTGGGTAATTCCCATCCCTTCTTTCCTCAAACCTGAAGCAGGTTTTGTCAGAGCAGAATTGTGGAAAGTTGTCATGGCATTTTATAAATCAAGCGTTAGTAGTCATCACTATAGCTGGAATCCAAACCAGAACCCTCTCTCCTGGCTACCTGAAGGAGCCAGGCTTGGACTTCTCCAGATACTATCCCTGCCTTTCCTGGTCTGGTGGAGAAATACTCAGCTCAGGAAATGGAAGAGTCACTTTACATACACAACTGGCACTTTGACTGATGAAAGTTTGTTAGTTGTGGTTGTGGTGTGGAACGGCCAGGATGGAAGCCAACTTTCCTATTAGCTACTTAGCAACAGTCAGTTCGCACTCTAAACAATGCCAGTCCTATGGAAATTAAAGAGTGGGATTGTCATGTGCTCAAAAGATGACTGGGTCCCATCCAGCAGGCGTGGGTTTGAGCCTTGGCTCCCAATTTTGCTAGTGGGTCTTTTCCTTCATCTGTACAATAGAGATAATAATTCCTACCCTCTGATGGAAAGGATCAATCAGATGGCTGCTGAGGTGCTCTGGAACTTATACCACAGTTGCTCCCCAAAAGTGGACATTAGAATTAGGGAGACTTCTATACTGGCCCTAGTCTTTAGAACCATGTTTAGGAATCGCTGCATTATAATTTGGAGAAATATTTTTGTAACTGCAGCAAATCAGAAAAATGAGGCCCATATAGTAAAGCAAAATGTATATTTTATGGGACTCCTTTACTCTGAGATTATGTGCTTTTTCTTTTTTGTTGTTCAAGTGCCTTTTCTGTTATGAAATATGATGATGGTAGATTGCAGGATGTTTTGTTTTAAAACACACTTACATGAAAATATTGAAAATTAACATCCTATATCAGTCCCTGACACATCTTTAAATTTCCTCTAGTCTTTGAAACCTAATGCAAAGGAAGCTCTGCAAAGTCACCTCAGCAGGAATGTTATTATTGCAGACGATATATTTTGCTTAAGTTTGTGTGCCTATAACGTGGGAATGTTGGGCATATTAAAAGGACCTTTCATATGCTTTTTAAGCCTATAACAGATCTTACGTGCCTAGGTTCACGCCGAAATGCAGACAGGGACGCACAGTGTAGCAAGACAAAGATCAGCTACTTTGGACTCAGACGTAGTTGATGTCTGCTCTGAGCTTAGCCCTTGCCAGTTTTGTGACTCTACTACACTAAGGGCCTCAGTTTCCTGATCTGCAAAAAGGGATGCTAGTAATACCACCTGCTAGGGTGGCCGGAGTGATTTTGCGGGGAAAGGGGCCATGGAGAAACTAGTGGTGGCTGCTTGGAATTGTTCCTTCTCTAACTCGCAACAATGTTCTGTACATCGTTCTTGAACCATCTTCTGTAAACGATGTTCTGTGTATAAATGGCAAATTGGTGATGTGGAGGCTCTTCCAGCTCTAAGCTGGTGACTTCTCCCTTGCCTCCCTCTGAGCACCTACAACCCCAATATCCTAACCCTGCCTTCTGGGGTGTGGGCTCAGGGGACCAAATGGCTTCATGTGCATCAGACCCACATGGAGGCCCTGTTAAACCCCACAGCTTTGCTGGGCCCAACTTCAGAGTTTCTAATGTAATGGGACTGAAGTGGGGACTAGAATCTGCATTTCTCACAACTTGGACGTGATGCTAATGCTGCTGTCCAGGCACCACCTTTTGAGAACCACTGGACTCACTGTTTCCTTCTCTTTTCAGCAACGATTCACTGCTACAATTCCTGACTGTTGGCTGCAGTTTTTCTGGCCATTTTCCAAAGCTGGCTCTCATTCAGCATCTCCTATCATAGTAAAGATGCTACATCCGTCCAGAAAAATAATGCAACTCCCTGGGTCCCATCCATCTGCAGGTCCCATCTGACCTGCCCCTGGCCCGTCTCTCAATCAACTGACATCCAGCCCACTGCCCCCACCTGGTTTGATCCATCCCCCTTCCACATTGTAGCTCTATGACCTTGTTCAGGTTGGTTCACTGGAATAGATGTGTGAAGAATGAGTGTTTCTCCCCCACCTCAAGAACCTGATTAGTTGTGTCCTGACTGGAACCATGGAGTATGGTCTATTGTTGGCCAATAGAAATAATTATGGCAAATTTTCTCATTAGGGTCATGTTTGCATATTTTGTGTTAATGGGAATCACTGCTTGTTTGGACTGAGTTGTCTTCATTCCAGACATTTCTGCTTCACAATAAGAGGCATCTGTGCTTGCAATCCAGGGGGTGAATTACCGTCTTGTATTGTAGGACTGGGCTGTCCCTTCGGGAAGCATCTTTCCAGAACACCCATTCTCACGGAGGTGCCAGGAGAGTAGGACTTAACCTAACAAATGATTTTCTTTCATAACAAAGCTACCACTAGACATCAAACTCATGGGCCCCTCCCTGAGGGACTCCGGTTCTGATGTTCCGTCTAGGACTCAGTGTATCCTCAGAGGCCAGGCCTCTAGGGTCCCTGTCAACTCTTGAGCTGCCTCAGCCCAAGTGGACATTCTTGTTTCAACTACTTTCTCAAAACGAGAGTGGAAACTTAAAACAGGATAAGCCCTGGGAAAGTGGGAGTTGGCCTCATCACATCAAGGTATCTGTGACAAGCATCAGAAACTCTTCTGGAGCTGCTTTTGTCATGCAGCTAGGGAAGAACACATAAGAACACCTAGATGCCAAAAGTCAGGGCAGCATGAGGGAGTCCCAGAGAAGCCCAGAGTGACATTCATCAGCTCTGAAGATTGTGACTTGAGCCTGGTCTTGTAGTAACAGGACATCCTGAGGCTTTGAGCAAAGCACGTTCAAACCTCCAAAACTTTTGCTTTGCTTGGAGGGGATACTTGTGTGAAAAGAGCAGCTTTCTGGAATTCGCATGTTGAGAGAAGCACCATTCACACCCTCTGCTGGGTTACCTTGAGCAACTCACCTCGCCTTTCTGAGCCTCAGTTTTCAGTTCCCTCATTTCTGAATTGGCTAGAAACCTCTGCTCGGCCCACCTCCCGGGGACATTGTGAAGCCCCAGCATGAATGCTACTAAAGCCAACACTTCTTGTCACAGCAACAGCAACATCCCTAATGGCGTGAGCACCCGTGCTGCTCTGTGGACTGTCCTCTGTGCTGTGTCGGTCCATTTTTACGGCAGCCCTGGGAGGTGGCTACTGGCATCATACCCATCTTATAGGTGAAACAGCTCAGGCACAGAGAGGTTAAAGAGGTTAAAGAGCACGCCTAACCTCACACAGTTGGTCACGATTGGAACTTAGCCTTGCCTGACTCACCTGCATTTAATCATTAAGACACTGCTCTGCGATAGATGTTAAAAATGTTTTAGTGAATTCTAAGTCACTCGGTGGAGGGAAGATGATTTCTTTGCCATGCCCCAGCTCACTCTCCAAGCCTTACACAGCTGGCAGCAGAGCCAGACCCCTCATGGCCCAGCCTGCCTCCATCGTGGTGTCTCTTCCTGCAGGGGATCATCTTTCCTTTGTTGCTCCTCCCTTGCATTATGAAAATGAGAGGCAGCTGTGAGCCCCGCAGATCGCAAATGGAATTGTGAGTGTTGCTACCTCTGCTAACAACTAATTCATTACCAGGCGGCGGACAGTTTCCGCTGTGCTGTTACAATCTATTTGGCTTCCAGGTGCCACAAGGAATCAAAACCAATCTGCTCGGTGGTTAAGCCTGGTGGTGCTGGCATTCAGACAGGGATGTTCTCTCTCCCTGGGCCTCTGATGGGTGTCCTCCCTGATGAGGAGCCTTCCCCCTGGGCAGGACAGGCTTTGTGATGGGAGATGGACACTGGAAGATACATCTGGACTTGAAAGGGACTCCGTCTAGTCTCTCATACCTTTCAAGAAATATTCATCAGATATGTATGGGGCACCCATGATGGCCCACATACTGTTGTGCCGGGGGTGGGAAAACATCGGTGAGCAGAAGGAATCTCTGCTCTTACTTGGGTTGCGGAGAGACACACAAGCAGTGAATCAACAGATAGCACCAGAGGTAATCTCAGATCCTAAGAGGCAAGAAGAACATAAAAGTGGTGATATGATAGAGATGCAGGGCTGGACGGGGATGGATCCTTCAGTTAGGATGCCTGGCAAAGGATGGGATGTTTGAGCTGGGCTGGAAATGGTAAGCAAGAATCAGTCCTGGGAAAAAATAGGGAAGACCATTCTAGGCAGAGGGAATTTCAAGTGTGAACGTTTTCAGATGAGTCCAAGTTGGGGAGATTCAAGAAATAGAAAGGAGGCCCAAATACTTGGGTCAGCAGGGAGCAGATCACACAGGGCCTCATAGACCGTGGTCCTACCTGGGCACCTCCTCTTTGAGGAATCCTTTGAGGTGCAGGAAACCAAGGCGGGGGTTACTTTCTATGTATTTGTCATATCTCTAAACCTCTCCAAGACTAAGACCCTGTCTTTTTCTTTCTGTATCACCCCAACCAAACCTTACACAGTTCTGGGCATAGAGCGGATAGATTCTCACAACAGCCTGATGACTAGAAGGTGTAGCTTAAGGAAGATGTTGCAGACCTCAGACATATAATTTATCTTTACCCAAGAAGACATTTTTTTTTAAATATTAAGCAAAAGGATGGACTGCCTCAGTAGCCCCTGACCTCTTTATTACTAGAGGTATGTAAGTAAAAGATGGACGATCAGTTGGCAGAAGATTACTGGACAGAGGTAGTAGTAGTAGTTACAGTTGTAATAGAAGTAATATTCTCACATATTGACTGGTCTAGATATGCAGGTACTTGACATATACAATCTCATTTTATGCTCCAAACAACCCTGTAAGGAAGTACTATTATGTACACTTCCCAGTCCTGGAGACCGAAACTCTGGTGGTTTGACAGTGTGCCGGTGGTCACGCAATGAGTAGTAGCAGGGTCCAGACTAGAATCCCACGCTTTGAAATCCTCTCTATAAAAACTGCTGAGAGTCCATACTTTGACATGGCCTGTTCCTTCTGTCCTAAACTGAATTGCGGGACATGTGGGAGGCATGTTATTCTCTTCCAGCCTTTGCAGTCCCTCACGTGTGTTAGGGAATAATATAATGCAGACTTGTAGAATCTCATAGAATACAGTGAGAAGAATGGCTGAAAACGTGTTTTCCCGCCAGCGAAATCATTCCCGAAAGATTTCGTCGTGGTTCCTCACTCTCGCCCCTCTTTTCACTTTATCCGAACAGTATGTTAGCTGCCAACAGCAAAGGTTAAACCATGCCAATGAAGAAATAAAAATAAAAATTCACCAGCCTAGAAACCTGATGTTTATATCACCTTCTTTCACAACATTTTAAATGAGGCCATCGCTCTCTGGAAGCTGAGACCTGAGTTTCTTGAGGAGAAGGGATTTCAAGAGAGGAAAATGATCTTTGGGCATAAAAATGAAGATAGCCAGAGTTCAGGTCCTATAAAGCTCCCTTCCCTGTCTGGCCTTGCCTAAGGACCACTTTTCCTTATGACCTTTCTAATACACCTATACCCCCAATCCCTCTGTGGCCTCCTCCATCCTAGAAGATCCAGTTGGGTCAAAATGGTCAGCCTGTGAGCTTAGTCTGGTCTGCAGTGGGCAGACAGTGCTTTAAAAACACTAAATGAGAATGTCTTTTGAAGGATGTACAGGCTTCTCAGCCCTGCCTACCTCCCCCATTCATGACACCAGCATTTGCCTTGAGACCCATGGTGAAGGTCATAGAACTTTGGAGCTGCAAGGGATCCATGAGGCCATCTCTGACAACGTCCTATGAAATCTCTCAAAGAGGAACATTTGATACTGACACTTGTATAATTGGACATGTATTGGACCTGGCAAGCCTAGTGTGTAAAAAGTCAGCTTTGTAATGTTTTAAAACTTTGATATTAGTAACAACCATTATTAGCATTTACTAAACCTTTATTAGAATCTTCCATTTCCTAGCCTAAATGTTCTTAAAAATTGTCTGTCTGACGGGGTGCCTGGGTGGCTCAGTGGGTTAAGCTGCTGCCTTCGGCTCAGGTCATGATCTCAGAGTCCTGGGATCGAATCCCGCATCGGGCTCTCTGCTCAGCAGGGAGCCTGCTTCCCTCTCTCTCTCTCTCTGCCTGCCTCTCCATCTACTTGTGATCTCTCTCTGTCAAATAAATAAAATCTTTAAAAAAAAATTGTCTGTCTGACATATCTCTATGCAGTGGAGACTATTTTTTTTTCCTCCTTAGCTCAAGAGCTTAAGGTGCTTCCTCAAGGTCAAAGAGGTGATATTTGATTGCCGGCATTGACTCTAAAAACAGTGTATTTCCAGAACAGGAGACACCAAAAAGCTTAACCAAGATCCTCAGGCCAGGGGTCCCCAATCCTAATGCCCATAGGGGCTGGACTGATAATGTGACTGAGTGACTCCAAGAAACAAGAGTAGTGACAGATGGCAGACACATAAGACAGCCTCCATGTTGGAGAGCCTGCAGAAGTACCATGGGGATCATGGGAACTGAAGAATACACATCCTAACCAGATGGGGGCAGCCACTACTGGCCTCTAGCCTCCCATGGCCACCTGTGAATGCCAAACTTCCCAATTTTTCAAGGGAAGCTGAAAACCTGAATTTTTATTTGAAAGTACTCAGCTGTTTAATATTGCCAAGTAATTCAAATTTTTTGAAACATTTTGCCAGCTGAACAAAATACACCCAACTTTATGTTACCTTTGATCTTATCCATGTCTTCATCCTTTATCTGGGCAAACAAAGGACAAGAGAAAGAAAATGACTTCATGGATCATCCAACAAATCACATGGCAAAGCTGAGCCTAGAACAAAGGCTTTTTTTTTTTTTTAACCACAAAGTGTTATTTGCACTGTCCAGATATGTGAACTCCCTCCACCCCAACCTCCCGCCGTGCCTGCACATCTCTGTTGCCCAGGAAATTGAAACTTGGTTCCTTCTAGTCCCTCCCGAGTTTCTCTATGTGTTAAGTGGGGATTTACCCTTCATGGAGGGTGGAGATGAAATTAAGATGAAACCTTGGCAGGGCAAGCCAATTAAGGCTTTCTTTCCTACTGCTTTGTCTTGGCAGTCAGACCAGGAGTCCCTAGCTGTCTTGTCTGAGGACAAATGTCTGGTGTTCTCTTGCTGTCCATTAGGTTGGAAAAGCACGATGTTCCTCTTGTCTCTCTTGGTCATAGAGAGCAGCCATTTTAAGTGAGGGTGCTGGCAAAGCACACCCAGGTGAGTCATTCCTACTAGTTTATCATGGGTTCAGGGTCTACTGTTTCCTACACAGGCTTTACAGAGGTCCAAAAACTGTCCCTCTAGATGGATCCACAGAGACAAAATTCACCTCATAAAATAGGAATTCTGAAGAGTAGATGACTGGGTCACCTACTATCTGAATCTCAACTCATGCCTATCATGGCCCCAGGTTTGTTCCCTTCTCTATCTCTGAATTGCCTGTGATGTAGGTGGTATAACTCCTTTTACAAATGAGGAGGCTGAGGCTCTAGAGGTGCTGGGACTTGGCCCAGAAAAGTACTTCTGGAGTTAAAAGGAAGGGAGATTCTTAGGGACTGAGGAACTCAGACAAGCCTTCCCAGAGGGCTTGGGAATCTAGCCACACATGAGATTAACGAAAGTGAGAAGGAAGGTGGTGAAGGTGGTCTGGGCTTGATGAACAAACAGAACCTTTTTTTCTTTTGAATAATAATGTGTCGAGTTTGGAGCAGCTTTTGTTCTTCTGAAAAAGCTTTCCCAAATTTGCTGGATAGCCAGAATCACCGTGTGCAGGAGGGAGCTTTGAAAATTGGCCCTGTTTTCTAGTTTGCCTGAGAAAGAGTAGGAGGCATGGGGCTGTGAGGGTGGAAAACACCGCCATCCATGTGCTGCTGGGATAATGTGTCTGGTGAGCCCATGCTGAGGCCACAGGGGAACAGAATCACCTAACGGAGGCACATGTGGTACATTTGTATCTTTGGGGCTTAGAGGAAAGCCTAACAGGCCCTTGGGGATGAGAGGACTTGCCAGGCAGGAGTCCAGAGAGAATGCTGGCTTTTGAAAACAGGTGTTTGTGGGGGCAGAGGGTGTGTTTCTTCCCCCTCTTGGCCAGCGGATGAGCTATTTTGAGCAGAAGCCAGCAGGATCCACCCTGAAGAAAGGGATCTCCCACGAGGAATGGGGACTCTGCTTCTCTCTGGGAGGAGGAGAAACTGTCTTCATTCTAAGCCATTATGAAGACTCTACTCACCCACATTTTTGTCTTGGGTCTAACTCGGCCAGTATGAGATACTAAGAACCCTTAGTCTCCTGTTCTGTTTTTTTCCCCAGAAATAGGAAAAGTGTCTTTCTGTAGCCAACTGTGGGAAACATCCTGGAACCACACTGGAGGCCAACCCCTGAACACCGTGGAATGACTTAGCTTGCTGGATGGCACTCCACAGAGCCCTGGGACACACTCCAGTATATCTGTAATCGCCTGTGAGGCCAAGTGGGCCCCCACAGACAGCTGTGGAGAGGTTTCTCAGGCGATGGGCTCCCATCCACAGGTCATGATTACTTACCTGTCCTGGGCAAATCAAAGCCTTCACCATTTCAAGGAAGCTTAGAGCAGAGGGAGGCCATGTGGGCTATCAAGAGGAGTACTGGACTTAGAAATGAGATCTAGTTCATACCTCTTGTTGCCACTTACTAGCTTGACCTTGAGAAAGCCCTTTCCTTGTTTTCTGAATGCTGCTTTTTTTTTAGTCTGTGAGATGTGAATGGGAGCAGAATCTTTAAACTCTACAGTTCCTGATCATGTCACTTTCCCTCCCCAAAGCCCTCTGATAACTTTCTCTTGCAAGTACCCAACACTGTAACTGGGCCCAGTGCTTCAGCAGAACATGGTCCCCACCTACCATGCCAGCCTCACAACATTGCCCTCTCCCCACCTGAACCCTGCCAAACTCCTTCCACCTCAGGCACCCCCACATGGGTGGTCTGCCATTCAGACCTTCAGAATGCTCACCTCCATGTCCCCTCCTCACTGTGCTAACCCCTGTTCATCCCTAGAGCTCTTATCAGTGCCGTTTCTTCAGGGGGCCCTTCTCTGGCCCTCTGCCCAGGCTGTTCTTCAGGTTAGTTCATAAGCATCTTACACTTTTCCTTAGAAGCACTTACAACAATGGAAATTAGACCATTGCTTATGTAACTACTTGCTCATCATCTTTCTCTACCAGACAGTAAGCTCAGTGAAGTTGTAGACCATGACTGTCTCTATCACAACTGTATTTCCACAGGTAGAACTCACAAGGTCTAGAAACAGGGGGTGCTCAGTGATTATTTGCTGAACACAACTGTATGTGGTCAGTAAACCCCTCTGGCTTCAGATATTCAGAAGGGGAGGGGAATAGAGCCTTTGTGGGATAAGAAGTCCATTGACAAAACCTCACTTTCCTGGCCTAAAGAGAAGAAAAACGATCTTCAGTGTTCCCATATTCATCTTCACCTTAAGATCAGACAGCACACCAACACGTTGCCACAATACAGAATTGACTCACCTGGGTGAGTATTTGCCCACAAAACAGATGATTAATGAACTTGTAAACACTCACTCATCTAATATTATAGCAACGTGTGTAGGGTCTTCCCACTCTTTATCCTGTTAACTTTCACTGCAGTTATTACTGTATCCATTTTACAAGTCAAGAAGCTGAAGCCTGCAAAGCTGAGTAGTTTTCTCATGGCCACTTGCTGATTACTAACCTTGGATTCTTTGTCTGGCAAACTTTCTACTAATGTCACTAATCTGTTTGCTTAATATTTTTCTTCCTTGACCCATTTGTGATTTCTTGAATAATTTAGCCTTGAGATAGTCCTAGACTAGCAGTTATCAAATTTTCTCATTTGACATGATCCATATTTATTTATTTACTCCCACCTAAATGTAGTAGATAAGGCCCTGCTCTAGAGAACGCTCCAGTCTTTCTAGGTATGTAGTTCATAAACACATGAGTGATTACAGGCATTCATTTATTTATTTAGAAAATGTTCACCTACAACGTGCTGGGGACTGTCCTAGAAATTAGGAGCAGAGAGATGATCAAGGCAGCCCTCTGTTCCCCTGATGCTTATATTCTCTTGGAGATGAGTGGGAAGAAAGAGAAATTGTAGATAAACCCATCAACAATAAAACTCGGATAGTGATTAAGTGCTGGGAGATAAGTATTAAAGAGAATGGGATAGTGTGGCAGGGAGGAAGATCAGCTGCTTAGGAAAGGTGGTCAGGGAGTGACGTATGACTTAAGAATCTATGAAAACAAGTTGCTAAGCATGCCAAGAGTTGGAGGCAGAGGGTAGCAAGTGCATGGCTCTGGGGCACCAACAAGAATGGAGAATTTGAAGAAAAGAAAGAAGGCCCACCTGACTGAAACAAACTGAACACAATGGAGAGAGAGTGGTGGGTGGTGGGGTCATCAAGGCAAACAAGGCCAGGTGCTAGAGGGCCTGCGAGGCCATGGTCAGTTGAACACAGAATGGTGTAAGAACTCAGACCAGGCTATAAGCCATGGGATATCTCAACCATGAGTCTGATAAGAATTCAGAGGAGAGGAAGGCTGTGGCAGATGGAGGCAGTCAGAGAAAAGTTGCCAGTATTTGCAGGAAGAGTAGTCAGTATCTGGCTGCTAGTCTGCAGGATATTCCAAACTGGGGATAACCAGGGTTGGCATGGAGGCAAGAATTGACATGGTATGTACGTGTGTGTGTTCAACACTTGTGTGCATGTGTTTGTGCATGAGTACCGAGGAGGAGAAAAGACAAAGTTCAGTGGTCAGAAGAGAGTAGATCATTATGCACTTTTGCTGGGGAAATCAAAATATTCATGGTAGTGCCTGTTAAAGACCAGATGAAAAGTTTCACTCTGAACCCAAGTGAGTTTCTAGATTTCCTCTGAGGTTTCTCAAAAGTCTTGAGATCATTTATCCCCTGTTACTTACATCCCAGAAACAACAGCCTCACTAGGAAACACTGAGTTGTGATGGGTCAGATCCAAAAGAATCCTTAGAGTTGATCAAATCCAACCCTCCCTACCCCTGCCCTGCCCCAGATTTGACACATATGAACAATTAGGAGCTCCAAAAAGGGCTCCAAAAAGGGAAGGATCCAAAAAGGAAGGGACTGGTTTACATACAGGTAATGTTAGAGCAGGTACTCTGATGCTCCTTCCTTGTTCTTTACCAGGAATCAGGGGATGGTGTGTCCTACAAGTGTCTCCTTGGAGGTGGAATGAGGGTAAGGGGGTGGATCTGCCTGTTCTCTTTCTTGTCCATTTCTCCTGACAGGTCTGCCCTACTGTAGGTGCCACAGGCCTGGGGGTCTTCCTATCAGATGGCGCTAGGGAAAGAGCTAGATGGCTGCCTCCAAACACAGAGCACTCCCTTACGGGTGGTGGGCCCAAAACTTGTCGATAGGTTCAGAACAGATTTCGAGGGGCTGCAACAAGAAAAAAATGCCAGCCTCTGAACAGAAATCTAATTATAAAAAATGAATCCATTTCCCATATATATATATATTTACCCTACCCTCACCTTGAGTAACCTCCTCTGTGAAGTCCGCTGCCAGCCACATTGAACTGTTTTATCCACCATTCTCAGAGTCTTGGAGAATCTTTAGCCCTGAGCTGTTCTCACTATGGGAAATAAAAGGTCATTTGGAGGTGGTATGTGATATCACTAGAGAGATATATACCATGAAGCCTTCCTACCCTCTAACATCTTCTCCCATAATTAGATTTACCTATTCTCCGGCTTTAATTCTCCCTGTTACTACCCCTCCATTTGGTTGAAGGAACTGCTATTTTTAACTGATAAGTTACCCAGAAAGGACTAATTTAAGAATCATTTACTAGCCATTTACAAATAAGCGTGGAAAAGTTGTAACTTGTTATTTATCTTAGAATTTACACAGATGGACGTTTTGAACAGCAACATCGTTGAAGATTCTCATGGATGCCAGGAGAGGCTTTCATAAAGGTCAGATGAGGTCCCAAAAGAACAGAAGAGATACCCCATACACATGCTCCCCGTTTATGACAAATGAATACTGCCTCTATTTGATACAAATTTCTAAGCATTGTGGGTCAGGGACCTCACTCATCTCCTTGTACAAAGGTCATAGAAAAGTAGATGGCAAGAGCACTTTGTCCCATGGACGTGTTTTTGCTTGATAAGCAGTGATTTTTTTTCTTTTTTAATTGCACGTGAGCTCTTTTAGAAAAGGAATACACTCCTCTTAGAGTTAGCTACTGTTCTTGGTTTTTCATATTGTGTAATTCCTAGGCCTTTTCACACATGCTGGTTACCCATTTAGTGCCCAAAGACATTTGAGTTTGTGAGTCCTCCCATTGCAAATAATGAATTTATCTTTGGAAAAATAGGGAGGAGGGGGTCTGCTATGTGTTGGGCACTGCAGGAGACAGAAGGAGGATTGATAGAACCTTTTAATCGCTCATTCATTCCTTCAGCCAGTGTCCACTGGGTGCCTGCCATTTGCTAAGCACTGGGGATACAACTCAGGTCTCTGTTGGGGAGACAGATAATTCAATCACAATAAGGTGGGATGAGTGTGACTTCTAGAGAAGTTCAGAGCTCTTTGGGAGGGAATAAATAGTATAAGGCAGTGGAACATGCCCGCAAGTACATTGAGGAGCTGAAATGGTGACTCAAATAAGTATTACATGATATGAGAAAGTCAGAATGGTGCCAGTCAACGCTCAAAGGAGCATTTTGGGGAGGGGGTATCAAGGAAGGCCATGTGGGAAAGGGAGCATTTGAGCTGATAGTTGAAGGATGGTTGGATTTCTGCTCTTAGCAATACTGATGAGAAAAGCCATTCTAGGGAGAAACACCGTGTACTCACAGGCAAAGAAGTAAAAAGGCAGAAGATGTTTGACTCGAAGGTTACAAAAGTCACAACAGCTGTCATGTGAGTGCTAGATACTCGGCTAATATTCTGGGCATAGTCTCACTCAGTGCTTACAACAGTCTTCAGATCTGTGCTGTTATACTGCCTATTTAGAATGGGTAACTCATCTAAGGTTCACTCACGGTAGAATAACCTCCATGGTCACCCAGCTAAAAATGCAGAGCTAGGAAGAGAAGCAAGGTCTGTTCAATTCTGTAGCGTGGGGACTGACCGAGGAGACTCTGCCCCCAGGTCAGGGTATTTCTACACTTGATTTTTGACAGGAAGTCCTCTGAAGGTTTGGGGGCTCCTCTGGTCCTTGCTGGGGACAGTCACCAAACCCAGAAATGTTTATTGTCTTTCAAAGCCAGCTGAGAGAAGACATGCACACCTCCTTTTCTCTGTGCCTCTGCTCCTAACTTTACTTCTAAACTTAAATTCCAAGGGGTATAATTAGCAGGCCAGTCTGTCTCGGAGAAGAGTGGAGTTACTTGACTTTAGTATTTGCTGCCAAGTAAGGTTCATCTGAAAGCCTGACTGATAAATGCCCCTCCAGGGAGAGGGAGCTGTGGAATTGCTTGGATCTATTGGCAGATACGGGGGGCGGGGGAACATCCTTAGAAATTCAAGCTGAAGAAAGTGAGGAAAGCAAAATGACCACTAAAGTAGAAAATGCTTCAGTAAACCTTCCTAATAGCAACTTGAAAAATCTTACACATTCAGTTTCATTTCATAAACCCCTTCAGTAATGGAATAATAAAGGTTTCTTGCCTGGAAATGTAACTGTAAATACACAGATGGTAATATATTGTCAGTTGCCCATGGAAAGTGTCAGATTGTGGCATAAGCCCCAGGATCATGGTTACAGGCTATGTGACTCTGGGCAAACCATGCACTTTCTTGGGCTTCTCGGAAACAGGAGTATAACTCCCCACCCTAATGCATCAGCCAGTCTTAGTCAAGGGTTCAGATAAGTGTCTGACCTCTGTGGGATATATATCAGTGTCTTCAGGGGAAGGGGCATATTTGTAAAAGCTTATCCAATATTATAACATGGCTTCACAATTAGAAAATAATTACATTTATTGTTTTTTCTTTGGTTTTTTTAATACTTTGGAAATAATGTTTCAGAAATCTTTCTGGCTAAGCAGATGGTAGGTTCTATATGAAACAAGAAATTTCTCCATGGGGTTCATATATCCATCTTAGTAGAGTGAATCAAAA
Source organism: Lontra canadensis (assembly GCF_010015895.1). Taxonomy (NCBI): domain Eukaryota; kingdom Metazoa; phylum Chordata; class Mammalia; order Carnivora; family Mustelidae; genus Lontra; species Lontra canadensis. Next base: position 19,148,895 of record NW_022630999.1, read on the forward strand.
TCTCCGTGGGATGGAGAGTGGCACATGGATTTTTACATTCTAAAGAGGCAGAGGCCATTTTTAGTGGGTTGTTAGGATCAACAAGTGGATACAAAATGCCCCATAAATTTAGAGTGTTGATCATATGTACAAAGTAATGCTGCTGATTCACCATTTCTCACTATTGTTCATTTCCTTGTACACCTAAGAACTGGGATGGTCTTTTAGCCCATTGGATAGATGATCCAAGGAGGTCAGAGGGGTGGCCTCTATCTATTGATTACAGCAAGTTAATTGCACATATGATGGATTGAAAGCTTTCACTTAGATTTGTGAACACCATTCTCCTGCCAACCAAACAAATTAGTGGTAGAGAAGAATATACTGTTTGACTGAATGTGTGTTCAGAAGGTGAGTGATGTGAATTATAAGCAGCTTTTATTTCTTGGTCTCAATTAGCCCTACCTAAAGCATCTATTCCCAACATGAAATAAGTATCTACAAATGCCAACTGGTAATTGATTATTCATGGCCAAATCCAAGGTCATAATTTTTACCTCCACCATCTTCTGTCCCTCCTCCTATGCTCCCCTTCTTAGAAATGGTGCTGTCATCCACTGAGTCATCCAGAAAGAAAACAAGTCTTTTGAATTTTCTTTTCCTCTTACCCATATCTTTAATCTGTCACCAACTTCTGACTTTGTCATCCTTCTAACAACTGCACCTGGCAGTACTGACTGATGGTCCTAACTGGCCTCTGCTTCTAGCCTGTCTCTGCCACCAAATCTATTCCTATTTATGCTGTCAAGATCACCATCTCAAAACAGACCTTCTACTGTGCCATCCATTGTTACACTCATGGGGCATTCAAGGCTTTACTGTATCATTCAAGGCTGAGCAGACTCTGACCCCGTCCCACCCCATCTGTCCTTCCATAGTCCTCCTGAACCCTGCCACAACCTCACATGCAGGTTCTAAACCATCAGCAGGTCTCCCTTCTTTCCTCTATTGCTTCCGCACCCCACACAAGCTACACAGCTGGCCAGCAATGCCTTTCTGTTCTTTTCTTCTTCATCCTTTCCTCTCCCCACTTAAGACTTTTAATTATCCCTCCAAGATAACTTTAGATCTAATTCCCGCAACTAAGCTTTCCTGGAACCTCCAACCCCCAGCCCCACTAGAATGAGCCTCCTTCCATGACATCTTTTATCACTCTGCTCTTCATGAGCAAGATTTGCATGCATGACTATCTCTCCCCGTAGACTGACAGCTCCTCTGGGGGAAGAGACCTCATCAAGCTCGTCTGTGGCTCTTCTTTTACTTGCCTCCTTCCTCCTCAACTCCTCCCCCAGCCCAGATATCTAAGTACAAAGCATTTCACATAATAGACACCCTACCAAAGTTTGTTGAATAGAATCCATTAATTTGCACTCTGTTTCTTCAGCAGTGAATGTTGGAATCCTCTGGGCTAAATGAAAATTTCAACTCACATGATGTTAAAGAAAAACCTTAACTTTTGTGCTCATATTCCTTCTAGAAACATTTTGCATCATTCCATCACACCACCTCTTCCTGCTAACCTCCTAAGGTTGCAGAGAAAGGGCAGCAGGCTTATTTTTCTACCTCTTTAATACTTCCAGTCAATTTTCTCTTCTCCGTTGATATTGCCAGTGCCTTCATTGAGATAGGTCACCTTTCTGGCTAAAGTTCAAGGGTACTGAGGTCAGATTGTCTGAGTTTTAATACGAGTTCTGCTAATAGAGCAGAGTTGGGTTAAGTTAATTACTCTCTCCGGGCCTCAGATTCTTCAAACTGCAAAAATAAAAATATCAATGGTACTCATCTCAGGGAGAGAAGTTCCACAGGCCTGATTGGTGGGCAGCACACCCTGAGAAATAAAATCAGCAGGACACCTGGGGAGCCAAGAGTCCCGGAACCTTCCAGAGGTACCTGCTGTCCCCTTTCAACCTCATATGGTGTGTGTGTGTGTGTGTGTGTGTGTGTGTGTGTGTGTGTGTGTAAAGAGATGCTGTCTCCTCCACTCGGTATTCCTGGCTCCTGACACATAAGGGGAGCATAAACAAGCTTTGCAAGGCAACCCCCAGCCCTGGAATTCTGCAGCAACCCAGAGACCCAGCCCTGAATATCAAGGCCCTATAGAAAACAAATGATCTCTCCCCTGCAGACCTGCCTAGAAGAGGGCCCCATGGAGCCTGGCCGGCAAAAGTATTCTTCCTTCTCCACATGCCCCTGGCTATCCCTCTCCCACCCCACCTCCATGGTCTCCCAGTCAAGCTATTGTGTGTCTCCTGCTCTGTTTCTCATTGCTTGGGTCCCCCTCGGTGCTGTGCTGATACATTGCGTGTGATGTCTTTAGTGGAAAGGTGATTCACAGGAATAAATTGCATTGTGTTTTAGGTCTCTGGCAGCCTACCTGTGTAATCATGTCTATAAAGGACTTCATAATAGCTTGAGGGGCCTGGTGTCAGCCTGAGGGACTCCAGTGGCTTCAAGCTAGATAAACGTTGCACCTAAATGCACATTCAGCCAATGGAGTCATGAGTTTGAGTTGGGGACAGAGGTGCCAGTGCAAGAACCACCACGCTTCAAGCCTTTTTATCTCCAAGTTGATAGAAATCAAAGGACGAGGGGTTGTTTTGTTGTTGTTGTTTTGTTTTGTTTCTTTAATAATCACCAGAAGACCGAGGCTGCTTTAACCTAGCACCAGCACACAACAACACCTTGTGCTCTCACCAGCTCTGTGATCTTATGCAAGAAAGTTCAGAATGTTGCTGTGACAGAGGGAAGCAACAGAGGAGAGAAGCGGAGGGAGCTGGTACAGTGAAGGGCAGAAACAGCTGGGCCAGGGGCTGGGAGGCCCTAGGCCTTGATCTGTTTTACTCATCACCCAATGTGACGGGGGCTAGCGAGGACTACAGATGTCAGAGAGAAGCCGTGGGAGGGACACAGCCTCAGCGGGATGAGTATCGACAGGAAGGAAAAGAGGAAGTGAGCCAGTGCTCCTGAAAGATTCAGAGATGGTGGATGGTGGGAGAATCATGCTTCCTTGAGCACATCGTCCAGAAGAGGCCCCGTTCCCATGTCATTTTTAAACAGTCTTATTGATACGTAATTTACATACCATAAAGTTCACTCACTCAAAGTGTATACCCCATGACATTTTAAGGTGATGTATTATGACTAGGACAGTAAGATTTAGGGGAAGCAGCATGAAGGAAGGACTGTGGGATGAGTAGAGCTGGTTGTCAGAGTGGCGTGCTTTTTTTAAACGTGTCTGTTCTCCCAGCAACTAATAGCTCAGCCCTCACCCCAGCCTCTGCCTCCTCCAGGCCTGGCCATGCCTGCAGGGTCAGCCCATGCTCTCAGAGTGTGGCTCTCGGTCAGCTCACAGGATGCTCACAAAGCTCAATGTTAGAGATCCCTCCGGGATACCTGCTGAAATCCACGAGATTTGGGCTTGTGTCCCTTGAACTTTCAGATTATAAGCCCCACCCCACCGCCACCCACCAGCCCTTTCTGTGTGACGCTTGCATTCATGTAGTGTGTCCCTGTCCCTCTCCTCAGGTTTGGTCTCCACCAATGGATTTAAAAGCCATGTTCTATCCCCTTAAGTGATTAGGAGGCACGTGTTACAGACACCTGAAAAGGATACGTATATAATCTTACTATCGTTTGCCCCTGGTTTCCCTAGATTGTTTATGGTTGTAATTTTCCCCTAAGTCTAAAGTCTACCTAACCTGCAACCTGTACTACCGAAATAGGTTATTCCTAGCACAGGTAACCCTTCCTCATGAAACCCAGGCCTGGTTGTAGGCTTAAATGATCCTGCCAGATACCTTCCCTGCAGTGACATAGCCTGGGATTGAGTACTGCCACTGCCACTGGCTGGTTCCCTTGGCTCTGGCCACTTTGTTACCCTCTCTTGAGGTTTGTTCAGATCACTGTTTCCTAAACTTCAGCCCTTCCCCTATCTCCGCACATTTATCATGCCTGGGAATTTGTCTCTTTGTATAAAATTGCATGTTTGTTTTATTTAAAAATGAAACATACAAACTACTACAAATAGAAAAACCAGTATCACCTATGATTAATAAATAGAAGCTATAAAAATAAAAAGATCACAGTGGTGCCTGGGAGATTCAGTCAGTTAAAGCGCCTGAATCGTGACTTCAGTTTAGGTCATGATCTCAAGGTCATGATATCAGGGGTCTCCCTCTCCCTCTGCTCCTCTCCCCTCTATGCTCTCTGTCTAAAATAAAACATAAATCTTTAAATAAGTAAATAAATAGATAGCTAGATAACAGAAAAATATCATATTCTAGTCATCACCTAGAAAGGGGTCTGATCCTGACTCATGCTGTCTTTTTGTTTAAGATAAAAAAGTAGTGATCGGGTGTAGAGATTAATAATTGTTAGAGAAGTCTTAAAGACAACATGAAACTGAGATTTTTCTTTTTTGCTTAATCAGAGGATTAGAAGGATATTGAAAATGGACATACTTTCTCATTGTGAGTCAGCTGTTTAATGCCATCCCTGCTTTAGGGAATCCCACTCTCCACACTTGGGCTCTAGTCCTACTTGTACAATTAAATTGCTACATGGCCACCTTACTTCTTGAGCCTTAGTTTGTTCATCTGTAAGATGAGATTGCTACGTCGAAGTAGACAATTCCTTTAAACCCAAGTTTCTCAAATGTGGTCCATGGACCACCTGCACCTAAATCATTGGGGTACACTTATCAAAAAATACTAATTTCCAAACTCTACCTTTAAGAATCTCTGGACGTGTTCACTCTTATCACTCATTCAATTCATCATGGGGTGTATAAATGCTCAAGACCGTTGTTGTAAAGCCTGTGTGGGACATTCAAAAGTAGAGCTGACCTGTGCATACGAATCAAGAGATCTGGATTCTAGGCCCAATTTACAATGTAAGCTTGGACTTACCCTCTCCTTCAGGTCCCTCATTTGAACAGTGACAAGGTCAGACTGGGCTGGGTTCCAAATCCCTTGGAAGTTTGCAAATATGATGTCAGGTTTCTTTGTTCAGTTTGCTCTGAAAGCCATGCTGAACCCAGGTTCATGGTGAGGGTGAAGGTGGAGAGAGCAAGATGACAGCTGCGGTCTGTGGGCTGAATTATTCCCTGTGGAAAGCCAGCCATGTGCATGGAGAGGGACCAGTGCTACCTCTGTCCAGTTTGCCTAAACAGCATACACCTGTCAGCAGGACCAAGCTGGCCTAGGAAAGCATCTGCAAAAAGTTTAGTGAGACTTATTGCAAAGTCAGATTAGGCTCTGCTAGAGAAGCAAGAAGAGTTCTGGACTGCCAAGTGGGCAGAAAGGAGACTGCAGCCAGGTCTGACTGGCTTGAATTAACTCTTCACATCCTTGGGATGTCCCACACTAAGATCTGGGTCTATGCTGCCACATTCACCTTCCTAGAACTGACCTTTCTCTGATGAAACACATCTTTTATTCAGAGACTAACAACCAAACATCTCAAACCAACTTTCATGGCCCCTCAGGCCATTACTAGCCTGTCCTCTCTGCCTTGACACCCATGATTGACCAGTTGGCTCACTGATCATCTTATTGGTTAGTTCATCTACCAATTACTTTAGAAATACCTACTCTGTGTCACCATCTCTTCTAGTTACTAAGAATGCTGACCAATGAACTAGGCATTAACATGTCTGTTGTACCAGCTTCTCTTCAGCCTAGCCTAGTCTGTCCTTTTGGGCCACCTGCCTTTCTGACAGTGATTGAGTCTTGGACCTGAGCCCATTCTACCCCAGGTTTCACTTGCAGTATCTATTCCAAAGTCCTTGATGTTCAGGCGGTGGCATTAAGCAACCTTTGACCATCTGGAAGAGTACCCAGAGAACAATCTTCGTTTTCTCTGATACCAAGAGACACAACCTGAAAAGTCAAAATTCCATGTCTTCCCTACGTTCTGAGAGACACCCAGGTGCTCTCTTTTCCTGCGTATTACTCAACAGCTGTGGAATCAGCATGGACTGCAGTTCTTCCTTCTTTTTGAAGGAACTACACAGGAGCAGGAGTTGTCATATTGTGATGATGGACTTCCTTCAGATGTATAATAAATGGTTTCCCATTGGGAATGGCTTGACAGCAGCTGACAGCACTTGGCAAAGCATTCTGCATTAGCTGTAGGGTGAAACCACCACTTTGCCAAGAGTAGTCTTTATGAGCAACTGGAGATCAGGGATGAGATAAAATAATTTTGTGTTGCTGAGTGGGGTTTTATAGAGAACATGCAGTGGAGTGAACGCATAGTCACAGAGCCGTCTTTGCTCTGCCATTTGCTAGGCATGAGGCCTCAGCTAACTCCATTTCATTTTCCAAGATTCACCTTATGACATCTCCTCCAAGAAGCCTTCTCTCACCACTCCCTCCTCCCCCGGTCTAGCCAGGTGGCCCTCCTGTATACTTGCACAGCACCTTCCTACTTTTTTCAGTTATCACACCATAACATAATAGTTATATAAATACTCCTCTCTTGAAACTGTATGAGTACAGTATAGTGAGTAAGATCAAGGACATTATAATTAGGCAGACACGATTGCAATTCAGAGTTACGCTATCTTCCAGCTGTGTGGAGTAATACACTTTTCATAGGGTTCCTGTAAGGATTAAGGATATATAAAGCAATTAGCACAGAGTATAGGTCACAGCTATTCTTGTCTTTGTTCTATAACCACAGGGCCTAACACAGTGCCTGGCACACACTGGCAGAGGAAATGGAGGTGATGTGGGAGTAGGGATAGTGCTGATGATGCTGGTGATGGCGGTAGTAACAGTGAGTAAGGGTAATCAGCAGTATTTATTGAGAGCTCCCTGTATGCTGGCCGTGGTACTAAGTACTTGTCTATAGCTGATCTCATCCTCTTGACATCTTCCGGTTATTACTAGTGCCCTCGATCTTTCAAGTGAATTTGCATTCCAGTGAGGTTTCAGACATTGAGTGATCTGCCTGAGATCCTTCACTTAAGAAATTAAGACAAAGTCAGAATGTAGTATATAGGCTATGGAACATCAGCACAGATACGTAAAGCACCCAATTGTTTGTTATTTGAGGAAGGAAGGAAGGGAGGGAAGGAAGGGGGGTGGAAGGAAGGAAAGAATTGACTTGTTTTCTGATCTTAAGATTCCTTTTCTGAAAATGGGGGATAATCCTGGGTTTTATGAAAATCAGATGAAATAAAGGAAATTAAAGCTCTCTGAAAATTGTCAAGTCCTCTCTATGTATAAAGTCCAAATCAGCAGCTGCAGCACCATAATTACTCATTATTTGGCTCTAGTCACTGGAAATACAGTGAGCAAAGCAGACTGAAGGACCTGGCCTGACAATAATACTGTATTATAAACTTCAAAGTTGCTAAGCGATTAGAGCTTAATTATCCCCCCCCCACAAAAAAACAAACAATTGTGTGATGGAATAGAGGTTAGCTAACATTAGAATGGTAATCATATTGTAATAAATGCATCAAATGAACACATTGTACACCTTAAGCCTATTCAATGTTACATGTCAGCTATCTATCAATAAAGATAAGTAAATTAATGACTGAAACAAATCACCTGTCTTCATGGAGCTCTCAGTCTAGTGACAGACAATAAGCAAAAATGAGTGGAATGTAGAGCACCATGGGGGAAAGTAAAGCACAGGGGGAACTGGGGAGTGTGGGAGTGGGAGTCATTCTAGTGAACAGAGTGGTCAGGGAAAGCCTCTGATTAGGTAATGTTTGAGCAGGGCCTGGAGGAGGTGAGTCAGAGAGCTGTGCAGTGGGGAAGAGTGTTCACTATCCCACAGGACAGTTTAAAAGTAAAATTAGGAATATTCAGAAACAATGAGGTCACTGTAATGAAAATGCTAGGAATGAGCTAATGCAGGAACCCCAAGGTCTGTTGCCAATGGCAGACTGAAGAGTAGAATTCAGTATTTTCCCTGGTAACCTCCCATAATCCTGTTCCTAAAGGCTTAGTCAAGGTGTGACTCCTAGAAGAGAGAGATCATTATCTGGGAGCATGGTTCCCCTGGCAACAGGCAGCCGGCTGGAGGGAAAGAGCTTCTGTTCACCACTCAACCATCCATGGGCAAGAGGAGGTTCGACAGGTCATCTGCCTTCTTACTCCTCTCAGCTGGAAAAGACAAAGGCGAAACTGGGGGTCCTCACCACAATAAAAGGAGAAGAATTAGCTCAGCCCAGCTCTACAGGGATCTGTAATGATACTGGCACTGTTTATTAAAATCTGTAATGATCCAAGATGAAGCAAGTTGTACATTATTCAGATTTATGGGTGATGCCAAATTATATAGGATTGCAAGCAGAGGAGAAGATGATGAAAGAAATTATCAACTGAACTAAAAAGCTTAGAGGAATAAGTAAACAGTCAAGGGAAGAGATTTAATTTAGATAAACCTAAGGCAGGATCTCTAGAAGATTCCAAGGTCAGGTGAAAGTAGGAAAAACCAGCTAGTTAGATGCAAGAGGCATGTGAAGGGTTCTGGAAAGTATACTGGTGGCAATGTGGCCAATATTATGATAAAGGCAGAGAAAATGAAATTACTGAAAAACGTGACTTATCCTTAGAATCCAAGGAATGGGATAGTATGTAGAATAGAGCGCCAGACTGGGAACCTGAGACTGGAATTCAAGTTGCCTGGGAACTGGCCCTGTGACTGGGGAGGCCTGTTTCTGACCTCTTTCTTAATGATCTACAGTGTGGGCTTTCAGCCCCAAATTGTTGGTTCTTTTATGTTTAAGGATGGTTTCATGAGCTCTGAGGAGACTCTGAATCCCTCCCTGATTCCTCCCACCAGACCTGGATGGAAACAGCAAAGGATACATCATATTCATGACAGAGGTCCTACAGAAGGGCATTCACTGGGGAGATGGATCAAAGAACCAGGAATCCTCAGAGACACTGAAATAAGTTTAAAGGTTGCAAAATTAAGGAAGGATTATAGTTCAGTGTATGGTGGTTCAGTGTATCCGAGTTATACCAGATGTTGCAGAGCATATAAAAAGGAAGGTTTAAAGTGGTTGAAGTATGTGTGTAATGCAGAATGGTGGTTGTTAAATAAGACAGATTATAGACTGGAGGTGTTTCAGGATTGGGGTGAAATTTGGGTGACTTGAGATGGTATGGCAGTCCGGGATGCAGAAATAGTATTCTGCTGCAAACCATTTCAGGGTCTGCCCAAGGTAATTTGCAGAATATGCCAGAGAGAGAACATCAGGATCATCCTTGTTCATATCCTCGGCTAATTTGCCACTATAGTAACATGTGCTACTACATGCTAAGCTTGGTATGCAGAGGTCAGCAAACTTTTTCCTGTGAAAAGGCTAGATAGTAAATATTTTAGGCTTTGTGGGCCATGAAGTCCCTGCTGCAACCACTCACTTCTGCTGCTGGAGAAGGAAAGTAGCCATACACAATATATAAATGAAGGAGCATAGCTGTATTCTAGTAAAAGTTTATTTATAAAAATAAGCAGCCAGATTTGGCCTACCCCCTTTGTCTGGTGACCACTGTTTAAATGCATGATGTCCCCATTTACCAGCAAATGTGTCCTCACCATTATCCTGAAACCTATCCAATTTTATGAATAGCTCCTTCCTACTGGGAAGAGAGTAAAAGTGGAAAAGCCGTTTTTCCAACAGGTGTTCCGAAGAATGGGATTCCTTACTGAGACGTGGGTCACTGGAAATGCATTTCAACATGAAAAAAAATCAGAGGTACTTCACCTGGCCATTGATATGTGAGGATGAACTGTAGAACATGAGTTGCTCATATGAGTGACGTGTTTTGGGAGAAATACACCAATATGGAGGCAGGTATTGACTTCCTCCAGGGAGGAAGAGTTGAAGAAATAAATTCTAGTCTAGAGAGATGATTGAGGGAACATCAGGGAAGAGGGAAGAGCCAAATAGGTGGAAGTCATAGGGTCCCTACTGTGACTAGTTTAAGCATCAGGCACTTTACATTAGAAAAGGTTTTGTTAACATATCAGGTGATGTAAGCACCTTTTTGTTAGGCTTCCCACATGGGGAAGAATTCAGTAATAATTACTTCTCATGATAGTTTCCGCTCATGATAATGCACTAGTAAGACAGCAGCAACTGTTCACTGACATGCTGTGCAGAGAGCTTTATGCTCATCGCCTCGTGAATCTTCACCACAGCCTTGGGAGGCAGGTATGGGAAACATCGTGCAGATGAAGAAATTTAGAACTTGGCTTGGTAACCGATCCAAGGAAACACAAGTCCTACGTGCCAGAGCCTGGCCCTGAGCTCAGGTCTGACCCCATAGCCGATATTCTTCATTACCTCACTTCCATAGTCCACAGCTATGACATTTTTTTCATTGGTGGTTCTGTTCAAGTGATGAGTCAATGCTTGGATTAGTCACCTAGCAGGATCTTTTAAATCAAGCTTTTATTGTGGTTGAAGGGCAGAGGTCTAAAACATCAACGTTTGTAAACAGAGACCAGAATGTAACCTTCACGGAGGCGATATGTCTCTTTTATTCACCATGTTATCCCTAGCATTTAGTTGTGTCTGATAAATCTTTGAAGCAATGAATCAGTGCATGAACACTCTTGAGGTTATTTATTCTTACTATAAAAAAACCTCATGGCCATCTAACCCAAGTCTCCATGATTTCATGATTGGGCCACATACTTTTCTCTCTTTCAACCACATCATCTCATAACCCTAGACACAGCAGGCACTCAGTGAGTATTAGGTGATGATGAGGGATGATAGCTGACTCTGAATATATAAAGTGCTGTGTAGCTACAATAATCAACAACCTTTCATCCTTCCCAGCTCCCTTGACAGATGCAACTACTTACTCTCTTTTGGGAGTTGTAGCTCAACCCTTTTCTCTCCCACTTATGGATGTAGATTGGAGAGTAAATCAGAGAGGGATAAGCTAAAAATATGCTCTACGTTATAAATGCTACATTGGCTGAAATTTCGGTGATATATTATTAATGATGGATTACTTATAGCACAGTTTAGAGCCATTGACAGAAAACATGGTGGGACTTCTGTGTGGCTCCAGAGGGCAGAGCTCAGACCTGTGGAAGAATTGGAGGTAACAAGTGAAGGGATGTTCTCACAGGGCCATCCAAAGAGTGAATGAGCTGAGAGGTGAAGTACTCAGCCCCTGGACGCAGAGATACTGAAACACAGGTGGCCAGGGCTGAGGTATAAAGGGGACCGCTATGTTGGCTGGAGGTCAGGCACAGTTATCACTAAAGCCCCTTTAAAATATAAACTTCTTGGAGGCACCTGGGTGGCCCAGTTAAGTGTCTGCCCTTGGCTCAGGTCATGATCTCAGGGTCTGCTTCTCCCTGTCCCTCTGCCCCTCCACCTCTCACTTGTAGTTTCCCTCTCTCTCTCCTCTTCCCTCCCTCCCTCTCTCTCTCAAATAAATAAATAAAATCTTAGAAAATATATAAAGTTTTTGGATTTTTGACATGCCCCATGCCTCAGTTTACTGTAGCATTATCCTCTGTTAAACAAACCCCCTTTCCTCCTTCACTTTCTATCAGAACATAATATGCATCACTTGCATGAGTTTGTACTCCTCCTGGAACAGTCTGGGCCTGGTCAGTAACCTCAGCAGGACCCCAGTCTATGGCAGATGTATTCATTCTTCTCCTGCACTAAGAGTGCAATGATTTTTAATTAATGAAGTTCATTCTGTGTCACATCACATAAGCCCTGTGACCAGGAAAGACACCATGACCATCGGTATTTAAGAATCAGCTCAGCCCTTTCTTCTAAGCCCTGAATTGTGCTGTGATGGCCTGAGGTGGGTTTTGCAGTGTTTGTTTTTAATTTTTTTTTCTTTATGCTGACACACAGTACCTGAAACAGGACTCTGTCATTTACTCTTCCCAGGAGCCTACCAGGAGAATGGCATTATCACCATTTTACTTAGAAGTAAACTGAGACCAGAGACCAAGGCCCTCAGTGTTTAAAGGTACAACAGTAGTCAGGGGCAGATTTCGGGTTAAAATCTTTATTAGCTTTTTCTAGATACAGAAATCTCTCTGCCAGGCAACTTTTTATATAATACTCTAACTTCTGTAGGACTGATGGTTTGGATGATTGTTGGTTGGAGGTAGATAGATAGAGGTTTGTGTGTCATTGTGATTAAAAATATTCTTTTAAATTATACAAGTGACATGTTTATTGGGGGAAACTATAAGATATAGATGAGAAAAGAGGGAGGGAGAATCAAAGCACCTCCCATTGCACAGGTTATCTGAAATAACCCTATTAATATGTTGGTATATGTGCTTTTAGATGAACTAACTATCCATATATATATTTTTTTTTAATTTTTACTTTATAAGACTGGCATCACTGGTGTATGTAAAGTTTTTCACTCTTCAATATTCACTGACTATATTATTAACATTTTTCATACCAGTAAATAGCTAGCCACACTCACATTAAATGGCTGTGTAGAACTTCTTGATGTAATACATCATAATATGTTCAACAGAATCTTATTGTTAGATGTTTAAAACATCTGTATTTTTTTTAAAGATTTTATTTATTTATTTGACAGACAGAGATCACAAGTAGGCAGAGAGGCAGGCAGAGAGAAAGAGAGGAGGAAGCAGGCTCCCCGCTGAACAGAGAGCCCGATGCGGGGCTCTATCCCAGGACCCTGGGAACATGACTTGAGCCGAAGGCAGAGGCTTTATAACCCACTGAGCCACCCAGGCACCCTCATCTGTATATTTTTAAAGCAACATTCTTGAGTAAACAGCATAAAACTTACCCAAGCTCAAAAGTTGGATATTTAGGTAATAAACAGCTCTGAAGATCTTTGAATGAGCATTTAGTTAGGCAGAAAATGAGTTCCCATCCCTCACCCTGGTTGGATAACTGAAGTAGTACACATCCTCTGCCCTATTCCCAACCCTGTTCAATAAGACATGACCAGCATTATGATGTATGAGTGATCAGACCCTCTGAGTTTATTTTCAGGTTTGAAATTGAGCTCTACATAATCCCGGGACATTATTACTTGTGGGTCCTTGAGATTTTCCTGCCACCTCCAAGAACAGAGGTTAGCAATCGCCGCTGAATTTTCACCAGGAAATAGAAAGGAAGTCATCAGTTTAAACTGTGAAAAATCCAATGCCTATCCAGAAATAGTACCAGAATCAGATTGGAGCATGGAAGAAAAGTCCCATAGACCTGAGGAAGATTAAGGTGACAATAGTTTGCTGGAAGTCCTGGATCGGAAAGGAAGAGTTCAAGAGAACTCAGAGCAGCTCAGCATCCAAAAAGTGAGCTAAACTGGCCAAATGATGAATTCTGGTATCTTTGGAAATTTTAGAAAATGCATCTAGCTTCTCTTCAGAAATTTGCCAGAAAATAAATTTGCCAGGCCAGTCATTTGTGAAATGATAATAACTCTCCAAGTGATTGAGAAATTTCAAAAATATTTTTTCCTTCCCCTGCTGTGATGCTCAAGGGAAGGAAACCAGGGTGATCAGTAAAGCAAACTGAGATCTACATTCTAGCCCTACCTGGCTTCACTCCTTCTCTGTGCGACTAAGAAAATTCTGTTCTATGTTTAGACAGTGGTTTTCTAGCCATTAAATAAGAAGAGAGGTGTCATAATACACTCATCAAGAATTTCAGCTCTGCCACTTACTAGCTGTATGAAATTTGATAGTTTCTTCACCCTCTTTTAAGTCGCAATTTTCTAGTCTTTAAAATTAAAAATAAAAATATGTAGCAAGAGTATAGTGAGTATTAAAGCAAAATGAGATATATAGAAAGCTTAGCCTAGGACCTGTAACAGAGTTGAGGCTCCATAATTACGGGGGTTGGCATCTGTTGTATGTTCTTTGCTCCTTTCCAGCTCTGAAGTGTTACTCTATGACAAGTGTTAGGGGTGTACATAGAGATGGTAAGTTATGTTCATTGCTCCCAAAGAGTTAACAGTCAATAGTTGGCTGTGGGGAGCAGACATGGGAATGAAGCTGGACTGGAAGATTGAGGAGTGAGCTGTGTAATTGAAACAGAGCTGCTGCATCCTCGCCAGGGCTGAGGGGAGGGAGGCTTCACAGTGGAGGCAATCACTGCAGTGGGCTTTAAAACATGAAAAAGGATTTGTTAAGGGAGGGTAATATTAGAAATATCAGAAAAATATCAGAAAAAAAAAATAAAGGGTGCAACTGGATGGTTAAATTGTTACTATGATTTGTTACCTCCTGATGGGCTGATACAGTTGTTAGGATGGAAAAAAGTAAGCATGTATATTTATGACTGAACTCAAATCAATTAGTGCTAAAAAACTTAAATGTATGTCCTCCAGATCCAAGTAATAAAAACCAGGTGTCTGTTTTGCTACTCAAAGTCTGACCTTGGAGGAATGACATCAACTGTTTCTCATCTCTAAGATGAGGATTGTAAATTCTACTTGTCTACCTCCATAGGTTGTTGTGAAAATGAACCGATAATATAGGTTCTGCCTTAGAATCATCTGGAAGGCTTGTGAAAGTGCAGATTGCTACACCGGACCTCCATAGGTTCTGATTTAGTAGATCTTGGGTAGGGGAAACCCAAGAATTTATATTCCTAACAAGCTCCTAAGTGATGTTAATGTGGCTAGTCTGAAGACTACACTTTGAAACCCCTGCTTTAGGGCACTCTGGTTTTCTAAGCTTGTATTCACAACTGGCTCAAGAGTAATGTAAGTGTTTATTATATTTTATTCTGTTTCTAGCCCCTTAACAGACTCTATAGGGAATATGCACAATCAGAAGACATAATGTTTGCTCTCGCTGTCCCTACACTGGATTAGCCTTGCTCAGTCTTATGTTGTTAATGAATGCGTTGATTTGATTTGTCCTCATATAGCTTCTAGTCTCACCAGAGAGATATAACAAACTTATTAGAATGAGTTAGAATGATTTGACTCATTGGAATAAGATTAAGTCTTGTTCCAATTTTTTTCCCTTAGTAATCAAGCTTTTGATTCCTAAAGGATTTTTCTTTTCTCTTAACCTTTGCTACAAACTGCATCTTTAATGTGGCCACTCTCCCTCTTTCTGCACCTATGACTACATATCCCACCAACCTTTAGAGGCCCTAGCCAGACTGGATGGGATTTCAATTGGTGTAAGGGAACAGATACCTATGTAAATAGAGCCAGATGTCTCCTCCAACATCTGAGATGGACTGTCCCAGTCATCAGAACTGTGGAGATTCCTTAAGAAATTAAATATAGAACTACCCTATGACCCTGCAATTACACTACTGGGTATTTACCCCAAAGATACAGATGTAGTGAAAAGAAGGGCCATCTGTACCCCAATGTTCATTCAGCAATAGCAGAACCAAGATGCCCTTCAACAGATGAATGGATAAAGAAGATATGGTCCATATACACAATGGAGTATTATGCCTCCATTAGAAAGGATGAATACCCAACTTTTTATCAACATGGATGGGACTGGAGGAGATTATGCTGAGTGAAATAAGTCAAGCAGAGAGAGTCAATTATCATATGGTTTCACTTATTTGTGGAGCATAAGGAATAACACGGAGGACATGGGGAGATGGAGAGGAGAAGGGAGTTGGGAGAAATCAGAGGTGGAGACGAACCATGAGAGACTATGGACTCTGAGAAACAAACTGAGGGTTTTCGAGGGGAGAGGAGTGGGGGGTTGGGTGAGCCTGGTGGTGGTTATTAAGGAGGACACGTATTGCATGCAGCACTGGGTGTGGTGCATAAACAATGAATCTTGGAACACTGGAAAAAATTAAATTAAGAAAAAAAAAAAAAAGAACTGAATCACCTTCAGAAGCCTCCTTCTCCCAGGAGTGGAATTTCTGCATTATTCATTTCCCCACTGCTACAGTATGTTCTTGTCTCATGAAGATAATAGCAACCACCATGCTTTCATAGCCCATCCTCTTCCTGCACACACTTCCTGCTTTCTTGCTTCACAGTATCCTTTCAACATTCTGTCCTTTGCACTTCTGTGTCCTGGGATCACATTTTGCATAGCAAAACCTTAGAGATCCTCTAGTCTATTCTTGTGCATAGGTTTAAAAGGGTGCCAAAATCATGCTTTACTTGTAATAGTCAAGTATCTAAACTTAGGAAGAATTTACTGTTTTTAAGAATTTACTTTTAAGAACATAAATGATAGTAGTGTTGAGGCTGGTAGAGTTGAGAGTAGTGTTGAGAAAGTAGTGTTGAGACTTTCTATAATAAAGTCCTCATTTACTTACATTCCCTTATGCCTTCCTGACTAAAAGAGAGCCAACAGAACATTATTCTTTCCTAGTGATTCCTATCTTTTGTTGTGATAGGTGGGGTGGAGATTAGGAAACAGATTCCCACCTATTCTTTCTGGTTATCGATCAAGATGATAAAACTAGGAAGTAGAAGAGCCAATACAATACCCTGAGAAAAAGAGTTCCATCTGTCTTTGTAAGTGGTCTAAAAACCCAAGAGGTTCTTTGTTTGATTGAGTTTTAAGTCATGTGGCAGGCTCTCTTTTCAAGTGAGAAAGAAGCGGTCAGCCAGGTCTAATTGCCTGGTTATATGAGTGAGCCAAGTAGGTAACTCTCTCAACAGTTTAATTTGAAGACAGAAACTAGAGGGTTGAAGCTGGGACATTTCCTGGGGCCAAAAGATTTCTTTCAGGCTGGCTGTTTTTCTGAGCTGAAAATGCCATCATGCTGGATTCATTCTTCTAGATCCATGTATCTCAAAGTACTACCAAGACATGTTATGTGTCAGAATCCCTTGAGCCTCTATCTTTCCAGGCCCCTCTCCCAGAGATTCTGAGTGGGAGCCAGGACTGGCACTTTTAAGAAAACTCATCCAAGTGATTTTGATGCAGGGGGAGGGCCAGATGTAGAGAAATAAAGTGTGGAGGTAAATGTCCTTCCTTCCCATGTGCTAGTATCATGGTTATTTTCTTTTGAACCAATGCTGCTTCCTAGGAAACAGTTGAAACAAGGACTGTGCCAGGCTTCCACGGAGTTTGGAAGGAGCCTCTCCATTTGGTAAATCTTGACAGAGATCATGCATGATCCCTTTGCTGCCAGGATGGGCAGTGTGGAACTACCAGTATTCAATGATATAGCCATTTGCTTAGCCCGGAGTACTGCTTATTACAGGAGAGTGTGAAATGGGGTAAAATTTCTCTGTCTTTAGATTTATTTATTTATTTATTTGACAGACAGGGATCACAAGTAGGCAGAGAGGCAGGCAGAGAGAGAGAGAGGAGGAAGCAGGCTCCCTACCGAGCAAGGAGCTGGATGTAGGACTCGATCCCAGGATCCTGGGATCATGACCTGAGCCTAAGGCAGAGGCTTAACCCACTGAGCCACCTCAGCGCCCTGCCCTGTCTTTAGATTTTGAGTCTCACTACAGCAATGTTTTGCAACTTTTTAAAGAATTAATGATTACTCCTTTCGATTATCAGAAAAGCCTCCCACCTTTCTGTCTGCCCCCCACAAGATTCAGATATGCATTTGGAGGATGCCCTTCATTGAATATCATTTAATACAGAGAGCCAATTTCATTTCTACACATCCCTACTAATTCGGAAAAATTTGAGGCACATTATTTTTGGAAATCTGTACCATAAAAATAATAGGCATACATAAATGATTAATAATTTATAATGTTTTATATTGACTATGTTTTCATGACTACTGCTGTCGTGAAGGAATTGTGATGTGTTATATGACCCCTCCCCCTGTCAGGCACACTGCTGCTTCCTTGTGCTCCTACATGGAGACTCACTGTTAAAATGCAAGGGCCAAGGAGGACCAGAAAGGCAGTTGGGTGCAAGCCTGGCACTGCAGGGAGCCCAGGGCAGGAAGTGATTGATTGGTCCATGGGTACAGAGACTTATCTGGAAGCTTCTGTGTGTGTGAATTGGCCTGTCCAGGCTTGAGTTTCAGCCCCTGCTGAAGGGGGCTCAGGTGTATACTTCAGCCACTCAATAACTCTTCCCCTGCTGAATGTCAAATGATTTGATCCAAAGGGAAAGAGGCTGAAATTGCTCTGTCTGGTGACTAAGTAACAATCTGGCCTTTTTGATCAGGAAGAAATCTTTCAAGTGATACAGAGAGTAAATGTAGAAACTGGAGTGATGATACTGATGACAGTGGCATTTAGAGCTGCAGTGACTGCCGCCATTAAGGAAGAGATAATATGTCAGCACCTGCACGATCCTATTTAACCCACACACCAACCCTGGGAGGCATAGGGATCATTGTTTTTCTCATTTTACATTAAAAATCTGAGGTTTAATCCTATTGAGTGGCTTGTCCTTAGTGATACGGGTAGTATAGGGCAAGGGTTTGAATCCAGATCCATCTGATCCTGAAGCCCATTCTGCTCTCCCCTACTGTACTACTATGCAATTCCTCATCATAGCTACTATTTTGAATGGTCTTTAATCATTGTACTAGTCCATGCTTCTGTGGAAATTCTTTTTTTTTTTTTTTAAGATTTTATTTATTTATTTGACAGAGAGAGATCACAAGTAGGCAGAGAGGCAGGCAGGGGGGTAGGGGGAAGCAGGCTCCCCGCTCAGCAGGGAGTCCGACTCGGGGCTTGATGCCAGGACCCCGAGACCACAACCCAAGCTGAAGGCAGAGAGGCCTTAACCCACTGAGCCACCCAGGTGCCCCCCCGGGGAAATTCTTGATGTTAGCACAGTGTGGAAGCTGATGTTGGTTCTTTGAGGAATTTACCTATTTCTCCATCTACACCTGAGGAAGAAAGGAGAGACTTGGCGATCTGCTGAGCCTCCAAAGCTCATTCTTCCTTGTTTCTTACTCAATCCATACACAAGTCTCCTGGCTCCCAGTCTAGTGTTCCAGCAAGACCTGGGAACTGAATATTCCCTGGAGCTCTTATAGTCTATTAGGGATAAACTACAGAGTCAAAAATCCCAGATCTTCAAGGCAGTAAGCCTTATTTTTCTTACTTGCTGGGATACTCAGCTAGGTATTGAATCTAGCCTACTGTTTACAGTGCAATGAGGGTGCCAACCATCCTTGGTTGCAAGGATGAACATCACTAGTAAGAGACGGGATCCTGGAGATGGCATTGTATTTTCTTGCTTCTCACTTCTCCTACCTTTGAAATAAGTAGGTGTGGTCTCTGTGTTTTGAGAGACCTTTCCACTTCAAAAATTGTTTGACCCTAGAGCAGGGGTTCTTTTCCTGAGGTCTGACGATGGGTCAGTGCACTCTCCATAACCCTATGGATAGTTCTCTACAATTAGATTTATTTTAGTATAATTTCAGAAGTAAAAGTCATCCAAACTAGGGGTATAGTTCTATGGATTTTGACAAATGTATATACTCAAGTAACCACCACTATAACAAGATAGAGCATATTTTAACTATTACAGAAAGTTCCCTTAAGCACTTTTATAGATAGTTCCTTTCCCAGCCCCAGCCCTGACAACCACCGATCTTTTTTCTCTTCCTGTAATTTTACCTTTTCCATTAACTTGTACAGCCTCCACCATAGTCTAGTCTTTCACTAAGTGACATTACCAGTCCTCTTTCTCCTTCCAGGATCTCAGCAACCTGTCCATTGGCAATGGGTTTGATGGCTAAGCTCTGTTTCTTAATCCTGCATTTCCCAGGCAACACGATGCAAGCTTTCTCTGGGCCCCCCACCCCTTTGAAGGTCTGGCTCAGACAGCAGTCTCAGACCTTCCAAGAACCCATCATTCAGTCTTGCCCTGCTTCCTGCAGAGGCACAAATACAGTACATGAAGCTTTCTATCCACTTGCTCTCATTTTCCTCATTAATGTCTGTACCTGGGAGGAGGGATGCCAAGATGTATATCAAGACATGGCAAATTAGAATGGGAGACCAGATTTTCAATCCTGGTTTTGCTACTAGAAGCTCACTAGACATGGGCAAATTACTTCAACTTCTCATGCCTAAAATCTTGAGGAGCTTTCCAGAGTCCTTGGGATAAAATGGCAAAACCTTCACAAGACCTGTAAGGCCTTATATAGCCTGGATTTTACCTGTGTCCTCAGCCCCCGCTCCCTCATTGTTACCCTTGTAGTGACCTCCAATGACTCTCTCCTCAACCAGAGGTTCAGAAAGTAGGCTTTGGGCGTAAGCTGAGGGCCTTTGGTCTTGTAGCTTCCCAACATTTAGCTGGGCAATTGTGTACCCCTAAGTGGAGTTCTGAAGATGCTCTTATGAAAGTACTTAAGCCAGAGCGCCAGAGTAACAAAGACCTGCATGTATGGAGGGGACCGTAACCAGGCCAAGTTCAAGGTCGCACATTCCTCAGCAAAACAAGAAGAGTGTATTTAAAACCGAGGAATAGGGATGTTTGGTTGCTTCCTGTATTTATATAACTTCCTTCTCCTCAATTATGCTCTTTTCTCCATCATACGTATCTTCAGGACAGCCTTGGAATAGTCAAAAATTCTTCAAGTGGCTGTGGTTTATTCAGCTGGCATGTATTAAACATGTGGAGGAGGGGTGAGGAATCCACTGAGACATCAGGTCCTGGCCCCCAAGCCCCAAGCAGCCTTCTTAGCTGAGGGTCACGACAGCTACTGCTTCTCTAATACCTTCTCTGCGCTCAGCATCTTGCTCTGAGTTTTACATGCATTATCTTATGTATTCATTACAATACACTTAAACACTATCCATTTTCTACTGATAAGGGAACTGAGGATTACACTGGGAAGTTAGGTGGCAGAGGTCATGAAGCTGGTGACGTGTACAGCCTGGACTCTAACTCAGGTGCCTCTGATGCCAAAGCCCATCCGTGTAACTGCCAGGTACGCTGTGGGAAATCAAGTTCGTTACTTAACCCTATGAGGCCTCAGTTTCCTCTGTGCAATAAAATGTTACCTTGGCTTATAGAATTTATAAGAATCAAAAAGATAATTAATATAAAGCATTTATTTATCATAATACCTGGAACATTGTAAGTCTCCATATAGGGTAGCTGCTATTATTCTTACCATTATTATGCTTATTATTAGCCAAGAAAGAAGTATATGCAAAGCACTTTGTGGTTCAAAGGAGGAGCAAACACTTCCACCAAGAGGACAGTCAGGGACAATGTGAAGAGAGTGAAAGTTTCATACAAATTTAAGTTCAACCTCGAAAGGAAATGTGTAGGTAGGGACTTGGGGCCAGAGGGTATTCCAACAGTAGAAACTGTGTGAGTGAAGACACAGACAGGAGAGCACAAGTGATGACTACGAATGGTAAATAGGTCGACTGATGTATATGTAAATGCAGATGAGGGTGGACAGATGCCTTGGGGTGGGAGTTTTTTGTTTTGTTTTGTTTTTTTTCAAGATTTTATTTATTTATTTGACAGAGAGAGAGAGAGATCACAAGTAGGCAGAGAGGCAGCAGAGAGAGTGTGGGAGAAGCAGGCTCCCCGCCGAGCAGAGAGCCCGATGTGGGGCTTGATCCCAGGACCCCGGGATCATGACCGGAGCCGAAGGCAGAGGCTTTAACCCACTGAGCCACCCAGGCGCCCCGATTGGGGTGGGAGTTTTGAGGGCCACGTTGAGTATAGGCTTGGTTTCACAGAAAGAGAGGAAACAATGAAAGCTTATGAGCAGGGCAGTACAGAGCAGAATCATGCCCCAGGAAGATTTGGCAAGCCAGTTATACCCACTGTGCCTAGGATGCATGTGAGGAGGGTGCAGGATCTGAGACTCAGGAAGGACACTTGGGAAGGACAAGTCTGACCTATTACAATACTATGTCTAATTAGCAAGACCTCTTTTGGCTTTAGACAGAGAAGGAGAATTTCTGACCTCTGTATCAGTCTTACAAAGACCCAAGGCTTAACAGGTCTTGCAAGGTACATTTTCAATAGTCAGAGTACTATTTTTTTTATTTATTTAAATTCAATTAGCCAACATATAGTACATCATTAGTTTCAGAGGTAGAGCTCCGTAATTCATCAGTTGCAGGTAATATCCGGGGCTCATCACATCACAGTACTTTAATAAAAGTGTTTTACTTTACTGTGTTCATTCTCAGACCAACGCTGTGATGAGATGAAGGAAATATTTTGGACTGTGAGCCTGTTGAAGGCAAGCACTGTGTTTGGAGCTTGACTGCTCCCTCAACAAATACGTGAGCGAGTGAGTGAGAGTGTGAGTGAAGGCAGGAATCTTCACTCTACTCAGGCAATCAAGGTGATAGGATGAAAAGATCTCAAGGTCTCACAGTTGGTTACACATAAACCTGGGACTCGAACCCAGGGCTTCCAATCTCATCATTTTTACACCCTCTCCATTTATACTCTCTTGAAAGCGTGCTTTCCAAAGTATATAAAATGTAATGACTTGGAACTTTGCTTTTTTCTTTTTTCTTTTCTCCTTAGAAGCAGAGCTTTGCCTTTTCCCTTTTTAAGTCAGTCATGAAGGGAGCTTTGGCTTTGTGCCCCCTGAGAGCTGATTTTCTACCCTATGCTCCGACTCTGGCATGAGATAATGGAGCTTAGCCTTCAGAGATATGAAAGGTACCCATTGTTTTGTTCTCCAAGCATTCAAATGCAGCTGTTGTGTGTGTGTGTGTGTGTGTGTGTGTGTGTGTGTGTGTGTTTCCCCTTTACAAACCTTTCTTCTCCTAACAGCAAGGAGGGTGAATGATGGAACATAGGAAGAGGAAGTCAGGTTAGTCTGCCTCAGATGGCCTGAATAGTTTGGAGAAAAGAAACTAAATAACACAAAACTGTAACTTGTCATTGTTCTCTGCTGCTTCCACCACCCACTGCCAGTCTACTGTTTCCATCAAATATCTATAATATCGTTGTGCAGCAGATCAAGAAATTCTCTTCTCTGCGCTAGTCCATCTTAAAGGAGGAGCATGGCATCAAAGAAATCCATTGTTACCACCCCTCACTCATTTCTGTCCTTTTTCTCCCCTTCAGGGGGAACAGAAATCCTGGTGTGCAAAACGACGCTTTCATTTCAAATTGGTCTCTTTCCATTAGCGTCTTGGTTCTTGGGGACAAAAGAAAAAAAATAAACAAACAGATATACTATAAATAGCATTGTTGTGGACACCAAATCCTAAATAATAAGATTTTATATTTATACAGTGCAGTGTACATTGCTTTTACAGACAGACACTTGTGCTGCTGGGTTTTGAACAGTCAAGGAGCTATTTGGTATATAAACCATGACCACTGGTTGAAGAATGTGCCAAGATCAAGATGTGAGCTCTGCACAGATCAGACTCCTCACCTTGGCCGGGTCTAGAGTTTCACCCTTGTTAGTACTTCAGAGATGACTAGGTTCGAGGTGCCTGCATCAAGGCAACTAAATCCTTGAGAGACCGCCCTGTGCACTGTTACTGCTGCGGTGTCTGTTTGCCACCATAAAGAGGCAATCATGAGGGCTGTAGTCTGGAGTCTTCAGACAATGCTGCCTTTCCCAGAGGTAGGGAAGTCTCCACAGGGAGCCCAATTCTGATAAGAAGTGTTTCTGTTTTGTTTCGTTCTTTGTTACACAGCATAGTGATTAAGCACATGGGATTTGGAATTGAGCAAATTCTGTGTCTTAGCTACCAATGCTGCCTAATAAATTACCCCCAAACTTAGGGGCTTACAACAACAGTAATTATTTGTTATCTCTTACGTTTCTGTGGGTCAGGGACTCAGACAGCACAGTGTCTGAGTTCTCAGCTGGAAGACTTGAAAAGCAGAGGCTGAGATCTTCTGAAAGCTCCCTGACTTTCATGAAGTCTTTGCAGCAGCTGTCAGCTGGATTGCTGACACACGGCTTCCCCACATGGCCTGTGCTTCTTCACATGGTGACTGCATGCCAAGGCTTAGTATGACTAACCTTGTAGCCGAGACCCTGCCATTCTGATGCCTCATGGAAAGTTACATCCACAATGGAGAGTAGATTGTCAGGATGGAGGGGAGAAAAGAGAGGAATGGGAGAAGAGGCGACCACAGGTGGCCACGTTTGCCTAGCACTGCTTTAAAGAATCTGGAGACAAAAAATTATAACCTCCCCCATTGCCATGCTTGTGTATTGTGTAGAAATGAGTGTATCAGGAAAGTGTAGCTTAATAATAAATTATCCAGAGAATGGCCTCTCATTTTGCATTCCCAACCACTGCCAAGCCGCCATTCCCTGAGTACCCCCTTGGCCCAAGCATCTTCAGGCATAACCCCATTTATTTCTTACACAACCTGGTAAGCTCAACATTACAGTTTCTACTCCCTGTTTTCTGCATCAGAATTTGAGTATATGGAAACTTCCCAGCCCCCTAGTGATAAACTCCTGCTGAGAGGTTTTATTGTTAAAGATGTAGAGCCATTGTTCATTTGCAGACATTGTCTTCTTTAGTTTCAGGAAGCTCTTCTTTGGCGGCCCTATCTGATACTTCCAGTCACCTAAGGAGGTCTTTTGGCTGGCTATTCAGGTATTCTGATCACATGATCTATTTTAACTTATTTTTTTTTCCTGCCAGTAGACTTGCCTTTAATCTCTCATATCATTATTCTTCCAAACCTACCGCCAAACAAAAATCTACACTAAACAAGGAAAGCTTCTTTAGTATGTCTGGATTTCCAAGCAACAGTGTCCTTTCCCAAAAGAGTAAAACGGTAAAAAATACTTCTTTCAAATAGAAATAAAAATTCTGTCATTTCAGTTTCTATGGCTTTTCTCCTTTCTTTTAAAAGCTTTAAGACATTAGTCACATCCCATACAATGCACCCATTTAAGTGCTGAATTCAATCTCTTGTACTGTATTCACAGATTTATGTACCTGTCGTCACAGTCTAATTTTAGAACATATCCCTTCCAACAAAAAAGGAGCCCTGTACTCATTAGCTGTCACTACCTATTGTCCTCTCATAGTCTCAATCCTAAGGAAACACTAGTCTACATTCTGTCTCCATAGACTTTCCTATTCTGGACATGTCATATAAATGGAATCATACAATACGTACTCTTGGACGACTGACTTTTCTAATTTAGCATAACATTTTCAAGATTTATCCATCAGGTAGCATGTATCAGACTCAGTTCCTTTTTATGACCAAATAATATTCCATTATATGGGTATACCACAGTTTGTTCCTCCATTCCTTAGTTGATAGATATCTGGGTTGTTTCCACTTTTTGGCTATTGTGACTCATGTTGCTATGAACAATCCTATACATATTCTTATGTGGGCACATGTTTTCATTTGTCTTGGCTATGTACCTAGTAGTAGAATTGCTGTGTTACCCAGTAAGTCTATGGTTAACTTTCTGAGGATCGAACTGTCCCCAGTGTGGCTGTATTATTTTACATTTCCACCAGCTATATATGAGGGCTTCAACTTCATGTCCTCACTAACACTTGTTACTGTGGTTTTGATGTTCGCCGTTCTAGAGGATATGAAGTGGTATCTCATCACAAGTGCTCTCCTGCATCCCTGTCACCTATTTCACCCATCCCCCCACCCACCTCCCCTCTGGTAACCCTCAGTTTGTTCTCTGTAGCCAGTCTACCTTATTTTAAAGTTCTAATCTAGTTGTTGATGTTTGGCATGAAAATAAAGAAAAGAAATTCTAGTTCTTTGTCAATGAAAGTATGGTTCACAGACCAACAGCATTAATGTCAACCTGGGACCATGTTAGAAATGCAGTCTCAGGCCCTACCTCAAACCTACTGAATTAGAATCTATATTTTAACAGGGCCTCCCAGTAATTTGTATGCATGTTAAAGCTTGAGAAACACTGCTCTGGTTTATCAAGATATCATCAGAAACAGTTGAGTGATTCAGATAGTTTTGATAGGATTTACTGAGTCAGAAGATTAATGATACTATCATCATTAAGCTCTTATTATAACACCATCTTGATTCCTTTCTCTCCTTGGCTTCCAGTAAGTCTTCATTCACAAGGTCCTATGGAATTTTCTGTAATTATAACACATATCCTTTCCTTCCCATTTCTATAACTACTACCTTTGTCTTGGCCCTCACTACCCTGTGCCTGGACTGTCGAAGCTGGGTCCAGATTTGTCCCTTTATCCCCTGCATGCTTCTCCATTTGCCTAAAGCTCTCAACCTTTCACGGCTTTTCTGAGTTTTTCTTGCCTTCAAGATAAAATTTATATCCCACTCTGATGTGAAGACCTTTCCATTCAAGCCCCAAAACACTCTTCCCAGAGAATCTTTTGCATGTATGTTCTCTCTGTCCATGCCTTTATTCACACTCTGGAATGCCCTTCCCCACCAGTTTATGCCATCAAGGCTTTATGGAAACCCCACATTCATCATGAATGTTTCATCTACCCACATCACTCGACTCCCCTACTGAGTTCTGTGGTACTTATTGGTTATACTCATTTTTGTTCAATTGCATTATAATTTCAAGTAAGAAACACATGCCTCTCAATTAGACTTGTGAGCTCATGGAGGACAGGAGTCACATTTTTATCTCCCTCCCACCTCCAGCATCTGACAAGGCACTAGGCACACAGTAAACAGTAAATATTTTGCTTCCAAATCTGATGAAGTTGTAGACTAATGCCCAGATTTATAAGCACACCACTCTTACTAATTTATTTCCCCTAAGGGTCTACACTACAGTTCAGTAGTTTCGTAAACAACATTGTTTATAAAACCAACTGTGGGTAGGCAGTCTCAAATCAGCTGGGCAGTAGGCACTGGATGCAGTCCAATATTTTAGGCCAAATAAAAACTGTGAACCTTCATTTCAAAAGCCACTGTATTCTGTGGAACCAGGCTCTATTCTAGATGTCAGAACAACAGGTATCCCTTCCGACCTCCCTGCTTTGGCACTCAAGGCCAGCTGCTTCCAAGCAGCTGTGTCAGGCAGAGCCCCAGCTGGCATGCTCCCACTGAGCCTGGGGCATCCCAGATACAAAATGGTGATAACATTGACCCTCATTCTGTATTTTGCTGCATTTTCATGTTTGCCTGGTACTTCCTTATTGAGACTACTGGCAACATTGTGTGCTGCTCACTGGGCTCAGTATACTATTGGCTTTTTGTATATGGCTTACTTTTCCTACTCCAGGGATTAGAGAGTAAAGATTCCTGTGAGTAGCCATTACTAGTGACAAACTTTTTTTGTGTATATATTAGTTCCTTTGTACCATACAAGCTTAAAGAGATAGAGAGGAAAAGTGTCATTATTCCCTTTTTACAACTGGGGAAACAGAGACTCAGAAAAGTGATCTAATTTACCCAAGCTCACAAATTATGGGTTTGTGTCCGAGCTGGGATTAGAGTTCAGGCTCTATAAACCTAGAACTAATATCAGTTAATAGGCTTAGGGCAGTGTAACTGGTTATTAAAGGTAGGTAAAGTTGGGATTTGAACCCAAAAGATCTTTTTCTGGAGTCCATACTCTCACTCAACTATTAACATGACCTATCAAACAAGCCATACTGATTCAGGTTAAAAAATATATATATTTGCCATTTTCCCTCTAAGCCAGGCTTGCCAAAATTGGGAGCAGTATCCTGTCTTTGAGATTCATTACTTCAAATAACTATCTACTTTCTCTTTCAAAGTTATCCCTTTAATAATGACTGTTCAATTCTGATTATATCTGGGACAGAAATAAGAAACCTATTTAGATGCTAATTGGCTCTAACATCTCAGTGAGTCTTGTATTTCCTACAAGGAGCCTCTAGAACATGGATCATAGATCAAACAGTTACTACAGAGTTTTCTGGACCCACTAGCTTCAATGTGGTTCAATGCATCTGAATTTACAAAGCGGTTTTATAATAGAACAAATCAGTGCTAAGGACAGTGTCTTGAAGGTTAGGCTTTCAGGGTAGCAGTTATTTTCTTATGCATAATAGTGGGGATGCAGGATGGACAAATTAAATTCTTTTGCCCGCATCAGAACACTGAAATGAAGAGTTTATGAGTGTTTCAGGAAATTCACAGGATTGTGGTAAAAAGCTAAATTTCTGGTGTCAGACTTCTTAGGTACAAATCACTGCTTTGTAACTTGGTAGCTTTGTAACCTTGGGCAACTTAACTTCTCTGAGTCTCAGTTGCCTCATTTGCACCATGGGGTCATAATGATACCCACCTCACAAGACTGAATTTTTTACTAAATAAAAGGATAAATGTAAAATACTTAGCCCAATGCCTAGCACATAAGTAAGTGCCTCATAAAATCTGGTTGTTGTTAGTAGTAGTAGTAGTAGTAGTAGTAACAACTATTTTTTAATATTCCTATGGTCAAATAAGATGAGAAGTCATCCTCATCCTTCCTAAGTATTTATGGAGTATCTGTCTCTCAGGCCTGAGTAATCCCTACTGATATACTAATAGTAAGGGTCCATCTGTGTTTAATTGAGAAGAGGAAAGAAATGAGGTATGGAGAGGAGAACCAGCCCTTCACACCAGATGGTATATACCAGGGCTTCTCAACCTTAGCACTGTTGATATTTAATTGGTTTGCATAAGTCTTTGTTGTGGGGGCTGCCTTTACCACCAAAGGATGTTCAGCAGTGTCCTGGCCTCTACTCACTCCATAAGATGCCAGCACCAAACCTCTCCCCTCCATTTGAGACCATCCAAAATGTCTCCAAACACAAATGTGTCCAGAAGGGAAAAGTGC
Source organism: Lontra canadensis (assembly GCF_010015895.1). Classification (NCBI taxonomy): domain Eukaryota; kingdom Metazoa; phylum Chordata; class Mammalia; order Carnivora; family Mustelidae; genus Lontra; species Lontra canadensis. The sequence goes on from NW_022630999.1 coordinate 19,177,570, forward strand.
CATCACTTGAGATTTACATAGTGTATCTTCCCATGATAGGAACACGGGTGGCCATGGAGTAGCCTGTAATAGACAGGGTCAGAGGTGGGAATTTTCTTGTGTGTGTAAAGAGACACATACATGTTCTAGGCTTTATCTCTGTCACAACTACTCAGTTCTACCATTATATCATGGAAGCAACCATAGACAGTACATAAATAAGTTTCAGTGAAATGTCATTTATGGAGATTGAAATGTGAGTTTCATATAATTTTCATGTGTCACTAAATATTCTTTTTTTTCAACAATTTTAAATTATTAGAACCATTCTTAGCTCGCAAACCAGTAAAAATCTAGTTGTGCTAGATGTGTCCCCTGGGCAATTTTTGCTGAGCTCTGCAGGGCTAAGGAGAATATGAAACCCTGAGGAAAAAATATGATACTTCCCTATGGCATCCAATAAACTAAAAAATTGGGGGAAGACTTTTTTTTATTAAAATCAAAATTGCTGGGTGCCTGGGTGGCTCAGTGGGTTAAGCCGCTGCCTTCAGCTCAGGTCGTGATCCCGGGGTCCTGGGATCGAGTCCTGCATCGGGCTCTCTGCTTCAGCGGGGAGCCTGCTTCCCTTCCTCTCTCTCTGCCTGCCTCTCTGCCTACTAGTGCGATCTGTCAAATAAATTTAAAAAAAATCAAAATTGCTGTATTTTGGAAGAGAATCCAAACTCACATGAGTTTTCAAGATAAAACAAAGTATTTCAGAGTAATGTCTTACTTTCTGTGGGTTGCTTAGAGCTATGTCTCAGATCCCTAGAGGCTATCCCTGACATCAGTCTCTGCTTTTAGGGTACTTAGATGAAAAACTTGAGAAGTTGCCACTGTCGGTGAGAAACTAACTCACATAAGAGCCTTCTGGACTTCTTATAAATGATTACCCTTAGATGGGATCCAGTAAGGCACAGAGAAATATTCTGATTGCCTTGGTGGCTCAAATGTATTTCATCCAGAGAATGAATGGTTGTATAACATGTGATTATTTAATCCAAGTTGGTCCCTATAATCCTTTCTGAAATTTTCAAGAGTTCCCTTTATTCCACTTAGGAGCGGGAGTATTATATTCGTTTCTCTTGTCAGCTAAGCAGTATGTATGCTACTCCACATGATGCCTCCCCAGGAGATTAACAAATGACCCAGGCTCCACCCTCAGGAAGCTGAAATTTTTCCATTAATGTTAGGTCTTATTCAGATGAGATGACCCCAAAAAAGTACATCATCAGGAAAGATATAGTGGCGGAAGGAACCCTGGAATGGCAAGCAGGGGGCTTCTTTTCTAGCCCTTCTATGCCTCTTATCCTGAATGGGAGAGTTACTTTTCTCTTCCACCCAGAGCGCTTTTTTGAAAAGGATTCTCAGGCACCATCCAAGCTGAGCTGGGAAGAGTGCCACAGCTGATTAAAGCTGTCTGCCATGGATGGGAAATCAGGGAGTGGCTGGCCTAAGTGCTGGGGTGTTGCCATGCTTAGTCTCAATCATCTCTATGGTCCCTTTTGACTGGAGATGTCTATGGCTATATTACTCTGATTGCACGGTTTTGTATTACTCAATGGATCCATTGTGGGATGAAAAAGGCAGGGGAAGATTACATGGCAGAAATGAGAGGGTGGTCAGGGCTTTGAAGATGTTTATTCTTTCTCACAGCTGGGCTCCAGCAGAGGACATTTTGTACGGACTTGGGTTTTGGTTGGCTCTCAACTGGGTGCCTTCTATTGTGGCGTTGGCATGGCGAGAGGGGGCATGTGGGAGATATTGTGTCCCTGCCATTCTCCCAGCCCTCGTGAAAGGAAATGTCTTCCTAATGAGCCCATCCCAGAGAGTCTGGCCTTTCAGATAAACAAATAAGCAGGAGACCCAAGAGGACTGGAAAAAATAAGGCCACTTTGAGTGACGGCCCAAATAAAGGAAACCTAAGAGGTCTGAATTTAGCAGTTAATGAGCACATCTCCTCATCCATACTTTCTTGACCAGGATATCAATTGTTGAGTATGCCAGCAATGTGTGTGTCTTATGTATACAGGAAGCAGCCCTTCCGTCCTCTGTCCTAGTACTGACTTTTATTTTGTCTTTCATTTGGCGGGCGGTGGGCGTGGGGGGATTGCCTGGAGGATACTTGCAAGGTGAGAAGAAATCTAAAGCTAATTTTAGCCTAAAGCCATTTATTTATCTAATTAATGGAGATAAAAATATAATTCACCTCCCAGAGTAGCTAGAAGAATCATCTAGGCTCATGCTCGGAAAGCACTTAGGATAGTACCCGAGCTTTTAGCCACCATCGGATGCATGCTGGCTGTATTCATTGTTAGCAGAAATAAATAGGATCATCTTATTCATGCATGGAGGTACACTGAAAAGAGCCTGAAGATGGGGGATCTAGTTCCAGTGTTGCCAGCAGGTCCCTGTGAGATTTGGGGCAAATCATCTCTTACGTCAACTGAGAGTAATGGACTAGAGTCTTCATTCATTCAGTAAACGTACTTCAAAGACCAACTAAATGCTAGGCTGTGCCCCAGGTGCCAGACACATAAAGCTGAGGAAGATGCAGTTTGTGTGCTCTCAAAGGACTCCAGGTGTAAACGGGGGAGACAGACAACGGATGCATCTAACAATGTAACACGAGAATTACTGTCACTGTCATGACATGGGCCAGGTGCTCTGGGGCCCTAGGCAAGAAGCTGGTGAGACTGAAGGCTGGTCCTGATGCCACCTTCCATGGATCTGTAACAGAAGGTGTCCAAGAAACTAGCTGGGTGATTAGGGGAAGAAGAGGCCCCCTAACTGGTGAGGAGCCTAAAACCCAGATCCTCTCCTCATAAGACCAGAAATCTTACCAAATACCAAGCTGCCTTATAATACAAAACTTCAAGGAAAAGTGATGTGCAGAGAGGTGACATGGTGACAGTAATGGGGGCTTGGAAACAGGAGACTTCAATCTGAGTTTCAGAATTGTTATTGTGGTAGCTTGATGACTTGGGGAAAGTTGTTTAATTTCTCTGAGCCTCCATTATTTCATCCACAGGAAGGTTGTTGTGTGTCAACATGCTTTCCATGTCCCCATGTGGTTAAGAGGGAGACTTTATTTTAAAGCCTTGGTAAACTGTAACTTATAGAAGCTCTGGATTATGCTTATTTCTGTGTTTATTCTTAATAAAAATAATAACTACCCTCCTATGTTATAAACACACACACACACACACACACACACACACACACACAAAATACATTCAGTGGCCAGTAATTGAATTTGGGTGTTCAAAGAAGTAAGTAAGGATATTTTTCTTTCAACAATCAGTATCTTTTTCCAGGAAAATAGGCTAAATGTAGGACCCTCTTTAATTTTAATACAAAGCAGTCTTAATTTTTATAGCCTGGATATGTGTGAAACACAGAATAGAGTGAAGGAAGAAGAGAGAGTATCTATTTCTCCTGAAAGCTAATCAGAAAAACAGCTCAAGGTAAGCGTCTTATGAGCTGATCTCAGATTAATTGAAGTCTCAGCATTCTGTTGTGCTGGGAACCCCTGAAGTGGGTGACTGATTATCTAATGATGGAAAGAAAGGGTAAATGATTATAGTAAACTAAAGCCTTTGTTGGAGGCAAAGCAAAGGGGATGTGAGGTAGGAAAAATATAATAATGACAGAGTGAGAGAAGAAACTTGTTCTAGTCCCCTTAGATAGGTGACCTTGAACAAGGCTCTTCCCTATACTTGAACTCACTTTGTTTCCCTCCAGGTGCAACCCCAAGGCTTGGTCTAGAAAACCCCTGAGGCTCTTTTCAGGCTTGCTGAACTATGAGGTTTCCACCTGTACAATACTGAAACAATAACAAACCAAGAATGAGTGAGCTAACTGATAAACTGAAAGAGAAACAGACTCGTAAAACCCACTGACTCAAATTAAATGGAGAATTCATGTTGATTTAGAGCTGGCAATCTCAGGCTTCTAAATCACAAGGAGACTCTATTTAATCCTAGGATGGTCTCTTGGGCTTTATCTTTCTCAGCTCAGGAGTGCTACACAGAGAGCTCCCTTGGAAGTCAAGATGAGAGAGAGAGAGCAAGAGCCAATGTCAGAGAGAGCCATTTAGAAAAAGAAGAATACACCTGAATTAGTTGGGGAGCTGCCCTATACCTCCCCACCCCGAGGTATAGGCAAAAGGATCATGAAAGCCTCAGCCAGGCCTTAAATATTGGTTGCCTACCTGCTCAATGATCTTATGTAGGGTTAAATAAGTAACTTGCACACCATCTGTTTAATAATACTGTTTACCATTTTTAGAAACTACAAAGAGTAGGGAATTCAGCCGACCCAATGTCCAGCACTTCACCCTTTGGACATTTGCCCCTGGAGGGTCTAAGAAGTCCTGAAGGCTGGGAAAGGTTGCTGAACATCAGCCCCAGAGAGACGTCAGATAGCTCCCCAAATCCGTGCTACTCCAAATAAGCAACGGGGGACTGGGGGAGATCCCATGCTTTCCCAGAGTCACCCATGAGTCTCCATAGAACTGGGACTGGAACTCAGCACTCCAGGTAGGACAACGACTCCAATCCAGTGTCGGGAAGCTTCCAGTGGCCCTTCCAAGGTCAGAGAGGGGTGCAGGGATGCTCTGTTTCCTGGTTCTTTGCAGTATAATGTCAGAAAGGAATTGAGGATTCTCCTTGGGCATGGAGGCCACCACCCAACTTAGAGTGACAGTTAGACAAAAGAATGTTGGATTTGGGGGACTCAGTGAGGCATCGTATACAGCGGGTCTTCAGACACACCACTAGCATGCAGGGAAGAACTACATTCATCTGGAGACCCAGCTGCTGTGCCCAATTCCAATCAGGTCAATATTCTGATGCAGACAAGGGGAGCTGTGCTGTAAAGAGAACTGGACTAGGAGTCTCAAGGCCTAGGTTCTTTTCTTTTCTTCCAATGACTTATTTATTTATTTGAGAGAGGGAGAGTGAGAGAGGGCAGGGGGAGAGGCAGAGGGAGAGCGAATCCTAAGCGCAGGCTCCATGCTGAGTGCAGAGCGAGATGCAGGGTTCCAACTCTTGATTCCGAGATGATGACCTGAGTAAACCAAGAGTCGGATGCTTAACCAGCTGAGCCACCCAGGCGCCCCAACTCAAGGCCTAGTTTCTAATCCTCTTTCAACAACCTGCTTGTCACCTCTCCCTGATACTCTAAATTCTGTGAGCCTCAGTTTCCCCATCTTTAAGACAAGGATGATGATACCAGTATCTGCTGAGCAGTGTTAACTTCAACTAAATGAACCAAGAAAAAGAAAAAAATAACAAAACCCAAGAGGCATGGAATTAAGTATGAATTTCTAGGTTTTAGTTTATACACATCACAAAAATTTAAAGAGAAGAGGAAGAGGGGCACCTGGGTGGCTCAGTGGGTTAAGCCTCTGCCTTTAGCTCAGGTCATGATCTCAGGGTCCTGGGATCTAGCCCTGCATGCTTACCCCTCTCTCTCTGCCTGCCTCTCTGCCTCCTTCTGACCTCTCTCTCTGTCAAATAAATAAATAAAGTCTTAAACAAATAAAAAATAGGGGTGCCTGGGTGGCTCAGTGGGTTAAGCCTCTGCCTTCAGCTCAGGTCATGATCTCAGGGTCCTGGGATTGAACCCTGCATCGGGCTCTCTGCTTGGTGGGGAGCCTGCTTTTCCCTCCCTCTCTCTGCCTGCCTCTCTGTCTACTTGTGATCTCTCTCTGTCAAAGAAATAAACAAAATCTTTAAAAAATTAAAAAATAAAAAATAAAAAAAAAGAGAAGAGGAAGAGATATAAGTATCCTGAGGAGATGAGGAAGTGTTTTCCTGGAGAGATGGGGAAGAAGCTGAGCCCCAAACACAGGTTGGATTTGCACACTGGGAGAGGAGGTGAGGAAGGGGAGTGGAGGTAAGGAAGTAGGGGCAAGAGCCTGAGCAAATGTCCAGAGCTTCTGATTATTCTAATGCCTTGGGCTTTGTACTTTTGCTTTAAATAATATTCTAATCTGGAGTGCCTGGGTGGCTCAGTCATTAAGCCTTCAGCTCAGGTCATGATCCCAGGATCCTGGGATTGAGTTCTGCATTGAACTCCCTGATTGGTGAGCCTGCTTCTTCCTCTCCCTCTGCCTGCTGCTCCCACTGCTTGTGCTCTTGCTCTGTGTCAAATAAATAAATAAAATCTTTAAAAAAATACATACATACATACATACATACATACATAATATTCTAGTCCTTGACACCACCATTCAACAGTGTTTTCTGTTTCCTGAATTGTTTCCCTGGGGAGGAGTGGAAACTACTTGTTGAAATAAGTCACATCACAGAAACTTCTGTTCTTCATATCCACTGAAATTGTTTTAATGCTTTTTTTTTTTTTTTAAGAGAGCGAATGTATACACAGGAGTGGTGAGGGGAGGGGCAGAGAAAGAGGGAGAATCTCAAACAGAACTCTGTGCTGAGCGCAGAGCCCAACCTGGGGCTTGATTTCAAGACCATGAGATCATGACCTGAGTCAAAATCAAGAGTCAGTTGCTCAATCAACTGAGCCACCCATATGCCCCATTCACCGAAATGTTTGTCAAAATATATGAATTGTTAAAAAAGTATAGTCTATATCCAGATAATCCTCCAAATGAACGGACTTATTAGCCTTTAATTATATTGTGTTCCCTTGTAATGCTCTTCATGTGCTCAATTATATCACTAATAATTATAATCCCTTCTCTGTGTTTTGGGCTTTAGAGTATGTAAAGGGTTTCATTTATGTTGCCATCTTTGGCTCTCATGGCAAACCCATGCAGTAATTTAGATTGTCCCAGCCACAGAGAGGTCACTAATAGTTGGCCAGGTTGCCTGATTCATAGTAAGCTCTCAGTAAATGTTGGATGGATGTTTGGATGGATGGATGGGGCAGAGACAGGGATTAAGTGAGTTGACAGCTGCTCTGAGTATCTGCCATATTCTATCATTTTCCTTCAGTGATAGTCCCAGCTTCAGGGGAGATGCCAGGGCACAGACAGCTGCTGTGCTCTGCTGTCATTTACCTCTGGGCTACCCTGGAGCCTGTCAAATGGGGACACTAAGCCTCTCTGCTCTGATTTTGTGATGTAAGAAACTTATCCGTTTCCCATGAAGCAAGGTGCTCAACCACAAAGACTGTCCCCTTTTATACTCTGTGGTAGTGTATTTGGAGTTTCTCCCTCATTTGGGAAAAATATAATTCTTGCCTATTTCTATCCCAAGGCATAGAGTTGAGACTATCAATGGTTGGGCTGTGGGGAGAACATGCAGGAAAAAGAGAAGGACCAGAAAACAAGAAGGCTAGAAGACCTGGCTTCAAAACTTGGGTCTAAAGTTTATAAACCTCATTTATTCACTGAGTCATTCATCGTAGATTGAGTTACTACTCTGTAGCCGGCTGTGGCAATCTTTGCGATACCGTCATGAGTAAGAGGGACAAGGCACCTGACTTGAGGGCCATCAGTTATAATGGGGCAAAATAGACAAACAAAACACCAACAAACAAAAATTACTAAAAACATGCAATAAGTATAAGACATAAATTCTCTGAAGAAAAAAAGCAGCCTGCAGAGAAGATAACATGAGGGTATTGCTTACTGTGATGAGTGAAGACCCTCTCCAAGACAGTGATATTTAAGCCTGCTCATAAAGGCTGACAATGTACTCATTAGCTCCACAGAAACAAAAACTGGGGAAGAATGTTCTAGTCAGAGGCAACAATTTGTGTAATGGTCTTAAAGTAGGAAAAAGCTTGGTGGTAGAGTTTGAGAAACTGAGAGGCAGCCAGGTAGCTGGAACATTTTTAGCAAAGGAGAAACAGCAGAAGATAAATGGGAAGAAAGAGAAGGGACCAGATCCGGCAAAGCCAAACATGCCATGGAAAGAAGTTCAGATTTTATTTTAAGTGCATGAGAAGCCACTGGAAAGTTGTAAGTAGAAGTGGCATGTGATCTAACTGTTGTTTTAAGAATTTGACTTGGGCTCACTCAACTTTTCTGTGTCTCCCTTTCCTCTCCTGAAAATGGGGATTAAAACTCCTAATTCCTATCCTTCTAAGAAGCGAAGTGTCCAATGTTTATGTCCCTCCAACTAGTGCTTGATATTGAACTGAATTGCACAACAATATGAACAGGCTTTGTAGACTATTAAGTGTTATGCACACATAAGATATTATGAATAATCATCATATCCCCAAAGCCCTGCCTCCCTCATAGGAACAGATGATGTAATTGGCCAAAAAAAAAAACTGGGGCACCGGGGTGGTTCAGTGGGTTAAAGCCTCTGCCTTCGGCTCAGGTCATGATCCCAGGGTCCTGGGATCGAGCCCCGCATCGGGCTCTCTGCTCAGCAGGGAGCCTGCTTCCCTTCCTCTCTCTCTGCCTGCCTCTCTGCCTACTTGTGATCTCTGTCTGTCAAATAAATAAATAAAATCTTTAAAAAACAAAACAAAACAAAACTTTGAAAACCCCATCCTGATAAAAGCTACTTTATATTTCTGTTCATTTGTCTGTGAGAATCTGAGTTCAGTTTCTTGATACCATGGCACCAACTTGTTCTCTATTTGGGGCCTAGGAACCATCAACCAGAATCAAGTGTGCTATTTAACCCCAAGAAGTAAAAATATCTGGGGAGAAAATGAAGGGCAGTACTGGGAGTCAGGTCAACATATCTTTGCCTAGAACTGTGCCCTTCTCACCCCTCTCCCTGCAATAGATGAAGCTTGTTCTCATTAGTCATAGACCCCCATTACCTATGAAGGAGTTGTGAAGAATAATACTGACAATGATGACAATAAGAATAACAGATGATTAGTAATGTGTATAGATATATATACACGTGTATATATATCGCCCTTTGCTACTTCTCTCAAATCATTTTTTTCCCCTCTATTGTTTTAATTTAGCTCACACTCACGCACAGAGGTAGAGTGGGAGTATTCTAATTGGGGAAATGACCATGAAGTGCTGAAGTAGTTTGCCTCAAGGTCATATTGTAAGTGGTGGAATTTGAAACCAGGTCACAGATCTCACAAGTCCTGGGCCAGCAGAGTGTGTCAAGACCCCTTGGCTCCCAAAGGGTCCTTGGGAGTAAAGACTGGGATCCTGAATTTCAGATCAAATATATAGGAATTGGAGCATACTGAGACTCTAAAAACCTTTTCATCCATATAAGGTAGGCCTGCTCCCCCCTTTTGCACATGGAAAAACAGCCACAACCTGGACCCCACATGGGCAAGTACCCTTTGCACCACCTGTTGAAGTACCTACTAAAGTTCCTGCCAGCCTGCCTTTCAGCCCCATATGTGGCTAGGGCTGCTGTGAATGTGGAAGATGCAGAGAAATCAAGGCAGTGCTAAAGGAGACACATTGCCAGAAGGAAGACAGTACTAGGTACAGAACTCCTCAGTTAATTGAGAGTTTTCTTTATTGGATGCAAAGGTCTCTGTGACCTTGGGGCAGACCTTGGGGCGTACCTTGGGCTTGGCACGCATTTACCCTAGGCTTCTCTTGTCCTCCCCTGAGGGGTTAGGACAAGGTGAATCTGTGAATTCTTCCAATTTGAGCATTCTTTAATTCTACCAAGTGTGGGCTGGGAGGGATATATTTGGCTGTTTGATTAGACTGTTGAATTATTGGTAATATAAAAGGCTCTTATATTTTAACCCATAGAATACATTATGTTTTCTTAGTTCCAGATATGAGCATCCTAAATGGGAAAAAAAATTCTCTACGATTTTCCTGGAGCCTCCTCCTTACCCCATACGGTTTATCTCCAGTAACTTAAAAAGTCAAATAAATTTCTTTTTCTGCCCTGGGACATTATCTCCAATGTTAAAAAGCTTAACAGTCAATGCAGCAGATGTATGGTGAGGGTATGTCAGGCAACAGGCACAATGAACCCACACATAACAGTAAGCACAGGACCCAGCACAGGGTTAGTACACGTTAAAATGCTAGTTCTTGCTGCTGTCATGGCTGCCATCATCATCAGCATCATCATTGTCACCACTTCAGAAATGGTACAAGAGGTTGTTTTGTCTCACCTACCCCTGGAAACAATGGAACAAAGTTGAAAATATTGTTTCCACATTTTGCAGATGAGTTAACTGGAACAGAGGGAGGTTACATAACTGAGCTCACACAGCCCATCTTCAAACACAGATATGCTGGTCCATGGAGCCATCTTTAGATCGCTAGTTTCATTAACCTCTGTACACCTTGACAGATACACATATTAACTCATCCAACTGGAGCCTAAAAGGTGACGTAGCTCAGAGGCAGCCAGGTTTCACGGGATGTGCATGAATGAGAATCTGCTGTCCAGGTGTGAGCCTTTTGACCTTGGTCAAGTGCCTGTCCTGGGGCCAAACTTCTCTATTGGTGAAATGGCTAAAAAGAGTCACCTAGCCCACCTCCTAGAATGGACACAAGGTTGCAATGGGACAGTGGACGAGAATGCACTTTTATTTCGTAATCCACTCAGATGCATGATGCTCATCTCATTAATATTATACTCTGGTGGCCAATTTCTGAGGGGTCAGCTACAGAGAAGCTAGATCAGGCTGCAACATCTCATTAGAGGCTGAAATTTGGATTCAGAGAGAGGAGAATGCAGGGGGCGCGAGCCACCCTCCACGGCCACAGTTCTTGCTGTTATCTGTATTCAGAGCAGCTTGCTGGCACCTTGGCAGTGCTGCTGCTCAGCAGGACGTCTCTGACTTTGATGTTGCACGTGTCAACATTCTAATAGGGCAGCAACCGAGATGGAGTGTGAGTTTGGAGAGACATCTTATGACAGGTTTTGCCTAAAAATGTTTCAACAGATAACCCTTCAGAAATAACAAAGGTAGTTTATGCATTTCACAGGAAACCCGGGGGCTTAGGTAGCAGCTCAGTTGCAAGTTTGGCACAGAGACAGCTTCCTACTCTCCCTTTTTTTCCCCCACTGCACATCTGTGAGCTATCATTGCCTGTCACAGTAGTACAGTTTAGTACTGCGTTTAGTTACGCTGACATTACATCTACAATGACAGCAATGGTGGAAGGACATGAGGCCCTTTCCTTCTAGAAAGTCCACCCTGGAAACCCTTAGAAAGTCACTGCTACCTCTTAAAATGTAAATCAGATGACCTCCTTTTGCTGTTTAAAAATCCTCTCATAGATTCCCATATCATGCTTAGAATGAAATCTCGATGTCGGAACAAAGGTGCTGTAACACAGAATAGATGCTCAGTGAATATTTCTAGGATGGAAGAATGATGACCTTCCTTTTACAGATGGAGAAGGGAGGACCAGAGAAGAGTACCCAGAGGTGCCTCCCTGTTTTCCCTCTGAAGGTTTTAGGTTAGGATCTTCGTGCCAAGCCGAGGCTTTGTCAACTTACAGCAAGCACCCAGAGGTTCTTGGTGTGACGTTTGCGGATCCCTGGGAAGTCAGGAAATAAGATCGGGGTGGCTGGAGCTCTATGAAAGTGTGGGCATATTATTTCTGGTGATAAGGTTAATACCTTTTAGTAGCACCTCAACGGGACCCTTGACTCATTGGTATCTGGAATGGACTCTGTTAGCTTTTCCTTTTAAGCGGTTTATGTTTGGGGAATATGAAGTGAGCGTAGAGAGGAAGGCCACCTTAAGGACCTTTCTCTTTTTCCACTGCCAGCATGACTCCATTCTTCAGCTGCAGAACACAGGAAAGGCTCTCCTTCTTATCACCAAAGCATCTCCTTCCTAAGTTCATTCTTTCCATGATGCATCTCCAGTGCCAGAAGCTGAAGTCAGATTTCCACACGAATCAAAGAATTCCCCACTTGTGAAGGGAGTTACTTAATTTGCTGTTAATAAGCCACAGCGGGCACCGGGTTTTTCTAAGGAGCTTTCTATAACTTGGCATTTGCTGGCCCCTACCCTGACTTTTTCATTTGGTAAGTTTAGAAGCAAGGTGTGTTAGATTCCCAGGGCTACTTAACTAAGTACCACAGACAGGGTGGCTTAAAGCAAAAATTATCATCTCAGTTCTGGAGGCTAGAAGTCTGAAACCGAAGTGTCAGGAGAGCCATGCTTCCTTTTAACACTATAGGTAAGAATCCTTCCTTGCCTCTTCCTACTTTCTGGAAGTTGCCATTCATCTTCACCATGGATTTGCTTGCAACTCAGTCTCTCTCTGTTCCTGTCACCCCATGCTGTTTTCCCTTTGTGGGTCTTCTGTGTGTCGTCTTTTCTATCTAATAAGGATACCAGTCATGTTGGACAAAGGGTCCACCCGACTCCAGTGTAACCTCATCCTTGTTACATCTACAGGGACCATACCCTGAGGTACTGGCAGTTGGGACATGAACATGTATCTTAAGGGGACACAATTCAACTCGTGACAAAAAGCATAGGAATCTGTAGCTTTTCAAAGTTCCACCAGTGATTTTTACTGAGAAACATTGCTCTTACCTTACCCTCAATGGACATATGGGATACTGAGGCCCAAGGAAGGGATGAATCCAGGGTTACACAGAGACTCAGTGATAGAGTCAGACTAGGAAGTCGGATATCATGATCCCCCTGGCATTTTTCCCAGTACGCCAAATGCCTCCTCTCATGGATCTACGAAGAACAGTATTTAAGTGGGCATTTCCAGAGGCTTATGTATGCACAGGGCCACTGACGTCCCACTGGCATCTGGAGGAGCAGCAGTGTGTCTTTGGGTCCCATCGCTTGTTTCAGTCCGAGAAGTTAAGGTTTTAGGGCAAGTTGGTCTACCTCAGCAGTCATACACATGCATCCCAGTTCCCTCCCAGTTGTGCCCATGTGCCATGACCAATTCCTATGGTCAGTGACTGGTATTTGCATGAAGTGTGGGAAAACTTCCTTCCTCAATCTCACTTACTCAGAACACCACCATATGGTATGTGTTAATAACACAATCCTCTCACTTGGATTATCATGGGGGTTGGTTCTTAGGAAAAGAAGTTAACATCTGGAGAGACATCCCAAGGCTTGCACACCACATTTGAGATATTACTCAGTGGAAATATTGGTTGTCATGCCCAATTTGTGTCCCCTCCCACTGTATTTTTGTTCTGGAAGTCTGCATGATCTGTGGATCCCTGTCTCGACCAGTTCCCTCACAGCCAATGCATTTAAAGTCACGGATCCCAGAGTAAGCAAATCTAAAGTGTTTAATCTATTATTAATCAGCCAGTTGCCAAAATGACAGAGCTCTTGGGGGGGGCACTGAGGAAGACATCAATATTTATGGCCTTGTTAGAGAGGGCATATTTTTTTCTCTCTCTCCTTACCTCCCTTCCCTTAATATGAGAACAGAAATATGAAACATAAAATATGTTTTATGCTGTTGTACAGGGCAAGAATGTCCTGTTATGGAATGAGATGACTCCAACATGGTCTTGCATATTTGTTTGGGAATATGGCTCTTAAGAGCTATGGTCACTGGTTTTGGGTTAACAAAACCAGTCTACAGACCGTGGCAATACAGCAGGGGAGGGCACAGAAGGGACCTGGAAACCATCTTTTACAAATACTTCATTTACTTGTAAAAAGTGGTGCCAGAGCGGGAAGGGGCTTCATTGTGACCATACACTTATGTATCACTCAACAACCCTGACCTGGATATGTCCCATGTGTCAGGCAATGTGCGAGCTGTCCGGGACACCAAGCTAAGTATGAAAAGGAATAGGTACCATTTATTAAGAACTTCCTAGGTGTTAGGTATGTGCCAAGTCCTTTAAATAGTCTTTCCTGATGAAAACTCTCCAACAGCTTCCCACTGCACTTGGAATAAATATAAGTGCTTTGCTTGGAAGGCTCTGTATGGCCTGACTATGACCCACCTTTCTGACCTCCCCTCATTTCATTTTCCCCTTCATTCCTGATGCTCTAGGCTCAGTGGCTTTCACTGTTACTGTTCCTGGAATATAACCAGGCTCGCGGTCCCTTTAGACCTTTGAATCAGCTGTCCTCTGCCTAGATTACTCTCCCCTTTATCATCTCTAGCTACTCATCTTTCCAGCTTTTTCAGAAATTCCTTGAATATGAGTTGCCCCCACACCTTTTAATCAACCTTAGTGTCTTCCTACCCGGGCATGTTCTGATAAATGTTTAATACCTGGATATGGTGGGGCAGAGGCAGGGGAGGGGCTGATCGGTAGTATTTGCCAGTTTTCATAGTGTAAATACCTCCATGATAGCTGATTCTGTCATTCAGCCTATCAACGTGTGTTGCTAAATACAGAGATGGGAAGAGAGATACACAGTCTACTCCTGTGAGCCAGTTTAAGTCCGCTCTGGCACACTTCTTACTGTCTCGAATTATAGTGTTTGTTTGTTTATTTGTAATTCTTTCCCCCTTCCATGCCGTGGAAGCTCCAAAAGAGGAGGAACCTTTTTTCTGTTTTGTTTACAAGTGTATTCCTAGCGCCCAGAACATGGCCAGGAATATGGTGCCCATTCAATAAACTGCTGCTGAATGGACCACGAATGAATGAGTGAGAACCCTCATTGCAAAAACATTGAGTAGGTACTACTGTTTTCCTCATGTGCCAAATAAGGAAACTAAAATACAGAGAGAGAGATTAAGGAACTTGTCCAAACTTGTATAGTCAGTACATGGGAGGCCAGGGTTTGAACCCAAGCAGTTTGTCTCCAGAGTGTCTGCTCTGCATTCCAAGCTATATGAATTTGATGAGGTCCTTTTTTCAAAGAGCTCACAGTCTAGAGAAGAAAAAGACATCTGAACACAAAGAAAGTGGTGTGCATAATACACACCAAAGGACCTGGGTCAGTCAAGGAGAGCTAATGCTTTTTGGGTGTGGGAGTGTCATGGTCGTCAGGCAGGTAATATTTGATCAAGGCCTTAGAAGATATCAGCAACAAGCTTTTTCCACCATGCTGAGTTTCTTCCTACCCGGGACCGTGGAGACTATGAAATCCCCCTGAATCACGAAGAGGAGTCAGACTTCACTCAAATGTAAAGAAAACACAGAAGCGTTATTAAGATGCGTTGAGGGTTGACTGGATATTTTAGTGCACAGGAAATCAGATAATCCACTTGAAGCACACTTCTACATAGAGACTTAATTTCTCACTGATGCTCTTGTAAAATACTCTGATTAAGGGCTTGTTTTGCTCTAGGCTAAACTACTCACCCATTTCTGCTTCTGATTCTTTGCCTCTTACATTAAAATTTCAGGTGGCCACTGACCCAAGGTCAGTGGGTACTACTGTATAGTAGTACCAGTGCAGAGGGTACTACTGTATATTTTTTCTGGTAGCCAGCTGGAGAAACCACAGAGCCATCACTGCCAACTACCTAAACCCTGGCCTTCCCTGTGTCTGTTTCTCCCTTCCCCAACCCCAAGTCAGACTTTGGATTCTTCTGTCAACTCCTGCATCATACCTTCATTTTCTTTTGTCAACTCTTACATCATACCTTCCTTTTCATTCCCACTGCTTCATTTCAGTGAATGAATGAATGCTTCATTCATATATTTATATATTCATACACTCTTCAACAAAGGCCAAGTGTCTTCTGTGTGATAGATAGTCAAGTAGGCTCTGGGAATACAATGATGAGCAAAAGCAGACGTGGCCCCTGTCTTCAAGAAGCATATGCTCTAGTGGAGGCGAACAGCTCTTAATCAAATAATCACATGAATAATAAATAATTATTGCTGTGACAGATATCACAAAGGGGAGGGTCCTGGAGCATTTGACATTAGCAGGAACATCAGGGAAGGCTTATCAAGCAAAGTTATACTCAAATAAATATCTGAAGAATGAGTAGAAGGCATAATTCATTTCTGCCAGTTGGAACATATACAGGTGTTCTTCTTTGGTGGAAGGAAGCATAGCATCCACCCGCACAGGGAAAGTAGACGTGTTTGCATGGGGTCAGAGAACAAAGGTGGAGGGTGGGGTGAGGTAAGGCCAGGGAAGTAAGGAGAAGCTGTGTTGGAGCCCTGGGAAGCAGTAGTCATTTCTTTGTCTAGATACCTTTAGAAGTCAATTTTTGTACTTTCGCTGTCTCATCTTCTGGCTCATCCTGTGAATCCATTGCCAAATTTCTCTTTCCAAAGTCCTGCTTTTGTGTTGTTTTTTTCCTGTCACGCCCCTACTCTAAAAAATCATCAGTTGTTTTCCATTACCTACTGTATTAAGCCTGAACTCACTGTCATCAAGGACTTCTGCTATCCAGCACCAATCAACCTGGTAGCTGCCACCTCCCGCTGCTGGGAAATCATCTAACATAATGTTTGAGAGCAGGGCAGTCTGGAGTTACATAGCCAATGTGACTCTGGTTTCTTCCCCTTTCTGCCTCTGTGACCCAGACAGATGACTTCATCTTGCTGAGCCTGCCATTCGTACCTTTAAAATTGGAGCACAGGGGCGCCTGGGTGGCTCAGTGGGTTAAGCCTCTGCCTTCAGCTCAGGTCATGATCCCAGGGTCCTGAAATCAAGCCCTGCATCGGGCTCTCTGCTCAGCAGGGAGCCTGCTTCCTCCTCTCTCTGTGCCTGCCTCTCTGCCTACTTGTGCTCTCTGTCTGTCAAATAAATAAATAAAATCATTAAAAAAAAAATTGGAGCACAGTGTAAGGGCTATGTCAGTACATGAAGCCTTGAGCATAATCTGTGGCATATAGAAAGTACTGATTTATTAATGATCCATTAGACTGTATGGTCTAGTCCCTGTGCCCGACGCTTGCTCGTCTCCCACCACATTGTGTGTTGCTTCTCTTGCCGAGAACATCTTCTTCCACATCTGTCCAGAACGTAGAGCCTTCTGATCACCAGATTGCCTGTCTCCTGCGTCCCAACCACCTCTGTCCCAACACTCCCTCTGCTACCACCCGTCTGCTAGGGTGGGCCCTGGATCTAAATTCCTAGAATGGATTCGCAGAGAGTTTTATTTGCACTGAATTATTTTCTTTAAAAGTCATCTTTCAGCTTTGGTGTACATGTTTTCCTTTTCATCCCCTCTATTAGCTTTTCTTTTTTTATTGAAGTACAATTAACATACAGTGTTATATTAACTTCAGGCGTACCATATAACGGGTCAACAATTCTATACATGACTCAGTTCTCATTGTGATACGTGTACTCTTAATCGATTTCACCCATCCCCCCACCCACCTCCCCTCTGGTAACCATCAGTTTGTTCTCTTTATTTAAGAGTCTCTTTTTTTGTTTGTCTCTTTTTTGTTCTGTTTCTTAAATTCTAAATATAGTATTTGTCATTCTCTGACTTATTTCGCTTACCATTATACCTTCTAGGTCCATACATGCTGTTGTAAATGGCAAGATCTCATTCCTTTTTATGGCTGAGTAATAGTCTTGGTGTGTGTGCATGTTTGTGTGTGTTCATGTGTGTGGAGTGTATGCCTTGTGTATATATGCGTGCATGTGTGTGGTGTATGTGTGTATACCACATCTTCTTCATCCTTTCATGTATGAATGGACACTTGGGTTGCTTCCATATTGGCTTGGCTATTGTAAATAATGTTGCAGTAAAACTAGGGATGCACATATCTTTTCAAATTAGTGTTTTTGTTTTCTTTGGGTAAATACCTGGTAGTGGAATTACTGAATCATATGGTGATTATTAATAATATCAGGTAATATGCCTTGTATTGGCTTTACTACACTTGTAACAACAAGTACAATACATACACTTAATACAGATTCCTTGGGCAAGTGAATAAATGAAAAGAAGTGAAAGAAAAGAGTATAAAATTTTATGGTGCTTTAAGTGGGGAGAAATAGAGAAACTAAGCAAGTTATCTGGGAAATAAAATTCTGTCCTTCTCTTAGAACTTGTTCATTTATTTATAAGCTGGGGAACATGCTGCCTACCATCTATTTTGCCTCATGAGTGTGTTAACATCATTAATATGAAGTTTATGAAGTACTTTGTATTGCCTGGGGAAAGATCGTATAGAAATTTAAAGTATTACATATAATCCTTCCAGGAAGAAAATAGGAAAAACATCTATTCTGTGAGGTGCATCTTTCTGGATCACTAGTGGGGATGCCCAAAGGAGTCTGTACACCTCTTCAAATGTGAATTCATTTGTACTTTTTAAAGGCCCTGATGGATACCTTTTCTTTTAATTAAAGACATTTTGAAGAATTCTGACTTTAAAAACGAGATAAACTCATTCATGTATTGCTTTGCCATATGCACAGTACTGGACAGAAACAGAACCATAAATGAGTACATTAGCCATTTCTCAGCCTGCAGCTGGCCACCCAGCAACCTTTTCTCAGGGACTTGAATACTCTAATGTGTGATGTTTGTTTAATTTGGTGGTTTTATTTTGCTTATCATTAAAAAAGGAAGCATATCTTGGAAGGATCATTTCATAACTGAGCACTGCCACAGAGTTGGGGCCCTTACCGGTGTCTGCGCGTATGTACTGGAATAGAAGATGTATGGTACAGTAGTTCTGAGTGCAGCCTAGCTGACATAAAGATGGAGGTGGAGGTGGAGGTGGAGGTGGAGGAAGAGGGCAAACACTGGTGAGAGAAGGGGATCATCACATGGTGCACAATAGAACTGGAGAACTCAGAGGATCTCTGTGACAAAAGAGAGTCACCAGTGGTGTCTGGAGGCTGGCAAATGCCATCTTAAGTTAATACTGCCATCTTAAATTAATATTGGTAATTCAAAATATAATGGTCATATAAATCATGTCTGTATCTCATTTGTAAATTTTCTTGTGTTTTATAATTGAAGGAGAGCTATAAGCGTAGAGTCCATCCCTGCCATAATGTTTATACACTTTTAAGTATCATTATAATAAAAATAACTTGTCGACATTATGAATCCAGAACGGTTTCCTTCAGAAGTGTTCCATAAAATACATAAGTTTGAGAAAACTTCACTAGTGGTAGTCCAAGCTTCCAAGAAAGTGTTGCATTACAGCCAAGTTTTATTATATCAAGTGCGGAAAACATAAAGGAAAGGATCAAAAGTGTAGAGAACTGCAAATATGGAAACCACTGCTTTCCAGGAAAGAGTAAAATACTGAGATTCTAAAGAGTGAAACCTTCAAGGCTGAATGAAATGGAGAAATCATGACTGAGAAAGACTGTACTACAAAGTTCTGAAGGTATTACCGATGAACTCCTAAAATAACCAACCTCAGTGTGCTGTTGAGGAATGTGTGTGTGGTGTGTTGCTGTGTGTGTGTGTGTATCCCTTCTCAGTGCTTTGGGGTTCCTTCCGCTACTGGACTACTTCCCTAACTTTCCAATGAAAAGCTCACTAGAAATGGTGCTAATCTTAAAGAAATTCACTTTATACCCATATTCTCTAGAAAAGTATTTCTTTTGTCAAAGACATCCTTATTTCACCTCTTGAAAGCTCTTATCTATCCCAAGTTATTGTATAAGCAGTAAACCTGTATTTTCTCAACTTTATTTTCAGCTTCCAATGTCTATAAATGTTTGTTCCCATTTAGGGTGTATACAGTACTTGTCAGAAGGACACCCTTTTCTGTTTTTTTTTTTTTTTTCTTACCCTTTCAAAGTTGAGAAGAATATTTGTGAGAGTGTGAAAAGGTATAAGCGTTGTACCTTTGAATGGGGAATTGTGTTAATTGCAAGCACTACAAATTGGGTTGCTATTTTATGGCTATTGTATCCAAGGTCAAAAGACTTACTTACATTCTGACCCAGTCCTAGTTATTCAGGAAACACTGAGCAGATGTAAGTAGAGAGGTCAGCCAGATCTTCCTTGTCTACCTAGGATCTTTCCCATAATTTTCCCCCAATCCTGTTTAAGCCTACTTTGTATCAGGATTTTTTTTTTACCTTTTTATTACCTTTCTTTGGAGCACAATAATGAGTTTAGTAGGCCTCTCATAACATTTTTTTAATTTTTTTAAAGATTTTATTTATTTATTTGACAGAGATCACAAGTAGGCCTCTAAAGAGGCAGGCAGAGAGAGAGGAAGGGAAGCAGGCTCCCTGCTGAGCAGAGAGCCCAATGTAGGGCTCGATCCCAGGACCCCGGGATAATGACCTGAGCCAAAGGCAGAGGCATTAACCCACTGAGCCACCCAGGTGCCCTAACATTTTAATACTGTTCCAAGGACATTCACCAAGGAGATAGCCAATGTTTGTTGAGGACCAAATGGTCACTCAGCACTGTAGCAGGCATTGGGTAGCATAATGAGTATCACACAGCAGTACTGACCAATGCCCACCATCCCAATTTGATTGGCTTCTCATTGACAGGTTCTCATAATATCCAGATTCACTACACAATACACAGTAATTATTTACCTTGTGTGTGCTATTTCCACTTGGCTATAAGCTCCAGGAAGACAGAGGTGATACTGTTTTGTGCACTGCTGAATTCCTAGAGCCCAGCTTAGTGTCTAGCACAAAAAAATGTATTCAGTAGGCATGGGCTGGAATTAATGAAAAAAGGAAGGAATGATGATCTAGGAGGGAGTTGGATGAGTTTGAGAAACATATTATTATTGGAGGAAGCAAGGAAGGAAGGCATTTAAGGAACCTGAGGCTACATAGAGGCAGGTATCTCCAACAAGAATCCCACATAGGGCAAAAAGTAGGCCAAATTATTAAGTACAAACTAAGAAAGTAGAACAATCTTTTGTGATTGCAACATGAAAGCAAAAGCCCAAACCAGAATGTATCTCACAAGACAGAAAGTATGTTAGGAAAATATGCTTTAACTGCACCAGGCAGAAAAGGAAATGAGCTATCCCCTTTACTGTGAGGCAGAAGAAAGCAGATGACTAGTTTCAAAGGGCAAAAACATCTAGGGCTTTATTCTTTCATCCCACTTCAGTTTTTCTTACCCACTTATATTGTCAAAGGATGTGGCATCCCAAGGGGCTGGGAAGAAGCTGAGACATAAAGGCTAATGAAAGGTGATTTTAGGAAATGGCTCTTTCATAGAAAGACCCTGTACTCCATGGACTGTCCAGGCCATGGCCTATTGTCTTTCAGAACTCACAGAAGGTGGTAAAGGTCAAAGAGTGTCTGTGAAACTGGCAGATGACTCTGAGTCCAGTGAATCCCTACCTGGGGGCCTGATCTATAGACTGTAGACTATTCTACAACCTCCCCTTCTCCATCTCCTGTGGGCAAGCACCAGTTCTTGTGTCAGAAGACCCAAGTCTAGTCCAGCCTGTGCCACTGGGTCTCATCTTGTGATTCTGAGCATGTCGTTCAAACTTTTACATCCTCAGTCTCCTCTTCTTTAAAATGGTGGAAGATGATGGATTGGTAGGATAAGAACATTTTAGATTTCTTTCTCCCCCTAAATAATGCATGTATACAAGATATAAAACCAAGTGGTATTCCAAGTAATAAAACAAGATTCAGCACTTCTTTCCCCTATCCCTTTCTAACCTGGATTCCAGCTCTCATGGGGAGTCACTCTAAACTCTTAGCAATTTCTTCTGATGTTTTACCTTCATATCTCATATACTGCCTTTTCCTGATTTTCCCATTTTTGATATTACTTGTTGACTCCCCACTATGAGGACTGAGCTCATACCCATTCATCCCCACTCACATTGTTCCCATTTTCCCAGTGTCATATTTTTGTTAAACCAACATTCAGTGTTTACCCTATTATGACTAGACAGATACGTTCACAACTGAGTCAAGTAGTGTACTTTGAAACTTTTTGTTTCCTGCTTTGTTTGTGCTGTTTTGTTTGCTTTGTTAATTTTGTTCTATGTATTTTATCACTGATTCTGATCCAAACTTTCTGAGCAAATTACAGAACTGTTCTCAGTTACAAGCATGCATCTTTCAGTTGCACTGTTTTGCCCCAGAAGTCTCCCTCTTGGGAGAACTTTTCTGCTTTACACGGTTCTACTTCAGCCTGACCCTGTTGCTGCTGGGACCTGCAGGGGAGGTGTCTTCCTGGGACTGACCTTCACATTCTTTCTCATACTGACTTTCCTATTCTATGTATCTCATTCTTTTTCATCCTCTGTTTACTGTCTCATTTCAGTGGATTAAATCCTCCAGTAGCTTCCTTAGAAAGAGTACATAGGAGGTGAATTTTTAGATCTTGTGTATCTGAAATGGTTCTTATTCCACCTTCAAGCTTCGTTGATTGGGATAAAATGCAAGCTTGGAAATAATTTTCATTCAAAATTTTGCAGGTGTTGTTCTGCTATCTTCTGTTTTCCACTCTGGCTGAGGAAGGTCCAATACCTTCTGAGTGTTCCTTCTTCGTATATGATTTGCTTCCCTTCTCCCTTTCTAGAAGCTGTTGTGATCTTTTTTTCATCCCTGGAGCTCTCATGGTTTAAAATGATGGGCTGTGGTATGGAGATTTTTTTTTTTTTTAATTCATGGTCATCCAGGATACTAGGCACTTGGTGAGCTCTTTCTTTCTTTCTTTCCTTTTCCTACAGATTTTATTTATTTATTTATTTATTTATTTATTATTTTTATTATATATATTTATATATAAAATATATATTTAAAAATATCTTATATATTTTTATAATATATAATTTTATTTATTTATTATTATTATTTATTATTCTTTCTTTCTTTCTTTTTCCTAAAGATTTTATTTATTTATTTGACAGAGACACAGAGAAAGAGGGAACACAAGCAGGGGGAGTGGGAGAGGGAGAAGCAGGCTTTCCGAGGAGCAGGGAGCCCAAAGCAGGGCTCAATCCCTGGACTCTGGGACCATGACCTGAGCCAAAGACAGACACTTAACGAATGAGCCACTCAGGCGCACCACTGGTGAGCTCTTCCAACATGAAAACTCAGATCTTCCAGTTTTAGGAGATTTTCTTATATAATTTAGTTGGTAATGTTCTTCCCTTCATTTTTCTCTCCTCTTTTTTACTATCATTTCCTAGTAGCTGTATGTTGGATTTCTAAAAGTTTCTTTGTTTGACTTGAAGCTATTTTCTGGATGATATCTTCCACTTTATATTTTGGTGCTTTTATTAACTAATCTATTGTATTAACTTCCAAGAGCTCTTTCCTATATTTTTAATTTATTATTCCATTATTATGGCATTGTACTCACATTCCTTATCTTTTAAGTAAGAGCGTAGTTTTAAAGTGGTTATTTTGGTCCCTGAATTTATACCTCTTTCCTGTGATTTATTTGGTTCTGTCTGCTAATTTTAGTTTCTACCCCTGCCCCATATTTCGAAGGCCTCGATTGTGTGATACCAGAAAGTTAGTAGGACGATCTACATGCAAGGAAGAAGATGGACAGCGTAAGCTCACCCTCCGCTCTGCTTGGTGACCCCAACCTGGAGTCTCTCCACTTCATCATCTTCAGTGTCAGCCTCCTGGCCTCTGCTTGGTGGAAAAGGAGGGCATCACCTGGCTGTATAGGCCAGGAGATGAGTTCTGGGGCTTTCTGTTGGTTTCTTATACCATGCAGTATGCAGTTACTTCAAATATGTACACCATTCTGGTTATCTGAGGTATGACTGCCTTTCTTCTTCTTGACTCCACCCACTTCCTCTGCAGATACGTAAGCTTCTGCTTTCTTCACGTTGCTAAGTCAGTTACCCTTCCCTCAACCGGTATCCATCTTCTAATGTCTTGCTTCCTTTGTCTGCTTTTGCCCTTTCTCAGTTTCTCTTTGTTCTGTAGGTTTATACTTTTGCTGGGATTTTTGTGAGGTTGGGCGTAGATAGCAAAGACAAGTATGTATTTTCAATGTGATGTGGATTAGATAAGCACCACACAGCATATGTTAAGTAACATTTTACTGTAATTTTAGATTTACAGAAAGCTCTTGAAGGTAATTCAGAGAGCTCTCATATATCCCACATCTAGTTTTTTTTCCCCCTCTATAATTAAAATCTTACAGTAATATGACAATTTAACAAAATTAATCAACCAATGATGATATATTAATGAACACTAAATATTTGTTTGGGTAACCCTTTGGAAAGAAGTCACTATATCTAACCCAAATTTAAGAGGAGAATTATGTTCCATTTCTTTAAAGGAAGAATAGCTACATAAACTATTTGGAATTTTGCCTGGGAGATTTGTCTATTCTTCCCCACTAATTTATCTTTTTTAATCACTCATTTATACCAATATGGTTTCATGGATATTTATTTTATACTTTGGGTTAAAATCCAGTACTACTTTGTTGATTTCGTTGCTCAAATTGAGAACTGCTTTGTAATTACAAACCTTTATTTGAAAGTAAGAAATGTTTTAGAGAATATAATTATATTCTGTGTCCTTTTTTTCTTTTAGGTTTTATTTATTTATTTATTTGACAGAGAGATCACAAGTAGGCAAAGAGGCAGGCAGAGAGAGAGGAGGAAGCAGGCTCCCCCACTGAGCAGAGAGCCTGATACGGGGCTCGATCCCAGGACCCTGAGATCATGACCTGAGCTGAAGGCAAAGGCTTAACCCACTGGTTAACCCACTGGTTGCCTGGGTGAGCCACCCAGGCCCCCTAAATTCTGTGTCTTATACTTCTTGAGCTCCTTACCATCTAGAAAAATGCAAAGCACATATGATTTAAACACTAAATACTTGTTTGGCTAACTTATTGATTAATTTTCAATATATACTAAATAATGTCTAAATGTCTAGTGTCATGTTCCATGAGAGGCCACAGATGCATAAGACTCCTTCAAGGACCTATAATCTTATTAGGAAAATACACATATACAAAACAATGAGAAAACAGGTTAGCACTTTACAAAGTTATGTCATTTTCGCAGTTTGAGAATGACAGCTCTCAGGGCCTCAGTGATCAGTTTGGTTGTATCCATCATGGTATCCCAGAAGAGGTTGAGAATGATTTAGGCAAGGGGGCTGGGGGAGTCTTTTAAGCACACACAGTATAACAAGTATGCATTTATTCTATTTGAACATGTCCACAAATTGCCAAGTGAAAGCATTTTAAAACTCTCTTTCCTTTTAGAAGAATATCTAACAGTCCTTTTTTGTTTTTCTCTTTCTGCCCAAAATATGCATGACAGATTCCAACAAACAATAATACAATAATCCTCTATTTTTCCATTGTGGTTTTGAGCTGCCAAAACCACTCCACACATTGGCTCATGGATCTCCACAGTTGCCACTGTGAAAGTGGCAATAACGAAAGTTATTACCTATAGCTCTATTTTGTACATGGGTAAATGAAGACCTCTGATTTGCAGGTTATGCAGGTTGCAAATGGGAGAGGTGGGTCTAGAACCCAGGATTCCTGACTCCAAATCTAGGGCTTTCTGTTCATTACTCTGGATGCTTCTGTTTTGACAATAGGAAACCTGGCAGGGGGAAGGAGGGGCGGACAGGAGAGATGGAGACTCTCAAAATACAGCTTGTGGCTTTTTAAGTCTTTTGTGTCCTTGCTTTCTCTTCTCAAGTGAAATTTGATATGACTGCCTCAGAGACCAAAACAGGTGACCAGGGCCTTATCCTCCTTTCTTCCCAAGAAAAGAGCATTCTGCATCACTGCTCTTTGCCAGTTTAATAAGGTGTTTAATGACAAACCACACGACTTCCAAACCTGGTCCTATTCAGGGAAGCCAGCACTGGTGCTACTTGACTGTCACTTAGGCTGGTGGAAGAGGCCAAAGGTGGAGACAGGTCTCTCCTTACCTGACACAGCGAACATTCTAAGCCTGCCTGGCCCCATGGCCTCCCCAGGCATTCTGCACACTTGGCTCTCTACTAGGAAGGGAGCAGAGGAAGCAAGCAAACACCAGCAGGAATGCTTCTTTAAGGTCCTTTGAAGGGTTCACGCTGCAGGAGAGTGATGGTTTTGAAAATTTCAGCTCAGCAGAGCCTTAAGCCCTGTTTTAAAGGGAAGCTTTGGTCAATAGAAATTTGGTCCTTAGAACTCACTTTCCCTCTTTTCTTTTGTGTGTTTTAACACTTAGAACGTTTGGGGACTAACTGAATATGAATTCGTTACTGAGACTTTCAAGAGTCAGGATCTTTGGAGGTCTGTGTCATGAATCCTGCACCCCCTTTTGCTGTTTTTCAGAGTCTGTTCTCTCCAGGATTGTTGCCCATGGGGGGGCCACCAAATCTTTTTCAAGAACTCAGACTGTAGTCACAGTTCCAGGGTGCATATGCTGGTCCCTCCATTTCACAGGCTTCAGACAAGTCACTTAAAGTCTCTGAAAAAAAGCAGTAATAGGAGTTCTTGCTACAGAGGATCACTGGGAGTGTTCAGGGAGCTAATACATGGTGCCTTGCACATAGAAGTGTTCTTAAAATGTTAACACTAATATTAGCTATTATTGAGCAAATTTCCCTATTTCTAAGTGCCAGAGGAAATATCAAAATGGATAAAAGACCACTCTTGCCTTCAGGTCACAATCAAGAAGAAGCTCTTGAGGTTGGCATTTAAACAACTAACCACAAATAATACATATGCTAAGGCTTGTTTAAGAGGTGTAGTCAGACTATGTGGGAGAGAATCCAGGGATAAAAAGATCACAGGCTGCTGGGGTGGATACCTTCCATTGAATTTAGATGGTGTCAGAAGAGGAGGAGGTAACTGGGGCTTCAATTATAGGTCAAGTTTAGTATGTCTTAGAGGAAAGAAAAATATATAAGCAAGAAAACAGCAGGGATCTAAAGAGAAAATACCAAACAGTCCATTTACAGGAACCCAGGGGCAGAAATAGAAAAGATAAGACTAGAAAACAGTTCATGCTTAGAATAGGGAGAGCCTTGAATGCCAAGCAACAGAGATGAGGGAATTGCTGAGATCCTGGTGTAGGCTCAAGGAGAATAGATTTTTACTGTATTTATTAGCCTCCTCTAAGTGCATTTGGATTTGCATTTCCTTCTCAGGAATTCCTCCCTCCTTCCCTTCCTTCAATAAATATTTATCGTACTTCTCAGTGTATGATGGGGTCTGCTGAAGATCACACAGAGGTGCCTATCTGTCCTACAGTACTTTAACAAAATTAAGTGAAGGTCAAACCATGGAGACTGGCATTACATAGTGTGGGTTTAATCAAGGTTCACCAGAGTGGGGCTATCGATTTTATATAATTCCCTTCCTTCAGCCAAAAGCTAATGAAGTCCATTGCTAATTCTAGTTTAATACTTTTTATCACCTCAACTAGATTATTCTGTCCAGAATAATGTATTGAGCCTCTACCAGGCTAGGTACTCTCGAAAGTATGAAAGAAGTGGAAGTCACAACACTTATCCTAAAATATTATAGTCTTGCAGGTGGACAGTACTCATGAAATTGTTGCAGAATGGTGCAAGCCTGCCAGTGAGTTTGCCTCCAATTCAGAAACGTAAAGTGACTGGTTCTATAATATAGAGATGGATTCTAGGTGGTCAGGAAGGGTCAAGATCATTGGTAACGGTCCAGAGAAAGTGAGGCTTTGAAGTAAGTGAAAGGAGAGAAAAGGGAGACCCTATGCCTGAGAAACAGCATGCGTCAGAGTCCTGAGGCATGTGGAGTCCCAGGGGAAAATGGGGAAGACTACTAACTTGATCCAAGAATCTATGCAGGGAGATGAAGTTGGCTAGATAAGGTGGTGGGCGGAGGTACTGAGTGCCTTGGATGCCGAAAAGGGCTGGTCACAGGTAGTCTATGGTGTGAGCCATCTCTTCCCACTTGGTAATGGAAATATGGAGATTATAGGCAGGTTTTTAAACAGGAGGAAAACAGAGATGTTCTCTAATCCAGAATTTCTTTAGGAAAGAATGCCTTGTGTCTACCCAGTTTTTCACCTTGGGAGTTCAAAGGAGGCATAGGGAATTTTAGACCATTTCCCAAGGGGTATGCATTCACAGAGAGTGATAATCTCACATCTTGGACTGAAAAATGAGCACCCAGATGGGACCAAAGAGAAGTACCTGTCTGTTCTTTGCCAGGTTAGGGGCTGAAAGGAAACCAGGAAAGGAAGCAGATAGACGTCTGTCACCTTGCAACCTTGCTAAAAATTTATTTCAGACTTTCCCTATGTCTACCAGCCCAAGAACTTGGGTTAAGGTGAACTTTGCACAGAGACTGCCAACCTGACAGACCTAAAGGTGAAGACTTCCGTTTATTTCAAGCTTCACTATAGCCTTGACTGTCAGCATGGCATTGCCCCCTAGAGTCCCTCCTGCAACATCCTCATCTTGGCCTTCAGGGACTTCCTTGTCTCAGGAGGAAAATGCAAGTCTAAACTGATCAGATACTTGGGAATAAAGCTGATTCCCTGGAGGTAGTGAGTTCTCCATTACTGGAAGTCTTCAAGCAGAGGACCATTTGGCAAGGATATTGTCACAAGAGAATTGGTCAGAAAGATGATAACACCTAACATGGAGCACAAGTTGGGTGTCACGCTCTGTATTTAATACCTTACATGCCTTCCCTGCTATGTTTCCATGAGGTAAGGCTCGCTGTTATCTACATTTTACAAAAAAGAAACCTGAAGCTCAAAGAGTTTGGAGTTGTGCCAAAGATTCTGTAGCCAATAAGTGAGAGAGTCAAGATTTGAACCAAGCCTGTCTGCCCTCTTATTTTTTTAACTTTTTATTTGCAGAAAAGTGTGCTGGAGCCCACACTCTTCACAGCTGATAGCATACTAGAATGACTTTTATATATTCCCCAGGCCTGCTATTTTGTAATTCCACTGCTAAAGATCAAGGCATCTTTGGTTCCTGACCTTTCACTGGGACATGAAAGGCTTGGGATTAAGTTTCATTTAGCCTCATGTGTGTTTCCTGTTACCAGGGTACATGTCTAAGGCAAAGGTGAAAATCAAATCAGTTTAAAAAAAAAAAATGGGAGGACAGCAGAAAGTGCCTCTCTGGATAGCACCAGAGAGCTGGGGCTTCAACTAAAGAACTCATAAGTAAGACAGCACATGGCCAAGGGACCCGGGACCAGGACCCAGGACCAAATCCTACGACCCTGCAATGCCAGATGGGAGAGCCAGTTGGCCACTCAGCTCAGCCCCTACCTTGTTCACAGGATGATCATGGGCATAACGACTGGAGTTTTTTGAATTGGAAGGGGCCTTAGAGCACCCTGCTTAAATTATTCTTAAATTATGCTCTACAAGAACAAGTTTATCCTTCACAGTTTATTCTTCAAATATTCATCATGAACCTTGGTCCAGGAGCTGCTTCTAGGACTGCAAAGGGGAAGGGGGAACACAGACAAATTTGCCCTCTTCTCACTACAGGACCATGCATATGCTCCATTATCATCTTCTCTGTAGTTGGGACTGCAATTAAGATTTATTTTAAAGAAAAGACTAAGAAGCTTAAATTCCTTTTAGACAACCGCATCTATTCTAACACACCCATTTGACAGACAACAAAGCCATCATCACTAGCAAGTGTTCAGGTGCAGAGTGAGACCCTTCACACTTTCACCACATTTCATACTGCCCTGGAGACTTCCATTCCCATAGTGGATGATGGAGAAATGGGACCAGATCCTCTCTAGCGCTATTTTCCAAGGCTAAAGTGTTTTCATTTTCTGAATTTCTTGAACATTCACTATTTTGCAACTACTGTCCTTGGTCATGTAGCAGTTGTGGCTCTTCAGTCCTTAACGGACTACAATTCCCTTTCCCTCTATCTCTCCGTGTCCTTGTGTGCAGGCTGGGGAACTGTCCTGAATAACTGTCTGGGCTTTAATTATACTGAGCTTGTGCCAAGGGTCTCAGGGGAACTAGGAAGATCAACAGACAGTCAAAATCACCTATCTTTATGGAGTGCTCAACGGAATGAGGGCTTAAGCAGCTGGAGCCCATTTTCATTTGAATATGCAAATACCTATGTCTCTACTTTACAAATTCTAGGACATCTTGGAAGGATGTCGATATATCTCACATCAGGACCATTGGCCTTGAAAGTATGGTGTGTAATGGTTAGCAATGAACAGATAGACCTAGAATCCAGTCCATGCCATTTGCCACTGGCTAGCTGAGTTCTTAAACTTCAACTTCCTCCCCTGTAGGAGAAGTCCAGTAATTCTCCAGTCACAGGGAGGTTTAAATGGTACAATGACTAAATGGTATGCGGAGAATTTAGTACAGGGTTAGATAAACAGTAAGCTCTCCATGACTAAATGCTATTACTCTCTTTTTTTTATCACTTGGTTTATAATTTCCAGGAAGCCTCAGAATGAGTCCCTTTTCAGGGAGCTACTAACAATAAGAAGGCAGGGGGGAAGGAGAGAAAGAGTGAGAATGAGAGAAAACAAAAGAAAGGGGTGTGAGAAATAGAATTTGATGTGTAACTTTGACCACAGTTTTAGTCCTCTGCATGCAAATTAAGTTGGTGGCCTCTAACTTTCTCAAGCTGTTATACCAGAACAGAACCAAGTTCAGTGCCCATGACTTCCTAATCAAGCAGAGGAGTTACCTTCAGAAGTTAAAAATGGCAGCCCACAGATGAAATGTGTGTGGCCCACAAAGATTTCTAAATTTTTAAAAATTAGCTGTTAACTGAATACCTGAAAATCCAGGTATTTCACTTGAAAATCTGGGTTTCTGGCTTCTCTCTCATTTTTAACTTTCTTAAATTATGAAGTCTGACATACATATTCAAAGCAAAACTCAAAGCTCAATGATTTTTTTATGAAATTAACACCCAAGTAACCACCATCCAGGTCAAGAAATATGTGATGTTGCCAGCCCTCCAGGAGCTTCCTCTTACCCTTTTCATACACTATATACTCTCCCGCCAAAGAGACTCTATTTAACATCTTTGTTTTTTCTTTATAGATTTACCACCTAAACAAGCATTCCTAAATGTCAAGAGTTTAATTTTGCCTACTTTTCAAAATTTATATAAAGGGAATCATCAAGTATGATTCTGTGTGTATTTATTTTCCTTTGCTCAGTATTACACTTATGGGTTCCATCCATGATACTGCATATGGGTATATTTTACTCATTTTCATTTCTATATAGGATTCTATTGTATGAATGTGTCACAATGCATCCATGATTCTACTGTTGATGGACACTTGGGCTCTTTACACTTTTGAGTAATGAGTCTATAAATATTCTTGTATATGTCTTTCGGTGCACATGTGCACATATTTCTGTTGGATGTAAACCTAGGAAGGGTATGAGAATGTTCAGTTTTAATAGATACTGCCAAATAGTTTCCAAAGTGGCTGTACCAATTTACACTCCCACCATCAATATGTGATGGTTCTCTTTGCTCCAAATTCTCTCAAATGCTTGGGATTGTCAATTATTTTAATTTTAGCCCCCATGGTGGGGGTGTAGTGATAACTCATTGTGATTTTAATTTGTTTTTCTCAAGATTATTTGTGAGGTTTAGCTTCATTTCATATGCTTATTGAAATGTTGATATGCTTTTGAAAGCAAAACAGTTTATGCCTTTTGTCCATTTTCCTCCTAGGTTATCTGTGTTTTTGTTTTTGTTTTTGTTTTTTTACTGATTTCTCAGTGTTCTAGACATGAGCCCTTGGTCAAGTGTGTATGTCACAAATATCATCCTTTCTTTAGTTTATATTTTCATTATCTTGATAGTATTTCCTAATGTATAGACCAAAAATTGTTCATTTTAATGCAGACCAATTCATCAGGGTTTTTTTTTTCTTTATGGATTTTTTTTTCTAAGATTTTATTTATTTATTTGACAGAGGCACAGTGAGAAAGGAAACACAAGCAGGGGGAGTGGGAGAGGGAGGAGCAGGCTTCCAGTCAAACAAGGAGACCAATGTGGGGTTTGATCCCAGGACCCTGGGATTATGACCTGAGCTGAAGGCAGACGTTTAAAGACTGAGCCACATAGGTGCCACTATGGATAGTTTTATATCCTGTATAAGAAGACTTTTCTTACATTGAGGACATGGAGATACTCTCCTTTATTATGTTCTGGGGCCTTTATGTTTTTCCTTTTACATTAATAATCCTCCTAGAATTGATTTTTGTATGTGGTATGATAGAAGGATCTAGAATCAATTTTTCCATATAGATATCCAACTGGCAGTTTCACTTATTGAAAAGATCATTCTTTCTCCACTGAACTTAAGTCACTTTTTTGTCATAAATCAAGTTACCAAGTATATGTGGTTCTGTTTCTGGTCTTTCTTTTGTATTCCTTTATATCTTAGATATTAGATTTAACCTATCTTGATACCAGGGACAACAAGTCTTTGTACCTTTTCTTCTTCAAAATTGTTTTGGACCTGTTATTAGGCCTTTACATTTTTTTTTTTTTTTTTAAGTAGGCAGAGAAGCAGGCAGAGAGAGAGGAGGAAGCAGACTCCCTGCCAAGCGGAAAGCCCGATGCGGGGCTTGATCCCAGGACCCTGAGATCATGACCTGAGCTGAAGGCAGAGGCTTAACCCACTGAGCCACCCAGGCGCCCTAGGCCTTTACATTTTTATATAAATTTTAGAATGAACATGTTGAATTATGAAAAAAATCTACAGGGATGACATTTAATTGGGTTGGCATTTAACTTACATATCGGTTTGGGAGAACTGGTGTATTTGTTTTTTTTTTTTTTTAAGATTTTATTTATTTGACAGACAGAGGTCGCAAGTAGACAGAGGGAGAGGAGGAAGCAGGCTCCCTGCTGAGCAGAGAGCCTGATGTGGGGCCTGATCCCAAGACCCTGAGATCACGACCTGAGCCCAAGGCAGAAGCTTTAACCTACTGAGCCACCCAGGCACCCCGAACTGGTGTATTTGAATATCAAGTCCCTCAATCCAGGAGCAGAGTATATTGCTCTATTTATTTAGATCTTCTTGTATTTCTTTCCATAATGTTTGTCGTTTTCAGCATAGGGATCTTGTGCATCTTTTGTTAGATTTATTTTCTAGGTATTTATTCATTTTTTGATGTTATAAACAATATCTTTAAAAATATTATAAATGTTTGTTGCTGGCATATTGAATTAGAATGATTTCTTTTATACTGATTTCATGTCTGGTGACCTTGCTATGTTCATTGAGTCATTCTAGTGTTTTCCTGTAGTGTCTGCGGTTCTCTATGAATACAGTCTTGCCAGCTGTGAATAATGACAGCATCATTTCTTCCCTGGCAAATTGGTCACGATATTATCTCTTATAGTATGTTTACTAATATTTTGCAACAATGTGGATGGAGCTAGAGAGTATTATACTAAGTGAAATAAGTCAGAGTAAAATAAATACCATATGATTTCACTCATATGTGAAATTTAAGAAACAAAACAAATGAGAAAAGAGAAAAGAGAGAGAGGCAAACCAAGAAATAGACTCTTAACTATAGAGAACAAACTGATGGTTCTGTATACAATAAATACCTAGAAAATAAATCTAACAAAAGATGCACAAGATCCCTATACTGAAAATGACAAACATTATGGGAATAAATATAAGGAGATCTAAAAAAATAGAGCAAGAGGGGAGGTAAGTGGGGAGATGAGTGAAATAGGCGATAGGGATTAAGGAGTGCACTTGTGATAAGCACTGGGTGTTGTATGGAAGTGTTGAATCACTATCTTGTACACCTGAAACGAATATCACACTGTATGTTAACTAACTGGAATTTAAATAAAAACTTGAAAAAAAAAGATATTCATCTTGATGATCAAATGAAAGGTCTATAATTTTCTTTTCTTACAATGTCCTTGTTTGATCTGGTATCAAGGTTATACTGAACTCAAAAAAGTAAGGAAGTACTCCCTTTTCCTAGTTTCTTGAAGCATTTGTGTAAGGTAGGTGTTATTTATTGTTTAAGTGTTTTATAAACCTCAGAAGAGGTAACCTGGGCCCAGAGTCATCTTGTGTAATGCTTTAAATGTCTTTAATAGTTACAATCCTAGCCAATTACGTTATTCTTCTTGTGGCAGTTTTGGTAATTTATGTTAGGAATTTGTCCATTTCATCTATATTTTCAAATACCTTGTCACAAGTTTACTCATAATATCCTCTTTTTCATGTCTGTAGGATCTGTAGTGATGTTACCTTATATAATACCTAATTTGCTCACTCTCATACTTTCTCTAAGATTCTTTTGGGGTTGGTCTTGACTTTGTTCTACTTTGCTTCCTTCTCTTTTGTGTTTACTTTATTTTTTAAAAAAGATTTTATTTATTTATTTGACAGAGATCACAAATAGGCAGAGAAGCAAGCAGAGAGAGAGAGAGAGAGAGAGAGAGAGAGGAGGAAGCAGACTCCCCGTGGAGCAAAGAGCGCAACGCGGGGTTCAATCCCAGGACCCCGAGATCATGACCTAAGCCAAAGGCAGAGGCTTTAACCTACTGAGCCACCCAGGCACCCCTCTCTCTTGTGTTTAGTTCACAGGGTTTTTTCTGACTTCTTGAAATGGATACTTAGCTACTGATTATTTTTTACAGCTTTTCTTATTTTTTAATGCATGCATTTTTGAAACCATAGACTCCCCTCTAAAGATAGTTTTAACTGTCCCATTATTTCTTGCCTTCTTTCAGATTTACTAATTTTTAAAATTTTTTCACTTTTTACTCCTCTGTTAACTTGGGTATTAGATACCCTTTAAATATTCTTGTGGTTACATTGGAACTTGCAACATTCATTCTTTACTTATCAAGTGATATTGTGTATTGGGACTTACACACTTCCCAGAGAGTGCAAAGACCTTAGAACATTTTAGCTTTAATTATTTTCCTGCCAATGTGCATGCCATTATTGCTGAATATTTTTATACTTTTCAATTCAATAATGTATTATTATTGCCATTCTATCCAGTCTGTACTTACTTATACTTACATATATATATATATATATATATATATATATATATATGTGTATACATATATATATATATAATTTTTACTTTTTATTCTGTTCTGTATCTCTTAAGGTTTTTTTTTTCATCTATAATGATTTCCTTCTCCATGAATAATGTCTTTTAGTATTTCCACTAGTGTGGGTCTGTTTTTGAGAAATATTTTTCCTTTTATTTGTATGAAAATGTCTTTTTTCACATTCTCTCTTGAAAAAAGTTTATGTTGGATATAGTCTATATTTGTAGTTATTTTCTTTTGGCATTTTAAGATATAATTCAGGTATTTCTTGAGAGAGTCAGATTGCTAATTATTTCACAGTAA
Source organism: Lontra canadensis (assembly GCF_010015895.1). NCBI lineage: Eukaryota > Metazoa > Chordata > Mammalia > Carnivora > Mustelidae > Lontra > Lontra canadensis. The sequence goes on from NW_022630999.1 coordinate 19,212,646, forward strand.
TCTGTCTCCTACCCCTCCTTCACTATGGCTGCTTTTAAGAGTTTCTCTCTTTGATTTTCAAAATTTTTACGATATCATACCTAAGTGTGGTCTATTTTAATTAACTTGCTTTGGGTACATTGGGTCCTTTGATTTTATGTCTTGATGTCTTTTATCAAGTTTGGAAAGGTCTGCCATGGCCCTTCAAACATTATTTCTATGTCTTCCATGTAGTTTTCTCCTGATGACATTCTATTTACATGTATGTTAGGGTTTGTCACTCTATTCAATATATCTTTCATCATTTTCTCTTTCTGTGCATTAGTCCTATTATTTTCTTTTGATATATTTTGAAGTTTACAAATTTTCTTTTAAGCTGCATCCAATCTGTCATTATGTGTATTAAATTCTTGATGTCAGTCTCTGTCCTTTTCAAATATGGAATTTCCTCTTGATTATTTTACATGTTTTCCAGTAGTCTGCTGAAATTATCAATCTTGTGTTTTATCTCAAAGAAGACAGTAAGCATGGTTGACTTAAAATATGTCTGATTACTCTAATATCCTGAATCCCTATGAATCTGTCCTTATTTTCTCTTTTCTGTTCATTCTTAGTTATGTTGTTTTATCTTCTGGTATAACTGACTACTTTTTATTGTGTGCCAGACACTGTATTTGCAGAATTTTCTGTAGAAATAACATGAGAACTACCGTAATGTTATCTTTTTTACCTAATGGATATTTATCTGCCTTCTTGTACCAGCAATACATTATCATTTTAATCCAGCTCCAGAGATTGAGACGATTGGAAGCTACCCTTCAGTCCCTACAAGCAAATGTCTGTTTCCAGTTCATTTTTACTTTTGTTGAGCAGCTCTTCTGGGTCCCAACCCAAAGTGATTGTTTCACAGCCTCTTTCCACTTCCATCACTTTTTGGTCTGGAACTCTAAACTCCAGCTTCTTATTTCTTTCTCCTCTTAGTTTAGCTGCTTCCTCTAGAACTGGTAAATGTCTCCAGGGAAAAAGTAGTTCCGAACATAAGGCTTACCTGCCTGGCTTTCCTCCAGCCCTACATCCTGGCTCTGTAGTTCTTCACTTTCTTATCAGCTCATCTACATCTTCAAGAAGATTTTGTCCGGCTTTTCTAGTTGTCCTCATTATGTCTTACAATGTCCTCATTGTAAGCATTTGTCCAAATTTTATAGTCTTTCGGTTAACACAAATGGAAGTCCTGTGCTCTCTCCTAAAAAATTAACAGGTATATCTACAATAGGCTGGAGTTGAGCTGTGGTTTCCCCCCTTTAGATGAGGTGTGCATTCTTCCACTCGTCGTAGTGTCCGCCTGGGTTACTTTTCATTTACATTAATTTAGTCTCTGTTGGCATTTGGGATTGAGACTTTTTCCTTAAATCCTTTCCAAAGCAAAGTAGAAGATAACATTCCAATAAGGTACTACTTGACTTTCCTGGGTTTATTTCTTCTATGTATGACATTATATAACTGGTAAATTAAGCTAGAGTTTTAAAAAAATCTTTTTGTGGAGGGAGCTCCTCAAGGTTTTATAGGGTGATCATTCTGTTCTCCATGTACCTGAAAGATCTGGGTTGCCTAAGGGACCCAGGGCTGCCCTGAGAGGACAGACTGCCAGATTGCACTGAGAGCTGATGTCTAGCCTCAGTCATGATGTGATACCAGGGGAGTATTGAATGGAAGACTGAAGACAGGATGAATTAGAAACAGATGGTGTATATCTCCCTTGGGTGTGGTGTCCACTTCCAGAGCAGCTGGCAGTATCAGGAGTGTTAATGCCCTCTAGGGAGCCAAATAAGGGGAAAACAAAACCACAAAAGATGAGGCAGAAGATTCAGCTCTCCCTGTCAGTGATCAGGAAACCTATGGAAATAACAGTGGTATTTACCTCAAAGTGTTGTTGTAAGGATTTTTTAAAGTACTGCATAAAAAGTCCATAGAATAGTGACTGGCACATGGAAAAACTAAAATAAAAGCTGCTGTCTATAACTAAATTTGTTTTTATTAGTGTAATTATATATAATATTTAACATGTTTATCTTATGTCCTCAGAGCCCTGGTTTTTTATCTCTGTTCTACACTCTTTCATTTAAAGTTCTAAACAAGCTGTCTTCATGAGACAGTTTCTTTCCTGGTTAGATGGGGGGGGTTATATTGAGGATTTGGAGTATCTCTGTTGACCCTCCTTTGTTTGGGACTCAAAATCTCCACTGTTCGGTGGGATTTGATTGATTGAGGTTTGGATCTCCCAAGCAGTGGGCATTCCTTTGGCTAAAAGGGCTTTCAGCTAGACATCTCTGCAATCATGATCAAGTTCTCTGTCGTTTCTTCAGTATAAGACAGAGGTGGAAAACTGATTACCCAGTGGTGAATCAGTTGTTGATAGTTCTCACAGAGATTTAAAATAAAAGTTGTATGTAGCTTTTAAGAAAATCATGGGCTTGCCCATAAAAAATCCAGATCCTTAGCTTCTTTAAAAAAGAAAAATGGAAAGATCTGGACCTGCTTTTCACTTGACAAAGTTTGGCTGAAGCTGAGTGAGCATTGGCAGGGAGAAGAGTGTTTTCTCATCTGCCTATTTGTTCATTTTTGCTTCCTGCTGGGCCCTGGAGCCTTCAACTGCAGGAAGCAGTGTGCTTTTCCAGAAAGGATGCCAGACCAAATCTTAAGAGAGGCGAGCATGCAGTCATGACTCTGCTTTTAACTCATTGTTGGACCTGGATGGAGTCACTCACCCTGAGACTTAGTTTCTCATCTGCAAACTGGGGAGAACGCTCTCCTTGTCGGCCTGCCAATGATGTTGGGATAAGCTGAAATGGGAGCCTGCGGTCGTCCTTGACTACCCAATGCAGGAAAGTAAGGAATTATTGCCATCACCTGCCACTTGCACCTGGGTTAGGGATGAATGATTCCTACAAGCTCCTGTAGCCAAAAATCCTGGAGTGCACTGTTGTGCTGAGAATGAATGCGGAGACTGTGCTCCATGATATGAAAGCAAACAAAATAGAAACACCAGTGACTTTGCTGAGTCTGAAGTCTTCATGGGGGAGCCTTGGGAACATGAGAATCTGAAGGCGTATGAACCAGCTCCATTTTATGGATAAGAAAATTGGGGCCCAAATGGAACATGGCCCCGCTTATCAGTTCCAGCAACTTGTGTCCTCGTACATGTTCCTTAGCCTCTCTGAGACTCTCTTTCCTTGTGTATAAAATGGAAATGTTAGACTCTAGCTTGTAATGCCCTGTGAAGATTCAGTGTGATCATGTGCTATAAGTACCTAAAACATTGTTAATGTCTATTAAACGGCTGTTATTAACTCAAATCAGGCATATGCTAACTGAACCACTGGCGAATCAGGCAGTAGTTAAGGGAATAAGACATACTGTTAGTGGCTATTTCCTTACCAGAAAAGAAATTTCATAAACCTTAGGGGGCTTCTCTTACTTCTCATTGCACTGAGGTAACTCAACCAGTATTCTTCCGAGCATCTGCTGCCAGGTTTATATGATACGCAACCATACGTGCCCATATCAGTAGCAAGTTCTGAGCATGGAGGCAGTATTACCATTACAAAGTGTTTGCAGAATTAGACCAGTGTCCTTCCCCTTCATAAATCCTTAAATGAGACCCTTACTCAGCTGGAAAGTAGACACCGGGGCCCAAAGGACACATTTCTTTTTGCTTTTCACTACCTTGCATACTTCTTCTCACCACCACATCTGAATATTAAGGCAAGAGGTGCCCAAGTCCCTCTGGGCTCTGGAAGGCTTGCACAAATTAGCATTCTTGGAGTCAATCCTTCTTTTTGGACTAGACTCCTTTTTCTTTTCTTCTCCCCCCAAAATTTTCTGTTCTGGAGGGTACTTTCTCAGCCACTCCTTTCCTAATGTAATTCTGTTTGATCTCCACAGAGCAGGTCCTGAAAGGAGCCACTGAACCATGCCTCAGCGAAGCATTTCAATTCCTGAGCACCAGCTTTCCAGCAGGAGCTGCTCCAGATGCATCTTTATATCCAGTAATCACGCATTTAACCAAGATGACTGACATGGCACCCCCCCCACTTCCAGCCTACTAGACTTATTTGTCTTCCATGGAAAGGCTCCCCCAGTTTGGGTTCCTGCCAAGTCAGTGAATGTACAAACACGTGCATAAGTCAGACACACCTACACACACATGGATGCCATAGGCACCGAGTCTTGAATGCTGCGCTGAGCATTTAACATTTCATTTCTAGACTTTATGTCTCCACTGAAGGTTTAGTCAGCTGCTTCTTTTCTTATTTCTTACCTCCTTATCTCCCTCTTTCTTTCCTTTCCTACCTCCACTTCTTTGATTTTTCTCTACTTTTTCCCAGAAATCACCTTTTTGTTGTTGTTAGTCGTCACAGAATCTTATATTCTTCGGTGTTAAAGGGGCTCAAGAGCATTTTTTTATAATCCTCTCACTTTAGTTGAGGGAAGTCTGTGTGCCAGAAAGGAAACCACATGCCATCGGTAGCTTTCCTTTGCCCTTAGGAAAACTCTTCAACTCTGCTGCGTGGCTTAGACCCTACCCACTGCCTCAGCCTCCTCTTCACTATTCACAGGGAACCACAAAAGCCCTTCAGTCCCTGTCTTTGGTCCTTTACACATGCTTTTCTCTCTTTCTGGACAGTTCTTCACACATAGCATATACCCCTTCTTCACCACTTGACCTCCTATTTGTTCTTCAAGTCTCATATTAAACGGTACTCCTTAGGGGCGCCCAGGTGGCTCAGTCAGTTAAGCGTCTGCCTTTGGCTCAGGTCATGATCCTGGAGTCCTGGGATCAAGCCCCGCATCAGGCTCCCTGCTCAGAGGAGAGCCTGCATCTCCCTCTCCCTCTACCTCTCTACTGCCCCCACCACCTCATGTGCTCTCTCTCTCTCTCTCATGCTTTCTCTCTCAAATAAATAAATAAATCTTTTAAAATAAATAAATAAATGGTACTCCTTAGACCACACACATACCCTATTCATTTCCTTCATGGTGTTTGTCATAATTTGTAACTATGTATTTATGTGTTTAGTTTTTTAGTTGTTTAGTTTTTTGCTTCACTTAATAGAAGCAAGATCTCTAAGGACAAACACCATGTCCTTCCTCCCCCCATATTACTTTCTCAGTACCATACACAGTGCCTGGCATTTGAGAGTAACAACAAACATCAACAATAAAGTAATAGCATCTAACATTGAAAACTTACTAGTTTCAGGCACACTGTTCTAAGATTTTTATAGGTATTCTGTGTGTATTTAATACAACTATCCTGTGAGGTAGATATGATTATTATCCCCATTTTGCAGATGAGAAAACTGAATGGTCAAGTCACTCAGTCATGATTATACGGCTGAAAAGTAGCAGAGCTAGTTTCTACCTCAGGCATTCTGATTCCAACACCTGAACCCTCAACGAGGATATGCTGTGCCTCTATCAGGCACTCCATTGATATTCACTGAAAGAAAAAATGAAAAATATACCAAAATTGCTTAGTTGCGAAACTGAGGTTAAAACTTAAGCTGTTTGATAATCCACTCCTCTCTCTATGCTGGGTGACAGCCTCTCAGATACCAGCAAAATGCAGTAAAAGAAAGAGAAAGACAAGCAAATTAACAAATTAGTCTGTTGCTGATAAGGACTTGGGGTGGGAGGGAGACTTTATGATGTGGATTGTGGAGTGAAGTGGAAATCATCATTTTAGATTCAGGCAGGACCCTGTAGCAGGTGGAAAAACACTAAATTGGTTGAAGAGTTCTTAAGATAAGGAATCAGGTTCTCCAGAAACATCAAGTGGAATTACGGTTATTATCACTAACAAGTCAGGTGATTCTAATGCTTTGGATGCTGTTTTCCAAACCTGATTTCAAAGTTTAAGTAACTATCAATGTTATGAAACTACTGATCAGAATTTTAGGAGGAAATCTCTAGGAATGTGCTTTGTTTACTCCTGTGTCCATAGTATGATGGACAGAGCCAGGCACATAGTAAGTGTTCAATAAATATTTAATGATTTAATGGAAAATGCACCCAAACAAATCTGTCAGCAGGATCTGTGAAATTCAAGGCACAATGAGAAACACAAAGAAAAGTAAGTTGGATTTCTATTCACAGAGAGTTGTTAGTCGGTGGACCCACTAACAACTATCAGTATTCATCACTACCACTATCACTGGGGATTTGCTTTGTCTGGAAGCTATGGTATGTCCCTTTATCATTAGGTCATTTTCATAATTGCAACAACCTTAAGTGATGGCACGACTACTATTGTCCATCTCCAGATAGAGAAACTGAGGGTTCGAGATGCTAATTCCTTTCCCAAGATAACAAAATCAGGAACTTATGGAATCAGGATTTGAAGTCAAGTCTGTTTGACTCTGGAATCAACGATGCCAAATGTACCCATCCCATTATTTCAAGCCCCAAATCTATGTGTGAAAGACATGTTGAGACTAGAGAGTTTGCAAATGCGGCTTACCTGGGTCTGAGATATTTCCATTCTTATCCTATTTACTGTTTAGGTAGGTCCCAGATTCACTGACACTTCCCCCTGAAAGACTTGCCAATCACTTAAAACTGGGTTAGCTATTCCCTCCTTTCTGCTCCTGTTGGAAACCTTCTAAGTCCTGTTCACAATTTTTCTACCCCACATCCCGATCATTTATGTTTCCTACTTATTAGTCTTTAAATTCCCCCAGGATAGCAGTTTATCTTCCCAGGGCCTACACAGTGCCTGGCATATAGCATATCATTTAATAACAATTTATGGAATGACTAAATTTTAAATAGAAATTACCAATATATGGATCCAGGTAATACACAGCAGCATTCAAAGGGAGGAGTACATTCTTAAGCACTAACTGGAACTTAAGGGAAACAGACTTTTGAAAAGTTGGGGAGGACATGCAGGCAGGGCCACATAGCACTTGAGTAGACATAACAGCCCTGGTGGATGAGTGGAGGGCCACAGTTGGTACCAGAATTAGCATCGCAGCCAGGAAATTCTTGCTGAGGAAGCTGTTGTTTGTGGTGCTCCATACTGCCCCTATACTGTGCTCACAGCTCTACAGGCACAAGGCCGGGAGAGACTCAGGAGCGGTGGTCCATCATGGTGGCGAAACTGAGCCCAGAGCTACATATACAGCTAAAATGTATCCAAATTAGGAAGTAAAGTAATCTGAAGGAAATTCAAAACCCACAACACTTACTGACTGAAATATGCCATATTGCTTATGCAAAGAATAAAAGGTTTGGGAGAACTTATTCTACTAAATCATGATGAAGGAAGAACAAAAGCCAGGGCAAGCAATCTTTTACTCAGAATTACCTAAAGCGGAACTTTATGCCCACCTGAATGGACTCACTGGTTCTAACACATGAAGAAATTAACAGCCAAGAATTAAAATCCATGATCAGATGAGTGTCGATGACAATGGAAAGAAAAGAACATTTGAAGAATGCTTCCAGATATTTCAAATTATCCATCAGCTTACTACTAGCCCTGAGGATATTCTAATGGTTGTAAAATAGGTCATTAAAGAACTTTCAGAGGATGGTGTCAAGTACCTGGAACTAAGGAGCACACCAGAAGTAAAAACTACAGATTCTACGAAAGACTTAGGCCTGTAGCATTGAGGGTATAAACTGTCCAAATAAGACAACTTAGATATTGATGATAGATATTTGATAGCAATCAACAAAGATATTGGCCCTTTGGTAGCCAAGGAGACTATGAAACTTGATAAGGAGTTCTGCCTTTCTACTAAGGATGTAGTTCGTGGCCTTGGCCTCAGTGAAAACCCTATCACAGGACAAACAAAAGATTCTTAGAACCTCTTTTAGAAGGTAAAAAAAAAAGCATGTCTGATGTTAACATTACATCTTTCAGAGATTCCAACCCCCCCCAAAAAAAAACAAAAAACAAAAAATTAAACTAACAAACAAAAAACCCAAGTACTCCTGGATTTGCTTCCTGACAGAATCTGGCATTGGACATTTCTCAACTCCTCTGAAGGAGGATCCCTGGATCTAGTGACCTTTTGAGGGAACACTCGATACCACATGGTAAAGCTTAGGACTTAAGGTTCTCCAGATAACCCCCTGTACCTCCTTCCCCCAGCTTCCAGGTTGTACCCATTTGTAGAGAAGTGCTGTTCTAAAAACGTAAATATCATTTAGAAATTTTTTTAAAAAGTTGAGTTGAGGGTCATGCAATTATTAAGTTTCCTACCTGTGAATGTTTGGACTATATGAACCTAGACAAGTTAGTTTTTTTTCTGCTACCAGCATTTTCATCTCTACCTTTGTGATGCCACAAATCAGAATGTTGGGAATCTGAAATGAAGTAATACATTAGGAGCTCAGCAGAGGGCTCTGTTTTTTCTAAGTACTCAGATGTTTATAATGGCCACTTGCTCCTGTCTTCTAGTATTCTTCTTGTCTTCTAGAATGATCATTAGGGAAGTTTCGGAGAGTAAAGCATTTCAGACGGAAGGACACTTCTGAGTAAAAGCATGAGATATGATGAAATTTCCTGCCCTTGGGTATAAAGACAATTCCTGGCAGGGTGAGAGAGGCTGTAGATATTTAGTTCAGCGAGAATGATTCCTCTGAGCCAAGCAATCAAATACTGAGAAAATTAGAGAGCTAGTGAGATCACACTCCATTCCTGCTTTTTAAGAGCTAAATGTCTAAATGAAGAGTCCAGTGTGTGTCTGAGTCCACTGTATGTGTCTGTTCTATTAAATATATAGACAGGGCTCTATAAGGTGGCTGCCATTTTGTTCTCAGGAAGTGGATGCATCAGCCATTTGGTTCTCGGGAATATGGGTTGCTGACTCTTACTCTGGGGAAGAGTGGTGTGTTATTAGCCACTTTTTATCTAGAAGTATAACACCAATTTTGGCTTTGTGTCTGGTCATCTAGTCTTTTCTAAGGTTGCTGGAGTGGAAATGTGAAAAGACGGTATTTGGTCCCTGTGACTAGAACTAAGAAGAGTGGGTGGTATGCACGGTCCCCTAATTGTTCTCCTTGCCTTTGATCTTCACTGAGCCACCTCCTTTCAATCTCCTTTCAATACAGAATTAGCCGACTAAAGAATACTTCAGAGTAGGTCATTCCTTCATCTCGCTCCTGTGGTGGGTCTCCACAACCAATAAAACTGTGTATCCTTCTCTTTATATCTACTATTTGAGTTTACCCTCCTTTCTATTTCTTTTTTGCCTTACGTCCTTTTGATACACTCCACACTTCTATCACCCTAAACAGCTGGTGGCACCACCTGCCTCCCCCCAGAAAAGGTCATGTGCATACTATGGTTTTGGCCTCTCTTACTTTCTTCAAACTGTTTTCTTCCACTGAGAATGCCCACATCCTATTATGACTATTGGGAGTCTGGATATGTGTGGGGTAGATGTAGTAACAACTGGAAAATAACAGGATTATGTGATTTCATGTTTATTTGATTTTTTTTCCCCTGAGAGAGAACCTGTTTGGTTAGCAACTTGGCTTAAAATTTTGTCACTTTAGCAAGAGTATAAGTGGATGGGCTTAGAAATCTCTGTGGGGCTGGGATGGAGAGTGCAACAGACAGAATCTAGGGTTTAAACTTTCTAGTTAAGAATATTATGACCTATGGGGGTACCTGGGTGGCTCAGTTGTTAAGCATCTGCCTTCGGGTCATGGGTCCTGGGATCGAGCCCACATCAGCATCCCTGCTCAGTGAGAAGCCTGCTTTTCCCTTTCCTAGTCCCCCTGCTTGTGTTCCCTCTCTCGCTGTCTCTGTCTGTCAAATAAATAAAATCCTTAAAAAGAAAGAAAGAATATTATGATCTATGGAGATAGTGCACACTCTATCCTATGGACATCCCCGTTTAACCAGATTTCAGACTTTAAACAACCTTACAGTCTTGGAAGACTTCTAATATATAAATGTGGAATAAAAAGTTTTCTAAGCCAGATGAAAGAATTGCATCTCTCTTGCATCCTGCAGGCAAATGCATGTTGACTGTAAAACTGTGTAAGTGTGAGTTGTGTGATTTCACAGTCTTGGTCATTGGACTTATTAACAACAGATATCAGATGAGAAAAGCAGCAGGTGAGTGTGAAGTGAGCAGTGGCTGCTGACAAAGGAAGGAGTGACAGCAGACAAGGAGGTTAGGACCCAGAGGAGACTCCATGCTCACCAAGGAAAGAAGCCATCTGGACACCAAAGCAAATAAAAACAAAACACCCTAGTACCTCAGGAGTCCTTAAGTTGTCATATACACCAATGCTTACGATCATTAATCAGCAACCAGTTATCATATGCCTACTATGTGCCAGATCCCATTCCAGGATATCCATGGAGGCAGTTTTAAAAAGTATAAAATACAGTGCTCAGCTCTGAAAATATTTATCATCTACAACACTACCATATCGGCCAAGGTGATGTTCTGTATACTAAGCTCTTTTTACAAAAGCAGGGCATGTACAGAGCCTACTAGGAAGTCTTTCTCTACAAAACATTTAAAATTATTTAGCCGCTCACAAGATAAATTTGTTTACTCCTTTCTCAAAGATACCATTTCCTGACAATGCTAGTAATGGAAACATTTCAGAATAATGACCTCATAAAGTTGACACAGCCGTCTCTCTGTGCAGACTTAGATAACACACGGTCATGACCTCACTCACTCCAGAGGCAGGTCTTAACAGCTTGATAGGACTATGGTCAGAAATACAGTTTAGTTCAAATGTTTTCCCTCCTAACTGTTAATTACTTAATGAAAGGGAGTGTCTCATTAAAGGGTATATTTTTCCTGAGATTCTGCAGGGATGAGACCATGGCCCCTATGGGACATTAGACAAAAGAGTTGGATCTTGAGCTAGATCAGGAACCCCCAAATTCATCCTTGTACTTAAATCATTTAAACTCTTTGGTTATTTTATTCCATCAAGCCAGTCATTTAGAATGGAGGAAGATCTTACTCATTCCAAAAGGCTGATTTAGGGCATTTTCCCTGGGGAAGAACATCCTCTATAATCAGGCAGTGACAAAGTCCCTGGTACTGCTGGAAGATAAGGATCCCTGCCCATGTCATACGGAATGTGTTGGTGAGGGTAATCATGATGGAGGCCTTATACAAGCAGCAGGCAGAACGAGGGTCAACCACTCATTTAAAATGGAAAGGGAATGTGTATGTTTAGCCCACTGTCCACCAAATTTATTTTAGGAGAAGTACAATGAAAGCAGAAGAAAATGAAGAGTAGGAAATGCTACAACTGGTGGGCCTTTCTGGCCTCTTAAAATCTGAGCCAGGCTAGGAAAAAATAGGGTGAGAATACTGAATTTGGAGTCAGGAAATGTAAGTTCAGGTACAGGTTCTGTTGTTATACCCTCACTGTTTGACTTTGAGGGCACCATCTCCCCTTCCTAGAGCATTCACCTCTTGCCAATGATGGAAAGGATTAAATGAAGCCTCAATGGCTTTTTTGGTTTTTTTGGTTTTTGTTTTTTTTTCTACTCCTGGCATTCTAGGGTTCAGTAATAAGCTGAAACCAGGATCTTATTTTTTAATGTGTAATCCACAATGAAGTATATACAGTGAAGTGACCTATAAATTCTGCTTAAATCTAAATGTGAATTAGATGCAAATACACACTGAAAAATTAGGGTGAAAATCATTACTCTGTGTAGATTAGGAAGTATAATGTGATTCTTTTGTAGGGGGAAGAATTAATTTTATACAAGCTGAAGTAAGCATTAAAAAACGTAGGGATAACCAGACACTACTATAGTCTGGGTTTTCTTTCTCTTTGGTGAGATTTTTCTTTTCTATTTTTGTGCCCACGGTTAAGGGATGAATGTCTGTGGGATTCTACATGGGGCTATGGCATAAGCACTTAGAAGAGTAACAGATCATGCGAGCATAGTCATAAGCAATGATACCATCTACGATTTATATGATCCAGCGGACCTCAGTGTTTATGGTCTCTGGTCAACCAGGCATATAACCTACCTGTCCTGAGAGGAAGGAAAATTTAGCCAGTTGTTACATATGAACTTGAGCTGAGAAAATAGTTCAGGAGCCTGGGAACTTGTCCTTACTGGGTGCCACCACCAGTGTTAGCACTTGACAGATTGTCTTTCATTTAATCCATAGACTAGAAGCTCCCTTTCAGAATATAGTTTTTAAACATTATTTGCTTTCCTGATTCCTATTAGTAAAATGGGGAAATTGAATCTTGGAGGGGTTAAGTAAGGTCTCACAGCCAGTAAATGGTATAAGTTGAGGATGAAAACTTCTCTGACTCCAAGGCCAGTTCCCTTCCACAGTACCACGTTGCATTCTGGGAGTTCTGCTTCCACTCTACTTCTGACTTTATTTGGCTATGGTACCTAAAAAAATCACTGACGTTCTTAAATCTGTCTTTCATCTGTTAAAAAAATCATAAAAGTCAGCCAACCAAAATTGGATATATGGCCTCCACTCTTCTTCCATGGTCTGTGTATGATCTTTACAGGGCCACAGTTAAGTCATTGGGAATGGTGCCTCTTGCAGTCATGAAAACATGGTGGCCTTGGATTTAATAGGTCCGTGTACAACCTAAAGCTTTGTAAACTGTATTGTATTTACAAATCTGCGTTGTGTTAAGAGTCCAAAGCTTTCCTGAGGCTGTCAATGAAATCTGTATCCCCAAATGCCTAAAAACCTTCTGATTAGTAGGTCTCCTGATGATGTCTTCTAACTCAAAGCATCTGTAGCAATTTGGAATAAATTAATGTTTAGTACATGAAGGGAGCTCAAAGGCAGAACTAATACTTGTGTCAGAGACTATGTGGTATCATGGAAAGGGACCTGGCAAAGAATTGAGGATTCTGGGTCCTGGTTTACTCTGCCTTGTCATTCAAAGAGAGATGCTAATTCCTGCCTGCCTCCTCACTAAAGCAGTTATTATAAGAATCAAATGTGGTAATATGGATGAAAACACTCTGAAAAAACATAAAGTATCTTGCAAACTTATGATATTAACTGTGAGATATTAAAATATCAAGTCATTTCACTAGTTGTCAACTGAGAAAGGGGGAAAATTGCAGGCTTCATCAGCAAAATTTAGAAACCCTGCTTTTTCATCCTTCAGCAAGGTCCTGCAGCTGATACTTATGTATAAACTTCCTTGACTTTAATGAGAATTGGTTGCAAACACAGCATGCAGGATTTAAATAGAGATCACTGTCTCTCTTGGAGCAGATTAAAGAGAACTTCAAGTTTCTTCTCTAGGCCAGAGTGCTCCTCTTTTATCTCCTTCCGGCCCTTAGTTAGTGATTCTCAAAGGATGGCCCAGGACCAGCAGCAGAGCATCATCAGGGAACACGATAGAAATGCAGATTCTCAAGCCATACCCCATGCTAGGTTTCATGGCACTGGAGACAAAGAATATGGCCCTGTTTTAAGGAGTGCAACCCTCTCAAGATGCAGAAAGTATAGATACCTTTGGTACCGTTGGCAACTGATGAGCAACACGATCCAGATTTAAATCGTTCATATGTAAAACTAGTTCCGTGGTAAGCGGTCTTCCCTGAGCCTCACAGTTACGGAACATAACAAGAAAGAAGAAAAGAGCTAATGTTTACTGAGCGTTTGTCATATTCTTAGCACTATTTTAAGTGATTTTTATGCATTAATGGTACCGCATATTTTAGCTATTTACTGTATCAGGACTTTGACAGGCTCTGAAAATACAACTGTGAAATGTAACTGTCCTCAAGGAGCTCACTCACCACTGGGGGTTATTAGAAGAAGGGGGCCCATAGCTGTCCCAGCAAGAAGGACCATGGAAGAATCCATTCAGAGGGTTTTCCAAGACCTAGTGGGACAGCTACACTGGGCTTTATGTGAGGAGAGGTTTCTCAGAGGACAAAACACCTAATTTTAGGCCTCCAAAGGAGAGGAGGAACCGTGACTTCACAGTGGGCAAAACTGGGATTTGGGGCATGTGGACAACTGCCCTCCAAGTCACATAGCAAGTAAGTGGGAGTGTTGGGACTTGAATTCAGGTCGGTCGAGTTCCAAACCCTTTGCTTTTAACCATTAAGGCTAAGCCAGAAAATAGGTTTTATCGAGCCTGTCAATTCTGAGAAATTGGTAGTGGATTCCAGGCATGCTGATGATGAGGGCTCTGAGGACTTGACTGGACTAAACTAGAAGGAATGCCATGATCAATTAGTGATGTCTGCCTTGGGTGCAGAAGAGGGGAGTATGTGTGTCATGCATTTGCTGACCCTGCACTGCAGAGTACTACCTCCAGGACTTAGCACAAAGAGAGACAGACCTGCAGAGCTAGTTCTTATTCGTGTCAGATTGTCTCTGACTTCAAGGAACTTATAGCTCAACAGCATCAGCGGGGGGCTTATTATATGTTACTAGGAGGTACTACTGACAGCTCAGGATGTTACGTGCTGATGGAGCGTTCAGTGAGAAAGAGAATAAGGTTTTCTTTTTTTTTTTTAAGTGAAGGCACTGATTAAGAGTGAAAAACAAACAGCAATAAAGAGCAATCAATCTTATTAATCCATTAATCTTCAAAATTTGTAGGCCAGTTCCGTTTTCATTCTTTACCACTATTACTCCGTCAACATGGAAGGTGTTGATATAATAGAAAATGGCACTGTTAGCAAGTAATGGGATCCATATTGTCAAGTCAGCGCCCTTGTGCCCAGGGGAAACTTAAATTTAGAAATGCCACCCAAAAAATATGCATTCAACATACCTAGTGGCTCATCTTTGGAGCAGTATGGTAGTTGATACCAATCATGGATTGAGAAGGTGGCTCTTTAAGGCAAAGATTACAAGAAGTTAGTGCCAGTTTGCTTCACACATGGTTTAAGATGTTGGTAAGATGGCGCATGAGCCCTTCGAAGGCTAATCACATACTGTTTCCTCAGTATAAATAAACCAACGTATTTGGATTAAAGTAACAACAACTGGTTCTCATAATCTAAGGGACACAAATGAGTATGATCAAATCAGTCAACAGTTAGAAATGACTTCCAGATCAATTTCCTTTGCAAAAAGTCTCTTTCACTTCTCCCGAATGCACCTTCACAATTTAACTGTTAAAAGCACTTTTATCCTTGACATTAAAAATGTTTTAAAAATGACTCATGTATTGGATATAGAGACCAAAAGGATAAGATGACCTCTCGCCAAATCCGAAGGTCAGAGCTTTTTGCCATCTGGGCATTTCTCCCCAGGAAGGCTGTGGGAACAATTATCTCTCACTAACCGTGACTTGGCAAGCAACGTGCCCCCCCCCCCACCAGACCCTCACTGGTGGTTAAGGGCAACCTTGGTTGTCATCACCTGAACAAGCAGGAGGTGAGGATGTAAGCCTCAGCAGTCCCCCACTCTAGGGCTCCGCCTACTTTTTGTGCTCTCTTAAAGCCTGACCCCCAGTCATCAGAAACTAGCTTCTCACTGGCTGCCCCTCCCTCAAGGCATTTACATCAGAGATGATGGGGGGGGGTAGCTTCGTCTTAAAGCCCATCTACCTTACCTTGCTTCCGAAGACAAGATGTGACAGTACCAGAAATCAAAACATTTCTCTGGTCAAGTCAAGCTGACCAGTACAGAATTATCTCTGATTCATTTCACATTTTAAACATTCTCTGAAGCCTCAACAAGGAGATACTGGACAATAGAAGAGGCTCTGGGGCACAAACTGATAAGAGCTTCACCTTTTCTCATTCCTACCAGGTTAGGTAATCGGG
Source organism: Lontra canadensis (assembly GCF_010015895.1). Taxonomy (NCBI): domain Eukaryota; kingdom Metazoa; phylum Chordata; class Mammalia; order Carnivora; family Mustelidae; genus Lontra; species Lontra canadensis. Next base: position 19,228,418 of record NW_022630999.1, read on the forward strand.
CCGAGAACTATGAAAAACAGCCTCTATATACCGGGGCCACACGTCCTAGTCTCCTCTATGGACAGATCTCAGCAAGAAGAAGGTGTTCTGGAGTCCAAAGTTTGAGGACACCAGTTTTGATTCCATGTTAAATGGAAAGAAGAGAAGAACCATGTAAAGATTTGCATTTTAATACATTCAGGATCCAGAAGCTTCTCCTGTGCCGGGGTCCTGAACCGTTCATGCAGCAGAGAACTACCAAGTTAGTTCTGAGAAACTACCTTATCGGTTACACAATTTATTCATGTTCTTCCCCCTTGTGGGGCTTCTGGGTATGCATCCCTAATGCATCTCTATTCTGTGAGCAGGACTGATACTGAAGCTTAGCTGTGTGCTGTCATTTGTCCCATCCTTTTCTCTTTACTTCTGGTACGTGGGCTGTTTTCTCCTCCATTCCATGAAGAGAGACACAGCCCAGTGCTTTGGGTGGAGCCCAGTGCTGCTGGTAGAACGAGAGCTGGTTTCCATGCCTATTTCTGGCAATAGCATGTGTGACTTTGGACAAGTATCTTTCCCTATGCCAGCAGCCCAGAACTGGCTGATCCGTAAGGAGCCTTTCCAGCCCTAACACTCTAGACTTAGTGGGAACTGGAATTCTGGGTTCAACTGAGTTCAGGGTAACCAACAGTTGCCAGCTGCCTTCCTCTTCGGCAGCGAGCACCATGCCGGGCCCTGCAGGGGCTGTGCTCCCATCAGAAGGCTCTGTCTGATAACACGGCACTCACAGGCGAGCAGGGAGTAAGATGAGAAGAGCAAGTTTACGGGTATCTCCAGCGCACAGCAGAACACACTATGTGCTGTGAGCAAAGTACAAATGATTATGGGGTCTGAAAGCGGCAGGAATCGCATCTGTTTACGAAAAGTCAGAATAACACTTCATGGCATTTCAGATGAGCCTTGGCAGAGAGAATTCAAACAGGAAGCAGCGTTGTTTCCATAGCAACATTTCCTATGCAGGTTAATGTCTGTGCCAGGTAGTTTGAGCAGGTAGTTTGTGCCAGGCACTGTTCTGAGCACTTTGTACATAAAAGCTCTTTGACTCCTCTCGTTGTTTTGACACAGAAACTATGATTATTCCCACTCTGCGTATGGAGAAACTGAGGCACAGACTGTCTAAGCAACAGGCTTAGGCTCACACCACAAGCCGGTAGCAAGTGACAAGTGCCAGGATTCAAACTCAGGTGATCTCATGCTTAGTTCCACTATCAGCCTAGATCCAGGCTCCACCAACATTCGCATATGGGAAGTCTCTGAATCTGGAGACTGGAGAACACAGAAGGCCTGACCACGAAGATGAGCCGTGGAACCCAGGGCAAGTCCTCCGGAGCCTCAAACTGCCAGTTTCTTATCAGTGACATGGCAGTGATAAGTACTTGCCTCACTGAGTTATGATTATTCAGCAAAACAGCAGGATAAAATTACTTTTTTAAAATGATACAAAGTCCTATATAATTTTAAAAAATAGAGGAAAGCAGAAAGAGCAATGTGAACAAAAGTTGAGAGGCGGTAGAGCATAAGGTGTATTTGGGTACGCATGCAGGGCAGAGTGCTTGTGCAGTGTGCTCTGTAAGTGTACCTGTCAGGTCAGGGTAGGGTCTCTTCCCCATGCCTGCACCTTGATGATTTCCATCCACGGTCTTGCTTTATCTCATCTCTGGTAGCTGCACTAGGCCTTAACTCTGCTCTCTCCATGTGAGGAATGGGAAATCAGCTCATTTTCCTTGTGCTTTGTATCGCCGGCACTCACTCCGGAATGCCAGTGTGATTCCCATCAGCAAGAGTTCACTGGCAGCATTTGACTGGGAGAACTGGACCCCTAACTGGCAAGACTAATATAGACGTCGGTGTGTCACTTTGAGCAGCATTAGCTCATGTAGGAGTGACAGTAAGGGACGGTCAGAGTGGAGTGGAAACTTGTCTGTCTAGAGACATCAACTCATCCCAGCAATGTCTGTGTAGCAAGATACGCTACCGTCATCGCAATCTGGGCAAAGCAACATCATTAGATGGTGCCCGGGTTACCATGGGGACAGATGGGGAAGGTGGAGGGGCACACAGTGGTTCAATCCAAGAAAATGGAAATAGCGCAAGGGATACCCAGTAGGAGATACACTGGACTGGGCTCAGAAGAGTACCAACTGGCCAGATTTGTGGCTGATTGACACTGGAAATGTCACTTCACCCCCCTGAGCTTCTGTTTTCTATAAAACAACACGATTGATAAAGATGCTCTCGAAAGCACCTTGGATTCCAAAAGCCTGACAACATGCAAGTTATTTTTTTAAGCAGAAACTTAACTACAGCTATTCTTAGGCTCCCAACCAGAAGCTACATGTGATTTTTCATGTTCTATGAACTGCAGAGGTAAGGTCTTCAGTTGCATGTGGCTCTTATCTCGCCAGTGGTGGGATGATGTTGTTTATGAAGCAACATGGCAACAGTAGCATCTGTAGCAGCAGACACCATGGTAGCCAGGAGCTGTGTGCTGAGAACACATTTTAAATGCAATTAATTCTCAAAGCGGCACCATTAGGTGGATACTATTATTTTTGCAATACAGATAAGGAAGCAAAGATTCCAGGGTTACTCAGTAACTTGTCCAAGGGACAGACGGGAATTATACCCAGTTTGTTCACTGTCAAACCCTTACTCTTAACCGCTCGGATATCCAGCCAGGAGAGAACATAGGCATGCGAACCTCAGGATCCCAGGTGGCCCCTTAAAGCCTCTCTGCCTTGAAAAATGATCTCTAAAGATTTCTTTATAAGAGTCAGAGACATTATTCCCCAGGAAGGAAGAAGGAAGTGACTAACTCCAGGGTGAGAGAATAGAATAAGCAGTTCTTTCCCCCAAGTGAACTCTGATGACGCCAAAGAGCACAGGCTTGCCTTGGAAGAAAGAGGACCACGGGGACAAGAGTGGCATGGGAGAAGGGCAGTTGTCTCACCTGCTCAGTTGTCTGAAAGTTGTCCCACACTGGAGTCCCCAACCCTGCCTGACATTGATCAGTGGCCCTGACCATGCGAAGGGCACAAGGAAAAGTATACTGGAGGGGCTCAGGGGTGGCGGTCACAGCTGATAGAGCAGACGGGATGGAGAAACCAGCTGCATGTACCAGCCTCACCTAGAAAGCATCTGTTCCCAAAGTACTATTAAGTGCCAGGTCCACAGAGAGATTGCTAAGACATAGCTCCTTCCTTAACAGAAGGACGTGTTGTAAAAGACGAGAGACAAATCCAGACGTGGCTGGCAGGAATGCAGGACACTAAGTGCCAAAATGAGAGTCTGAACAACTTGCTTTGTGTGTAAAGGGAGGACCAGACACAATTAACTCCAGCACAGCTCCGAAAAGTTCTAAGTGCACTAATGGAACTGTGAGCTAAGAGGCCAGGAAGTGGACTGACCCTGACGAAGGTTCTCACAGAAGCTGTGGTATTTGAGTGGATCTTGAAGGACTGGAATGAGCGGAGAGGGTGTGATGAAATTCTCATCATCACAGGGAAATAGGTATAAGGAGGCATGTCGGTTTGTCTGTTGGCTTTTCTGAAGGGAGGATGGCTACAAGCATGGAGTTGAAGTATAGACTGACCTAGTTGTGATTCCCAGATTGGCCATGTCTGCATGACCTTGAACCCTTGTATCTTCATCTATAAATGGAGATGCTAATACCTTCTTCATGAGATTGTTGTAAAGAATAAAGAAATTAATGCATATGTTTAATAATGCAAATATTTAGTAAATGCTCAATAAACGATAGCTTTTACTCTGTGTTATTGCTGCTGTGAACATTATCTGGCTCCTCCGGGTGACATCTGAAGTTAACCAGCCACTACTGGGTAACTTAAAAATGAACTAAATGCACCTACATATTCATTTGCCTTTGCCTTTACCCCCTTCGCATTTTCCCTCTCCCCAGATCCTTGCATAGCCAGTACGTCTGCCCACTTTGAATCTGAGCTTTGATTTTCTGTTTTGTGTGCTGGTTTTCTTGTCCATATGGTAGACCAAATTACTGGGTTTCGTGTTTTAGCTTCTTCATGCGGTACAGTTCTGTACTGGACGGGGCACACTTTGTAGTATTTTCAGACGGAGGAGCGAATGCTCAAGACCACTACCATGGTCCACTTCCTAAGCAGGGCCCTTGGTGGTCAGCAGCCCAGCCTTACTCTGGCACCTGTTCATCACCTTGCAGCTGAAAATCATCAGAGAATGTTGGAATTGTAAAGAATTTCCACCAGATCTTTTGTTTTACCAACGAGAACTTTGAGGCCCAGAAATAGGAAGAGCCTAGTCAGGTTTCTACATAGAGACAGGCAGGATAGGCTGGTACTCTAGACCCCAAGCTGGGGACTGACAGGCCAGTATAAACCTGGAGGACTTCAAATGACCTGTCTTTTCTCTGTAGACATAGGCCTTGAGGAGGCCAAAGATATGATTCCTTCCCTCCCTAGTCTTCCTTCCATATCTCTCCTGGCTTTGAGTGAAGCTGGAAGCAGCAGCCCTCCTAGAAGTCCATGTTGCATATGCAGCTGCCTCTCCTACAAGGCATCCTCAGGACGCCTGTCCCGGCACTGTGTGCTGACTTGGGGCCTTCACAGCTTGGAGCCTAGATGACAGCCAATGAAGGGCAAAGGTGGGAAACACTGGGGCACCTGGGGGCTCAGTTGGTTAAGCCTCTGCCTTCAGCTCAGGTCATGATTCCAGGATCCTGGGATCGAGCCCCACATTGGGCTCTCTGCTCGGCGGGGAGCCTGCTTCCCCCCTTCTCTCTCTCTGCCTGCCTCTCTGCCTACTTGTGATCTCTGTCAAATAAATAAATAAAATCTTAAGAAAAAAAAGATGGGAAACACTTTAAACTGCCTCAGCATTGAAGAACTGAGGAACAGGTAGGTAATATCTGTAATGACTGACTCTGTAGAGAGTTAATAATAATGAGACCCTAAGGCTTTCCTTCTCCTGCTCTCCTGAGACCAAGGATTTAAGTACCTTTAATCTTAGTGCTGGTGACTAGGTCAAGGAGGATTCTGAAGCCGCACCTGGGCTCCATGGATATGATGCTAGGATATGGGGGCACGGGATCTTATGTGATAGATACATTATGGGGAAAATAAGAACCAAGGGACATTCTAGTGTAATGAGGGAAGGGGACTCATGAACCACTTGTAAAAACTGTACAAGAGAAAATGAAATAAATTCTATAGGAGAAGTACAGCATGTTCATTGTACATGTACAATGTACATTCAGAAGAAAAGGCAGTTCTTACTCAGGAAGGAGGACAGGACAGACAAGTGAGATTGACCCAGGGCTCCACACTCAGCAGGGAATCTGCTTGAGATTCTCTCCCTCCCTCTCCCTCTGCTCCTCCCCCCACTCATGCTGCTCTCTCTCTCTCTCTCTTTCAAATAAATAAATAAATAAATAAATCTTCCAAAAAATATGTTTACATCCTTGGTCTCAGGAGAGCAGAAAGTAGACCCCAGAGTCTCCTCATTTTTATCAATTGTCTACAGTGCCAGTCATCACAAACACTCCTTGCCTGCCTTCTCCTTATTTCCCCCAAAATGACTGATAGGTTGAATCAATCAATAAGCTAATTACTCAGTGAATGTCATGGTGTTAGAGATGTTAAAAGATGATTCAGCATAATAGTAAGAACTCACATTGTGGAATCAGACATTTTGAATTCTAGCTCTCCCATGGTTGGTCCTGTGATGTCCACTGACCTGTGCCTCAGTCCTTCTTTTATAAAATAATGATAATCATAATCATAATAGTGCATACCCTCTAGGGATGCTACAGAGTTTAAAAGACTGAATGAAATACAGTCTATTTCCTGGCATCAAAGTGCTGAATATATGCAAGCAGCTATCAGCAATACTAGAAATCATTGTCGTCGTCGTCGTCGTCGTCGTCGTCGTCATCATCATCATCATCATTGTTTGTTGCCACTGTCATGCTGGTGACCAGAATCCCCAAATCCTAAATCAACCCCTCTCTTCCCTTAGATATAAGAGGCAGATATATAGCTGGAAGACCCATGGAAGCTTCTTTCCTCAAGGCAGTCACCAGATCTCGGCTCTCTGGATCTCAGCACTATGGGGACCAGAAGAGACCAACCCAAAGTAGTGGGTGGCCAGCGAAGATTTTTGCCCAGTGTCTCAGATAAGACAGATCCAAGCTTTCCCCTACCTCAGATCTTCAGATAAGGCCCCTCCTACCCATACTCAAAAGCAGCTTCAGGCTTCACATCTCCCCAAAGATGTACACCCAGGAGAGATTTCATAGCTCTAGCACCACAGACCACAACTGGCCTTGCCATCTGCATACCTGTCTTGGAGGAGGCACTGGGGAATGGGATCATCCTAAAGCAACAAATGGCCCCAGGAGGGAGGGTAGGGGGCAGCATGGCAGTGGTGGTGGCTGTATGGCCTGTGTGGGTGTGAGGGAGGTCAATAATGTAACCCTCTAAGCTACATGTAGAATGTATGGAGGAAACCAGAACTTGAAATGTAGACATAGTTATTGGTAATGTGATTGGTTGGAAAGAACTAGATCGGCAAATGACCATGCTTACATAATCCATGCCCATCCTCTTACAGTTGAGCAAACCAAAGTCCTCACTTGAGGGAGAGAGTCCGCTCACTTGTTGATTCATTTACTTGGCACTGGTTGTACTTCTCAATGCTATGCACTAGGTCAGCATCCTTAGAAAAGGAGAAAGAGGTCCTGCTTTCAAAACGTAGGGCCTTAAATTAAGAGGAACATATAATTAACAAGCCAACAATCAACAGATGCAGTGAAATCTCTCGTAACCAACTTCCCTTCAGCCATCTTTTTGGATTAATCTGCATTAGTCTCCATTCTCTCTGTAAACACCCCAAGTACATTCTGGGACTTCGTTGGAAATGTGCTAGGAATCAGTTCTGTTATTTCCAAACCTATTTATATGTCTGTGTTTTTACTGTATTTGGGCAATGTAACTAAAAATTATGTAAGCTGGTGAAACACAACTGCAGAACAAAGTTGTTCTCTGTCTTTGGAAAATAAATTAAATACTTTGGAAAGTTGCTAAGATGAATCACTAAACACATTGTAATATTAGGTGTAGGTGAGACAAGTATTTAAAAAAAAAAAAACTGGGGGAGGGGCACCTGGGTGGCGCAGTGGGTTAGGCCTCTACCTTCAGCTCAGGTCATCACCTCAGGGTCCTGAGATTGAGCCCAGCATTGGGCTCTCTGCTCAGCAGGGAGCCTGCTTCCCCCTCTCTCTTTCTGCCTGCCTCTCTGCCTACTTGTGACTTGTGATCTCTCTCTCTCTCTCTCTGTCAAATAAATAAATAAAATCTTTTTTTAAAAGATCTGGGGGGAAAAAAATCTGTACTTACATTTATTTTGTAAATGTCTTCAAGTTCCCACTGTATCAAAAGATTGATAAATACATGTGCACTTAGGTGTTTTAAACTAAAAGAAAATACCTGTGATGAATCATTTTTTGTGATTCTCCTTTTTAACCATCATTCTCAAGTAATCTAATTGCAGTCCCTATGGCATCAGATAAAAGGGCTTCTACTGTAATTACTACTTGAGTTAAGTGCTATGAAGGGGACAAACTAAATGCTGTGACAGAGAACAGTGGGTAATCTGCTTGGGGTGATCCTTGAAAGATGGAAAGAAGCCAGCCACGCAGAAATGGGAGACAGTCGTCCATACATGGTGCAGCATTGGGGAGGCCTTGGTACACCTGAGGAGCTAAAGCAAATGATGAGAGACAGGGAAATGATGAATAAAGTTGTTCAGGTCAGCAGGACTCAGACTATGCCTGACACTGAGAGATAATGCAATGGGCTTTTGACTTTATTCAAAGCATTGAGAAAACTTGGAGGGTCCCAGAGCCTTGGCATTAGGACAGAATCCCGATTTCTGAAGAACATTCTGGCTGCTTGTGAAGAACAGAAGAGGGTAGGGCAAGAAGTGGGCAAGTGGAGGCCTGGATAAAGGAACTGATACAATATAATGAGCAGCATCGTGAATGGTGACAGAGGCATAGGCCAAGGTGGTAGTGCAGACAGAAAGTGAGGGAGGGAGGTATATGACATCTCTGGAAGGACTTACATCCATGTTTTCTTTAGTCAGCCAATTAGTATGACCAAACTCACAGTCAACTTTTGAGAGGGATTTGTGATCTGATGGGAAAAACACTCTACCTGAATTCATGCCACATGAGTTTCTCTTTCTAGTTTGGTATTTACTGACTGTGCTATTCAGAGCAAGCCTCTCAACCCTTGGAAGTTCATGCGGATAAAACGAATAATAAAATCCTGTCCAGCCTACCTCTTATTTGGTTGTGTAACTGAATAAAATGATAGTTTACATGTTTACTGCACTTTAAAGTGAATTTAGAACTTTGGTAAAGTCACAGAGGTAAGGCAGGTACTACTGCCTTCACTCCACGTGTGAGCAAACCAACCAACAGTTACTGAGCATCTACTCTATCAAGACGAGGGCTAGTCTCTGAGACTTTAAGAAACAAATTAGACCCACATCTGACCTGCTGTAAATAAGCTCAAAGTCTGATGAAGAAGACAAACAAGGAAATGCTAAATTATGCAATATCAAGATAAGTACTAAGAAAGTGCATTAAAAATGCAAAAGGAGAAAGTAATTTTGTTCTGGAATGGTTAGAAGGCTGCCCCCCAGAGTCTCCATCTAAGTGGGGTCTTGAAGGATGTGTAGAAGTTTTCCAGGTGTCCAGGGGCATTTTTGAGGAATGTGTGCTTAGGGACGGATACCTGGAAGGAAGTGGTGTGCTGCGTTCATCAGCATGCTTGGGTCTCCACTGTTTGAGGGACCATCAGTAATGAGGCTGGAGGGCTGAATGAGGGCCAGTGAGGCTCTACCACATGGAGTCCTGTGGGCGCATTATGCCAAAGCAGGAAAGCTAGTGTATGAGCTGCATGCTCATGCTTTCCTCAAACGCTCACAACAGCTCCACATATTTGGTACCTGTGCCTTCCACTCCTTCCTTCCTCACTTTCTGTTTTCCCCAGCATTAGCTTGTATCTCAGCTTTTCCCACACACCCACTCCTAGAACTCTTCATGTTAATGGAGACCCACAAAGAGAACACCCCAGGATAGTGAGAAATGCTTGTATTCTCAGAATTCCTTCCAGAATTCAAGCAGGCTGGACTGGTTTTGGGCAGCAGCTCTCTCATCCTGTGTTTTGAGAAACCTTACGAAGTGATTTGAATTTTGTTACAAAGGGAACTCAGTACCAGGAGTGGGGGGAGGGGGGTGAGCATCTCTGCAGAGAAGCAGCGGGGAGAGTCTCGATTGGTGGATTGTCTAGGAGACCTGCGTTCCACTCCCTAGGCTAGACAGCGGGCTTTGGGCCTCGCCTCTCCCGTCTGGAAAATGAGAAGTACACTTGTGGAAGTGGAAGAGTGTGCCAGCTCACTGAGTCTCGTATCTCTTACGAATGAGGAAATGAACTCCAAAGAGGGAAATAACTCGCCTAAGGTTAAGGTCATGGAGAGAACCAGCAGCAGGCTTGGTCTGCCATTTATTCATTCATTTATTCATTCCATTCACAAAATGTGTTTCGGGGCCTCCCACGTGCCAGGCACTGGGTAGATGCCAGGACCGTAGTGGGAGAGAAAACAGTCACAATCACAGCCCTATTGGGGGATAGGAAATTACACGGATAAACCAAAGATGAAACCAGATAATCAAAGACAGAGATGATGGAAATAAGGTCCTGGCGTAGAGAGTGCAAAGGCAGGACGTATATTTTAGAGAACATGGAGACGTGAGGAAGGAGAAGCCGGCCATTTAAAGAGGGTAGAAGAGCTTCTTACGGGAGAACAGCATGTGCAAAAGCCCCAAGGCAAGGAAGTTTGGACTGTCTCGAGAGGTAAGAGAAAGAGCAATGTGAGGCTGAGGCTGTGGGGCATAGCCTGAGAGCAGAGGCAGGATAATGGACGGGCAGGGGGCCGAGCCTGCAGCCTTAGATTTCAAGTACTCTGATTGGTAGACTTTTGATGATTGGTCACACACATCCCTGCTGGAAAGGAAAGGCACGTTTATGTTCCTAGCAATGTTCTATTACTGGTTGAGCATTTGTTTTAAATGAGGTATTCCCAGCATGCTTCACTGAGACCACGGATTAGAAGAACAGAAGAAGAAGAAAAAAAAAAGATTAAGCTTTTCTGTATCCAACTCTCCGCGGGGTTAGTGTTCAGCTCCAGAAATCAGCCAAGGGCAGAGGTCAGGAGTAAATTCAGGTATCAGACAGGGTGAGCTTTGGTTTCTGGTGGTGTCATGCAATTTTGAGATCTGGAACTGCTTGTCTTCTCTAGCCTCATTTTATCCCTCCTTCTTATCCTTTCCCCTCCTCAGTGGGTATACCCTCGCTGGAAAATGAGTTCCACTGATTTTACGGCCCCCGTGGGCAGTCATCTGCAGATTTTGGTAAAACCTTGCCTTGATTGACGGGTGCCAATCAGGCTCATCGGTGTGCATTACACTGTAGGCTTGCTGCTTGGCTTAGAAAAGCCCATTTATATGCATGATTTTCATAGGAAAAGAATAACAAATAAGAAACAATTTTTTTTTCTCCCACTCACCCAGGAAACAGAATCAAGATAGCCAAAGGGGGAGTCTGGCCTCACCTCGTGAATGATTTACCTGGTGTGCCTTATAGTCATGGTTCATTCAGGAACCAGCAGAAGTTGATTCATGATGTGGGGACAGAGGACGTGTGGGGCAGCAAGTGGGCCAAAGGCAGGGAAAGCTCTGATGCTCGTTTTTACCACAACCCCTTCCCTTTGGTTAATGTCTCTGTTTTTACTCAGTTTGCTCTGGCTGGTTAGTGTGCCCGTTCCCAGAGGCTGCACAGAGGCAGAACTAAGTAAATGGAGTCCCTACCTGGACTCCTCAGTGAACCCCACCTACCCCCAAATGAGGCTGAGTAAGCACTCACCCCAGCCCTGGACTGCAACCTTCTCCTCAGCCCTTGAACCCAATCCAAAAATACGCCCTGCCTGACTTTATCCTCAAATCTAACTCTAACCTTGTCCAAGTGGAGCCTTCACTGCAACCCCTCACCCAGTACTCCTGACTAAAACCCTGCACGTAGCTGAGTCTTGGCCTTGAAGGATCCAGCTACCATGTTGTGAAACCTCTGGTACATACCCAGTTTTTATTTTTTTTATTAATATATAATGTATTATTTGTTGCAGGGGTACAAGTCTGTGATTCATCAGTCTTATACAATTCACAGCACTCACCATAGCACATACCCTCCCCAATGTCCATCACCCAGCTGCCCTATCCTCCCACCTCCCTCCACTCCAGCAACCCTCAGTTTGTTACCTGAGATTAAGAGTCTCTTATGGTCTGTCTCACTCTCTGATTTCATCCCATTTCATTTTTTTCCTCTCTTCCCCTATGATCCTCTGCCTTGTTTCTCAAATTCCACATATCAGCAAGATCATATGATAATCGTCTTTCTCTGATTGACTTATTTCGCTTAGCACAATACCCTCTAGTTCCATCCAAGTCACTGCAATGGCAAAATTTTGATGGCTGCATAATATTTCACTGTTTGTATGTGTATGTGTGTATATCTGTGTATATACATCTTTATCCATTCATCTCATAACCAGTTTTTAAAAAAAAAGCAACAACTCTCAAAGTTCCTGCCCTCTCAGGGTTGGGGTCACTCCTATCTCAGAGTCATCCGTAGCTGTAAGGCGGCGTTACAGCCTTCTCTAGACCAAAGCCAGCACACAGGAGAGGAAGCCTACAGGTCAGACCCAGCCCACCTACTTGCCATATTGCTGCGGCATGCTGACCCTTAAATTGGAGTCTGTGAGCTTTGAGGCCCCACTGGGTCTTGTACAGAAGCCAGCAAGCAGTGGCCTTGAGTCCACTGGGACCTCATTGACTGACTCTGACCCTCTCCTGGCTCCTGTCCCCTGCCACCCCCACAGTCACCACAGAAGAACCACAAGGTGTGGAAAAGGAAGGTGGGCGGTCACCAATTTCTGTCATCCTCAGCTGCACGATCCTCAGTTCCTCATTTGTACATGGGCTCAAGGATCAACATTCCTGCCCTATTTACCCTGCTAGGTATTCACAAGAGAAAATAGATGCAAGGGGCGCCTGGGTGGCTCAGTGGCTTGGAGCCTCTGCCTTCGGCTCAGGTCATGATCCCAGGGTCCTGGGATCGAGCCCCACATCGGGCTCTCTGCTCAGCAGGGAGCCTGCTTCCCCCTCTCTCTGCCTGCCTCTCTGCCTACTTGTGATCTCTGTCAAATAAATAAATAAAATCTTAAAAAAAAAAAAGAAAATGGATGCAAGAGATTTGAGAATTCTGTACTACACTATGAGTTATTCTTATCTCTCCCCAGATTTTGCCAGCATCTCATCCTACTTGCTATCCAGTAGAAGAAAAGCGTAGAGTAGGAGCTGGCACACCACAACCCACAGGCCAAATCTAGCCCATGGTCTGTATTTGTAATTAAGGTTTTATGCTGTAATAAAAGCTTGTTTACATTTACATTACACTCACCCTGTTTACATTTTGTCCTCAGCTGCTTCCTGTGCTACAAAAACTGTGTGGATTAGGCACAACAGAGGTCACGTAGCCCACAAAGCCTAAGATATTTATTGTTTGGCCCTTTGCAGAAAAAGTTTGCTGATACCTGGCAGAGAGGGTTAGGGCAATGGCTCTGAAGTTGGAATGCCTGTGTTTGGATTCTGAATCTTCTACTTCATGGCTGTGTGACCTTGGGAAAATGGTTTAGCCTCAGTCTTCTCTCTCTAAAATGGGACAATAATGATATCCCTCATCCATACTATCAAATTAGTAGTAAATGAGTAATTCACACAAAACACTTAGCCTGGTGCTTGGCACATAGTGAGAGCTCGGCGTTGGCTGGAATATCATCCAGGGAATGAAAGCTCTGCTTTGGGTTGTCAGACCTTTGGGGGACAGAAGAGCATGGTTCAAGGCACAGGCCATGGAGTGCAACAGACCTGGGTTCATATCCCAGCTCTTTCACTTACCGCATGAGTGATTTGTAGAAGATTAATTAATCTCCCTGAACTTCAGTGTCCTCATGCATGAAACAGAGGGAAAAATTACTAGGATGCTGTGGGGAATGAATGATAAAATGCAGGTGAATGCTTAGAACAGAATTGGACATGGAGTAAACAATCAGCAAGTGGCATAACTATAACAATAAGAAGAAAAATAGTATTTTTCCCAAATCGTGCCAGCCACCCAGAATAGATAGGTGGTGGGAAGTTTCCGGTATGCTGACGTTATGTGAGGTAGGAGGCTCTACCTGGTAGATAGTGATCTAGAGGTAGAGGGTGACTGGTGATACCCTTGACATCAGGTTTTGCGTCCGAAGCACATGTAAATTAAGAGATTAAGATGGAGTTGGTCACACAGCTATCTCTTAGGAGGCTTCTCTCTGCCCAAAGGTCCTCAAGACCAAGCACCTTTTTAGTACTAATAATCTATGATCCTATGAGTGTTCTTGGACTAAGTGATGGGTCAAGGAGGAGAGCACACATATATGTGTGTGTCATTATGGGGAATATCTCTGAAAGAGCCTCTTCCCTTAACACTGCATGGCTACACAGTAATGCTAAGCAGTTTGCTATGCAGGGTGAAAATTTTGAATTCATTTGCTATCCTAAGGGTTGAGTTATGTAATGGGATGTAAACCTTTTTGCCTAGGGAGCACTGGCTAAAGAGACTGGGTGTTGTGGGTGGGATACATAAAGATTGGCTTGGTTCCAGATGCCCGCCTAAGCACAGCTCTCATGCTCTTTTGGCCTAAGATAACAGAAAGTGACAAAGTTCGGTGGGCTGAAGCGTGGCAGTGGGAAGGGGGTATTATATATCCTACGAACTCAAGTTTGCTAGATGGTCAGCCTAATATAGAAGACTGTGAGACAAGTAACATCGCCAAGCATTTATATGAATGCCATAGACCCAACACTATATAGGGTACTGCTCATTGTACCTATCAATGAAGGAGGGCCTCTACCTTCAAGGGAATTTATAATTCAATTGTGGGTGAAAACATACAGTCAGTTGATAATATGAAAGAAAAACAGTGAGTCTTAACCAATGCAAGTAAAGACTTGGAAGCAAGATGACATCAATGGTCAAGAATAGTATCAATTGATTAATATAGGTAAATGACTGACATTTACACATTTCATTTACTTATGTACCAAAAATATTGTGTAGTCATTGTGTGACCACCTAGGGATTGTGAAGAATAACAGGAGCTTTATGAGGGCAGAAGTATCATCTGTCTTATCCACCACTCTATTTAGAAAACAGGTAACAGTGATTGAATTTTATATAGCTCCTCACTTCACCTTGGTGTTTAGATGTATGTGACATTTATGGAGCTCCTAACAGAGTCTTAGACTTTGACTTATAAAATACCAGCAAATAGAAATTTAATAGTCATCTGTTGGTCTCATATGCCCACCATCCATCTCCTCTCTGTTCACAACACCTTCATTTCCCTTTTTTTTTTTGTTTCTTTTGCTTTTTGTTTTTTCTTTTTGGTTTTAGCTGTGGGTCAATCACATCCTCACAGCAAACTTCTTTTTATCTTACATTAGCCTGTGTTGACTTCTGTTCTTACAATCAAAGAACTTAAAGTAATAAAGCATGAGAGATAGATAAAAAATTGATAAGAGGCACAAATTTTTATCAGCATTTAAAAGAAGGATAGAGACATTTAGATGATAGCTAGGAATGGGGAAGCATAAGAGTTACATGGAGGAGGTAGCATTTGAGCTAAATCTTTAAAGAAGGGAAAAGGTTTAGAGAGGAAAAAGGCAGGAGGCAGGAAGGCGTTTCAGGGTAGAGCAAGAGCATGGGTGAATGGCCCAGAATCTGAAGCCAGCCTAGAAACATCCGAGAACAGCAGTACCTATGCGAGAGCCCAGTGAACTCACTGGTTATCCACTGAGGTCCCATCACACCTAAGTCAGAAGCTGTTCCCTTTCCCATTTTCCACTGAGTCAGAACCACCTTAGCCTCCCCTCTGTCTCTCCTCCACTGAGTTGAGCTTCAAGATGTTAGAACCGAAAGGTCTCGTAAGATCAGATAGTACTGACCTTCTCAGACCAAGGTGATGCTCTAGAGCTCTGCAGGTACCCAAGTCACACACGAGGTACCATAATCCTTGGAGGAGCATTAAGTTTACTCAGAGAGTTGTAGGACTTTTTTTTTAAGATTTTATTTATTTATTTCAGAGAGAGAGAGAGCACAAGAAGGGGGAGGGTCAGAGAGAGAAGCAGACTCCCCACTGAGCAGGGAGACTGATATGGGACTTGATCTGGGACTCCAGGATCATGACCCGAGCTGAAAGCAGTCGCTTAACCAACTGAGTCACCCAGGCGACCTGCAGGATGTTTCTCTTCACGCTTGTCTCTACTGCTTTCCTCCTTTCTTCTGTGCCACATCCACATTGGCCTTCTTTCTGTTTCTAAAGCTCACCGATCTCTTCCTGAGCCTTGATAAGAGCCTTTGTATTTTGGGTCCATTTTTCCTTCTGAAACCGTTTCCCTGGCCCTTTGTCTGTACAGCTCCTTCTTCTGGTCCACTTCTCAGAGAGAGGGTCTCCTTGACCATCTTAAAGTTGCCCTGCCAGTGGCTCTCACATTTCATGCCATTTTCTTCATAACATTTACTGTGTCCAAAGTGATCTTAACTCATTTATATCGTTTCTCCCATTCTGTAGAACTGAAGCTTCATTTTTTTTTATTATGTTCAGTTAGCCACTGTATAGTACATCATTAGTTTTTGATGTAGTGTTCAATGATTCATTAGTTGAGTATAACACCCAGTGCTCATCACAACACATTCTCTCCTGAATACCCATCACCTGGCTACCCCCTCCCCACCCTCTTCTGTAACCCTCAGCTTGTTTCCCAGAGTCCATAGTCTCTCATGGTTCATCTCCCTCTCTGATTTCTCCCCCTTCAGTTCTCCCTTCCTTCCCCTATGGTCCTCTGTGCTATTGCTTATATTCCACATGTGAGTGACACCATATGATAATTATCTTTCCCTGCTTGACTTATTTCACTTAGCATAATCCCTTCCAGTTCCATCCATGTTGATGCAAATAGTGGGTGTTTATCCTTTCTGATGGCTGAGTAATATATGGTCCACTGCGTATATGGACCACATCTTCTTTATCCATTCATCTGCTGAAGGTCATCTCGGCTCCATCCACAGTTTAGCTATTGTGGACATTGCTGCTATGAACATTGGGGTGTGTGTGCCCCTTCTTTTCACTACATATGTAGCTTCATGATAGCCGGGCCTTGTCTTCTTATCGAGTGTTGTATCCCCCAGGTACCATCTTGCTGCCTACCATGTACAACATGCTCAGTAAACATTTATTGGAAGGATGGATGGTGGAAAGATAGAAGAAAGATGGGGAGAAAGAAGAGCATATTCCCATCTGTAGAACTACACATCTCCAACAAGTATCAAAGTTTTATTAGAAGTCTTTTACCAAACGAACAAAGAAAAGAAACAAACCAAAGTTTGAGGAACACTGATTTAGTGTGAACTCCATGGCTCACATGGGGAAACTGCATCCAGGCAGGGAAAGGGGCTTATTCCTGGTCCCAGATTTGCTTTTTCCACAGATAACTTTTCCAAAACTGTATTACACACCTGAAGAGTCAGTCTGTTTGTCCTGTTCCCTGTCCCAGTTTCATGTGTCAGCCACAAGATGGGTCTAATTCTAGGACCAGGGGGCCCAGCCTTTACCTAATTCTTATCCTCATATACAGTGACACATCTCATTGGCTGTCAGTGCCTGGTAATTAACACTTGGGTTTCCTAATGAATATACCCATCTGAGCAGGGGAGAATGGCTCCTCTTCTGCATCTCCCGTTGCTGCCATGTCCCAACTGGGCTCCAGGGCCAGCATGAAGACAGGCTCCAGGAAGCTGAGATGAATCCAAAGCCAAAGTAAAATGCAACATTGACGTGAGACTCAACTTCTCCAGGCCTGGCAAGGCCCTTGGCAATGAGGTCTCTACCACCCTCCAACTCTGCACCACATCCCTACCCCAGTCATACTGGCTTTTCTGGGGTTTCTCTAAGGTCCCCTCCTCTCTCTCACCTCTTTGGATAAACTAGTTCCTCACCCTGGATACTGACACAAGGTGCTGAGTACCATACCTTGCCGGTCATAAGTGCTCAGGAAACACTGGCTATAACAGTTATGACCATTTTTTCTGTGGTTGAGCCCATTACTACTCTTTCAAAATAGCCTTATCTCCCCTTTATGTAAAACTTTGTGAATTCCTGTGCCTGGTCCATAAAGGCAGAAAGCACGCCTATCTCGTATCATCACTGTATCCCAATTTTCTTGGAATATTAGTTTCCGGTGCTCAATAAAGATTTATTGAATTTGGCAAATGAATGATAACTTTTATCTAGTAAATAACAGGCAAGCTCTGGACATGTCTCAGAATCCTAAAGAACTGTGATGTTGTTTAGAGGGGATGAGAACAATTTAGATCTATTATGGTAATTCACAGCACATCAGTATTAGATCTTGGGTGTAAGACAGTATAAGGGGATGGAGGGGCATTCTTACTCTCCTCTGAGTGACAAATAAAACACATTTGACATCACGAGATTAGAGTCTGATCAGGAATACCACTCCCACCAATGAAGATAGAATTATTCAGGGAGGAGGATGAATATCTAAAGGTCCCCCACCCTGCTACACATACTTTCTATCTCCCTCCCCACAAAGGAAACTGTCCTATCATCTCATTATTCACTATTTACAATGAGACTGCCACATTTCCAGGGATGGAAGCCAGGAGCCAAGGAGAAATGTCGGTGTGAGAAGCCTTACAGGAAGTGACAATGAAAAGGAGTTGCTGATACAGGAGTTCCCTCCCTGGGAGAGAGCTGTCAGGGCGATGCCCAGGGCTGGGAGATTTACTGATACTAAGTGGATGGTGCCATAAGCAGGAATGATTATCAGAAGTTTGAGTGAACCAAGAATGGACTCAGGCAACCCGCACTGCGCATGGGTTTCCCTGCCCTTGCCTGTCCTGCCCTCCTACCTCCCCAGGAGGGAATTCCTAGCCTCGTTTTTAACTTGCTCTGACTGTTGGACACATTCTGCTACTGAATCTCCTGGAGGCAGAGACCTTGGAATCTGACACTCTGGCGGGGTTCCCTGAACACACTGTGTCTTCTTTCTTTGCCAGGTCTTTGTGATGGCTGTTCTTTTTACCTGAAATTTTATATATATATATATATATATATGTATTTATATATGTATATACATATATAAATACATATATAAATACATATATATATTTTTTTTAATTTGGATATAGTTGACACACACTGTTACATTATTTTTAGGTGTGCAACACAGTGATTCAACTTCCCTGTACGTTCTGCTATCTCACCACAAGTGTAGCTGCCATCTGTCACCCCACAACGCTGCTACAATGCCAGTGACTAGTCCCTATGCTGTGCCTTCCCTCCCCAAATGACCTTCATGCGTGTGCAATGGCACCATGCCCCCTCTCCCGGCCATATCTCACTTATCTGTCAGTGTCCACACTGGCATGTCCTCTTAGGAGCCTTCTTTGAGGTCCCCACAGGCCAGAGTTAGGTGTTCCTGCCTGAGGCTTGAACTCATCCCTGTCATAGCTCTAATACTGAAGTGTTACTGCCTACTGAGTTGTCTGGCTCTCCCGCGGTCAAGGTCACAGTCCTCGAGATCAGGGCTTATACTGTACACCAGTGCCTCTCCACTGCCTAGAGGGCAGGGGATGTTAGACGTCCTGTGTTAGATGGATAAAGGGATGGACAGAGAGCAGAGATAGGTATATATGCTTTTCCTGATTCCCAGACTTGACAGGATGCATTGAGCACATCACCCAATTCTGTTTCATTTTAATATCCATAGACCCTAATACAGTAATGCACCTTTATCTATGTCAGAGGAAGGCGGTGTGATATGAAAGGATTTTCTAGAAACTGAAGCTGACCCAGGTACCATGAGGTTTTTTTTACCGAACTTTCTGGGGAGGAAGGGGCAGCACATCACAGAGGTGAAGAGCTCAAGGCCTGTGATCAGACCGGTGGAGCTCAGATCTCAGCTGGGCCTTGTACCAGTCCTGGGCCTCGCTTTCCCTGTTGTAACCTACCTTCTAGGAGGAAGGAAGTCAACACAAGGGAATGTCCTCATAAGTGCTCAAATGTCAGCTCCTCGTTATTACTGTCGGAGGCATTTTACGCACTATTGCTGTCTTGAGCAGAGGGCACCACACGCCATCTAGCCTACTCTGATTCAAGAACAGAGTGAGTCTGAGAGACAGCAGTGCCCCGCAGAAGTCTGATGCTGCTTCTGAAGGTGACACTTCTTCCTCCTGCTTACTGAATGTGACCGTGCAGTCCCCATCTCCAGCCCCCTTTCCGATCTGCCTCTCTCACCTACTCTCTGCCACGTAACCAACCCATACAGCAGGTTAAAAGTGCATTTACAGAAAACTCAGTACCACGGATGCATCTAGATTTAGTGCTAGGAGTCTGCTATAATCAGATCCAAGAACTGAGAGCCTATACCTGCGCCTGGGGGTTGCCAAAAGTTTGACCAGCAAATAACTATAGTATTGTCCATTGGTAAACATGTTTGAGTGAATCAGAATAGAATCCAAGATTTCGGAGCCTGAAGGGATGTTACGTATTACAGAGTTCAAACCCTCATGTTACAGATGGGAAAACTGAAGCCCAAGGAATCCGTGGATTTGCTCAAGGTCACATAACTGCTCCGTTACAATAAAACCAAAAAGAATCCTCTGAGTCTTCTGGCGTCTAGTTTAGTACTTTTTTTTTTTTCTTACAAGACCACCTTATCTCTTCTGATTGAATATTTGCTATGACAGATTCAAAGAAATACCCTATAACTACTAAATGTATTTCTCAGTATTTAACCAATGACTGCATTCTCCACAGGACTTCGGCTACAGAGTGCCTGTCTGTCTCTCTCTCTCAATCTTTTTCTCTCTCTCTGTCTCTATATGTCTCTCTACCTATCTCTCTGTCTCTGTCTCTCTCTGTCTCTGTCTCTACATGTCTCTCTACCTGTCTGTCTCAGTCTCCATCTCTCTTTCTCTCTCTGTCTCTGCATGTCTCTCTACCTGTCTCTCTGTGTGGTTGCTCCGACTTGGTCAAAATGAGGAGGCAGCTTAAAGGTCTGATGCCAAGCAATCCTGAGGGTCAGGATCCATTCAAGTAAATCCAGACCAAGCTACCTCCAAGCCATGCTCTTTTAGGGAGCAGTGGGTAATGTACCCTTCTAGCCTTAGAGGATAAAGCACTTGGTTCAGGGAAAGTTAATTTGAGAAGGGAAAATAGGGAGATCATTTGAGAGGGAAAAATTCCCAGCCTCTCACGTGTCTAAGGATTTGATCATGTGCACCAACTCCTATTTCTAACACCTCCATCTCCCCCTTTCCTCCTTTGCTTCTAAATTCTAACAAGAAACACCAGCCATGAGGGCCCCAGAGGCCCAGCTAAAGGTGTGAAACCAAGTGGATGACGTGAAGGAATTTATCTGGATATAAGATTCATATCCCACAGGATAATATTTTACTGCAGCAGAGAGAGAAGAAATCCTAAAAATACCGTACAGAGCATATTATAATATTTTAACGGGATTATGTGCTCCCTCTACATACTTCACTCACTAAGATGGATTGTGCTTTTTGACAAATCTATATTTAACATAGGGAGAATAATATACAATGTATGCTTCCTGGTGGAGAAATCCATATTTATGGAAATCTTGATTCTGACAATTAAAATAGATATTAAAAGACAGGGCCTATTGTCTTCTGTGAACAGATAGACCGTCCTCATTAGGGTGAAAGAGAACATAGTCTGAGTACGAAAGGATAAACAGCTACTTTAGAGGAGTAGGAGGTCCAGGGTGACCCAGTAGTCATCTCTGTTTGGGTCCAGCTCCCCTGCATACCCTAAGTCACAGGGACCATCTTATCAAGCATTTATCATCCATTCACTCAACAAATACTCACAAAGCCCTTCCACATCCCAGGCTCTATGCTGGCTTTGGGGCATAAGTGAGACCCCTGTTTTCAGGGATTAACACTGACCCAGGCAGCCACAGAAATAAATAATTGACAAGAGGAAATGATTTTAGATAATAAGAAAGTCTGAAAAATAAGATAGGGTGCTGTGACAGAGAGGCAGGTATAGGGAGGCTGGAGTCACTACTGAGAAGGGTGATGAAGGAAGGTCCTTCAAGGGAATAAAATTTGAGCTGAGATACAACAGTAGAAAAGGAGTGATGCAATGAACACTGGGTATTATACGCAACCAATGAATTCTTGAACTCTGCCTCTGAAACTAATGATGTCCTATGTGTTGGCTAATAGAATTCAAATTTTAAAAAAGGAAAAAAGAAAAGAAAAAAGGAGTGATCTTTGGAAACAGGGAAGGGAAGAGCCTGCAGGCGGAGGAAGGGAGCAGCTGTTGCAGAGTCTCAGGGCAGAGCGAGCTCAGAACCCCAAAGAACAGCTAGCTACAAGAGCTCAGAGCCCTGGAGAACAGCTAGCTACCAAGGCCCATGTGGCCAGAGCAGGGAGCAAGGAGAAGAGTGTGAGGTGGGATGGGTCCGAGGAGCTGAGTATTTGGGCTCTGAATTATGGTCAGATGCATCCTATGTGCAGTGAGAAATCTCAAAACTATGGAGAGCTTTTGCACAAGGAAGGGAAATTGTGTTTTGTTGTCTTATTTTGTTTTTGCTTTTGTTAATTAAAAAGATCCCTCTTGCTTCAGGGTGGAGAAGGGATTCTACCACTCAAAACCATATGCCATAAGCCTAGAGTCTGTGAGAACCACGTACAGGTACCAGGAGGCGGGTATGGAGTGGATTAAGAGCAGTTATTTCATGAGGTTCTGGTCTCAAAAAGTCATCAGTCAGTGGACTGGGGATCTAGAGAGGTCATGAAGGTATGCAAGCATGTGTTCATGAACCAGCCCAGTTTCCTGTAGACAGTTTGCTGGTTTCAGTGGGAATCAAGCAGATGACTTGTACGGTTCAGCTGCAGTCTTTAAGAGATGGATTTTTAAGCCCGTTAGCTCTAGGGACTGAATGGGAACTGAGACTCACAACAGACAACTGGGTACTGGCGCTTAGTTGCATTCTTTTGTGCAGCACGGCCCAGAGGATCTTCAATAACATGTTAAAAGTATTCGCCAACAAAGGATCCTGGGGATGTACAGACTCGACAAAATCTGGGTTAAATTTGAACGGGATTCCTCACAACCTTTTATGTAACCAGTGTGTAGTATGAAACTCCAAGATGCAGGCAAGGTATACACCATTTCCCAGATCTATTTGGCCAAAAAGGTCTTTTCTTTTTTAAGGAGCATTTTGCAGGACTAATATTTCATGTGACACATTTGAGTGATGCTTATACAGGGTAATGTGAGACACCCCCCCCCATACACGGTAACACAGGGTCATGGAAGCAGGTGATGTGCTTAACAGAACAGAGGATCTAAGAGTACTAGCTTCCTTAACTCAAAAAAACAAAAAACAAACAAACAAAAAAAACTGGTAATACCAAAGTCACAGGGTTGTGATGAGAACTGAATAGTCTAACATATGTGAAAGGACTGCAAAGCACCTGAAAAATCTGTTACTGTGATGAAAAAGACTCATCTCACCATCCATATGAGCAGGGTAATTTCAGGCTTTGGAAATGGCTATAGGGTTGGTCACCTACTTCACTGGGGCAACGACAATGAACCCTCATCCTGTATCACATATAAAAGATTAGTTTAGTAGCTAACTGACCTGGGGTTTGGCCCTATGACTTTGGTTTTTTAATATTATATTCTAACCAACATGTAATAAACCATAAACCAGGATTGGTAACTACACTGGGATCTTACAAAATGGCTCCCTTGGGGATATTTACACAGCTGAACTATTATTATGTCTGATACCCTGGGGGACCTGAAAGATCAGCTTGTGGGATGTACAAACACTAGGTGAACATCGGCAGAGAAATGTACGCCATAAGCTAAGGGTAGACTGAGAAAATCAACACTTATTTTCTAACCATTTATCAGCAGCAAGCTGGCAGACCTCCTTCTTCCTGTAACAACTTTTAATGCTTCACCTTAAAGTGATGGGCAGTATCATGGAAAGATGACTGGATTGGGGTTCAGGTGTCTACCCAATTCAGATATGCCCTAGCTGTGCCATCATAGACATGTTCTTTAATTTCCTGAGCCTTAGTTTCTCCCTTTTAACAATGACTCACTCGGGGCGCCTGGGTGGCTCAGTGGGTTAAGCCTCTGCCTCTGGCTCAGGTCATGATCTCAGGGTCCTGGGATTGAGCCCTGCATTGGGCTCTCTGCTCAGCGGGGAGCCTGCTTTCCCCTCTCTCTCTGCATACTTGTGATCTCCCTGTCAAATAAATAAATAAAATCTTTAAAAAAAAAAAAAGACTCACTCATCACTCTTCTACATTAAGAAGATCGTGCACAGAGGGCGCTTGGGTGGCTCAGTGGGTTAGGACCTCTGCTTTCGGCTCGGGTCATGATCCCAGAGTCCTGGGATCAAGCCCCGGATCAGGCTCTCTGCTCAGCAGGGAGCCTGCTTTTCCCTCTCTCTCTCTGCCTGCCACTCTGCCTACTTGTGATCTCTGTCTGTCAAATAAATAAATAAGATCTTTAAAAAAAAAAAAACTATAAAAAAGGTCGTGCACAGATAAAGTAAGAGAACATATAAAAATGATTTTTGTATTTTTATAATTGGTAAACATGATAACATCTGGCATGGAATTAGCACCTCCTAAACATTAGATCGGACAGATGGATGGGTGAGTGGGATGCACAGATAGGTGAAATGGATGGACAGTTGGATTAGACTGCTAACCTGGAAGGATGGATGGCTCTGGTGGTTGGATGGGCAGATGGCCAGATGATAGATGGATGGAAGGACGATGAGTAGGGATGGATAAACTAATGGATGGATTCATTTTAGAGCCATCTGCCAGTTTCCTTGCAGCATCTTCTATTAATCCTTCTCTTCTCCTCCTCTAGTCTGTTCCCAGTTCTCCAAAGGAGTCTACGCCATCTTTGGGTTTTATGAACGGAGAACTGTCAACATGCTGACCTCCTTCTGTGGGGCCCTCCATGTCTGCTTCATTACACCAAGCTTTCCCGTTGACACCTCCAATCAGTTTGTCCTTCAGCTGCGCCCTGAGCTGCAGGATGCTCTTATCAGCATCATCGACCATTACAAGTGGCAGAAATTTGTCTACATTTATGATGCCGACCGGGGTAAGCCAAGGGTTAGGGGAGGGACACTGTTGAGAGATGGAGAGAAAATTGCCAGCAAGAAGGAGAATGATGCCTCCCTGCCTCATTGAAAAGCATTGGGGGGAGTGTTCCAGAAATGCTCTATTTCTATGGTCTGATTTCTCGGTGGCTAATCTCCAGCTCACAGTGTGGAAACACATCCTTTGAGAAAGTAATCCTCTTAACACACCATGTCCCTCTGCAGTTCACCAAGCTTCCATGGCTCCTGAGTCCAGACTCAAAGCCCAAGGGCCTCCTTTGAATGGCTCATGGCTCACGGTGTAGTTGTCAGGAGCACAGACTCTAGAGTCAGATGGACCTGGATCTAAATTCTATGTCTTGTCCTCTCCAGCTGTTTGTCTTTGGGCAAGTTCTTTCTGCCTCAGTTTGACCATTTATGTTGAGGCTAAGATTTTCTATGCCTTCATTACCTCATCTCTATAATAACATAAACCTAATTTCTGCCTCCTGAGGTTTCTGTGAGGATTAAACGAGGTGACTAGAAAGTTCCTGTCAGTGCATGGGACATTAAGTGCTCACGTATGTTAGCTATCATCATCACCATCATCATCACCTATCCCAGGCCCTTCTAATTGTGCTTCCACTTACATTTCGAATTTTACATCACATTTTCCTAATGTTTCCTTTGATTTTTTCTTCTCTGCATCTTTCCTCATGCTGTTCCTCTTTTCCGGAATGCACTTGCTTTCCCAAATCTACATATGTGAATCCTTCCTTTCTTTTGCATCCTGCTCAAACACTGCTTTCTCAATCCCCTAATCCTGAAATGGCAACTATCCTCTTTTTTCCAATGCCTGTGGTGGTTGTACTGTACGCTCCTACCTTTTCCTTGAATACTAAATAGTCATCAGAACTTAGTCATTATTAGTATAAATAAATAAATGGATTATGCAAAGTCTGGAAACTGAGGCAGAAGGGTTTTGCCCTGAGTGAAAGGAAGGTTTCACTTGCAAGAAGACCTAGAAGACTTTCTAGTAGAAAGCTTGTGAGATCAATTTTTGGGCGCAGTGTGAAACAGCCATTACTCAATGAGGAGGAACCAGCAGGAGAGACCAGAAACCCTCTGCTTTCTTCAATCCCCCTCCTTACTTTGAGGATCTCCCTCTCAAACAGCAGCCACTGTGAGGATTATACCCATAGAAGGGCTTTTTCAGGACAGCTTTACAGCATGCTAAAGCTTGTGGCCTGGAAGTGTCAAACCTACTTCCCAGAATCCAGAAAAAAAAAATGTAACTTTGATTATGGAGAATCATCTCTGGGGTTAGCAGAAACACCCATGCTCTTAAAGGATTCTGTCTCAGAAATCTGAGCTCAGAGCTCTGCCATTTGCTAGCTACGTGACCTTGGGCCAATGACTAAATCTCTCAGAGCCTCAATTTTCATATCTGTGGTGCAATGGGGATAATAATGTTATGTACTTCATAGGATTAAGTAAATTGAAAACAAGAAAGCTAGTAGAATAGTGCCAGACACATAGTAAACTTTCAGTCAGTGTGAGGCGTACGCCACACCAAATAGCTTTCACTGGCAAAGAAACAAAGGTAAGAAGGCACACTTCTTCAAAGAAGACATGTAATGGCCAACAGACACATGAAAAAAATGCTCCACATCACTTGGCATCAGGGATATACAAATCAATACCACAATGAGATACCACCTCACACCAGTCAGAATGGCTAAAATTAACAAGACAGGGAACAGCAAGTGTTGGTAAAGAAGTGGAGAAAGGGGAACCCTCTTACACTGTTGATGGGAATGTAAGCTGGTACAGCCACTCTGGAAAACAGTATGGAGGTTCCTCAAGGATTGAAAAATAGAACTAATAGAACTATCCTACAACCCAACAATTGCACTACTGGGTCTTTACCTGCACCCCAATGTTCATAGCAGCAACGTCCACAATAGCCAAACTGTGGAAGGAGCCAAGATGTCCTTCAACAGACGAATGATGGATAAAGAAGATGGGATTCCTATATACAATGGAATATGACTCAGCCATCAGAAAGGATGAATACCCACCATTTACATCAACATAGATGGAACTGGAGGGTATTATGCTAAGTGAAATAAGTCAATCAGAAAAAAGCAATTATCATACGGTTTCACTCATATGTGGAATAAAAGTAATAGCACGAGGATCTTAGGGGAAGGGAGGGAAAACTGAAGGGGAAGAAGTCAGAGAGGGAGACAAACTATGAGAGACTCGACTCCAGGAAATAGATTGAGGGTTGCAGAAAAGGAGGTGGGTAAGGGGATGGTGTAACTGGGTGATTGGCATTAAGGATGGTACGTGATGTGATGAGAACTGGGTGTTATGCATGACTAATTAATCATTACACACATCAAAAACTAATGATGTACTATATATTGGCTAACTGAATTTAAATAAATTTTTAAAAAAGAAAAAATGGCATAACAGCATCAATCTAGAGATGATTCTTGAGATCAGGCATCATACTGGTCACTGTGGGAGGGATGAGCAGGGTTACAAGGAGACAAATGATACATGTACAAAAGACTGATTAATAATGCACGAGGGAAGCCACCACCTGAAGTAGGCAGAAAAATGACCTCCATCTTCTCCCCAGAGAGGTCTCTGCTCTGAGAATTTGGGGAACCTGTAAATGTGTTATATTCAATGGCAAGAGGGATTAAGGTTACAGATAGAATATACATTGCTAATCTACTGACCTTGGAGAGATTAACTTGGATTACTTATTTGGACCCAATGTAATCACAAGCATTCTTAAATGTGGAAGGTGGAGGCAGAAGAGTCAGTGTCAGAGGGTGATGTGTGAAAGACTTGACCTGTTACTGCTGGTTTTGAAGGCGGAAGGGGCCATAAACCAAGAAATGTGAGCAGTCTCTAGAAGGTGGAAAGGCAACAAAATTGTCTCCCCTAGAACCTCCCAGGAGCAATACAGCCCCACCAACACATTGATTTTAGTTCAAGGAGATTCATTTCGAACTGACCTGTGGCAGTATAAGATGATACATGTGTGTTGTTTTAGACCAGTGAGTTTGTGGTGATTTGTTACTGCAGCAGGAGGAAACCGAGACACCATTTATGTCTCAAAGATGAAACAAAGCTGCATTGACTAATGGGGTCCTCTATCATTTAACTATAAATCAGAAGAGAATCATTTAATTCAATCCACAGTGATTGAATACCTACTATTTACGAGGCAAAGTATCGGGTACTGAACGTTCATGAATTTGACAGTTACTAGGTGTCAGTTTGGCACATTTAATAAGCAGCTACTAAATGCCCCGTAATATTTATAAAACCCTTGCCATGTGTCAGACATTCTTATTTAATCCTCATGACACAACGACGTAGGCATTAGTAACACCACCATTTTACCATTAAAGAAACTGAAGTTTGAAGAAGTTAAGTAGTCTGTACAAGGTCACTTAACCAATATATTGTAGCATCAGGATTTGAGCCTTTGGTTATATTTTTAATCACTAACACTACTGTCTGCTAAGTTCTAGAAACAGAAGGACAGAAGAGACTCACTGCTTGCCTTCAGTGAGCTCTGACTTGCACGGTGGGAAAAAGCTGAGCTGAGCTTGGTGGAGGAGCTGGTGGGTGGTGTGACGAGGGAGGTGTGTGCCGAGAGGAGGCGGTGGTACCTGTGTATCCTGATGGCCACTTCTCCAACTTACCGATTTCTAGGTCTGTCCGTCCTGCAGAAAGTCCTGGACACAGCTGCTGAGAAGAACTGGCAGGTGACAGCGGTCAACATTTTGACCACCACAGAGGAGGGATACCGGATGCTCTTTCAGGACCTGGAAAAGAAAAAGGAGCGGCTTGTGGTGGTGGACTGTGAATCAGAACGCCTCAACGCCATCTTGGGCCAGGTAGTGTGTGCAGCAAAGGCTCGGACTGGGTGAGGGGAGTGGTTCAAGAGCAAGCTGGACAGCCTTTTGCCCCCAGAGAGAGCACTTGACGATATCGGAAGGTGACTTCTTCCCCACCTTCTGTAATTTATACATTTTAGTTCTGAATTTTTATAAAATAGCACAAACAATGGGAGACTGGACCTAGAGCTTCCCATGGTTCTCAGATCAGCTGACCAAAAACTGACCTCCAGGGTTTCCCTCTATGGTGAAAAAGCAGATTGCACTGCATTTTAGAGTCTGTGAAGTACTGTCACATGGGGAACACAGACCGCTAGAGCCAGATTCCTAGGTTCAGCTCTGGGTTCTGTCACTCACTGGTCTGGCAGTCGGCGTCTCATCCATCCGGCCCACTGCCCTGGTTTGAGTGCAGGGATACAGCAGGCACCTCTCTGCTGTTTCCTTGAATACACTCATGTGTCTGAGAAATCCACCGATTGTACATTCTGTGAAAGGGCACTCTGACCCCGATAGTTTTTAGCCAGGACTCTAAGCCATGGTTCTTCCCATTCTCAGAATGAGAGCACGTACCCACTACACAAGCGGCAGGCCTTTCTTGATCTCTTGTCTTTTTGATAAACTTACACTTGTGTATCCAGGTGAACTAGCAAGAAAGTAGATTTGGCGATCATTCTCTAACAGGGCTGTATAATTAAAGATGGTAGTTTTAGGTACTTGACAATGTGACAAAGCTTGTTGATGGCCTTTCAAGACCCTGGGATCCCCATCAGGAATCTCGCCACTAACTCGGCAACTACGCAGAGGCCTCAGCAACAGAACCGGGGAGATTCTGAAAATCGAGGATTGTTTAAGGCATTACGTATGTGTTCTACTCCACTAAGTATGGATCTGGTCTCCCCTCTGGGAAAGAGAATCCAGGGGCGCCTGGGGGCTCAGTGGGTTAAGCCTCTGCCTTCGGCTCAGGTCATGATCTCAGGGTCCTGGGATCAAGCCCTGCATCAGGCTCTCCGCTCAGCAGGGAGCCTGCTTCCCCCTCTCTCTCTTCCTGCTTCTCTGCCTACTTGTGATCTCTCTCTCTCTCTCTGTCAAATAAATAAATAAAATCTTAAAAAGAGAGAGAGAGAGAGAAACCAGCAAAAATTGTTTCCATGAGATGGCCATTCTCTGGGCTGGACTCAAGGGATTTGAATGCTAGTTAAACAAGGCAGTATCAGGTAATGGTTAAACACAGAGACCCTGAAGCCAGAGTAGCTGCAAGTTAAACCCCAGCTCTAGTCTTTACTACCTCCATAACCTTGGCCAGGTTTTTCATCTTTCTATGTCTCAGATTCCTGATCTGTGAAATGGGCATAGTAATAATACAGCTTTCTTCAGAGGGCTCCTGTGAGAGTTAGAAGAATCTATTCACGTAAAGCAGTTAGAACAGAACCTGTCCCACAGAAAGTGATCTATATAATAAGGCTTTGCCCAGTTCTGCTATTTCTAGCACCACCTAGTACTACCTTCTTGAGTCACTTCCTTCTTTGGGCATAAGTGTCCTCATCTATAAAATAGGAATGATGGCCCCTGTTCTACAGAGCTGAGAAAAAGACTGGATGAGAGAGCAGTTGGAAAAAGTACTGAATGATAATTAGATATTCTTAATAGACTGATGATTTGTCCTTTGTTGTTCTGTAATAAAGACGGTAGCCAGTGCTACCATTTTCTGAGCACCCGCCATGTACCAGACACCATGCCAAGTCCTTCCCATGCATCACGCTACCTCATCTTCATGTCTACTCTAAGAAACCACTTCTATCACTTCCCCTAATTTATAAATGAAGAAACAAGGGACTGTACTTGCCTGAGAATTCACAGCTAGCGTGTAGGAAAAGC
The DNA here is from genome assembly GCF_010015895.1 of Lontra canadensis. Lineage (NCBI taxonomy): Eukaryota > Metazoa > Chordata > Mammalia > Carnivora > Mustelidae > Lontra > Lontra canadensis. The sequence continues at coordinate 19,258,652 of NW_022630999.1, forward strand.
AGGAAGTCAAAGTCATCTTAGTCTGGCTCCGGAGCCCAACCTTCCCCAAAATGTTAACTTTTCATCTCTGCTGTCTCTAGCCACCTCCTCTGCCAAAAGACAAACTTAAGTTTTGCAAGGAAGTGACTTGTCTGTATGGGCATTTTAGATGGTATTATATTAACTCTTTTAACTGTTGGATTCTTCTATTCTGAAAAGCAAGGCCAAAGAGCTGAATGGATCTTACAGATCACTTGATTGACCACCTGCATTCACAATTTATAGGTGGGATAACTGATGGTCCCATTGGCTGATGTGCCTTCAATTCAGACAACTAGTTGGTAACAGTGACGGGTCTCGAATTTACATCTAATGGCTTAGAGTCTGACATCTTGACATCATTCTAAACAATTGAACACTTCAATTGGGATCTTTTCAGTCTAATACAAACATCCTGCCTGACCTAAGGAGGAAGACAGTGATTCTCAATTCCAGGTATGGAATTGCCTATCTCTGTCTCCAGTCCCCCAATCAGAACACTGGCATTATGAGGACAAGGATTTTTGGTTTATGTTCTTCTTTGTGGTATCCACAGTGCCTTGAACAGTGCTGGGTACCTTGTAGGTATTCAATAAATATTTTCTGAGTGCCTGGAAAGCATCGGGAATCAATGAAGGCTCTAGCAAAGATCACCAATGTGAGATAGGTCTGAATATGTACAGGTAGTCATTGGCTGGATAAGAGCCATTAAGCTGGAAAGAAGGGCATGTAGGGCAGCCCAGAGGGCATGTGAGGGCTGGGGTTCATAGACTGACCTAGTAAGGCAGGTGGAAGATGCTACATGTCTACTGGGAGACAGTGACAGTCACATGATTGAGTCTATTCTTGGAAACCGCTCTAAAGAGTTTGGGGTTTATTCCATACACAGTGGAGTCAGTAAAGGTTTGTGAGCAAGGAATAGGGTTATTAGAATATAATGCTTTGTCAATATATTAGACAGCAAATTATATAGTACAGTCATTAAGTTCAGAATGAGTTAGAGATGAGAGAGACCAGGATTAGGCTATCACCCTGCTTTACTGCCTTCATAGTGATTCCCACTTGCTGAAATCCGGCTCATTTATCTGTTTATATATTTACCATCTGTCTCCCTACTAAAACGTCAGTTCAGTTTAGGGAGGGCACAAGGACCCTGCCTCACAGGGTCCCCAGCATATAGCACACAGCACACTGCTCAGCATATCATCCCAGTTCAGTAAGTATCTGCTGGCTGCATTAATGAATCAGAAAAGGTTTTACAGAGTAGCTGGGATTTAGCTCAGCCATAAAGGTTATGAATAATCAGAGAGAATGGGAAAGGACATTTCAGACCCAAAGATTATGAATTAAGGCAGTCCAGTGGAAATGAGCTTTGAAAGAATAGGGTGAGCAAGGCTATGGGGCTCCATGTGAAATTGTACATTGCCTTTATAACACCCCTCTCAGTTTATAACCCGGGGGCATTCACCTCTCCATCTAGTGTGGGTCTTACCGCAGTAAAGTGGGACCCCAGGGAGGCAAGGACCATTTATGTCTCCGTTCCCACTCTACCCACAGCATAGTGCTTGGTACAGAATAAGCACTTAATTAATGTTTGTGAAAGGAGGGAAGAGAGGGCAGTGGGTTGGTAGGTGAAAAGAATGGGTGGGAAAGTTGGCGTTATGTTGAACCATAAGCAACTGCTAATTTTTATCAACCCAAAGTCATCAATTGTCATCTGTTTCTTATGTTTCAATCTGTAATTTTATCTTGCAGAGACTATTCTTATCCATTGCCTAAATGTGGCAGGTTTTGAAAGATCTCTTATTTGCTATTTTGTGTTTATTAGAAGCTGGATAAGTTTTTGGTAAAGGTGTCTTATTATTGGAAGGGCAGCAAACCGTTTGACAAGAAGATGGAAAAGTAATGAAGAATTATTAATAAAACTATCATCCCAATAGTATATGAGCTCCGTGGCCTGGAATTTCACAATCTAACCACTGTTTCAGAACATGCATTGTGTGTGCTTGCATTTAATTATTCCCTACATAAAAAAAATATGTGAGCTGCTATGCACATACATCCAATTAAGTAGATGTCTAAATGTGGATTTTAATAACCTTGAAAATTTATTCAGTTAGACAAGAAGCCCAAGTGCTTCTCATATGTTTTATGCCTTCTTGTAAGAGTGCAGGAGAGGCACTGAACAGAATGTACTAACCCCAATTTCATGATTAAAAAATGAAGAAATAGATCAAGTTAACTTGTAGGCTGAGCTAGGGCTATGCTCTTAGCTGTTCCTTGGGTGGCGTGTCTGGCTGCCTGAGCAAACCCCTGGATAATTCATCCCACAAATATTTTTCCTGCCCACAGTGATTACAAAAGTCTGCACAATGAGGATGGAGGAGTTTTGGGGGACCCTGGCTCTTACTGATTAATCATAATTGGGTTACATGCAAAGACTCACAACAGTCAGGTTCCTGTCTTGGCACTGCTGCAGGATCTGGGCAAGTCATTTCCGCTCTCTAGGCCTTAACTTCCCATCTGTACAGTGGAAGACTGGACCATCTGATCCAACTTCCAGGTTGAGTGGTCAGTTAATTCCTGGGTATCCAACTAGTTTAGGGAAGAAGTCACAATATTCAGGGAAAGAAGGAACTGGATCTGAATATGGTTTATGCAAGGAGTTGAAGGTCAAGAACCTACCCATCTGACCATCCACTCACATCCATCCACCCATCCATCCATCCATCCATCCAAGCAGCAGGTCATGTCATGACAGTGGCAGTGAATTCAACACAGCTTCAGATTCACACAAGAAAAGAATCTCCATCATGGGAAAGGCTTTATGGATGAAGAAGTGAAATGAGCATTTCATCTTAATTGGGTGGGGGGTGGGGGGGTTATGATAACCCTCCTCTACATGTAGTATCAGACAAAACTGATTTCAAATCCTGCATCTGCCACTTAATAGCTGGGTAACCTTAGGGAGCTTATTTAATCTCTCCATGCCATTTAATCTCTCCTCATCATCATAAAATGAGGGTATCCATAATGCCACCAATACTGTACTTGGAATACTTTAGAACAGGATACACTGTAAACACTCGTTGTTAGTTGCTACTATCATCGCCATTGTAGCTTTAATTGCAAATCTGATTGATGAGTCTCTTCCTGTTGTGTTTTGTAGATCATAAAGCTGGAGAAGAACGGCATCGGCTACCACTACATTCTTGCAAATCTGGTGAGTACCATGCACTGCTGTTCAGCTTATGCACCCCTGCAAATACAGGCCCTACCTTGCTTCTGCGGCCCCCAGCTAATGGGAACTGCCTGGGTGGGAGGGGCAACACAGAGCTGCAATACTAAGCTTGCCTGTTCTCCTCCACATCCCCATTTGTCAAACCATGGCACACTGTGGTAACCCTCTCATCTTCCTTAGAAGAGAGGGTCATCACAAGGGCAGGTTGAATCAGCTCTGCCCCTTGACAGTAAGGACAAAAACGGCCCATCTTTGAAGAGATACAGGGTGTTTCCACCCCACTGTTTTTGACCCTCTATTTTGACACCAGTCGCAGTTTTACTCTTTCTAAGTACAAACACTGGAATCATAATGATACTGGTATTGACAGCTCTTTAACCAGAAAGCAGTTTTACAACATGAACAATATTATGTCAGTTTAGTTTTTACTCACTTTTCTATGTGGTATAAATTAACCCTGTCTTCTTAAAACATTTTGTTTTCATTTTAATGTATTCTAGCTCTTTTTATTGGACACAATCATTTTCAGGGTTGTGAAGATTTGACTCATCAAATAATTTTTATTCATATTAAAATTTTACCTAATAACATGTGCCATTAGGAGTCTTCTTTTGTGGCCATAATTCCTGGCAATTCTATTTTTCCAGGGTCATGTTTTGACCATCTACCTTTTTTATCATGAAGTTTGATTCTTCCAGAATTTTATCCAAAGCTAAATGTAATTTTATTTTGCTGTTAGTCCCACTGTTTACATTTTTTAAAGATCCTCATGGTGATGTAATTCACATACCATACTGTTCATCCACATAAAGTGTCCAATTCATTGCTTTTTAATATATTCACAGAATTATGAAACCATCCCCACAATCTAACTTTGGAATTTTTTCGTCATCCCAAAAAAGAAACCCTATACCCAGCAGCACTCACTCCCCATTGCTCTCTAAACTCCTGCCCCCAGCCTTAGGCAACTAGCAATCTACTGTGTAAGTATTTGCCTATTCTGGACACTGCATGTAGGCAGAATCATACAATCTGTGCTCCTTTGTGACTGGCTTCTAAGTGACTAGCATCATGTTTTCAAAGTTCCTCCATACTGTAGCACGCATGGTACTTTACTCCTTTTCATTGCCAAATAATATTCTCTTCTATGGCTATACTGCATTTTGTTTATACATGCATTGGTTGAGGAACATTTGGGTGGTTTTTGCTCTTTCCCTATTATAAATAAGCTGCTATGAACATTTAGGTACATACCTTTCTCTTGAGTACAAACCTAGGAGTGGAATTGCTGGGTTATAGGCTCACTCTGTGTTTAACATCTTGAAGAAATGTAAAATTACTTTCCAAAGTGGTTATATCTCCCAACAAATCAATAAGTTTTTATATGGATTAAAATATTTTAATCAATAACACATTTTGCCAGTGTGACAGTTTGGGCATTTAATGGTTTTCCCCAATGGTAGCTTTTTCTACAAAGTGTGCTTGTTATCCTGGCTTGTCTTTATAATTTTATTTGCACGAAAATGTGATTTTTAAATTTTTATTTATAACATTTTTATTTTATTTTAAATTTTTATTTATAGCAAAGTGTATCATGTTAGTTTCAGGCATGTTATTTGGTGTTAATTATTTTTATGAGTAACATTAATAATTAATGGAATTAAAAATTGCTGTTTTCTACTTATTTTTGGAACAAAGGTCATTAGTAAAACAATAGTCTACTAGGTCTGGCTGTATGTAAAGGTCAAAATTATAAGATCGAAACAAGGGACCAAACATCCTGTCTAATCCTTAATTCCTATTGCTCTTTCTGACCCCATCTCCATTCTTAAACAGGTCCCTGCCTAAACATTTCCCTTCAAAACTTCATTGCCTTGACTGTCCCAATATTTCAGGCTCAGGACCAGAAATGAGAAGGGCTCATTGAAATAGGTTAATTTAGACCCAGATGTTAATAGCTAAATATGTTACATTTCTCAAAGTTATTTGCCTTTTAAATGGTGGGTAGCTCTCCAGAGACTTTTAGGGAAAAAGAGCCTCACCCTAAAAAAAAAAAAAATTGCACAGGCAGAATTTTTTACTTTGTAATAAAGCAGGTTCAACATCCCTCAAGTCCCAGCTCCCTAGTGCTGGAAGGAACTTCAGAAATCAATATCATCTAAGTCTCCTTTGCTTGTAGAGAAATAAAACCAGCAAGGTGGTGTGGCCTGAGCATGCAGCAAGTCAGGGATGGAGCTAGGCCTAGCACCCAGGTGAGCAGGCAGCATCCAACGCCATGTGCAGGGCTCCAGCACGCCTCTCCGTACAGACTGTGCGAGCACCCTGCTGCTGGAGAATACACAACAGCGAGGGCATGCATAATCACCTCTCTAGGGTAAGATAGAAATTACATATCAGTGGCCTTGGAGCCACCGAAAGACCCCAGATAATTAAATTGCTAGCCTCCATCTGTTGCCAAGTGACCCCCTGGTCACTGCATCACCGAGTCAGCCCCTTGGGCTTCTCTATCCTTCTGATCTGCATTCTTCTTCTTCTGACCTAATGAGCTCTCAAATCCTTACAACTGCCAGCTAATAGGATGCAAATTGCATATACCATCCAAATACAAAAGACTTGCATGTTCCAATAGATTAGTTGATAATTAGGCTTCAAATTACTAATTAATTCAGTTCGAAACATAGGCGAGTATGTGGTGTGTGTTTTTCTTCCCCCTTCAGAGAAATAACGCAATTTATAAGATGATAATTTTTAGAAATTCCGCCACATAATTAGCCTGCTGCTGCATGGAACTGACCCCCTCCTTCAGAGTGTTTGTGATTAGGGTATAATTACAGAGTTAGAAACCAAGGAAGCTTTTGAAAGGTTTAACAAAAGGAGGGAGCTACACTTTTATTTCACAGTTCTCTCTGCACAAGAGAAATGGAGTGCAGGAGCTCCGAAGTAGCCAACAGCATTTTTCTAAACTATCACTTTGGAGAATTCAGATAGCCAGCTTCGGGGGACTGCTGAAAGAGAGGAGGGAAGGAGACTGTGGGTCCGAGAGGAGAGCTTTAGGGACAGAGAGTAAAAACAACCATGAACCTTCCCTGCCCCCCACCCACTCTTTTTGTCCAGATACCACCTTTAGCTAGCTCTGTGATGTCGGGCAACTCTCCAGGCCTCAGTCTCCTTATCTGTCAACTGGGAATGACAGTGATCTGCATGACTATATTGTCACCAGGAAGATCAAAGATGTTGTTGGATGTCACCCTGTTTTGATGAATAAACATTGCTCTGCATAGTGGGGGAATTCTTACCACATATACTGAATCTACTCATCTGTACATCACGTATTCTGGGTGTACATGTATACACACACACACATACATATATATGCTTGTTCATGTATCCCTATCTTATATACAATAGGATAGATGTATATTTATATTTCTAGAGCACTGGTAAATCCATACAATGTACTTGAACCTTGCAGAAATTGGAGAACTCTACCATTCTTTCTTTTTTTATCTTTAAAGAGAGAGAGAGCATGAGCGGTGGTGGGAGATGCGGGGAAGACAGAAGGAGAGAGAGAATCCCAAGCAGGCTCCACGCCCAGCACAGAGCCCAGTGCAGGGCTCGATCTCACAACCCCAAGACCATGACCCGAGCCAAAATCAAGAGCCAGATGCTCCACCAACTGAGCCACCCAGGCACCCCATACCATTGTTTCTTAAAGAAGCACCTAGGCCCTGGAACCCACCAAAGGGCCAGGCTATCCAATCTGGCTAGCCATCCTCCTCCAAACCCCAGTACTGACTCCGTGTTCGTTCCTGGCTCTGACATTGTGATCAAAGCAGACATCTACCAGTCAGGGCCTCCAGAATTATAGCTCTTATCTTTGTGACACATCAACAGCATATCTTAGACCAAACTAGTGTTTCTCAAAACAGAGTGTTTCTCAAAACAAATGTTTCTCAAAACATTGTCCCCCCCACCCCCCCGACAATGCATCTGCAGAGTCAGTTTGGGAAACATTGAGCTAATCGTGTCACTGGAATTATAAAAATGAGTAATCACATCCTGAAACAAATGACCAGATTATTAATACTGATGATTAGAGTTTTACTGAAACAAAAATCACATTTTAAAATGCTTATAGAGAATTAGCAGACCTCTGAGAATTTACAAAGGGTCCAGCAGACCCCAGTTTGAGAAACACTGAAGGTGTTGATTCTTTTTCAGTATGGACCATTTGGTACCTCCTTGGGGATTAATAACAGTAAAAGTAACATCAATCCTCCCATCTTCACAACTATTATAGTTTATGTGCATTTTCTCAAGAATCACACCACTGGCTTTTGAGAATCACAATACTCCAGTGAAGTCAGCAAGGTAGAATTTATCACCCCCATTTTACAGATGTGGGAACCAAGGCTCAGAGCCATAATCTGAGCTGCAGAGGAGGAAGGCAAGTACCTAGTCAATATAGTTGGGCTCTCGGGAATCTGACAAAAACCTAGTAATGTGGGCATAAAAATAGGGCCATCGGCCTAACCTGATGCCAACCCTCTGGGAGCCACTGACCAAGAATTCCTTAAAGCCCTCATGGATAACGTGTCAATAATTACAATGGCAGTAACTACTACAATTCTCTTAATCATTGCTACATTCCAGGAATACTTAAAATACTTAAATGCCTATCTATTAAACCCTACCACAGTCCTTGATAATATTATCCCCACTTTTCAGATGAAGAAACAGGTTCAGAAAGATTAGTGAATTTTCCAAAGTTGCAAAGTTGATAGAGTGATGGAGCTGGGCTTCCCCTCCAGGACCATGGACTCCAAAGGCCACATGCCTAGGATGTGCCTTGTGACCGCTGAGTGTGGGGAAGTGGAGGAAGGAGTGAGGGTTTGGGGGACTGAGGGGGATGGTTCTTGGCAGGAAGGCTTGAGTTTAAACCTCGCCTGCAGTAGGGCTGGAACTTAAACTTAGGCTCTCAAACTCCTATTGGATACCTTTTTAGTTATACACTGATGGAATTTCATTATAATTTCAGGGGATAAGGAAGCTGAGGGAGAGACATTGAGGTCAGGTCACCCCAGGTCTCACTAGGGTATTTGGGGATCAGAACAGTTAGCCATTTCCACCATGCAGTTGTATAATAGCTCCCGTAAAGAGTTAAGAGTTGGAAGGTTTGGTCCGGAGAACAGTAAACCCAAGCCCCCAGCTCTGTGCTGCTGCCCTCTGCCCTATCAGTCCTGAGAAGATGTTCTCTAGTCTCCTTCTCTCCTCTGCTGAGAAATGTCTCCACCTTCTGTACGGTCACCCTTGCCCACTGTCTCCTGCTGCTTTCTTCCCACTGTCTCCGGGCCACACCCGGCATGCCTGATTCCCATAGCCTCTGGTTAGGCAGGTGGTACTGTGGTTGAAGGTCAAACAGACCTGGGTTTATACTCTGGCTTTATATCTATTAGCTGTGTGACATTTTACCTACTCGCTCTGAACTTTCATTGCCTCATCTATAAAAGAGGAAATAATGTGATATTATCTACCTCCTTATTGGTATTATGACAATTAAGCAAGACAGTATGTTATAAAGGGTGTATAATAAATATTTGGCCCAAATAGGCACTCAATAAATATTAGTAATTGCCACCATAATAATCATCGTACAGTCATCATCATCATTATCATTAGTGGAAAAAGAAAAGACATTTAACATCTGGGGACACGCTACTATCTTTGAGACCCTCTCCCAAACTAAATCCCATCCACAACTGCCTCAAGTTATATAATTCTTCCTCCCTGTCTGTCTTTAAGCTCCTAGAGGAAGAAACAGGTCTGCCTTATTCACTGATGAATTCCTAGGGCCTGGTGGAGGGAATTACATGTACCAGGTGGTCTTTAAAAAAATCACTAAATGTGGGGCGCCTGGGTGGCTCAGTTGGTTAAAGCTTCTGCCTTCGAAATAAGTCAATCGGAGAAAGACAACTATCATATGATCTCCCTGATATGAGGAAGTGGAGATGCACTGTGGGGGGCTTAGGGGGTAGGAAAAGAAAAAAATGAAAGAAGATGGGATTGGGAGGGAGACAAACCGTAAAAGACTCAATCTCAAAAAACAGACTGAGGGTTGCTGGGGGGATGGGGGACAGGAGAGGGTGGTGGGGATATGGACACTGGGGAGGGTATGTGCTATGATGAGTGCTGTGAAATGTGCAAACCTGGCGATTCACAGACCTGTACCCCTGGGGATAAAAATATATGTTTATTAAAAATTAATTAATTAAAAAAAAAAAAAGCTTCTGCCTTCTGCTCAGGTCATGATCTCAGGGTCCTGGGATCAAGCCCTGCATCAGGCTGTGTGCTCAGCAGGGAGCCTGCTTCCTCCTCTCTCTCTGCCTGCCTCTCTGCCTACTTGTGATCTCTGTCAAATAAATAAAATCTTTAAAAAATAAAATAAAAAATCACTAAATGAATGAATGAGGGAAATGACCCCTCAGGAAATAAACAATATGTGTACCCACACATCACATGCACTTACAGGCAAAATCCTTAACTGCAAAATGCTGAGAGCAACAGAGGTAGTAACAATGTGAACATAGTTATGGATATGCCCATGAGTAGAGAAAGATGGGCCTAAGGGGGCTTTTAATCCACTTCCAGTAAAGGGCAAGAATCTCTTCTGCACCATCCCAGCGGAAGCCCATCCATCTGGTTCCTGCTTGAATGATACCCAGTGATGGGGAACTCACTGCCTTGAGCAGCCCTTTCTCCCCTCAAAGGGCTCTGAGGTTTCTAGTCTTGCTGGAGGAGGGCCCAGGCTGCCCCGTGCTACCATCTCTGCATTTGTGGTACCACCTGCTCTCTCAGAAGCCTTGCAGAACACGCCTGCTGCCCTTCCACAAAGCAACCTTCATGTGCTTGGAAACACCCACGCTGCTTATCTCCTCCATGCTGCTCCTCCCCTCCATGCTGCTCCTCCAGCCTGGGCGCCCCTCTGTGCCCTCAGTACCTTCTCACAGCGTGTGCCTCCAGGGTGGACCGAGCACGTCCTCCAGCCCAGCGCAGCTTTCCATATGAGAAGAATCACACAGCTTGACTTCTGCCCTGGGAGCAACGAAGCCTTGTCTTCCAGCTGGACTGGAACACGGAACTAAAGTTCTAAAGAATGAGAGAGCCTGGGTGGCTCAGTTGGTTAAGTGTCCGACTCTGAGCTCAGCTCAGGTCTCGATCTTGGGGTCGTGAGGTCAAGCCCCACATTGGGCTCCACACTGGGCTTAGAACCTATTAAAAAAAAAAATGCTGGAAAAAAAATCACACAGTGTGGGATAGGAATGCAAGCCTCCCTAAATGGCAGCTGAGCTGACGGAGTACGGCAGTCAGCAGCTAGAGAGGCCTCTGGAGGCTGCAGGGTGTCTGGGAAGGAAACAGTGGATCCACATGCCGGTGGTCCCGTGGAGAGCATGCCTTTGCCCTGGTTTGAAGACGCCAAGAGAGCTAGTGCTGAAGAGTCCCTAGGAGCTCATCTCACCCAGTGCCTCACTTTATAAATGGACACATAGGCCCAGAGAGGGGACGCGACCTACTTGAGGTCACTGAGAAGTTAAACAGCAGAACTGGGCCTGGGATTTAGAGCAATTGTTTCCTCTGTTCTTTATGCTTCATTCCCCCCACTGCTGCCTCTCAGTTAACACAGTGTGCCTCTGTGTGTGTGTGTGTGTGTGTGTGTGTGTGTGTGTGTGTGTGTAAGAGAAAGAATTGAGCAGAAACATGGAGACCAAGGAAGAGGCTCAGAAGTGCTCCTTCTTGCCTCCCCAATCCCATCAGAGTCTCTCTTCACTGATGCAACCCCCTGCAGCTTCCCTTTGTCCCTTCTATTCACCCTTTCCTCCCTCAGCTGCTCTCCCATCATTCTCTTATAACACTGAGAACACAGGGGTTACTTTATGATCACCAGGGCTGACACGGCAGATGCCTCTGGAAGCAAAGAGGAAGTAGGGTGGGTCGAAAGCCAAATCCCAGATCCCAGAGGATCCTCCCTTGCTCGGTGGTCCCAGCATTCCACTGGGCAAGGCCTAGTGTGTTTCTCTTCACACTCATACCCCATGGTCTAGAATAATCTAGAGACCTCTGAGAGTTTCTGTGCCCCTCCAAGAAAGGTGAGGTTATATGCCCACTTTGTGAGTTAAGAGAAAGAGGTTCAAGTTGCTGAAGGAGCTTTTCCAAGGTCAGGGAGCTAAAGCTAGAATTTTGAACTCAGATCTCTCTAATTCTGAAGATTAGGTTTGTTCTCCACTGGGCCACTGGCAAAACTGACAAACTCCTTTCCTTCTGAAACTGCCTGGATTTGAATTTTCAGTCACCCACTTACTAGCTGTGATTCTGAGCAAGTCACCTCACCTCTCTGTACCTCAGTTTCCTTATCTGTAGGTGGGGACATGAATACGCACTTCACAAGGTAAAGATAAAATGAGCTATTTTATGTCAAGTTTTAGAACAATGAGTGCAGTAGAAGCCTGGGGTCTCATCCCAACTCTGCCACTGACTCATTACCATTTGCAAAAAAAGACATATATATATATATATTTTTTTTTTTGAGAGTCTCAATTTGTTGGAGATTTGGTACGATGTTTTTAAAAGGAATAAGTTGTCGAAGACTTATGCAGATCTGTAATTTACGGTTCTAGTTTTCCTGCCTCTCTCTGAAAGCCCAGGAATATCAACACAAAATTCCTAGCCACACAGGCTCTTCATCATAAGGGAGACGCTGCTGCATTCATCTCGAGCACTCAGTGTTTGTAGGGTTGGCTCTTGCAAACCGTGTACACCTTGGCTGATCTGGAATAGTCCTTCCCAAGCTGAGCTAACAGATATTCCAGATGTGCAAGACAGTGTCTGCAAATGCTCTTCAGAGCGTGGAACCCCTCGCTACCGCTGGCTCAGAAGCAGAAAGGACAGAGCCCTCAGTACCAGCTGAGGCGGGAGGTCGGGGTACTGTGCAAATAGAAGCGTTCCATCTTCACTTCTTACTTGTCCCTGTTTCTAAGACAGAAAAGCAGATAATGTAAGGGGAGGAAGGACCGTGGAGCCCCATGTGCTGCGGGGCTCTAGGTGAGTACTTGCTATGTGCCAGGCATCATTTTAAGAACCCAACATATGTTACTATAGTTAGTCCTCGCCACAGTCAGAGGATGGAGATAAATAATCCTTATTTTGCCGTGAAGGATACTGAGGCCCAGAAAGGGTAAAAGCTTGCCTATGGCCACACAGCTAGGAGGTAGAAGAGCTGAGATTTGAATCCAGGCTGATGTGTAACATGTGCTTCCTCTGGGTCCCTGTCCTTTGTCCTCTGAATCTGAACCTCAGAGCAAGTGCATTTTCTGCTCAGAGGGTTATTCCCCATACTTTTCACCTGACCAAACGTCCTCGCTCAGCCTTCCCTGAGCTCCAATGTCAGGTGTTTTCATTAGCTGCTCTACTAGTACTTGGGTACCACTGGCCTTTCTCACTAACCCTAAGTAACTTGAAAGCAGGGAGCACACCTGTGATTCTCTGTTTTATCCCTTCGTGTACTATGTGCCTCGCAATATGAAGTACTCACAGATGAATGAGAGCATGAATGAGTACCCTAGAATATTCCTTTCCCCATTCCCAGTAGATTTCAAATTTATCCTGTGTTTGGACTTTCATTCATTTTTTCACCAAGCATTCAATAGATACCCACTGTATTGGGACCCTATAAACCCTTAAGCTGGCATTTCATCAAAAAGTGAGTTTTCTATAGCCTTTGCTTGATCATCCCTGAACAGGAAGGTTTGGATCAATGTAAAAGGAAGATGTGGGTGGTTTCAAGTCAGTCAAGAACTCCAGGCCCCATCTGTACCCCAATGTTTATAGCAGCAATGGCCACGGTCGCCAAACTGTGGAAAGAACCAAGATGCCCTTCAACGGACGAATGGATAAGGAAGATGTGGTCCATATACACTATGGAGTATTATGCCTCCATCAGAAAGGATGAATACCCAAATTTTGTATCAACATGGATGGGACTGGAAGAGATTATGCTGAGTGAAATAAGTCAAGCAGAGTCAAGTATCATATGGTTTCACTTATTTGTGGAGCATAACAAATAACATGGAGGACATAGGGAGATGGAGAACAGATGGGAGTTGAGGGAAATTGGAGGGGGAGGTGAACCATGAGAGACTATGGACTCTGAAAAACAATCTGAGGGTTTTGAAGGGGCAGGGGGTGGGAGGTTGGGGGAGCCAGGTGGTGGGTATTAAGGAGGGCACGTATTGCATGGAGCACTGGGTGTGGTGCAAAAAACAATGAATTCTGTTATGCTGAAAAGAAATTAAAAAAAAAAAAGAACTCCAGGCCCCATATATACAAGGCTGAATTTTGAATTGACCTTTGGCTCTTTGGCCCTGGCCAGGTGTCACCTCTGACTGCAGCCAGTTACAACACAGTTAACAGAAAGGGAAACTCCAAGCAACTAACCAATACCAGGCCAGACAATGTGCTTCTTTGCCCATGCATCAACAGCCCAGTCTGGGGCCCTTGATCTTTTGCCACCAAGTGTCAGCATTTTATCCTAAACCCCCAGACTGAGAGAAGTTGGTCTGTGAGGCGCTGACTGGCTGTGACAATGGTTTGGCAACAAAGGACACCTGTGTGGGTAGTAGGTGTGTTTGTGTGTTGGCGGATATCCAAGCGTACAGGTACCTGCCTCCCTGGTTTCAAATGCAATTAACTAAGTTAGTGTTAACTAAGTTAACACTAGTGTTTGCTTTTCAATACATATAGTGTTTTAGCTGATTTAAAGACAGCTACAATGTCTTATTGACTTTGCAGGAATCAGATAAGCCCACATGTTGTCAGGGATTATGTACGGTGAGGACACATTTAAGGTTTGATTGGTTAAAGTGACTAAAATGGGAAAATGTGAAGACCCTTATGCAGAGATAATGGTGATTTGAGGACACAAGTGTGTTCTCAGCTCAGGAATATTCCCTGACTTCACATATATCCATAGTCATGTGTACACACCTATATGATCACAGAATTGTAGATTAAAGCTACAAGAGCCCTTAGGAGAGAAATAAACTGGCTCAGAAGTTTCTAAACTTTTTAGTTAGAAGGTCTATTTTCAAATGGAATCTTGGGGAGAACTCCAGCATGTAAAACAGAAAACAGAACTGCTTTGGTAGAGGGAAGGTAGGGATCTAGGACCCCATTCTTGTGCCTTCCCCCTACCCTAACATGGTAACCTCTAAAATGCTTGCGACCTGGGAACATAGTTGGAATGATCATTGGTCTAGCCAATGCCCTTCTTTTGCAGATCAATAAACTAGTGCTGGGAAAGACTGAGACCACTGCCTAAGGGCAAACAGCTCCTATGGTTCAAAGACAGGACAGAACTTCTATGGCTGTCCCTAAAACTGTTTTCTTGACAATTCTTATTTATGAACTCATTCAGAATATACTACATGGAAAAAGTCAATGAAAAGCCTTCTTTAGTGCAGAGGATAAAAGCTGGGAGGTGACAGGATGGAAACATATATGAGAATCACGAAAAGCATGAGCAAAGACATTTTCTCTCTCTTTCCTTATTCCCCAGCGATAACTGAGCCATTCCCGTGCTCTAGGTGCTATGTTGTGGAAATGCCGGTGCCTGAGTCCCTGCCTCCTGGGAGCCAACAGTCTCTTAAGGCAGGTGGGAAGGACAACCACAGTCTCCAAGAGAGAGACAAGACAGGCCTCAGAGAGGTAGAGACAAAGACCTGTGGTTTGCATTCCATGCATCAGGTCACATTAAAGATGGTACCAAGGCAAACATCATGGTCTCCTGGAGACCTGTTAATTCCTTCCTACAGTAGAGATATGGGTCCTTCCAGGTGCTTCATCGCAGGACAGGAGATGGAGGAGTCAGACTGACAGGACTAGCGGCCAGGAGGTGGGATGCACAGTGCTTGGAAAACAAGCCAGGAGTCTTGTTACTTGTTATGACTGTGGTCACTGCCCATCATTAGCTGTGCGATATCCGGCAGATGCGATATCGGGTAGAAGCTACTCCATTCAGTTAAGCCTCAGTTTTCTCATTTGCAGAATAGGAATGATAATAGTAAGTACCTGCTTCCCGGGACTGTTATGAAGGTCAAATGAGATAATAGAAATAAAGCCCTTAGCACTGCGCCTACTGAAAGTACAGGCTTTGATACCACTTAGGCACCGTGGCAGTTGTCATTACATTTTAGCCAAAAATCTGCCTGCTGTGACTTCTGCTCATTCACAGATACCGGCTTGCCTTCTGGAGCCTCGGCAAATAAATCTTCCCCCTCTTCCTCACGACAGCCCTTCCGGGATCTGAACACATCCTCCGCTTACCCTCTCGGTTTCCAGTATTTTTCAGGTTGATTAGCCCCACTTTTTCCAGCATTTCTAATGTAACAAGACTTTCCAAACTGCACTTCCCTGTAATGATCCTCTCTCTGGAGCTATCATCTAAGAATCTGACAAGTGGGGGAAACCTGGCATGTTCAACTTGCACCCTTCTGAGTATAAAGTACAGGTTCTTTGATTTATTCTAACATTACCTCTTCTGGATTCCAAAGGGATGAGATGGAGGCAGCACTCTTTCCAGTGTCCCAGGGCTTGTTTAATAAACCTTCCTGGTCCCTTTCCTTTAACAACGCTGAATGCTCCCTCTTCCTTCTGACGGGTGTGGTGTCCACGCAAGCGGGAAAATGAGGGCTGAACAGCTTGTATGTGGCTCCCTTGAAAGAATCCCCAAGAAAAAGGAAATCTGTCTTTGAAGATAAATCTTTTCATCCTCCAACAGAAGCATTCCTGTACACCTGCCTTGTGTTCTCTCGGGTGTCTTGCCTGGCCCACTGCCTGGTTTTGAAGCAGTTCCAACAACACTTAACTTCTTTTGAGGCCATGACGAGGATGATGGTGATGATAGCGAACATTCACTAAGCACTTACTATGTGCCAGACAGTTCTAGGTGCTTAAATGTATTCTTTTAAATCTTACACCACTGCTATGCTGCAGGGGTTATTATATCTGCATTTTGAAGACCAGAGAACTGAGCTTAGGAGAGGTTAAGTAACCAGGCAGCACGCATAATCAGTTCTTTTGTTTCCAGCCACACGTGGTAATTAATAGTCATAATGATAGCCCAGAGCCTCTTCATGATCCTGAAAGCATTTTGTAAATCTTTACAGCGACATGAAAGCGTATCCAATGTAGTTATAGTGTTAAATATCTCTTTAGGATATCGTAATTATTTGAAATGGCTTTTAATTCTAATCCTTTGAAAATTATAATTGACGTTAGAAAGAATGACTGTGTTAACTGCTTAATTGAGCACTTTTATTCCCATTCTATTTCAACGGCTGGTCAGCATTGCACAGCTCCTACAATGACATGTAAGGGAGTCAGATCCCACCCCCAGCTAATCCCCTCACCAGCCATGGGGCCTTAGGCCTCTAGTGTCCTCTCTGGAATTCACCTTCCCATCTGTACAGTGAGGGGTTTGGTCTGATCTCCAACATCTATGCATCAGGCATCAGTAAACTGTGGTCTGTGGGTCAGTTCCAACCGTCACCTCATTTTGTTTGGCTCATGAGCTAAGAATGGTTTTTTACATTTTTAAATTATTGGAAAAAAATGAAAAGAATGATATTTCATGACTTGTGAAAATCATGAAATTCAAATTTCAGCGTCCATAAATAAATTTCGTTGGGACTCAGCCATGCTCATTCATTTACTATTGTCTATGGCTGCTTTCATGCTATAATGGCAGAGTTGAATAATTACAGCAGAAGCCATATGGCCTACAAGGCCAAAAATATTCACAATCTGGCCCTTTACAGAAAATATTTGCTGACCCCCTAGGATAGATGTGGGGTAGGTGGGCACTAATGGACTTTAGATAAATTAGAGGCTTGGGAAGCACCGAGCCAACCTTCAGAGATTGGTGTCAAGGAAAGAAACCTAAGGTGTTCAACTACAAATATTCCTTTAAGACAGAAAGCTGTCCTGGAAGGCCCCTCTTCGGCGAGGTGAAGTCATTTATTCAGTGCTATTAGCTATGGCATCCACACCGTCAGAAGTTCTTTGTCCCTCTCTGGGCAGTGTGGCAACACCATCCTAAAGCTAAGCTCCTGTGCTCCTCCACTGGCCAGGCAATGCAACATACTGACACAGAAGACAGATTTTTATGGTTGGACAACGGTTTGAATTCTTGCTTGCTGTGTGATCTCGGGGGAGTTTCCAAAAGCCTCTGAACCACAGCTCTTCAACATAAAATTGGGATGGATACTCACTCAACTCATTTATGCAAATAAGCATCTGGTGCCTACTCTGCGTGTTCACCTTTCAGGGCTGTTTGGGGGATAAAATAAGATGATCTATATAAAGCATTTAACAGAATGCCTGGCTCAGGATAAGAACTTGGGAAATGTTTAAAATAAATCTAGGGGTGACTGTTGACTATTTCATTTTTCATTTTTAAGTGACAGTAAACTCATCATTTTTAGAAGGTTGTTGAGATGAAGTTACATAATGCCTATGAAGTAGAACTTCGGCCATGATTGCTGTTTTTGTTATTCTTATGAGAAATGCTTTTGAAGCTCTGTTTCAGTGGAGCATTGAACAGTGACCATGTTCTTGATTTCCAGACCAGGAGATGACAAGAGAATCGGGCTCCCTTAACACATTGTAGCAAAGTTCCAATACATGGAACAACTTACCTTCCCTGTTCTGCCACTGCCACTCCCTCCCCACCTTTCCAGGGACTGATAGGTGATTCTTAACCATCAAGGTACATCAGAATTATCTGAGGAGATATTTTTATTTTTTGATAGTATAAAAAGAAACTTTATTCACTTACTAAAAAAGAAAAAATATTACAGAAGGGTATAAAATAAAATGCAAGTGCCTGTCCTCTTCAATCTTACACTTCTTAAAAATAACTATCTTAAATCTTTCCAGGGTTTGGTGATTCTGGTGGTTTCCTCCACATACATAATATGCCTAGTTCTCTTTTTCTTGCTTGATCAATTTTAATCCCAGCTGTGACTCTCCATTAGAAAGATGATCAGTCATCTCATACTACTCTGCACATCCAGTCCTCAGTGTTTGTTACCTGTCCCATCATTTGGAATTATCCTCATGAGTACCTTTATAATTTAATACATTGAACCTTAATTTTTGATTTGCCAGCATTAGAGCTTTAGAAAAATACAGGTGTCCCATTTTCTCTCCCGGGCTACTAAACGACAATCCTTAGGGATGACTATTTTGCAAAAGCTCTCGAAGATATTCTGATGTGTCCCTCAGGTTAACAATCTCCATCACGGAGCCTGCAGTACACCAGCCAGTTCATCAGTGCTTGAATGAGATAGTAGGCAGAGCATTCGTCTCATGTCACACATTCCTCAGACACATGTGGGACAGTGTGAAGTGCCACGGAGGTGCCAAAACAGGACACAGGAGCATAGTGACATAATATCTCGAAGAGCTCACTTGTCACAAAGTGTATTTTTATTTTTTAAAAGTTTTTTTTTAAATCTTTTATGCCTGCCCCTCTACCTCCTTGTGATCGGTGTGTGTGTGTGTGTGTGTGTGTGTGTGTGTGTAATACATAAAGATTTTTAAAATTAATTAATTTATTTATTTGAGAGAGCTAGAGATGAGCAGAGAGGAGGGGCAGAGGGAGAGGGACAAGCAGACTCCCCACTGAGCAGTGAGCCCAACTCAGGGCTCAATCCCAGGACCCTGAAATCATGACCTGAGCCAACAGCAGATGCTTAACCAACTGAGCCACCCAGGTGCCCCAAAGCCCTATTTTAGATGAGAAATAGAGTCACTCTATGAAGAGCAGCAGCTGGTACAGCTCTGCTGGGACAGTTAGAAGGAGCCCAGGTTTAGGAGACCTGGATTCTCATACTGAAGAACTTGAAGCATCTTGTGCATTGATTTCATTTTTGTTCAGTAGTACAGTATACAGAGCAATGGGCTCAGTATTTGGGGGCCTGTTATAAAATAGGCAAAATGATTCAAAGAGTGGTGATGATTAAACTTCATAGTTTAAAACCTTAATAAAATGCAATTAGCAATGATACATCCTTACACATATTATATAATTAATATTACAGATAAAGCAGATAAAAAGTGTTCTAAATATCAAATGTTATCCAAGGTTGTTGGTCTTTTTAATAAAATGGCAAAGAAAATTGGAAAATGATTTAATTAAACCTTGTTTAATGAGCAAGCTCCAGGGAATGGAATTGAGTGAGTTGAACTTTGCAGTTAACTGGTGGGCAAATAGTTAACACATTTATTTCCCATTCTTAGTTAAGAGCACTTTTACTGGCAGAGTCCCATTGTCTTGGATTGTGGAAAAATCAAGCCTAATCACTATAAAAGACTCATTTCTTAGTGATTAAGAACATTGGAGAGATTCTAGATTACCATGCCAGGGGCACCTAGGTGGCTGAGTGGGTTAAGCCTCTCCCTTTGGCTCAGGTCATGATCCCAGGGTCCCTGGATCGAGCCCCGCACCAGGTTCTCTTGCTCAGCAGGGAGCCTGCTTCCCCCTCTCTCTCTGCCTACCTCTCTGCCTACTTGTGATCTTTGTCTGTCAAATAAATAAATAAAATCTTTAAAAAAGAAAAAGATTACCATTCCAGCATGAGATCTGGGAGGGAAAATGCCAACTATGAGATGACTATGCACTGTCCACAAGTTATTCCCTAATGTTGTTTCTTTTACCTGACATCACAGATAGGAGTTTATCATCGTCTGTTCATTCGTACCCAGGGGAGCACAGGAAGTTCTGTTAGAGGATCCCATCAGTTTGAGTACACGTAACCAAGGTTTGGCTCCATTAACCTTATAGTCAGACATTCTGGTGATGGAAGTGAGTGACATTTACATTCGAATAAACTCTGCCATTTACTGTGGCCCCCATTATGTTCAAGATGGGGGCAGTTAGTACAAATGCCCAAAAGCTGGTTATACATTTTCAAGTGACAGAAGATGACTGTAGGAGAGAATTCCCATTTGATTCTCTCAATAGTTAGTTTAGGGACAAGATGTTCTTTTTTTAAAGTTCTCTAAAAATGATGAGAAATTTCTCAACTGTGCATTAGCTTTTAACCAGTCGTGGGATTTCTCTTAGGTGGTAGAATGACTTCAAGTATATATTCTGATTCCATCTGTACCAACAACTTGCTAGACCACAGTGCAAATCAGTAGACCTCCGTGAAAATCTATAAACTGTGGCTATGGGAAGAGTTAACCTGAGCTTCTCTTTCCAACCAGTTAATATCGTCCACTGGCATTTGCTGCCCACTTATATTTCCCCTCCCTAATTAGCATTCTTGCTTAAGAAAGTCTCTTGTTTTTATTCATTCACGCAACAAACATGTATTGAGCATCCGATCTGTACCAGGCATTGCTCTAGATGCCAGGACACATCAATGAATAAAACAGAAAATGTCCCTGTCCTCATGGAGCCAATACTCCAATGGGAGGAGGAAAACAAGGGACGAAATGAGTAAAAGAGATTGTCTCACCCTGGAGAAACTAAAACAGGGCTCTGAGAAGGAACTGGCTAGATTGGGTGGTGGGATGACTTACTGTTTTTTTCTAGAAGCACAACTTAAGACAAGGATTCAAGTACAAGTGGTTTCTTTGGGTGCCAATCAGGGAATCCAAGAAGTTGGGAAGGAACAGGATGGCATCCAGTAAAGGTGCACAATCATGATACGTACCCCTGTGGGAGCCCGCTCCCTTAAAGGAACTCTGGACATCAGTATGGAACCAACTTCAGGGTTGTCTCTGCTGTGTCCCCTCACCCCCAACCTCCAGGGACAGGATTCTGGAGTATTTACCTATTATCTTTCCATCTGTCATTGGTTGAGTGCTGCTCTGAGTGTATTAATTCCCACAGGGTTAAAATAATAGGTATTTGCAGTTAGTGTAGAAAGTGAAATATCAGTGTGTCTGGATGGCTCAGTCAGTTAAGCATCTGTCTTCAGCTCAGATCACTATCTCAGGGTCCTGGGATCAAGCCGCACATCAGGTTCCCTGCTCAGTAGGAAGTCTGCTTCTTCCTCTCTCTCTGTCCCTCCCTCCCTCCCATTTATGCCCTCTCTCTCTCAAATAAATAAAATCCTTTTTCAAATCCTTTTTCAAAAAAAGTAAAATATCAGTGTATGAAGGGGAGTGGAAATGAGCAGGTACTTACTGATAACATCTACCACAGGGTAGGAATTGGATCTTTAGGGTAAGGGGCCAGGAAAGACCTTTCTGAAGAAACTGCATATTGGCTGAGATCCTAAAGACAGAAAGAAGCCAGCCAGAGAAAGCACACTTTGAGGCAGAGAAAATACCTAGGACAAAGGCTCTGAGGAGAACTGAGCTTGGGTTATTTATAAAATACAAATAATAAGCATTCAGAACTATAGAGGCACTTGGTGGGGGTGGGGGGAGTATCTTGGAGTCACAAAGTTGTTTATGACTAGATCTTTTAAATAAGGAACTAGGTAAGTCAATGAGAAATTAAGAGACTTGGATGGTATCATAGGACTTCACTGTATATACTATGCTACGTATTTACTTGTTTATTGTCTAGAAGAATATAAGCTTCATAAGAGAAAGAACTCTTTTTATTCACTGTTAGAATAGTGCACCAGAGGTTCTCAAAAATGTCTGTTGAATGAGGAGTAAAGACCTCCAGAAGACCTTAGTTCTGGCCCTTGCTCTGCCACTGACTCACTGGATGACCTGGTGATCAATTCTCCCACTTTGTCTCAGTTTCTTTGTATGGAAAATAGAGAATTTCTATCTTATAAAGTCATAAAGTGAAACAAGGCCACAGATATGGGAGTTCTGTGCACTGTGGAATACATTATACAAATACCAGGTTTCCCTTTTAAGTCAAAGGCCTCCTGAATTTGAATGCATCTCACCAAAAGGGAAGGAAAGATTGATTCCCGTTAAAGGATCCTTTGTGGATGTTAGAACTGATCAGGCCTCCCTGGGTAGGGAAGAGCTAGTCTGTGGAAAGAACATGGAGGGAGGGATGGTCAGAATTCAGATCAGAATCCTACCCCTTCCACAGACTTGCTGGTGACCTCTGGGAGCCTACAGGAACTTCCTCCTGATGGACTCCAGACTATTCTTCTCTCAAAAGGGTGGAGATAGGGGTGCTACAGTAGAGAGTCCCCTCCTTATGTGTCTGCACCGTTCCATATTTGTGGCATCATAGTAACCCCATTCAGTCTGTACCACACGCTTGACGTGCCATCACATCGCTTTTTCTCCCCAACTTCCTAACCTTCATTATTCAGACAAGAAACCATCAGGCAACTTAGTTAGTCCGAGGTAGTTTAAGGGCTGTAAATGGCAGAGCCAGCCCTTCAACCTAGGCACGGCTGATTTCTCAGCAAGTGCACTTAACCACTGTGCTGACTGTGTACAAATTAAGTGATAACCTTCAGAAGGAAGGGAGGCACACACGTCTCTCCGTTCAGCTAGTTTCACTTTATGGAACGCTATGGAAATCCTGTGATCCTCTAGCATGATTCGATTGATTTATCCAGGCAGCCTGGTCTGACTTCTTTCCCCTCCTCCCTGCACAGGGTTTCATGGATATTGACTTAAACAAATTCAAGGAGAGTGGAGCAAATGTGACAGGTTTCCAGTTGGTGAACTACACAGATACCATCCCAGCCAAGATCATGCAGCAGTGGAAGAACAGCGATGCTCGAGACCACACCCGGGTGGACTGGAAGAGACCTAAGGTGAGGGGATAGGCAGCAAACAGCGAAGGACCAATCTGGTCCCTTCCCCTGCCCCAGATTTCTGGGCAATCTTAGACTTTAGGAAAAGATAGCTTTCTAAAAGGAGCAAGCTAAGGAAAATATATGCATAAAAATTAAGAGTATGCTGTAAGGGTTGGACAATCCAGAATGACAATGGTTTAAACAAGATAAATATTTTGTTTCTCTCTTTTATAAGCAAAATTCAGAAGTCATCAATCCAGGGCTTGTACACTGGCTTCAGACCTGTCAAACACGGAACCTTTCTCTATCTTCTTCTTCTGCTATCCTCAGGATATGGCTTCTGCCTTATAGCCCAAAATGGCTGCTGAGGCGCTGACCATTAACTCAGTATTCCATCCAGCAGGAAAGTGAAGAGGAAAATAAAAAGCACAATGGCTTTTTTTAAGAGCCCCTTTCAGAAGTCGCATAGATCTCCTACTCACATGCTTTTGACCACATCTTAGAAACCTAGCCCCAACTAGCTCTGGGGGAAGCTGGAAAATGACGTCTCTGTTCTGGGCACGGCCTCCATATTGCACAGGTCCGGGCTGGGGGGAATGCTGTTTGTATTCATTTCTTTGTGGATGGAGCCTTCTTGAGTTGTGCAGGGAACTAGCCCAGCTAAAAATCAGAGAAATCTAAGCAATATCCAGCTCATCTCTGCCTCAGAGCGTCCACTCCCAGTTATGTAGGCCATCTCCCCCTCACTCCCCAGCCATGAAGCTCTAAATCCTATAGCCAAAATCTATTTTGTTTGCTACTCGATAGTGGTTTAGAATAAGGATAGCAGGTAGTTTTTCTTTGCCATGTCAGACCCAGTAGCTTGGCAGAGGCTCTGTAGAACACTGTGTAGAGGATACCGAGGCCAAATTTGTTTATCTGGAGCAAACAGGGAATCCTTGGCAACCTTCTCTTGCCACTTGGTCAATTTCTTTTTGCAAATGGCAAACCACTGCTTCTCACCCCACTCTTGCTCAAACTGATTCAGCAATTCAAAAATGAAGATTTATTTCCCCTATGATTTCACTCATATGTGGAATTTAAGACACAAATGAGTATAGGGGAAAAGAGGCAAACCATGAAATAGACTCTTAACTATAGAGAACAAACTGGGGGTTACCAGAGGGGACATGGGGGGATGGGGGTGGATAGGCAAAACAGGTGATGGGGACTAAGGAGTGCACTGGTTGTGATGAGCACTGGGGTGTTGTATGGAAGTGCTGAATCACTAAATTCTACACCTGAAACTAATATTACCCTGTATGTTAACTGGAATTTAAATACAAGCTTAAAAAATGAAGATTTATTTCAATATGAGCTTAAGCAAACAAAATCACAAATGTTGGGGCGCCTGGGTGGCTCAGTGGGTTAAGGCCTCTGCCTTCGGCTCAGGTCATGGTCCCAGGGTCCTGGGATCGAGCCCCACATCAGGTTCTCCGCTCCGCAGGGAGCCTGCTTCCTCCTCTCTCTCCGCCTGCCTCTCTGCCTACTTGTGACCTCTGTCTGTCAAATACATAAATAAAATCTTAAACCAAAATCACAAATGTACTTTAAAGCATGAACAAACCAACGCCAGTTAACATGTGAATACCCCGCCCGACTTCCCAAAAGATTGGAAATTATAAAAATTGTTAAATGTAATACCTATAACTTTTCTCTTCAAATGTGAAAGACTCATACTCAAAAACTGAAAAAATATTCATATATTCATTCTACAACTCTCGGTTATGAACTTAACATGTGCCAAAGAACAAGCTAGGACTGGGGACAAATTAATGAAGAAGACAGACATGAGTTCCAAAGCCAGAAAATAGTGTCCTGGATGGTTATCCTGCTCTGTTAGCCCCCTTTTAGGCAAGAGGGGAGAAATTGAGAGTTATCATGAATAAGCACAAGGGGAAAGCGTGCAGAATATAAACCTGCCTCTTGTGAGGCACGTGCAAAATAATAAAGAGCTTACCTTTCTTGGATTATTTTTTCTTCTTTTACTGCCACAAGAGATAGTGGAATAAATAGTTCCTCTTGGCTCCCAACTGGTGACTGTAACACAGAGAAAACCAATTGGTTTTCAGAACTATAGATGTGCAGCATTTAGTGCATGCATTCTTTTTCCAGTTGAACCAACATTTTAAAATGGCAAGATAGCACACAAAAATCTACAATTCTGGCTTCCCTTGGAAAGTCACAACTGGCAACATGGAGCTCACAATTGGCAAGATGGGTTAATGAGGAGGAGCAGCAGCCCCCATCTGAGGCACAGACACTTCGGGTACCCACTCCCCCAGCTCCCCCCACCCCCCATGCCCGGCCCCCTGCTGGCCTTCTCAGCACCAGGAAACATTCTCCCAGACAGAGCTCCCACCTGACTTCTTGTCAGCTCTCCCTGACACCTAACTGTCTCTGTTCCTCCCACCAGTACACCTCTGCGCTCACCTATGACGGGGTGAAGGTGATGGCTGAGGCTTTTCAGAGCCTGCGGAGGCAGAGAATCGATATATCCCGCCGAGGGAATGCTGGGGACTGCCTGGCTAACCCAGCTGTGCCGTGGGGCCAGGGGATCGACATCCAGAGAGCTCTGCAGCAGGTGAGGCGGGCAGAGGCTGCCCCTTCTCATGGGAGCCTTGTGGGGGATTTCAGCATCCGTTTCAGGTGGGATGGAGCTGTTTAAGAGAAAAGATAGAGAGCATGCCTGAAGTTTGGACAACCACGGCATTGTGTTGGCGGCTCCTGGCATACATGGAAGCTCATGTAGAAATTTTTAAAAAAATAATATGGATTTCCTGGGGCACCTCGGTGGCTCCGTTGGCTAAGCAGCTGACTCTTGATTTTGGCTCAGGTCATGATCTCAGGGTCATAGGATCAAGCCCAGCATCTGCTGCCCACTCAGGGGAGTCTGCTTCAGGAGACTCTCTCTCTCTCTCGTCTAAAATAAAGAAATAAAAGTTTTTTTAAAAATAGTATAGAATTCCCAATAGTGTAAAATCTGTATTTTCCGCTTAGGGTTTATGCTGAAAAGGAAAGCCAGGGCTTCTGCAGTTGGAAAGGGGACTTGAAATACGTAGGGTTGAAATCCAACCATTTTCGCAGTCTCCTGGAGATCCCTCGCTTATGCCATGGTATTCTGGCTGTCTTCGTTCCTTTGCTCCGTGAGCGCATTTCATGATGGGACCCTGACAAAGTTTCTCAGTACTTGTGATCCTATTGTCTTGCTTCTCAGCACTGCATTCGTCAATTTTGCTTGCACTGAAGAACAGTTAAACAACAGAGGAAGAAAATGGCCATGCCCATTCCAATCAACTGGCTATGCAAAGGATCCTTAGGCTGAATCTAGATTCAACAGGGAAGAGTATAAATATTAAATTAATGAGACATCTGCTGTGCAAGCTGGATGAGACAGTGGCACACAGAGGTGTGTATTTAACATTCCCGCTTTGGAAGCTTTTGGGAGCTTGTCCTCAGCTTTATCACTCTCAGAGCTTCCGGAAGTCTCTCGAAGTCTCTAGAAACACCTCGAGTCCAGGCTGTGTTTCTTGAACTACAGATGAATAGATAACACCGTATGATGCCTCTGATGCCTCCCGATAGGAAGGCTGTATTTCCAGAGGGGCCTGGGCAAAGAGGGTAGTGCCAGCTCAAAAGAATGTCAGAGTATTAGGCACAGTGACAAGCCAGCAGTGGCAGAATATTTGGATACAGAGGCCACTCATGACCTACCCTCCACCCCGTCCAATGGACTTGCCTGGATAAGACCGGTTTTACTTATAAGGCTAAATTCAACAGAAGGTGAATTGGGGCTTCCACGGGAAAAGAGGAGCATTTCTGAATGAGGGAGAAATGTAGAGCAAAATGCACAACCACCCCCATTTGTTTTCCAACCACACGTGCGCAGCTCTAGCAATTTTCACAACCTGGAGAAAGAGACGAGAAAGGAACATCACCAGCTGTTCCTCTGCCTGGATGAAATGCCTTTACATGGAGGAGAACATGTAGTCCTGTCCTTTGAAAGAAGTGAACCAGCAGCCATGTGACTACAGGAGGAACACACTAAGGGGTCCGACAGCAGACATCGGGCAGCTTCCGGGTGATGGCCAAAGATGCAGCATCGGCCTTCTAGCTTATTTAAAATGCTCTTCCTGACTTCATAGTCGAGACAGATTCTGTTTGCAATGTGGGACTGGTTTCAGAAGGTCCCAGGGACTTGCCCTCGGCTTCACCACCCTTCCAACTCCTTTTGCCTCTCCCATCTTAATGACGTCCCTGTCAGGAGTTTATTCTGACACTACCATAACAGTGGCAAAGCCTAGGAGGCAATGTGGGTGGCAAGAAGGGTTCTGAGCTGGGAGGCAGGAGAGCTGGGCTCCAAGCCCAGCTGGGCCCCTGGCTTTCTGAGCGACCTTGAAATACTCATTCAGATTTCCTATACACTTCCCTTTCCTTTTCCATGGCAATGAGGAAGATGGAGAGACCACTTCCAAGTTTCAACTGGCTCCAAGTGTTTTAAGCATCTTTTTCTCTCTTAGGGTCTAAACCACATCTTTCTGATTGTCAAGGATACTCAGTCCTCTGCTTCTGTCTTCAGTGGGGCTTGGGAGGAGGCAGGTGCCTTAGTCAAAAGAATATGACCTCTTTCATACTGTCTTTAAGTCAAGACATGTGTCTGCCTCCCTGGCAGCCAGTCGGCTGTTCCCTGAGAGACTGTTGTGTGTTCTGGTCTGGGGCCAACTACTGGAGATAAGAGAAGGCAAGAACTACCCCCAGGAAACTCTCTTCAGCCTCTATTGGGGGGTGGCGTGGGTGGGGGAGAACTAGCCATAAACACAAAACCCCAACATTCTGATCCTAAGATCAGCTACTCAAACAGATTCCTTTTTAAATCTTTATTAAGAATCTACAATCACACACACACACAAAAATCTACAATCACAAGAATCTGTTGATGAATGAGACCTTAGAGATTACTGACTTCCATTTGCTCTTACTTTTTAGTTGAGGTAGCTGACCCAGAGTGGGCAGTAACTCAACCAGGGTCACACAACAGCTTAGCAGCAGAGGCTGGAGGAGACACCCATCCTCCTCCTGCCTCAGGCCTGTCCTGTGGACCCCTGAGCCTTTGCTTGGACATATGGAGCTCTAGGGCCTTCCACACAATCACAGCCACTGTCCAGACCTTTCACCTTCTAGACCCAACTCTTGAAAAACTCATGCCACTGGGGAGCAACTGTGTGCCCACAGCAGGCGAGGTAAATCCCACTGACAGCCTGTGAAACTCGTGGTTGAGGGCTCAGGTCTCTGGTACCCTAACCACCGGCCTTCAGGCCACACATTGGAACGAGGGCTGTAGTGTTCAACTTGTGTGAGAACTAGGCTGCATGTGACTTAGGGCTGAAGGATACGCCCATCATTCTAAAAAGAATGGTACGGCCAGCTCTGGTGTGTTGAGGGGTTCCTAGGTACATGAGGTTCTCAACATACTTTACATGTTTGGTCTCATTGAATCGATACTCTGAGGTAGCTAGTTTTATTAATTGTGCTTTATAAATGGAGCAAATGAGCTTCAGATGTATTTTTTAAATTTCCCCAAATTACATAGCTGGTTAGTGGTAAAACAGTAAAATTGGAACCCCAACCCCCATCGACTTGCTACTCACTGTGTGTACATAACTACTCTGAAGTCTCGGAGGTTCAGGCCAGCAGGGGAGAAACAGTGGTCCAGCTAGCAATAGCACATGCCCTTGAATAGTGTCTCTGCAGCCCCATAACCTCACCCTGCTGTAATTTCCCCAGCAACAGAGTGAAGGTCATCAGCCGCCTGCCTGCCCCATGCCTGACAGCTGGGGAGCCGTTCAGAATACTAATGAGCCCACATCCTGGAAACCCCCAGTACTCCAGGAAGGAGTGGACATTTGGGTGCCCATAAGTCAGCTTCTGGCTGGCAGAAAAGAGCCAGCTCCCTGAGTCAGGCTGTTAGCATTTGGATGTCTTAGGCCCATTGAGGATATGACTTTTAAAAGCTCTGGACTCTTTTTCCCAGAAAAATGCACACATGTAGATACACCCATTTTTGTATGACCAAGAGTCAGAGGACGATGTACACTCCTAGAAGCCCATCCCAGGACTTCAGGTGAAGAAGAGTTTCCCTAAATAATAATCACACCTCTTAATCTTTGTGTTTGCAACCTGTCAGCCAGTGATCAAGCATATCAAAGTGAAGGGCATCCCCAGAATTCTGCCAGGTGAGATCTGGGGTGGTGTGGGCATTGGGGGTATAAGACACAGTTCCTGCCTTTCAGGACTCAAGACCCATTTTTCAACGGAAGACAAACTCAAGAAATGCTAGCTATAAAAGTGTGGATTAAGGGCTAAATAACACAGCCAAGCTCTCAGTCGTTTGGATGGTCACAACAGAATGCCATGACTGAGGAATGTGGACATCAACACGGCTTCCTATAAGAATGGGACTGGGACTTTAAGTAAGGAGACCATATAATTTATCATCCAAACCGGGACACTTACGAGTAAAAGAGAAAGCTATTACCAGTTATTCCTGAACAAGAGATGTAGACTGAAACTAGCCCAAGCCAACTGAGATGGATGGTCATGAAAGCCTTAAAGGAAGGATAAATTCAAACAAAGAGTGCATTGGGCTTTGGAGGGTATGGGTAGAGATATAAATCATATCCAGCAAGAGACCAGAGTCAGGACATCATGCTTCACTGTTAGGGAGTTAGGAAGAGAAGAGCTGGGTTCTCACCATAGCTCCACTAAGCTCTAGCTTGAAGATCTTGGACTGACTGCTCAACTTTTCTGGCACTGATTTCCTCATCTCCTAAATGTACGTAATTCTCTTAGCACTGCCCGTCTCATTGGCTTGTCACAAGGCTCAAAATAAAACAAAATGAAACAAAAAAGGAAAAGAAAAAGAAAAGAAAGAAGAATGTATAAACTTCTTTGAACAGGGGGGCAACTGAATGAGATAATTAAGGCCAAGTTATTCTTCCCATTGTACAGATGGGTAAGTGGGAGCTCAGAGGGATCCTGAGACTTGCCCTGGCCAGAATAAAAAGAATGTGGTCCACGGACCTAGTCCCACACCCAGTGGGCACTCAGGAGGAGGGGCCAAGAGGATGGGATCCACCTGAAAGGCAGCCACAAAGAGGTTACAAAAGCCCTGGGTCCAGAACATCTCTGCTGCCTCCCCCAGGAACAGGGGGTGAAGAAATCTACAGCGTTGATGCCTCAAACACTGGAGACACCAACCAGCACTCTTCAGGCACCAGGCAGGAAGGAAAAGCTGTCCTTTAGCATCTCATTGGCAGCAGACTCTGAGCTGACCCCCAACGGCACTTGCAGGAAACCACAGCTAATTTTCTATTTTTCACAGAGGGAGCTGGCAGGCGCCAGGATGGCGATGGGAGTTCCAGGAAGCAAGAACTAAGGGTAAACTCAGTCTGACCCCAGTCTCCCTCCGATGGGTGATGGGGGGATGAGGGCCAAAAAGCTCAGCTGTGATGGATAGGACAGCAGTTTCCGACTGGCCCGAAGTGGACGTTTCTGAGAAGCTGCTGCTTCTGACTATGAATTCAGACTGTCCACATAAATGGTTTTGGGTTGAGCCATTCAGTTGACCTCTCCTTGCTCTGCCATCATGGAAGGGTGATTCTGGGATATCTCCTTTCCCATGCTTCAATTTATTTCAGCATGTGTAAGTCTTGGCTTCTCCCAACTAGATGGTAAGAGCCTCCAGCTGCCCCATACCTCTCACGACTTACTGTAAATCCTGAACCCAAGTGCCATAAGCTCAGAGTCTCAATACTCCTATCTGTAAAATGGGCAAAGTAACTGTTGCTCTTGCTCCTTACTGGTATCTCTGAACGTCAAGTAAACATCTTCCTGTGAAAACACAGGACAATGCAAGAGTCCCACAGGTATGGAGCCTAGAATTTTGCTAATGATTTCTTTTGGAAACTAAGAAAGGCTTGTAAAAATGACAGTGACAAGACCTCCATTTGTGCTGAGAGAGTCCCTGCTCTGAGATAACATCTTAGCAGACTGAAGGCTTCAATGTTAAAGTCATCTTATTTGTCCATACCTTACGCGCCCTCCTACCCCATAGTCATAGCAGCAACCGTCCTCGTCATCCTCATTATTCAAATAAGGTACATTTTACATGGAACATTCATGTCCAGGGAATATGTGAAGCACTTCTGTTCTTTGAAGAGAAAACCAAGAAACAGGGAGGCTCAATGACCTGCTCATGGCCGAGTCATTAGGCATGACCAGGGCACGGTGGGGGAAATGCCCAGCGGAAACAGCGGGTGGCGGTGGTAGGCACGGAGACCATACTGCCGGGCACATTTCGGAGCCTAGAAAGTTACAGCACTGTCCCCTGTCTGAGAGGCCACTTGGCATCATCAGTGAAAATACTGGAATGTAACAGAAGCCCTGGATTTTAGGCCTGCCTTTGACCCTGGAAAGTCTTAAGTCTGGAACAAATCAGTTTACCTTCCAGAGATCTGGTTTCTCCCACGTAAGGGAAGATCAGCTCTAAATGGCATAACTCAGGGTTCCTGTATATGAAGATGAATAGGCATGGAAGTGTTTCATAAACATGAAACACTTGGCAAATTGTGGTAGTTCTTATCGAATCTATTACTAACAATAAAAATAACAGCTGGTCTTTGTTGAATACTCACCACGGGGCCAGCATCGATCATAAAATATCTCCCTTAATCCTTAAAACAACCTTAAGACATAATTAACTCTTAATTGGTCCCATTAAACAAGTGAGGAAACTGAGTCATAGAAATATTACACAGTTTATACTAATATACCATACTGATAATTGATGTGATACGTGAGACTGGGGCCAAAGCACAGATGCCCATTTGTATCATTAGTGACACCCCTCTTTCTGTTTGGGAAAAACGGTCATCTGCACATGTGTCTCAGTCTTTTTCCCAAATGAGTTACATAAACCAGCACTCAGAACCCGAATGAATGGGAAAGCCAGAGATGGGCAAGAGATGGCAAGGTGAGAAGGAGAAGTTGCTGATGGACTGGGATGGCTCCCTCCCTCTCATTCTTCCTAGGAGGATCTATGCTTTGTTTTCTCTCTGAAAGGCAAAGCCAGCCTAGACTTTTCCAGAGTGAGGATTTCATCTGAGAGAGTGAAGAGCTTGCTGTATAATTTGTTCAGTGTTCTGGGCCTGTCATGGCCTCCCCACTGAGACTTCATACCCAAAGGTGATGAGAGGGTCATCCTCAGAGCAGTCAGTCTCCCTCCTTCCCTCCATCCCTCCCTCTCAGTCTCTCTCTCTTTCTGCTCCCCCACCCCTTCTCTCAAATACACACAGACACCCCAGCTATTCTTATACCTTCTGAGGGCACAGGAGCTGCTCACTGTCAGAAAAAGGTAAAACCCTGTAAGTCTTCCTTTTAAGCTATTTGAAGGGGGAAGTAAACATTATGGGGTTATAGGGCCAGGTTCCTGTTGGTGACAGGTAGACACTCACCTCACTGGCCTTAGGCCAGACTGATCTGAGGACACATGGTGGTGGGTCACCATAAGAGAATGTGTTTTCTTGTACCAGAGAGGATGACATACAGCTAGACTCATCCTTCACTGGAGGGTGGACTTGGGTGAGAATTACTGGTCATCTCCAGAGTGGCAGACTTGGCCCTAATGCTCTTAAATCTCACGTGCTGACCACTTGACCTTTTATACGATCTTGAAGATGTGAGGCCACGGAAGTTTGATCTGACTCATTTGTGGAAAAGAAATCCCATGCAGCCTATTTGGGGCTGAACACAAATTTTGTTTTAACCAGCTGAGGCTTGTTTAAAGCCCTGCGTGCTCTGGTCTTAACATGAAGACAGGGCTGGAATTTTGGCAACTGGAGGACTTAGAGAGGTGAACCATCCAAGGTCACTTTGGTTTCCCAGGGTCAAATTCAGGTCTCCCAGTTCCAGGTCTTCAGATTCCCACATTTTTATTCCCCAGCCTCACAATGGAACTAAGAAACCATATTCAAAACCTGAGGCATTGTAAGGCTGCTGCTTCTCCTGACTCATCAGGAATGGCACACTGGTCCCTTTCTTTCAAAGACCTCCTCCTGTTTCTCCACAAAAGGCGTGTGTCTGAGGGGCGGTGCCATCTGTGGTATGGTCATAATGGGGGTTGTTCTATTAGGGATGGTGCAGAGATTTCTTCTCAGAATCTACTTTGATCCATGGTTACTATATGCTTAAGGCAACAGACGAAAAATGTTTCCAGGATAAATCTCAGTTTGGTAGGAAAGAACTGTGCTGTCATGGCGATGTCTGCTATGGGCAGGGAAGTAGCAAGGGTTTTTAGTAGCCATGTTATTCCAAGACCTCCTCCCATGTAAGCTTCTCAGGTTCTGGATTTTTGCTTCCACAGAAAAAGCAAACAAATGGAAGTGGGACTTCTGAGATCATAGTTCACTACTTGGCTTTCCTTTCCAGGTGCGGTTTGAAGGCTTGACAGGAAATGTGCAATTTAATGAGAAGGGACGCCGGACCAACTACACCCTCCACGTGATTGAAATGAAGCATGATGGCATCCGAAAGGTAAAGGCTGCCTTTGCTTCCTTTCCAAAGGGAGGAGAGGGCTGAGTGGTGCAGAGGGCCAGAGTGGAGGGCCTTGTGAGCCCCTCTTTCCTGGACTTGATCTTTTGAAGAGACTCAGGCAATCAGGATTCTAGACTCAGCTCTGCCATTAACCAGCTGGGACTTTGGGCAAGTCCCTTTCTCTGAGAATTAATCCACCTGATTGCAAAATAGAGATAAAAATCTCTACCTTTGTCTAGGGTACTAGTGAAGATCCAAAGGATGGGAAAGCACTTTGAAAATATAAAGTAATCATTGTGTATGAAAGCTACTGCTTTCCCTGAGGGATTCTGAAGAACTTGAGAATGATGGTTATTGATGAAGTTAAACCATTTTCTCCTGATTCACACTTGATTACATCTATATGCGTGTGCATTTATGTATTAATATATAGTAGATTTGTGTATAATTTTTTAGACTACATTCAAGTCCTTGGAAAAGCATTCACAATTTTACCAGACCCTGTGTTCTCTGGGCTCTGCCAGTTTCTCCACGCTTAACCTTGGACACTCCTTCTCTTTCTCTCGTGATTCCAGTCATTCTGGTCGACTTTCACTTCCTTGAGTATATCATGTTCTTCCTCCCCTTGGAGCTTTCACACCTATTCCCTCTGCCTGGAACTCTCTCTACACCATTCCCCTCTTTTTCTAGGGCAACTCTTCCTCTGCCTTAAGCACTTAAAGAAAATGTCGCTCCTTAGGGAAGCCTTCCCTGCCCCTGCCCTTGCCTCATGGCAGCCTCTATTTTTCTCCCCAAGGTCACCAGCAAGTCTGTGGAAGAGGTGGAATTCTGGTCTGGATTCTGACCTTTCCTCCCTCCATGCTCTTTCTGTCACATTCTTTATTCCTTACGGTGGCATGAGGCAGTGGTAAGAGGTATGGATGGCATAGTACAGCAGAATGTTAGAAGATTGCCATGGATCAGGGCGTTGACTCTGGAATCCTGACACTCGATCCCAGCATCACCCGCCACTTATCAGTCTGACTCTGGACAAGTTACTCAGGTTCTTCATGCCTTAGTCCTCTCATCTGGTAAATGGGGATCACCATAAGTAATGCCAACCTCATAGGCTCATTGATAGGTTTACATGACTCCACATGTGCAGAAGTTCTAAGTGCTGGGCCTGGTACGTTGAAAGCGGGGTCTTCATCTCTCAAACTCAATGCTCTCTGTGCCTGTGATGTCAAATACAGTTGCTACTAGCCGTTACGGCTTTTTGTTTTGTTTTGTTTTGTTATTTTTTTTATGTATTCGACAGAGATCACAAGTAGGCAGAGAGGCAGGCCGGGGTGGGGGAGCAGGCTCCCCGCTGAGCAGAGAGCCCGATGCGGGGCTCAATCCCTGGAACCTGCGATCATGACCTGAGATGAAGGCAGAGGCTTAACCCACTGAGCCACCCAGCTGCCTGCTGTGCATGGCTATCTAAATTTCATTTTTAATTAATCAAAATGGAAAAGTCAGTCCCTCAGTTGCACTAGCCATGTGGTAAGTGCTCAAGGGCCCCAGGTGGCTTGCAGCTACCATACTAGTCAGCACAGATGGAGACCGTTTCCATCATCGCAGAAAGTTCTACCAGACAGCTCCGCTTATGCTCTCTGTCCCGTAAACCCAGACACTTTGCTCTCTTGTCTGGAACCTCACCTTCCATGTCATAATCTATCTTAACCACATCCCATTCACCAAGGCTATATTCGTTTCCTATCACAGGCCACAAGTTGTGCTGGGGACCCCCTGGGCTAAAATCAAGGTATTAGTAGGGCTGCGTACATTCGGGAGAATCTGTTTCTTTGTCTTTTCCACTTTCTTCTAGAGACCGCCCATATTTCTCAGTTCCTCTTACCCTTCCTCATCCTCAAACCCAGCAACATCGATCTCTCTGACCCTTCTCCCATCCTCACATCTTCTGACCACAGCCAAGAAAGGTTCTCTGCTTTAAAGAATCCATGTAGTTAGTTTGGGCACACACACACCCCCAGATAATCCAGGATATCTCCCCATCTCAAGGTCTATAACCTTAATCACACTGCAGTGTCCCTGCTGCCACGTCAAGTGACGTGTTACAGGTTCTGGGGAAGGAGCATAGACATCATCAGCAGGGCCACGACCCTGTCTACAACAAAGTCCAGGTCTCAATATCTCTCCTCTAGCATCATGCCTTCCACACCCAATAGAAGCCATCTCTTGCCCTCCTGTGTTCCCACAGCACATTGGACTCCCCAGGACATCAGCACACTGCCCCCTGTTGCAAGGCTATTTACACAAAGCCCATACTCCTCCTAGACTGTGAACACTTTGAGGGCCCAGCACACATTTCCCACCTTTTACTGGGCACACGTCAGGACCCAGCTACCGTAAGCACACTACCTCTGCTAACTTTCAGCAGGCGCCAAGCAAGGGCTCCCTATCTGGTTATGATGATAACCATTAGGGGCCTAACCACTTTCCTAACCACCTCTGGCATGGTGATCACACAATGGCATTGTCCTTGGGGACTAAATCTGCTGCAAGTACTGCTCATCGAGAAACAGTTCAAGTCTGAGTTCATTTCTCTCATCCCCTGTTCTGACTCCTGCACTGGAAAAGACATCTGCTGGGTTACTTAGCTCTTATAATCCTCAATCTCCACATCTACAAAATGGAGACATATCATGTTTGTACTGGCAGCTGATCCTTGTTTAGTGAAAGTTACCTAGGTGAGCGGTTACTGACAGATACGGCCAGTGGCCCGGGGCGGGGCGGTGAGGGGTGGGGGGGTAGCACGTGACTAAAGTCTGAACACACTGGGATGACTTGTTTATCTTTTTCAAAGAATTTCAGTCTTTGGTGTGGTTGTGAAAACTATCAGCCTTGGTGATACAGCTCTCCTTTTCTCCACGGATTAACGCAGGCAGGCCAGCCAGTAGGCTGCCTAAGGTCTCACAGTGAGCTATGAATAAATGGGGACCTTAATTTGGGCCCCATGACTCTCCAGGCCACATTCATCTTGCTGCAGCCACTGTCACAGCTAAGTGGCTCAAGTGACACAACTGGAACATTTCCAGTGACTGGTGGCCTGGGGAGGGTGAGGGGGAGCTCAGAGTACTTTGCTGCCCTTAGAAGGGACACCAGTTATGTGACCTCCTTCCCAGACCATCTTCCTTTCTGATGCAAAGAAGGGTTGGGAGGTGTCAACCCCTGCAGCGTACATGAAAACATGGAAGTCGTTCTTTTGTGGAAGGCCTTGGGCAGGCAAGCGAGCTGCTCCTACGTAGCAAATTGCTGACCATGGTTGCACCTGGGCTCTCCCTCAGAGTCCTCAGAATGGCCTATTTCCCTCGGGGAAGAAAAAATATTGCTATTTCCCGGTGGATAAAATGGGTATGTGTCTACTATCTGTGAGCAGTTGTGAGTTTGTCAGAATTAAAACATGGATGTTATCCAGTTCTTTTCCCTCCAGGGTAATGGGGTAGTTGAAAATAAAGTCAGATTCTTCTCTACACATGAGCAGCAGGCTAGATATTTTGGGGACATAGTGGTGATGAGATAAGGACAAAGAGAAGGCAGAGGCTTCTACGCTGGCCCTGTCATTGCCCAGTGGGGTGGCCTTAAGTTCCTTGGGTCTTTAAAATGAGTGAGAAGTGCTGGGCTGTGCAACCCCTGATTCCTGTCTGCACTGATGCCTTGGATGCCAGTGCAGGTGACAGCATCTTTGTCAGCCTCACCCCTGACCCTAAGCCTGTAGTCATACTGTTCCTCTCCTGGCTGGACTGAGGCTTCCTCAGTGTGAGTGGGGTTAGGGACCCTCCCAGCTGACCAAATGCCCATTGGTGTGAACTTCCCCAATCACTCCTCCTGGGAATAGGGGTCTCAGCCCTTTGCATTGACCCTAAGCCTCACCAGAGACTGTGGGGAGCCCCCTCATCTCAAGACTTGCACTTCATCAAGAATTCTCCTCAGGAGGCACCGTAGCAAGATCAGCGGTTCCCAAACTTCTGGGAATAGAAGAATTACCTGGAGGCCTCGTTAAAAAATATAGATTCCTGGGTCCCAACAGCTGGACACTCTGCTTGTAGAGCGCAGAGAGGAGGCTCACGGGTGTCCACATTTAAGAAGCCTGCTCCTGAGCTAAGAGGTTAATGGTGCTCTAGGTGGCCTAGTGAGAAACACTGGCAGAGTGGGTCTGAGCGTGGGCTTTGGAGGCAGACCTGCCAGGATCTAAGTCTCTGCTTTGCTCTTCGTTAGGCACATGACCTAGAACAAGTTACCTCGCCTCTCTGGAGCTCAGTTACATCATCTCCTCCAAAAGGGGGATGGATAAGATCCTGACCTGCACAGGACTGCTGTCAGAATTACAGGCAACAGTGCCTCCTGCCCCCGTTGCTTGCAGTGAGGGACGTGGAAAAGTAGCACCTGCCACGGAGTGGACGTTCAGCAGGTGTCGGCTTTGTTTCAGTTCCCTTCTTTAGGCCACAGGGATTTGATTTGATTTTTTTTTTTTTTTTTTTGTGGTCTGCCTTGAGTTTGAGTGAATCAGGCCATACGAGCCCATAGAACGGACAAATCACCAAACAGAAGAACAGAGTAACCTTAAAATCCCTGAGCAAATGGCTGCACTTTATCTTTCAGATCCCAAGGCTGTTTTTCACCTTAACTTCCCAGTGACTAAATTCTTGCCTAGACCGTGGGTTCAAGCATCCTTTGTTTACAAGGAATCTGACTTCGAGAAAATCAATTCCTCCCGATCTGTGGCCTCAGGCCTTTTACTCAATCAACCTCCTAGCAAAGAAATTTCTTAGGTTCAAGAGTGACCTAGTTGTGCTTGTTTTGGTGAACATTACATGGCCCTACCTGATATATGTCATAAAGAGGAGTGGCTGCTTCTTGCTTTGGGGCCTCAGGGACACTCTCCTGATCTTTTGGCCTATATCCTTGGCACTGATGTGCCAACACACCCTCTAGGTATCTGGGGCCAATCTGACATCCCTCTGAAATGTGCGTACTTCCAAGCATCCATCCATCAGACATTTAGCAGTTTCAGATGCTGAAATCATCACTGGCTCTGCTAATGCTGAATCCTCGGGAAATCTTGTTCACCAGAGGGTACTGATTTTTAGAGATCTCTGTCCAAGATCTAAAATGCCTGGCCAAATTCAGGTAAGATCACAAATTCTGATAAGTGGCTGCCAAGGAAGAAGGGTAAGGGAGGTTCACCTTTCATCGAGGGAGCAGCACGGTGAACTGAATCATCTTTACATCATCACTGGTTCTATAGCTATCTACCCACCGGACTGCAGACATCTGCTTCTCATAACAACTTGACTTGAGTACCCCCTGCTCTGCCCTGCCCTGCCCTGCCTCGAGGTTCTTATCCCTGTTCTGCCCCTCTGTGTAACTGCAGAGGACAACCTGGGCAGGAAAGCAAAGTGACACAAAGTCCTACTGATGTCAAAAGTAATCTAAAGAATTCAGAGCCCTCCATTCCATAGGATCTTTGGAAGTTTTTCTAGAAATCCTGGCGACCCAACTTTGGACATGCCGAATCCTCTAAGACATCATTCCAACCCAAGCTTCTCTCTCTGTTTCCAGCCAGGAAATAGACCCAAATCCCAGGCCCCCTCCACACCTACCTGGACTCGTTCAGGAACCTCCTGACCTATTACTTGTCCTGGCTTCAGTGTCCTTGCCCTTCTACAAGTCCATTTTCCACCACACGAACTGGGGCAGTCGTTTTCAAATGTGCATCAGGCCCTATTGCTCCTCTGCTTAAAACTTTCCACTGCCATGAGCTCTTGCTCCTTTTTCTCTAGTTCATCACTCCACAGCTGCGCCAAAGTTTTTCTGTCCCTTTACCTGATGGTCTCTATCACTGCAGTTTCCTGTGCTGCTTCTCCCTGTCATTCAGGTCTCTGCTCAAATGAAGTCACTTTGGAGAGTCTGTCCTCAACCAAGCTATTTAAAGTGGCCCCCACCCATCTGGCACAATCACATTACCCCATTCCATCGTTTACTTAATGCTTAGCCCTTCTGATATATTCCCGTTGGTTTATTCATCTAGACTGGGGTTGGCAAACTTCAGCGTGCAGACCAAATTCAGCCCACCACCTGTGTTTGTGTAACGCATGAGCTAATAGTTTTTACATTTGTAATGGCTGAAACAAATCAAAAGACAACTGTTTCATGGTATGTGAAAATTTTACAAAATAAAATTTCAGTGTCCATAAATAAAGATTCTTTGGAACACAGCCCCAATTCATTTGTTTAGATGAGGTCCGTGGCTGCTTCTGCATGCCAGCCCGGAGATGAGGAGTTACAACAGGGGCTGTATGACCCACAAAGCCCAAGACATTCACTGTCTGCTTCTTAACAGATGAAGTTTGCTGACCGCTGGCCTGGATATATATTGTCTTTCTTCCCTTCTTCTCCACCTCCCTGCCACTAAAATGTCAGCCCTCTAAAAGCAAGGAGCACAGTTGTGTTCTTTATTATCTCCTCAGTGCCTGCAGTATATTGACACATAGTAAGCACATGCAAATAAAGGATTATTAAATGAGTGGCCAGTGTACTTACTGGATGTTGCTGGGCAACCAGACTGCCTACTGTTTTGGCCCATATGTCCAGAGATCTGCCAGCAAATATGAAAAAACGTGCTGGCAACTTTGAAGTAACACTTAAAGCAGAATTCAAAGTCCTGCATAAACGTATTACGTTCACATCCTTTGAGTGTGTTAGTTAAGATAACCCTAGGATTGCATGGAGCACTGGGTGTTACACGCAAACAATGAATCTTGGAACTACATCAGAAACTAATGATGTACTAATGATGTATGGTGACTAATGTAACATAATTAAAAAAAAAAATAACCCTAGGTTCCATGATGGATAAACTCGGAATTCTTAGCTGTTTAGTACAATAGATGTTTCTTATTCTCCTGGTGACCAGTTTTGGGGCTGAGGGCTCTGGGTGAGACCCAGGCTTACAGCAGCTCCACTGTCTGCTGCATCTTTCTGGCTGTCAATATCTAGCTAACAAAGAGGAAGACCCTGCCCTGGAGATTTGGGGGAGTGAGGCATCCCACGGGCCAGAACCCCATCACCTGCCCCACCTAGATGCCAGGCAGGCTGGGAATTGTAATTGCTGGCTAGAGAGCCACTTCCCACCAACACCTCAATGCTAGGGAAGGAGAAGAAGAATCCCTGCTGGTCATTTGGTTGTCTTGGCCACAATAGGCAACTGACTTTTTAAAAATGTATCATAATGGGTCTCATTTTTGGAGGTCCTGACTGTGGTTGCAGAGGCAGATGTATAAATCTGACTTGCCAACTGTGCAAGGTAGATCAATGGAATTTACTGCTCTATAATCATCTCTTCTTAGACTTCATTCACTTAAAAAAAAAAATCTGATCTAACATCTAGACTCATTTCCTACCTTCAAAGAATCTTTAGAGGTAGATGGAAACAGGAGATGAAAAATTATAACTGGTCCCAGGAGAAGACCTCTCACTGTTAGAATTATTTAAAGCCCCTTCTGAATAGTGGGCCCTATTCTTTACCCAACCACTAACTCTGATTTACTTTCCGAGAGAATCAAAGGTCCTGCATATCCTCCGTAGAGAATCAAAGTGCTGTATAATAATCCAACCCATTTCTCTAAGAAAGGAAAATTTGCTCTCATCTCTGAAGTGGAGTGTCTCTTCAAAAAGCTTTGCCAACTTTCTTTGCATCGAGCTGTGGAACCAGATTTCTCAGCCTGCTAGCTTACGTGAGGTGCAAGCCGGGTTCTGGTATCACCCCGCTCTTCTGACTGGCAATATTGTTTTATTTCCCTACATAGAATAAACTTGTTGGGGCGCCTGGGTGGCTCAGTGGGTTAAGAATAAACTTGTTTACAACATTTAACTATTCCTCTAGCTTTTGATATCAAAGAAACCATATATAAGCCAAGGTATACAATCATTTTAGTAGATTTCAATTTAACACTAGTGCCATGATACTGGCTTGGAAAGACCACTGTCTTTAAAAATTAAAATATTTTTCTAAGCCATACAGATCTGGTCTATACAGATTTATCTTGGTTCCCCCACCCCTTCTATCAAAATAATGTGGGATTTTGGAGCAACGTTTTATAGTTTAGGGAACACTTACCCTAGGACATTCTGCATGTAAATAGGATTACTTGCCAAATGAATTTGAGAAATGCTCTATGATATATACTTCTTTTGGAGATTGATAATTTTCAAAAAGTAAACTGATCCTGAAATGTCTTATACCACAGAAACCTGTTAGCCTTCAACTAGGCATTACCCTACTGAAATCATTTCTTAGTTTACTGACAACATAATATGAGCCACACACCGTGCCCATTGTGGTACATGCATGAACTCATTTAAGCCTCAGCAGCCCCAAGAGACAGATGCTCTATCAGATAGTCAGATACTTTTGATATATCTGTTCTACAGAGCAGGAACTGGGGCCCACTGAGGTCAGGTAACTGGCCCTAAGGTTAGTAATTAGGAAAGTCTACCTTTTATTTTTTTTTTAATTTTATTTATTTATTTGACAGACAGAAATCACAAGTAGGCGGAGAGGCAGGCAGAGAGAGAGGGGGAGGCAGGCTCCCCGCTGAGCAGAGAGACCGATGTGGGGCTTGATCCCAGGACCCTGAGATCACAACCCGAGCCGAAGGCAGAGGCTTAACCCACTGAGTCACCCAGGCACCCCAGAAAGTCTATCTTTTATTTTTTTTAAATTTTTTTAATTTATTTTCAGTGTAATAGTATTCCTTTTTTTTTGCACCACACCCAGTGCTCCATGCAATCCGTGCCCTCTCCAATACCCACCACCTGGTTCCCCCAACCTCCCACCCCCCGCCCCTTCGAACCCCTCAGATTGTTTTTCAGAGTCCATAGTCTCTCATGGTTCACCTCCCCTTCCAACTTCCCTCAACTCCCTTCTCCTCTCTAACTCCCCTTGTCCTCCATGCTATTTGTTATGCTCCACAAATAAGTGAAACCATATGATAATTAACTCTCTCTGCCTACCTTTTAAACCATGTCTTTCTATGCTAGAGATTTATGTCTTGACTATCAAGCCCCCACTTTAAAAAGACAATACCTAATAATACACTGTAAATTTTAGATAAATTAGTTGCCTGTCAAAGGAGGCAACTTGCTCTGTACTGATGGTTTAAGTAGGAGCAGCTAAACCTGTGCTAATTGTGAGGGAGATAGGGAGGGAGGAAAGGAAAAGGAAAAGGAAAGGGGAAGGGAAGGGAAAGGGAGGAGGGAAGGATAGAAAGGGAAGGAAGGATAGGAGGAAGGAAAAGGAGGAGAAAGGAAAAGGGAACAAAAACCCCTTAGCATCATCTATGGGTAAAAAAAATGATATTTACCACCCTTCCCCCAAGTTTGTGTAGATCATATTAAATATTCTAACCTTTGAGGTCAATGCCCTGGCTTCTATGCCCTGCCACTAATCTGCTATATAATCTGTATAGGTCAGATCATTTGATTTCCTCAGGCTTTTTCATCCCATCTGTAAAACACAGAAAATCCCAAGCCTGTCTGTGCTATTTGCATGTCACAAAGAGCAAAAGAGTTAAATGTTGTGAAAGTACCTTGGAAATTGTTTAAAAACGTGCATAGTGGTACACTACAATACTGGTTTTAAACATTTTCAGCCAGAGGACTCCTTGTTAAAGGGAATCCCAATATGTGAAAAAGCTAAAAAACCAGAGCTGTTTTAAAGGAGGGATGAGGAACCCAGAACTTGCCCTCACTTCCTAACCCCTCACCCACCTTCCATAAAAGCAGGGAAAGGTCCCCACAGATGCCCCAGGGTTCCAAGGAGCACTGGCCTAGGAAAGTGAGGGAAACAAGACTCTATCCTGGTTTTGCGCGAGTCCCCTCGTCTCTTTCTATAAAAGGAAGGGATTAGAAGACACAATTCTTCATGCCTCTTCCAGCTCTGATGTTCTGGAGATCTAAGTTTCTGGTTCTTGTCTCATTAGAGAGAAATTTTTCCTTTCATGTTCACTAAAGGTGCCTCACACAAGCAATGTGCACTTTCCTGCACTGAGGGCGGATCTTGGCCCAGTGTCCCGAGAGACAGGCCTCTCAGCAGTCTCAGCGCTGACAGGGTCCATTGTGGAGGTGTGCGTTTCCTTAACAAACATTTCCTAAGCTGCTTCTCTGTGAAAGAACATGCTGTGATAAGAAAGGCATCCTAGAAGGAAGAGACCTTCA
Source organism: Lontra canadensis (assembly GCF_010015895.1). Lineage (NCBI taxonomy): Eukaryota > Metazoa > Chordata > Mammalia > Carnivora > Mustelidae > Lontra > Lontra canadensis. The sequence goes on from NW_022630999.1 coordinate 19,302,590, forward strand.
GCTTTGTCCACCAGGAGCCCATGGCACCATGGAGAGATGGGGACGGACATACAAACAGCCAAACCACAGGACCAGTGGGGACCTCTGGCTCTGTTCACCAGAAGCCCACAGCACTGTGGAGAGATGAGGACCAACCTAAAAACAGTGTAGGGTGTCCCCAGTGGAGACCTACTTGAGGTACTCAGAGTGGGTAGACAGCTTACTGGAGTACCAAGGGCATGGCCCTGCAGTCAGCCTTCCTGGCTGAGATTCTGGCTCGTGACTCTCCACATCTCCATTTCTTCATATTTAAAATAGGAATGAGGGGCGCCTGGGTGGCTCAGTGGGTTAAGCCTCTGCCTTCGGCTCAGGTCATGATCTCAGGGTCCTGGGATCGAGCCCCGAATCGGGCTCTCTGCTCAGCAGGGAGCCTGCTTCCCCTTCTCTCTCTGCCTGCTGCCCTGCTTACTTGTGATCTCTCTCTGTGTCAAATAAATACATAAAATCTTTTTTTAAAAATGGGAATGATAATTAAGTACCCACTTCATAGGTTTTTGTGAGGATGGAAGAAGTTAAAACATAAAAGAAAACCACTTAGGAGAGCACCTAAAACCCAGGAGGCACTCACTAACTGTTAACTGAAATGATTCCCAGCCCAGAGTCGAGCCCCTGGTAACAAGAACAGCACAGCCACTTTCCAGCTGCATCACCTTGGGCAGTCACAAACTCACAAAGTCACAAATGAAATGGCACAAAAACTTTAACACACTCAGTATCTGATGTAGCAAGAATGTAATCGGCGTCAGCAGTTATCATCCTTGTTGTTAACGGCAGTGAGATCACAGAGAGAACTGCTTCTTTCCAACCGAGGGAACGCAGAAAGACATTAAGGTGACAATGCTATCTGAGTTGACCATTGGCACGTGCCTCAGCCCTGGGAGCTGGAGCTGAATTCTGGCCAGTGGGCAGCCTGCTCATCCTTCTACGTGTGCACTTCCAGTTCTCTTCCCCTTTGACCCTATGTCTACAGGCAGCAGAAGGACCAAAGAACAAAACACAACCATCCCATGATAAGTAGAGACAGAGACCAAAGTGTGTGTTTGTGTGTGTATGTATATTAGCTACACCTTTCTGCTCTTCCCAAAACTTCCATGACTCTGTTGCCTTCAGGATAAAGTCTGTTCTCTTCAGGCTGGCCCATGTGCCCACTGCCCTATTGTGCCAACCCCATCTTCTAATCAGGAGCCAGTGAACTTACAAATCTAGTCAGAGTCCTGCTTTCACATCTTGACCCATGTTCAAGTTCTCTCCAATCTAAAAGGCTTGGACCCAACCTCTTCATGATCTCATGTGTTGCATGTGTCATCACTTTCCAAATAGGCTGGGGGACTTCTTAGGAGCAAGGACTAGCTCTTAGACTTTAGTATCTCTCTCAACCTGCCAAACAATACTCCCAGTGTTTTAGCTCAGAGCTTTGCGCACAAGAGGGATCCAATAAATATTTGCTGAAAGACCTTGCAAAATGAGCCAGTATAAATAACCTACTGATTAAAAAAAAAAAAAAAAAGTTTTCAGCCAGTATTTTTAGGCACTCATACATCCTCAGTATTAAAATAGTTTGTAATTGGAAATAAGAGACACAAATGTTAAAGGATAAAATAATCATCACCTAGAAAGTTAAATCTAGATGGAAAAATACAGTAAATCTAAAAAGAAAGCAAAAGGAATGTAATTTTTAAGTTGTATGATTCCAACTACCATTCAGAATGAGCTCAGGAAGAGAAGGATTAATAGGCAGGAGGAAAAAGGGGTTTGACTTATAAACATCTGCAGGAAATTGAACTTCCACAGCCCTGGCTTGCATTGTACAAGTTCAGCTGCTTTAACAGTTAAGTCTGCCCTGCTTAAAGGGGGGGCAGTTTCCAGGCTCAGCTCATCATGGTGAGGATGTTCATAGGGATGGGGCTGGGAGGACCTGGAGAGCATTTTATCTCTCTTTGTTTTTATCTACTAATACTTTAGAGCCTGGTGTGCCCAGTATTGTATGGTGTGATGCCGAGGCCCTTGCTTTTTGGTCTGGTGTTGGCTGGTCCACAGGAGACCAGTCCTGAAGAGCCTGGCTCATCTTCTGTCACCACCTTCCTCTCCTTAACAGATTGGTTACTGGAATGAAGATGATAAGTTTGTCCCTGCAGCCACCGATGCTCAAGCTGGGGGGGACAATTCAAGTGTCCAGAATAGGACGTACATCGTCACTACAATCCTAGTGAGTACTCGGTCCTTCATTGAGGTTATCCGGGATGCAAACCAGACCAACACAAAGGTCCTCCCCAGGAGCAAAAGTTAGTCACTCTTCTTGCCCAAACTGTACCATAGTTAGAAAGAGGGAGTAGGAAAGGGAAGAAGTCAGAGAGGCCGTTTTCAGTGTGGCTCTGCCGTGATTTCACTTTGTATCCTACGTATTGAGCTATAGTTTCCCCGTATATAAAACATAATGGTGAGACTAAAATTATGGTGTTTCTCAGACTTTACATTCCCTCAGCAGAAGCCGTTTCAAAGAGACTTTTAGCCCAGAACTTTAGGTGATTTATAGCCACTTTCTAAAGTGGCTATAAATGGCAGTGCTGAGAATCTCAGTGATTGACCATGAGAAAGCTGGAGACTGTTCAGGGTCTACTTGCCCAGCATAGTGCCCCTAGAGGTACCTCCAAAAACTACAGAGCTCCTGGAACATAATTTCAAAAGGGGAGCCCTACATCTCAAGGGTGAAATATTCTTATTTTAAGAGTTTGCTTCCTTAACCCAAGAAGTCTTGTAATAGAGGGAGCAGAAATGCAGGACATGGATTTAGGGACTTAGAAAGCCTTCTCCAAAGTTAGCCAAGGTTGGTGAAATCCTCCTCTGCCAGGCCAAAGTCCTCTCTACCTCTGAGTTGACCCACAACCCACATTCTCTCTCCCTCCATTTCTCCACCAGGAAGATCCTTATGTGATGCTCAAGAAGAACGCCAACCAATTTGAGGGCAATGACCGCTACGAGGGCTACTGTGTGGAGCTGGCAGCAGAGATTGCCAAGCATGTGGGCTACTCTTACCGTCTTGAGATTGTCAGTGATGGAAAATATGGAGCCCGTGACCCTGACACCAAGGCTTGGAATGGCATGGTGGGAGAGCTGGTCTATGGAGTAAGTTCTCCACAGGGTTGGGAATTGGAGGGCAGGGAGAGGGTCTGAAAGAAAATCATTTGGTGGTTGGCTGGCCCTGCCCACAGATACCTGTTGGACCCCTTCCTTAGTATTGTTGCTGCCGAAAAGATGAGGGGTTCAAGATCCATCATCTTTAGATGTTTTCTCTCAAGGTTCCTGGTCCCAGCTTCCTCAGACAAACTTGGCTCGCTCTTGTGACTTCTGCTGATTTTCATCTAACACAGGCGATAGCTGAGCTTCAGAATCAGCTTTCCCAAGGCAGACTGCTGAGTCACCACTTCCCTGCTCAAAGTCACTTATGGCCCTGCCATAGAAATATCTTCTCTGGCATTAGATGCATCCTGGATCCAACCCAACTTTCTAGTCACTCACCCCAGTACTCCCTCTCTTATACCCTCTACTGTTGCCGAACCACCCCAAGTCTTTCTGTTTCATAGAGTGCTTCCTTCCATTCCACAGCCCCAAAGGCCTGTCCCTCCTCCAACGTCTGTATCAAATATTGCTCTTTCCAAGGTATCATTTCTTTCTCCCCATAAGAGATATAAACGCTCCTTTCTAAATCCTCTTGCCTTCCCCTATAGGATTTAGTTTCTTCTATTATGGCTTACCCCGCCTTGTAAAATAGTTACCTGTGTCATAGGAGTAGATCTCTCTCTCTTTGTATCACTCACTACACTTGAAATAACACCATGCACAATTGCTATAAAATCTTCAATAAGTTGAAACAGTTTTGAGAAGCCACTGAATGCCTGAATTGCTTTAAGTATTTAAGGAACCACCGAGAAGTAAAAGATCTGATCCCTGTCCCCAAGGATCTTAACATTTTATGGGGTAGAAAATACAATGAGAGAGAAGAGTAAAAGATAGCACAGTTCAAGGATCAGGCAAGAGGCTGACATGAGCTTGTCTAGCCCTCAAGAGGGATATGGAAACTGAAAAGTGGCCATGTTCAAATACAGAGAAGGGCAGCCCAGGAATTTCTAGTGATAGAAATAAGAAAGAGTGGGAAAACACTGGCCGCTTATGCAGAGGACTTGGGACTGAGTAGTGAGGGCTATGGGTGAGTAAGAAATGACATGGGGAAGAGTGGATTGATTCAGTGGGCACTGGAAGATGATAAAGATACTTGAGCAGAGAAACAACAAAAGGCAACGTAAGAAGACATCAGCCACCACTTGCAGGGAAGGGGCCACTACAGCTTCATGTGATGAAGTTGAAGGCTGCAGGCTGGGTTTCTGAGCAGAAGCATATGCTGAGTCCCAGGTTGATGGTGAGTTCCGGTCAGGATGAACCAACCATTTAGGTTAAATTTCATTGTCCCATATCAGGGCAATAGGAGTCTTGATGGCCTTGAGAGCCATACAAAGGGAATTCGAAGGAGAGATGTGGTAAGGAAAATCTTCCACAGGAAAGTGGCTTTTTGAGATGACCTGGTAAGATGGTTATTGTGTTGTGGAAGGGGGGTGTGTGTTTCTACCCTTTCTCCTCCCTCCTCCTCTTTCTCTCACCTTGGGAAGCTCCACTGCTAACAGAGACCTGGATGGTTACTGCTGCATCTGGAGGCTGGTTTCCATGGGAACCTCCACTAGCATTCATCTTTGCCCTCATCCCATGGAACATAGTTCCCTTAGCAAAAGGCCTGTGATCCAGGCAGAACAATGGTACAGTCCTTCTGAGGTCAAGCGCCCCAACAGCCAAAAGTCAATGATGGGTCACTGACTCTTCCGTAAGAAATCAGAGTTACCTCTGATGCCCCAGGGCCCATCCTTCCCCATCCATCTCCTCCCCTCCATCGGGCCTGTCCTGCGCAATATAAATTATATTCTGAGGACTCCTTGATGGGCCCAGTTCAGTACTCGCCTTTCAGTTTTGGTCTGGGTTTCTTTTTCTGTCCCCCTGAGAAAGAATAGAGGAGTTTAAGGAAGCATCTGTCAGCCACAAATAACTAGAAGGTTGGACAAAACTCATTAGGAGGCCTCCAAATTTGTTCTTTCTGTGCCTTTTAAATAGCTAAACCAATCAAGGTCTCTCATCTCCCTTTTTCTCCCTCTTTTTCTTAACAAGAAGTGTAGTAGTAGCCTGTCCACAGGTAGTGTGTGCCAGGTACCATGCTAAATACTTTACCCACATTATTTCACATACCCTAACAACCGTTAAGATATATGTAATTATTTTCCACATTTTACAGATAAGGACACAGAGGCCCAGTGAGGGGTGGGTCATTTGGCCTAGGACAGCTAGTAAAAGCTGAGTTGTAACATGTAGCCTGGATCCCAGCTGCACTCTGGGTCCTACTGCCTCTCTACGAATCATAACATCCAAGCACTGGACCGTAAGGCCACTGTTAACTGGGAATGAGAACAGCAACCGCGCCTGCATTCTCAGATGCCATACCCTGCAAATGGAGTTTCTGCTTCTTGCATGGGTATGGCTTTGGGTTCAATTCACCGGTGACCCCCCCGCCCCCCCGACCTGTCCTCCGTCTTGGTGAAGCCGAAAGAGAGTGAGTTTTTCAGACAGACACCTGGATTTGAGTTCCAACTCTGCCTACTGTCTACAGGACTCCTACAAGTCACTCAACCCCTGAAAAACAGGGAAAGTGAATCCCCCATCCCAGGGCTGGGGTGGGGAGTTTACCTACCTGGTGCCTGGCCCAGAGTTATTTCCCTTAACGTTTTCTTCTCATTTTGCTTTTACCTTACAGGATCAAAACTGTTTGCTCTTTCCCTAGGATTGTTTCTAGACTTCACGTATTTTGTTTGAGGCTCTCCTGGGTCAGTGGTTCTCAAAGTGTGATGTCAGGACCAGGAGCATTAGCATCACTGCTAATTATTAGAAACTTATTAGAACTTATTAGAAATGGAAACTCTCTGGTATCACTTTCAGATCCAGAAACTCTGTCACCTGTGTTTTTAAAAGTCCCCCCAGGTGATTCTGACGTATGCTCAACTTGAAAGCCACTGGCCTAAGAGGTCACTTTAAGTAAGTAACTTTGAGTATCTGTAAAATGCTTTTACTTCACAGTATTCTCACGTATTTGAATTCTTTTGATTCTCACAAAACTATCCTACTAAACAGGTAAAGCAAAAACTCTTGTGCCTCCTTTTTTTTTTTTTAATGAGGAATTTGATACCCCAAAAGACAGCGGTCTCCCTTCAGGCCACATGGTCAGCAAGTCACAGACCAGAGCAGCCAGGTGGGCTTTCCCAGGTGAGCTCTGCCTTCCCCAATCCTGCAGAGCTCCAGAAACAACCTCAGGTGTTTGAAACAACTCTGCAGACCTCTTAGTCAATGTCAAACGAGCTAAAACACTGCAACTTTGCACAAACCACCTTCGCTCTCTGGACCTGAGTTTTTTTTTCTGCTGAGTAAGGTCACTGACTATAGCATCTCCCACTGTGTGTGTACCCTACACACATGGGTCTCTTTTGATGCTTAGGGATCCATGACCAGATAATCTTAGAAGTACCGCATCTACTTACGTCTCTTGGAAATTCTCAGCGCACAGTGATCTTTCAAAGGTTCTGAGAAGCCTTGCCCCAAAGTAACCTTTTTAAATCCATGTTTTCCAATGTTTATTTTCATGTTGTACTTATTAACATCCTTCCAGAAATCATGTTCCATGAAACAAATCCTGGAATCGCTGAATGAACTAAGCACTAAGAGGATGTGCTTCTAGGATTTTTCCAGTCTTCAGTTCCTTTCGTTAACTCACATCAGGAGGCATCAAAAAATCCATTCAATTCTTGTTACCACTTTCAAAGCTGGTCTTCGTTCACCTCCCTTTTGGGTAACTTGTGGTAGTACCTCTAAGTTATTTCATGACTTTTCTCCTCCCTTACTTTCCTATCTTTCTTTCTATGTTAGGTTACAGAGGAAAGAGTAGGTATCTTCTCCCTTGCACTAGCTTGTGTTTGAAAAAATATTATATATATATATGTATATATATATCATACACATATATCTATATATATCATATATAGATATATATCAAGATTTATGCAATGGTTATTAGAGAAAAAATAGATTTACTATCAAATTCACACCTGATTCCATGTTGCTTTATGAAAAGTTTCTTTGTCTAGGTGAGAATTTAAGTCATTCAGAAGCCAGGCTTTTTGATTCCACTTAGAGCACCTTCTCAAACACCCTAGCCAATGAGAGTAACCAGAGGAAACTTTCTCTATGCAATACCAGCCAGCATCTGCTTGGGGCCCTCATCTACACGGCATCAATCACCAGCTTCCCATCTGGACTGTAGTGCAGCGCCTAAGAGAAAGCCATCCTCCTGCAACAGACTTGCACAGACATTTCCATGGAACCTTCTTGGGTTTCCAGGATCCTTGATCTCAGGCCAACAGAGCAGTGGATTTCTACTGTGGGGAAGCCGGGGCTTCTGCCATTAGGGAGAGGGAGGGAACACCAAAGAGCAAGGCTGGTGATTCCACATGCTGGATGTCCAAGGATGAGCATTTCTTGCAACCTTTTCATGTTTATCGACATGCTGGATTTGAATTTTAAAAAGTGAATCAACTATATGTTTCTTGTGTGTCTTCTTGAAAAACACTTGTGACGCACCCTTTCCTCCTCTCTGCAAGGCCTTCCTTCACATGATTCCCTCCTTCTGGAATGTGTACTGTTGCCAGAGCAACAAGATCCTACCCCTCTTTCAAAGCCAGATTTATGTGTCACTTCTTTTATCATGCAGCCCCTAATCTCCTCAGCCAAAATGAGTATCTCTCTGATCTCTCTCCTGTATCATTTTGTATCTCCTGGAAAGTGCATATCCAGCCTACCTTGCAGACTGAGACATTGGACATGGGCAGCTGGCGGGGGAGGGTGGATATGTATACCCACCTCTCCTACTAATCTGTAACACCCTGAGTGTAGGAACCATAGCTCACCTGCAGCTTCCACCCTAGGGCCTGCACACAGTAAGTGCCCAGTAAATGTAGAGTTAAGAAGAGTTGGTTAAGAGTTAAGTTTGCCTTCGCTATCTTATTAGCCAGGGAGATCTTGGCTGCAGGGAAAAACCCAATCCAAACTGGCTTAGGCAAACAAAAGGGTTGGTTCGTGTTCCTGGGGACAAGTACAATGTATTAACCCATTTTCCTAGGAGTCCAGGGTAAGCCCTGAATTTAGTGTGGCCCAAATTATATTAGGGACCAGTTTCTGCATCTCTCACTCTGACTCTCAGGGCTAATGATCATTAAACCACTTGGGTCCTATGCCATTTTTTTAAAGATTTTATTTATTTATTTGAAAGAGAGTGAGAGAGAGAGTGTGTGCACAAGCAAGTGGAATGGGAGAAGGAGAAGCAGACTCCCCGCTGAGCAGGGAGCCCAATGTGGGGCTTGATCCCAGGACCCTGAGATCATGATCTGAGCCAAAGGCAGCCCCTTAACTGAGCCACCCCGCACCCCAGTCCTATGCCATTTTTGAATGAATCATTCTGAGCCGGGAAATGAAGTACTAAGAGCCAGACCCAGTCATATGCTTCACCATGTAACCAGATGATCAGCCCCATTTGAACTAGAAGGACTAAGAGTGGGGCAAGAGTGATTTTCCAGGGGCGCCTGGGTGGCTCAGTGGGTTAATCCTCTGCCTTCAGCTCAGGTCATGATCTCAGGGTCCTGGGATGGAGCCCTGCATCAGCCTCTCTGCTCAGTGGGGAGCCTCAGTGGGGAGCTTCCCCCTCCCTCTCTCTGCCTGCCTCTCTGCCTACTTGTGATCTCTGTCCGTCAAATAAATAAATAAAATCTTAAAAAAAAAAAGTGATTTTCCAGCAGAGGAAGGAGATATGGCTGTTCGGCAGGCAGAAGCAACAGATATCACCCCTACCGCCCCTGTAATGTGAGGAAGATGCCTTCACAGTTAGAGCTGTCAGACAATGGGATCATCTCTCCTGTAAGATAGTGAGCTGATCACTCATTTGTCAGAAATATCTTATAGAAAGGAGGAGGGATTAGACTTGTAAGGTTCTTTTCAACTTTCACATCCTTTAAGATGCAAAAGAATATTTAATGGAGAGAGAAACAAGAGAATACAGAGCTGCTGAGCTCAACTGCATTTTTTCTTTTTCTTCTTCTTCTTTTTTTTGTTTTGTTTTGTTTTGTTTTGTTTTGTTTTGCAGAGAGCCGATGTGGCCGTAGCTCCTTTAACTATCACCTTGGTCCGGGAAGAGGTGATAGACTTCTCCAAGCCATTTATGAGTTTGGGGATCTCCATCATGATAAAAAAGCCGCAGAAGTCCAAACCGGGGGTCTTCTCCTTCCTCGACCCTTTGGCTTATGAGATTTGGATGTGCATTGTCTTTGCCTACATTGGAGTGAGTGTCGTCCTCTTCCTGGTCAGCCGCTTCAGTCCCTACGAATGGCACAGTGAAGAGTTTGAGGAAGGGCGGGACCAGACAACCAGTGACCAATCCAATGAGTTTGGCATATTCAACAGTCTGTGGTTCTCCCTGGGAGCATTCATGCAACAAGGATGTGACATTTCTCCCAGGTCAGTCAGTTCTTCTCAACCCCTTTGCTCGATGCTTTATTTTTTCGTGTGGGAGGGTGGGGGGTGGAGAAAGCAAATACTTGAAAGTTAAGGTATAGGAATTATTTCCAGACTTTACTTGTATTTAGCTTTTCAACTACGCTTTACAGTCAACTGTCCAGTGTATGCTGTCGATTATCTGGATGCCTCCTGTGTCTGAGCCAGCTCTGTCGGTTACCTGATTGATGTGCTCTGTCAAGATTAACAGGCATAATCACAAGTCTGATGTTCTGTGGCTGAAAGGTTCAGAGAAGGGATGAGGGACAGTATGGTACAACTAACATTTAGTGAGCACCCAACGGACAGGGAGCCAGGTTTTGTGTCCCATGCTTGCATTATCTCACTGAATCCTCACAGAAGCATAAGGTGGGACCCTCATTATATCTTCTTTCATAAATGAGGACCACACGAATGTTGAATCTTGCCAAGGTTGCACCGCTGAGTAGTTAGGTGAGTTGAGATTCAGACCACCATCCTGTACTACTGGCCAAGTGATGGAAGGAGTGCTGAACTGAGTGGGTCCCAGCACTGGCAATAGTGTGCTCTGTATGGCCCTGAGCAGGACGCCTGACCCTGGTAGACCTCGGTGTCTTCATTTTTAGAGAAAGGGTTCTCTTCGTCTTAGTTCTGAGACAGACCTTGGAAATAATCTAGGTCCAGGGGTGATGTAAATTTGCTCCTTGTGGTTCAAAACGGGGATTTCTAAGGGGTACCTCAGATACTGCATTGAGAGAACCTGAGTGCCCAAATCAATGAGGTTGCAATCCCCGCCCCCAGAACCAAAGTAGTTCCATTTTGTCTGTTTTATATATTAGATTGTGAATACTGCTTCTTATGAGAAAAAAAAAAAATTCTGAAGCTAAGAAAGAAAAAAAAGAAGGCAGAATAGAAAGTAGGGGGCATGAAAAAACTTGAAATCTTCCAATCTGGACCAATCCCCACGTTTATTGACCTCCTGTCTTTGTGTGTCATGTTCTTTCAACTACATTCTGGAATGTTCATGCCACAAAGCTCCTTCAATTTACCTGATACACAAGCACTGACTATATTTCCTTTTCCTTTTACAGTTGTTCTCTATGAACTCCTTTTCCACTAGGCAATCCTTTATAGACTACCAAGTTTCTAAAGCACACAGGGAGGCATGACTTCGAACTTGGCTGTCATGAATCGATTTGCACACACTGTCACCCTCTGGGGGCAAAATGCATAACAGTTGAGCCCTCCAGGACCTGTGCTGGAGGCATCTTTACCACCTGTCTGTTTTGCGTTTGAGTGTCAATGAGAACCAATATTCCTAAGTAGCAATGGAATAAAATTCTTCCTAAGGAGCCTCCCTCAGGACTCATTTTGGCTGCTGTATAATTTAGGTAGTCTCATTGTTCACCATTATAATCTTGTTTTTCTTTAAATAAGAAGACAGTTGGGGGGTGGGGTGCGTGGGAGAGGAGGTGTGAGACTGGATGCTTGGCCAATACTGGCAAACACATGGTGAAGAGTAGACAGAACCAAGCAGGGGAAGGACTTGTTAAAAATAAATCAGGCCAGTAGATAAACAGTGGGAAGAAATGACTCTTAGCTCATCAGTATAATGTAGGGCCATCACAATATGCACGTGTCTAAAAAGACCCAGAGGTTGTTTTCCTCCATTATTTCCTTCCTCAGTGGGCATTTCGCCTCCTATTGTCTCACCTAAGTGGTTTGACCTCAGCATACGTTTTCATACTCCCCACCCTTCCACCCATTGTCTCCAGTCCACAAGAGCCTAATCCCATCAGGCCTGTTTTCATTGGCTCTGCACAGAATTTGGTCACAGTTGTGCACAGCTGCACAGCAGGTGCCCTCCTCAGCTGATCTGTGCATCCCCCACTGCACCACGGCCCCCAGCTAACCACTTTCATTCCTCTGTTACCCAGCTGGCCCCTGGAAGGGTATATGAGTTAGCGACCCCTGACTGCAGGAGAATTTTCACACTTTTTCTCCAGGCCTTCTGAGGGTTCCACTAGAGTATCTTAGGACCCAACACTGAGGTGAAGAGGAGACTGAACAGGGTCCAGCCCAGCCTCCTTTCTCCTAATCTTCGATAGAACACCTCCACTCGTTGCCTGTTTTTTCACTGGTAAAATGGAACAGTTCCCACCTCAAGTATTGCTGTGAGGTTTAAAATAGAATGATATATACAGAACCCATAATATAATAATATCCAGGAAGCACCATAAAACAAGTGCCATTTTTTATTATTTTATTGATTTTATATGTTGGGCTTCTACTCAACTTCACTAGAAGAAAAGGCACTCCCACTGGTTTGGAGGCCACTGGACTTCTCCCTTGCTGGGAAGTCCAGGGACAAAGCAGAAACAGTCAGTGGTTCACTCCAGAGACCAGCAACATCTGAATGCCTGAGTCCTCCTCCCAGGAACTGGGGAGAAGGATTTGTCATTTTGGATCAAAGAGACTGGCAGACAAAAGGGTAAACCTTCCAGAAGAATAAGAATAAGAATAAGAAGTTTTATCTACTTGAGGTGAACTTTTCCTTAGCAGGCCTACCCTAGCCAATCCCAGAGCTTAGGGGACTACAGAAACCCCCTAACAGTCGGAGAAGCATCATAATGTATCCTGGAAATATACACTACAGAGAAGTGTCTACTTTATCCCACTAGAGCCAGACAACAAAGAAAAGGATGCTTAGACAGTGAGCAGAGCCAGAGACTGCAAACATCAACAGAAGCTTTAGTTTTGCTTGTTTTGCACCAAGTTTCATGAGCTCCTGACATGCAGAGCCCTGTGCCGGGCAATCTGGGGCTATGGTGGGAAGAGCTTTAAGGGGTGTATACAAAAAACATCCTTCCAAATGAGCTGCAATTAGTTGTTCTTGCTGTTTACTTAAAGAATATATCATAAATCCTCACTAATTTAGATTTTCGGAAACTAAGTTCCATCAGAATTACATGTCTCTACACTCATACATGAGTAATTGTATCTCTTCATCTCCTCAAAGTTCATGTTCATGTCTGTTAATCAAAGCCAATAAAATATAGCTTAATGTGCTTCCTTGCAATGAACACAATAATCTGACCACGGGAATATGAACAGATAAGGAGTTGTCTTTCTTAGATTGTAAGAAGCATGGAAGCAGACAGTGGCTCATGGTTCAGTGGAGTCAGGAGCTGCTGTTTTGGGATTGTCTTGGCATTTGCTCATATTCACATGATGGCTACCCCCAGACATTGTGTGCCTGTTCAAGCAGCAAGAGGTGAAGAAGGATTGCCATTTCTAGCTCTTTGGATCAGAAGAACAAAAGCTTACCAGAATACCTCCCACAACAGCAGCTGATGCCTGCTTCTGTCTCAGTCAGCGGCCCGTGATCACTTTCTAGTGGCAAAGAAGGCCAGTAAGGCAAGAACTTGGGTGTTCTAGCCTCTAGAGGGGAAGGAATGCAGATGGTTGGGAAATCAACCAGCAGCATTGGCTACAGTGCCTATAGTTAATGTTTTCCGTGCTTACACTGTGAGTAAATAATCTGTGATCAACACATTCAATGACATATGCCAGTAAATACTCCTGAAATGCTTTAAAGACTCTTCCCACCTCTCCCTAAAATATTTATATGAGAAACTGGGTTTGTGTAAGCTATTTAACACTCAAAGTTAAAGTTCGGTTTAGCTATGATCACAGATTACAGTTTTTTGCATTAGGCTGATGGTGCGATTAAAATGCCATCCATGAATTGACTTCATAGGCCTGCTTCTCCTGTCTGATGACCTATTTTTAATAGATATTTAGATTCTTTTTCCCATAGAGAGGAACATTTTGAGAAGAAATATGCTAAAGGAGGGACAAAACCATCACAGGCAAAACGTATTTTTCCTTCAACTTTCTTTTCTGCACCCTCTCCCTCTATGTGTAGGTAGCGTCATTCACCTACTCAACAGATACTGCTAATTGTCCACGATATGCAGGGCATGATGCAGGGCGCTGAGTATATGAAGATACATCAGTGAGGAGCACGGGGTCTAGAAGTATTTGCTTCAAGGAGCTGTAAGATAGGCATTAAACAGGCAACTGTGGTGTGCTGCAAATTAAATGACCCTGCTGTGGCAACAGATAATAAGAGAAGTGGAATTACAAGGGACTGACTAAAGGAGTTCTGAGAAAGTTTCTCCGAGGAGCTGATAAGTAACAAAGAGGTTATCTGGCACAGAGCTGAGAGACATAAGAGCCACGTGCAAAGGCTCTCAGATGGAAAAGAGCTTCACTGCTTTCAAGGATGGAAGGGGTGACCCGTGTATGTGGCTTGCTGTGAATGAGAACAGGGGTCTGAGACAGCATCAGAGAAGTAGGCAGAGTCCAGATTATGTGCAGCCCTATACCGTAGTATAAGTTAAAGAGTTTTATTTTAAATATAATGGGAAGTCATTGGAGAGTTTTAAGCAAGGGAAGGATTGATTTACATGCTAAAATATCACTCTGGGGAGCTATGAGGAAAATGAATTGGGCCAAGAATAGTCAAGAGTGGAAGCAGAGAAACCAAGCAGGAGGATCTCATGGCCATCTAGGGGAAATTACAGTGATGGAAATGATAATGGTCAGGAGGATGGATTTGTGGGCTGCTTTGAAACTAGACCTGACAGGACTTGCTGATGGACTGGGTATATGAGAGTAAGGAGAGGGAAGAGGGAAGGTGGATCCAAGAGGTAGGGAGGTAGGGGGAGTTCAGAAAACATGGAACCACAGTTCCAGGGACCTTCAGCCTTGGGTGCGATCATTAGGATGATCGAGTATATACATCTCGTGTTATGCATGAGGAAACCAAGGCCTGAGAGCGCAAAGCGATTTCCTCTGAGGGGACCAAGACCATCCCTGTGGCCTGCTGATACCCAGTCCAGTGCCAACCCAGGGCTCCCCTGCCTACAAGTGAGCTACGAGTGAGCCTTTTTACTTACCTCTTTATTCCCACAGGTCCCACTTCCTCACTAGCTTGTCCATGGGGTCAGTACTTTTCTGGGTTCAGATGACCTTAGTAAGCAGAACAAGGGGGATTTGGAAAGTCCTAGGGGAATAGAGGAAAATGGGAAATTATGACTGTGGCTTTCAAAACTACTTTATTCTTGATCTTAAAATGTATCAGAATATATGATAATTATCTCACCTAGTGAAGATAATTAGTCTCAGTGAGAAGTCTCAAGTGGAGGAGTGATGGCACTTTGGAGATCTCTAAGAACCCTATACCACACACCACCACCCCCCATCAGCTAATCTACTTGTCGGGCCAAGCAACTGATTCACCATGGGAACAGGATAACCAATGAGCAGATCCCAAACTGATAACCAACGACAGTCTGACCTTTGCATTCACACAAAAGTTCCATAGCAACCAGTATGTAATGACATTAAGAGGAGATGAGAAATCCATCCCATCCACCTCCTGTTCTCCCACCCCCTCTCCCAGAGACAGTCATGCAAACCTCCTTCTCTTGCTCATCTTGTGTCATTTAAGTGCTGCGGGAGGAAAGAAGGGACTCTGAGAGTAGAAATTTAGGGAAATTGATAGAAGCTACCTGAAATCATAAAATATTTCACCTTTAGAAAACATAAACATCATATAGGACACAGATTCATTGCTTCAAGGAACAGTATCACAAGGATGTGTAGGCAATCATGATGCAAGAAGTGTAGATGCTTTGTTGCTTAAGACTAGGTGGAGGGGTTTCTGCAGGGACCACCTGCATCAAAATCATCTGTCCCTTGCCATTGGCCCTGATGAGGGCATTCTGCCAATGTGTTATGTGTGATCTGTGTAGGGACCATCTGGGATTGGCCCCATCCCTGGGGGGACTTCAGCTCAGTGTCTCCTTCCTTTTCAACTCTAATCCTCTGCTACCTAATGGCAAGACCCAGAGCCAGGCTTTAGTGCCCAGCATTTCACAGACCATTGAGAAGCACAAGAGTAGAAGTTTCAGAAGCTCCAGAAGCCACATGGAAGTACTAAAATGAATGCAGAGACAGGAGGATAAAGGCTTCACTGGGTACGCAAACGAAAAGCATCATTTTCCACATCTCAGCCAGCAATTCTGGCTATGAGAAAGAGAGAAGGAAAATGACCCTCTCCCTCTCTAGAGTGCTCTGTAAGTCCAAACTTTGAGCAGCTTAACTGAAAGCTTGTTTTGTTTTTTTTTTTTCTTTCAAAAATGGCAAAGGCAAATTTTTAGAAAGTGTTCCACTGAGCTCAAAGGGATGTTTAGAGCCATTTATTCACTCATTAAATATTTATTGAGCACCTATTATGCAACAGATATGGTTCAAAGTACTATAGGACATATCCCTGAACAAAGCAGACAAAAACTCCCTGCCCTCCCAAGAGTTTACCCTCTAACAAAAGGAGGCAAGCAATAAGCAAAACACCTGTAAAATATAATCAACACCCCCAACCCAATTTGCTAGGTGAAGCTTCTGGCATACAAAGTGGGGAGGGACTTAGCCAGGACTCACAGTGGTAATCCGAGTAAGCTCAGTAACACCAGAATGGTGGTCAGCTGGGAGCTGGGGTAAACTGAGACATGCATATGTCAGCCAAAGAAGGCAGCCCTCACTCGTTGGACAGTCACTGCATTGCTCTGGGAAGTCTGTGCAGAGGAAACAGCAACACACCAAGATTCAGTTTGTAGGCCACCAGCTGGAAATCCCTAGAAGAATGGCAAGGAGTATAATGTACCACTGTACCTTTAATGAATTTAGACATACTTGGAATATTTATATTTATGTATTTTAAAAGGAATTGTTCCCCTCCCCCTCCATTTTTGGCCCCAAGTATATGTTCCAAAATGTGATTACTATGTTTTTTTTTTCATCTTTGACCTACTGTAGAAAATCCAGGCCATGGATGGGGGCTGCACTAGAAGAAAGATGATCCTTATGTCTCTATAACAAAAAAGCCTGCCCGTGACTATATCTTCCTAGGTTCTACATTGTCCTGGAGAGAACCTCTTGTTTCTTTTTAAACTTTCCCTGCAGATACAGCATCTAGAACCAGAAGACCCAATTGTTCATCTGGGAGGAAGTACAAAATTCTACATAGGGAAAACATGAAAGCATTATTAATCAAATTGATGGGGCATGTATGATCATACTTCTAGAGGAGTCTGGTGGTTTTGAATATGAGTCAGGCGCACCATCCATCTGTGCCAATGAATACTTTTGCCCTAGGGATGTTCAAGGAAGATCATAGGCAAATTAAGCCCAAGGTATCGAGCAGAATATAATTGGTGTCAGGCACCCTAACACAGAAATGACAAACCTACGTGATGATACTCATGCTGTCTCTGGTGGCTTAAGAGGGCCTTAAAACAAGGAAGCTCAGTAGCTGCTACAGTCCCACCCAGGGGGGCAGTGGGAGTAGCTGCTGTCACAGGGGGCAGGCCCACAGCACTGGAGGTGGTGGTAAAGGAGTTTAGAAAGAAGTTCAGTCTCAGTAGACTATTAGCCCACTGGGTAAGTCACTTCCTCTATCTGTGTAGCTACTCCATCTTCAAAATGGCAGCAAAATGGTCCCTACTATGTCCCCAGACCCCTATCTAAGGTGTGTCTCCCTCTGATTCCCAGGTTCAGCCAGGGCTCCAGCCAAACCAAGTTGTGCTTTATTTTGTTTGCCCATCCCCTTGTCATCCCCTCTGATTGGAGGGACTACTCCCATCTTTCCTGCTCAACTCTTCCCCTCTTGCAAATACTGGCTTCCCAGACCCAGTTACTCTTCTGAAGCATGGTCATGGTTATGGCTGAAGCCTGGAATAGTGTTGCTGCCATTGGATCCTAGCAGCTGTCCAAGTGTGGGAAGATAGCTTCTCTGTACCTCAGTTTCTTCTTCTGGAAGATGAGAGTAATAAGAAGACAACCTACTGAAAGGGTATTAAATGACATTAATGCCCAGAAAGTTCTTCCTCTGGACAGGGCTGACCCACAGACAGTAAGAGCTGTTGACGCTGCTGTTGCTGTCACCACTGTCACTGCATATGTCTGAGAGCATCCTTTACCCACAGCCCTGCACTGGAGTTACTCTGGCTATTTCTCACCAAGATGCAGACTGGCAGGCTGATCTCTGCATCTCATCCAAAACCTGGCACCAAGGCGTTTTGTATTCAAATACATATTTGTTGAATTAATATGTCATTTTCTAAGCATGTCTTGTTTTTCATTTAATGGAGAGAAAGCAATCTAATGGAGAAATTTACTGGCTGTCAGTAACTACTTATGTCACATGGGGAAACTCAGTCCTGGTCTATGGAGAGATCTGGAGGAAAATCATGTGGAACTGAAGAAAGGGAATTTACGTAGACCCAGAAAACAAAGCTCCCCATCATCCTAATGTTGCCAGTTATCCCATTATTCGGGGTGCTCTAATCTTCTCTTGGCTCACAAAACAGTAGTTATGATTGCTTTCACTTGTTGCAACTACTGTGTGTCAGGCACTCTGGTGTGAGATCACATTATTCATCGTCATGACAATCTCTGCCTGGGTACATCAGCACCATTCTACAGAAGAGAAAACTGAAGCCCAGAGAGATTAACTCCCTTGTCCCTGGTTACCCTGCAGAGCTGAGATTATAGTCTGTATGTGTCTCATTCCATGATTTATCCTTGACACACTGCAGTCTTCCAAAACCAGAAATCTGAGGGTCCCTTAGGGTTCTCCATGGATTGTTAGAATTCATTTAAAAAAGGTACCCATCATCTTCTGTAGGGCTCCCTCACTCTGATTTTTTTAATGGACATTTCTTGCCATGGGTTTTTATTCCATTTTTATTCTTTACAGTCTCTTTGTCTTTAAAAGCCATCTCCTGAGGAAGGAGAGATGAGCACCCAGGAATGCACTCTACCCCCACCAAGTGGAAGTTCAGTGTGGCCAGCCAGAGCAAGAAAGATGTGAAACAGGGACAGAAGCAAAGATACAACTTGCGCCACTTAGGAGAGGCCAACCTCTTGGCTTCACCTAGGAGGCGACTATGGTATACAGTAGGTTTCATAATCACAACCCAAAGCTAGAGATGGCATTTAACCATAGCTCTTTAGGTAGGAATGGGGGTGGGAGAAAAGGAGGCAAAAAGGATCACAAATGGCCTTAAAATTATATGGGGGAGGGGGAACATCTAGGGTCCATACATTTATCCTATAGAAATTGTTGTGCAAATGCGAGAAGATGTATATATAAGGATGTCCCTTTCATTGTTGTTTTAAAAATCCGGCAGTAGCCCACTGTCCCTCAGTGGAAGTCTGCTGAAAGAAGGGATCGTTCATCATCCAGTGGAACCCAGGGCAGCTGTTTTGGTAGAGGAACAAGAATGCCTCTGCTGCTTTGTAAAGATCTTCAGGGTTGCCTGGCAGGGAAATAATGGGTTGTGGTCCCACTGGTCCCAAATTATAGGTTCTTTTCACTGCACCAGGCCGCCTTCCTGGAACATAGGGAACTAAGAGAATGCATAACTGAGGGCTAAACTCTGTGGCATGTGGATTTGGTGCCTAATTTTTTCTGAGAAAGGAGAAATTAGTGTGGGCTGTGGTGAAGAGAGACCTCCGGGAAGCATTGGACTGTGCCGTGAGAGATAAGATTTTCTACAAAAGCAAAGAGAAATGAAGAGGGAAATCTAGGGGCACAGGAGTGGGCACGGAGATTGCCATGAACAAAGGCACTGAGGCAGGCATGTGTTGAGCGATGGGACCTTTTCAATCAAGGCCTTTCCCAGGTACTCATTAGCCGAAGGTTCAGAGCTCACGAAGTTTAATAATAAACTCAATACTATGACTTTGGGGGACCTCTAACCTTTATAAAGCCATTAGAGCATCACCCAAGAAACGAAGAGTCTAAAATGGGCAATATTGGGTCAGTTCTTCATTGCTGTCAGTGAGAAATTCCCAGCTCCCGATGGAGCACCTTTATTGATTGGTGTTAAGTCTTGGTCTACAGTGGATAGAATGATGTTAGCCAGGTCTCATTTCTAGAATTCAGGGGATCCTGGCTGGGCACTCGGGGAGTCCTTGCCACTGCTGCTGTCAGGTTATTAATCTCCTGAGTGGCACAGAGGGGCTGTCAGGCAGAAAGATGACTTCCCTTCTGTGGAATTCTGGCTAGGCACCCACCTGATATTCATTTTCTCTTTCATGTCCTATTCTCTGTGTACATTCCCATTCCGAGAAAGGGGACGGAGAGAATGGAGAGGGAGTTTATTTTGTTTTGTTTCTGGTTACTGTGAGTGTATTCTGTAGGCACCAGGGAGCATTAATCATCAAATGTTTTAATTGAGTGTCATTTGGGGTCTAAACCTTGCCTCGGGCATAGTGCTAAACATTATGGCAGATGCAAAGAAGCAAGGAACATGAGTTCAGACCTCTGACTTTGCAAGTCAATGGAAGAACCAAGATACATAAGGAAAAAAAAACCATAGATAATAAAGCAGAATGTATAACCGAGTAATTCCCAAGAACAGGATTTATAGTCAACAGGTAGAAGGGAAAAAAAGATCACTGAGGACTAAAACAATCTGGGCTGGCTTATTGAAAAAGGAGAGACTTGGCTGGTCCTAAAGGATAAAGCTAAACTTACAGAAGAAACTCCAGGTAAGGCAGTTGGGGGGTGGAGAGAAGCCCAAGCGAAGAAGAAGAAATAACTGCATCTTGAGACCATACAACCATTATTCACAGAGACCTGGGTTTGAATCCTAACCCACCAGTTACTAGTTACAAGACTTGAGCCAGTAACTTAACTACCAAGCCTCAGTATCCCTTAAAAAACAGGGTCATTAATGCCAATATCATAGGATTCTTACAGAAATACATAAATAAAAACTAATGCATGTTGCCTAGCATATAACAAGGATTCAAGAATCTTAATTTTCTTTCTGTCCTTTTGAGTTGATCACATCACTTCCTTTCCACTTTGTCTCTGGCCTCTCACCAATCATTTATTCTCTGCTGAGAGCTTTCTGGGACTCACTGCCATCAATCTCTTTATCTGGTTGCCCTCCTGGCCCAGCACTGGCCTGAGAGAAGTCCAGAAACTGCTCCAGAAGAAGGAGGAAGGCTGCCAGGTACAGTGTCGTGACTGGAGGGTATGGACAGCATTACTCATCCCATCCCAGGGTTACATCTCACTTTAAGCCTGCACAGGAACTGGATCTGAGCTGCTGGCTGCCTCCCTTGCAAAACTCATCTCCTTGGCCTCAACTCTACCCTGCCAAACTACACTGTCCACCAGTCCCCTCCTCAGCTCCTGGGCATCTGATTTTGTTTCTTAGTGGTGAGCATTACAGTGGTTTTCTCTGTTCCCTAGAGTGACAGACACTGGTTTTGCAGGACTTGTAAATATGCAGCACTTTCTGAACAGGGTAATTAAGAGCACGAGCCCAGGAGTTAGGCCGTGGCTTATTTCTGCCTGGCACACTTATCTGCTGTGTGACCCTGGACAACTAACTTTGCAACTCAGAGTCTCTGTTACTATTGCTACATAATAAGTCGAAACTTGTGGCATATTATGCTCATGGAATCCGTGAGTCAGGAAATCTGAAACGCAGCGTAGTGGAATGCTTTAACCCTGCCTAAGGATGTCCAGGGCCTCAGATGGAAGAACTAAAAGGCTGTGGATGACTGGATAGCCGGGGGAAGGAATCAGATGAAGACTCCTGTACACAGCTGACAGGTGAAGCTGTTGCCGCACACACCTGCATGTGCCCTCTCCATGCTCTGCTTGGGCTTCCTCAGCATGAGGTCAGTTCCAAGAACAAGGCACCAAAGAGATGGCAGGCAGAAGCTGTATCACCTTATGTGACCTACACTGAGAAGTCACATAGTGTGACTTATGCCATAGTCACAAGTCCAGGCATATCAAAAAGGAAGGAACCTTTCAGTAGAACAAGTGTCAAAATCACATTGTTAAGTAAGACAGTATTGAGTAAGACAGATTGTTATGGCCATATTTGGAAAATACAATCTGTCATACCTTATATATAAAGAGAAGATAATCCTTTTTGGAATCATTGTAAAGATTAAATAAACTCTTATGGTACTTAATATGGTGCCTGACATGTAATCAGTAAAAGTCATATATTCATTCATTCATTCTCTCCCCATTCCTCTCTCTCCTTCTCCCTCTTTCCTCCCCTTCCCCTCCCACCCTGCCCTCCCTGCCTCTCTCCCAGAGTAGAGATATATACACATATATGGCATTTAGAGTTCGTGCTCATTAATGTATAGTTAGAGCTTATTAATATTTTGTGTCCATAATAGATTCTAGTAATTATTTGAGTTAATGAATCTACAGATTAGATCCCTAATGAATCTACACAACAGAGCCTTAAATGTCAGGTAGTTTCTTATCTAAGCATCTCATTTTATACTTCAGAAAACCAAGGTGGAGAGAGTTCACAAAGTGGGTTAAATTAACATTGACCATTTCATAGTCCAGACTTCAGTGAAGCAATTTTGTTGAAAATAAATCAAGTGACCCTAACAATGAGCAATTTTCCAAATGACTGATGCTTAGATTTCAACACTTTTCAGGATATGTAGGGCCTTGAACTTCATCATAACCCCTAGAGGCGAATGAAAAGAGACAGGAGGAACACAAGAGCTTGGTGTGTTCTCATTTTGCAGATCTGAACACTGAAGTGAGCCAGGTCACTGCCTTTGCTTTTTTGACACTATATATATTGTTCCTGCTCCCCACAGCCAAAGGTGCCGCATTTAGGCAATATTTGCTCAGCGAATCAGCAAAGCAGAACAGAGTCAGCAAAACTGAGATGATGTGCCTTTTCCTCCCTGTACTGAGAAGTAAAGCCAAGGCAAACAGAACAAAAGGGGAATGGTTTATTTTTCCTCAACAAAGCCATGTATAGAGCCTGCCTGGACAAGGACAGGAGTCAGAAGACATTAATTGTGGCCAGGTGATACCAGGCAAGTCACTTTCCTTCTCACACCTCAGATTTCACAGTCTGAATGATCTACAACGGAAAGCGTTTAGTGAGTCCTTCTGATCAGTTCTCTCCTTAGTACATGAAGAATACATGGAAATTAACAAATGCCAGGTCTTTGCTTATGTAACGTTTATAGTCAAACTGGGAAGATAGGACTAACATAAGGAACAGGAAACTTACTAAGTTCAGGTGTATCTAGGACCCCACATGCCATCCGTGCCATCCTATATCATCTGAAGGGAGAGATGGAGGTTGGTAGAAGGTCAGTCTTCATCTACCCATCTGGCTGGAGAAGGAGAAAGAGCAGACACATCATTAAACCCAAAGCAAACCCACCAGACCTCCCTACAAAGCCAGTGACTTTTACATTTCCCCGTATCTGTTGCATCAAAACTCAAAGGGGAAAAGGAGGATTTCATACTAACACAAAGAATCATTATTTATTTTTTTCAAACTGCAACCTCTTTTTTAATCAATGGACTTTACCCTCTTAGATTTGATTTGATTAGCATAGGAAGACTGTTTTTTATTATGTTACATTAGTCACCATACATCATTAGTTTTGATATAGTGTTCCATGATTCGTTATTTGCAGATAACACCCAACGCTCCATGCAATACGTGCCCTCCTTAATACCCTACATCAGGCTCACCCATCCTCCCACCCCACCCCCGCCTCTAAAACCTTCAGTTTGTTTCCTGTAGTCCATAGTCTCTCATGGTTTTTCTCCCCCTCTGATTCCCCCTCTTCATTTCTCCCTTCCTTTTCCTAATGTCTTCCATGCTATTCCTTACGTTCTACAAATAAGTGATAATTGACTTTCTCTGCTTGACTTATTTCACTTAGCATAGCTCCTCCAGTTCCATCCATGTTGATACAAATGTTGGGTATTCATCCTTTCTGATGACTATTATTCCATTGTATATATGGAATATATATGTAATATTCCATTGTATACATGGACCACATCTTTATCCATTCACCTGTTGAAGGGCATCTCAACCCCTTCTGCAGTTTGGCTATTGTGGACATTGCTGCTATGAACACTGGGGTGCATCTGTGGCCCTTCTTTTCACTACAACTGTGTATCTTTGGGGTAAATACCCAGTGGTGCAATTGCTGGGTCATAGAGTAGTTCTATTTCTAACTTTTTAAAAAGATTTTATTTATTTATTTGACAGAGAGAGAGAGAGATCACAAGTAGGCAGAGAGGCAGGCGGGGGGTGGGGGTGGTGGGGAAGCAGGCTCCCTGCTGAGCAGAGAGCCCAATGTGTGGCTTGATCCCAGGACCTTGAGATCATGACCTGAGCCAAAGGCAGAGGCTCAATCCACTGAGCCACCCAGGCACCCCTATTTTTAACTTCTGAAAGTTTTCCGAAGTGGCTGTACCAACTTGTATTCTTACCAACAGGGTAAGAGGGTTCCCCTTTCTCTACAACCTCTCCAACATTTGTTGCTTCTTGCCTTGTCAATTTTTGCCATTCTAAGTGGTATAAGGTGGTATCTCAATATGGCTTTAATTTGAATTTCCCTGATCATTAATGATGTTGAACATTTTTTCATGTGTCTGTTAGCCATTTGTATGTCTTCTTTGGACAAGTGTCTGTTCACATCTTCTGCCCATTTTTTGACTTGTTTTTTGGATGTTGAGTTTGAGAAGTTCTCTATAGATCTTGGATATCAGCCCTTTATCTGTAGTGTCAATTGCAAATATCTTCTCCTGTGTCATGGGTTGCCTCTTTGTTTTGTTGACTGTTTCCTTTGCTGCACAAAAGCTTTTTATCTTTTTTTAAAACTTCTTTTCTTTTATTAACATGTAATGTATTACTCGCCCCAGGGGTACAGGTCTGTGAATCATGAGGCTTACACATTTCACAGCACTTACCACAGCACATATCCTTTCCAATGTCCATAGCCCAGCCACCATATCCCTAAACCCCCACCCTCCAACAACCCTCAGTTTGTTTCATGAGATTAAGAGTCTCTTATGGTTTGTCTCCCTCCCGATCCCATCTTGTTTCATTTTTTCCCTCCCTACCCCCATGATCTCCCACCCTGCCTCTCAAATTCCTCATATCAGAGAGATCATATGATAATCTTTCTCTGATTGACTTATTTCACTTAGCATAATAACTTCCAGTTCCATCTACCTCGTTGCAAATGGCAAGATTTCAGGGGTTTTGATGGCTGCATAGTATTCCATTGGAAAGAACCTAGATGTAACAGAAGAATGGATAAAGATGATGTGATACACACACACACACACACACACACACACACACACACACAAAGGAATACCATGCAGCAGCTTTTTTGTCTTGATGAAATCGCCAAACGTCCTTTTTGTTTTTCTTTCCATTGCCTTTGGAGATGTGTCTCCAAAGATGTTGGGGTGGCTGATGTTGAAGAGGTTACTGCCTATGTTCTCCTCTAGGACTCTGATGGATTCCTGTCTCACACTGAGGTCTTCCATCCATTTAGAGTTAATCTTTGTGTATGGTGTAAGAGAATGGTCGAGTTTCATTCTTCTGTATATAGCTGCCCAATTTTCCCAGCACCATTTATTGAAGAGACTGTTTTTTCCATTGGATATTTTTTTCCTGCTTTGTTGAAGATTAGTTGACCATAGAGTTGAGGGTCCATATCTGGGCTCTCTATCCTGTTCCATTGATCTATGTGTCTGTTTTTGTGACAATACCAAGCTGTCTTGGTGATCACAGCTTTATAATATAGCTTGAAATCAGGCAACGTGATGCCCCCAGCTTTGTTTTTCTTTTTCAGCATTTCCTTGGCCATTCAGGGTCTTTCTGGTTCCATACAAATTTTAGGATTGCTTGTTCCAGCACTTTGAAAAATGTTAAAATGTCTATGCTTCCCAGAGCAATCTATATTTTCAACACCATCCTGAGCATAGGAAGATTTTAATTGTGAGTTACTGTTTTCCTCATATCTTCCCCACCTTTGACACATAATTTACTTAATTATTGTGAGGTCCAATGCACAATCAGTGTACAAATCAAAAATACATAGCTCAATTTTCATAAAGTGAAAACACCTATATGATCAAAACTAAAATTAAGAAATAGAATACTACCAAAATCTGAGGGACATGTTTTTGCTCCCTTCCCCATACAAGAGTAATCACTATCCTGACTCCTGACAACATAGATTAATTTTACTAACTGAGCTGTTTTTGAACCTTATAAGTAGAACTATACAATACATACTCTTTTTAAGTCTGGGTCTTTTTGCTCAATATTATGTTGTGAAATTCATCTATATCATCACATTCAGTTGTAGTCCATTCATTCTCATTTTTGTATAGTATTTCATCATGTGGATACATTGCAACTTATTTATCCATAAATAAATCCAGAAGTGTGACTATCTTTGCAGATGAACATTTCTGTTGTTCCCAGTGAGAGGCCATTATAAGTAATACTGCTATATTCTTGTAAAAGTCTTCGGATGAGCATATGGAATTTCTGTTGGGTATATACCTAGGAGAGGAATTCCCAGACCACATTATTTATAATTCCCTGTTACAGATTTGCCAAACTGTTTCTGAAAACAAGTTTACATCCTCATAAGCAATAGATGTGTTTAGTTGCTCACATCTACCTTTTTCATTTTAGCAAGTGGGTGCTGTAATATCACATTGTTTTTAATTTGCATTTGTCTGATGACTCATAGCTTTTTCATATTTATTAGCCATTTGTATAGCCACTTTCATGAAGAAGTAGGAAATTTTTTCCCACTCTTCTATTAAATTTATTTGTTTTTTCTTCTCGTTGTTGTATTATAAAGCACTCTTTATATATCCTTGGTAATGCATATTATCAGATGCCTGTATTATCAATACCTTCTGTTCTGTGGTTTGTCTTTTCACTATCTTGACAGTGTTGTATGATGAACAGAAATAGTTATAATGTAGTCAGTTTAGCAAGTTTTTCCTTTATGCGTAGGACTCTCTGTTTTGCTAAGATGTCTTTGCCTACCTCAAAGTCATGAAGATATTCTTCTGTGATTTCTTACGAAATTTTACGTCTCATATTTGGATCTGTGTGTCCAGTAGATATGTGCAAAGTACAGGACCAGGTTTATTGTTGTTTTTATTTTGCATATGGATTTCTTATTGAGCTATCATGATTTATTGAGGCCGTCCATTTTCCCCACTGCATTCCCCTTCCTCATAAATCAGGTCAACAAATAGAAATAGTTTTGTTTCTGGACACTTGATTCTGTTCTGTTGATGTACTTATTTATTCTTGCCCTACACCTTCCTAGCTAATTACTATAGCTTTATAATACCTCAATAACTAGTAACCAGTTGTCTGGAGAAGGCTGGTCATGGATGCTAAAACAAAGGCTGAATTATTCCATTAGGAGTAGGGGGAAATATAGAAGAGACTCTCATGAGATGATGTCTGCAGTATTTTTCTAACTGTAAGATACTGGGGCATTAGTGATTGTGGTTTTTTCTTGAAGCTCTCGAACAAATCAATAGCTGAGACACTGTCAGTGATTTTCTGGGCAGTGTTTCAAAATACCTACAAGTGATGGATAAAGCTCAAAACACTTCTGAGTACAGAAGGCATCCTTTAGCATCCAAACATGGAGCATGCAAAACTCCAGAGACATCAGAGAAAAGGCAGAGAAGGATTAATTCTCTTTCACTGAAAATTAACCTAAAAGAAAAAAATTCCATATCAAATGAGGTAGCAGGTAGTAGGAAACAAAAAGGCATTTTTTGTGCATTCAAAACATCATTGCTCTTATTGACTCTTAGTCTCAATTCAGTGCGTAAAGAAAGCTATAGATTGCACTGGAACACCATAAGATAGATGAACAAGTGAAAAATATAAAATTGTTTTTAGGTAGCATGTTTTGTGCCAGTTGAGTCTAAGGCTATTACTAAGTAATGGATGTGTTGGGGCAGTTAAACTAGGGGTATTGACTGAGTTTGAATCACTAAGCTCTCAACACCTGATAAAAATAAAAATAACTCACAGAAAAAGCAAACTCATCTACAGGCTTGAACCACATAGCAAAAACCGTCTGTGCAAAATTTGGTTTTATCTTGTGAATTTTCTATCCTTGTGTAAGTCAACTGTACTGAAATGCTAGGACTTCGAAAAGGATAAACATTGCTTTTTGTTGCAAAGTAAAACCCCCACACTCAATAAATCAGAACTGTACTGGCAAAAATTGAACAATTCCATCATTTGCTGAAACCTCTAAAACCTCAAATTTGTTTGAATACTTCTGTAAACAATTCAATCAATCCGTGTTGACAAAAGTATATGTTAGAGCACTTATAGTGGACTCAGGGCTGGGCTGGGTGAATGGGAAATTCTCAAGGACAATAACATGTGGTCCCCAAACACGTACACACACACACACACACTCCATTATTTCTTAATTTACTGGGAAAAAAATGCCCATTAAATAACCGAACTTGGTGCTAGCTCTCTTATCTCCATCCTTCAGCATCATAGCAGCCTTTACATGCTATTATAGTTGCTTTTACAGTACCTGTTCCTAGCCCACTGCTTCTGAAATTTGTGCATAAAAGTTATCAAGGGATTTTGTTAAAATGAGGTTCAAATTTATTAGGTTTGGAGTGGGGCATAGGATCTTGTATTTCTTTTTTTTTTTAAAGATTTTATTTATTTATTTGACAGACAGAGATCACAAGTTTGCAAAGAGGCAGGCAGAGAGAGAGAGAGAGAGAGGAGGAAGCAGGCTCCCCGCTGAGCAGAGAGCCCAATGAGGGACCCAATCCCAGGACCCTGGGACCATGACCTGAGCCGAAGGCAGAGGCTTTAACCCACTGAGCCACCCAGGCGGCGCCCCAGGACCTTGTATTTCTAATAAACTCCCAGATGAAGCCAATGCTGCTGGTCCAAGGACTGTATTTTGAGTAATAAAGTTGTAGGCTGACTCAGAGCTCCCCTAGAGTAAGGGCTCCATTGTCTTGCCCACCACTATAACCCTAGCACCTACCACAGAGCCTGGATGAATATACACTGAGTAAAGAAGTAAGCGTCTGAATATTACTTATGATTTGCATTTATCAATACATTTTTGCATTGGTAGACATGAAAAAAATTTAACAGTATGGACATAAATACCAAAATAAGAATAGACATGGCCTGATGAAGAAGACATGATGGAAAGATGTGGGAAGTAAAGTAGATGGGAAAGTACTATCAAATTATAAAGGGTTTTGAAAACCAGGCAAAGGATTGAATATTAGGCAGGAAATAAAGAACATGCCAGTATAATTTCCTAATATAAATCAGTATAATAATTCCCTAGTATAAATCAATATGATCTCCTAATAAATAGGAGAGTGGTGGACCAAGAATTTTAAGATGCTTAATCTGGTGGCATTTGGTCAAAAAAGCAGTAGGCAGCATAGTTTTTTTTAATTCTTAAGACATTATCTGTGCTTCCACAAGTCCTCTCTTTTCCTCAACTAGAATGTGAGCTACCTAAGAGCAGAACCCAATTTTTATTCATCTCTATATCCCAGTTTCCAGCAGAGGGGCTGGTGCACAGCAGTCACTTCAGAATGTTCCACGTCTGGATATGCCACTCCTGGTAGTCCAGCAGTGTCACTAAGAACCCCAAAGAAAATAAAAAACATTTCTGAGGTGCCTTGATTGTGGCATGCCATACAGAGTGTGAATAATGTAAAGAAGAAGGCAGGGGAATCATTATACCATAAGGAATCAGGTCAATAGAGAGGCAGGACATAGTTACAGACATCAGAACCATGGAGAGCTCTTAGTGAGTTGCTCTGACTCTCTGGGCCCTGTAATCCGAATTTGCTATCTGACTCTTAGGAGACCAGCGAAATTTAGTGGAGCATATTCATGAACCACTGATATAAAACATGAGAATTACTATAGAAATTATATATCATATTGTGCTAACTGATTACTACTACTTCATTACCTAATAAAAAGCAGACAACAGAGTTTATGCATATGACACATTATTATCTGTAAATGTCAATTAAAATAAAATGACAATAAACATGAACTCTGCTTCAAGACAGAGCCATTATTCTTGGAAAGCTATAGGAACAATATAGACCAGTTTGGTCTAATTATATTCTGATCTAACTATATCATGGGAGTACAGTGTTTAAATCAATGAACTCTGATAAAGATCTCCTATGTGTCGTTTGTATGAATATTGGTTTTCACGGGCTTCAGTGTCTCAACTTAGAGGATGCCTGTATTAAGAGAACCATCAGAATCTGAAAATGCAAATGTCTTATAGCATTTCCCTTTGCTAGATCATTTCTCCAAGGGAAATCAAGTAAGTGAAGTAGATTCGAGTTACTTTTAAAGACTCAAGAAGAGCTATTCCTCCTTAACAAGAGGAACATTAAATAAAGACCTGATGATCCTGTAGTCACCTCAATTTCCCTCAGATTACCACAGTTGCTGGTCTTTTGGTCATTTGGGTTACCCTCCCCAGAGGAGCAATTGGAGTTAAATTAAATCCATTTCCCTATAATTCATTGGTATTTTCTTAACAGTTGAATGAAAGAAGAAAAACAGCTGCCATAGTAAATCTTTTTCCAACTATTAAGACCTTTCTTATGTTAGGGTATTTTATATATATTTGGACCCAGAATTCTTCCTAGTTCCATTCTAATTTTGAAAAACCAATATGCAAAGATTCTCCAGTAATGAATATCATTAACCCTCAACAATATACATAACACAGTGCTAGAAAGTAGCAGGGGGTCATAACATCTATTCAGTATTCAACAAATATTTATTGAGGGCTTACTAAGTGCCTGCAGGAGAAGTGAAGTTCAAAGTCTTTATTTATAAAAGAGATTGGGAAAAAGAGGGAAACTTGCATTTCTTGATAATTTACCATTAGACATCCAGGGTGCTGGATTCCCACGTCATCTCCTTTAATGAACTTACAATTTAGTTAAGAAAGAATGAGAAGGATGATGATGTGAATAGTTTTAATGACAGCATTTAACATATACCATGCACATGGCACAGTTACAAATGCTTTGCATGCATTATCTATTTAAATCCTTAACAACCCCATGTTATTGTGTAAGAAGCCTATGCTTATGAAATAGGTATAACCACCCTTGCTTTAGACAAAACAACTGAGATTTAAAGATGTGAGGAGCTCTCTCTAGGTTGCACAGCTAATGAAGTAAAGAGTTTGGGTTTTAAGTCAGGTCTGACTAGCTCCAAAGCGTGTGTTCCTAACCATTCACCAGACTGGCTCCCTTACACTACAAATCACTTAGAAATGCCAAGGTCTGTCATATTCTGACCTGAACTCCCTAGAAAGGTATCTTTTGGCCTATTTAAGCTGAACCATTCACTATTCCCCGATCACATGTAGGCCTTTTTTTCACTTCTTATTGGTTATGGCTCTTTGAGTTCTTGTTCTTTGTGGTGGAGGGAGGGACTGAGCTTGACACTGAAGAATGAGTAAGACTTCAGTTGTGGGGGGAGGAGGAAAAGTTAGTTCAAGTGAGGAGAATGGCACACTCACAGTTCTAAAGAAGGACTAAAGATGGAGCATGTAGCCTAAAAATGGAACCACGAGAGACAATTTCTAGGATGGTGAGGTAGGAAAAAAGGTGAAGGTCACACCTGTTCTAGTTCCTGCCTGTCTCTCCAACCTCAATTCAGTGTACTTCTCCCTCCCTCTCTGTCTGTGCTGCAGCCACACCGGCCTCCTTGCAGTTCCTGATGTACATCATGCATTGCCCTTCTAGTTCAGAACCTTTGTTTACAGTTCTCTCTATCTGAATGTTGCACCATCCATTCCACATTCCCTGATGTTTACAATAGCAATTAAGTAATGTAATAACTTATTTGTACTGAATGACCATCACTCATGTTAGAAGGTAAACGACACAACTCCTGTGCATTTGACTTCCTATCCTCCAGTAGCTGTCTGGCATCCATCCCAGTGTCTGGCTCATAGCACATACTCAATGAGTATTTGCTGAATGAGGGGATTCTCTTACCAAGGATTTCTGTAAGAGCAGAGATTATCCTTGATGTTTCACCAGAGCAATTGTAGTACTACCAAATGAAAAAAGGAAAATTTCAAAAAAAACATGGTAGTACTTAGCTTTATAGTTGTATCTGTCTCTAGTCTCAACCAATGTGGATATCATACCCTAATCTGTAATGCAGGCCAGGCTCAGTCTGCAACTTCAAGCAGTCTACCATACGGTTACTTAAATGCACTGTTCTAGACCCTGTGTTATGCACAAGAGGGGATATTGTGATAAGTAAGACATATTCTTGCCCTCAAGGGGTCCACAGTCCAATAATTGGATAATTATAATGCACTGTGATGTGCACAATGTCAGAGGAAGAACAGGACATTATAAGAGCACAGAGCAAGGGCCTAAACCCAAATTATAGAATAGGCCAGGAAAGGCTTTGTAGAGGAAATTGCATTTAAGTCAAGACAGAAAGGAAGAGTAGACACTACCCAAGTAAAAAGGCATAGGAAGGTATTTCATGCAGGGATAGTCTATGCCTTCTGAGCTACTGTTAGGAACTTGGATCTTTTTTTAAATTCCAATTGTGATAAGAACACTTAACACAAGATCTACCCTGTTAACAAAATTTTAAGTGTATGTTATTGTTGGTGATAGGTACAGTGTTGTATAGCAAATCTCTAAAACTTGTTCAACTTACTTAACTGAAACTTTATGCCAATTAATTAGTAACTCTCCATTTCCTCCTCCCCCTACCCTTGGTCACCACCATTGGGAAGTTTAGAGCAGGGAAATGATTTACATTTACATTTTTCAAGGATTTTCCTCTAACTCAGTGGTTCTAGGTCAGAGATGATTTTGTCTTCCAGGTGACATCTGACAAGGTCTACAGATATTTTCAACTAGCAAAAATGGAAGGAGAGGCTACTGGAATCCAATAGATACAGGCCAAGGATGCTGCTAAAAACCCTATAATAGAGAGGACAACCTTCTACCACAAAGATTTATCTGGTTCAAAATTTTAATCATTCTGAAGCTAAGAAACCCTATAAGCTGGAGATGAGCCTCTACAGACTTAAAGAGGGGAGCTCAGGCAGGAGGTTAGTGCATTACCCTAGGCAAGAAATGATGGCTTGGAGTAGCTATGGAGTTGGTGAGAAGTGGTCTAACCCAAAATGCATTTTGGAGATAGAAAGAGTGGGATTTCTGATAGATTGGAAATGGGGTATGAGGGATGGAGATCAGTTAATGTTTTAGCTTTCAGTAACTAAAAGAACAGTGATGCCATTTACTGAGATGGAGAATGTTTGTGAAAAACAGACATGGAATGGAGAGAAACAAGGCTTCAGTTTGGAACAGATTCATGAGTTTGGGGTAAGGGAGAAGGTCCAGCATGGCCTTAAACATTTTAGGAATCATGCATATACAGTATATAAAACCATGGGACTGGATGAGTTTAACTTGGGGGGTGAGTCCAGAAAATGAAAAGGAGAGATCCAGGGGGGCCTGGGTGGCTCAGTGGGTTAAGCCTCTGCCTTCAGCTCAGGTCATGATCTCAGGGTCCTGGGATCGAGCCCCGCATCGGGCTCTCTGCTCAGCAGGGACCTTGCTTCCCCCTTCCCTTCTCTCTGCCTGCCTCTCTGCCTACTTGTGATCTCTCTCTGTCAAATAAATAAATAAAATCTTAAAAAAAAAAAAAAAGAAAGAAAGAAAGAAAGAAAAGGAGAGACCCAAACCCTGAACGCTTTAGCATTTAGATGTCATGAAGAACCATCAGGGCTGAAAAGGAACAGTGAGGAGAGAGGAGAACCAGGGATTGTGTCCCAGAAACCAAGTCAGAGCAGGGTATCAAAGAAGATGGCATAAACACCTTTATCAAAGGTTGCCATGCAATCAAGTAAGGAAACAATTGGAACTTGGCCACTGAACTGTACCAAGAACTATGAGCTAATGAAATCACTGTGTTTGGAAAACTGGAACAAGTATATGATATAAAAGTTATTTGTATAATTCTTTCTATAAAAAGTCTAACCTCAAATTTCCATGTCTTCTTCTCAGAAATGCATATGTATATACTAATAGGTTATGCCCCTCTGCAATCATTTCCATAAAAGAGAGGAAGTAATAAGCAAACTAAAACCTTTAATTAAAATTCACAGATTGAAGGTAGACAGATTTTTTGCATGTAGTCAAGATGTGATTAAACTTACTGTGTTAGTGATTCATAGCTCAAGTTTATCAAGGAGACCAGCTCAGCCTCTAGCCTTATGTATGATACCTGGGTGTTTGGAAATGGATAAACCCAGAAATCATTTTAATGACATCCCCCTGGATTCAAGCCAGCTTTCGTTCTTCTCTGATGCTTTAACTTGGAGAGATAGACTCATTCTAAATACTACCCTTAATGACGCAAAGTACAATTCCCTCAAATGATATCTGATCACCCCTTTGGGTTCTCCTAATTTCCCAGTCCCTTCATACCTCTGAATAAGGGGCTCTCTAATCCTAAATCAATCAAACTCCTTCTCTGCCCTTCTTTAGTTGATTACGTAAAACATTCAAGTAGGCTAGAAAAAAGTCACACACAGCCTCTTGACCAGGCTTTGGACTCAGATCCTCCAAGGAACTTTTAGGATAGGGGTAAAATAAATATTGGGAGGAAACATGAGGGAATGATACTCTGGGGCCTCACCTCTGATTCTCTTAGTACAATATGTAGGAGACAAAATTAAGGTCAGTGATGTAGTGGGTTGGTTTGGAAACCTCTGAAGTTTAGAGTGGGTCCATCTTCAAATGGAAGGATGGGTGGTGACAAATGGCAAACATGCAATAAATGGTTTTCATCGTAATAATCACTACCACTGTTTAACTAGTATCTGTTAGCATTATCTCATTGAATCTTCATTACCAACATATTGAGGAAGCAATTATAACTATTCCATTTTTATAGATCAAAAAAAGATGCTCAAGAAGATTACATAAATTGGCCAAACCACACAATTAATAAGTCCGTCAATCTGACTAAAAACCCACAGGGTCAATTACAGTTCTATCCTGCCAAAGCAACATAGTAGAAAGAACCCTCAGTTTGCACTTGGGGATTTATTTGCCTTCTAAACATAGCTCCAACATTAATTCTGAGGATGACCTTGGGAAAAGTCATTTAATCTCTCTGAACCTCAGCTGATTTTCCTTACCTATAAAATAATCAGGATGACTCTGATGATCCCCAAGGTACCTTCTGGCACTTGAGTCTCTGATTCTAACTTGTGATATTAGAACTTTAAGTTCTCTCATTTGTAAAGAGTGCTTTGATTTTCAAAATACAGCCATATATTATTGTATTTGATCTTTACAACAACCATGAGGCAGGCAAGCATTACTCCCTTTCTTGTGTTTTACATACAGGCAGGGAAAAGACTCAAAATAAAGTAGGTACTCTTGTCTATAGTAAACACAGCTGCTCTCCAGTCCACTCCTGTCATATTCCAGCTAGCTCTCCTCCTCCTTTATTACAGGAACTTTTTCTCCCCCATGGGACCTACCTGATTTCTCATTCCCAGGAAGGTTTTCATTACTAATTTAAATGTTAACTGCTAAGAAGGTGCTAAACCACCAAGGTGCTAAACAGGGGCTGAGGGACTGGAGTAGGGCAGACCCAGCTCCCCAGGAACATGTCTAAGAGTCCATCCAGACAGGATACAGAAATAGTAAACAGTGGAATTTCCAGCAGGCTGGGAAGTGCAAAGTTGTAGATGTCACTATCCACAGCTATGTAGCAACCGGTTCTATACCAGTGATTATGGGAAAGATTCTACTAAGAATATTTGCTTCTTCCTAGGACTCCCCATCTCAGGAAATGTCACCATTTTCTTCTGAGATGACTTTTTTTTTTTTACTCTAAGTTTTGGTGTTTTTTTTCCTATTGATTTTTTTTATTTTTTTACATTTTTTTTATTTTCAGCATAACAGTATTCCTTGTTTTTGCACCACACCCAGTGCTCCATGCAATCCGTGCCCTCTCTAATACCCACCACCTGGTTCCCCCAACCTCCCACCCCCCGCCACTTCAAACCCCTCAGATTGTTTTTCAGAGTCCATTGTCTCCCATGGTTCACCTCCCCTTCCAATTTCCCCCAACTCCCTTCTCCTCTCTAACTCCCCTTGTCCTCCATGCTATTTGTTATGCTCCACAAATAAGTGAAACCATATGATAATTGACTTTCTCTGCTTGACTTATTTCACTCAGCATAATCTCTTCCAGTCCCGTCCATGTTGCTACAAAAGTTGGGTATTCATCTAAGTTTTTATTTTAATTCCAGTTAGTAACATACAGTGTAATATTAGTTTCAGGCATATAGTATAGAAATTTAACACTTCCGTACATTACCTGGTGCTTATCACGAAAAGTACACTCCTTAATCTCTATCCACCCCCAACTCTGGAAACCATCACATTGTTCTGAATAATTAAGAATTTGTTTCTTGCTTTGCCCCCCCTCATTGTTTTTTCCCCTTTGCTTGTTTGTTTTGTTCTTAAATTCCTTCTGAGATGCCTTAACCAGAAACCTAGGAGGCAAGGAAAGGGAGAGAAGATACCCTAGGGATTAATAGGTGAACTCTGGACTCAAGCTACGTGTGTGCTGATGGGTAGAAACCTAATCTTGCCAAGCTTCAGTTCCCCATTCCTAAAATGGAGCTAAATACTACTTCCTTCATAGTATATGATGAGGAATGAATATAAACAGCATATATATATATATATATATATATATATATATATATATATATATATAATACCTGACAAAAATAGTCAATCAAAAAATGGAGCCCTCAAAACTCAGTGAGCCCTCTCCTTCACCCTCTATATTCACACAGCTTTCCCATACGAGTCCACCTTCCAAATCTCTGTAAGTCTTCTCACTTTCCACCCCTGCTGCTCTGTCCATGTACTCATCACCTCTGATCTGGGCACCAGTATTGCCTGTTCATCTCCACACCCCATTCTTGTTGCCAGCTGACCCTAATCCATCCTCCACTCTGCAAGGTAAAGTGATTTCTAAGGACATACAGATTTCTCATGTTGCCTCCTGCTTTTTGCCCCTCACTGTCTTTTTCTGCCACAGAATCCTTCTGGTACTACCCAGGACCCTGCATGGCCTTCTCCTTGGCCTCACTTCCTGCTGCCCTGTACCGTCCCAACCAAGGGTCCTGCTGTATCCCTCTACCGTTCCTCTGTGGGGGAAGCTCTTACCTCTGTCATTTCCACATCTCTGGTGTTAGTTAGTTATTGCCTTTTACAACCTTCCCCACAATAGAACCTTTCCTGAACTCATTCTTTAGGTTTCAGCCCAATCAGTCCTTCCTCTGGTAAGCCTGGGGAAGTGTCATCAGCACAAGGCCCAGCCCAGAGAAGGTACTTAATGTCTGTCAAATAAATGGCGAAGAGTGACCACATCAAAGTCAATTCAATCTTGACTCCTTAAATCCCTAAAGCCTGAGAGCAAGCTGGGCTCTCGGTCTGGGCCAGGATTCAGCTTCTAGGTGATGTCAGGACCCAGAGCTGTGAGATGTGATATAATGTAGGCCCTTCCCTGACATTCCCGCAGGGTCAAGGACACATGTGCAGTAAATGACTCTCAATCCTCTCAGCCCCCCGAGGACAGACAGGTACCTAAGACACATGTTCTCCCCTCCTCTTACTCTTTTCCCAACTGCACTTTCCTTCCCACAGGCTTCCCTTTCTCACCTAAACCCAACCACTGAGACACATGACATCTCTTATGGGAAGAAGTTTTATCACATCTCTGGAAAATTCTTTTCTAATCTCCCCTAGCTTTAAAACCCTGAGTTTTCATGACTGCTAATTAGAACTGTCAATTCAGTATAAGTCATTGGAAGTAGTAGAATCTCTTGGAAAGAAAAAAGAGACTAAGAAATTATTTCAGCAATTTTCAGAGTGATTTATGAGGTATATTGTTGATTATCTTATTAATCTCTTTTTCAAATATATGCTGAAAGAGAGCTAATGTTCTCTATAATAAACCAGCAAAGTACATGCAAATCCCTATTAATACACTAGTGCTGGGAACACACGGGGAGGGGAGGGGTGCGATATAAGCAGAGAACAAATGTTTGGCATCTAAAGTGAATTTTGTTTTCAACTCTGTGTTCAATCCAAGGAGCATTTGTTGAGTGCCTAATACATTAGGGGTTGTGCAGGAATCAAAGTTGAAGGTCCTACCCCTGCCCTCCAGTTGCTTGTGATCTAGATGTGCAGCGTTGGAGCAGGACAACTCTAGAAACAGGCAGCACGTGAGGCTGAGAGAGAGAAAGGGTGCAGGCATGGAAGGCTGGAGAGAGAACAGCACACAGTTGTGGACAGTAAGCGTGAGGGCAGGTACTGAGGCAACCCCAGCACAGTGTCTGGTGTCTCCCAGCATTTGGCAGAGTTGCAGCAAGGATGAAAGGACGGCTGGGTCCCACTTCCAACCCTGCCACTTAGAAACCACCTAACGAATCACTGTCTTTTCTGAACATCAGGCTTTTCATCTGCAAAACAGTGACTATGAAGTGAAAACCTCTTCTTAGGGGCTTGTAGTGGATGAGAACTTGTGGTCACCATGAATGCTGTTATACCAGATAGACCCAGCTCCCTTCCTCATATGCACAGGGCAGGATTGCTCATCTCCTTCCATACTGGCCAAGGAAATAAGAACAAAAGGAACTTTTGTCCCTACTTGAAGAAGCTTTAAGACCCTGTGCACAACTGGGGATGCTCCAGAGCCCTTTGTTGGTCTTGACCTCAGAGGGAGGATGAGGGGAAAAGAACCCCCAACCAACCCACCATGTACATGTGGGATGAACAAGAAATATGCCGGGAATATAACAACTACTGGCAAGGATGTGGGGAAATTGGAACCCTTGTGTACTATTGGTGAGAATTCAAAATGGTACAGCCACGGTGGAAAATGGCATGGAAGTTGTTCAAAAAATTAAAAATAGAACTTCCATATCATTTAGCAATCTTTCTTACTTGTGGGTACTTATCTAAAAGACTTGAAATCAGGATATGGAAAAGATACTAGCACTCTGATACTCTTCACAGCACTCTTCACAAGAACCAAGATGTAGAACAATGTAAATGTCCATCAGTGATGAATAAACTGTAAAAATGTGGTTTATACATCCAATGGAAGACTGTTCATCTTTAAAAAGGGTGGGAGACATTCTGCAAAATGTGGTGACATGGATGAACCTTGAGAATATTAAACTAACTGAAAAAAGCTAGTCACCAAAAGACAAATGTTGCATGATTCCATTTATACGGGGTGTCTCAACACAGAGTTGAATGGTGACTGCCAGAAGCTGGGGAAAAGGGAAAATCTGGGCTTGCTAATAAATGGGCACGAACTTTTAGCGAAACAAGAGTAGGTTCTAGAGATCAGCTGTACAACATTGGTAGTTAACAATATTATACACTTAAAAATTTAAGAGAGTAAAAAAAAAATTTAAGAGAGTAAATCTAATGTTGAGTCTTCTTTCCATAATAAAGTAGAAATTTTTTTTAAAAAAGAAGTAAAAATACCTGGATTGTTTTTAGCAAGGTTTTGGGGATTTTTTGTTATCAAGCATAATGTATCATAGCATATAGATTTAATAAAGAGAGACAGCCCTTCATACAACCTAGGGCTTAAGTAATATAATAGCTAGCAAGGGGACAAAAAGGGATTGTACCTGGCTGAAAGAGTTGGGAAGATCTTTTTGGAGATAATGTCATCTGAGATGAATTTTGAAATTGGGAAGGATATCTAAGGATACACAGAGAGAAAGAAAAAGAGAGAGAGAATCAAGAAGATAAAAGGTATGTAAGAATGAAAGCACTCAGTATGGACAGGGAAAGAGAGTGTAACCAGAGCAGTTATAAACTAATAAGAGTAGTAAGAAAAAATAGCACGGATTAGGTACTTACTATATACTAGTCTCCATCCTGCATGATTTACATGTATTTATTCTTTATCCCTGTATCAGTTTTCAATTAATGCCATAACCAAATGTAGCAGCCAAAAACAACACAGATTTATTATCTTACAGCTCTGTAAGTCAGAATTTCCGTATGAGTTTCACCGAGCTAAAAATGTTGTGCCATGGCCATGTTCCTTTCTGGGGGCTCTGGGGCAAAAGTCATTTCCTTGCTCATTCAGGCTGTTAGCAAATTTGAATTCCTGTGGTTATAGGACCCAGGTCCTTGTTTCTGAGGAAACAAGGGCTTCAGCTGAGAGCTTTCCCAGCTTCCTCATTCCTTGGCTCATGAACCTTTTCTTTTCCTTCGAATCCAGAAATGGAGGACCAAGCCCCTCTGACCCTTTGAATCTCTCCCGGCTCTTTTTCTCTCTCATCTCTTTGAACAACCCTTTTCTACTTTTGAGAAGCAATATGATTATGCTGAGTCCGCCTGGAAAATCACCCTGCTTTAACATCTCTGACCTTAATTCTATCTGAAAAATATCTCTTGCCATCCAATGTAACATAGGCACAGGTTCTAGAAACTGGATCTTGTCTTTGGGGTGCCAGTTTTCTGCCTACCACATCCCATTTCAGAGGTAAGAAAACAGGCTTCGTGCGGTTAGGTAACTTGTCCAAGGACACCACCTAGTTCTTGGCAGATGGCTTTTGATGCCAGCTTTATCACTAACTTCACCAAGAGAACATAAAGGAGAAAAGTGGAGCATGAGGCTAGAACAGAACCATAGGTTAAGGATTTACTGTAGTCACCCCCACATGGCAGCCACAAGACATGGTTTAGAAGAACCAGTCACACTTCAGCTTTCTATTGCTGTCTAACAAATTATCACAAACTTCACAGTTTAAAAGAACACTTATATATTACCTCCCAGTTCTGCAGGTCAGAAGTCTGATATTGTCATGACTTGCTCTCCGCTCTA
This sequence comes from Lontra canadensis, assembly GCF_010015895.1. Taxonomy (NCBI): domain Eukaryota; kingdom Metazoa; phylum Chordata; class Mammalia; order Carnivora; family Mustelidae; genus Lontra; species Lontra canadensis. Next base: position 19,343,230 of record NW_022630999.1, read on the forward strand.
CTTCTTGCAAGACTGAAAGGAAGGTGTTACCCAGCTAAGTTCTCATCTGGAGCTCAGTGTCCTCTTCCACAGCCATTTCTGTTGTTGTCAGAATTCAGTTCTTTGCAGCTGTGGGACCAAAATCCCCCATTTACTTGCTGGCTGTCAGCAGGGATACCCCTCAGCTTCCAGAGGTCACTCTCAGATCCTTGCTCCGTGCCCCCTCCCTCACAACAGTTCCCTGCCACCTCAAATCTCTTTGGCTTCTTATGTCACCAAATGGAGGAGGCTCTTCTTCTATAGGGCTTCATGAGATTAGATTGGGGCCACCCAGATAATGTCCCTGTCTTAAATTCCAATGATTAGTAAACTTTTTACATTTGCAAAATCCCTTTTGCAATGGAATATGACAGAATCATAAGAATAACATGGGAGAGAAGGGGAAATGGAGGTCATGGGGCCATCTCAGAATTGTGCCTCCTACACATCCCATGAAAAATGGGACAAATAACACCATGTTATTGAACATATGAGGAGTACAGAAGCAAGGATGGATGCCAGGGCCCAGATTTGGGTGACGAATTGAATGCCACGTCTTTTTGAGAACTGAGGTAGAAGATCACCTCCTGTCTCCTGACAGTGAGGATGAAGTTAGAGATTTCTTAGTGCCTCTTCCAGCTTATGCATGGCCCAGAACAAGTCCATACCAAAATGCAGCTCCATTTATATCCCTGTTAGTGGGAGGACATTCTTGTTGAGAATTCCTGAGGGAAAAGGGGAGAAACCCAAAGTTAGTATTCCATACCTTGAATAATTCAGGCAACCTTACGACAGAGATTCATCAAGAGTGGGAGCCTTTCTAAATTTGTGAAGACATCAGCTTTTACAATATTTTTAAAGAAACAAAGTTTTATTATTTTAACTTCACACATTACTTTGTTCTATGGCAACCACTTTTCAGAGCAAAGATTCTAGGGAACACGATTTTAGCACTATGTAAGAATCATGGATCTATTGGAGATACCAGTTTCTCAAAAATGGATGCTTCTGAAGTTTTTGAAATTGGTCTGTTAATTCATCAATAAATGATTCCTTATGCAATCATATTTTTGCTATTAATTAGCTCAAGAAATAATTTTCTTTATAGATAGCTTAAAGGAAAACATTACAAATTGCCTACTTATGGAGTTCCACGTTCACTCAGCAAATATTGAGACTGCATTAGGTTCTAGGGAATTATGAGGAAATCCAAACTATCTTGAACAATTTAATAATTTAGTGTAGTGGTAACAGTGAAAGAGAGCAGAACAAGGAGCGGGACTGAGGGAGGAAAGTAGAAGAGTTCAGAAAAATTAGAAAGGAGGGTGAGAAGCAACAGGCAGGCTTTTCAGAGGAGGAGTCACTCGGAGCTGGACTTTTAATTGTTAAATCCAGAGCCCATGCCCTGGCTTCAGACACTCTGATTGATCTATTCCTTGCCTCATGCTCCATACTCACAGCTAATTACCCTGAATACATGAAATCTACTCTTGCCTCAGAACCTTTGCACTTCCTGTTTCCTCTGTCGATAATGCTGCTCTTCCAGATTCTTCACACACCTAAATCATTCTCAACCTTCAACTCTCAGTTTAAAAATTACCCTCTCAGAGAGGTTTTTCCTCACTTCCCTGTCTACTGATCCCTTTCTTTCCTCTTCCTGAATCCTTGCCAAGCACCAGGTTTGTGGTGGAAGAAAGACAACAATACTAAAATGGCTGCCATGCTAATATCTCTATTTTACAGTTGAGTGTGCCAAAACTCAGAAAGGCTAAGTCACTTCTCCAAGGTCACACAGCCAACGGGAAAAGAAGTTGAGATTTAAACCCAGATAGGAAGATCTCACAGCCCGTAATTTTAGCCAGTATGTCCTAGGTTGCCTTCATGTTATAATCACTACAGGTATTCATTTAGAAAATCAGAAAAGAGAAGAATGTGGAAAAGAAAACCTGCAATTGAGCCACCTGGATAACTCCTGTAATATCTTAGTTTACATACTTTCAGACATTTAATCTTTGCCAAAGTTGTTTTCAAACAGGGCCATATGCCAACAGATATATAAAAAGATGCTCAGTGTCACTAATCATCAGGGAAATCCAAATTAGAACCACTACAAGATACTACCTTGTATGTGTCAGAATGGCTAGAATCAAAAAAAACATGAAATAATAAGTGTTGGTGAGGATATAGAAAAAACAGAATGTTCTTATGCTAGCGGTGAGAATGCAAACTGGTTCAGCCACTGTGGAAAATACTATGCTGGTTTTTCAAAAAATTAAAAATAGAGTTACTTTATGATCCAATAATTCTACTACTGGGTATTTATCCAAAGAAAACAAAAATACTAATTCAAAAAGGTGTGTGCACCCCTATGTTTGTTGCAAAATTATTTACAATAGCCAAGATATGGAAATAACCTAAATGCCCACTGATAGATAAATGGATAAAGAAGGTGTGGTTTATAGGGGTGTCTGGGTGGCTCAGTAGATTGAGCATCTGACTCTTGATTTTGGCTCAGGTCATGATCTCTGAGAGATCAAGCCCCATGGAACTTGCTTAAGGTTCTCTCTCTCCCTCTGCCCCTCCCCCCACTGCTTGTAATCTCTCTCTTTAAAAAAAAAAAAAGATATACAATCAAATATTACTCAGTCATAGAAAAGAATGAGATCTTGCCATCTGTGACATAGATAAACCTACAGGGTATTACGCTAAGTGAAGTCAGAGAAAGACAAATGCCATATGATGTCACTCAGATGTGTCTTCTAAAAAACAAAACAAATGAACAAATGAACAGCAGAAACAGACCCATAAGTACAGAGAATAAACTGATGGCTGCCAGAGGGGAGGGTGTAGGGCATGGGGGAAATGGGTGAAAGGGAGTGGGAGATACAGGCTTCCAATAGTTATGGAATGAATAAGTCACAGGGCTGAGAGGTACAGCATGGGGAATGTAGTCAGTAACACTGTAACAGCATTTTAGGGTGACAGATGGTAGCTACACTTGTGGTGAGACAGGATCACATATAGAGAAGTCAAATCACTATGGCGTTCACCTGAAACTAATGTAACATTGTGTATCAACTATACTTCAATTAAAAAAAAAAAAAGAACGTCAAATTTTTTAAAAATGGGGCCATATAGTCTGTTTTGTAACCTGTTTTTTTCCACCTAACAGCATACTGAAATCCCTTTCCATGTCATCCCTCATTTCTGAATAGTATTAGCTGTTTCTACCAGATGTCTACCCTGGCCCAGGTACCCGCCTAGGGCCATTATAGCTCATCCTTGCAAAGCTTTTAGGTTGTTCCTATTCTTGTCCCCATTTCATAAAGAGATGAAACTGAGGCTCAGAGATGCAAAATAACTTTTCTAAATCATATAGTCAATAAATGTCAGGGACAGAAGTAGGAGAGCTATACCATTTCTGAACTCTTAATAATTTTCTTCACTGTCCCAGAAAAAGCTGTGTTGTCCCTTCAGTGAAATGAATGGGGGGTGGGGTAAGAAGAGCAGCTTCTTCCTGCCTTCTGGGGCTACCCTGCCAGGCTAGTTGGGGATACATGGGAGGTGGGGTGTGAGCATGCTAGGAACTGGGTAGGTTGATAAAATACCTGGCAATGGAAGATTTTCAGCTGGTTATTCTAAGTAAAATATCTCCTTTCTATACGCCTTGTGCTGGAGCTAATCATTAATTAGAGCAGAAGTACCAATTGTTATTTTATCTCCCACTTGCTGATGGGTCGGAATCTATTTTTAAAAGCCCACAACATTCCAACCCTAGGACTTCAAACGCTGGATATGTTGGGCCACAGACAAGGACCCAGACTCATACCTGGTGCCCTGAGTCAGGGACCCAGGGCTTCAGAACCCATCTCACTTCTGAAAGAAGCTAGTGGTTCAGCAGATAGTAGGAACTCTAGGAAGGGGTTTGGATATAGGGAAACCATATGTCTTGGTATTATGGGCTAGCCAGCAGGCAGCTAGCTATAAAAAGAGAGTGGCTTCTTCTAAGAACTTAAGCCCAAAAATATATGTGGAGGAAGTCCCATTTTTAACATCAGTATGGTGCCAGATATTCCTTTGTGTCTAGGAACTGTGGGCAAGTGATGCTTGGGACCTGAGAAGGTAAACTCTGAAAGATGAGAGTGGTGGCCCTGGTCCAAGCTGGACCCACTTTGAGCACATTCAAATGATACTGTTGGAATTTGACGGATCTGAGTTCACATTCACGCTCCATCATCTACTTTGTGACCTTAAGTCAATTATTTCATCTCTCTGAACCTCAGTTTCCTCAAATGTCAAAAGGATGTAAGCCTATCTGGGCTGAAGAGAGCAATGGGGATTTAAAGAATGGATGCCAAGTGTCTTTTGCAGTACCCAGTTCAAAAGCCATACCCAGAGAACAATGGCTGTTGGGTGGCTACTACACTTGGGGCAAAGTGTAATTCTCGCTTGTTCACTTTCTTGTCCCATCTCCACACCACAGCACAGTCTATTCTTGTCGCTAAGAAATGCCTCTCTATTTCAGAATGTTCAAAGCCTGCCTACCCTGCACAGCTCTGCCAATCACCCCTCTTCCATGCTGCCTTTCCAGATTTTTTCCCCATTGTACGTGAATTTTCCCACCTCTGCTCGTCCTAAGCACTTGATCAGCAGTTCCCTGTGCTGTTCACCCCAGCCTGGGTCTCACAGCTCCTTCTGTGTCGGTCACATTCGTTCTACCGATTCCCTTGAGAAGAAACTTCTCAGTTTTCATCAGGCCTGGTAAATATCTAGTCCTCAATAAACATTGTGTAATTATTCATTTATTCGGTATATGTTCATTGAGCGCCTGCCTTATGTCAGGCACCATGATGCTAAGCACTGGGGATATAGCAGTGAATGATACAGATAAGACTCCTGGCATCTCTGAAGTTACATTTTAGTGGAGACAGATAATGAGTGACTAACAAATCCATAGAGATTATATATATATATAAACTTGGACCATGGTAAGTGCTATGAAGAAACCAGGTAAGGTGAGAGAGAAATGGGTGGCAGAGATAATCTGGATGGATGTGAGGAGGTGAGGTATGAACATAAACCTAATGCGTGGATGGAGGCATGTTTGGGACAATTTCAGTGAAGTGAGTTCCAGGCAGAGGGAACAGCAGTTGCAAATGTCCTGAGGTGGGAAGGAATTTGGTGTGTGGTAGGAACTGCAAGAAGGCCAATGAGCCTGGGGCATGGCGATGAAAGGAAAAACGGTACAAGATGAGGTTAGAGGTGATCCAGATCAGCTTGACCCCAGGAGGGCATTTGGATTTTCCTGCCTTAAGTGTGACAAATTTTAAGTGGGGTGGGAAACAATATGATCCTATTTATAGTTTTAAAAGAGTCTCTGGCTACTATGTGGACATGGATTGTACAAGGAGAAAAGCAGCATGTGAAATGTGAAGCATGAAATGTGACAGTGATATTTAGTGTCTAGAGTGGGATCTGTCGCTAAGGGGATGACTGGATGGGACGGACTAGACGTGGGGGGTGGGGGCGAGAGAAAGAGACAAGGTGGAAATGGCTCCCTGGTATTTGGTTTGAAGAGGATGGACGGTGATGCCATTTCCTGCAATGAAGAAGAGGGAGAAGAGTTAGTAATGTTGTATTTATTTGGGGCTTTTTGGTAGGAGTTCCTTAAGAATTTTGTTTTAGATATTTCAGGTTTTAAGGTGTCAAGGAGGCAGTTAGATAAACATGTTAGAGGTCAGGAGAGGGTCTGGAAATTAAAATTTGGGAGTTGTCAGCTTCTACAAATGAAGGACGTGAACTGAAGGAGGTCAGCTGGGGCAAGGTGGTCAACAGGGTTGGGAAGAAGGCTGAGGCCTGAGCTTTGGGCACAGAAAGAACTTGAGATTGGGTGGAAAGGAAGAACCAGCAAAATAGACTATGTAGGAATGACCCTAGGGCTCCTGAGTGGTTTAGTCAGTTAAGAGTCCAACTCTTGATTTTGGCTTAGATCATAATTTCAGGGTCATGAGATTGAGCCCCACATTGGGCTCTGTGCTGAACATGGAGCCTGCTTAAGATTCTCTTTTTACCTTCTCTCTCTGCCCCTTCCCCATGTTGTATACACATGCATGTGTGCACACATGTTCTCTCTCCCTCAGAAAAAAGAAAAAAGGAAGAAAAGAGCAATCTGCAAGATAGAAGGAGACAGGAGTGGAGGGGCCTAGAAGCTAAGAGGAAGGTTTCTACAAGAAATCATCAATATCACCATTATTACACGTGACATCTTGAGCCCTGCTGTGTCTCTGCTAAGTGCAAGACATGACTGACTCCCAGAATTCTTACCATCCATGAGATGGAAATCATTATCTCCACTTTCATGTGTGGAAGCTGATACTTAGAGAGGGACCAAATTAGTACCTGAACCCATCTACACCCATTCTTTTGCAAACTGTGCCCATGCCACACTTCTTTAGCCTATCTAAATGGAAAACAACAGGAACATAAGACAACTCTTCTCTGAAACCTTGCTCTGCAAGTGCTGCAAACTTGCTCAAACTTACAGAGTTGCTGCAAACTCTAGCTCACAGACTACTGGGGCTTTCCATAGAGCTTGTTGTCTAACCCCTAGCTTCCCACCCCTGGTACTCACCCCAGGAGTCCAGGGCCATCCCCCCGCCACAGTGCTGGATCACGGTGACCAGCAGCTGGGATAATTAAAATGAGTCACTCCTGCTGCACCACGGAAGTGCTGAGTGATTTGCAGCTGGTGAGAAATGGATGATTGGCCAACTAGACACAGTGTCTTAGATGAAGTGGCCTCATCAGTAAAATCGTTGCATGTGGCCAGAGCTATTTACCCTGGTCTGGGAACCTTGATGTGTCATCCCAAGTGAGCCTCTCTGTGAGCATGGCTCAGCTCAGTAATTAGCCAGGATGGACTTTTGTTTCTCCTAGTAATTTAGAGGCAGGCCATCTGAGTTTCTGCCTTCATGCCCATGTTTTCATTACTTATTAAAAATAGCCATTTGAAGCAGATGACAAAGGGATATAGGTTGCGCTTGGTGACCTCTTGAGCTCAGCTACTACTGTCCCTACTCCCTACTGTCCCCTTCCTCTTGGGGATGACAGGAAATGCTTTTGAAATAAAGAAGAATGTCCATATCCAACTCCTTTTTGGAGAGGTCCTATAGAGTAGGTTGATGGGATCAAAAGTTGATTGCTTTTTAATAACTTTCTACTCCCCATATCCCAAGGATCTGCTTTCCTGAATGTTCCTGATGATGATGTCAGCTCCCTCACCTTAGGCAGGTCATTGCTCCTCACACCATCTGCATTACCTCCATCCTCAAATGCTTACCCTGGGCCAGGCACTGTGCTACATGCTCCATTTATATTTTCCTTTTTAATTATTGAAAATGCCTTGAGTACTATTACTTAATTTTGTAAAGCAACAAGCACAAAGAGATATAGTGACTTGTCCAAAGTCACAGAACCAGTAAGTAATGAGGCAGGACTCCATCCTGCTTTGTCTGAGCCCTGGGTCCTTTCTCTTGACCAGTGCCCTCTATTTTCTCCTTGAGGATAGCACAAAATTATCAAATGAATCATTCTAATATTTTACTGGGTGTTTATATGGAGGTGCTAATAACTACAGAGATGTCGAGATATTTCTTGACTACTGTAGCACATTAACTTAAACCAAATGGCCAGAAGACATGAACAGACACTTCTCCAATGAAGACATACAAATGTCTAGCAGACACATGAAAAAATGTTCATCATCATTAGCCATCAGGGAAATTCAAATCAAAGCCATACTAGATACCACCTTACACCAGTTAGAATGGCAAAAATTAACAAAACAAGAAACAACAAATGTTGGAAAGGATGTGGAGAAAGGGGAACCCTCTTACACTGTTGGTGGGAATGCAAGTTGGGTCAGCCACTTTGGAAAACAGTGTGGAAATTCCTCAAAAAATTAAAAAGAGAGCTACCCTATGACCCAGTCTTTGCACTACTGGGTATTTACCCCAAAGATATAGACGTAGTGAAAAGAAGGGCCATATGTACCCCAATGTTCATAGCAGCAATGGCCACAATAGCCAAACTGTGGAAAGAGTCAAGATGCCCTTCAACAGACGAATGGATATATACACATATACAATATATACAATGGAATATTACTCAGCCATCAGAAAGGATAAATAACCAACTTTTGTATCAACTTGGACAGGACTGGAGGAGATTATGCTGAGTGAAATAAGTCAAGCAGAGAAAGTCAATTATCAGATGGTTTCACTTACTTGTGTAATATAAGGAATAGCATGGAGGACATTAAGATAAGGAAGAGAAAATTGAGGGGGGAAATCGGGGGGAGATACGAACCATGAGAGACTGTGGTCTTCAAGAAACAAACTGAGGGTTTTAGAGGGGGGTGGGGGCTGGGTTAGCCCAGTAATGGGCCTTAAGGAGGGCACATATTGCATGGAGCGCTGGGTGTTATATGTAAACAATGAATCTTGGAACACTACTTCAAAAATAATGATGTATTGTATGGTGACTAACATTACACAATTAAAAAAAAAAAGTCTCTGACATTCATAGTAGGACTGAGGGCAGGAGGCAGAAAAACATGGCCCACAGGCCAAAACCAGCCTGCCATGTGTTTTTATAATCAAAGTTTTATTAAAATCCAGCCATGTGTGTGTGTTTACATGTTGTCTGTGGCTGCTTTCACACCACAACAACAGAGATGAGTAGTACATAAGGCCCTCAAAGCCTGAAATATTTACTACCTGGACTTCTACACAAAAAGTTTGCCTACCCCTCATCTAGAGCAACAAATCCAAGCTGAGAGATTGGAAACAATTAAAGGCCTACAGCAAATCCTAATTCATGATCAGGACAGGAAATACCTGTCAGAACCAGAAAATGATCCAATCAGGGCCTAGCTATTCTCTATTAGCGTCATCTTTAATAATATAGTGTCTTATTAACAAAAGGAAAAAAAAAAAACATCATTTGCAAAAAGAGATAGCTTATGGCCAGCATCAAGTACATGTCAGAATCCATTCGCTCACTAGGCATGAACTATCATTTGAACATTGTCATCTCTCATAGCTCCTGCTTCCATGGATCACCAAACCCTGCCACTTTGATCTCTTCATCTCTTCAGCCAGCCCGTCCCTCCAAATTTCTGTGCACTGTTTTATCAAGTTCAACCCAGCATCATTTCTGTTGATCAATAATACCATGAGTAATAATCATAGCAACACCTTAAAAAAATCATTACAGCAGTGTAGTTAGAACTGTACTAGGAGGATGACTATAGTGTGATTGGGGAGTTTACAGAAGAGATAATACCCCACTACCTCCTCCATTTACCTCTATCTACTGAGCCTCTCCTACCCCCACACCAATTCTGCTTGGCAGTCTCCTACTTACACTCCAAAATCTAGCACAATTTTCTCCTCGTCTGGTAACTCTCCCTGACACCTGCCAGCAGAGTAATTATCAAACCTTCCAATGTCCCCTTAGTGCTACTTTCTTACTTGTCACATAATTGAGATAGTACTGTAATTACCATTTATGACATTAACATGAGATGGTGATGATGGCTCTACTGAGGGCCTACTATGCTCCAAACACCATGTGAAGCACTTTGCAGAGAATCAGGGCATCAAACTCTAAAGCTTGTGTTTTAATCACTAGGCCACACTGCCCTCCCATCTTCTCCATGGAAGGCAGAGACTGTGGTGTACTCACTCCTATCTTTCTTATGCCTAATAGTGCCTGCCATACAAACAGGATGAATGGATAAATAGTATGGTACACGTTTCTAAAGATTCCTATCCACTGGTCATTCAAACATTAACCTAGGTTCTGCTGTGAAGAGATTTTATAGATGTAATTTGAAGTCCCAAATCCGTTGACTTCAAGGTACAGAGATTTTCTCCAAGTGGGCCTGACCCCAACAAATGAGCCCTTTAGAAACGAAGAAGGGCACATGATGTGAACACTGGGTGTTATACTCAACTGATGAATTGTTGAACACTGAATCTGAAACTAATCATGTACTATGTATTGGCTGATTGAATTTAAATTTAAAAAAATAAGAAACAGAGTTTTCTCTAGTGAGTGGAAGTCAGAGAGGTTCAAGGAAAGAGTTTGCCACACTATTATTGGCTTGAAGATGGAGGAGACATGTGATGCAGAACACAGGCAACCTCTAGAAGCTGAAAGCAGCTCCTGGCTGACAGCCAGTAAGGAGAAAATACCCTTGGTCCCATGATCACAGGGAGGTGACTCCTGCAAACAACCAGTAAGCTTGAATAACCAAGCTCTAGATGAGAATGACAGCCCCAGTCAACACCCTGATTTCAGCCTGGTGAGAGCCTTAGCAGAATCTAGATACTCTTGATCCAGACTATTGATCTACAGAACTATGAGACAATGAGTGCTGTTAGAAGCTGCTAAGTTTGTGGTGATTTGTTATCCAGTGACAGAAAACAAAAACAAAGAGGTTTCCAATTCTGTGGAGATGCTGGTGGTCAGACTGCTTTCTGTAGCTTCTAAATGTTCCACTGAGCTTTACAAGAAATGAGTGTTGGTTGTGATAACATGGGTGGAAGAAGTCCGTGCCCATCTAGAAATCAATCAGAATCTGGTGAGGGAAGTAATAATGTTCTACAGTGGGTAGAGTGTTGGCCTAGAAATAGGAAGTCCTGATTCCTAGGCCCAGATTTGCCAGTGCCTCACTCTGTGACCTTGGATGAGTCACCTTGTCTCATAACTGTAGATCTTTCATCTGCAAGATGGAGCTAGTCATCCCTCTCCCATCCATTTCACAGGACTGCAAATATAAGATCAATAAGATAAACAGTCCAACAAGTCATAGAAGTTGTGACCAATTCTGGATTCCTTAATCACATAGGTACTTTGGGGAAGAGTTTTGCCAAGTTATAAGACTAATAAAATTCAGGTGACTAGGCATCCCTCCAAGGGCCAGATCAAAGCTGTTCCTTCCCTACTAAGGAATTTAACCTATAGCTCCCAACCAGAATTCCCACAAAAATAATGCCTCATGTTTCAATAGCACTTCTCAAAGGGCTTTTGCCACTACCATTTTAATTCCAATAGCTTGTATCAGTTGAAGGAAAAGAATCAACTAAGCCTAGTACTAAAAGTTTCGGTTTCTCACCATGACATAGGGTTAATCTCACCCATTCATTACACAGAGAAGACAACAGAGGCTCAACTGGGCAGGCAACTTGCCAAGGTTATGGGACTGGTCAGTGAAAGAGCAAAGACACTCATTCCCAGTCACAACCGCTATTAATTCCAGTTCCCTACCTGTGGTAGGAAACTGGGGAAATGCAGAGTTCTTGGATAGAGGGTCCAGCTTTGCCTGTGCCAGGTCTGAAATGAAGACGGACATAGTCTTACACTCAAGCTCCTACCATGTGGGTCAAATGCAATGAAGCATTGGAATCATGTCATTTTGAGGAGCCTCTTCCCCTCACCCTCTAGTTATTCCATGGATGACACTTACTATTAAACAATAGACTCCTTCCTTGGTGTCTTTATTAAGTAAGTGGGCATGTGGGGAATAGTGTGTAGGATAAGCTGCTCTCAACACCTAGCGGATAAATACTGATTAAACGATAACAGGGAAGAAGGAGCTATTGGCCTGGAACTTTCTTGGGAGGGCTTTGAGTTTCCCTAGATGATCCCCAACTTAGGATACCTTAGCTAGGTCTCTCAGTTGAGTCATGTTGGAAAAGGAGGTAGCTATCCTAAACACTTGGTTTGGGGCTATGACTCCAGGCATCCTGGGTTAAATGCAAGTTTGGATTCTCCTGGCCCTAAAAAATATGCCCAGTCTCTAGAATCCAGCGTGAATAGAACTGACAGGTTATGAGAGAGGTGACAGTCATGCATTCACTTGTTATTGAGGCCCACTCTGTGCTCGGTGCTGTAAGATTTTTTACTTTTGTGGAGCTTATGATCCAGGGGAACAACAAACCGTCAACAGTCACACAAATTGAGATCAGACTTCAACTGCAATGTGAGCTACATGGGGCTCTGAGATTCTTAAGTCTGAATGCTAAAAATGTACTGGGTAGGGTGAGGTCTGAAGGATGAACAGGGCTGATGCAATGATCAGGGGGAATGATGGCATGTGATAAGGGTGTGAGCCTTTTGAGTAGGAAAGACGAAACAAATCCCAATGTGACCAGAGTACAGAAAGCATATTGTGGAGACACTGGAGAGCAGGGCAGGGACCAGATCCCATATGGCCTTGAGAGTCACCAATGAGTTTGAATTTTATTCCAAGTGTAAAGGGGTTTCATGGATTTTACACAAAGAAGCAACATGATATAATTAATGTTTTTATAACGATCACTCAGGCTGATTAGGCAAAGGAATGAGAGGACAAGGAGCTATATGGAGGGAAGTCTATTTGAGATGCTACTGTGGTCACTCAGACTTAGGAAAAGAGCAGCATCTTCATCACAGCCCCGAAACACTGCTATTTACCACCTCCTAAGGCAAAAAGAGCACTGGATTAGTTATCAGAAGACTGGGGTGATTTTGAGTACAGATGTATACAAGTCTTGGGGTATGGGGAGAATAGTTTTGCCTTTATAGGTCTCATTTTGTTTGACTGCCCAATGGAAGCCATGCAGCCTGGTCTACCTACTTGTGATTTTAAATCACAGAAATTCAGAGATGGGAAAGATGGGAGGAGTATGAGAGAAGGCTGGCTCCTTGTGATGTCTGATCCTTCCTCTAAGTAGACTTACGTCCCTAGCACTTTGTACCCAGGGGGACTAAGAGTGGGCACCAAATATAGCATCTCTGTAAATGTTCTACTACTTGAACATCTTCAGAAATGGAGAAACTCACTCTCACCCTCAGGACAGCCAACTCATTGTTGCACCACCCTACCCATCAAATACCCACTTCTTTGTTTTTAGTGTTTGTTTTCCTGAAACTTCTGCCAAATGCTCCTAAATCAGGTTTCCTGGTAGCAGCCTCATGTCATTCCTTCAGCAAACACCTCTCTCTTCTGGTCTCCTCTTCCCGCAGCTATTCTTCCCATAACACAGCTCTGCTCCACTCTCCCATTCTCCTTCCTTTGAACAAATTTCCTTTTATTTCCCATTTAATGTGAAGCATCTAAGACATTATTTTCCATAGAGCAAGCAATAACAAATATTTGTTGAACTTTTGAAGTGATTATTGCCTGCCTAGAATGGAAAGGAGCCTCTAAGAAATGGAAACAAAGTGGAACACACAGGAACATGGTAATAACACAGAAAAGGTTGACCAGAAGGTTGAGAACAGTGTGGAATAATCAAGCAAGCTAGTAGGCCTGGGTTCTGTTCCTAGGTCAATGTGATCTGAGACTCGAGGTTCTTTTTCCGTAAAACTTATGGGGTGGATTGCTGATTTCTTTCTTTGGTTGTTAAGTATAAGGTTTTAGTTAAGCACTGTCACCTACTGAAGGCTCTGAGCTTGAGGCTGTCAAGGCACATGTTAGAAAGGATGTAAAGTTACAGTAGCTCCAGGATAACACTTCCTTAACAAAGTGAGCCAGATGGAAAGAGAAACAGAATGCAAATAACTTTATCACTATATGATTTGGTATAATCCAATGCCCCGTGTGTCAACCACATCGAATCACCCCATATGACATTGACATAATTTTGTAATATCTTTGGGAAAATGTTCTAGAATTGGCACTCTCCTAGCCAAATCTGAAAGAACCCAGTAGAACTCTTGACTGGTCCTATTTCTCTTCATTGTTGGGCATAAAGAGGAAAATCGGACTCTAAGAAGATCAGGATCAATTTCTTACCTCCTTTATCACTGTGACAGTTTCCACTTTGATCCAGTTCAAAATATTCTTTGTCTTTTTTTTCAGCCAAACTCTTTCTCTGTGGTAGAAGGGGGCACTGTGCCTACCCTCAACAGTGACATTCCCCCAAAGTGGCTACAGTACAACTGTTCTCATTCTGTCTCCAATCCATTCCCCCTTCCCTTCCTTCTAGTCCATCATTTTTATGACCTTTGATGACCAAAAGAACAAAATGAGAAGGCAGTCTGGAAACATTTCTGAACATGATCAAATGTGTGCATCATGTGTTTAAATGCATTTGCACTCATATATGTGTGCACAAACATTTGGTGTGTATGTAACTGCATTTAAAAGGATAGTTGTACATGTGTGTGATTTTGTGGACAAGTATTGACATATCTGTCTTTGTTGGCACACGTATTGGAGTATATGCATGTGTGAAAGTAGTGTGAATATATGCCTATGGGGTTTTAACACCCCTGAAGAATAGCAACCCCATAGGTCTTTATCTGTTTTAAGAAACAAAATGCCAGAGAATCTCTCTGACATGAATTCTCACATCTAGCTGACAGAGGAGAAGGGTGCAATAGGGTTTGACAGCTCTGCTGACAGGGTTTAGGCTGGCCCTTGGCCCTTCCCCATAGCCTTCTGCAGTTGATGTCTATGCTTCTGACACCTCTTCCCTTTGGCCTGCAGGTCCCTGTCTGGCCGCATCGTTGGTGGTGTCTGGTGGTTCTTCACCTTGATCATCATCTCCTCATACACAGCCAACCTGGCTGCCTTCCTGACCGTGGAGAGGATGGTGTCTCCCATCGAGAGTGCTGAGGACCTAGCGAAGCAGACGGAAATCGCTTATGGGACCCTGGAAGCAGGGTCCACTAAGGAGTTCTTCAGGGTAGGAACATCCCTTGTCCTAAGGCACCTTCATAAGAGGGGATCCTCATTAAGAAGCATGTGATTATAGGCAAGCAGGGTAACTTCTTAACTCAGTATAAGTCACGGAAACCCAGTTTTCTCAGCTTTCTACAAATCCCAGAGAAATCTACATTTCTGTATTTGTGATAACTTCAAAGCTCTTTCATTGAACCAGACCCCTTACATATGCCAGACGGTGCCAAGTTCTCTGAGGGCTGCAAAGGATAGGACATGCAGTTCCTTCCCTGCTCCCACACATACACTTGTAATCTAATCAGCAATTGATCAGGATCAGCTTAGGGACAAGGTCCAGAACTTTGCCATGTATGTCCCCCTCTTAAAGACTTGATGAATAAGGAGATGGTATATGGGAAACAATTACTGAAACAGGTGGTCTGTTTAACAGTGCCAGGAGAGAGAAAATGTGAAGTGAGAGTGGAGGTGGTGGAGATGTCATGTGACTGGAGACAGCAAGTGAAGGCAGAGGAGCAGAGAGCTTAGGAGCCTAGGATCAGCCAGACCTAGGGCCAGAAGCTGGCTTCATCCTTGTTCTCTGGCCTGTAGCCTGGTTGACATGATTTCCTCTTCTATATCATCTGGAGAATAATTTTTACCTCAAGGAGTCATTATAAGATTAAAAGAGATGAGGCATCTAAGACACAAGGCTCTGTTTCCCATTAGGGCTTTGGGGTATAGGCATTTGGGAGCCATTTTGATGGAGGGGTAGGGCTCTGTAGCCACAAACTTTGGAAAAACATTTCTAGGCATCATGAAACTTGGGCAGACCTGGGTTGGCTCATTACATTCCAGGCAAAGGGGACAACTTGAACAAATGCCCCAAAGCAGAAAATCCTGTAGTTCCATGGACATTAGACATGTTCATCCTAAAAGCTGAACAAAATAGCACATGGAGTTACCATGTTTTGGTGAAAGAAAAAATAATAAACAACCGCTACCACTTACCTAGCACTCACTATGAATCAGGCCCTGTTCTAGCACACCCTGCATGAATTATCTCATTTAGTCTTCTCATTAGAGAGACTAGTTAGAAATTTGTTGTCCCCATTTCATATATGAAGCTCAGAGACGTAAGAGTAATTGCCTAAGGTCACACAACTAATAAGTAGTAGAAGGAAAATAGACAGCAAGTTTCTACCTTGTTTCAGGCAAGGGATAGGGATCCTGTGCAGTACCTACCAGGTTCTCACTACAACTTCATGGCGCAAACCCCTGACCCAGGGTAAACCTACAGAGTGATGTGCTCAGCTTCTTGATCATGGGTTCTGTGTTCTGTATAAGAAGCAGGAAAGCGACCAAAGTCTTAACAATCACTGACCCAGTCTCCAAGGCTAAAATCATCCACTTTCCATATACTGGAGCAAGAAGGTAACTTGGAGGTCACATGGTCGGTCTGTCATTTTAGAGCGTGATGTGACTTACTTAAGCTTACCCAACCAGCTAATGGAAGAACCTCCTGAAATCTCATCATAATTCTCTGGCATTTTTAGCCTGCAACCAAAATGTGAAGGAGATGTCTGATATTTGTCCATACGGCCAGTCCTATGCCCCAGGCCTGCTGATGAACAGCCAGTTGTGAACTGGGAAGAGCCAGTTCACTTACCCACTACATACCCTTGCTCTCATCCCCATTATCTGAACACATCACCATCCCCAAATCACTCTCCCATTCATGGTCTCATTTATGTTCCACCCATGACCTATGGCAAAACAGGGCTTATGTGTCCATTTTGTGGACAAGAAACTGGAATTCAGAGATTCATAATGCAAGTGTCCAGGATGAACACAAAATCTGTTTCCTCATCTCAGCCCAAGCATTCTTACCAATGACTCACACTGTCCTAATGAGGTGGCATCAGTAACTGATTTTTTAAAAAGATTACTCAGGCTATTAGGTGGGCCCATGGACAAATCTAGGACAAACTGAGGTCCAGAGAAGAAAATGGGCATGTGCTAGCTACTCAGAGGCACAGCTAGGACTTATGACTTGAAAGTTCTCTGTTAGTAACTATGTCAATTGACATACTTCTATTTCTTGTCCAGAGCACACTGTTAGGCATCTAGAAACAAGATAATGTATATTCTGTAAGCTCTGTTCACTCACCAGGCCTACAGTGTTGGTGACAACAGGTTATAGTTCATGTGCTAACTCTGATTAATCATCACTGTTTTCCTGGAGTTTGATGTTGAGAGGGGACTCTGGGGGCACATCTGCACAGTGTGAAAGAATTCCTTGACCGGTATCAACATCTGTCGCATATAGGAAGGGAAACTGGTCTCGAGCCAGCCATGTATTGGGCATTCTTTTTTTTTTTTTTTTTTTTTGTACTGGACATTCTTATCCTAAAGTAAAACCCAAAGAAAGGGCATAATTATTAGCAGTAATTGCACCACTTATGGAACACCTACTATGTGCCCAACACTGGGTCATGTATTTTACCTTTGTTGTCTTATAATCTCCAGGCAATACTGTGCAGTGGTTGCTATCATCATCATTGTCAGGATAGGAGCACTGAGGCTCAGAAATGTTGTTACTTGCCCAAGGTCCCCCAGCTAGTAAGATCTAAAACCTAAAACAAGGGAGGCAGCTGGTTGCAGTGAAAAGGCAAGAGTGTGCAATCAGGAGACCTGGGTTTTACTCCTGCCTCTGCCCTGACATTGGAAAGTTCTCTGCCACACTGTGGGCCTCAGTTTCTTTACGTGTAGAAAGTAAGCACTGACAAGATATGCCCCATGAGCCCCTCCAACTCCATGACTTTGACCTTGAGAATTTTCCCACCAGGACTTTGGTGGGTGGAGAGACAAGGATCACCCACCACCCCCATGAGGCAGAAGGAGGGAATGGTGAGACAAGCATCCTTCTATCCCAGTCTCTGAAAAAGAAGTCTAGCTTCTTGTCCTCATGGCAGCCCAGAGATTTTAGGCAGCCCCAGCCCCGAGTCACTTAATCCTCCATCGACAGTTTAATTAAGATGTGTGAAGGGCTGTGAGAGCTTCAGATGATAGGAGAGATCCAAGAACAAATACCCCAAGTATGCTTCCGATCCTCCCTGCCACTCATGCTGCCTTCGCATCCCTGGAGATGAGATTTTCCTGATAGCCTGCTCTGAGCGGCTATAAGCACAGCCCTGGCGTTTGGGGCACTGGGGTGAGGCTGAGAGGACATATTAATTTTCTGCATACTGCTGCCCAAAGGGCTCTTCAGCTCTGCCTGTCAGCAGCCCTGCTCCCTGCCGTGGCCATCCTGTCAGGTCAAATTGCATCTTGCCATTGCCCTGCTGGGTGTTTTGTTGGGTTTCTGCCTAGAAGATCATCTGCAAATCTAGTCGCAGCTCAATTTATACATTTCTCTGTTTCTGTGAGAGAATATGATATACATTGAAGATGCTCTGATTGGTTCTGGGTATTTCCTCCCCTGACTGAAATTCTCCCTCCCTTTTCTTCTTTCTTCTTCTTCCTCATGCAGACATGGTTGTTTGAATGATGTATCTTCATGTAAAGAATCAGGTTTTTCAAGCCCACAAGGGACTCAAAGGTCCCCGTGCCCCATCTCCTCATGAAACAGATGGGGAAAGACTAGAACCCAGGCTACTCACTCTCAGTCCAGTGGCCTTTCCACATGGTCAACCATGCTATAAAGCACATCATCTCATTGATCTAATTACAGACCCCACCAGATGCCTCCCTGAAATTCTCGGTAACAATTTCCATTAACTTTCCCTTGAGACCAGAATTTTTCTAGGCCCATATATCTCTAGAGACCAGTTGGCTCATACAACAATGTCCAGCCATATTTTGCCAACATCTGATATTAAAATCAAGGAAATAAACTTGATAATTGTATGCAAAGAAAAATGGCACCTAGTGGATATAGTCATTTTATACTAAACGAATCTATAACCTGTGTATTAACCATGAATTGCATGACTCTAGTGCTATCTTTAAAAAAAAAAAAAATAGCCCCTTATATGTGTTTAACACTTGTCCATTTACAAAGCCAGACTCTAATACCCCTAAAATGCATCTGCCCTTTGGGGAAAGGATGCTCTTTAGAAAGAGCATGTTAGATGAGAGGGATGACTTGTGGTTCTGGGGTGTGGGCCTTGACTAAGGGCCTACTGTGTGCAGTAAACTCTGTGAAGGACTCACAGAAGGAAAGATGCCCCCCCTCCTTCAAATAGCATCCACATACTTGAGACCTATGCACAGCAATGGTGCCCCCCATCTCAGCAGTCTAGCCTGACGGTCCAGTGAGGACCAGCACAGTGTGTCCTAGAGGAATACCAGCCCTTACAAGTGGGAGCCACAGAGGCCATACAGATCAGAATCACCTGGGGAACTTGTGAAGAAGACTTTTTCTGGGCTCCAGCTCAGACTGCTGAGTCACAATCTCTAGGTTGAGGTTCAGAGGAGGGGCATGTTAATATTTACAATTTCTGCACATGACTCTGGTGCCCACAAGAGCTTGTGAACTACTGTCCTTGAAACTGAAGTGGCCTCAGAATACATAGAATTTGTTCTGGTCTGTGAAATGACTAGTAGCATGTGGACAGAACAAGCGTATCCAGTGAAGTAAACAGTCTAGGCAAAGTGCCAAAGAAGGGAAGGTTCAAAATGAGATCAGGAAGAAGGGAGGAAAACAGTTTGGCTAGATTTAGAGGCTTTTGAAATGTAAACAGGCTACAGTATTACGTCTCAAGTTATTAGCTTTATCAGACCACAGTTTACATTCTGAGGGCTGTCTTGTAATAGGACTCACGATCCAGAAATTCCTCTGTACTGTCCTCCGATAATGAAATCAGATTCCACTGATACTCACTCTCCAGTTCTGGGCAGTATTAAACATGGCCTTCTTGAACAATAGGTAGGTTCTGTAATGTCTTTAGAAGCTAGACAGGGTCCCATTTCTCCACTCTTCCCATACAGAAGGAGAGTCTAATTCAGCAGTAATTAAAAGATTCTGAGCTATTCTGTTCATTCTGTATTTGTAAGATATTTGTGCTTTGGAACCTACTGATACTAATTAGAGCCTCTTATTTTGCAATCACTCATAATTTGTTTCTTCCTGAGCTAATCTTGCTCATGAATGTGTGATCAAGCTACACTCAGCGCTTCGTCAGTGTGTGTGCCGACCTCTATTCCAAATGCAGCCAGCACTTAATTCCAGCTTTGTTCCTGTCCCCTGCCAGAGGTCTAAAATTGCCGTGTTTGAGAAGATGTGGACATATATGAAGTCAGCCGAGCCATCAGTTTTTGTGAGGACCACGGAAGAGGGAATGATCCGAGTGAGGAAATCCAAAGGCAAATACGCCTACCTTCTGGAATCCACCATGAATGAGTACATTGAGCAGCGGAAACCCTGTGACACCATGAAGGTGGGAGGTAACTTGGATTCCAAAGGCTATGGCATTGCGACGCCCAAGGGGTCTGCCCTGAGGTAAGTAGCCAAGATTTGCTTCCTTGGTACTCCCTCTCCCCTCCCTACCTCAGGAATGAAGCTGCTGTGTCTGCCACATGGCTCCAGTGCCACAAGGCAAGCTGTCACGGGGGCTTTTCATGGACATCTGTGGGCCTGGAAGATTCCAGTCACCCGAGATCTTCAGCCCTGAGGTTGGAAATTGACCTGGGGGCCTCAGCTTGCTATGACTGTCGCTGCCCATGTGTTCCTCCCCATACCTCGCCTTACCCCTCCAAATGTGTTAAACATCAATGAAACTTGTGTTTGTGTCATGTGATTGATAACACACCATCCTTCACCAAACACTCCCATATCCAACTAGGCCATGAACAGAGTTCTCCAGCAACCTGGATTCTTTGAGAGAAGGTGGTTTGTAATGTTTGTCTCAAAAGAAACTTAAACACATTGTCCAAATGAAAGATCAAGTAGTTTGAGTCCTGAAGGCTCTGGATGTGGCAATTAAAATAATACCAAATGAGTGGCATTACCTATTCTTTGCCAGATACTGATTTCTTTCTCTTTCTTTTTTTTTTTTTTAAGATTTTATTTATTTATTTGTTTATCTGAGAGAGAATCTCAAGCAGACTCTGCCCTGGGCATGGAGCCTGATGTAGGACTCAATCTCATGACCCTGAAATCATGACCTGAGCTAAAACCAAGAGTTAGATGCTTAATGGACTGAGCCACCAAGGTGCCCCTCAGACACTGATTTCTTTAGCAAGAAACAGGCAGTTCAGTAAAGAAGCAAAGTAGATTTTACTCTCACATAAAGAGACTCTGGTATTCATTTCAAACAGCCAAGGTAGAGTCCTGTAGACTTAGGGTCAAAAGACATAGATTTAATTCTTGGATTTACTACTCATTATCTTACCAAAGGTAAGGCATATCGTCTCCCTAACCTGCAGTTTCCTTATCTGTAAAGAGAGTTTACTCATCCCAGCTCTTCCTAGATCCAAGATAATTGTGAGTCCATATGGGATAATCTATATAGAAAGTAATTGAAAACAGCATTGTATGAAGTAACCTATGAGACATTATGTCAATTTACAGAGGGACTAAATAATTTTAGGGAAGGATAATGTTCAAGGAAAAGTTGAAACATGTTTTAAAAGGTTGCAAAAGGATGGAGAAGGGTTCCTAACCCATCCTGACATCGAGGACCATCTCTGCCTCCACATCTTGCATTAATTTCAGTAATATTGAGCCTGCAAGGTTCTGGGCACTAGGCTCAGACCTGGAGCTACAATTTTGAACAAAACAGACATAGTCTCTCTCCCTGTGGAACTATATTCTTGCAGGGAAGATAGACAACAGGTGATTATTGTTTGATGGCTCATGACAACTATGACAGTTTCTGTGATCAAGGAGAAAAGGGGACCTAGAGGACACCTACTTCCAGTAATACAGCAGAACAAAACTCCCACTACAAAACCTAGATATGCAGGATACAGTTAGAACAAATTGCCTTTTAAGTGGAAGTTAGGAAATCCCTAGGCCAAAACAGGAAAAGTACATAAAAACCAGAATAAAATGAATAAACTAACTATTCAGGGGCTCCCCTAAGCAGGGCAAAGTCATAAATTATATGACAGTCTACACGAACAAGAATCGAAAGTACATC
Organism: Lontra canadensis; assembly: GCF_010015895.1. NCBI lineage: Eukaryota > Metazoa > Chordata > Mammalia > Carnivora > Mustelidae > Lontra > Lontra canadensis. The sequence goes on from NW_022630999.1 coordinate 19,365,106, forward strand.
TAAAGACATAAAAGTAATGAAAAACATTTTTAAAAAAGAAAGACACTATCATAAGGGACCAGCATATTTAGAAAAATACCAGTTAGAATTTGGAGAAGTAATAAAATCTCAGTGGGAGGGTTAAACAACGAATTGTCAAAGTGGAAGAGAAAATTATTACACTAAAACAATGTGGATAATTTCCCAGGACATCACACAGAGAGATAAAAAGATAAAAACCATGACAAAGAGATTAAGAGACCTGAAAGAGAAAAACAAAATCCCAGGTACATCTTCTGTGAGTCCCAGAGACAAAAAAGGATAGAGTAGAGGCAGTATTTAAAGGGAACTTTCCAGTATTTATGGAAAACATTAATACCCAGATTCAAAAGTTATGTGTCCCAAGCAGATGAAAATCAGCAGCTGATTCACTTGAAACTGCAGAACTATAAAGACAAAGAAGATTTCAAACATACTTAAAGATAACGGGTTTAATCTGGTGTGCAGGATGGGTGGGACGTGGCCAAGAAGGCTTTTCCAAGAAGGCTTATTCTCAAGCTGAGCTATGATGGATTAACAAGAGTTAATAACGTAATGTGAGGGGAGTAAAAGAGACAAGCAGTCCAGGCAGAGGGAACAGCATGTGCAAAGACTCTAAGGTAAGGAATCATGGTACAATTGATCAACTAAAAGAAGCCAAGTGTTCTTGGAACATAGGTAATAGAAAGGAGAAAAAGTTAAGTTGAGATTGGAGAATGACACAGAGAAGGATTTTATAAAGAATTTTTGTCCTTATTTGAAGAGTGATGAAAATACATTAGAGAATTTTTTTTTTTTTGCTATGGCATTCCAGACTACATTGGAGAATTTTAAATAATTGTCTGAAAATTAGGAAATAAAGGTATCTGGAGGAGTACAGACATAACAGAATATATCTAATGAAGGGAAACCAAATGGACTAGTATTTATCAATCATGGATTTTTGCCTGTAACAACTTAAAAGAGTCTCTGTACAAGTTTAGACAAAGTTCAAAGGGGATCCAGAGGAGACTGCTTGGCGAGGAAGAGACTTTTATCTCAGAAACTTATACAACACTACCCTAGAAAAGCCCAGAGTAGAGAATGAGCTCTTACAGGTCTCAGAACATCAATGATGCAGTATTACAATTTAATGAAGGCTTTATGAGTCAAGGGTATTATTTGATCTAAATACTTGGATATAAAGTTAGGAAAACAAGGCACAGAGAGGTGACATGATTTGTCTAATCAATAGAGTATTTCTGCCACCACATCCCACATACAGGTGCCTAGAACAAGGTGACACACTCAGAAAATATTAGATGTTTTAGTGACAAGAACCTAAAGCTCAGGTCATCTCACATGCAAATGACTTTCCACTATAATAAAATCTACCACTGAGTGAATGCCTACTCCATGCTACATGACATGGTATATGCATTATCTTATTTAAATTTCATACCTATGAAGTACCATTATCCCCACTTCACAGATAGGGAAACAGAGTCACAGATTTAAGTTACCTGACTAGGTTGACACAACTAATAAGAAAGTAGCCAGATTTCAAGCTCAGATAGCCTGATTCCAGAGCCCATGCCTGTGACTTACTCTAATGCTTCACTGGGCTTTATCACTGATAGCATCATTAAAGGGAGAAGACTGGACTTATGTCAGGTTCCCAGTACCCATTCTCATGGGTCAAGCAATAACCAATAACTCAAAAAAGCTAAAAAACAGATGTTCGAAGCCCAGAGCATCCACTCATTACTGTGAAGACGAAAGGTGATAGTGATGGTCGTTTTAGTGCACCAAATACCACTTCTTTGAGCAGTAACACTGCTTTAATGGGTTTTACATGCTCAAAGATTCTTTGGGGATAAATATTGAAAATAATTTAACTCTGTAATAAAGAAAACCCTAATTCTGTTGTTTACATCTCTATAAGATGTAACAACTATTTACTAATTCTGAGAAAGCAAGAGAAAGGAAAAGAGAAATGAAAAGGAATGCATTCCAGATATAGATCACTGATAGTGGATATCCAAGTCAAGAATACCCAAATGTATATGGGTATCCCATGTACCCAGCTAGCTCTCTCCCAGTGCTCCATTTTCTCCAGTGGCAACTTCTGTGAGAGCCATGGGGTTTCCTGACTCAAAACCAGAAGAGTAATGTTCATCCTAACAGGACAGTGAGTGTCTGACCTAGGAAAATCCCTTTTGCCTCTATGGGATTCTCCCTCTCATCTCTTATTAAAAAGAATCATCCTAGCAACCAATAGTGCAGAAGTTCCATGAAACAGAGAATTGCAAAATGGTTATAGAAAATATGAGAGCATGCACACACGCGCGTGCACACACACACACACACACACACACACACAAACTCCAGCCAGAGTTCCATCGTATCTTGGCCTCATATGCCCCAAAGGGTGCCATTTCCCCAAGGCATGGTCAAATACCAGAGTCATGGCAACCCAAATGCCACACAGACCTGTGTGCCTGTTCCAGAAGTCTTCAATCCATTGATTTGATCCCAAGAATGCATTCTACATGACATAGGTGGAGAGTGAGGAACCAGTAAGAGGCAGTATCTGCTTACATTTCCTCTGGTCCCCATTTAAAAGGGGTTTATCTGTGTTCAAGATAATATGGCAGCAGAAATCAATTTTAATACAGATTATTTAGAATTATAGCAAATACTTTTTAAAACACTGTTCAGCCATTCTCAAAGCTGGAGCTCTGCAGAAGCCTTTACAGAAAGGTGCTTCAGCACACTACAGGCACTGTCACAAACCACTTCTCTTCTGCCCTATAAAGTGGGGCTTCCACAGCCCTCACAAGCAGATGTGCTCTGGGTTCAGCACTTGTGCCTACATCAAAAGGACTTTCCCGGCAGCCTTTCTCCATCACTTACTCTCCATAAAGCCAGACCTCACCATACCTACAGGGATTCAGCCCCTTCCAGCCTGCCTGGAAAAAAGCTCCAAGTTCCTCTAAGGCAGATCACCCAGCTCTGCCTCAGAAGGTCAGAGAACTGATAGCTGAGATCCAACTGTTCCGCTACAACTTGCCAAGTCAACTTGGCAGAAGCCAGGCCAGAGTCCCTACAGAGTGTTAAAAGGCTGTGTTAGTGACAGAATGGTGTTTTTGTCTCTTCTGCTCTGGAAACAAATAATCTGATTGAAACGAACTGGTTCCATGCTTGATTTTCCATTTGGACAGGTGGTGTTTCTTTGAAACAGATGCTGTTTGTTGGCTGTCACTGCATGTTTGGGGTTGGGTAAGGGGCTGAATTATGTTTCCAAAGCCCTTAGGTTATGGATAAAGACCTGCTCAGCCAATGCCAGTCACTAGGGAAAGGCAATTGGTAAATCACCTAATTAAGATCTATTGGGCCCTTTTATTGCCAACAAAATATATTTGCTGGTCCAAACTAAAGTCTCCTTTCTTTATTATGATGAACACTCCCTTCAGTTAGAGACGAAGAGTTCAAATTTCCTCAATAAGGGGGCATGGCCCATGTTTTACCAACCCAAGAAGGAAGCCACACCAGATGGGCCTAAGTTAAAATCACAACTAATGATTCTTCTTCACAAGCCATTTATCAGGAATTTGATGGATTTGCTGAGTTATACCCTAATCAGAACATTGGTCAAAGTCTGGTTTTTAACTTTGACCGTGGTTACTATGGAGTCTTTTCTGGTCTCTGTGATTGTGACGTTTGTCTTTTGTCATGTGTCTTGTCCATGCCAGATGTATGGGCCAGGGGGATGGGAGATCCCTCCTACAGCTCAGTGAATTGTGGGTGGGCACCCAGAAGGGTCTGAGACCTTGTCCCTGGGCTTTCCATTCAGCTTCACAGATTCCTTTCTCAATATCTCATCCACACAAGGCCCTGTGCACACGCTTCAGGGAATAGCAGTGAGAGAGATGCAGTCCCAGCCCCTAAATTATGCATAACCCCATACAGCTTATGAGCAGAATTACACAGAGCCTGTCATTCTACCTAGTGCCATAAGAGTCAGTGACACCCCAAAACAAAGACAGTCAACATCTGAATGGAAGGATCTGCAAAGGATTTGTGGCAGAGATAACATTTAACATAGGACCTGAAGAAATTGTGATAATGAGAAGTGGGGATCGAGTACTCCAGATGGAGGGGATAAAATGAGCAGAGGTGAGAAAACATGGGGCTTACCTTAGGAACAAGAAAAGGTTCACTGTAACTACAGAATGCGTTAATAAGTAGGAGCAACTGGTTGTGGTCATACTGTGAAAGATTTCAAATGTCTCTATTTTTTATTCAATGTCAGTAGGGGCCACTGAGGCCATTGATGTAGAGAGATCCTGGACCAAACAGGCTCCCAAAGATTATCCTGGTGGTGGTTTGCAATGTGAAACAGAGAGAGGAGGATCACAGGCAGAGACATCATTTAGAAAGCTGTTGTAGTCATTCTGATAAGAGGGAATGAATGTAGTCACAGATCTTAATGGGTTGGAGACAAATGGAAGCCATGGTAGACTCTATATTCCTCACCAGACATAACTTCTAGTTGAAGGCTTGGCAGTCTCTACTTTCTGAGACTTCTGCGCTCTTTAAGGTCTGACCGGGTACAAACTGATTCTGGCAAGGACAGAAAGGGGGCAGAATGGGGTTTATCTCCCATACAGACTTATTGCCACCTCCTCAACTTCACCTCTGGGGTGCCTTGAAGGTTCAGAAAGGCATTGCTGGGAGGGCTGCAGCAGAATGGTGGAGGCTCCCAATCACCAATCTCTCTCCCTACTGCACTGATTCTGTCTTTCCTGTATCTGGTGTTTTTGTAGTCATTATTCTTTGTTTGTTTCTTTTAAAGTAAACTCCACGCCTAGCCTACTGGGCCCGGAGATCAAGACCTGAGCTGAGATCAAAAGTCAGAGGTTCAACCGACTGAGCCCCCCAGGTGCCCCAATGGTTTCTGTAATCAGACTTAAGTTCAGAATTGCTCATTAACATTTTAGTCACACTGGTATTCCGACTGAATATATTTTTCTCCTTTTATACAACCCTATTCTGGGAAATATTTACTAAGAACTGCTCTTCTGTATTGGCATATGGCCAAGGGAGGGAGGTTAAGGCTGTGACTCAGAAAGAGATATCACAAGGTTTTGTGGGGTGCATGCCCACTTCCAGGGACTGAGGGTCTCCTACCTGTCCACCTCCATGTTGGGACCTCATGACATAATCGCATCCTCAAGTTGGTTCAGTGGGCCTTTCTTGAATACATTTTATTTTATGTTATTTTATTTTATTTTATTTTATTTATTTTATTTTGCCTAATGCTAATTTGAGTGTTACAGAGGCCATCAAGAGAATTCTCTTTTAGAGAATCACAGTGACCCAGAATGTAATGGGTAAACAAATAAGCCAGTGTTGTTTTGTGCAGTGTTGATCCCGTTGCTCTAAAGAGCCATTCCCCAACTTCACTATATATCACATTATTTAGGGAAATTGCTTTAAAATATTCCTTTCTAGACTCTCATTCCTGAGATTTCTGATGCTGCAGGCCCAGGGTGGGACCCAGGAATGTGCCGTTTTAACACGTGCCCGGGGCAATTCTGTTATAGGCAGACAGCAGTCTGTTCTGAGGGCTAGCGGCCAGGGAAGAGAGACGGACAAGGCCTGAGGAGACAGCCCCGTAGAAAGACAGGAAGGTTAGTGTGATGGGAGAATGACAGGGAAACTGCACTGAATGGTGTCCAGACCACAGTCCTTAGAGTCAAGCAACCTTCATTCAGGTCCAAGGGCCATCACTTTACCTATAGGTTGACCTCACTTGGTAAGTCATGGTAACTTTATGAGCCTCTGTTTTCTTTTCCGTAAAAATGGAATAATAGTAATTCGCTGTCATTGCTCTGAGTTTTGATGATATAGCACAGAGTGCTTGTCACAGAGGGTACTCATTAATGTTAATTCTCCACCCCTCCTCTCCTCCCATTAGACCTACCAAAAAGTCACTTTTCAACCAGATAACATATTTTTTTCCTTCTCTGTGAAACACGCTGTGTTCATCAGAAATGCACATGAACACCAGCCTCACCCCCCAGCACTGACTGCATTAGAAATAAAATGTCTCTCTCTGAGAACAATTTGTGGTCCTCCCCCACAGAGAACACACTAAAAAAAATGAAACCCCGATATTTCTTTTTCTCCCTCCCTCCCACCCTCCTCCCATAGTATAGTACTGTGCAGGGCCTGCTGCTGAGAATAAATACAGTATGTCCCAGGGAAATGACAGGCCCTTTCAATTGGTCCTTGCCTCCTGATGGGTAGCCAGGGATGCTTGTTGTCATGGTAACCCCGTGAACTCTGTGACCCAGGTCGGGCCTGATCAGAGACAAAGCTCTCTGAGCGGAGAGGCTAGATTTGCCTGCATCCTCAGAAGAGCTAGAGAGAAAGGAAGAGAGGGAGGGAATGGGGGATAAAAAAGGGAGGGAGGGACAAAGAGAAGGAGAGAGGCAGAAAGGGAAAGTGTGAGTGTGTGTGTGTGTGTGTGTGTGTGTGTGCTTGAACAGACACTGGAGGTCTGCCAGAGGAGCACTGCATCAGTACAGAAGCTTCTCAGGTCAGGACACGTGGGATGGATTACAGAGCAAACCGAGAAACCCTCCTAGGAGACTGGCACAGCAGCCTGGTGCAAAAGTCCAGGCGGGGGGTGGGGGGGTGACAAGGGCTTGATTTAGCATTTAGTGGTGATGATAAGACCTATTGTTAACATTTATCAGGCACTGACTCATCCCAGGAGCGTCTATGAAATATTCGATGTGCATTAGCTTATGTAACCCTAACAACCCCGTGAAGGTAGTACTGTGTTCACCTCAATCATACAGTTCAGCAAACTGAGGCATAGAAAGGTTATGGAACTTGCCCGGGATTACCTGGCATGGAGAGTGGAAAGCTGGACTTTTCAACCCAGGCAGCCTGATTTCAGGACCTCTTCTCAGCCATTAGGGGAAAAAAAAAAAAAATGGATATAAGGACAGAAACTGTGAGGAAGAACTGATTATTCAGAGGATGAAGATCACTGACTCTCCCCCAACACACACGAGTATAACTGCATTTAGTCCTACTGAAGCAACATGAGAGTCAGAAAGCTGCGGCCTCACAAAGAAGTGGCTCATTGTCGCAGCCTGAATTCGCTAAAGAGCCCTGGCCTCCCTTCTGTACCATTTGCATAGGGGGTACATGTATCCCCAGGGACAGGGCCCTACCACCTGTTGATGTCATTGTCCCATACCTAGAAATGGAAAAGGGCACAGCCAGTGCGAACTAAGTTTTCCTGCTGACCCACAACAGACTAAACCAAAATCACCTCCAAAGATTTTCATGCTTCTTGAAACTCTGTAGTGCTTTTGTCCCCTATCAACAACGAAAAGCTGACCGTTTTAGACTGACTGTATCACACACATAAAGAGGGAGGATACTTCATTCTTTCCACACATACAGGGTGCTGGGCACACACCTGCATCCAGTGCCCTAGGGACATCGAGGCATGACCCTTTTCCCCTGCCTTTACATATTTTTTTATTGTATTTATTTTGTTTCTTTGTTTTTAATTTTTTTGTTATATTAATCACCATACAGTACATCATTAGCTTTTAATGTAGTGTTCCATGATGCATTGTTTGCATATAACACCCAGTGCTCCATGCAATCCGTGCCCTCCTTAATACCCATCACTGGGCTGCCCCATGCCCCCACGCCCCTCCCCTCTAAAACCCCCACTTTGTTTCCAGGATTCCATAGTGTCTCATGGTTCATCTCCCCCTACCTTTAGATTTAGGTATTATCATTTCCCTTTCACCAGTTAGGAAGCTTCAGAGAGGTGACCCCCTGCCCAGGTTCTCACCATGATTTATAGGATACAGCCAAAGTACAGACCCTGACTCCCGAACCCCTCTTCTTTCCACATCCCCACTTCTGTGCTGATGGAGGCACCCCTCACTGCCTTTGCCACCCTCTAAGGTGGCCATCTTTAAAACAGGAGGGGAAGTGAGACTCCAGGAAGCCTCCACAGCCAGAGCCCTCCATCCAGAAGCTCCGGCCTCGGCTGGAGATCCATGGTACAGGCGCTCCGTGGAGGACTCTGGTAAAATCACAAAGGCAGATGCACACTTACTCTTGTTACAGCTCTGTTCTTACCATGCCTGCTCAAGAAGCTCGTAAATGGCAGAGCAACACATTAAGGAGAGAAAGAGGAGGAAGGTGGACAGAACAGGGTGGCAAGGAAGAATCTGGAGAGATGAATGGCCTGGGATGAACAGACGTTATGGCCGTGAGAATGGTGGCCCAGCTAGGGCTGTGATTTGCCTGCTGAAGCAGGGCTTTCTCCCGCTGCTAAACAAATTGTATGTTGCTTTCTTTTAAGAGGCTGTTGCTGTCAAAAATAGCATGTTTTTTCCCCTCTCCCTCCCTCTCTTCAGCAACTTTCCTTCAGACTTGCCCACAGTTCTTTCCTAAGAAGGCAGCTGCTCTAGTACAAAGGCAGACCAAGAGGGGGATGGTCTGGGTAGCTGTCTCAGCCCTGACGCTCAGGCCTCACAGGCATGGGACACAGATGTGCTCTGCTGTGGATCAGACTCTCGCTCAGACCCGGCCTGCCATGTTTACAGCCTGTGTGATCTTGGCTATGTGGCAGACAGCTGCACAATCATCCGTTGAGTGTTAGGGCCCTGAAGTCAGGACTGAGAACAAATCCCAGATGTGCCAGTTAATGACAGGAGTCGCTCAGACAAATTATTTCACCTTCCTAATGCTCAGTTTCTCCAAATACAACAACTGGAGTTAACACTAGTATTCACATTGGTGACTGTTAAATAATTAAATGAGATAATATAAGCTGTTTAGCACAGTGCCCGGCACATTCTCAAGTGGCTAAGAAAGGTTAACTCTCATTATTTAATGTCTCAGAGGCTTAGTGTTCCCATCTTCCAAACGGGGATCTGGCTATAAGTTTGCAGGATCATCTTGGGAATAAATGAAATCACTTATAGGGAGCTCATGGTGCATAAGGAGTTCTGGGATATTAATCCCCTTTCCTCCCCCACTTCCCCTATCCCTTCTGCTTCCTCTCGACACTCATCATCTATTCTGTTAGTCTGGAGATAAGTGGTGATTGCCTTCTCTGGGTCAGACTACTTTCGGCTTCTTTTCAGTGTAATGGATGGAATTTCAGGCTACCAAGAGACAGAAATATCCAAATATACAGTTTTATTCTCTTTTCCACTCAGGGCCCCCCAAAGTTCAGCTAATAACCATCTTGCTTCCATCCATATGCTCAGGTAGAAAGTTCTCAAGCAGAGCCTGGTTTCTGAGGGCAGGCAGAAAGGAAGGAGAAGGGTAGCCCTGAGCTGAGCCCCTGCACAGAAATTCTGGGCCATCTGTTTTAGTAACCTTTATGAATCACCCCATGTGCTGAGATCATGGCATGGTGATCATATCTAATCAACCTCTTCCTCAGGGAGGAAAGGAGCAAAGGACCAGGCAAATCCCTAACAGAGGAGCCAACTTCCTCCTAAGGAGACGGAGGTAGTAAACCAGGGGAGTCGCCAAACAAAAAGGAGTCAGGCAGGCATATTTATGTATATTATTCATGCCTCCTCAGCACACACATCTAGCAGAAAAAGAGCATAATGACCTCTTAATCATATTCTCTATTCCAATGGGAATTAAATGTATTCCTTTGGAGGAATGTAAAAAAAAAAATTCCATAGCACTATTCAAGCCAGTCTCCTTGGGACCCACAAATACCACTTTTCCCCCCTGGTGTCTTTTTTACTGCTTCCTTCTTTCTAGCTATATTTCAAAGTACAGTTCAGTGAAGCAAGGGCCAGTGATCCCACAGAACCTAGCAGAAAATTTAGCACGTAGACACTTCCTATTGATTGTTTGTCACACTGACCCATCCCTACCTGGCCAACTCCCAGATGTATTGTGACTTTTGAGCATGTTATGAAGTCAGTTGATATGTCTGGTCTTGCGTAGATTCATGAGAACCAGGAAATACTAGTCATGCCGTATAACTGTATAACATAAATTAAACCAACCAACTCTTAACTCATGAGTCTCTTTGGCCATTACTAGTGCACATCCTAAAGACAGCTGATGAAACTTCATGACCATGATCATACCATTTAATTCTACCAATATTATAAGTATAGTATTTTTCAATGCACTAAAGTAAGTCCTCTTAAGGAAAGCAAAATGATTATGATATTGGCACCCCCAAGATTGGTTATCTAATAAAGGAGCTGCAACCAAAAATGCCCCCAAGGGCTAGGTAAAGAAAATGAGGAAAATGGATGGGGGGGCGGTAAATGCTTATGTGATTTCCTTATTTTTAACAGAGCCATGAGTACAGACAATACTTCTCTAACTAACAAAATCACAGTGCAAACACTATGATAAATAATAATTATAGTGAATATTTATCCAGCGCTTGTTATGAATGGCAAACACTCTCTAAGTCCTTAAATGCATTCTCTAATTCATATAATCCTCATTAGAACCCAAAGAAGCAGGTACTACTAAGAATCTCATTTTATGGATAATAAATCAGCAGCACAGAGAGATTAAATTATTGAGGGCACACAGCTAGTCACTGGCAGAGCCAGAATTTGAACCCAGGCAGTCCAGCTTTAGAATCTATGCTCTTATCCACTACATTATCCTATAAATGGAACACTGACAGTATCTGGGTAATCACAGAAAATTATGGGGATTTAGTGAACAAAAGATTACATGCCTATCTAGCGGAGAAAGTCTCCACTCAGATCTGATTTCATATACTGCCACGTCAGCATGTTGCCAGATTTGGTTTTCCAAAGAAACTAGAAATCTCAATTTTTGTGTCAACCATTCAAAATTTTGAGTGTTGGTCACAGTTAAGAGGGATGTAGAGAAGGCACATCCTAGTAACAAATGAGAGTATTACAAAAAAGAGAGAAAATGCTATGAAGATGATAGACGATTGATAGACTGACCTTTAGATAGACGGATGAACAAGGCACAGTGGGAAAACCATGCAGGGAGGGGTTAATGTCTTGTCCTTAAGGTGGGAGTGATAGGAAGGCCCCCAAGAGGCAGCAGTCCCTGAACAGGGCCTTCAATCAGTGGGGAGAGTACCTACAAGCAAGATAAGGAGAAAGATACATCAGGTAAAAGACCCAGAGAGCATACAGTACAAGAATGAAGGGGAGAGTAATTCATGCATTCTTTATCTATCTTTGTATTACTGTTTGCAGCAGGGAATCATTGCCTCAAAGGAAATCTCTCGTAGAATCCTATTATAAAAGACTAATGGATATTCATCTTTTCTGATGGAGATGTAATAGTCCATTGTATATGGGGACCGTATCTTCTTTATCCGTTCATCTGTTGAAGGTCATCTTGGCTCTTTCCACAGTTTGGCGATTGTGGCCATTGCTGCTATGGACACTGGGGTACATATGGCCCATCTTTTCACTACATCTGTATCTTTGAGGTAAATAAGTCAAGCAGGGAAAGTCAATTATCATACAGTTTCACTTACTTGTGGAGCACAAGGAATAACATGAAGGACATTAGGAGAAGGAAAGGAAAAGTCTCGGAGGGGGAGACAAAGCATGAGAGACTATGGACTCTGAGAAATAAACTGAGGGTTTTGGAGGGGTGGGGCGTGGGGGGGTTAGGTGAGCCTGGTGGTGGGTATTAAGGAGGGCACATACTGCATGGAGCACTGGGTGTGGTACATAAGCAATGAATCTTGGAACACTGAAAAAATAAAATTAAATTAAAAAAATAAAAAATAAAAGGCTAATGGATGGGGTGGGGGTGGTGGAGCTGCTGAAATAGGAGATGAGGGGCTGGAAATGGAAGAGACGGGGAGGAAGAGAGCTAGAGACCAGTTCGGGCCCAGGGTGGGAGACCCAGGAGATCACAAAGTTCCTCTCTCCCTCAGGAGCCATTCTCCATCACTGGAGGAGACAACTCTCCAACATTACAACCCTGTGTGTTTTAAAGTCCACAAGGAAATAATGGTCCTGCTGGCCTGCCCAGCATTCTGTTCTCATTGACATCTGTCTTTTGGTGGCCGGTCCTTAGAATTGGCCCAGCTTCCCTTCCTTTCATTGAACCAAAGGTGGCTTAGATGAGACCACTGGGCTGGCTCTTACCCTGAATGGTGTTTCCACCCCCTCCGTTAATTGTAGGGAGGCTTTCATTCATTCCCTCCATTATCTTTTGTCACGCATCTCTGGAGTGTGTGACACAGACCCTGTGGTGCTGCTGGCACATGGTTCAGCATTACAGGACCAGATGTGGTTTACTGTGAGTTGCAAATGAACTGTTGACACCTGCTTCTCACAATGTGGGGCGGGCTGAGGATCAAACATGCCTCTAAAATGCTTTTTATCTGGAAAATCCCAGCTGAAGGGGCCAGACTTCAGGTCCCCATCCAGGTCTCTGCACTGTACCAGGTGACAGTAGCCATAGGACCCTAAAGAAAGTTATAGGGCCAGAAATATGGATCACACAGATAAAACCAGTATGCAGCTTCTGGGGGTTCAAGTAACTTACCCCTGTGATACAGCATACATTTCAGAAACTTAAAACTCCTTCATTCAAAAAAATATGTATCAAGAAGCTCCTGTGTTAGTTACAGTGCTGGGTACTCTGCTGGGATCCCATTAGGGAACCCTTAGTCTGGTCGGAGGAGCCAGCAGTGCATATGGGATGATGAGTTACTGCTATAGGGTGTACAAGTACAGTGGGACAGGAAGGCAGTCCTGATCCATTCTGCAAGACCCAAGAGGATTTGCAGAGAACAACACATGCTAGAGGCTTCTAAGATGAAAAGGGTCTACAGAGTGGCAGACTGTACCAGGTAGAGCATGTGCCAACACAAAGAGAGGTGGCGTGGGTGGCACTTCCAATCCAGCCACTTGTCCTCAGGTAATCTCAAAGCACTTTGATATCTGTTACCTCATTTGAGCTTCACAGTACAGACAGTTGGAGTCAAGGCTTATCATTAGTCCTATTTTATTGGGAAAACTGAAGTACCATTATGGTAACCAACTATCCTGGTTTGCCTGGGACTGAGAGGGTTCCTAGGATGTGGAACTTTTCTTGGGAAAACCAGGGAAGTCCCTGGGAAAACTGGGAGTTGGTCACCAGAGGTACAGTTATAGGACTTGTCATACAACTTGACCAGAGATTAGTGAGGGACTCAGACCAGACTCAGGTTCTTTCCTCCACCTCACAGTGGAGCAATGAAGAGAGGGCTCTATATGTATTTTTCTTTTTTTTTTTTTTTAACCAACTCCTTTATGTTATTTTGTAGGGTCAGAAACCAAAGATAAATCTTCTTTTAGCTGAATCAGAGGTTGATCAAGATTCCCTCTCATGAGATCCCAGAACTGTCTATTCCCTGAGTATATTCCAGAAGCGAAAACCACCTGCAGTGGTCACAGGTGAAGGGAACTTTGGCCTGACCTGGGTTCCCATACAAGACCTGGTGAGGTCTGCATTTTAAATGAGACATAACCCAACTCTCTATTTCCATCTGCTTGGTTGGAAATAACCTCTCCCACGTGACCCACCACTCCAAGCCACTGGGCCAGCAGCTTCTTCTGGGCCCTTAATGATAGTGTGTACCTATCATTACCTATCATTTTCCTGTCATTACCTATCATAGGGTTTACTGCCCCATCAATGATAGTATTTACCTTGGAAAGTCCATACTAACAATGTCATAGTCTGAACTATAAAGAAGGGGGGTGCGGGTCTTTGAAATCATTGTCCAAAAGGGAGGTGATTAAGAGAGTGTTTTCTGGGATCTGGGTCCACAAACACCCAGACCTGAACTAGATCCAACCACTCTTCATCTCAGGAAGAGGGGACAAACAAGCTTTGGTTCTTGCTGAGGCTCTGGCTCCCGCTCCAAGCAAAATGACCCTGGTCTGGCCTCAGCAAAGGAGCAGAAACACCCAGCCAAAGAAGGCTGAGGAACTGAAGTTGTTTATTCATCCTCTGAGGCCTGCACAGTAGAGGCTGCTGCAGGGCTCAGAGAAATGTATAAGGGGAGAAGAGAAGTGGCTGCACCTTCCTCAAAGAGGGAGCACCCTGGGCTTCAGAACCCGCCAGCCCCATGAAAGAAAGAGTTAGAATGACCATGCTCACTTGTACAATGACTTTTAATCCAGGGCAGGGAAATTGCTTGTTTCATGGTCCCCCTAACACTTTTAAACCTCACTCTATGCTGCCCTCCCCCTTCCTGAGGACAGATGCAGAGCTCCTTGAAGTCTCTTTCCCTAGAAGCCCAGTGGATCCCAGACTAGAGACATCATGGACCAAATATTGCACCAAGAAAGAAAATGATGGTAGAGACACATGACAATGATTTATCTTGCCAAGGAATCTTGATATCTTAGAACAAGACCAAAAACATGACCACCTCTCATCAACGTAATATAGTAAGAGAAGAAATATGTTAACACTAAGAGGGAAGGAAGGACATAATCAATTGCACATAAAGGACTATCCTTAAATGGAAAAGTTCAGCTTTCTAAAAACTCGCAATACAATCCTTATCTTTCCTCATTTTCCCATTAATAAGTGGAAGCTTCATCACAAATTGGCCTGGCTCTTTGCACCAGCTTTTTGGGACCCACTGATTGAATCCTAATTTTTTATCCAGCATGTGAATTCCCTCCATGTTTTTCCTGACCATCAGTCGTCCCATCAACAATGTCCCACCAGACTGCCACTTGGCAAATAAATTCCGAGAGCTCTAGGAGCTCCAAAGTTTACCACCATGTTAAGCAGTATTCTGTGTCCCCATGGCTTCATCCCCAGATCTAATTCTGCCCTTTGGCATTGAGAATAAATCTAATTCCTCGTCTCCTGACAACCAGTCCCAAGATTCCAGGTGAGCCCTGTTTACTTTGCAGTGGCCTACTGTCTCCATTATCCCTAGATTCAGGGTTAAAACTTTCAACATTGTTCCTCTCATTTGAGTCATTATACTGGTAAATTGATTGATACATAATTTACTTAGGACTGACTGGGTGGGCTGCTGGTCTGAGGCCTCTCCCTGCTTAACCACCTTCCCTGTCTCCCTTGCCTGCAGGTAAAGTGTTGACTTCTTGGCATATCCTTCCAGGATAATTAGGATTTGGACTCAGTCAGCTGTTGTAGCCTCATTTCCTGGAAGTCTCCCTCCTGACCACATTCCCCAGGCCTGTGCTTCCTTGCTCTACTTCCTGATTTCACTCTTCTCTTTTCCCAGAGCACCCCCTGAAGCTTTTCAAACTCCCACCCACTGTCAGAATTAAACTCTCCCCTTTTCTGGTCCTTCCATAATCCTTTATTTTATTTTAATTGTTTTAAAAATGTTGTTTTTATTTTATTTTGTTTTATTTCTTTAGAGTGTTCCAGCATTCATTGTTTACATACCATACCCAGTGCTCCATGCAATACGTGCATAATTCTTTATTTTAAAATCAGATACAGTCTTCCATGAACCACTGAGAAGGTTTTCTGCTTCCCACATCCGAGTGTACATTCCTTGAAAGATGAGGTTTCTAACTTGCTCAGTTCTTTATCCCTACTAAGTACCTGGCATGGTACTTGACACTTAATTGGCTCCCATAAACATTTGGGGAGTTGACTCAAAGACATGGACTCTTTACACCAAAGGCTTTATAATCAAGTGAAAGACTAAGGCTAATATGCATGAAACTGTAGTAGGCAGGGCAACGAATTGACTGCTAGGTTCCAGGGAGTTTCAAAGGAAAGGTCAATGAGACATCAAGTGTTGATAGAAAAATTCAAGGAAAACACAGGGAGCATTGCAGGGCAACCAGTGTTGGGAGAGAAGTTAAGGGAAGCAGCAAGTGGAAGCACACAGAAGCAGGAAGAACACACCGTTTGAAGGGAAGCAGGATGCCCAGCAGCCTAGTGTGATGAGAACTGAAGCTTCCTTTGAGGGAGGAGAGGCATAACATATCACTGCAGGCTGGGTGTAAGCTCCAGGGGCTGTTTTATCCCATATTCCTCAGATGCTTGAATTCAAAGTTTTGAAAGAGAGACAGTTGCTTCAAAACTGAAGCCCAGAATTCAGTCCTTAGCCTTTCATAAGTTGAGGCCCAATTAAAACCATCTGAAATATCTCCCTTGACTGCTTTTTTCCCAAACTTCGATTTCCCTGCAAGCATAGGATCCTCAAACTTCTTCACAGTGGCCAGTCTGAATACACTGAATCGTAATGAATACCAGGCCTTCCTGGAGACCTTTCTAGGGTTCCCACTCCTCCCTTCTCAAGACTTCCAAGACGATTCATTGATCCAGATACTCTCCCTGGACCCATCAGCCCCTGTGGCTGAAAGTCAGGGTTCAGGTAGCTGAGGATCTGCCAGAATCAGAATAGCCCCAGGCTACTGCTGTCCTCAGATCCTCATTTTTATCTCCTACAAAAGAAAGGGAAGGAAGGAAGGAAGGAAGGAAGGAAGGAAGGAAGGAAGGAAGGAAGGAAAATTTCTTTGGCCTCTTCCTTATAGTCAAGTTGTGAACTAGCATCTTATGAAATGGCCTATAATGAGGTTTTCCTCATTTGCTGCCTTTGCTCTGCTGTGGGCTTGGAGAATGGAGATCCTTGGGTGTTACAACTGTGTGCAAAGTAAAAGTTTTGAAAAGGACGGAAGGAGTGGGAAAGAAAGGTCTAAATAAGCTTTCTTGGGCTTCCTGATGCATAGAGCACCTACTCTGGGGCAAACTGCAAAGAACAGTAGTTACCTGCATAGACTTTAGTCATGCAGAGCTGAGTTAGAACCTTGGGCTGGCTATGTATTTGTCTGTGGAATGTAAGAGTAATAATATGATACCAAATAGGGATGTGAAGATTAAATTAAATAAAGCATGTAAAGTACCAATGCCTGGCCCCTATTAAGCTCTCAAAAAAGTAAATGTTAACTACAATTATTATCCTATGACCCTGTGCATTTTCTTTGCACACTCTGGACCCTTACTGTTGTATTCCAGATAGATGAGTTTACCAAATAGCTGAGATAAAGGCACAGAAGGTTATTGTTTGCACTTACTATTTGCTTTCATTCGTTCATTCATTCACCCCCCTCCAAAAAAAAGGTATTTCTCACTTTAATCCTGCATAGAACATCTTGTACTAAACATTGTAAGGAGGAGTTTTAAAACACTGTAAGGAGGAACCATCGTCTCTGCTCCAGGGAACTGACAGTCTCTTTAGGGATATTTTCGGGACCCAACTAGCATAACAATTAGATTAGATTAGATTACAGCATAAGAGATGGGAGTTCAAGTTCAGAGAAACACCTGGGAGGAGGGACCTTCAGTGGTAAAATTTAATTAAATGCTTTTTCGGGATGTCCTTTTTTCAACCTGACTGTGATATCATGAGCCCACCAGTAAAGGACATAAATTTTTGCTTATTTCCCATTCTGGGGCTTGTGCCGTGAGGATTGTCCGCTTTCTCTAAACACCTTTTCACATCACTGACCCCAAACTGGATTCTGTGCCTGAAGGGAACAACAGTAGAGACCTTGTATCTGAAGACAGAAAAGTGGTCTGATAGCTCACAGCAAAAATGAGAATTAAGACCTTGGTAACCCGGACCCTTATTCTCTCTTTCAATGGCTCCCTGCACCTCCTCTCCTGTGCCCAGTTCCGCTTTGTGCCTGCAACAACACTCCTCCCTCTCCCACGTGAGTCTTTCTACTTAATGTTCTTTTTAAATGCAAAGGTAGAAAGAGAAGAAAGAGTTCAACTCTAAGCAGTGTCAATCTATCCCTGCATTGAACATCCCTAAGGCAAAATCCCAAGCCCAATCATTGCCCTTTCTGTGTTAGTTCAAGATCAGAATCCCTTTTGTTTTGTTTTTAGACAGAAAAAAAGAGAGAAAGGGTTGTCACCCCA
Source organism: Lontra canadensis (assembly GCF_010015895.1). NCBI lineage: Eukaryota > Metazoa > Chordata > Mammalia > Carnivora > Mustelidae > Lontra > Lontra canadensis. The sequence goes on from NW_022630999.1 coordinate 19,383,070, forward strand.
CCAAGGTATCTAGAAGACTGAAGAGTGCGTTTCAGGGATCTGTTAATGTAAATTGTTTTCCCAGCTTGAAAATTGCCACATTTAAACTCACAATGTGGGGTAAGCAAAATCATAAATATGAACTCCTTTTCAGGCAGCAAACAGCAAGCATTTGGAGTCTTTCTCCTTTGCCTTTGGGGATCTATATGCCACAGTCTAGTTAGCTGCCCAGCAACAGACAAACATAAATAAAAGGTAATAGTTGTAGTAAACAGAGTTCCTGTGAGTCAAGAACTGTTTTCCAGGGAGGGATCAACATGCTTCTTATCACACTAGAGTCACCAAATAGCCAA